>NC_138026.1:33987404-36387404 GCF_964106645.2 Podarcis pityusensis
CTGGCGTCGAGGATTTCTGCCACATGGCTGCTGCATTCCCTTTCTTCTATGACCGGTCCCCGAGTGGCCATCCCTTCTCGTCCCCCCTCATACGGTGACAGTAACGACCTGTGAAATACTGGGTGCAGTTTCATGTGGTTGGGTAACCGGAGCCTGAAAGCCACTGGGTTGACCTGTTGAATGACCTCAAAGGGACCCAATCTCCTGGGTCTTAATTTCTTACAACCTCCTTTGAACGGCAACCCTTGGGTTGACAGCCACACCCTATCTCCCACCCTTATGGTTTCACCTTCCCTTCGGTTCTTGTCTGCCTGCCTCTTGTATTCTTCCTTCGCCCTTTCTAAGTTGAGTTGGAGCTGACGATGGATTGCTTCCATTTCTTCTACAAAATGCTCGGCTGCCGGGACACCCCATCTCTCCCCTTCTCCCCCTGGGAAAGCCCTGGGATGACACCCATAATTAGCCAAGAAGGGGCTCATCCCTGTGGACACATTCTCGGCATTGTTGTAGGCAAATTCCGCCAGCGCCAACTTTTCTACCCAGTCATTCTCTCTGTCATTGACATAACACCTCAGGTATTGCTGGAGGACCCCGTTTGCTCTTTCCGCCTGCCCGTTGGTTTCAGGGTGCCGGGCAGTCGAAAAGTTGACCTCCACCTGCAGTAAGCTCATGAGCTTCCTCCAGAACCTGGAAGTAAATTGTTTTCCTCGGTCTGAGACCACCCTCAATGGCACTCCGTGCAACCTAAAAATGTGTTCTACAAATAACTTCGCTGTCTCTTCCGCCGTGACTGCATGCGAGCAGGCTACAAAGTGGCACATCTTTGTTAGTAGGTCTACCACCACCATGATGGCTGTTTTCCCCTTGGACTTCGGCAGATCAGTCATAAAATCTATCGACACTGCCTCCCAAGGTCGTTCTGGGGTTGGTAAGGGTTCTAATAGCCCCGCCGGTGCCCGCCTCTCCCCTTTGGCTCGCTGGCATTGCTCACACCCTCTTACATACTCCCGTACATCTTCCCTCACCTTAGGCCACCAAAATTCCCTGGTGACCAACCACATGGTTTTGTGTTGTCCAAAATGCCCCGCCGTGGGGCTGTCGTGCAACTGCTTGAGTACCCTCCCCCTTAAGTCTCCTTCAGGGATATACAGTGCCCCTTTGTAATACAAAGCTCCATTTCTTTCCTCGAAACCCCCTGGTTCCTCTCCCTCACCCCTAAGACCTCTGAGCTTATTCTGGGCGTATTCATCATTCTCTGTTTCCTCTACCAGTTCTCTTTGTCCCACCAATGCCGCCCCACACACCCAGCGGTCCTCTGGAATGACATGTCTCTCTTCGGGTGCTCCCTCCCCCTCCAAATATTCAGGTTTGCGTGAGAAAGCGTCCGCCCTAATGTTCTCTGGGCCTGGCACGTAACAAATCTCAAAGTTAAATTTGGAGAACTCCTGGGCCCATCTCACTTGCCGTTGGTTGAGCACTCGTGCCGTCCTCCAATACTCTAGGTTCTTGTGGTCAGTGCACACTTGCACCTTATGTTGTGCGCCAATTAGCAGGTGCCTCCATCTCCGGAACGCCTCATGAATGGCTAGTAGTTCTCGGTCATACACCGTGTAGTTCCTCTCGGATTTGTTCAGCTTTCGCGAAAAAAAGGCACACGGTCTCCACTCTGACTCCTCCTTCCCTGGCTGCAGAAGCACCGCCCCAATAGCTCTGTCTGATGCGTCAGTTTCCACTCTCATCGGTTTTTGTAAATCCACATGCAGGAGTTGTTGTTCCGAGGCGAAGGCCCTTTTTAGTTCCTCAAATGCTCGCTCCGCCTCCTCAGTCCAAACGAACTTCTTCTTACTGCTGAGACAGTCCGTAATGGGCGCCGTCAGGTGGGCAAAGTTTCGGATGAACTTACGATAGAAGTTCCCAAATCCTAGGAACCTCTGCACATCCTTCCTTGTTTTGGGTGTTTTCCATTCCAGCACCGCCTGGACCTTGCCGGGATCCATGGCCAATCCCTTGTCTGACAGGCGATACCCCAGGAATTCCACCTCCTTGGTATGAAACTGACACTTCTCCAGTTTCACCCACAGCTGGTTGGCTTGCAGCCTGCTCAACACTTCTCTGACGTCTCTCACATGCTGCTCCTCATTCTCAGAATACACCAACACGTCGTCTAAGAAGGCCACACAATTCTTGTAAAGCAAAGGCCCCAGGACATGGTTCATAAACGATTGAAAGCACGCGGAGCCTCCTTGTAGGCCGAAGGGCATAACTAAATATTCAAATGCCCCCAAAGGGGTGAACATGGTGGTTTTCCATTCATCCCCCTTCCTTATTCGTATCAGGTTGTACGCCCCCCTTAGGTCCAGTTTAGTAAAAATCTTTCCCTTCCTGACCCTTGTCAAAATGTCGTCAATCCTGGGCATAGGGAAAGCCACTGGTTCTGACACTGCATTTAAGGCCCTGAAGTCACACACAAGCCTCGGCTTGTTCGTGTTTTTTTTATCCACAAAAAACACTGGGCTGCCCCCCACCGCCCTGGACTCTCTGATGAACCCTCTCTTCAGGTTCTTGTCAATGAACTCTCTTAGCTCCTGCATCTCTCTGTCTGACATGGCGTACAGCTTGCCTACAGGGAGCTGTGCCCCAGGGAGTAAATTGATTTGACAGTCAAAGGGTCTATGCGGGGGTAGTTGGTCAGCTTCCCTTTCGCTGAAGACGTCGCGGAGATCTGCGTATTGTCGTGGTACCTTCACGTTCTCCGTTACTTCAGTCCCTGCTAGGGTGGCTTGGGCCCCTGCCAAACCCTTTCCCTCTTTGCAGTGTTCTAAGCAATGTGCTGAACCAAAAGAAACCACTCTCTGATGCCAGCCCACCAGCGGATCATGTAACGCTAGCCAGCTCATCCCCAATATAATGGGAGCTCCTCCCAAGGTGGCCACATTAAACGCTATCAGTTCGGTGTGCCTTGCCACCTTCATTATCATTGGGACGGTCTGCAAGCTGACTTCTCCTCCCAACAGCTCCCTGCCATCGATCGTGGTCACCTGCAGGGGGTTGCTTAAAGGGATCGTCTGTATCTGGTGTTCAGCTGCAAACTCTTTGCTCATGAAATTGCAGGAGCTGCCTGAGTCCAACAGCGCCTTTATCTTTAGAGGGTGTCCGTTTGGCAGCTCTAGCGCCACTTCTATCACTAGGGCGGGTTTAGGAGGTTCTGGCGTGGGCACTTTCACTGCTCTTTGGCCTGGCTGCTGTGCCCCGACGGTGGCAGCCAGGCGTTGGCTTTTACTTGCTTCGGTATTTCTTCCTCTCTTCCCTCCACAGCTCCTACCATCCCTTGCCATTCCTTCCTCTGGGGGCAGACTCTGGCAAAGTGACCTGGCTGTTGGCAGAGATAGCATTTCCGGGCGCCTTTTCCCTCCTTCTTTCCCCCCTCACTGGGCTTTGAAACTGCGCGCGCGCGCGCTGTTCCGATTTCCATCGGCTCTGCCGGCGGGAAAGTTGGCTCTGGAATGTCTGGAATGCGGAACTCCTTCCAACGTTCTCCCTTCCCTTCCCCCCTCTCCAATGCTCTCGCCTCCTGGCGCGCTCCTATGGTCAGCGCTGATTTGGTCAGCTGGTCCATAGACTCCGCCCTGGGCGCCCGGGAAAGTTCGTCTTTCACAGCCGAAGAAAGCCCTTCTTCAAAGAGCATTTGAATGGGTTCCGCCGATAGATCCCACCCCAATTTATGGATCAACATGGTGAACTCAGTCCAGTACTCACGGACAGATCGGCTCCCCTGTTTGCAAGCCATTAACTGTCTGCGGACCACTCCCTGTTCAATATCGCTGGAAAACATCAGATCCATGGCGCGAAAGAACTTCATCGTGTCCTTTAGGACGTCACTATTCGCTGCCATCAGGGGTCTAACCCAGTCTCTCGCCCCCTTTTCAAGATGCCCAATCACGAAAGCCACTCGTGATTCCTCGTCAGGGAATTCATCAAACTGCAGATTGAGGGCATATTGCATCTCTGTCCGAAAGCCATGATAGTCTTTGGGCTCCCCCCCAAACTTCTGCACCAATCCTGGTACCTTTCTGACGAGCTGGGTGTCTTTCCCCTTTTTGTCTGCATCCTGAGCCCTCCTCTCCTCAATCCTCGCCGTCTGCAGCGCTAGCTGGACCTCCAACACCCGGTACCTTTCTTCCAGGCTTGGACCCGCTCCAGCTCCTGCTTCTCCGGTTCCGGCTGGGTTGCTCATGATGCCTTCTCCTGCACAAGCTGCTCACGAAGACTGTCGGAATGCTGTGATGGGACGATGAGCTGCTTGTGTGTAAAATCCTAGTCCCTCAGAGTTTGGTCAAGTTTGCAAACCTCTGTCTGTAACGGAGCCCCTTAAACATGGCTCCGTCAGTCGCTGGCAGATTCCGACAGTGGTTGCTTTCGGAATCGCTTCCAACATAAAAGCTCCTTAACGGAAACACGTCTTCTGGACTCTCTGCGTGACAGTTTCCGGCGAGGAGTGGGTGTCCCTACAGGAGGTCCTGAAACCTCCCCACTGTTTTCGCTGGAAGTGTCTCTGAGCCATCCCTCCAGCTCCCTTTCCCTCAGCTCAGCTCCTCTCCCCCTACTGGTTCCCTCTTCAGCTGCTGAGTCTCTCCCAACCTGTGTGAGCCCTTTCACTTCCCTTCCTTCCGATGGCAGTTCCCTGACATGTATGCTGATACTTTATATATTTAATCCATACACCTTGAATCTTCACATCACTACAGCTTGTCAGGATGGGCCTGTATCCACTACATATTTTGGAAAGTTATTTGTCTGTCTGTTATCTTTCCATTCGCACATGTCTTGAGATATCATTGTCAGACCTGACATGAGAGTTCCCAGGGTCGGGATGGCACTCTTCATTGAAGTTTGGATGCTGGCCACCATTTTGAATCAGAATGGTGGACCAAACTGTGTCTTCGGGGTGACTTGGCCTGCTTTTTTGGCATAGGTTCAACTGCCTCTCAAGATAGTGTCACCTAACTCTGCACAAAGATTCCTGAGGTGGGGATGGGAGTCTATGCTGACATTTGGTTGCCAGGCACCATTTTGGATCAAGATGGTGGGCCAAAACATCAATTTGCATGGTTTTTGACATAGATTTGACCTCCTCTTGAGGTATTTTCACCCAACTGGACACAAAGATTCTTGAGGTGGGGGTGGGGATGGGGGTATTCATTGATTTTTGGATGCAGGTGCCATTTTGACTTCACCTAATCTTTTGCGTGGTGGGTTTCATACAAATTATATGTGCCATCTTTTTCCCCGCTATGTGATTTTGCACAAGCAACTCAGACATTAGCAGGTATGCAATTCAAGAGATGGCCAGATGCAGGCAAAGCATAACTGAGTCAGAACCACTAAATTTTGTGCACAAATCCATTTAGAACAGATCCCTACTCCATTCATAATGGTCACCAATAGCTGTTTCCCTCTCATAAGAAATAGCAGTGGGAAGGGAACAGTTTTTTGTGGGTAGTGGGGGGACTGTGGCACAGGGCAAAGTATTTTAAAACCCTCACCATGCTCCATGGCCTTGGCCTGAGTGGCTGCTATTCAGAAAATGCTAAATATTTAATATAATATGACATATTAATTTAATTTAACACATTCTTTGACCATTAAGCTGAAAGCAAGTGGCCCTAATGCCACCTAGTGATGTTCATAGCTGAAGAGGGCTCAGATATACGATGCCAATGCTCTGCCCACTGCTCATTCCTGCCTCTCTTCTTACTATACATATTGCAGCACATTCTCCAGTTACTGCAATGCTGAGAGTACAAAGTAGCTGAGCCATGATTTCATTTTTCTCATTTTTGTAGGCAGCATTTCTCACCAGTTTTGTACATACCTCCCTCAGTTGGCCAGTGCACTTCAACAAGTAAACAGTCGCTCCTTTCGATGACAAAGAGCGGCAGTCAATTTTTCACAACTCTTTTTTGTTTTTTCAGGGTGGGAAGGGTTTGTGACCTCACCGTGTTCCAATGAATCAAGCTACATGTGTAATTTAGTAGAGCTGTCAGCATCCATTACTGGAAGAATCTACCATGTGTTTCTTCATTTACTTGTTTTCCACCAGAGGTGCAAAGACTAATGCTGTCACAACATGGAGATAGGAACCGTGCAGGGCTGTTTTCTAAACCCATTTGACTACATAATATAACACTGCCTTTAAAACCTTTCACTAACATTTTCCTCTGTTGTGTGACAGAATGTTAACTGCCCCCAGATTAAACATCAACACTGAATGAAAGCTTTGAGTTACATGAAATGTCACTGCAATGTAAACGTGCATAATTGAACAATAAGCATTTCCGTGTAGTACCAGAAGCCTTTGACTTAGCAATTCTGTTTTTACGAGTGGGACCTGCAACAAAATGTTGTAGTTTAGAGACCTTCTCTCCACTTGTACAATCAATTGACCATGCCCTCCTCTGAATATTCCATTCTATTCCCCCTCCCATGTGATTTTCTTGTTCCCCTGCCCCCATATCACTCGTCAGACATACTTAGTACTTATTGACTGTTTGGGTTCTCAGTCCTTAGCGTTTTAATCCCCTGATAGGCTGAAGCCAAAGCAATAGCCTCCCAACAGCAACGTCATTGCTGCTTACTGGGAGAGGGAGGGGTGAGGAGACACAGAGGTCTGGGCTACATGAGTGCATCACTGGGAGCCCCAAATTGGCTCCACCAGTGCATCTTCAACTCACCACCACGTTGTCCCTCTCCCTGCTGGCAAGCAGCAGTGATGCTGCTGCCAGGAGGCTTTGATTGTGACCCACAATTCAAAGTGTTGGTGCTGACCTTTAAAGCCCTAAATTTGGCCCTGTATACCTGAAGGAGTGTCTCCATCCACATCGTTCAGCCCAGAGACTGAGATCCAGCTACAAGGGCCTTCTGGCAGTTCCCTCACTGCAAGAAGTGAGGTTACAAGGAACCAGGCAGAGGATTTTCTCAGTGGTCATGCCCACCCTGTGGGATGCCCTCCCATCAGATGTCAAGGAAATAAATAACTACAGTCATACCTCATGTTACGTTTGCTTCATGTTACGTTTTTTCAGGTTGCATCCCGCGGTGACCCGGAAGTATCGGAAAGGGTTACTTCCAGGTTTTGCTGCTCATGCATGTGCACAAGCGCTAAATTGTGCTTCACACATGCGCACAAACGCCAAATCGCACTGTGCACTTGCGCAGATAGGGCCCTTCAGGTTGCGCTCTTTTCATGTTGCGAACAGGCCTCCGGAACAGATCCCGTTCGCAACCAGAGGTACCACTGTATCTGACTTTTAGAAGAGGGCAACCCTGTATATGGAAGTTTTTAATGTTTGATGTTTTACTGTGCTTGATTTTTAAATTTGTTGGAAGCCTCCCAGAGTGGTGGCTTGAGCAAGCCAATTGGATGGGCAGCATATAAACAAACAAACAAATTATTCCTATTATTATTACTCTGCCCCACCAGACAAGCCACTGCTAGTTTAGAGTTCAACCCACTGCATTCCATTTCCCCTACAGATGCCAGTTTTCTATTCCCCTTCCCATTAGCCAGCCAGCATTGTGCCTGTTGACTTTGATCTGACCTCATTTGGCTGCTTATGGTGGAGGTGGATGCGCCAATGCCCTATCTCAGGGGTGCCCAAACTTTTTTCAAAGAGGGCCAGATTTGATGAAGTGAACAGACGTGAGTACCGAACACAGCTGTTTACCTTTTTTGGGATTGAAATTGTTAAGCTTTTTTTTAGGATTGAAGTAGTTGAGCTTTGCAGAGATTTTACTCCAGGAAATGAACTGCCACAGGGGCCAGATTAAACTGACCGGCGAGTCAGATTAGGCCCCAGAAAAGGACTTTGGACATGCCTGCCCTATCTTACTATACAAAAGTTGGTGAGAATATATGCTCAGTTTAAAATGACTCTCTTCTGCTGCCTGTTCTGTATTTGCAGCATCAGTAAGAGACCCACTCCTCTCCACCACAATCACAGAAGCCCTTAGAACATACACTTCGCTCCAGTTCTCCTTGACAGGCATTCCACTAGTTTATAAATAATAACAGGTGGAAATGATTTTGTTCCTGATGTTGAAAAATGTACAGGACAAGTAATTTATTACAGTGAATTGCCTGCTGCAAGAACTGATAATAATTTTTAAGGGGGTGAAATCAAGCCATTTCGAAGGAAATTAACATCTCTGTGGTGGGGGCTATCGATTCCCTGTAAGAACATAATACAGAATCAATTATCATTACTCTGCACTGTGTTTCAGTTCATAATTCTTTGGTGTCAAGTACAGATGCTTTTAAATGACACCCCAGGATATTATCCTTTTCCAAATAAGGCAAGTCCAGATGTTTTTTTCCTGGTTAAAACAGAAAAACAAAGAACATATGGCCCAGAGTTACCTTGCAAACTGCATGTACCTTATTCACATATAACGTAGCTGCAGCCCCCAAGCTAAATCTCTTGCCCAGTCATTTCGAAAGCTTATGTCTGTGAGATATCACTAGTTCATTTCAAAATCTCAGAATGCTGTAGACATCATGAAAGGAGACTTTCCCTCCTCTACTTATTTCACTTCACTGAATCTCTGGCAGAACCGTAGTTGTCATCAAGATGAAAACCTGATTCTGCAAATGCTGGAGCTGTGAACAGGCGATAGCTTTTCAGAGACCTAGAGAGAGAGTATCTCTGAAACATCATTACAGACATATGCTCATTTTTGTGTGTGTCCCGCTTTGGTCTCCAGCCAAACTGATTTTGCAGGCTTATATAACGTGTTGTTTTTCAATCTTTGGATGCTTCTAGACAGGAAGCTCTGGGCACTACAAAATCATTGCTCTTTTTCTGGAAGTTACAAGTGGACTGTTAATGGACTTAAAAACACACACACACACACACACACACACTTGATTTGTCTGCAGAAAACTTAATGCAGAAGTTACACTTCTGCAACAGCTTGTGTTGGCAAATTCCTGAGCATAACTGTTGGGTGGTTTACCCTTCGTAGCTTTCTCTGATCTGTGTATCAGGCGCAGGTCTTCCTTACTGACCGTCTCCTCTTTGGGAGAATAGCGACCTACAGTGAACAGTGGCTTCTCCAATTCCAATTGAGACTCTAACGATGGTCTGGAAAATGTACGTGTATTTCTAGCAATAACTGTGTCACCTGTATCAGAACTCTCAGTGGTGCTGTCACTGTCAATGGAAACTACATGTTCTATTTAAATACAGCTGTTGAAATTAAGATAGCTAACCTGGAGTATCTCCAGATGAGGTCATCCAGTGAGCATCATCCTGATTTGTTTGCAAGAAGATTACAATGTTGGCTATTTAATAAGCAGTCATTCCGCTTTGATTGTGGGGAGGTTAGATAACTTTGTATTAAAGCCAGTGTTAATCTCACACTTTCCACAGCATTCTTCTGTCCATAGGAGCCAACTCCTAGGGGCCGAGGGGTCTTCAGCCCCCCCCCATAAAATATTTGAGGGTGCCAGGGGCCCCCCAAAGTTCATGGGCACTGCCATTCAAATAGTGTGAGTGCACCACAATGTGTGAATGATAATGCAAGGTGGGGCTTACCTGCCCCCCTCCATATTTTATTTAAGTTGGCACTCCTGTTCCAATCAGTTTCCTTACTGCAGAAAGTCCAATGTTTAGGGCAGGCATGTCCAAAGTCTGGCCCAGGAGCCACAAGTGGCCCCCCGGCCGGCTTCAAATGGCCACCCCAGGCAATTTTGAAAAAGCTATCTCTTGCGGCCCCCGTGCGCCTGCCCACCAAAGCCGTTTCCTTTTTGCGGGCTCGTCATGAGCTCTCCCCTCTGCGTGGGGGGCGTGGCTAGCCCTCCCCCCCCACACCATTAGGGAGTCCCTAGCTGCGTCACTCCTTGGGTTGACCAATCTGGTTGGCTGGGGGCGTGGCTAAATAAATAAATACTACAATACACATTTGGGATGTTGATGCTGTAGTGATGGCGGTGGCAGAGGGGCAGCCACCGCCTTGACCTCAACCGCCACGTTTCCCCTTCCTCTGAGGCTTCTATCTCCTTTCTCCATGTGCTTGGGCATCACCTGAGTTGTTGGTCCTTCAGTGGTGGTGGGGAAGCAGTGTGCGGTGGGCCAGGCATGGAAGGCAGAGGAGGGCTGAGAGCTGCGGTGGCGAGGCTCGGGCAGCACGGTGCCTCCCTTCCCGTCAGAGCAGCCCCAATGCCATTCCTACTTGTGTGCAAGCAGGAGGGGGCAGGGATCCCTCAGCTGGGAAGGGAGGCTTTGCACTGCCTATCAGAGCAGCCCCGATTCCCAACTCCTACTTGTGTGCAAGCAGGAGGGGGCAGGGAACCCTCAGCTGGGAAGGGCGATGCCTCCCTTCCCATCGGAGCAGCCCTGATCCCACTCCTACTGCGTGCAAGCAGGAGGGGGAAGGGGTCCCTCAGCTGCAGTCCACGCATGTTCACTTCATCAAATCTGGCCCTCTTTGAAAAAAGTTTGGACACCACTGGTTTAGGGGAAGCTGGTTTGTTGTGAAAGACCTCCCATTCAACCATAGCTGTGCAGGTTTATTTTACCAGAATGTGCTTGGATCCCACCTGAAAATAGTGACAGCCTAGTGTGGCCTTTTGTGTGAAAGGACTGTGTGAAAACTCAGTACATTTCTGGTACTAAAAACAAATTCTGAATGTGCTCAGAGGCACCCTGATCTTTAATTCTAACTATACATCTTTCCCCCCCAGGTCTAGCTGGTAAATCTTGGTGTTATATTATGCAACATTCAAGAGCTGACAAGCATGAAGCCTGCCCACTGCTGCCTTAGAGGTGTGAGCAGGATACCTACAAACTATTTATTGAAATGGCTTCAGAACAAGTCAGTTAGAAAATCAATTCCATTTCTGCAGACATTATATTTCTGCTAACTTAATCCTTAGGCAAAGAAAGAGTTTTCTATTACAATTAATTCTAACTCTTTGACCGATACAAGCCCAAATGAATAATTACTCCAGGCTGTTCGTGCCTCTGAATTCCTTGCAGCTGTCCTTCATTAGTTCTTCCACCAAACCATAATTCTGTTTCAAGCTTTTCTCAAGTTTGTCTTACTGAATCCATAATCCCAAAGTAAGCCCCTGGTTTTCTTTCTCCTTTTTGATTTTTACTTAACCTAGAAGTAACACAGCATCTGGTCACAAAACCTTTGAGGAGGACCTGGCATGGCTGGATTTAGATGAAGAGAGGCCCTGGGCTACTCCAGTTGTGAGGCCCGTCCCCATCTCCCACCCTCACAACTAGAAGAAAATGGAAGAGTGTTATAAACAAAATTGAGTGAAGCCAAAGATGATGATGGGTATTTAAAATTCTGCAATTCACAATTTCTCCTCTAAAGGACATCAGAAAACGTCATCAAAATTTAAGTTTTTCACTTTCAATGTATAGAATGCTCAGTGTGGACAAACTTTCTTGAGACATTGTGGCCCTTAATACATTTTTAATTCTTTTGAGTCTTCAAAAACTCCTCTCTCCCAAGCAGTTAGTGACCATAAAGCTAAGAAATAGCCACAAAATTCTTCCACATTAGGAAAGGCCATCTGAATTCCCCCCCCCCCCGGTATATAATTTGATAAAGGTCTATATGAGACAGAGAGTGCTCTGCTGTAAGCCTATGGCTTTGTCTCACTTACAGGTGAAAATGCAAAAGTTCATCAATAAGTTTCAGGTCAATATCTTCTGGGTATGCTTCCATCAACCTTGCTGAATTTCTTGCTTAGATGGTATCAGAATAGCAAGAATGGAAAAACAATTGTGCAACATCACTGTACACAGTGCTTCTTTTTAAGCTGGCTTCAAGTGCATCTAATATAGGAATAAAGAATTTTATCCTAAACTTATCTCTTGAAGAAAGTGCATCTAAGACATCAGGTGCGCTTCTGTCATTTCTTTGCCATTCCCTCACTCTTTGTCTTCTTGTTTTGTAGTTGACATTTGGCAAGGTGGCTTCTGCTTGTTTCTCAAGCTCATCAAAATCTTCTCTAATTTTCCTTTAAAAATCCAGAAGTGAACTGTACAAACTTGCACAAGAACTCAATAACAGGTCTGATTTCTGAAGGGCTTTGCTGACCTTGTGAAAATGACCTAGCACATGGATTTATATTGCTAAAATTCTGCAGACTTTGGCTGTGAACTAGGGCCCCACAAAAAAAATTCAAGTTCGGCCCTAGAATTTCAAATTGGGCCCCACTGACTGGCCCTGAGTTTCATAGTGGCTGGGCCCGAGTTGCCCTGCTCTCGCATGAAGTCTTGGGTTTGCAATTTTGGGTGAGGGAAGACTGCCTGCTGGGGGGCGGGCGGGCTAGGGAGGCTCAAAGATTTAAAGGCCCTAGGCTTCAGCCTACTTAGCCTGTACATAAATCCGGCACTGGGACCTGGCAATGAAGGAAGGGAATTGTTGGATCCACAATCATCCTGAGGAGTCATTTGCCATAATAAAAAAAAACTCAACTATCCCTCTGTTTGGGTAGGCAACTTTGAGTCAGCACCAGGTTCTAAATCAGTCTGCCAGCAACATCTGGCCCTAGTCAGAGTCTCCTGCAAGTAGGCAGCTTGGAGCATGATCAAGCACAGCTTGTTAATCAAGGGGAAGAAGAAGTGCTTCGGAAGCAGTCACTCTCGTCACCCTCTCTCTTGTCTGATTTTTCAGCTAGGCACAATAATTACAAGTTTTATTGAATCAAGAGTTTGGATTGTGAAACGCACCAAATGACATTGCAGCATTTGGAACACAGGGTGCTTCATATTTTCTATCTCCTTTTTGATGGCCTATGTTACGGTGTCCCCCAGTGGCTAAGTAATAAGGCACTTGGCTAACTTTCCTAAGGTTAGGCAAATAAAGAGTTTTCCATTGGAATTAATTCTAGCACTTGCCAGGCATCCAAAAATCTGCAGAAAATGAAAGTGCAAGGGGGCTTGCAGCAGGCGATGCCCTGACCTGTGTGTGTTCATTAAAGCATCTGTTGAGGGCTTCTACACATGGGCAGTGGGCTCTCTCTGTGCAGAACTGGGAACTCCATCTTTCTGTTCATTAAGTGTGTGTGTGTGTGTGTGTGTGTGTGCGCGCGCGTTTAGCTCCCCTGTAATCTATCCTAGAATTATAGATCTGTGAAGTACTGGGGAAAGTTTTAGATAGCAACCACCTCCCTACACACACACACACACACACACACACACACACACACACAATATCCCACGATGATATTAGAAGAGGAAATGAGTGCTAAGCCAATTAAGTGTGCACCACTGGTTCCAGAGCAGCCCAGTTCAGATGCTCAGTTTGAAGCTTGCTAAACCATAGTTTGAAGCTTGTTTAAGATCCTAATTAGTAAGCTGACATTTAAATGTGTGTTGGGTGTGCTTTAAATTTATGGTGTGGATCTGCCCTTCATCTAACATCTGAGTTGTGTGTGGGGTTTTGACAGCTAATAAATGTACACCGGTCATTTCTGAGAAACTAAAGTTTCACTTTTAAGAGAAAATAACTGTACAAACTCTGGTCATTTCTGAGAAACAAAGATTTTACACACATGTTAAGAATGCTGATGTGTCTTGCTCTAGTCTAGAGGATTCTGTGGAAGAAGAAGAGTTTGGATTTGATATCCCGCTTTATCACTACCCAAAAGGAGTCTCAAAGCGGCTAACATTCTCCTTTCCCTTCCTCCCCCACAACAAACACTCTGTGAGGTGAGTGGGGCTGAGAGACTTCAAAGAAGTGTGACTAGCCCAAGGTCACCCAGCAGCTGCATGTGGAGGAGCGGAGACGCGAACCCGGTTCACCAGATTACGAGTCTCTTAACCACTTCACCACACCAGCTCTCCAACCCATTATCTTTTTTAAAAAATTTGGGTGTCAGAAGCAGGGGCGGAGGAAGGGGTACGGTGGGTGCGGGCCTCCCCAGGTGTCACCACTGAGGGGGGTGACAAAATGCCATGTGGCTCTCACCGCGGGGCCTGCATCGCACCCAAGCCACACGTCTCTCCTGGGAGAGATGTGGTGGCTTGGGCACACACAGGCTCCACGCTGCACAAACAGTCCACCCACTGTCTCCCCCCAGCTGTAGGGTGACTAAGTGGGAGGAGGCAGACTCTGGAGGCCCCGCAGTGCCCCCTGCCCCTGGGCGCGCCGCCTCAGGCGCCCGAGCAGGTTCTTCCACCACTGGTCAGGAGGGATGGTGAGTTGCTACCACAAATTTTCTCAGTTACATTGTGTTCACTTGGCTCTGGCCTGGCCCTCCTAACACTAGACCTGCATGATGTAGCAAACCAAAATAAAAAATAAAAGTAAAGATTAAGAGAGATGCTTCAAGATATTCTGGAAGTCTACAAATCTGCAAGTAGAAGCATTCCATTTTGCCAAAAGAAAAAAAAAGCTTAAAAATTTAAATTTAATAATCGTCTCTTGATATTCATAATCGGAAGTGCTAATACTAAAAAATTTAGAAGTGCACATACATGTTATGAAAATGTAATCAAAGGTTGCAATGGAAAGATGCTGCTGATTAATAATATGCACAGTGTCTTCATACAGGGCCTCTCTCCAAGGAATTGTAAACATTTTATAAACTAACTGAGCCTCACAACCATTCTCTGAAAATTGAGCCGTAGGTACCAAAGATGTAATTAATCCTCTCATGTTTGAATAGTGGCTGCTGAGAGCTAAATGTATAAATGCAGAGAGGCTCTTCAATGGCTCAATTTCCGGCTGTTGTTGAATATGTATTACACCCTTACCAGGGCAACTGTACCTGGCATAAAATGTGGGCCTCTCTACCTCCATTGAGAGGTAATAAACAAGGTCCCATCAGCATTGTAAGCTATCTTGCATTTGTAGCAAAGGAGGGTTACACATTTTGCAACAAATGCATTAATAAATAAATACTGTGGGCTATTGTTTTGTTGTTTTTGTTTTAACTATTTGCTTGTGTTTTTACCTTGTGTTTTTATCCTGTGAACCGCTCTGAGATCTTGTGATGAAGGGTGGAATAATGATGATGATGATGATGATGATGATGATGATGGATTCAACACTGAACAGCTTGAAGGGGTTATACTCCTTTGGATAGCCTAGAAGGGGAAGCAAGGAGAGTCATATCAAATTGTCAAGAAAAGGTGGAGGATTATCTCTCTGCTATATGGTGTTTGATGTGGAGGTTTGATGTTAGATTATCGTTTCCTTAACAGGAGAGAGAAAGTCAAATAAAGCCGGATTTCCTGTGGGAATTCACCAAAGGAAAACTCTAATTAGAATGTAATATAAACAAGACTGAGTAAAGAAACAGAGGAAATATAAATATCCTTCAGTCATTGATCTCTTTTTATGAGCTCAGTTCTACACCCAGAATCTTGTGTGCTTGCAAAGGGGGTCTCCACATCAAATTCTGGAAGCCTTTCCTAGCAAGTTCAACTCAACTGAATTCAGTATTTTCTTGACCTTCTTTGCTGGGAAGGTGCAGGGCTGAAGCAGCAAAGGTAGAGACAGTGCTGCCATTAGGTAGGGTAAGGGCTTATCAACTCTTACCTTTCCTCCACTCTTTTCAGGCACAGTCCATGACTTAAAGCTCCATGTCCGAGCATCCCCTTTTTTCATGCTCCAGAGTTTTCCCTGTGAAAACGCACTCTTTAAAGCTCAATTGGAGCAAACATCAATCCGCAGAAAACCTGATGTTTGCTCTGGTTCAGCTTTAAAGAGCAGGTTTTCATGGGGAAAGCTAGAGGCAGGGAGGTAGAATGATCTGACATGGAGTGTTAGAGCACAGACCTCTGCCCTGGAAAGAGCGGAGTAAAAGGTTGGTGTGGATAAGCCCTGAGGCAGTCAGTGTGGGGACAGGAAACAGTTTTCGCTGCTTATGTGAGCACACACCAGTGGTTAGCTATCCCATGGCCCAGAGGCTAAAGGCCACATGAGACATGACAGGGCAGCCATGTGTCTTTTATCCCACATGCTTGCTTCATCCATGTGCAAAGTGAGGGTGCAAACGTCTGTCTTTTACATGCGAAGGAGTGCACAATGGTGGGGTGGGTTCCACTCCCCTCCTCTACCTGCTTTGTTTACCTTAAACAATAGACTCAGCTCCACTGCCACCACTAGGAAGTGTCCTGCCTAGTTAGCCCCCAAGCCACAAGGACCATTATTCTAACACTTGTGCATTCCAGAGCTTGTTGCTCATGATGAAAGTTGCAATAGCAAGGCCATGTGCACAGTTTAGGAGCGTATTGTTTGCCTTTATTAATAGGTACTATTTGAAAGGCAGAAGAGCAGAAGGTTGACCCTGACAATGGTTTTCTCTCTTGCTTTGTCTAGTTTTCCTCCCTCATTTCCCCAGCCATCAATCTTGACTAGTCACAATATTTAGTCAAAATGCAGGTATATGTGCCCTGTCTAAGTGGCTCCAGTGTGCTCAGATGCACACCTAGAGCTTCGCATGAGCAGAGCATTTGCTTCAAAGCAGGCATATGTTCTGCTTATTAGATATGTACCTACGACACTAAAGATGATCACACAGAACTCTATTAGTACATGAAAGCACCCGTGTGTGCCCTGGAACCACTGTAACGAGGAGATTGTGCCTTTCTTCTGTAATAAAGAAAAGGAATCAATGCTGCGTGTTGTGTAGGAACTTTTTCAGTCCGAGGGCCACATCCCCTTCTGGGCAACGTTCTGGGCGCTGCATGCCAGTCACTGATGGAGCCCAAGGGGAAAGTGGTAATGCCATGAATTTATATCTTCTGCTAGTTTCTGCAAACACTCTTCATCATCTCTTCTATAATCCATTCAGACAAGCAAGAGTCATTACAACAGTTCATAGGAGCCAACTTCTAGGGAGTGAGGTCCCATCGGCTCCTGCAATAAAATATTGCAGCCCCCCTAAAGTTAATGGGCATTGCCATTCAAATGGTGTGCATTTGCCACATCTTGTGATCAGTTATGCAGGGCAAGGCTTACCTGTCCCTCTCCCAATATTTTATTCAGGTTGGCACCCCTTCAACAGTTCAAGGACACATTTCAGCCAAGTGTGGGGGGAAAGGCTAGTGAGGCGTGTGGTCGGAGGAGAGTGCCTGGGCAAGGGAGTGACCTGGGGAGGGTCTCAAAGCCAGGCAGAGAGGACGGAAGGGCTGCATTTGACTAATGCTTGATCTACATAGATCTGTTTAACATTATTAGAATGATATTAGATATGTCATTCTAAAACATCACAGGGCATGCTTGTTCATTAAAGCTTTTTTTACCTTGTGTCAGACTCCGGGGAATTCTCTCCCTCCCCTGGTGGCCGCAAGAAGCAGAGAAAAACAAGGAAGAGTTATTACTAATGAGATTATTCAATCATCACAGAGACGAAAGAACGCAATCTGCCTCCCGATTTATGGCACTGCTCCAACTGAGCTCCTCCCTCCTCCCTTCCTACCAACAGCATTTTTCCTTATGGTGGGCGCCAGTGGCTAATCATCTCTGAGTCCTTTGCTCTTGCACCCTCAATGAATGCTGAGTTCTGGGAGAAGGGGGGTGGGTGTCAGAAATACTCTCCAGAGATGACATGTCGGCTGGCTGCTCTGTCTCTCCTGGCTCTTCAGTCCAATCCCTGACACCTTGTCCCCCCCCCCCCGTCAAAACGCTGTCTCCCTGTTGCTGGTTGCTGGTTGCTCTGCTGTACCCTCTTGTGTCACATTTTAATAGTGCATTATGAAGGTTAAAAGTAGGACATTATGTGTCCAAATATGTTATCAAAACCATTTTCTTAACCCTTCCTTAACATTAAAAACCATGAGTGAAGATCCGCCCTTAATTAGAAGCTGGAACATTGGGACTGAATGAAAATGAGACCAATGTAATGGTGCATTATATTTTACTGAGATACCAAAGAAGTAAAGAAGTACAGTGGTGCCTCGGGTTACAGATGCTTCAGGTTACAGGCGCTTCAGGTTACAGACTCCGCTAACCCAGAAATAGTACCTCGAGCTAAGAATTTTGCTTCAGGATGAGAACAGAAATCGCATGGCAGTGGGAGGCCCCATTAGCTAAAGTGGTGCCTCAGGTTAAGAACGGTTTCAGGTTAAGAACGGACCTCTGGAATGAATTAAGTTCTTAACCCGAGGTACCACTGTATGTGTAAAATTTTACCACCACTAAAATTCAACATCAGAATGCTAATTTATGTTTTTTATGCACTTCCTAATGTTGCCAAGCTAAAAGAAAGCAAGAAACAAGAAGAGATTATCAGCCTGTCTAGGTTTTCATAATGGCACAGCTCATTGATACCTAAAATGCCTTCTCAATTCTGAATCTAAGTAAAATCAAATATGACTATCCAAGATAAGCAAACTAGAGGGGGGAAATAATCTCATTTAGAAAAGAACTTCACACCTAGGTTTCATTTCCACATGAGCAGGAAATCAATTATTTTCAGAGCTCGAAATTTATCTTTCTAATTTTGAAGACAATCTACAACTAACAAAAAACATATCAGAAAAGAAAAGTCACTGCAGCAAAATAGGGACAGCCAATGAACTCCTCCAGTTGGAGAACTAAAAGGCTGCCACTGAGCAAAGGAAATGTTCCATCAGGAACAATGATGTTAATTCACCAAACACATTTTGACAGGGCAGTGGCAGGATGGATGCCTGCGAGCTTAGCGTAAGCCAGGGACATGGCTTGCTAGTTAACACTCCATTATCTCCATGCAACTGCATTTCTACTACTTTCTGGCCATGTTTGTTTTCCTAGTTTCTTGCCTGCTTTCTTCCACCACCACCCCTCCCCAATCACTATTCACAGAAACAAAATATGAATTATCTTTTCACAAATATATATTCCCCTTTGGGGATTCTTCAGGTTGAGAACATCCCATTCTGTATGTATAGTTTTTTATTGGAGGTGTGTGTCTTAAAATATGTAGGATTTGTATTTTCCCAACTTCAATGCATTCGTATAGAAAATTGCCTTGAGGTGATAGTTCATTTGAGGGAGCTGACATTGCCTTTTTCTCCAGATAAAAGAAATTTAATTACTGCCGTCCAAAGGGAAGAAGTTGGGCCTTGTTTGAATGTTTTGACTTCTTTCAGAAACGAGCTACTTGCAATGTCTGCGCTGGGCACATTCTCCTTCAGATAGATTGGGTATATCTTTTGTAGCTATTCAGCACACAAACCTTCTTAACAGAAATGTCTTTCCTTTCTTTCCTTATCACGAAAATAAATAGTAATCTGCTACTTGAAAGGCTTTTGAAGCGTGAGGGCAGAATTTCAAAGGTCTCCATATTTATTTGAATCTCTTCCCCCCCCCACCCCACTCAACAAAAGCCTCTGTGCTTCCAACCACTGTTCATTGACTCCGCAGCGGATAGAGAAGAGAAGAGAATCTAAATCTCAGTGGGAATTTGATTATTGTGTTTATAATGTTTTTAGAACCTTTTAACCGAGTCATTCCAGAGCTTTTTGAAACGGGTGTTGTTTCACTCTTGTGCTTGAAATGAAGATGGCTGTGGACAAATGGAATGGAAGATGGACTAAAAACACAAAAGGAACATCCAGTTGCTTTTATTTTTTCCACAAGAAAACTAGCCTAAAGTAATCATGGGTCACATCCACACTTTATATTTAAAGCACTGTTGTACCACTTTAACAGCATAGCTTCCTGCAGAGAACCAGAGGAGCTGTGGTATGTTAAGCTTTCTGAGCAGAGGTGGATCTACTGTGAAACTAATCCTAATCCTGGAGGGGCCTCAGAAGCAACTTTAGTCCACAAATGACGTTATTTTCATCTGAGGAATGTTGGAGGGTATGGAAAAGCCCTGCTGGATCCAACCCAAAACTCATCTGCTCCAGCATTCTGTTCTCACTATGACCAGATGCCTACGGAAATTCCGCAGGCAGAATACGAGCAGAACAGCGCCACAACTTAAGAAGGATATTGACAAGCTGGAACATGTGCAGAGGAGGGCAACCAAGATGATCAAGGGTCTGGAAACCAAGCCTTATGAGGAATGGTTGACAAAGTTGGGTATGTTTAGCCCAGGAAAAGACTGAGAGGAGATATGATAGCCATCTTCAAGTATCTCAAGGGCTATCACATGGAAGATAGAGCAAGCTTGTTTTCTCCTGCTTTGGAGGGTAGGATTCAATCCGATGGATTCAACCTTCTAGAAAAGAGATTCTGTCTAAACCTCAGGAAGAACAATTACCGTAGATGGTTGTGTGCCTTTGCAGGACAGCACCTTCACAGCCACTATGATCCAGTGAGGGACATGGCTTTTGGGTTTTTCTAGGCTGGTGCATCCTGCCTACCGTGTTCAGGCTGTCTAGGTGGCTCTACCCCAGGGGCAGATCAGACTGGGCCTGCATGCATCACTCCAGTCTGCCTTCTCAGGTCCACCTCCCACCTCCTCCAACTAAACATCAGGAAGAACTTTCTGACAATAAGAGCTGTTCGTCAATAGAACAGACTCCCTCAGAAGGTAATGGACTCTCCTTCATTTTAGGTTTTCAAGCAGAAGTTGGATGGCCATCTGTCAGGGATGCTTTAGTTGAGAGTCCTACATTTCAGGGGGTTGGACTAGATGACCCTCAGGTTGCCTTCCAACTCTACAATTCTATGATTCTATGATTCCCAGTCTTGTACCCCAACATACTGCCTCTGATGCTGGAGGTAATTTAGCCATCATGACTCATCCCCATTGACAGATTCAATGAATATATCTCACCCACTTTTAAGGTAGTCATTCTGGTGGCCATCATCACATCATCACAGCAGTGAATTCTGCAGTTTCTTTGACCCCTCCAAAAACGACCCAATTTCAGATGAATTTTGAACAGCGATGCTCTAGCATTGACATGTCCAACATAGCCGGTTGCATTATGTAACTGCCCTTCAAGAGGTGGGATGAAAGATATGCAACATGGTATCAGGTTAGGAAGGAGTAACATGACAGATGATGATGCAAGGCCTTTGCGTCTGGATATTGCCACTGCTCCTTTGAAAATCTCTCCATAGCAGTTGGAATTGGCACTGAGAGAGCCATAAGGATAGACATTAAGAAGAGAAGTTCCTTTAATATGCCTACTGAGTTAGCAGCATGGACAGGTCCAGCAACAGCACATCCATTATCTGTGCCTAATGCATAGCACATATATAAGTTTACAGTGAGGAATAAAAATGATAAAGCTTTTGCTTAAAATTACAAGCACTGTTCTAGGTTTACCATGCAGATTTTTCACCTCCCCCCCTTTTTTTTATTGTTTGATTTTGCCTTGGCTGGAGTTAGAGCAGGCAATGTGTGAACAGTTCCACAATGCAGTGGGAAAAAGAGAGGAAGTCGCAGTGCAGATAGAGACACTTGCTCGGCTTATGGAGATTTCTCCTCCCTTCTAAGGCGAGACTAACTTGTGTCCCTCCAGGTATTACTGAACTACAACTCCCATCATGCCTGAGCATTGACCATGCTGGCTGGGGCTAGTGGGTGTTGTAGTTCAGCAGCATGTGGAATGCTGCTTGTTCCCCACCCCTGTTAAAGATGAATGCCATCCCTGCTGCAGCAGGCTCCCTGTTTGTAGCAAATGGGTTGCCTCACCCATCTGCAGCAAGCAGATGCTGACGTGTTAACTGGACTCTCCCTATTGGAGACACTCTGTGAAAATATGCAAAACTGCAGTTTCTGCTTATGGTGAATGGCAGTTGCCTTTCCTAAGATAATATTGTACACACATGCTTATGGGCACATACTCAAACAGACACTCTCATCTATTCAGCACCACAAGCATAAGCAGCCACCATGAACTGAGAAAGCAGAAGCTGCTGGAAGCAGGTTAGATGTGCACATTCCCACAAATCATTCCTCTTTCACACCAATGCACTCATGCACACAGGCATGCTCATGAACATCACAAAGTGCTTCATTGGGCATCACACACATACAGAAGTTGGTGATGTTGCAGAATTGCTGCTTCATTTTTTGAATTGGTGCTTTTTCCAGAGTCTCGTGTACAAAGGGAGTTCGGAGCCAGCGGTACTTTCATATCACCCCTTTCCCTGACTTCCAACAACACCCATAGGGCTAACACCTGAGCAGCTGAAACGGGAAAGAGAGGAAAGTCCTCGGGTGCGCCAGCCTTAAATGCCCCAGGCCACGCCTCCCCAACCAGCCGATTGGCTGGTCGGGGCAATGACGCGCCTGAGGATTCCCTCACTCTCTCACGGGGGCTGTGACCCAGTCCCCGCGTGCGTGGGGAGGGTGTGGGCCCGCAACCCCACCTCCTCACCAGCTCAGAAGTGGCTTTCCCTGACTTCCAACAACACCCATAGGGCTAACACCCTCCCTTGCTTTGGGAAAGGTGATTCTGTCCACCCTGGATCAAGCACAGTTAGCCTGACTTAATTTCCTTCTTAATTTAATAAAACTATTGCACTGCAGTGAAATCCAATTTGTCGCCTCCTGCCTGGGATCATGGGGAAGGGAGACTCAAAAGAGCTCATCAAAGGCTTTCTAATAAGATTCATGTAACCTCATCTTCAGCCTTATCTTTTCTTGCATCTCCTTTTGTAATTTGCTTTTCCTTTGGTTTTTCTCTTGGCATTGTTATCTTTCATCTGCCATTGCTTTCAATGGCTGTTCAGAAGTTCTTTGTCTTATCTCGCCATCCGATTGTTTCTTTCTTTGCTCATTTAAATATCTTGACTCTTTTGTTAAGGTTAGATAGAATCCAATTACATGAAGGCAGCAGGTGGGAGTTTTTAAGTGATACATCTATGCTTCAGTCTTGCACAGTTGCTCATGCTATGTGCAGTTTAAATGAAAGTGATTTACATCCAAGTAATCTGTGGCGCAGTCACTGGCTAAATGTGATGTGTTAAATGTATCATTTCCCAGTTAGCTGAGGTTCACTGAATTAAAACTCCAGACTTTTGACTTATATTCCACTTCGCAGTACTCGGTGCATTACGTGGTCTAACACAGGGACGGAAAATCTGTGACCCTACAAATGGTGTTGGACTCCAACTCCCATCAGCCCCAGCCAGCACTGCCAATCCTGAGGGATAATGGGAGCTGCAGCCTAACAACTTCTAGAGGGGCACAGGTTTGCCATCCGTACTGTAACTTGGTGAGTTACAAAGGGTGAAGAAGTTTTCTACTGAGGACATGAACAATTGTTAAGCAAGGAGTCAGCTCCCTCTTGTCTGTTCCCAGTGTGTGTTTGATTAATGCCAGTAGATCAAATGCCAGCTCTCATATTTGCAATATACTTTGCAAGAGTAAGTGGGGGAACCCTAGATTTTTCATGAGCCTGTATCAAACCAAAGACTCTTCCTCCAGATACCTGAAGCATGTGGCAGACCCATGTAGCTCTCCCTAACCTTTGCTTTGCTGCTGTTTCCCAGGTCCTGCTATTAGAAACAACTTCTTCTTCTTCTTCTTCTTCTTCTTCTTCTTCTTCTTCTTCTTCTTCGAAGCACATACTCAGCTATGAGTCCTTTGGTGATAAGATATTGATATCTTATTGGGTGGATAACTGTTTTCCTTGACTGGGGCTAATTCCATATTATACAGTGGTACCTCGGGTTAAGTACTTAATTCGTTCCGGAGGTCCGTTCTTAACCTGAAACTGTTCTTAACCTGAAGCACCACTTTAGCTAATGGGGCCTCCTGCTGCTGCCACGCCGCTGGAGCACGATTTCTGTTCTCATCCTGAAGCAAAGTTCTTAACCTGAAGCACTATTTCTGGGTTAGCAGAGTCTGTAACCTGAAGCGTATGTAACCTGAAGCGTATGTAACCAGAAGTACCACTGTAGTCCTCAGACTTGCATATGCTGATGTAGGAGAAGCTAATGGGTACACATCTATATGGGATTGCATTCCTCTAATCCTAAAGTAAAGGTAAAGGTAAAGGGGCCCCTGACCATTAGGTCCAGTCACGGACGACTCTAGGGTTGCGGCGCTCATCTCGCTTTATTGGCTGAGGGAGCCGGAGTACAGCTTCCGGGTCATGTGGCCAGCATGACTAAGCCACTTCTGGTGAACCAGAGCAGCGCACAGAAACACCATTTACCTTCCCGCCAGAGTTGTACCTATTTATCTACTTGCACTTTGACGTGCTTTCAAACTGCTAGGTTGGCAGGAGCAGGGACCATGCAACAGTGGCTAGTGGCTCCAAAAACTGCGGCCAAAATAGCAGGAAGCATTGCCATCCTGTGCAGCCACAGACGCATATACTTCCAGTCAACATGGTTCCATTCCCACATGGCTTTCATGCACAAGCAAATCTGAGGGTTGTTGCATGGTGGGAATTGGGAACTGAGAAGCACAGCTGCATATCTACATTTGCTGCTAGAAAGAATCTGCACAACAGGATAGAGTGGGAGGAAATAAGAAGGGAAAAGCACCTCAGACCTATTTGCCTCACTTATGTATCAGCTGAGCTTGTGTTCTAGGATCTCCTTCCTCTTCTCTTCCACTGTCCCAAGTTCAGGTGCCAAATATCAATAATACAGAAGGTAACATATAACTTTGGTACTCATTCCACTTTGTGGTGACAACCCTGGGCTTCAGCTGTAGGTACTAGAGGTCAGTAGAGTGTGAAGGTGAGGGGAAGAAACATTGCATATCCATAAGATTAAGTTCTGAAAATGTTGGCTTTTCTCACTGAGCTGGGACAGTTGTATGTACAGCATTGCCATTACACCCTTCTAATAAAAAGTGGTCCTGAAAACAAAAGAACATATTGAAAGAATTAAAGCATAAATAATTTATTTGTTACAGATAGGTAGCCGTGTTGGTCTGCCATAGTCAAAATAAAAAAAATCCTTCCAGTAGCACCTTTAAGACCAACTAAGTTAGTTCTTGGTATGAGCTTTCGTGTGCAAGCACACTTCTTCAGATGTATCTGAAGAAGTGTGCTTGCACACGAAAGCTCATACCAAGAACTAACTTAGTTGGTCTTAAAGGTGCTACTGGAAGGATTTTTTTTAATTTATTTGTGTTACTATTTCTATACTCCATTACAGGGGCCACCCAAAGTATGCAATATACTAAAAACAAAAACAAAACAAGAGAGCATGAAAAAAAAAGAGGCGAAATAGTGGCGGGGGGGAAATTAAATGACAGTGGTACCTCAGGTTAAGAACTTAATTCGTTCTGGAGGTCCGTTCTTAACCTGAAACTGTTCTTAACCTGAGGTACCACTTTAGCTAATGGGGCCTCCTGCTGCCACCGTGCCACCACCGCACGATTTCTGTTCTCATCCTGAAGCAAAGTTCTTAACCCGAGGTACTATTTCTGGGTTAGCAGAGTTTGTAACCTGAAGCGTATGTAACCCTAGGTACCACTGTAATAAAATGGCAGCTCTAATCTCTTTAAAGTTTATTATAATTATAATGTATACAGGATATAGCATTTCCTCATACAAAGCCATGTTGCAGTCTATTCAAGGTTCTGATCTACAGGCAAGAGAGAAACAGGGAGAAAGAGAGAGAACTGGAGGGGATGTATGCCCAGATCTTCCAGTCCTCTTATGTCATGCAAAGTTGCTTCAACATGGGCCAAGGAAGGATGTAGGAGAATAAACAGGGCTCTATTGAAGTCAATCCACAAGTGGGTGATTCCCTCACAGGGCGGATGCTTTCAATTCCGACTTCCTTTTTCCTGACTACTGGTTGGACCTTGGCTCCTGGCTCACCCCGAGGTTGCTGCTCACAGCCCAGCTCTGACCCAAAGAGAAACTTGCACATCAGGAGTAACACATCAAGCATAGCCCTTTGCCTGTTATGTTGGTTTTCTGTTTTCAGGGAATTTGTAAAGAAGAGAGCGTTGGAAAATGGTGTCCGTAACCCCTCCTTCTTCCCTTTGCATTCCCAGAAGGTAGAATTAACTCTTACTCCCCATTCTGCTGTGTGTGTTGACCAGACTATGCTGTAAAGCGTGTTCTCCTTAATAGAGAGCACGTGTTGCGGTGGGGTCTAGCAGGCCACCCCACTGTTGCTGGGCAGATCTGTTTGGATGGCCACAGGCAGTCATTGGGCAGTTGAGTTTCTGGGGAGATTTTCACGTTGCCAATTTGGGGGTGGGACATAAGGGTTTTAAATACAGGTCACGCAGCTTTGGACTTCCTCTTTTGCTGCGTGCACCGGATCACCCACTCACCCTCCCTGAACTGGGGGTTATTTCGCTTGGCCTTGCTATGCCTGTCATGGGGTCACCTGCTTTTGGGGCAGGGGCCTGGTAGGAAATTTGTCCATTTGGCTGATTGACTGGAGCCATTTGGTTTTTGCCTACTGTGTAGCAAATCGTCACAACTTGTAAGGTTTGCAGTTAGGCATTGGTTAAAAAATTGGTTGGTGGAGGGGTAAGTGCCTACCCCTCCAATGCTGGTGTTGCAAGGGAATTCCTTTAAAGGAATCCAGGGGCTTGCCATGCTTTCATCCAAGTCCCTGGCATCAGGCTTGGGCCGCGCAAGCCTCTGGGAGCATGCGGGGAGAGGTGAGGGTCTGGTGCCCAGCTTCATTTTCCCCCAATATTGTTTTCCCTGACTGGCTTCCACTGGAATCTGGAAGTCAGTTCTGTCCCTGGATGGGGGGACAGATAGTCGGAACCAATGCCTAAGCAACCACTCACAGTTATGTATTTAAATAAAGTTGTGGCCAAAATTATGCCAAAAACCTTAAACAAAAATTATGTGTGATGTGTGAGTTATTGGGATGGCTTGGGGACCTCAACACGCAACAAAGTTTAACAGACCTTCCATTAGGATCTTGTAAGTAGCCTTACGTCTAACCAGGGGATGAGCAAGAGAGAGAAAGTTTAGGGAACAAAGTAAACTTTCACTGAGAGAGAAAAGCAGGACCAGAAGGTCAGTAAAAAAATTATTGCTACAATAGGTAATATAATTGTATCATGGCAGCTGTAGATTAGGGCTGAATGAACAATTCATCACAAAGAGTTTATTCAGCAAGCCAGTTATCTTCATGTATGCCACAATAGATGCAAGCTATCATATAAATGGCTAACTGTTGTTATACATTTGCTTGCTGAATTATTCCCTGAGAAACATTTATGGCATGGGTTTAGTAAGTAACACCAATCCAAGAAAATATGGTAGAAACCCAATCTTCAACATGACAAAGCTTGTAATAAAATTGAGGAACATAATCATCTTCATAAAATGTAAGAGATTAGAAAGGGAAAGAGGAAATGTGGGAATGGATTCAAATGAATGCCCCAGAATTGCCTTAAACTTTGCAAAAGAAGTAACTCTCAGACTGCAATTCTATACATGTCTCCTCAGAAGACCCACCAAGTTAAATGGGGCTTACTCCCTGGTGAATGGGTATAGGATTGTGGCCTTATTATCATACCAGTGAAATTATAAATTTACTGGGAAGTAGATCCTCCTAAACTCAATGGAACCTACTCCTAGTAAGTGCATTTAGGACTGCAGCCCTAGCTCATAGAAAATAGTACAGTACACTCTTTTTGGAATGTAAACATTTAGAAATGTATAATTTAAATGAAATCTATAGTATGTTGGCTTTTGCTTCAGGACTAAGTGGGCTGTCCTTTCAATATCTTCAAATTCTGTAGAAGGGACATACTTCATCCTGAAGCTCTGGAATCTTCTGCTAGGAATCTGTGGCCATTTATGTGAACCTGACAAAGGATGTGCTGCAACAGCTGTTGCCATTTCACCTCATATTCCCAATGGTGTTCAATGGTGTCCCAGTCCTGCCTCTGACATCTGCACACCTCCCATCTCCATCTGTATCCATGCCATGGTTCTGCAGGACTAAAGGAAAGGCACAGATATGTGTGAGTTTAGGAGTTGCTGACCAGGTGCCTCCAGGGACCTCCTAAGGCATCCATCAAAGGTCCCAGCAAATACTCCTCAAAAGTCCCAGTGCATGAGATTGTGTGTGTGTGTGTGTGTGTGTGTGTGTGTAGAAAAAGTCTCCACAACTGTGGGGACATCAAAGCACCCCATCCCCTGATGTCATTGTGGTATCAGGTAATGTGAAGATCTAGTCTGCTGGGCAGATCCAATTTCCTACCCCTGGTCTAGATCACAATAAATAACCCTTATGATCAATAATAATACTGTAAATATCTGCATGTCCAGTGTATATGGAGAAAGGATATGATAGCCATGTTCAAATATATAAAAGGATGTCACACAGAGGAGGGAGAAAGGTTGTTTTCTGCTGCTCCAGAGAAGCGGACACAGAGCAATGGATCCAAACTACAAGAAAGAAGATTCCACCTAAACATTAGGAAGAACTTCCTGACAGTAAGAGCTGTTCGACAGTGGAATTTGCTGCCAAGGAGTGTGGTGGAGTCTCCTTCTTTGGAGGTCTTTAAGCAGAGGCTTGACAACCATATGTCAGGAGTGCTTTGATGGTGTTTCCTGCTTGGCAGGGGGTTGGACTCGATGGCCCTTGTGGTCTCTTCCAACTCTATGATTCTATGATTCTAGGAGGATTTCCATTCATTCTAGATTTTAGATGGTTTTACTTCAGTCAGGGAGTGTGAATGGAAGAGATTCACTGGTTCCATAAGTAACTTCACAGTGCAAACTGCACCCCCCCCACACACACACATTTTTTTTTTTAATCAAGAGTGTTAGTCACCTTGAACACCTGGTTACCTTTTCAGGTAATAAGTGTAATCTATGCTTTTGCTTCAATAGCTCTCTCTGTTTTAACAAGGAGGGGGAGTGTGTGGCTCCATTTAGAAATGAGAACCGTGTCTGCAAATTGTTTAAGCCTGAACTGCTATCAGCACAGAACAGTAACAAAATACTAAATCCCTATTTGGACATCTCAGCAATTTAGATTTAGTATTTGTCAGATAATATTTCACACATCCCACAGCCATTTATATGCTAATAGTTCCAACAAATTATCAGATACAACCTTTTTCCTCCATAAATGACCTGTCATATTCATAACGGCATCTGCATTGGGTGACAGGATTTCCCCCTCACATATATATATTTTTTATCCAGCCCAAACTGCACATCCATAAAGAAACTAATTACATAGTTTCACAGCTGATAATATACTTCCTAGCCTGCTAATTTATGATGAACAGAATAATTCAGAGAAATTGGTACCCCGGAATTTAAGGGATTTGGGAGGAGGGTACAGATGATTGATAGGGAACACAGCAAGGCACTTTTGCAATCATTCTTGACTTTTTAGCATTCCTCTAAAACATTTTTTACACTAGAGTTTTATCTAAGTCAAATTTCTATTTCACAGTGCATCAATCACAAAAAGTCATGTGACAACTTGCTTTAGATTGCCTAACCAGTGTTCTTTGTGCTAAATGCTATAGATGTGTTTGTGTGTGTGTGTGTGTGTGTGTGTGTGTGTGTGTGCTCCTGTTCCCTCCATTCACCCCCCCTTGCCATTCCCCCACATTAAGTCCCTCAAGCTTCCTCTTCCCACCTCACTACTCAGTTCGCTCTTCACCTTCCCAACCCCATTTTTACCACTTCTATTATGCACCCTGCTTTTAACCTTCACCCCCCATATTCATGGCTCCTGCCCCTCTTTTTGTGCAACCTCCCCTTGTTCACAACCTCCATGGTAACCTCCTGCAACTTCCTCCTTCCACAGTTTGCAAATATTAAGCACTAGTTTCACCTTCTGCTCAATTATGAAGTTGCCATCTGCTCCTCTTCTGCAGACTCTTTCATGTCCCTCTTCACCCCAATTCCCATGCCTCCTACTCCCTCCTTTTCTAAAAAAAAAGCCCATTCAACCCCATTCTTATCTTCACTCCTGGCCATCTGATGGCCAGAGGTGAGGGTAAAAATGGGGCTTCCCTTTTATGCCTTACATGTTGATTGCAGCATCTGGGCTTGAGGAGTCATGTGGACCTCACCTATCCTGACTTCCTGAGCCTAGTCTAACTAAGGAATCACACACCTCCTCCCTGAACTAGCAAGCTAGCAAGCCCCACCTGGGCTGTGGGTCCTTGCCTGCCTTTCCTGCCTTAGCTTCCTAGAGCACACCTCCCATTGCTCCCTATGCCTCAGAGACCCCCTTGTTTTGACCTGAGACCAGCGGCTGTGGGTCTCACTGAACCTGCCCCCGCCTTGCAGGCAGGCCACTTCCATCTGGTGGGCCTATATTTGAGTGTGTTTATACAGTATGTGTGTGTGCACTTATATTGTGCCTAGCGATATTAAGCACTTTAGAAATACTGTAAAGAAATAAATGGCCATAAATATGAATGCGAGAGATCTGCTTTTTAAAGAACAGAATGTGGGAAGGGTGGGGGGAAGCAGTAGATCTGTGAAGAAGCACTATTCTGCATTTTTTTATAAGCTGTAAACCAACTGAACTTATTTGTCCTAGGTGACAATAACTATGCCTGGTGCTGATATAGTCTCCCTGTTGTAACAAGCAAATCAGGTCACACTAACATATCCAGTATAAAGGGAACAGAGTGCTTTGTGTTTCTCTGATTCACAAGGTTGTTGCAAATGCAGACATAGGCATTTTACCACCTGCCTGTGGGCAGAATTATGTAGCAGAAGCAGCCAGGACTGACACACGCCTGACCCAGACATTATTGTCTGTTCTTTTCCTGAATTGCTCTAGAAAGTAGTTACTTCTGATGAGATCTTCCCACGTCTGCTGAGACCAGAACAGCCAAGAAATGCCACTGACATTAAGAGGAGGAAGAGGACAATTCCATCCATCCCTTTCTGCAGGAATTCTCAAAACTATCAAGTCAGCTGTCTCTTGGAAGAATAGTATGACAGGAACATACACACACACACACACACACACTCCTTGACCTTGACATTGTTTCTGTTCCACTCACAGTTTTGTATGGGATATGTCACCGTCACCCTGGGGCAGTATAAATTAGCAGGTATCATCAGCACCCCATCAGTATCGGCTCTCTGGTATACCCTCTGGCCCTGGACTCAGATATAATGCAAAGATGCCTGTTGATTTGTGCCAGGGTGGAAGATCTACAGGCAGAAACCTGCCCCTACCCAAAGCAATTCTGCTGAAAGCCACCTTGAAGGTCTCAATATGGTGGGAAGATGAGACATCAGATTTGTTAAGTAAAATAAAGAAAAAGTAATCAATGCAGGGCGGCTTCCACAACCATGTGCCACAAGGAACCACATGGCTCAACTGGGTAGCAGGAGAAGTAGCACAAATGTGGAGGGAGGAAAGAGGAGCAGTAGCAAGTGTGGATGGCCATCTCTTGTGCCAGGTGAATGAATGTGATCACATGCATGCAACAACCATCTTAAAGGAACTGCCTCTTGGGGAAAGGCCTGTTTCAATTTCAATGTGGTTCAGAATAACTGAATCAAAGAACTGTAGAGTTGCAAGGGACTCCAGGAGTCCTCTAATCCAACTCCCTGCAATGCAGGAATCACAGCTAAAAGATGGCCATCCAACCTTTGTTTAAAAACCTCCAATGAAGGAGAGTCCACCACCTTCTGAGCTAGTCCATTCCACTTATATATGTACATTTGGGGAAGGCCTGTAGGTTGTCCTTGGAGCTTCTACCTCATTCAAAAGGATCCAAGGTTCAATCCCCCAAAAGGGCTGGGAATGTTCCCTGTCTGAATTCCTGGAGAGTATACGTATTGATCTAGATAGACCAATATAATATACTCTGTATAAGGCAGCTAATAATAATAATAATAATAATAATAATAATGATTTTTTATTTGTACCCCACCCATCTGTCTGGGTTTCCACAGCCACTCTGGGCAGCTTCCAACAAAGATTAAAAATACATTAAAATGTCACACATTAAAAACTTCCCTGATCAGGACTGCCTTCAGATGTCTTCTAAATGTCAGGTAGTTGTTTATCTCTTTGGCATCTGATGGGAGGGCGTTCCACAGGGCAGGGGCCACTACCGAGAAGGCCCTCACCCTGTAGCTCCCTGTAGCTTTGCTTCTCGCAATGAGGGAACTGCCAGAAGGCCCTTGGCGCTGGACCTCAGCGTCCGGGCAGAACGATGGGGGTGGAGACGCTTCTTCAGGCATACTGGGCTGAGGCTGTTTAGGGCTTTAAAGGTCAACACCAGCACTTTGAATTGTGTATACAGCTGGTGCCTAAAACAATAAAAGATGCTCTACTCTACCCAGCTTACAGGAAGAGTGAATCCAGGAAACCCCCTGCTTGTAATATTGTCCTGTTTTTGTGTGTGGCTGCCCTCATTTATCTAAATATTTGGCACTATCTTTCGGTTTTAAGTCTTCCACCCTCATTGTTTGGTGTTACGAGCACTGATACCAATTCTGAATAGCTCCAGTAGTTCTTCAAAGCTTATACAAAATAAATCTTTCCCCTCTAACATCCTTTGTTAGCCAAATGGTGATAACTCAGGCAAGAACAGTACTATTAAAAAGATGACCTTGTAAAAATGAAAGGTTGAATTAGGGGCAGGAATGTTTGAAATAGAAATTCCCAGCAAATCCTTGGTACACCATTGACTCTGTCTCATTTCCTGAATGTAAATATTGAAAGACCTTGAAGGGTTTCCATCATGAGAGCAGCAGCTGTTTGCATGGGAGGGAATAACTGGTTACATTTCGTACATTCATTTAATTCTCAGAACCTTGGGGGTTTTGTTTGTTTGCCTTTAAATGTCCTGACACATTTGACGAAAGAAAGATCTTGGCGTTGTTCTTCCAGAAAGAAAAGTCAGAGATATTATACAATCTCAGTTGCTGCATTCAGGGAAAGAGGGATCCCTGTTTCACATTTTAGACCACATGGGACTATTTCTCATGTCCATATACACTTAGGACCACCCCAAGAAAGGTTGTTGCCTAAGGTGAATCAGCAAATGGTGCCACCTCTCCCCTTCAGATCCAGGTGGGTGGTACTCAAAGTTGGATACATTCTCTTGGCACCTGAGGCAAAAATTTCACTAGTACCCATCCCCCTCCTGCCAGTAAAATATAATGAAAACCAGGTTAAAAACCCAACTATCTACTGCCCTTTCCTAACATCCAGAATGTCTTCACTTTGTCTAATGGTAGAGCCAGCCCTAGCAAGTCCACTGGTTCACTGAAGCTAAGTTCAGACATTTCACTAAACCATGTTTATGCCGTTATAATTATTTTAGCCTTTAAGGTACTACAACTCTGATGCTTGTGCCTGCTTTAGTTTCCCATCGGCTCAGCACTCAGAACCATAAGTTCAGTCCTGTCTCCTTAAAGCAGAGCAATGGCCTAAACTGTGGTTTGACAGTGAGTTCAGATGTGACAGCAAACCGCAGCTGATACAAACTGCAGTTTGCAAACCAGCTTTAACTCCTGGTTTGATACCCTGGTTTGCTAGCCCACTGCAAACCACAGCATGGAAACTGGTGTTGCGTCAGTCAGTTACAAACTATGGTTTGGCATTATGTCTGAATGTGGTCACAGAGAGACTATCAGACATTCTTAAATGGGCCTGTGTATTTGTGTCAAAGTGACAAATTTTCTTGATTTAAAAATAGTGGATATTTGAAGTCTGTAGATAACACTGCTATAAATATTATGAGGTGTAAAAAAAGGAAGCACAGCAACTGCTGTTTAAGAGCTTTCTTTTCTTTTTCTGTCGCTGTGTTATATCTTTAACATATCCAAGATCTGGTCCTTGAACGTTGCTGAGAACTTTGCTCACACCATAAAGCCTGAAATTGTTCTCCCATGTAAACTAGACAAGGAGCAAAACCAGGTGCCTAAATCTGAAAATAATTTCCAAGGGAAATATTGCCAGGAGAAGAAAAATACTTTGTCACTTTGCATCAAGTTACATCTTCCTCTATCTTGCCAGATGACAAAAGGAGATGCTCTCCAAAATGATGTGTTGGAAGTCATCTGATGGCCAGGACATCTGAAGTCCTTGCCTGCCTTAGCCTCCTAAAGCGGACCTCCCACTGCTCCCTATGCCTCAGAGAAGCCCAAAGGGCAAGTCTTTGTAAGAAAAGAATGCCTGGGGTTTAGCTGCTTAATTCATACTTTAATGCTTAAATAAGGTCTCAGTTCTGCATTGTGAGCCATGTGGGTGGACAGCTGGAACTTGCAGTCTTGTCTGCAGAAGTCTAACTGAGGTATCTGAAGCTCATGAATGCTGTTACATTCACAACATGTGTGAAGAGAAGATGCCCATTTATAGGGTCACCTTCAGACTTGGTATTTCATGAAAGGGATTCAAGAACATATTGAAAATTTAGGTTTATGCACATAAAGGGGATTAAATTGTTCTGTTGCCCTTAAGAAACCCATTCATTTTTAAAAAACAAAACCAAAAAAACAAAATGGACTTCCTGCAATTAGGAAAGTGATGGGGACAGGTACTGAAACATGTAGGATGAATGAATGGTTAATGGGAAGATGTGCAAAATATTATATAAAGATTTTGTCACCATATAATATTTTTGGGGGCAAATCAGAATGAATGCTCCGTAAAGACCTGACACTTAGCTATACAGCTGCAAATAAAAACGTTTTAAATGTATTGTAAAGTGCAATATGCAGATGTGACACTAGATGGCGAGAGAGAGCTATGCCAAATTCAATGTATTTTTCAAAACTTTTTTTTAAAAAGGATTTTCACAGCGTTTTTAATATGTGTGTAGATTCTACCCTCATATAGTCTAATCTCTGTGCATGGTTTGTACAAGAAAATCAAAATGGAAGCTTAATAAACAGGATGTCTGGAAGAGCCATAAGTGTTTGTTGTTGTTTTTTTAAATCATTTTTATTAAGTTTTCCATTTTAACAATCCAATCAGATCACATTAAATATTCCAAATTATACATATGCATATCAAATAATCCAAATATTCTGCCAAATTATAATTTTTTGGGGGGACTTCCCATGCTTCAAGTTTGGGGGGGTGCGCCTCTGATCATCTCATATCTCTGCTGCTTTGGATAGTCATTTCTAATAGTTCCTTTAAATCTGCCGGTTGTTTTCCTTCTTTCACGGCCTCTGAGTTGTAGAAGAGCCGTAAGTGTTTGGATAGGGACTTGGATGAGCTATTTGAAGATTCCAGATTCTGAGCTCTGTTGAAAACTGTTTTTATTAGCTTTGGCATGTTCTTTTTTTGTGCGGAGACTGCATGTGGTGGGATCTGCATAGGGCTCAGCAGAACCCACTCACCCAGCATTCCTCCACAAGAAAATATCAGGGGAGCTCTAGAACTTGAGGAACTTGACTGGCTAGAAAAATGACTGGGGGAAATAAAAAAACAGCAATGCAGCAGGGTGATGAAACTGGCAGTTGCTCCAAGAATACACATAAACACAGTCCAGCATAAAGGTAAATTAGGTTTGCTATGCCACTCTCTCTATGGATTAAGCAGGGCAGCATCACAAGCCTTTCTTAGATCTCTCCTCCCAAATACAGCTGTTTTAAAGCCGTTCCTTGGCTAGACACCTTGCTTAGCTCCTGCTTTGTAGTGGTTTACATGGGGGATTCATGGCAATTCCTGAGAACATTTCTTCTTCCTTTGCCTCCCAATATGGCACCCTGCCTTGCTCACAGTCCTGCAAGCATATGTCTTCTCCACCAAGATGCTTTATCTCATTATTTTATCTCCTCTTGTAAAGTGCTTTAAGATGCTTGTATGAATGGGGGTACATAAAATTAAATTGAATTCAATTGATCATTTTAGTAAAAGTAAGATTTTTGGGCTGTGAAGCATTGGCTTCTGAGAGAATTTTTAAAGGTTATAACTTTTGGCAGTAAAAGCAAGGAAATTCATAGTTACAGCTGTCACGCCAACTTTAAATCAACCTTTTTTTATTAGGTGTGGCAGTGGTCTAAGATCACAGGAATCGATGAAAGAGGACATGGTTTGCAATCATAAAAATACAAAGATAACACAAGTGAATAGCAGAGAACCTGCACAAGCGACGCTGACACAACCCCCCCCAATATATTAAGTAAAATAGAAACATCGCCACCCAACCCCACCCCCACTCACCTTTCCCCCCTCCACCTCTTTCCCCCTTTACTTCCTAATGTCTCAACAAATGAAACTGATATGTAAAAAATGTCTCTTGAAAAAAAGAGAGAGAGATTGCACACACTTTTGTAAACCAAGAAAATCTTTAATAAAAATACATTAAAAAATACAAAGATGTAAGATTCAGAAAATGTGAAGTTTCATATTTTTAATATTTAAGTCCCAATCAATTTGAGGTGGAATGTTGTTACCAACTTGTTTGTTTCTTATAGCCCACTTTTCCTCCAAGGAGTTCAGCACTACATACATACCGTAATTCTCCTCTCCCCTATTTTACCTTCACAACAACCCTGCAAAGCAGGCTAAGGCTAAGGAATAGTGACTTCCCAAAAGTCACCCACTGAGCTTTGTGGCTGAGGTGGGATTTTGCTAATAGATTTGTCTCTTTAGGTTTCCATTAAACTTAAGATAAGAAAATTGATGGATGGACATGGGACATATATTGTCCAGCTGGTCTTTTCATACCTCCTTTTCCAACTCCAGAGTGCCACACAGAATCATAAACTCATAGAACCATAGTTCTACTTACAGGCAGGTAGCCATGTTGGTCTGCTATAGTCGAAACATTTAAAAAAAAATAAAACCCTTCCAGTAGCACCTTAGAGACTCAGAAGGGTGTGTGTGTATAATAAGATAAAGCTATTTTTAGTCATCTCACCCCTTGCTTTTTCCTGTAAGACCAATTGCAGTCATTAACAGTCGTCAACAGGTTTCCCACACTTATCAGCCAATCACCCATTCCCACCACCCTTCTGAGTAATACCCCTCCCCACCCTCTCACTATATATAAGGGTCTGGTGACTTCTGTTTCAGTGTATCTGAAGAAGTGCGCATGCACACGAAGGCTCGTACCAATAACAAACTTAGTGCTACTGGAAGAAATTTTTGTTTTTGTTTTCGTTTCATAGAACCATAGAATTGTAGAGCTGAAAGGGACCAGAAGGGTCATTTAACCCAACCCTCTGCAATGCAGGAATCTTTTTGCCCAATGTGGGGCTTGAACCCACAACCCTTGGATTATGAATCTCTTGCTCTACCAAATGAACTATCTGATAGAGGAAGAAGCTGTAGAGCAAAATAACCCAGGCAACTCGAGTAAGTAAGCCAAACCATTCGTATTATAGAGAAACAATCTACTAGAGAGGAATTGTAAATGCTACCTTTGCCATTTGGATTTTTAAAAAATTACTTAGAAGTTAAGTCCCAAATAAGCGTATTTATAATGCTGTAAAGATGGAGATGAAACTAACATCAACTGGATCCTTTAGATGGAGAATGAATGACACCCTATTTAGAGATGAAGAGATTTATAAGAAGGCCCAAAAAACACTGAAAGATTACTTTGAGATAAATTTGAGAACAGAAGTGGAAAAAAGAATAATCTGGGACGCAAGTAAGGCCGTGATGCGAGGTTTCCTAATACAACAGAACTCCATAAAGAGGAAAAAGCAAAATGAAAGGAAAGAAAAAAATCTGGAAAAAATAAAAGAAGGTGAAAAGAAATTGAGGTCTAAACCAAAGTCCCATGAGATTCTGAGAGAAATAAAACACTATCAGGTGCAATATATGGAATTGATGAATCAAGAGATAGAATGGAGAATAAAGCAAATGAGACAAAAGACATTTGAATCAGCAGATAAATGTGGGAAACTTCTGTCATGGCAATTGAAAAAGAGGCAAAAACTGAACACTGTGACAAGTTTAGAAGTGGACGGAAAGATTATCCACAAACCAAACGAGATAAGTAATTGTTTTCAAAGTTACTTCAGGAAATTATATGCACAAGGGCCAGTTAACGAACAGGAAATAGAAGAATTTGTTAAGAAACATGGATTACCAAAAATTTCAGAGCAAAGCAGAAGGATTTTGAATGAGAAAATAACAGGACAAGAAATAGAGGGTGCCATTCAGAAGATGCAATTGGGAAAATCTCCAGGACCAGATGGTTTGACCGCCAGATATTATAAAGCGTTGAAGGAATGGTTAGTACAACCACTGAAGGAAGTATGTAATGAAATTTTGGAGGGGAAAAAGGCACCGGAGTCGTGGAAAGAAGCCTTTATTTCACTTATACCGAAAACTGAGACTGAAAAGAACCAGGTTAAAAACTACCGCCCTATATCATTACTCAATGTGGATTACAAAATTTTTGCAGACATTATGGCAAAAAGACTGAAGAGAGTGTTGGTAGGGGAGATTCATAAGGACCAAACTGGCTTTCTTCCAGGGAGACATATGTCGGACAATGTGAGGAACATTATAGACATTTTGGAACTGTTAGAAGTGGACATCAATAGGAAGGCTGTTTTAATTTTTGTGGACGCGGAGAAAGCCTTTGATAATATTGGTTGGAGCTTTATGAAGAAGAATCTCCAAGGGATGGGGGTAGGTCAAGGGTTTGAAAACGGTATAGGTGCAATATATTCTAAACAAAAAGCGAAGTTAATTGTAAACAATGTGGTTACGGAAGAAATATCTATAGAAAAAGGTACACGACAGGGGTGCCCAATATCCCCTTTACTTTTTATATTAGTCCTGGAGGTTTTGTTAAACATGATTAGAGGAGACCAGTTGGTTAAAGGAGTACAAGTCGGAGCTAGACATTACAAGTTAAGGGCATTTGCAGATGACCTAGTACTGACTTTGCAACAGCCAGATACTAGTACTAAAAGAGTATTAGAACTAATTGAGATATTTGGTCAAGTAGCAGGATTTAAACTGAACAAACAGAAAACGAAAGTGTTGGACAAAAATTTAACATTGGCTGAAAAAGAGAAGTTTCAGAATGAAACAGGTTTAGTGATAACGAAAAAAGTAAAGTACCTGGGGGTAAACTTAACATCTAAGAATGTGAATTTATTTAAGGACAATTATGACAAATGTTGGACAGAAGATTGAAACTCTCTTTGTTAGGTCGAATTGCTGTTATCAAGATGAATGTATTGCCTAGAATGTTGTTTTTATTTCAGACATTGCAGATTTTGGACAAGATGGACTGTTTCAAGAAGTGGCAGAAAGATATATCTAAATTTGTCTGGCAGGGCAAAAAGCCCAGAATAAAATTTAAGATTCTAACTGATGCAAAAGATAGAGGGGGGTTTGCCCTGCCGGACTTAAGACTCTACTATGAATCGGTGGCTTTCTGCTGGTTGAAACATTGGCTACTTCTTGAGAATACAGACATTTTGGATCTAGAAGGGTTTGACAATAGATTTGGCTGGCATGCATATATATGGTATGATAAGGTAAAACTGCATAAAGGTTTCAAAAACCATATTGTTAGGAAAGCATTATATAATGTTTGGATGCGGTATAAAGATTTATTGGAAACCAAGTAAGCGTATTTAGGCCAGAAGCTTTGGGTTGACATTTGGGGTGTGTCTTTGTGGTAATAACTATTTGGGCTATTATGATGAGCTCCTACATTTCAAAGTTCGTCACTACACACCACTGGCAACAGTCTGTCTTTAATTTTTTTGTAGGGTACAAAACGATTGCTTTTAGGAAATGGGATATAGAAATTTGAAGAGTGAACCTATTACTTGTGAAGAAAGATTTCTTTAGGAAGATTATGAATAATGAAAGTAGTCTGTGATCGTATTTCCTCCTTGATACAAATAATTAATTAGGTAATGAAATCTCTTTTATCACCCTAACATAAAATTAAAGACCCAGGGTAAATGAGGTTTCAGCCTAATTTCTCAACAGAAGCATTCCCTTGTGACCCTTCATGTTAGTACAATAAGGGAACTTTGGGTTGAAAGAAGATGTGTATGTGATAAAAGAGGCAAAATGGGCCATCAAAGCTCCACTGCAATGCTTAAAGTTCCCTAGCTCTATGTAGTGGCTGAAAAGACACACATTTGTCATTAGAAAACCATGGCCCCAGTAGGATGTGGTACTGGGTGGAATTTATTTTGTTTCCTCTGCCTTATTTGCACAGTGGGAAATGCAGTGAAACTTTGGGGTAATGCCTGCTCTGACGCAATGTTGTCTAGCCTTCCTGCAAAAAAATTGGGATGAATGCTCAATAAATAGGTCATCTGGAGGTGTCCGGGGACTCTTGCTGATCTACTGCAAATCACCCCATGATCTGTCAGTGGATCCCAATCTACCTTCCGTTGTTGTTTTTTAAAAAAATAATATTTATTGCTTTTAAAAGTTACAAAAAAAGTAGAAGAAAGAGAGAAAAGACAAAAAGGAAAAAAGAAAAAAAGACAAGAAAAAAGAAAAACAAAAAACAAAAACAATACAATATATAAACCATACAAACCCACCCTAAACCCATTAAACTAAACACATAAACAAAGCAAGACAACAACAATTTAAAAACATCCCTCCTTTTCCATACTCTGTCCTTCATTCCCTTGTTTCCTCGACTTCCTCGCACCTCCCTTCTTGTATCCCGCTTCTAGTACTTGTTTCAGCAAATCCTTTCCATCTTTCTCTATTTTCTGTCATATTATAAATAACATATTCTTTAACCTTATTTCCCATTAAAGGTAAATTACTTATATACACCCAACTTCTTATAGCATTTCTGCTAAATCCATAAAATATCATTCCACCATTTTTCTAACAGTCATTACTTTAACAAAATTTCTAAATAAACACTTTAAATTTTCCAATAATCTTCCACTATCTCCTCTCCCTGGCTTCGGATTCTGCCAGTCCTTTCCGTCAGTTCCATATAATCCATCAACCTGGTGTTCTTATATCCGAGGCTCTTAAATCTCTTCCAAGTCCCTTCTGCAGGTCTTCTTCATATTCTTTGATGCTCAGGAGCAAATCTTGGGAAAACTCCAGCCTAGCAATACTTTTGTTCCTTCTGGACAGTTCAGCCAAATTTCCAAAGTTAAAAATAAAGTCCATATAGTGTTTCAGAACGTATTTCAGGATTCCTCCAATTCTAGCGACCCCCAAAACTTCAAGCTCCTCCAAACCCAGGTCCATGTCCCAAAAGTCAGTCAATCCCTGGACAGAGGGTTCTTTCCAACTTTCCTTCTTCAATCCAAGCCGGGATCCTAGCCTCAAAATTTGACTTTTGCTAGATTCAGTCATGAAAGACCTCAATTTATAATCCTCAATTTGCTTCTGAGAAATTAAGGATCCCGCTTGTACTATTGGTTTCATATCATCAGCTTTCTCCTTTTTCTCCACCCTTTTCACATCATCAGGTTTCTCCTTTTCCTCCACCATTTGTCCAACCAAGATATGTTCCTGTACCAAATCCTGAGTTGTTTCTGTATTGACACTCACTTTTTGACTCAAATTAATCACGTTCTGTTCCAAGTTGTCAATTTTAGAGATCGTGTCATCTGTCTTTTTATGGAGCTGTTCCAGCGAGTAGTTTATCTTGTATAATACAGTCACAATAGCTTCTCCTATCAACATTTTGAATGATCCAAGGTCAGACACTAGTTTTCAGAATCTTATCTTGCAGCTGGAGATCTCCCTGTTGCACTCCTGTAACAGTTTCACATGCTCCCTCTAGAGGGAAACAATCTCCGTTTGTATCAATTCTTTCAAGCACGACTCAAGCAGATAACAATAGTTTCAATTTTCGGTTACTTTTTCCTCCATTTTTAAACGCAGAAGAGGACAATGGAAACAGTGCCTTTCTTATTTTAGCTAGCTGTCAAATCCGTTCTGTCAATAAACATTCCCCGAACGTCATCTGGCAGCCCTTTTCCAGGTTCAGAGCAGTGGCAATTTGATTTTCACTCTCTTCTGCAGGCACACTAGATCCAAAACTTCCCCCCTCTTCTGCTTCCAAGAGGGGTTATATATTTTTGTCCGGTGGGAATTTAATCCTTTATCAAAAGCTTTCAAAGACTTTAGCTTCTAACGTCTTTGCTTCAATCTATTTACAAAAACGGGAGGCGGACTTCCTGTTTAGAGCCTTCCCGCTTCGGCGCCAAATTAAAGTGTTTCAAGATCCAATTCTCCGTTCTGCTCACGGGTAGTCGTTCAAAATCCAATTGTCCACAGGAAAAAGTCAGCGCTCTCCGGCAACAGCAATGCGGCTTCACTCCGTGAAAGAAGCGGTCGATTCAAAGCACCGCGCCGCTCACCCCACGTCGCTCTGGATCCCCAAAACAGGGTTTCCCCGCGAGTAGGGGAGGCGCAAAGGGTGCCAGCCGAATCCCAGGTTCACAGGCTTCTCCCGCCTGTGATTTCTATGGGTCTCCGCCTTCACCGTGGCAGTCAGACCCTGCTTTTCACGGAGCAAGTTCCTCCCGATCGGAGGAGCTCCGCCATTGCCGGAGGCGTCAACCCGGAAGTCCCCAATCTACCTTCTGTCCACTTAGATTATGCAGCATAGTTTACTCAGTTTCACTAATACAATGCTCCAAACAAATTTCCACTAAGTCATTTATCCTTTTTTGCGTTAATGGAAATAAGAAAATCATTTGTCAACCAATGATCCTAACCTCAAGAGATGCGTGTTAAAACCTGCCTATGGCTGGTGCTTCCTCTCAGCTGTCAGTGCTTCCTCCCACCAGCTTCCAACATGTTCCACACTACTGGTGCTTCTTCAACAGCTACTACAAAGCCCATACATTCTTTCCCTCTTCTGTCATGGCCCAGGCCTCAAGATCAGAGGGGGAGGAGCAGGCTGGGTCCAGGGCTGATATACCACTGGCAGAGGAAATGGATTTGGTTTCTGACACAGAGCCTGACACAGGACATTCACAAGTGCCATCCTCTGAGCCTGGGGGTTCACATGTCTCCTGAAAGATCCCACACCCCTAATGGTGCAAGAACTGTGCCAGATAGGGGCCTGGCCCTTTAAGTACTGGTCTCCAAGCAAAGGGATGTTGCTTGAAGGGTCATTGGACTGAAGGCTGGTCTATATAAAGCCTGAGTGCACTTCCAACCTTATTGGGAGCAAGTTGCTCACTAGGAGCTGTCCATAGTACTGAAACTGCTCGGCAGCTTTTTCTTTGGCTCCAAGCTGCCCTTTTCTTCACTCCCCTACAGTCACTGGCCAAACCTGCTAATTTAGCACCTTTTAGTATGGGTTGCTGTATAGCAGGGGTGGTAAGCCTATGGCCTCCAAGATGGTGATGGACTAGGAGTTTCATCATCCCTGATCACAGACCATCCTGGTTGGAGGTGATGGGAATTAGAGTTTGATAATATATGGAGATATCACAAGTTCTCTAGCCTTGCTGTAGATTTTACCTTCTCTTCCACTTGGGCTCCTTTGGTTCCAGCATGTGGTTGGCAGAAATGATGTCAAAGATTAGACACAAGTCTCTCATTGTGCTTCTCTTCATATATCTGAAATGTTTGGGAGCCGCGATGGCAAACTGTAGCTCATGTGGTGTTATAGGATGCTGAGTTACCCTTTCAGTGGCAATCCACCACAGCAATGCAATGCCCACAAGCAATTAGATCTAAGCACCAAACTTTTCTCAACAATTTACTCCCACACCAAATTGCTTTTTGAACACATGAACGATGTGTTGGGGGGGGGGAATGTTTACTGAAAATTCAAATTCTATATATATTTTTTAAAAAATCATCTTTAAAGCTTGTTTTTTAAAAAACAAAAACAGCAAGGCTATATCAGAGCAATGCAGTTATATCACAATCCTTTTAAGAAGCATAGAGCACAAGGAAGGGTTATCAAGCTTAAAACATTTTGAAACTTACTTTGATGAACATTTGCAAAACTCATAAAGAGATTTTTTTTGTCCTTTGGTAAAGCTTTTATGGATAATTTAAAAACTCTAAATGCATGTGCATGTCAGTAATTTATTCTACAGAGATTGTCATTTAATTGAATTGTAACTAGCATAGTTGTTCTGACTACACCCTCAGGAGGCTTTGAAAATGAGAAAAAGAACACTTTAGATTGTTTCTCCTTGATTAGAAAAAAAGAGAGAGAGAGAATGCCCTACATATTTTTTGAAATGCTGGATCCTCTAGCTGACAGAACCACGGAGTCCTGTAGAACAGATTAGACATTTTCCAGATATCTTGAGCTATTATAGGCAAACATGTTGCAGCATATTAAAAAAACAACCCTGCACCAGTTACTCGAGGGTATTTTTTTTAATGGAGAACAGAAAATTCATTTTATTATGAGAAGACTGCAGCATATGAGCACAATCTTCATCAAGTTGCCACCTCTTTTTCTGGCAGTGCCAGGCCCTTAGTATATTTTGACTGAAAGCCGGGGGAACAAATGGGGGAGCAGGAAACTGGGGGTGGAATCTGCTACCTGTCATTAGTCTATGGAGTCATCCCTGAATGTTCCTCTCCTTTTAACAGCTAAATGAAAATTATTAGACAAGGGCAACCAAAATAAGGAGGCGGAACATCTCCCTAATGAGGAAAGATTACAACATATGAGGCTTTTCAGTTTAGGGAAAAAAGACTAGGGGGATCTGATTTTGTTGTTTAGTCAATTAGCCATGTTCGACTTTTTGTGACCCCATGGACCAGAGCACACCAGACGCTCCTGTCTTCCACTGCCTCCTGGAGTTTCGTCAAATTCATGTTGGTCGCTTCTATAACACTGTCCAACCACCTCGTCCTCTGTCGTCCCCTTCTCCTTGTGCCTTCAATCTTACCCAACATCAGAGTTTTTCCCAGAGAGTCTTCTTTTCTCATGAGGTGGCCAAAGGATTTGAGCCTCAGCTTCAGGATCTGTCCTTCCAGTGAGCACTGCCATGTCGTTGCAAAGGGGCTTGAATAACTCAGAGAAGCTATGAGCTATGCCGTGCAGGGCCACCCAAGACGGACAGGTCATAGACAAGAGTTTAGACTAAATGTGATCCACCTGGAGAAGGAACCAGCAGTCCACTCCAGTATCCCTGCCAAGAAAACTCCATGGACAATAACAATGGGATCTGATAGAGGTGTATAAATTATAGATGGTGTCAAGGGAGTTGCCTCTCTCATAATACCATAACTTGGGGACAAACTAAACATTGGAAGATTCGGGACGGGCAAAAGAAAAGTACTTCTTCATGTATCATAATGTCATTTGCTCCCACAAGATGTTGTAATAGCCACCTTGAATGGCTTTAAAAGCAGTTTAGACGAATTCATGGAGGATATGTCTATCAACAGCTACTAGCTACAGTGGGCTATATTCCACCTCTCCTGTTGGAGGTAGTAAGTTTCTGAATATGAGTTGCTGTGTGTCACAAACAGGGAGAGTATTGCCACACTCAGGTCTTGCTTCCTGGCTTCCAAGAGGCATCTGCTTGTCTACTGTGAGAAGAGAATCCTGGGCTAGATGAGCTTTGATCCTTATCCAGCAGGGCTTTTCTTATGTACTTATCAACCCAAACTTTTTCCAACCTAGCAAGAGAGTCATTTGTGGCTTTTGTGCCTGCCTTACAGCTGTTAATGGAGTAAGAGCTAACTCATGATAAAGGTGACAACCCTAAATTATCCAGAAACTATAGCTGCTTCTTTATGAACAAGGGAAACAATCGTTTGAAGAAATACAGGGAAGCGAATCACCCTGTTGAAAGAGAACTCGGCCACTTTACTCACAGACTGAAAGGAAAAGAAGATACTAAAGTTTGTTGTTATTCCTTAGTTCATTACTGGCATGAGAGCTCGAAACAGAACTCAGTAAACAAACGTATTATGGAACTGAAGTTTATAGGCCCCTGAATCCCAAAATAAGCTTTGCACAACCCCATATCCTATATCTCCATAACTGAAGTGGGGGGCTAACTCCTTCAAGAGCCACAATCCAATCAAAGCCAGTGTTAAATAATGCACAATGGGCAATGCTCAGTGATGTGTGATGACCCTTAGATGCCAAGATGGTGGTCCAAAGCTAATCGCAGGGTGCATATCCACATCTCCAGAGTGTCCTCTTTGAGATAACAGTGAATTGTGTCCAGCTTAATACTCTATTTTGGTGTAACACACTTTCAAGGCAAAATATAGAGAAAATAATATATTAAAAACTGGGGTGGTGCACCCCAAATTAAGTTTTGTGCTGTAGATTTTTGTCGCTGTTACCTTGTAAATGGGTCTACACATTGTGGATGGTGAAAAAATGACTTGAAGGCCTCTAAACTGGTGACTCCACAGCTTGAGAGCACCTCTAACAATATTTCATAGCTGTTTAGCTTCAATGTTTTGCAAGGCAGTAGCTATTTCCTGTAATCTCCCTCTCCCTATTACTGCTCAGTAGAATGGCAGCCTGCTGACAACCATTCCTGGGTCATTTGGAGGAAGCTAGGTTAGAAATACTTTAGCAGCTGGGCCTAAATTGACACAGTTCTTTGCCATTTGTCCTTATTTGCTGCTGACATTCCTAGGATGGCGTGATGCTGAGAGGCCCAAAGGAAACCTTTGTCACTGTGTCTGAAAGTTAGAGGGAGAAAATGGAGACTTTTGAGGTTCACAAACCACTTGTCCAAGCTTAGTGGGGAAGAGAGAATAATGATGAAAAAGACTTTTCAGGCACTTTCTACAGCTCTCCTCAGGCTTTCTATTTCTGTGTGAAACCAACACATGAGTGGGGATGACCATGCAAGGCTACACCCCTGCTACAGCTCCCATTGCCCTCCACAAAGTGGGCAGTGAGCTACTCATCATTCATACGCCCGTGTGGAGAAATAAACCATGATGGTTGTTCAAGAACTTCTAAACCATAAAGATCCTTGATTGTTGGGAATCCAAGACAGCCCCTTTGGCCTCCTTGGCCCATTTCTTAGTATTATAAACAACTGACATGTGCTGCTCATGTTTTCAAAGCCATAAAATCCACATTATTCCAAACAAAGGAAGCCACTTGCTCCAGTCATTTGATGACTTATCACACAGTGAGCCTTATTGTGAGCCTCCACTGATTTATCGTACCGTGCCAAGGAGTATGCTGTATAATTCTGTTGTGCGCATCCTACTGATTTACTGTAAAAATGTACCAAAGATTATACTACAGCTTTGTAGCAAGACTTTCACTTACAAGGCCATGAAACTGGACCACGTAACTTTGCCATGAAACACTCTGATTTAGTAAGGAGCACCAGGGGGAGGGGGTATTACACTGTGCAATTCTGGACTCTCTAATTTACTGTGGCGCTCTCAGCAAGTCCTCTGGGTTGGCTTTAACAGCCTGCTGATGGAAGCAAACCATTCTTCCCAAGTGGCAGCAATGAAGTATCTACATGAAAACTTCCTGAGCACATTGTCCGGCCACATTTTTGCCATATTTATTACCAATTCTCCCAATATTCATGGACAAGGTTTTTAAATGCCGTAATTCATCCAGGAGCTTTTTATAAACACTTATATTTTGGACTTCAGTAATCTGCTCAGCTGAATGAGCATGAGCTGGATCTGATCCCCATGGCATCATTGTAGTCATATTTCTTACAAATATAAGCAATTGCAGAATTTACATGCGGAGGTCACATTGAGGCATGGAGCCACCTCAAATTTGCTTACATATGTGCAAAATATACTTCTTGTTTGAGAGTCCCAGGGTTTCACTGTAGGGCCCCAGTCAGAAGAAGCATCTGTTGATATCTTTAGCAGTGGGAAGTGGTGTAGAGCTTTTTATTGCAGAAGACCTCAGGTTCAATTCCTGGCATCTCCAGGTAGACCTAGGAAAACATAGTGTCTGAAATCCTGGATAGCAGCTGCCAGTCTGTGCAGAGCAGAGGTGGAGAACCTCCATCTTATGGACCTAATTAGACCTGCCAGCCATTCCCATTTGGCCCACCAAACCATTCTGCTCAAGCCACACCCACCTGCCCCAAAACTGAGGTCATATGTGATGTCAGTTGTGGGGCAGATAAAATCCCAGAAGGGCCGAAAGGAGCTGATCAGCAGCACTTAAGTCCTTTGAAAGGCACTTGGAACTGTCAGCTGATTGCCAAAGCTTCAAAGCACAGTGCAGGGCTCTCTACAAGAAGCAACAAGTGGCTAGTTGTTGGGGCTTGAAGAGAGCCCCATGCACAGCTGAAGCACTGACTTCAGGGAATTTCTCGTTCCTGAACCCTTTAGAGCAGCCAAGTGGGCTGCAGCAAGCAGCATGGATTCAAAGCACTTCTATCAGTGCTTGGAATGCAAACTGCTTCCTCTGCAAACAAAAGAAAAACTTCCCTGTTTTTAAATAATAGATAACACTGAGCAAAATGGACCAATTGTCTGACTCAGAGTCAGGCAGTTTGCTACATTCCAAGCATCCAATAGCCTTTAGGATGCTCTCCCAGGGACCAGAGAATTGCAGCCTCTGTGATATATTTTACGAGTTCATTTAAGCCACGTGAGCAGGCATGGGTGGGATGATGATGTCACAAACAACATTTTGCTATGCAAAGAAACTCCAGCAAATTGTTGGTTGATTTCCAGCAGTGTTATAAGAAAGTGGAAGACCTGCATCAAGATTTTGTTGAATGCTTCTAGGAAAAAGAAAACCAATTCTTTGCTAACACCTGAAGATTCCACTGCTCCACCCACCCACCCACCCCAAAATATTGAGTATATGTAGAGTACACATACTTAATTACAGTTGTCATGCAAAATAAGACATGAAAGGTGGTACCATTAGAATCTCGACAGTTATTTCTTACTCATTCTTTTCAGGGCTACCATCCTACATACAGCTGAATTGCTTAAATCCAATTTACTTCAATGGAATTTAAGCTGGTAACTGAGTCTATGATGACAGCCGAAATCTTGAACCATTAATCACACCCGGTGTTAAAACCATGAAATTATTGTTGACAATTTATATGTCCCTCTACCTCCTCAAAATCTACCCATCTCGGTGTGTTAAGATTACTATGCACAAGCTTCTAACAGATAAGTTATTACTTTTTTTAAAAAAGGATCAAAAGAATAGTAAATCTTGGACTAAGCATAGATAATGTCAAAGTGGCTAAAGGCAGTGAAGAACCACATGACTCACACTGCCACAAGAAATGGCTGTGTGAGCCAGTCCATAGCCTTCTGCTCTCTCCTCACTCATTCTCAAATCAGAGTACCCAAGTATACTCAAAACACCCTTAACAATATACAACCGCCCTCTGTCCCTGCCCCATACCTGACACCATACATGACTTCAGGTGTAGGGAAGGTGTGCATGGCTTTGAAACAAAATACCCTTGTGGGCCAAATGTGGGAAGCCTAATGGACCAAATTAGTCCTGGGGCCAGTGGCTCCCCACCACTGGTATACATGGACCAAAATCTGTTTGCACATTAAAATATATAATTTGCTTGTTGTGGCCTTCTTTGGATTGTTTGCAACAATCATTTACAAGCACACACAGGGGTAGCTTTCAGGCTGGTAACCCAGCAGAGGTTGCATTAAGCCAGCTGTCTCATGAACCAACACCTCCTCAAAATGCCTAGATCTGTTATGTTCTGCAAGGTCGCAGAACTCCTTCTTCAAGCTGCTATTATTATGCAGATGGAAGCAGCCTCACAGGTTTAGAACTCAAACCAATGAGCCCCCCAATGTCCTTGCTAACTGAAACAAGTGGCAGATACAAAAAATGAGTCTATACAGTACCTTTAGCTCACACTCTGCCTGACCAGCAAAGTTACAAGCATCTTCCTCTTAATACAGGGACGGGGAACCTGTGGCTCTTCAGATCTTCTCAGAATGCAACTCCCATCATTGCTGACCATTGCCATACTGGCAGGTGCTTCCCTGGGCAGCTCAGTCGGTACAGCATGAGACTGTTAATCTCAAGGTCATGGGTTTGAGTGCCACATTGGGCAAAAGATTCCTGCATTGCAGGGGGTGGAACTAGATGACCCTCGTGGTCCCTTCCAACCAGGGCCGTAGCTAGGGGGTGGTGAGGTGGGCCCCCGCTAGGGGTGCAGGTGACGGGGGGGCGCAAAATCACCTAAAAATATGTCCATAAATCTTGATTATTGCCTAATAAGAAATGGTTTTAAATAGAGAGTGAATTGAATGGGTGGAACGGGGAGGGGTTGGAAAAGAGGCGGAAAGAAGAGATAATTGGTCTGTGGCTGGGGGGCACAATCTGGATGCTTCTGCCAGGGGCGCAAGATCACCTAGCTACGGCTCTGCTTCCAACTCTACAATTCTATGATTTTAACATCTGTAATACCAGGGTGGCTTTTCTTTTAGAAAAGTGAATCAGCCAAAATCATGACTGTCACTTGCTCTCCCCCTCCAGGCTACCCCATAGCACTCTGGAAAATGGAAGCCACCACAAGCCCGTGCCTTTTCTCCTGGGGATGCAGGTCCCCAACTTTAATTTATATCTCACACCTTTGTTCCAAATAATTATACTAATGCCGTGGGAACCTTATATATTACTCTGCATCCTGCAGAGCATGAAAAGGTTACAAAAACTAAACAACAAATTAATCAAACGTCAAGGGGGAAAGATGCATAGTAGCTGTGGGCATTTGTGTTACCCTTAAAAAAAAAGATATGTGGTATTTTTCTGGGCTGAAAACCTACAGTGATTTCTGGTGGAAGCAGAGACAAGCGTCAGTTCTGTGGCGTGCTGCTGCCCTCTGCCTTGAGTCTGGAGAAGAACTGCTCCTCCTGCTCGTGGTGTTCATGACAAACAGCATCAGGAGCCATTCTTTACAAATCAAATCCCATTTTCATAACTCAGGAATCTAAAGCTGTCATTAGACACATGGGACTGTGAGTAATGCTGAGCTCTGTATCTGTCTATCCGTCTATCTATATAGGACTGTCTTACCGTATCTCAAAATAATATCTACCCAGGCGTAATAAGCAGGTGCAAGGTATCATTATTGTTCACTGTGCAACTGAAGACTTGCCTGTGCAGTCATAACAGAGTCATTCAACACTACTGCAGCATGTCCTTGCATCTTGCTACTTGACATCTCTGTTCTTAACTCTAGTTTTCGCCAGTTGCTTTCACCTTTTCGTTTCCATATTTATTCTCTTCTCCTTGTTCCTTCTTCCCGTTGTCCTCTTCCCCCTTCATTTAAATTGTTGCATGCCTGGGTGCCACACCCTCCATCATCCAGCTGGCACACCAGGGAAGGTGCTCTTACATATGAACATGGATCTCCCGTGTGTGGAGGATCTGTACACATGTGCCCTTTCTCATACATGCCGGATGCATGAGTGGTGTGGCACAGCTGCCAGGCACCTCCACGAAAAGCACACACAGTGTTTATCTCTCAGTGCAACAAAAACGTCCATTGATTCTGGAATCTTAATTTAGAACGATTTAAGAAGAACTCAACATGAACAGATTTCAGAAATAACCTCCTGACAAGAGGACAATGGCTGATTAAGCTTTTTAAGTGTGGGCACATGTTATAGACATAAGCACTTATACATGTATTGTTTTCTGGGGGGGGGGGGAGGAAGCGCTGTGCATTTTTGTTATATTTTAAAAGCATGTGGAATTGGGTTCATGAGTTACACATATAAAGACACCAAAAATTATTTCATTGGGGAAGAGCTGTTTGTTTTATGCTCATGGAAGAGGCATGTGAATAATCAAGTATCACACTTTTAAATACACTGTACAAAATGGACAAAGGCACACTCCTCCATTGTCCCCCAAGACCGACGGATGCCAACCAACCAACAAAATGGACAAAGGATATGGAATTAATATTCTTTTGTTGCTTTTATTTTGGGGGGTCATGCAACAAAATACACTCCAGGGAACTAAGTTTTATTTGAAAATCAAACCCAATAGCCCCAAATCAGTCCATATTTATACTCAGCAAAACAATACATTTCTGACCCTGTTGCAAACACACTTTTCATAAATAGTGTTGAAACCAACAAATGTCATATAGATACATGCTAATTAAGATCACAAGCATAATTTGTTTCAGCATGTCACTTTTTTAAAAATAAAATCTTACGAAAAACGGTCCATTTATGTTATCTAGCAGAAGTGATTTTCTCTTCCATAACGATGAGAATTTTTATATTCTTCATTATGCATACAGATGATACTAAAAGTTGTGCTTTAAAGACTTAGGTAGCATGTTCCAATTTAAAATATATGGATCGATGAAAGAATGCAATACTTGAATAACTCAGTTTTAAGCCTAAACCATACATGAAGGAGGACCACTTGAGATGGAGGATAACATTACTCATAAATTCCTGCACCTATATAAAATCTAAGATATATGAGGTATTGGTTCTAACCTACACAGAGGAGCCTTCAGAAATGTGACCCCCCCCAACAATATATAATAAAGCAAATATATCTTTTAATGAATTGTGGGTTTTTTGTAGGAATCTGTCAATGGTATAATGTGTCTGTGTTTTGTTTTGTTTTAAATGTGTTGTATGTCACTTGGAGAACTTTGGGTAACAAGCAATCAACAAGTCTAAAAAAAATATTTTTAGTTTCTTGGTGTTTGTTTCATTTTGTCCGCATTGTGTGACTGCAGAATTTAACAGAGTTACTGAAAGGAACATTAAAAAAAAAAAATGTTGCTAAACTACAGCAGATGCAAGCTAATGGAGAAGAGCGTCGTGGCATCCATCAGAATTCTGAACTACCTAATGAAGCAATCCACCCTGCTGTGCAGATTCCTCCACAGATTTCTTCCTTAGAGCGCTACGATTAAAAGCTGTTATTTTATGCCATGTTCAAGGGAAAGATGTGTAGGTTGCAGGTGAAATGAGAGGTGCACTTGTACAAAGGGCTTTACTGCATTTAATGAGATAAGCTAACAGACAGAGCCGAATTCACATGTGATGTTTCAAGGCAGAGTTGGTTTGGCCAGTTCCTAAGAAAAGTATCAGTTCCAGAAGATGCAGCTTCTAGCAGGTCATGCTACAATGGATATTGTTTTGCAGCTTAAATAATAAATGCAGCTTCATTCATCCCTTGTGGTATCTCCAATGACCTCCTACAAAACCTAACAGACCAACTTCACACTTTGAATTTAAACCAATTCAGCGCCATAAAATATTAATATTTTTCAATAACAAAAAACCATTAGCGTCACACAATGGAAACTTTCCCGCAGCATGTCTGATGAGGAATGAGAGGGAAGTTATCTAGTAACCAAGGCATGCATCCACCCATCTTCCATGCTTGCTTTTGGGTTATTGATCACATCAGTATTCTCCTTCTTTGATACAAAGGCCTGGAGGCAGTGATTTCCGCCCTGTCCTGTGTTCATCGCAATCAGCTCCACTTCTGTTCTGCTACAGCTCAGCTTCTGCTAAAACCTACATTATTCTCCTCATGCTCCCCAGTGGCTGAAACTAACATAATCAATTATGTAATCAATTGATTACATAATGAAACAATGAACTTTGGTTCATTTCTACAGAAGGGAAACATCAACAACAATGCAGAAAATGAAATATTTATGTAACATTCACAGACTTTAAAAATATAGTGAATATGAGTGGGTTGATCTAGCTTTCTATCTAGGGGACACGGGTGGCGCTGTGGTCTAAACCACAGAGCCTAGGGCTTGCTGATCAGAAGGTCAGTGGTTTGAATCCCCGCGACAGGGTGAGCTGCCGTTGCTCGGTCCCTGCTCCTGCCAACCTAGCAGTTCGAAAGCACGTCAAGTGCAAATAGATAAATAGGTACCGCTCCAGTGGGAAGGTAAACGGTGTTTCTGTGCGCTGCTCTGGTTTGCCAGAAGTGGCTTTGTCATGCTGGACACATGACCCAGAAGCTGTCTGCCGACAAACGCCGGCTCCCACGGCCAGTAAAGCGAGATGAGCGCTGCAACCCCAGAGTCAGCCATGACTGGACCTAACGGTCAGGGGTCCCTTTACCTCTATCTATCTATCTATCTATCTATCTATCTATCTGTCTGTCTATCATCTATCTATCTATCTATCTATCTATCTATCATCTATCTCTGTGAACACTGCATAGATAATTGCACAATTTCTGTTCCTGACCTTGGATGAGCATGCAAATTACGGCAATTTCCATTTCCAATTGTGTTTCCAGTAGAATTCTCTGAATCCCTACATGCGGGAGCATTCTGTGAGCAAAGGTTCATTCATACCCCACTGCTGGAAAAAGGATACAGCTTTTTTCAGTTTCCCCCTTCCCAGTGAAGCCCACCCCCAAAATCTACTTCGGATGGTTAGGGTACCTTTCAACTCTAGGGTGGGGGTGGCAAGACTCACATCCACCAGTGACATCCTTCACTGGATTGTGTCACCGTGTGTCTAGAATGAGTCCTTCTGTTTGCCAAATGGAACTCAGGATCCAAGCCATAGTTCAGCAATTATTCTTCTAAGAAGTATAAAACTTTTAGAACTTAACTTAAAATAAAACCACTCCCTGATGGACAGAGCTACACTTGAATAGACTTTATCTTATATGTGAATGGTTCCCAGTTGCTGTATACAAAGCTGAAGAAAACAGCATTGGAATTATTTACAACCTTTTTTATTGGTGACTGATCTTCATGCTGGAGCTTTTCACAACTTCAGTTCAGCACTTTACTGCAAAACTGGTACTGAAGGAAACAATCGAGGAAATAAGTGTGTACAATACAGCACAGGATTTCACTAGCCAGCTTTGTTTTTTTCAGTATGCCAAACATATAGAGAACTCTGGGGCAAAGGAATCAGGGTGCTCTATATGCCAGCTTTTGAAACTGAAAAAGCCTTATTCAAGAGCATCTATATTTACTACAAAGCTATGGAAACCAATCTTTCTACCAATAAACAATTCTAATACTCTGTATAGCATTTAACAAGTGTTCAGAGTAATGCATTCGCATTATCTGGGTGTGATCCTTACAACAACTCTGTAAGGTAGGTCAATTTTATTATTTCCCATGCTGCAGATGAGAGGACTGAGGCTGAGAGAGAGCAGTTTGCTTAAGACTGCCCCGTGAGTTCATGGCAGAGATGGGATTCAAACTGGAAACTTCTTGATCCATAGCTCAGGCTCTTAGCCATAACACTACAGTGGCTCTCAAAATGCCATGCACTTGTGCTAGATAAAATATTCTAAAAATTTATTCCTTTCCACGTCCATCTCTTCATTTTCCATCTCATACTGTTTCATAGCGACGAAATACCGGACAAAGGTGTTACCTAGGGCTTCCCGGATGCACTCATCTTCCTGAAGTGCAATGAGAGCATCTTCCAATTTCAGCGGGATTGTTGCAACTTTGAACTGAGCAGTGCTCTGGATCTCCTCTGATGCCTCCTGGAAACTGAGTCCTCTCCTTATGCCATCCAGACCAGCAGCGATAGTAGCAGACAGAACCAAGTAAGGGTTTGCCATTGCTGAACCTAGCCTGCTTTCAATCCGAGTTCCTTTCTCGCCGTGACTTTTGACGTTAAATGCACAGCTGTTATCATTCCATGCCCACTTCACAGACACCATCTCCTTGGAATCCTTGCGGTACACATTGTAGCGTTTACGGCAGCCGGTGGTTGGAGCCATCAAGCAGCTCAGAGCTGCAGAATGCACCAATAACCCAGCAAGCCAGTTCTTCCCTATGTCGGTGAACTCGGGGGCTCCGGAACCAGAAGAAAACAAATTATTCTCCCCAGTGATATCCCAAAGGCTATGGGAGAGGATGCCTGAGTTGCAAAATCCATTCTCGGTGAAAAAGCTGGCAATGTAATTGTACTTTTTGGCCACTTCTTTAATGCCGGTGCGGAAGGTGAAGGCACTGTCGGCTGCACTGAGGCCAAACTCTGGCTGAAAAGAGATCTCCATTTGGCCAGGTCCTGTGGAAGACGAGAAACTCTCAATGTTCGCCCCGGCGTGATACATCCCATCAATGAGTTCCTGAATGAAACACTGGTCTTGGTTATTGAGCATGGTTGTAGTGGGGAAAGTGATCGTCTTTGAATTGATGATTTCGGCAATGCCATAAATGCAGAACTCGTAAGTGAAGGCAGAACGCAGGGCAAAGCCGTGGTCTTGGAGTTGCCCCAGCTGTTGTTTGGCAATGTGCCTGGGGGAAGTCAATAAAGGGTTGCCAGTTACAGCGAAGGAATCGCAGATCACTCTAGCAGTGTCTTCAGTCCATGGCAAAACCCGAAACGTTGATAATTCAGGACTCAGGATTATGTCACAGTTGAAATTGCTGGCGCTTATATGGTTTATTTCATTATCCTTGGGATTCAGAGTCAGTTCAAGGTAACCTCTGGGCATGGCAACACCATGGATTGCTTTGGCCTAAACAGAGGGAAGAAACTTTTAGGATTTTGCTGTAGTCACTTTGACACTGCAATTATAAGGTACAATTATGATTACAACAGTGAGAAATGCTATGCCTGTATGAGTTCAAATTCTGCGGAAGGGTAGCTGTGTGTCTGATTTTACAGAGGACAGTCCTTTATCTGAAGGGCTGTCCGGTGCAAGACCATTTCAAAGATACAGAACCCTAAGAAGGGAGAGCAGGAGCCCTGAAGCAGCCACCAACAATTAAAAGCACCAGGACAGCAGACTGAGCAGACACAGAATCTTTTCCATTAAACTGAGATTATTTCTAGTTCAGCTATAGTATATTTCTAAATTTGAATCTATACATATAAATTAACACATGCAAATTTTATGCTAATATGCATCTTCTTTTGCCCTTTTAATTCTGATGATGGACTTCCTCTTTCTTGGTTATATGTAAGGGGTCATAAAGAAGGCTGATCGCTGAAGAATTGATGCTTTTGAATTATGGTGCTGGAGGAGACTCTTGAGAGTCCCATGGACTGCAAGAAGATCAAACCTATCCATTCTTAAGGAAATCAGCCCTGAGTGCTCACTGGAAGGACAGATCATGAAGCTGAGGCTCCAATACTTTGGCCACCTCATGAGAAGAGAAGACTCCCTGGAAAAGACCCTGATGTTGGGAAAGATGGAGGGCACAAGGAGAAGGGGACGACAGAGGACGAGATGATTGGACAGTGTTCTTGAAGCTACAAACATGAGTCTGACCAAACTGTGGGAGGCAGTGGAAGACAGGAGTGCCTGGTGTGCTCTGGTCCATGGGGTCACGAAGAGTCGGACACGACTAAACGACTAAACAACAAAAAAGGGGCCACACTTCAAAAGCAGGGATGTCAGCAACTTGTTCCATAAGGGAGTTATGCACTGTATCTCAGAAGAGATATATCCAAAGATTTCTAAGTGTCCAGTGGGACCTCTAGCATCTTTTCTTTGAACAGGCACACACAGAGTACATTGGAGGTTGCCAATAGGGTTGGGAAATAAAAAGGCCCAGGGAGCATTTTGGTTGTGTGGTTCTCTGGATTGTGGTATAGTTCACTAACTCTTCAGTGAACTTCCTCTGTGAAAGGTTAGCAACCAGCTGCGTCTCAGGTTGCACCCTGTTTACAACTTCCTCCTACTTCTCACACTTCCCTCTTGGACCTCATGGCTTCCTTGTTCTACTATAGACTAGTTAGCTAGACTAGAACTGGGAACTTTTCTATCCAAGTATCTCTTTTCCATATCTACAAGGTTAGTTTCCTTACATACAAGTGTGTGATTGCAACAGAAAACATCTGCTCCAAGGTTCACTCTCTTAATACTAGTTTGCCCTGCATACCCAAAGGGTTTCAACAGGTAATTAGAACAAAATAATCCAACAAATTTGTTAACAGGTGACATTGGCCAACCCGACAATAGGTGGAATCCTACTGGTGCCCTTGGTTTCAGGGAAGGGCTTGCGATCCTGCAGACACCTTCACAAATGGGAGAAGAGGGGAGGTGATTTATCTTAATTGTTATTCCCTTTACAGGCCCCCACCCCACATTCCACCCTGTTCTGGGAGGTCCCCCAACACTTGAGGGGAATGAAAGAGGTCATAACCTGAAAGAGGGGGGAATTGAAACATGTTCGAAAATCACCCCAAACCAAACAACTTGCCAATGTGACAATAAATGAAGGCAGAAAGATAAGAAGACGTGCAGCAGTCCAACGATCAAGTATAGAAATGTGCAGGTAGAAACAGAACCACCTGGATGGGAGGCAGGCAATCAACTAGTCCTTTGGTTCTGCAAAGGGGGAATAGAATTCCTAATAACTGCCTCCTCTCTCTATTAGCAGAGGCATACGATGGATCAAAAGCTCCTTCCAAGAATCCAACAGCATCCTATGTCAGTAACCTGTAATATTGTACATGTGGTTAGACCTAGTCCTGCACACTTGTGCTCATCTTACATTCCAACTTATTTTTTATTTTATTTTGAAGAACATCAGATGATTTACACTTTCACTTCTACTTTAATTTGAGCTTGGGTTGGGGATATATCAGACAAGTTCAGGTTAATTTGAAAAGGGTGAGCCTGGCTCCCTGCACTTTGAATTGAGTGATGGGTGAAAAGATGGTCCCATTACCCCATCGCCTTTCAAGAGCATTAAATTCCCTGGAAGAGAGTTCATTTCTGCTAATGCCTAAATGGCATCAGTGAAAGAAAATTGGATCTGAGCCCATAGCTTCAAAACTACAGCAAGATGTAAGGACAAAATTAAGAGAAAATTGCCTTTGGGGCTTCAAAGAAGTTTAGAATGAAAGCAAGGTTTTACTAGATTTCCAGTAATGCCAGTATATATTTTCACTCAATGGAACCTGAAATATTCATGACACGGTTATAGCTAAAATGCAGCATATAAACCATCCATGCTGAGTATCACATAAACAATACACCAAAAGGCCCTTAGAGGTCACTACTTTCTATACAGCTGCTACCAAATGCTTCATAATATGACTCATATTTATTAGAACACCAGCATCACTAATATTATTATTAAGCCGTCATGCATACAACAGTATTTTCTTATCTGATTTAATCGCTGAAAAGGGAATACTTCCAAACTAGAATGATTCCCATGCTATCACTTCAGTGCCTTTTGTAATTTGCTCTTGGCCTCCTCCTGCAATTTGCCGATGTCAAATAAAACAGGATCGTTGTGCATGTTGCAAATGTTTAGAAAAAGAAAGATAAATCTGGGGGAAGGCGAGTCTTGGGTGTGTAAAGAATCAACACTGACAAGTTCTCTTAATTAGATTTGCATTTCTTCAGGGCTGAGGAATGACCGCTTTGGCAGGGGGGCAGCAGGGAGGAGATGAAATAAGCCTTATGGGGTACCAATGAACAAAGGAGGAAATATATGTTGTGTAAACTGGAATTGTATTGTACATGGCAAAGGTCTGTGGTATAGCAAGTTGTCTCTTCATGGCCTGAGAACACAGAAGAAGACTTGCTACAGGGGATGGATAAACGTACCCGGAAAAAACGAGACGGGATGCTCTTTGATCTTGACACGCCATGAAGGTCGGCTGCTTCAAACCTGACAAAACGTATATTGTCTCTGGACATCTGTTCTTTAATGCGCTCAATCTCAGAGACCAAGTGAAGGGGAATGCTCTTTACACTGGGATCTCTGCTGTGTTCTAAAAATGAAAATACACTTGATCAGGTCAAAATTTAAATATTTGCCATCAACATGTCCACACTGGTATATCTTTTCAATGCAGTACGCGATCCCACACAAAGATCAGTACAGTGGTACCTCTGGTTACGAACTTAATTCGTTTCAGAGGTCCGTTCTTAAGCTGAAACTGTTCTTATCCTGAGGCGTGCTTTCGCTAATAGGGTCTCCCTCTGCGCGTGCGCCTCCAGCGAGCGATTTCCGTTCGCATCCAGGAGCAGCTACTTCCGGGTTAGCGGAGCTTGTAACCTGAAGCGTTCGTAACCGGAAGCGTTCGTAACCAGAGGTACGACTGTACACGTAAGCATCTTGATTCTAATGGTGTGAAGCAGAAAAGCCTCTGGTGCAGCATGTCTTAAGGCTCAACAAGATACACTTTGCAAATAATAACTTAGCAATACACCTAGATAACATCTGTGTATATGCAACGTATAAATGGTGAAACATTTTAGGTGGTAATCAACTGAAGTTTACTCAGAGTAAGCCTATTGAAATTAATGGACCTAGCTTAGTCACGTTCATTCATTTTAATGGAGCTACCCTGAGAAAAATCTAGCTGAATGCACCCCCCGCCAGAGCCCCACAGATTTCAAACAGGCCTCTGCTGCTCTCAGACAGCTGGTTTTTCACTCATTATTAACAGTTGTAGTCACTAAACTGCCGGAAGCAAATGCAACCAGTTGTCTGAAGGGGTCTAATTATGATATAGTTTTGATAAGATGCAAAAATCTAGCTTTCTGGATTCTGGGTGGCCACAGATTCAATCATTTGTTGGACTCATTTATTCAGATTAGTTCCGCATGATTGATACGTGCTACTTTGGAGCCAATTAAAACTGTCTCCAAATTTTGCTTAATCCACATGCAATCCAAAGTGAATTTGCAGGGTTCCTGCTCAGGCAATATTTCTTTATGAATTTCATGGGCCTTTATTAAGTTTCAATAATGTTAGCCAGGTGACGTGCAGGTGAAGAGCTTGACACAGCCCTGGTTCTCTATTAAATGATGTATTTATTATTACAGTTTATAGCCCTCACTTTCTGCATGGAACACCCAAGGCAGAAAGCAATGGATTGGATGAATCTGAAGGAGCCTGTTCAGGGAAAACTTCTACATGCATTTCATTAAAATTAGCTTTAAAAAGTTCTGCTCAGGAAAGTTCTGCTCATTCCAGTGTGGTATAGTGGTTAGAGAGCTGGGCCAGGACCTGAGAGGCTTGGGTTCAATTTCTCACTCAGCCATGAAGCTCACTGGGGACAATCTGGGTTGGAGCCTTCCTGTGCCCCCTCCCATTAGAGCAGAGCAGGCATAGGCAAACTCGGCCCTCCAGATGTTTTGGACTAGTAATCAAAGGATTCCCATCATCCCTGACCACTGGTCCTGCTAGCTGGGGATCATGGGAGTTGTAGGCCAAAAACATCTGGAGAGCCGAGTTTGCCTATGCCTGGAGTAGGGGATATCTCCATGGTGCCCGTGTTTTTCAAGAGCTATCCTGCAGCTTTCCCCCCTCAGAGTTCATGCTTTCATGATACTTCTGGCTGCTCTCCTTATTGGAGCTACCAAAAATGACATTTTTTTGCTGTGGGGGGTGGAGTGGAAGCAAGCATTTATCTTTTGGCAAAAATCATCGGGGGGGAGGCACTGATAATGACACAACACAGGCACCCACCTTCTTCTCCCCTGCCGAGCCCTAATTACTGAGTTTGAATGGGCTCCTCTGGCCCTCCCACTTGTGGCATTTATACACACACGCACACACCTTTTTGATGCACAATGTCCTTGTATACCATAAACCACACAAGTCTGTGTTATCAATAAAAAGAAGACAAGGCAACACTTCTGTTTAACTGGGAAGACTCCCATCCCTATATGGTGTGCTGCAGGCAAAGTCTTAACTTCCTTACCAGATGTGGGCTCAAATTTAGCTTCTGAAGCACTGCCTGCATTGGGGGAATGTGTCTGTTGCCTCCCAGGAGAATGATCCATATCTTCGCTTTCGGATGGCTGCTTATCCAACCCAGCAGAGCTGTGCAGCAGGGGTGGCTTCCCTGCTAGCCCTGCTCCTGGCTTGCGCCCAGAGAGGACTTTCTGATCACCTCCTCTTAAATGAGGGTGAAACATTTCCATGTAGCTCCTTTGATTATCACTAGACTTCAGCGGAAGTGTATGGGAAGAGGGACTTCTGGGCTTGCCACTGTTCCTAACCCTGGTACTCAGCACTGGGCTTTCTCTCAACAGGTTTTTCAACTCTTGCAAAGTTTCTTTGGAAATTCCAGAGCCCAAAGCTAAAGAGACTTTGCTTTCATCTTTTTCCTGGGTTGCTGCATGATGGTCCATGTCCTTTTTCTCAGTCATGTGGAACTTCCACTCCTTCTCTGCTGTGTCAGGTTTCTCTTTATCATTTCCTGGTGTTTTTGTATTCTCCCTGATTCTTGCTGTATTTAGACACACAACTTTCTCTTCTTTGCCATCTAAATCTGTTTTCGGTGCATGGTCTTCATTGCCGAAATTTTCTATTGCCCCATGAGCTTCTGGGCTGCTTTTGTGAGGTTCCTCTCTGCCCTGCTGTGGGTCTTCTGTTGTATGACAATATTTGGGAGGGCTCTCATCTGCTTCCTGCATTGCTGGGAAGCCTGGTGGTTTCTGAAGAAGTTCGTCTGTACATAGCTTGAGGTGAGCAAGCTTTCTTCGATGAGAGAGAGAATCAGAAGTGTTTCCAGGGTGAGAAGTGTCCATAGTTTCACATCCTGCTGTAAGGTTCTGCTTCCCAGTGACTTTGACTCCTCTTTTTCTTCTTAATCCACACATGCAGTTGCCATCAACTTCCTCAGTTTCATTTCCGGCAGTGCTCTGCAATCATCAGCAAATATAAACAATATGCTCTGTTCAAATAAAATATGCAGCCCTCTTTAATTCACACTTTATACATTTGACATACTTACGGAATTGATACATTCCATAAACCCAGGCCCAATGCACATTGTAACATCCACACTGCAAGGGGATTTAGACCACAACCTAATCAAAGCTCGCTCTTCTGTTAAATGTTTAATAGAATCCAATATATAGATATCTCATCTTGTTTTCTTATCCTTAATCTGACAGATTATGGACAATCTAGCACCAGTCAGACAAGAAAGCAGGACATCCAGGGACCTGCCTTAATTATTATTGTTATTATTTTTATTATTATTACTATTTGTATACTGCTCTATACCCATAGATCTCAGGGCAGTTCACAACATAAAATTACAATATTAAAAAACCACAAAATACATAACAAAAATAAGAACAGAAACAAACCAATAATCCCCATTCCACAACACATTTAAAAGGACATTGGATGTCAATCAACCAAAGGCCTGGTTAAAAAGGAACGTTTTCACCTGGCATCTAAAGATGTATCATGAAGGCGCCAGCCAAACCTCCCAGGGGAGAGCATTCCACAAAGAGGGAGCCACTGCAGAAAGCACCCGTTCTCCTATTGCCACCCTCCAGACCTCTCATGGAGGAGGCACACATAGAAGGGTCTCAGAGGACAATTTCAGGGTCCAGGTAGATTCATATGGAGAGAGGCGGTCCTTGAGGTACTGTGGTCCTGAGCCATTTAAGGCTTTATAGGTCAAAACCAGCACTTTGAATTAGGCCCAGAAACTAATTGGCAGGCCAGGGTCGGTGTAATTTGCTCAAACTGTCTTGTCCCAGTAAGCAACCTGGCTGCTGAATTCTGCACCAGCTGAAGTTTCCGAACCGTCTTCAGAGGCAGCCCTACATATGATGCATTGGAGTAATCTAACCTAGAGGTTACCAGAGCAACAACAACCATAGTTAGGCTATCCCTGTCCAGATAAGGGCGCAGCTGGGCCACCAGCCAAAGCTGATGGAAGGCTTCCTCTTATTATAATTAAGTCTCCAATCATTTCTTGATAAAGGAGGTCTGCTTGGAAAGTTTGCTTGTCCAAAAGGTATTTTCTTAAAAACATTGTCTTCTTGAGTCTTTAAGTAATCCTGCATTCTGTATACCAAACAGCTAATTGTTCACTCCATCCCAAAGTCTCAATTAAGTTCTTCCTATCAGAAAGGAAGTGGAGTTCCCACAGCGGGGAATGAACAAAAAACTAAATTATACAAAGTATGAATGGAAAACATTCATCAATATTTCATCTCTCCCCAGTGAGATCTTCAGGAAAAGAAAGCAAGAGAAAGAGAGAAGAGTTACAAGAAAGATAGTTTTACCTTCTCTAAAAACACTGGAAAGCAAAGGATTTAAGAGATGGGAATACTGGGCCTTAACAATGTATGGTTTGAGAGAGGTGTGTGTGTTTCAGAGAGTTTAGAATGATCTGATGCTAAGCTGCTCCACAGGGCAGCAGATTGTGGTGCCAAAGTTCTGTGGTGGAAGACTGGGGTGGCTAAGCTGTGTCCCACGTACCCAATCTTCCCTTAGGACTCTAACACACCACACATTTTCTTTTTTTAAAACCAAGTTTCAGTTTTAGCATTTTTATTTTTTGTATGCAATACACAAAAGTGTGGGTTAAGTTATTGCAAATTTAAGTTAAGTCTGCTGCAACTGGATTTCTTATGGACAGTGTCAATCCTGAATGCGTTGGATTTGTGACTATTATGCTCATTTGCCTTCAGTAGCAGTAAAGCTCTGCTGGATGAAATACAATTGCCTCTGGTCTATTTTGGGGGAATCCTGCAACGTGTTTAAGTTTTTACTCTGCTAGCTATACATTGGAGTTCTGCTCTGGCTCAATATTGAGTAGAATTCCATGACAGATCCACACAGATTGTCTGTGTGGATGGCAATCTTAATTGTTGCTGAAATTTTTTTTTCTAATACAGCACAAGTTGGGGGTACAATCCAGCATTTTAAGGCCCCGTAGAAAAGTTTAGCAACTGCTTCATCTCTCTCCCACTCAGATCATTAGAAGTTGATGGCCAGGAGCGTCTTACCCATAGAGGCTAGTGGCGCGGGGCGCCGGGGTGCCAAGCTCTGGAGGCTGGACGCAGCACCTCCCAGCATCAGCTTGCCACCCTCGCCCACCTCTGCCATGCTGCGCCGAAGCAGCGCCGCACCCGGAGCCTCCGTCTGCTGTGGCCACAGCGGCACAAAGCGACCAGCTGAGCTGGGAGGCGCCGCGTCCAGCCTCTGCCTCTTCCCCACCGGAGGAGCCGCCCTCCAGCCGCTGCCTGCCTCCTCCAGCCCCACCAGCAGTGCTGTCCTCCCTAAAGAACTCTGGGAAATGGGGGGTGCACCGGACGGAGCTTTGCACCATGGCACCGGATATGCTTAAGACAGCCCTGCTGATGGCTTATGCCTTAGATTTGTCCACTGAAGCACAGACAGCGCTGATTTAATTGAATTCCCTTCCTGACATGTGTACTGCACACAAATAGTTAACCTTTCAGCTTAGCACAGACAACTAGCTGACTTTGGAGGCTTTTAGCTCAACATCTAACTTCAAAGGGAAAATGCTGCTGCTTGCTAAGCACACAGTGCATCAAACACCCCAAACTTTGCCTGTCTAGCAGTTCCAGATCCAAGACATAAAGCGATGATGTTTGGGACTGATTAAGTTATTACCTAACACTGCATGCTCAGTCTAATTTCTTGAAATCAGTCTTCTGCTTGTTTATTTGTTTGTTTGTTTGTTTGCTTGCTTGCTTGCTTGCTTGTTTGTTTGCTTGCCAACTTATTAAGGTTACTTCCCAATATTTTCAATGCACTATTTTTCACCAAACAGTGCAATGGAGATTCTTTTTCCTCACCACCATTCATAAGCAAAGCATGCACCTAGCAAGTTTTGTTTACATCATTCACAACACACATATGTTTTACCTGGCCATTGGCATCTTCTTTGTCCATCTCCTGCACATTTTGGTTCCAGCTCTCATTCAATATGGCTAAGGAAATGCACCCAGTATTTATGGAGGTGTCTACAATGGACCTATCTGCAACAAACATGAGCTAGCACAGAATTTCCAGAAGCTCCTCTCTTCTGGGCCAATGATCAACTGGGGGAAAGAAGCCATAGAAAGGGTTGCAACCAGGAGGGTGCTTTGCTGGAATAGTTTAGAGAGAAAATGTATGTTTGTAGCCAACCAGCTGCCAGGAAACACAAGACAAAGAAAGCATAAAACAGTTTTGTTCAACTATTTTTTCCACAAGCTTTTTCTTTTGTTTTGTATGATGTAATTATTTTGTTGCTATTCTGAAACCCAACCTATTGATGCAGTTCTTAGGGCCATTCCAATAGCAAAGTGCTGTTGAACCCAACACAGCAAGAAAGGGCGCAGCACCAAATAGAATCAGCCTTGTGTGTCCCTTGCTAGATGTTGGTGGCCATTGTTTCGCTCGGCTCTTTGTGAAAAGGGTTCAGAATCTTGCTGAATGAACAAATTCGTATTGTACATGCCTTTGCCTGCATTGTTGTAGGTCAGGATGGGAAGGGATAGAAAGCATGTTGCTAAATGGGCATTTGGGTTCTGCATGTTTCATTAAACTGACTCAGCAGGACAAGAGACAAAGCTGAACAGCCTAGCACAACCCTTTGGGGGCTAACACTGGTTTCTGTTAGCTCTACAGTCATTGCAGTTGCAAGTGGGAAAGCCCTGTGTTAACATATAAAATTTTAGAGTGTGGGTTGGATAAGGCATGAGAACAGAACCATCTAAGGATTTGGGGTTATATCCAGTTATATCCAGTTAAGTCACACTCAGAATATTCCCCCTGAAATTAATGATCCATAGGCCACATTCGCACCATGTATTTAAAGCACTACAATGATACTTTAAGCACTCGTGGCTTGCCCCAAAGAATTCTGGGAACTGTAGTTTGTTAAGAATGCTGAGTTGGTAGAAGACCTCCCACAGACCTAAAATTCCCAGATTTCCCCATGAAGAGGGATGACTGTAGAAATTGTAGCATTGGGAGGGGAATTGTGAGTCTCTCAGCACCCTTGATTCAACCACCTCATTCTCCTGCAGGAACGCAACAGGCCTTTCTAGAAAATGCTCAAAATCTGGTAGCTAATTTCCAATTATTAAAATTAGAAGTTATTCCAGAACCCATTTGTTCAGGGCTGCAATATCAACTGCTACATCTGATCAGATGCTGAACAATATTTTACATCACCTAATAACACTCATAACGACACACTTTTCAACGTCTACATATTCAAGCTAACACGGATATGTGAATTAACCCTTATAGTCTTGGAAAAGGGTAGATAAAAGTATGTATGCAGATAGTGTGAGATTCCATTGGTTGGAATCAATTATATTTAATATATTTAATATGTTGCAACCTATCCCAATACCAAGAAACAGGATTTTGTTTTATTTTTCAGTTTCTGCTGTCCATTCCTCCCAATTAGGAGTTCAGACAGTGAGTGCAGGCCCCATGGATGGCTCAGTTCAAAGAGACTCGAGCCAAAGTAATGGTTGGTGCTGCCAACTTTGACAGCACTGCAAGCAAGGATCTGAAAACCAGTGTTTAGATCCTTCATGTCCATATGCAGGCTGCTTGCAAAAGTGTAAATTCATACTCCTAGCCGCAGCCCCATGCAGAGGCAGGCTTAAACACATTTGTTTCAATGAGCTGGTGAATTCATTAGAACTTATGGGCAATGCAGCTTTCTTGTATTATAATCTACAGCTTTTTAAATTATTGTGCATCACTTCAGAATGCATTTAAAAAGATGAGGGGGAGAGGAGGAGAGAGAGATTACTTCTCTAGAGTGTTTTAGGGATGGAGCTAGGATGAACATTGGGTTTGTTTGTCAAACAAATGAAAGAACATTGAGTTGTTTAATCATGTTCCATCTAATTATTGATTGCATTTAAATATGTTGCCAATCTTGATTACTAAAGCAGTATATTAAGATGGAAACTGATTAATTCAAATACATTGGCATATCCTCAAACTTTCAGTTCAGGTGCCTTTTAGAGGGGCAGACGGTAGCTCCAAAATCAACAGCAGGAGCCTTTAGCAATCGCAGGGAAGTCAGAAGCACTGGTAGAAAGTGGATATTAAAACTTAGAAAACACTCATTGCATTCAGAAGGCCCCATGTTCTGTACAAATTCCCATTTATTCTTCATCCATTGCACTCCCACCAATGGTTTGGGAAAGGAATGTACACATGACATTTGCCACAATCCATATCCACTCTATAACCTGCTGTTTCTTATAAAATACTGCATATTGATGGGTTCCCCCTCTTTCCCTCAACTAGTTTTGATCCAAATTGAGGGAAAAAGAACAACCTAGCTGTGTTTTAACTTTATGATGTGTACGCAGCCTTGGCCTCTTCTACCTGCATGTGGACAAGTGTAGGTTTCTGCAGCATTGCATCCTGATCCTGCTAAAGGCTTCATGGAATGCACTCCTGCTTGCCGTGCAAACTTTAAATCACTGAGGGTGCTTCCAGTGTGTCACTTCTTTGGGTGGGGATGGGGGGACGTTCAGTCGTACACCAGAAAATTAAGGTTGCACAATTATAGTTGTTTGGGAGGTCTTGCGCAACAAACCTGCTTCCTTAAAGACCTGGATTTCAGCAATAAGGAAAGTGAGGTTAGGGGAGAAAGCACTGGAAAGTGTGCGGTAACAAGACATTGGTTTTGATGCAACTGCCACGTAACCTCCCTAGAAACCAATCAGAATGAAAGCTCATTAAATAGCGAGCTTCATCTAAACCCCCTACAAAACAAATCAGGATGAGTACTCAATAAACAGGTCATCTGGAAGCCCCCAGACTGTAAAAAAATTGATAACTCAAAAACATTGGTGCCACTTTCCACTTTAGTGTAAAAGGGCTGAACTGGGAACATGGGAAATGTGTGTGTGTGTGCACCCAGAGAACACTGCTGTTAACTATAAGGATTTATAAGGGCTGGTGTTTCCCTTACCCAGAAAATACAGGGCACGGAACAGTGGGGAGGTGACTGAGCTAATGATGAACTTTCCAGATACTGATACTGTAGGAGGAGTATCAGGAAGACTGCATCAAATTTAATGATTACTTAGTTAAATATGTTAAGTTAAATTAACTGAAAACAGCTTGCAGATACTTAATTGGCTTAGGATTTTATTTAAGTTAAGTGATGAATTAATATGTTTAATTTCATAATGTGAAGAGCTAAGGATGTTAATGTTTAAGTTAAATTTTTTTAAGAACTGTGATTTGGAAAACCGTTAAAAGGACATGCAGTGAAATTCAACCAAGGGGAAGCGAGGAAGTCACTTAACAATATTAATAAGTGTAATTTTTAATAAGGCTATGATTCATGTTTGTTTGTTCTATGTGTTTGTTTGTTTATAATGTTGTGAAAACCAATAAAATAAATTGGGGGGGGGGGGAATGTTGAACTTTCCACAGCAAAGTTCAGTCCCTCACATACTCCAGGCATCTTCTTTCTAAGTGAATTTACACCTCAGAATTTGGGTTTCCAACAAGCCAGGGGGGTGACCTGGTCTAGCCTTCTGTGCATTTGAAGAATCTTGATATAAAGGAATCAGCAGGGGAAGCATTTGAAGGTGTGGTGCTAAAGCACAATTAACTGATAACATCTGTATATGAAGCTGTTGTTAAAAGCACAATAAAGAAGCGGGTAGCATCGAACTGCGGACTGATCTGAAGCCAGGTTTCATTGCCAGTAAAGTACAGTGGAACCTCAGTTTTCGAACGTCTCAGCTGCCAAACATTTCGGAAGACGAACACCAAAAACCTGGAAGTGAATGCTTCTGTTTTCGAATGTTTTTTGGAACTCGAACAGCTTCCAAGGCACATTTCTCATTTTTCCCCATTGAAATTGCCAGCAGCCCTTTGGTCCTCGGTTTTCGAACGTTTCAGAAATCGAACGATCTTCCGGAACAGATTACATTCGAAAACCAAGGTACCACTGTATGTATTTATGAGGTTTGAGGAATACCAACGGAATGCATGCTAACAAACTGAACAAAAGAACCCTCTCCTGTACAAAATAATAATGTGTTGTGTGCTTTGCAATACAGTAGGTGGCACCATTTGCACAGCTTAAATGTTCACATCCAAAATGTTTGGATTTTGCACTTTAAAGCAAAAGCAAGGAATCTTTTATGATTCACATAATGATCAGGTTCATGGTGGCCTCTCATAATTGCACCTTGACTCTTTTTTTTCCCCTGGACAACTGACGCAGCTCCATGAGATAAAATGATGTGCTTCTGGACTAAAATGAATGTCACAGGTGCATCCTAGCTCCTTAGGAAAAAGTCTGAAACTATAAGCTAAAAGTGATCAGATGGGTTTCATCATAAACAGCCTCAGAAAAAGCCTGCTCTAACAAAGGCATAGACCACTGAGGGTGCTTCCATATATTTAAAGCACATGGCTTCCCTTGTATAATTCTGGGTAGTGTGGTTTACTCCACACACAGAGCTACAATTCCCAGAACTTTTAATAAGCCACAGTTCTCTGGATTCTTGCGGGGGTGGAGTGATGTGCCTTAAGGTAAAGGTAAAGGACCCCTGACAGTTAAGTCCAGTTGCGAAAGACTCTGGGGTTGCAGCTCACATCTCGCTTTACCAGCTGAGGGAGATGGCGTTTGTCCGCAGACAGTTATTCCGGGTCATGTGGCCAGCATGACTAAGCCACTTCTGGCGAAACCAGAGTAGCACATGGAAATGCTGTTTACCTTCCCGCCACAGCAGTACCTATTTATCTACTTGCACTTTGACGTACTTTCAAACTGCTAGGTTGGCAGGAGCTGGGACCAAGCAATGGGAGCTCACCCCATTGCGGGGATTCAAACTGCCGACCTTCTGATAGGCAAGCCTTAGGGTCTGTGGTTTAGACCACAGTGTCACCCATGTCCCGTGATGTGCCTTAACTGTGCTTTAAATGTATACTGCTCTTGAGCCAACTGTAAGTTCCCCCCCACACCAATATTCTATTATAATAATTACAACAATAATAATTACAGTTCTTACAGAATAGATATCCATGCTGTTATCGGTGCGATTATTTGTCACAACCATACAATCTTTTTGCTAAATTATTAACTTTATAATATAATATGAAGATTATGATTTCCCCCCTAGAGAAAGTTAATATTAACAATGGTGTTGTCTACCTTTAAAAAAAAAGTGAACCATTTTCATAGTAATCCTTTATTCTCATTAACATTCACAAATGCACAGACAACCACAATCCCTCCCACTCATTCCTGCATTGTCATACCAACATAGATGGGCACAGCAACATGCAAGAGAAGAAATAGCTTAAGAGGGAATATGCACCACTTCACACAATTCAACAGGGCATCTCTTCCTGTGTTTCTCTCTTGCCCCTAAATGCACACTACCAACGCAAGTGGTCTGAAAAGTGAGATGAGCGCCGCACCCCACAGCCACCTTTGACTGGACTTAACAGTCCAGGGGTCCTTTACTTCTACCTTCACCTTACTCCAAAGGAATTGCTTCCACAAGCTTCAGTCTGAAGAACTGGCACTTTTGCAAGTGACACATCATGTTCATTTTGCACTTGCGAGGATCCTTTAGTGTGGCAGCCCCTATTCTTGCCTGTTTAGATTAGGCTAATAATAATAATAATAATAATAATAATAATTTATTATTTATACCCCGCCCATCTGGCTGGGCCTCCCCAGCCACTCTGGGCGGCTTCCATAGAAACCAAAAATACAGTAAAATATCACACGTTAAAAACTTCCCTGAACAGGGCTGCCTTAAGATGTCTTCTGAATGTCAGGTAGTTGTTTATCGCTTTGACATCTGCTGGAAGGGCATTCCACAGGGCGGGCACCAGTACCGAGAAGGCCCTCTGCCTGGTTCCCTGTAGCTTTGCTTCTCGCAATGAGGGAACCGCCAGAAGGCCCTCGGTGCTGGACCTCAGCGTCCGGGCAGAACGATGGGGATGGAGACGCTCCTTCAGGTATACTGGACCGAGGCCGTTTAGGGCTTTAAAGGTCAGCACCAAAACTTTGAATTGTGCTCGGAAACGTACTGGGAGCCAATGTAGGTCTTTCAAGACCAGTGTTATATGGTCTCGGCGGCAGCCCCCAGTCACCAGTCTAGCTGCCGCATTCTGGATTAGTTGTAGTTTCCGAGTCACCTTCAAAGGTAGCCCCACGTAGAGTGCATTGCAGTAGTCCAAGCAGGAGATAACCAGAGCATGCACCACTCTGGCGAGACAGTCCGCAGGCAGATAGGGTCTCAGCCTACGTACCAGATGGAGCTGGTAAACAGCTGCCCTGGACACAGATTTGACCTGTGCCTCCATGGACAGCTGTGAGTCCAAAATGACTCCCAGGCTGCGCACCTGGTCCTTCAGGGGCACAGTTACCCCATTCAGGACCAGGGAATCCTCCACACCTGCCCGCCTCCTGTCCCCCAAAAACAGTACTTCTGTCTTGTCAGGATTCAACCTCAATCTGTTAGCCGCCATCCATCCTCCAACCGCCTCCAGACACTCACACAGGACCTTCACCGCCTTCACTGGTTCTGATTTAAAAGAGAGGTAGAGCTGGGTATCATCCGCATACTGATGAACACCCAGCCCAAACCTCCTGATGATCTCTCCCAGAGGCTGCATGTAAATGTTGAAAAGCATGGGGGAGAGGACAGAACCCTGAGGCACCCCACAAGTGAGAGCCCAGGGGTCTGAACACTCATCCCCCACACCACTTTCTGAACACGGCCCAGGAGGAAGGAGCGGAACCACTGTATGACAGTGCCCCCAGCTCCCAGCCCCTCAAGACGGTCCAGAAGGATGTTATGGTCGATGGTATCAAACGCCGCTGAGAGATCCAGCAGAACTAGGAAACAGCTCTCACCTTTGTCCCTAGCCCGCCGGAGATCATCAACCAGTGCGACCAAGGCAGTTTCAGTCCCATGATGAGGCCTGAATCCCGACTGGAAGGCATCCAAATGGTCCGCTTCTTCCAGGCGTGCCTGGAGTTGTTCAGCAACCGCTCGCTCAATCACCTTGCCCAAGAATGGAAGATCTGAGACAGGGCGATAGTTGGCCATTGTGGCCGCATCTAAAGATGTTTTTTTAAGAAGCGGTTTAATAACTGCCTCTTTCAGCGGGTCTGGGAAGGCTCCCTCACAGAGGGAAGCATTCACCACCCCACGAAGCCCATCGCCCAGTCCTTCCCAGCTAGCTTTTATAAGCCAGGATGGGCAAGGATCCAGGAGACAGGTGGTTGGTTTCACTCGTCCAAGCAGCCTGTCCACATCCGTGGAGGTAACAGATTGGAATTGATCCCACTCAACTTTACTAGACAAAACTCTAGCACTCTCCCGCCCCGGCCCTGCTCCCACGGTGGAGTCTACTTCTTCCCGAATCTGAGCGATTTTATCTGCAAAAAACTTTGCAAAATCATTGCAGGAGAACATGTGGCCCGTACTGGGCCCCGATGTTGCAGGTGGTTCCGCTAAATTGTGAACCACCTGAAAAAGTCTCCTGCTGCTGTTTTCTGCAGATGCAGTAGAGGCGGTGAAGAAATTCTTATTCGCCGTCGCTATCGCCACTTGGTAGGCTCGACGTTGAGCTCTAACCTATGTCCGGTCAGATTCAGAATGAGTTATCTGCCACCGGCGCTCTAGCCGTCTCAACGATTGTTTCATTGCCCTCAGATCCGTGGAAAACCACGGGGCTGTCCGGACTCCATGCAATCGGAGAGGGCGCTTCGGAGCCAAACAGTCAATAGCCCTGGTTAACTCCACATTCCAGCGGGCCACCAGGGAATCAGCTGAAAGGCCATCAACATGGGATAAAGCATCCCCTACCACTCTCTGGAAACCATTTGGATCCATTAAGTGGCGGGGGCGGACCATCTGAATTGGTCCCACCTCCCTGCAGAGGGGATGGGTCGCAGAGAAGTCCAGTTACACCAGGAGGTGATCTGACCATGGCACTTCTTTCGTTTCGCTTTTACTTAGTGTCAGATCACCAACATCCATAGAGGTAAACACCAGGTCCAAGGCATGTCCGCGGCTATGGGTTGGGCCAGACTTATTCAGGGACAGCCCCATGGAGGCCATGCTTTCCACGAAGTCCCGAGCGGCCCCTTGTAATGTCGTGTCGGCATGGATGTTAAAATCCCCTAGGACGACCAAGCTAGGTGTCTCCAGGAGAACATCCGCCAGAACCTGAAGCAGCTCGGGCAGGGAATCCTTGGTGCAGCGGGGAGGTCGGTACACCAAAAGGAATCCTGTACTGCCCCTATTGCCCAACTTCCAGAACATGCACTCGGAAAACTGGGTCTTCCCAATAGGACGCCTGGTGCAAACTAATGACTTCCTAAAAATCACTGCAACCCCCCCTCCCCGCCCACATGACCTGGGTTGCTGTGCGTAAGAGAAACCTGGTGGACAAGCAGTGGCAAGGACAGGCCCATCTGCTTTATCCAACCAAGTCTCTGTTACACATGCCAGGTCAAATCCTCCATCCATGATCAAGTCATGGATGGCAGTGGTCTTATGAATCATTGACCTGGCATTGCACAGCAGCACCTTCAGGTCATGTGGGTATCCCTTGCTGATTCTAGTATCCGTCCGGTCAGGACCAGACCCGGAGGCAGGAATCGTCCTCAGACAACGACTAAACCTGCCTCCTCTGTAATGACATGGTCTAGTCTTAGCGTAACTCCTCCTCCTACCCGTGATCACTGAGATCGGTTGTCCCAGTGCATCCCCCCCTGTGGAACATGCCGCAGCCATTTTGTGGGCTGGGGCCCACTCCCCGGCAGCCCTGACCCCTCCCCTTAAGAACAAAATAACACCTTAAACAAACAAACAAACAAACAAAAACAATAAAGCAATACAAACAAAAAACTGTAAAAATTACAAAAACATCAAAATCAAAGAAATTCCCCAAGCCCAACCAAACATCCATCCCACCCCCACCCCCCACATACAAAAAATCCAAAAGAAATTTTTAAAAACATTTTAAAAACACTCTGTGCCCCTCCGGCAGTAACAGCAACTGTCCTAGTGAAGCCTGTCAGGCCCCGCCCTGGGCCAGGTGGTAAGTGGCAGGAGCAGGGCCCTCAGGCACTCACTCAGGGGGGTCCTCCTGGGCAGCAGGCAGCAAGCAGTCCTTGTGAGGCTTCAGGCCCCGCCCCAGGCCAGATGGTAAGTGGCAGGAAGGAGCAGGGCCCTCAGGCACTCACTCAGGGGAGTCCTCCTGGGCAGCAAGCAGCAAGCAGTCCTTGTGAGGCTTCATGCCCCGCCCCAGGCCAGATGGTAAGTGTCAAGAGCAGGGCCCTCAGGCACCCACTCAGGGGAGTTTTCCTGGGCAGCTTTTAATGCTATTAATGCCTACTAAAAACTTTTTTTTTTTTAGATAAGTCTACTCAAACACATAATCCTTTGTTTTGAAAACGATTGATTTTTTTTCCTATATTTTGTTTATTTTTACTATGTGTACATGTTTTTAAAGTGTGATGATTTTATTGCCGTTTTCTTATGAATTTTTAATGTTATTAAACAGCATTATCAATCTTCTAAAATATAGATAAATATTTTTTATGCTGCACAACCTTAAATATGTCTATTTAGAAGTAAGTTCCCCTAAGTTTAATGGGACATCTAGATAAGTGTATATAGGAATGCTGTCTTAATGATTGTAGAGTAAAATTAAAAGTGTCATTATTTTACAGTTCTCTCAGGGTAGATGGAATGCCGCTTTACCTCTTTGCTTGTTATTGGGGATGAGAGAGTTTGAAATGGAAAGCTACCAGCAAAAGGTAAGATTCATGTGGAAAGAGCTATTAGTCAACACTTTTGTCATAAGCTGCACAAGCAATATTGCTACAGCACTTTGCATAGTTCTCATACATTTCAGCCAGGGTTTGAGCTTCATTAACATGTGACCCCGAAATTCCGGATACCACCAAACTGATGCCAAAGTTTTGAGCTAGTTTTGTGCCATTTTGCACTGTGAACTCCACGTTTTGTGCTGCCCTGCCACCCCTCAAACCAAGTAACTGGCAAGGCAAATCTGGATCACAACTTAATGCCAAAAAATCTAACCTTGCCCAATTGGCTCCAAACCAGTGCCAAAGTGGTGTGTTGGTTTTGTGCCATTTTGTGCCGCAAACCCGGCTTTCTGTGCTGCCACCCAAACTGAGTAATTGACGCCTGGGCAAATGGCCTAGCCAAATTTGCTTCCACTTATGCCTTGGATGTTGATTGCAGCATCTGGGCTTGACAAGGCATGTGACCTTCACCTCCTCCCCGAGGTAGCGAGCCCCACCTGGGCTGTGGGTTCTTGCCTGCCTTAGCCTCCTAGAGCGTGCCTTCCAAATCTAGTAACTGAGTGTTTTCCAACGTTATCCACTCTTTTAACCAACATAAACATGCTGGTTCATACTATAAATGGAAATCTGACCATGTGAAGCCCCCTCTCTCATTAGCATCTATTAATATTTTATATTGTATTGTGGGTTTCTTCCCTTGCCAGATAAACCTAGACATATCTTTCTGCCATTCTTTAAAGCAGCCTGTATTGTTAATTATTGGAGCTGTTTGAAATAAAAACAACATCTTAGGTAAAACATTCATATTTATGGCAAAAATCCTTCCCAACGTGGACAATGTCATTTCCCTCATATATCCAAGTCCTTTTTAACTTCTTTTCATGCTTGAACATAATTATATTGGAATAGATTGTGGTTCTTAGTTGTCAGCCATAATCCCAAATACTTCCCCTTTTCCCCAGCTTCCATGTTTTGCCAAAGTTTCAGGTAGCAGAGGACCAGGAAGGAGATATCTGTGGGTGAGGGATCCAAAGCACAGCAGGAGTGTAAAAAGGTGCCTGTTTTTTTCTTTTTCAAAAGCACATGTTAAATAGTTTTTATATGTATGCATGTCAGTCTCTACATGAGTGTCCTTCAGCCTTGTCACATCCTTGTTCTCTAAGACTTTCTGCAAGATGTCAAGGTTCTGTGTTAAGATGTCAACTGACTGCAGTGCTGGAGCATGGAAGAAGCATGGTCCTTGATTGAGTTAAACATCAACTGAGAGGAAGAGTAAGTTGCCGGTCACTTCCATTCTCACATGGCTTTGGTTCAGATTGCATAGATGGTTCAGGAGCCTTGTTGAGTTGTGAAATCCCACAGAGCAGCCATTAAAATCAATAGGACGACTGAAATAAATAGTTTGAGGAAGGCAGCCAAAAGTTTCCATATGACTCATGTTGCTAATTATAGCTAAAGATCAATGAAAGGACAGCCAGTGGTCTGTTAACAATATCTGTTGTGATTAACCACCACAGAGAAGTCTTGCCCCAGTAACCCCTTACACCAAAAGGCAAGGGGGGCAGAGGCAAAGACATTGTCAAAACAAGTCTGTTAGTCCTCAGATATTTTGATTGCCTAAGCACAGTTTTACAACTAAAGTATTTGTCAAAAGAACTGGATGTGCTTGTGGCAGAAACTGAGGGTACTTAGCTGAAGGGAAATGTTTAGTCATGTCAAATTTACTTTAGTTAAATTAAGTTTTAAAACCTCAACTATCCTTACATTATTTATATCTGTAACTTCATAACTTCTCTAGGTAGTATACTAAAGCCAGTAAGCTACAGGACTAAGCTCAAGGTTCTGGTTGTATAAAACCCTATACAACTTGGAACCAGGGTACCTGAAAGATCATATCATCCTTTACATATCCAACGGATCACTAAGCTCTGCAGGTGAGGGTGTCCTGAAGATGCCGTCTTACCAGAAGGTCCATCCCACACAAAGCAGGAATTGGGCCTGTAGTACTGTGGCATCTACCCTTTGGGTTTTTTAATATATTTTTTGTACAAATCAGGCCTTTGTCTCGTTCCATTCAAATTGTTCAAATGTCATTCGTTAAAATATTGAGCAACCTTTATTTGTGCTTCTCTTTTGTTACTTGCTCTATGTGTGTATTTGTCACGGTCCGGTTTTTGGGCAGTCGAAGTCCCAGCTGAGGACGTCGGGACCGGGGGCAAGATGGTGGGGTGGGAGCAGGAATGGGAGTCAGGAAGCTGAGGGTCGGAGAGCCGGGAGTCAAAAAGCCAAGGGTCCGAGGATCAGGAAGCAAGGAGTCAAAAATCCAAAGGCAGGAAGCGTGTTGCTGTGGCAAAGAGCCAAAAGGAAATGCTGACCTTATATCCCTTCCCGGCTCTTGCCACCAGGTGCTGTGAGTTACCAATCAGCCTCACCTGTGCGGCCGCCCCTTGCCTCTTCAGAACAAACTTAGGAAAGCCCTACCGGTCACAGGGCCTGGCTCCTGCACGCACTCCTGACAGTATTTTCTATAAGCATATTTACTTACCATGGTCAAGTACTTTACATAATGTTTCTATTGTATGATGCTCCTGCAGTACTCATATCTATTTTGTATTATTTACTAAAGTATGCAACGTTTTACTTCGTACTGATTATTAGGAAAAGTAGCTAGAGCAGGTTTGCCCTTGGACAAAGAAGCTGGTAACTTGTCTAAGATAAATTGATTGCCTAGACCACTTTGGATTCCCCACTGGCCGAAGTTTATGAAAGTTTCCCATATGCAAGTTTCCCATTACCTGTAGAATTGCCTCTCAAGCTGTCCTTTCCCATGAACACATGAAGTTGCTAAGCTAAGTTCTTGGTCCATCTATTACAGTATTATCTGCTCTCTAGGGCTTGTGGGTGGTGGGTGAAACAACATCATTTCATACAAGCAGATGATTGAAAATAACCGGGGGGGGGGCAGTTATATTTGGCAATGGTGTCATGGAGGCATAATATAATGGGGACATTGAGTCAGACCTATCATCTGCTGAGGCAGATATTTTCTCATGCTGTTATCAGATGGAGACATGGGGGAACAGTGAAAGGGAGACTTTTCACAAAACTGTGAAGAAGGGGAGGGAGCAAATGAATTTAAAATGTGTAATGGAAAACTGATAAAATAGAAAGTTACTTCTACTTACTTCCTGAAGGAGAAAGCGGGGAGGGAAGTAAGAAATACTATTTTTACTTAGTGGTTTTCAAAAGCAAACATCTGGGTTAACAATTTCATGAACTGGTGGCTCTTCATTCAAGGAAGGGGCTTTGTATTGCAAATGTGAAACCTATATTGGTTAGAATGCTTATTTTAATTACAAATGCCTCCCTTGCTCATAAATAACAACTGGTTGTTAGCCCTGCAAGAAGCTTAACTGGTAATTTTAAGCTTCATGTATGAAAACTCGGTTAACATTGGCCCTGTTCACATATCTCGCTAACCATAGTTAAAAATCAACTTGGGTTTACTTAACTCTTCCACTCAGGAAACAAACCAGAGGAAGGATTAGCATTACATGCAAACCTGCACAGGTGCTTTCCCCCCAAAACCAAATCATGAGAGGTAAGTTAAGAGCATGGTTTTGTTTGGAAACAAACAAACCATGAGTCCTAGTTTGCACATAACATGAAGCCAGCCTATGGTTTGTTTCCTTCCTGAACTGGCAGGAGTAGTGGAGGTGTGAAGTGGGGGGCTTTTGATATTAAAAACAAAACTATGCAACCGTTTTGATTTTCACAGCTGAGTACCCTAGTAAAGTACAGGAAGGACCAGTCTAGATGTTTTAGGAGACACAGGGCTGCCACTTATTTGCACCCCTTGTAGAATCTAATTCAAACAATACATGATTTGTGCTGTGCAATTTACTGTCCCTGCCTCAACATCATTGGTTGGCAAGGAACATGGGTAAAGAAACACACAGTGTGATAAAGAACACTGTAATGTTCAGAAGTTCACTTCATGTTTTTCTAGTAGTTCTGGCACATCAGAATCTGGAGCAGGGATTCTTAAGGAATTTGGTATTTGCAAAATCCTGTATGAACAGTTCTGAGCTGCACCTCCTGGACGTATAGGAATTTAGGCTATAATCCTAGACACACTTACTTGGGAATAAGTTCCACTGAACTTTGTGGAACTTATTTCTGGGTAGACATACACAGATTACACTGTTAATAATAATAATAATAATAATAATAAATTAATTTTATTTATACCCGCCCTCCCCGGCCAGAGCCGGGCTCAGGGCAGCTAACACCAGTAAAATTACAATAAAAACATAATGGGGGGGCCAATTTAAGGCTGAAATGTTAGGCTGAAATCTCATACCTACTAACCTAAGAATAAGCTCCATTAAACGCAAAGGGACTCACTTCTGAGTAGAAGTGTATAGGATTAAGTTATTAGGTTTTGGCAGCTTTTCACATTTCCCATATGTGCCAGTGCCATTCTTGATTTTTAAGAGATGTTCAAAATATGTTCAAAAATGCATATTTTAAGAGAAACCATGTTTGTATTGAAACCATACAGTATTGAAATGCAAAATTTCATGTGGATTCTTTTAAAATGCAGATTAACATAGAAATGGGATGGAATACATTTATGGGTGCACCCATACAAAGATGACATGAACCAGGAAAAGACTGATTTATCCACCCCTAACCTGGAGTAGTTCCAATCTGGGTTTCAGTCAGGTTCTCTCACTACAAGCCAGCGGCGCAAGGCAAGTAATTTGCGCCCCCTAACCCCTAACCTGCCGCCGCTGCCAGCTTCTTCTTGCTGCTGCCTGGTCTGGTCTGGTGTGGTTCTCTCCCACGCTCAGCGCTGCGCTGGGCAGCTGCTGCACAGTCCCTCCCCCAGATAGTCCCTCGCTCTCTCTCCGCACCGCACGCCTGGCACCCACCCCCTCCACAGTGGGCGGCGACCCAGCGGCTCGGATCGGATTCGCACAGCCAGCACTGCAGTGAGAGAGAGTGAGTGAGCCAGGTAGGGGCAGAGAGCTGCGAGTGCGAGCGCGCCCCCCCAGATGTTGCGCCCCCCCTGCACCCCCCACGCTACGCCACTGCTACAAGCTAAACTTGTTTAAGCCATAATAGGTTCTACCTGGTCTTACTCTACATTCCAAGGCTTTGCCCTGAATGCTTGCTGCAGAGCTATTCCTGAGAACCTAAAGTCAGTCAGAGAGTGTAAAGAGAGGTGGAGCAACAGCAGGCTCTGTGCTTCTTATAATGTCTAGTTCACCCACAAGTGGCCCAGCAGACTGTTGGGATATTTCCGTTCCACCTTAAAAGGGAGCAGGCTGTGAGTCACAGAGTCTGCGTATTTCCTGTTCACAGGATGTTTATGTTTTTCTGTTGCTTTTGTTTTCTCTCTCTGTGTCGTAGACACTAAAGCAGGCAGTCATGTTTTTCTGTGTTCTGATCAACGCTGAATAAACTTGTAAATAATGCTCTCCTGAGTGCAACTTTTGGCTGTGCATTATCTGCTGATAGAGCGTGCATGAGCTCTGGAATGTGGCAAGATATTTTCTAGAAACTCATGTCGCTGCGTGCCTACGGGAGGTCGATGGATCGTCCAGCAGACGGCTTGGGGGCCTTGATGGACTTTATCTCCCTGGCAGAATCCCAACACAGACTTGCGCAAGGGAGCATGTTAGATAGCAATCCCCCACTGGCATTGCCACTGTCACTTCCTACTTTTGGCTTTTTATTGTCTTGTTTAACTCTGCTCAAAAGAACCTGCGCAAGTAACTATGGAGGGACTGTGTTATTTCATATATAGCAGCATGTGCGACAATGGCACACTCAGCACAAGCTTAAGAACCTTGTTGCTTAGTGCACAAGTGTGAGCTACACAAATCAGGCAGGTCGACCAGGTAATATGTTGCAAGTTGTTTTCACACTGCCTTTTATATATATATCAACAAGGTCAAATTTCACCATCTTAAACACACAATTTCTGGGGGCTGGTGAACCTCCTCCCAAAACATTTAGGGAGTTGGACATGCTACTGTTCTTAGCCCATTGGCAACCATACCGTCCATCAATGTCACTTCCCAGAATTGAAAAGACCATGCCCTGAGAAGTCATGTCCTGAGACCCATGTCTCTTCTCCAGCCCTCTCCAGATTATTCTGCTTTTGGCGTAAACACAAATCAATAGGAGTCTTGACTTTTCTCTATGCAGCAAAAACTGTGGGAGATGGAGCCAATCAATGAGATAAGGTTCTCTTGCAGCAGCTATTGTCCTTTAGAAGCAAATGAAGATATGGAATGTTTGAGGGCTGGTGCCAAACTCTACCCCTTATTGCCTCTTGGCATTTGCAAGCATACAAAATACACATCCCCACCCCCACGTTTTGAAAAAGATAATGAACTGAATCACAAGCAGATAATACAATTCTGATTGAATAAATAAAAGGTGCATCGCATTCACAGAGACTCTTCATCTTTATTGCTTGATTTAGAGATATGCAAAATGTGTGTTCAGCGCAATGAAAATTTAGGCTAAAATGTCAAGGCTTGTGCTTTAATGTTTTTGTCAATTATATGGTAAACTTCTAAAGCTGAACTGTGGCATAAATTTTAAAGCTGAACTGAGCCCTCGCCATTTGAGGCTGATAACAAGACAAGAATAACCAGATAACCAACTGCAGAGTATTTCAACAGCTTCCAGGTGCAGAGAAAGAAAGGAGGCCAGTACATCATGTTCCCAGAATTAACACAGAAGAGCGTAGATGGAGGCCCACTTTGAACATACAGCTGAGTTTAAGAGCTTGCTTTAGGCACATGGTGGAACTCAGTGTCACACCATTACACATGTTCCATCTGCGCAAGCACATAAAATAGTACAATCCTCCTCTCTTTCGCCCATGCACTTTTCTGGGGGTTCTTTGGGGGATATGGGGGGAAGAGAGGGCTTCTGCTGACAGGGTTCATTAGGTGAATTATGCACATAATGTTAAAAAAGAGCCCAGTTTAGACACAACGCTAACGCCCTAGAGCAAGGGTGAAGAATCTCCACCCTCCAAACCTAATTAGGCCCGATTCAGGTCCCAGTTTGGTCCACAAGACAGTTTCACCGTAACATGCCCACCTGCCTGATATCACATGAGGGGCTGGTCATGCCATGGCTCCCAAGGAACATTGGGAGGATTAAACTGAGCTCCCAACTGTTCCTTTGCAACTGGGGCTTGCTGTCAGTGCCAACTGATGCTGAAAGCATGGCTTCTTAATCCCAGCTTTGTCCATCTGCAGGGGCGGATTGGATTCAGATTGTGCTTTCAGACAGGCTTGTTTCTTCTGCAGACAGCTTGCCATGCCTGAAAATGGACTTCAAAGGGGCTTGTTATAATTGCTAGCCAGCTGATAATGATGTGAGGTGTTTGACAGGTGGGAGGCTCTGCCTACATATCAAAGTTGGCCCACAGGGATCAGTGAGATAAGAATGTAGCCCACCAGCTAGATCCAGTTCCCCACCCCTGACCTTGAGTTTGAGGCACACGGTCCTTTCCCTCTGCTCCTTCATGTGCAAAGCAAGGAGATAAAAAACTTCTACTTTTGGTTTTGAAGAAATCACTGTTTTCCATTACCTCAGAACTGGCAAAACTGCAGTTTGATGTAACTCTAGCTAGCTCATAGACACTAGGATAAGTATATGCTTCCAGTTTTCCCGCCTAACCACAGATAGAATAAACCACCGTTTCCCTAGATGTTAACAAGTAACGTTGGTTTGTCAAATCTGAAAGGGAAAACTTCCAATCACCTCCCTTCATGTGCAAAGGCTTGCCGTGGCTTCTCCTTGCAATGTTCAACAATGGTCAGGACCAACCTAAGGCCTCTGGCTTCCTAAGGCAACGTTCCTCTCCCATTCCATGTACAGAAGCTTACTAGGCTGACAAATGAATCTTACTTCCACACTGGCAAAGGGCATTCTCTGGAGACAGCAAGTTAGGTAAGGCATGCAGGAAAGGCAGGCCACATGGCATGGCCAGTTCTGTCATCCTGACATCTCACCACTGCTTCCTACCCCCAGCATTGCCACACGAGGCAGGAGTCTCACTCTTTCTAATGGAAGAGCATTATGATTTATCATTATGTCTGAAGCAGGCCAGAGTCTCCCAGCAGTAGTTTAAAGAGAGAAAGAAAACCACACAACCCTCTACCCCCCACACCTTTCTCAAGCCTGTTCTAATTCAAAATAATACGATTCATGACCACTATCCACAAGAAGCTAACTGTTCAAAAGCTGAAGCCTAATTTCACATAACTCCTACTGCCTTGGGCAGTCTCTCAACCTAACCTACCTCACAGGGTTGTTGTGGGGATTCAATGAGAGGGAGAGCTAGTGTGGTGCAGTGGTTAAGAGCGGTAGTCTCGTAATCTGGTGAACCGGGTTCGCGTCTCCGCTCCTCCACATGCAGCTGCTGGGTGACCTTGGGCCAGTCACACTTCTCTGAAGTCTCAGCCCCACTCACCGCACAGAGTGTTTGTTGTGGGGGAGGAAGGAAAGGAGAATGTTAGCCATTTTTAGACTCCTTCGGGTAGTGATAAAGTGGGATATCAAATCCAAAGTCGTCGTCTTCTACATGCTACTTTGAGTTCCTTGGAGAACATGGTGGGATATATATTAAATAAATAAATGCAAAATAACTAATAAATTAATAACTAGTTATTGTGTAATCAGAAACGAGTTCTTACATCCATCTCTAGCAATGGAGATTTCTTTTCAGTTCTGCAGCTGTTGTTAACATTAGAAACTCTTCTTTTTTTTAAAGTGCCTTACATCTTTCTTCTTTAGGGCTTTGTTTCTATGTCCACCACCTCTCCTGCCATCCCCATAAAGCATAATATCATGCTGGCCTTTACTGGTTATCTTTCCATTGTCTTTTATAAGCAAGGTAACGGGGAAACAAACATCAAAAGCATCATTCCAGAACACAGCCATTGAAACTGGGATTAAGGAGCGGCAGGGTGTGGCAACAGAGAAATTGTCATGCATGTCAGGAATGCGCAAAAATAAATGCTCTTGGTTTCTCTTGTTCAAAGGAGCCCAGAGGGCATGTTTAGCAAGGCTGTATGCACACTATACATTTAAAACACATTTTCCCCACTCCTAAGAATCCCAGGAACTGTAGTTTGTTAAGGTTGATGGGAATTGTAGTTTAGTAAGGGTTAAAGTAGGGGAAAGTGTTTTAAATGTGGTTTAATGTGTGATGTGTACGTATACCTTGAGCAGTCAGACTTTCGTTTACAAAGAACTTACAAAGTTCCTGCTTGTCTCCAGGTGTGCTGTGCAATACCAGACATCATCCTGGCTCCTACTTGTGCACTGCAGTCCTCCTGCTGATTTTATAACCTCAAATAGCTTCACCTACAGCACTAACCTCTTAATCTGTTTCTGCTTCTCCTCCTCCAGCTGTCAGCAGTATCATCACCAGGCCTGAGGAGGCCAAGATTATTATTCCGTCTGAAGCCTGTTTCACTTCTACCTGCATTGCAACACAAATCCTGCGGTAGCCTCTGCTTAGGAGAAGGAAGCATCTGCCTGGCAACTTCTCCTTCTATAGTTCTAGAGCCTCAGAATAGTCAGACAAAGGTGAGGTACATGTGAGTGTTCAGGTTATTTGTAGTACTTGCACCGCACTGTGTGTGCATGTGTGCACGCACGCTTGCACTGAAGGAATGGGTTTCCAAAATCTAAAATCTGACTGCGCAGGGATGACACATCTGGGTCTTATCTTACCCCCTGACTACACTGACGCACAGACCTTGTCAGCCCCCCGGGAATGGCGCCAGGAGTACTCTTAGAGTTGGTGACCTTCTTACCCTTACAAGATAAGGAATATGATACCCAGATGTGTCATCCCTGGTCTCTCCACTTTGGAACTGACAAGGCCATTCATTAGGCGTCACAAACTGATAAAGGAGAGAGCTTTGTTTATACAGTTGTGTTCTTGTTACGCATTTGCTCAAGTGCTCAAGTTAATGGGTTTTAGCTAATGCACCCTTGGAGAAGGAAAAATGAGGATTTTGGGGCCCGTTTCAGACTGCCTGCGCAATCAGATTTTAGATTTTGGAAACCCATTCCTTCAGCACATGTGTGAATGCTGCAGGATTCAGATGTGCATAAAGATGTACACTTCCAAATACTTTCAAGCCTGGCCTGCACAAACAGGCCTTAGGTCATTTTCAGACAGCCTGTTCTTTTTGAGCATTCATCCTGATTTTGTTTGTAAGCAATGCCCACTGTTTATAGATCATACATTCCAATCTGTACGACATGATCAGGAACATGATCAATGGTGCAAGAAAATACTTAATAAACAGGTCGCTCCTGGGAGATGCCTCTTTTCCCTAGAAATTAAGCCGAGGTATAAATAGCTTTCCTGCAAATGGGGATGAAGAATGTTCTGTGTTCCATATCACCTCTTGTGCCCAACTAAGGAAACGGGGGTCTGGGCTTCTATGTTTTCTTGGTTTTGCCTGCCAGTGCCATTTCCTGCCTCTTTGCTATCTGTACTTTGCGTAGGTCAAAACACTTTCCTCCTTTAGATTTTTCATATGAAAAGGCATGCAGTGTTATGCCAGTGCTAAGGGGCTATGCCCTTACTCATTCCTCTTTTACTAGTTGCTGCATCATGTGCTTCCCAGGATATCAAGGTTGGTGTGTTGTGTTTGGGTGTTGCTATGGCAACACAGGCCTGTGGGACCAAAGAGTCCTAGTAGTGTTCTTGCTGTTTGCTTTCCCTGTGGAGACAGTGTTTATGTTATTCTGTTGTAGGGTTTATTCTAATTCTGTATTTTCTTCTCCAGTGAAATAGGCTGCCCCCTCTCCCCTCCCCCACTCTGTGAATGACATAGCAGTATATTAGGCTGCATTCAGACATGGTATTTAAAGCATTAGCTTTAGGGATTCTTGTGGCAGTGCTTCTTGTTAAGTTGTGGGTGAACATATCAGACAACATAGCGATACTTCAAACAGCTCTTCTTTATTCAGAGGCCACAACAGAACTGAACTGAAGAGCTCAGTCAGCCTACTTATATAGAGCTCCAGAACAATGTAACTGTAGCAACTTTCTAAAACTATCCAGTCACTGAACGTCACTTTCAATCCTTCATTTGCATAACTATCTACAGTATCCCCCTGCTGGCCCAGGGTAAGAACTTCAGTACATAACACTTCTGTCCAGATTTCTAATGTTCCTATCGCACTGTCCCATCCACTCAACAGTTGTTATGGGGGGGGGGGACCAGATGCCTGTGAGAAGCCTGCAAGCAGGACATGGGTGCAGCAGTGCTCTCCTCACTAGTAATTATCAGCAACTGGTATTCAGAGACACACTGTCTCCCATGGTGGAGATAGAATTGTGTAGATGTTTGGTGTGCTGCTCCAAATAAAAATAAAAATGGTGGCCATCCAATGAACAGTTTTAGAGACTCCCAAGCTCTCAGCCAGTAGGATATTTTGTCTTTTTCCCTTTGAAACCCAGACCCCGCCCCTCACAAGCTGTATTACAAATATACAAATTCCCTTCAGTTGTAAAAGAGGGTTGCCATTCAGCATAAGCCCTTTTCAAGTGCGATTAAGATGTAATTGTGTTTGATGTGCAGGACTGTGTGTGATGGCCTTGCCCACTTTGTCTGTGGCCTTGCTGTTTTCAGCAGCATTGTCTCCACCATCGGGAAGCTTCTTGTGAAGAGGCTTTCAAGGCCTCCTGAGATCTTGCTGTGGAATGCATTGATGTGAGGGATGGAGGTAGCCCTGAGAGTCAAGGCTTCAGAGGGCTCCTCTGCCACAAACCCCTTGGGCGCAGAAAATTGGTCTTGTGTAGAGGTGCCAACTTGAGCAGAAGATTGAGGGGGCCGATGACACATGCCATGATGTGCGCATGACGACAGGAGGAGCCAGGGGTGGTGCTAAATGTGGTGACAGTGTGACTTCAATGGCTGGTGGCTCCTCTTCTCTGGCATTCGGCCACCTCCTCCTCCTCTCGCCTCCACCGGCTGGGGACTGCTTCCACCCTCATTCCCCTCTGCAGCATGAGGAGGAGGAGCTGCCAGTCACTGTGAAGTCATACTGCATTTGGCCTCTTCCTCCTCCTGCTGCTGTCACTGGCCAAGAGCTGCTTCCCCCCTCCTTCCCCTCAGCTCCACTCTCAGCCTCCTCCACAACAGATTGTTCTCAACATTGGAGGAGAACAAAGGGACCTGGGCCCCTTATGTTGTTGTTGTTTAGTCGTTTAGTCGTGTCCGACTCTTCGTGACCCCATGGACCAGAGAACGCCAGGCACTCCTGTCTTTCACTGCCTCCCGCAGTTTGGTCAGACTCATGTTTGTAGCTTCGAGAACACTGTCCAACCATCTCGTCCTCTGTCGTCCCCTTCTCCTTGTGCCCTCAATCTTTCCCAACATCCGTGTGCTGGTCCAGGGGGGAGGTTACCGTGGGGCGAGGTCCAGGACCTGAGTTGAGGGTCGGCAGACAGTCCTCCTTGGGCGAAGCGGGGTCCACAGCGAGAAGCCGGGCAAGGACAGGAACTCTGGGGTAACAGGACTGGATGCTGGCTGAAACAGCTCTTCAACGACGTTGCTCCCACAACCTGGGACCGGGCTGACTGGCCTTTATCTTCTCTGAGGCCAGGGGCGGTCCCGGCCCCCAGGAGACCCGCCTCTCCTGGCGAGCACTCCTCCTGGGAGAAACCAGTTCCCTTCGCCTCTCTGCCCTGAGCCTCTGCAGTTCAGGAGAGGCTGAAGGGTTACTGGACCCAGGGGGAGACTCACCTGTAGGCACTGAGTCTTCAACCACCTCCAGAGCCAGAGTGGATTCACCTGGTGCCTGCTCCTGAGGATCCGGCACAGGTGCAGGCACTTCAGAATCAAGGCCCTGCCCCAGTTCAGCCGGCCCTGGAGGCGGGGACTCCTGTGCAGGCTGGGATTCCTCCGGTTCAGCCTCTGAATCGGATTCCCAGGCCATCACACCCAGGGTCTTTTCTAGGGAGTCTTCTCTTCTCATGAGGTGGCCAAAGTATTGGAGCCTCAGCTTCACGATCTGTCCTTCCAGTGAGCACTCAGGGCTAATTTCCTTAAGAATGGATACGTTTGATCTTCTTGCAGTCCATGGGACTCTCAAAAGTCTCCTCCAGCACCATAATTCAAAAGCATCAATTCTTCGGCGATCAGCCTTATACTTGGTGCCTATGGCAGGGGTCAGCAAACATTTTCAGCAGGGGGCCGGTCCACTGTCCCTCAGACCTTGTGGGGGGGCAGACTATATTGGGGGAGGGGGAATGAACGAATTCCTATGCACCACAAATAACCCAGATATGCATTTTAAAAAAAATATTTTTATTCATTTTACAATACAAAAATATAAAAACACATAACAAAGTTTTTCACAAATACATTTTTTTGGACTTCCCTCAGCAAATCCTCCGTTTTAATCCTTCTTCTGCATTTCTTAATTTAATATTGCCTTTTATTAAAAACCTCCTCTCTCTTATTCCCTTTTTTACAATATTTCTAATACTTTTTTCACAGAGCCTCTTGCAAACCTACAAACGTTATTTGTTCATCGCATATACTTTTCAAATAGTCTACAAATTTACTCCAGTCTTCAGTGAATCTGTGGTCTCGTAGGCCTCGGATCCTTCCTGTTAATTTATCAAGTTCTGCGTATTCCATTAACTTCATTCTCCATTCTTCCATTGACAGTAGTTCTTCTTGTTTCCATTTTTGGGCTAGAAGTATTCTTGCCGCTGTAACTGCGTATAAAAAAAGCTTATAATCTTTTCTGTTTATTTCATTTCCTACCATTCCTAACAAAAATGCCTCTGGTTTCTTGACAAATGTATATTTCAACATTTTTAAAAATTCATTATATATCATTTCCCAGAAGCTTTTCACCTTCTTACATTCCCACCACATATGATAAAAAGTCCCTTCTTTGTCTTTACATTTCCAACATTTATTACACATTTTGTACATTCTTGCTAACTTCACTGGTGTTATATACCATCTATATACCATTTTCATAACATTTTCTTTTAGCGCAGTACAGGCCATGAATTTTAACCTTTCATTCCATAGTTTTATCTATCCACATAACTGTATATTATATCCAAAATCTCTAGCCAAATGGATCATAACCGATTTAATTTCTTCATCTTTGGTATACCATTCCAGCAGCAATTTATACATCTTAGATAGAATTTTAAAGTCATTATTCAATATCTCTATTTGAAATTTCGATTCTTTTTCAACATAACCTTTCTCTTTTAGTTCTTTTTTAGACATTTCGTTAACCTGATAGTAATGCAAACAATCATTAACATATTCTTTAACTTCCTCATAGGGTTTCAATTTTCATTTACCTCCTTCTTTAACAATCAGATTCCCATGTTACCCAATTCCCCCTCATTGATCTTCTTTACACTAATCACCTCTAATGGAGACAACCAGTGTGGTATCCTTGGTTCTAGTAGGTTTTTATACCTATCACAAACTTCTATAAGAGATCTTCTGAAGATGTGGTTTTCAAAACCTTTATGAATTTTTTTCTTATCACACCATAAATATGCGTGCCAACCAAATCTGTTATGAAATCCTTCCAAGTCTAACAATTCTCCATTTTCTAATCTCATCCACTCCTTCAACCAACAGATTTTGTCAAAGATGTATAACTTGCTGTTGAAATGGAATACTCAGGATGTGAGGACTGGGAGAGGTTGTGGAGTAATGGATTGAAATTTACTGCATGTAACGCTCTGAAAGAAAATGTAATGAAAATGATTTATAGATGGTATATGACCCCAGTCAAACTTGCCAAAATTTACCACCTGTCTGATAATAAGTGTTGGAAATGTAGAGAGTGTGAGGGAACGTTCTTCCACCTCTGGTGGACTTGCCCTAAAGTGAAGGCGTTCTGGGAAATGATTTATAATGAATTGAAAAAGGTATTTAAATATACCTTCACTAAGAAACCAGAGGCTTTCCTTTTGGGTATTGTCGGCCAAGGGGTGGCAAAGAAGGACCAGACATTTTTTATGTATGCAACAACAGCAGCAAGGATACTTCTCGCCAAACATTGGAAAACTCAAGATTTACCCACACTGGAAGAATGGCAGATACAACTGATAGACTACATGGAACTGGCTGAAATGACCGGCAGAATCCGAGACCTGGGAGAAGAGAGGATTGAGGAGGACTGGAAGAAATTTAAGAACTATTTACAAAAGTATTGTAATTTGAGTGAATGCTAAATAAGATGCTAGATTAAAATAACTGAGCACCACTAAATTTAGAAGTTTTTAAGAAAATAAGTAAGACTGTGAAAATTTAGCTCCTTCCGAGAATTATAAGATTATGAAATATAGAAGGGATATAAGAATTTAAATAAGATGATAAATTGCTGACAAAATGTTACAACGATGAAAGTGGGAGCGGGAGATGTGAGGAAGTCCAAAGAAAATGTGAAAATATGTTAAGATAAATGTTATATTGTTTATTATGTTTATTTTTATTGTAAAACCCAATAAATTGCTTTAAAAAAAAAAAAAGGAATACTCAGGATGAAACGGTGAAATCTGCTATGATTAAATGGGCACAAGATGTTGGACATAACATAATGATGGCTGACTGGGAACAGTTATGGACCACAGGTATGAAGTTTACGGCATGTAATGCCTTAAGAGAGAATATTATGAAAACGATATAGGTGGTACATGACACCAGTCAAGCTTGCAAAAATCTATCATTTGCCCGATAACAAATGTTGGAAATGTAAAGAAACTGAAGGTACATTCTTTCACCTTTGGTGGACGTACCCAAGGATTAAGGCTTTCTGGGAGATGATTTATAATGAAATGAAAAAGGTATTTAAATATACCTTCTTGAAGAAACCAGAGGCCTTCCTCCTGGGCATAGTCGGCCAATTGGTGCCAAAGAAGGACAGAACTTTCTTTATGTATGCTACAACAGCAGCAAGAATACTTATTGCAAAATATTGGAAGACACAAGATCTACCCACTCTGGAAGAATGGCAGATGAAGGTGATGGACTATATGGAACTGGCGGAAATGACTGGCAGAATCCGAGACCAGGGAGAAGAGTCGGTGGAAGAAGATTGGAAGAAATTTAAAGACTATTTACAGAAATACTGCAAAATTAATGAATGTTAGAATGATGTCAGAATGAAGTTAAGTGGTTTTAGCAGTAATGTTATAAAGGTGTATGTAAAAATGGATTGTTAATAGGTGAGAATCTAAAGCTATAATGTATTAAATTAAAGGATTAAGACAAAAACAAAGAGGGAAAGGAATTGCTGAATTAACCAATTGAACTGGAATACAAAAAAGGGAGGTGAGAGGAGGTCAGGGAAACAAGGAAATGAAATGTAAGGTACGGAAAGATTGATTTGTTTTTAAGTGTTTTTTTTATCTTTTCTCTGTATTTTATATTTTGTATTTTTTCTCTTTTTTATTTTTTCTTTTGTTTCTTTTCTTTTTATCTATGTAATCTTCTGTTTTTGAAACTTTAATAAATATTATCTTAAAAAAAATATATACACTAATCACCTCTAATGGAGACAACCAGTGTGGTATCCTTGGTTCTAGTAGGTTTTTATACCTATCACAAACTTCTATAAGAGATCTTCTGAAGATGTGGTTTTCAAAACCTTTATGAATTTTTTTCTTATCACACCATAAATATGCGTGCCAACCAAATCTGTTATCAAATCCTTCCAAGTCTAACAATTCTCCATTTTCTAATCTCATCCACTCCTTCAACCAACAGAGGCATGATGCTTCATAATACAATTTCAGGTCTGGCAGGGCGAAGAACCCAGAGATGCATTTTAAATAAAAACACACATTCTACTCATGTAAAAAACATGCTGATTCCTGGACAGTCCGCTGGCCGAATTTAGTAGGTGATTGGGCTGGATCAGGCCCCTGGGCCTTAGTTTGCCTACCCATGGCCAACAGAGGACTACTTCAGGTTGACAGTAAATGAGGTGGTAAACCTGTGCTTGAACTGCACCGCTTTGCAATGCAAATGGGGGCTCTCATGATAGAATTCCCCTCCCTCCGAAAAAGAAGAAAAGACAAATTGTTTTTGCTCATAGAATGCTAGTTGTCATGGTTAAAGGTCCTATCCTACTTCTGTTCTTCCTCATGAGTATCCTGACATGGGCACCCATACCTGCTGTGGTGTAGTCCAGAGAGGTTACCCATAACTACTCATTGCTGCTTGTCAGAAGTAGGCTGTCATACGTACATGCTTGGGAGTTACAGCTGCCATATGTACATTCTTAGGCTTTTTAAAGTATATTGAAATATACTTGGAGTCGAGTGTGGATTTCATGCTTTTTATTCAGCTCATGGTAGTGAGGAATGAAAGTTCCCCCCAGATATCTGCTTTATATACATTTTTTACACAATGGGTCGCACATGATTGGCTACCGTAATTCAGGGATTCTCCTGTAGGCCAATCAGGTTGCGGATTCACTTCCACCTGAAGCTGGATTGGGTGGCTCCTGCCGACCAATCATACTGCTGCATTTTTCTAGGACCAATCAGACTGCTGCATTTTGGATCCTATTCAACTCAGTACATAACATATATTTATTCACCGTGAGACATTCTCTGTTTTGTGCAATAATATTACATAGAATGTGCTCCATTTCTGTTACTGAGAATCACATACAGTGGTACCTCGGGTTAAGAACTTAATTCGTTCCGGAGGTCCGTTCTTAAGCTGAAAATGTTCTTATCCTAATGGGGCCTCCCGCTGCCGTTGCGCCACTGGAGCACGATTTCTGTTCTCATCCTGAAGCAAAGTTCTTAACCTGAGGTACTATTTCTGGGTTAGCGGAGTCTGTAACCTGAAGCGTCTGTCACCTGAAGTGTATGTAACCCGAGGTACCACTGTACTAACAATTTCCAGAGGGGTGTTGCTCTGCTATTGGTCTTAAGGTGACCAGCCTTTAAGAAAGGAGTTTCAAAGAAAGGCTCCAGCATTAAGAAGTTCAACTTTATTCATTTGTGTCTGAACAGAGGCAATGCTTTTCTTTGCAACTACAGGTGTTAATTTACAGTATTCAGTATTACAAAGTTGATTGTTTTATGTCTTATCACTGCTGTTGCAAGGTGTCACTGTGCTTATCTTGCATATATTCTAGCTCTGGTTGAATTGTCACTATCTGGAGTTTTCGTATTTAATGTGCCTCTGGCCTGACTGCTTACAATCCCCTCCCCTTATCACCATGTGTACAAGTGAGAATTATACTTCATACTTCAGATGAAGAGAATTCTAGTACGTGGAAGTTTATGCCATAATAAATTTTGTTAGTCTGTATAGTGCCACAAGACTCTTAGTCAGCACCCTTAACTCATTCACACTGATCCTGAGAGAGTCTGATTATACTGTTGAATGGTTTCTTTAAATGTAAAGGTTCATCACTGTTCCACCCGATGTGTATGTCTTTAAGGGGCCAGAGCAAGGGCCAGAGCAAGATAACGAGACCCAGCTTTACAGCTGTGAAACATAGCAGGTGCTGCTGAGTTGTACTGATTAAGCTGTGTTGGCAATTGGGTATAGTATATAAGGAGCAGCACCTAGCTCTCCCATTACCCTGGGGGATGGGTTGGTGGTTGGGTCTGGTTTGTTGTTGATGTATTTGGTGTATAAGGAGTTTTTGTTTTTGAAATTAAAACCTTGTTTAAGTTATTTTTGAGTCACTTTTTAATGCATGGTCTCCCCAGCAAGCTCTCTGCAGCGCTACTATACTGAAAATAGCCAACACTTTTGAAATATATGATATATTATCTTCAGTACTGTGACTCAAGTTCGCTTTAACATCTCACAGCTATACTTGACCTTCTTTTGATAATCTGTGTTTTGGTGCTGCTGAGTCCTGTATGGCTAGCATGTTTATTAGTAAAATCCTAGGAGATTTCCCAAGTTGCTGCAGAGACTTTGTGCCTTGTCATAATAACAACAACAACAACAACAACAACAACAACAACAGTACCGAATCGGTGGCACATCCCCTTCTGGCTTGTCCTCTTTATAAAGACTCAAGGAATGAGATTATCACCCCTCTTTTATTGTCCATTCCGGGTTGCCCAACCACTGCCACAGTGTACTTTCTCTTGACAGATCAATAAGAGTAGGTGACAGCAAAGGTTGCAAGGTTTTTAGCTGAGGCAATCAGAATAAGATCCACTATTTGACTACTGATTCAAAACCCTAAAATGTATTTTATATAATTCACTTTTTATTTCTATTCTTTGTATATTGTATAGTTGTTTTATTGCTATGGTCAATGGCTGATGCAAATACAGATGCATTCATAATAATAATAATAATAATAAAATAATGATGATGATAATAATAATAATACTATTTATACACCGCCCAACTGGCTGGATTTCTCTAGCTTCAAACAAAATGTTAAAAATACATTAAATGTTAAAATACATTAACACATCAGTCATTAAAAACTTCCCTAAACAGATGCCTCTAGATGTCTTCTAAAAGTCAGATAGTTGTTTGTTTCCTTGACATCTGATGGGAGGGCGTTCCACAGGGTGGGCGCCACTACCGAGAAGGCCCTCTGCCTGGTTCCCTGTAACTTTGCTTCTTGCAGTGAGGGAACCACCAGAAGGCCCTCGGCGTTGGACCTCAGTGTTTGGGCTGAACGATGGGGGTGGAGACGCTCCTTCAGGTGTACTGGGCTGAGGCCCTTTAGGGCTTTAAAGGTCAGCACCAACACTATGAATTGTGCTTAGAAACGTATTGGGAGCCAATGTGGGTCTTTCAAGACCAGTGTTATGTGGTCTTGGCAGCCGCTCCCAGTCACCAATCTAGCTGCCGCATTCTGGATTAGCTGTAGTTTCCGGGTCACCTTCAAAGGTAGCCCCACGCAGAGCACATTGCAGTAGTCCAAGCGGGAGATAACCAGCGCATGCACCACTCTTGCGAGACAGTCCACAGGCAGGTAGGGTCTCAGCCTGCGTACCAGATGGAGCTGGTAGACAGCTGCCCTGGACACAGAATTGACCTGTGCCTCCATGGACAGCTGTGAGTCCAAAATGACTCCCAGGCTGCACACCTGTTCCTTCAGGGGCACAGTTACCCCATTCAGGACCAGGGAATCCTCCACACCTGCCCACCCCCTGTTCCCCAAAAAAAGTACTTCTGTCTTGTCAGGATTCAACCTCAATCTGTTAGCCGCCATCCATCCTCCAACCGCCTCCAGACACTCACACAGGACCTTCACCGCCTTCACTGGTTCTGATTTAAAAGAGAGGTAGAGCTGGGTATCATCCGCACACTGATGAACACCCAGCCCAAACCCCCTGATGATCTCTCCCAGCGGCTTCATGTAGATGTTGAAAAGCATGGGGGAGAGGACGGAACCCTGAGGTACCCCACAAGTGAGAGCCCAGGGGTCCGAACACTCATCCCCCCATACCACTTTCTGGACACGGCCCAGGAGGAAGGAGTGGAACCACTGTATAACAGTGCCCCCAGCTCCCAGCTTCTCTAGACGGTCCAGAAGGATATCATGGTCGATGGTATCAAAGGCTGCTGAGAGATCCAGCAGAACTAGGAAACAGCTCTTACCTTTGTCCCTAGCCTGCCGGAGATCATTGACCAGTGTGACCAAGGCAGTTTCAGTCCCATGATGAGGGCTGAATCCCGACTGGAAGGGATCCAAATGGCCCACATCCTCCAGGCGTGCTTGGAGTTGTTCAGCAACCACCCGCTCAATCACCCTGCCCAAGAATGGAAGATTTGAGACTGGGCAATAGTTGGCCATATTGGCTGGGTCTAAAGATGTTTTTTTAAGAAGCGGTTTAATAACTGCCTCTTTCAGCGGGTCTGGGAAGGCTCCCTCACAGAGCGAAGCATTCACCAACCCGCAGAGCCCATCGGCCAGCCCTTCCCAGCTTGCTTTTATTAGCCAGGATGGGCAAGGATCCAGGAGACAGGTGGTTGGCTTCACTCGTCCCAGCAGCCTGTACACATCCTCGGAGGTAACAGATTGGAATTGATTCCATGCAACTTGATTAGACAGGACTCTAGCACTCTCTCGCCTCGGCCCTGCTCCCATGGTGGAGTCTACCTCTTTCCGAATCTGAGCAACTTTATCTGCAAAAAACTTTGCAAAATCGTGGCAGGAGATCTTGGGGTCTTTACCAGGCCCCGATGACAAAGGTGGTTCTGTTAAATTGCGAACCACCTGAAAGAGTCTCCTGCTGCTATTTTCTGCAGATGCAATAGAGGCGGTGAAGAAAGTCCTCTTCGCCGTCGCTATTGCCACTTGGTAGGCTCGACGTTGAGCTCTAACCCGTGTCAGGGCCGATTCAAAATGAGTTTTCCGCCACTGGCGCTCTAGCCGTCTCAGCGACTGTTTCATTGCCCTCAGCTCCGGGGAGAACCACGGGGCTGTCCGGGCTTCATGCAACTGGAGTGGGCGCTTCGGAGCCAGACAGTCGATAGCCCTGGTTAACTCCGCATTCCAGCAGGCCACCAGGGAATCAGCTGAAAGGCCATCAACATGGGATAAAGCATCCCCTATCACTCTCTGGAAACCATTTGGATCCATTAAGTGGCGGGGGCGGACCATCCGAATTGGTCCCACCTCCCTGCAGAGGGGAAGGGTTGTGGAGAAGTCCAGTTGCACCAGGAAGTGATCTGACCATGGCACTTCTTTTGTTTCACTTTTACTTAATGTCAGTTCAGCAACATCCATAGATGTGAACACCAGGTCCAAGGCATGTCCCCGGCAATGAGTTGGGCCAAACTTATTCAGGGACAGCCCCATGGAGGACATGCTTTCCACGAAGTCCCTAGCGGCCCCTTGTAAGGTCATGTCGGCGTGGATGTTAAAATCCCCTAGGACAACCAAGCTAGGTGTCTCCAGGAGCACATCCGCCACGACCTGAAGCAGCTCGGCCAGGGAATCCTTGGTGCAGCGGGGAGGTCGGTACACCAAAAGGAATCCTGTACTCTTCTTATTGCCCAGCTTCCAAAACATGCACTCAGAGAACTGGGTCTTCCCAATAGGACGCCCAGTGTAAACTAGTGACTTCCTAAAAATCACTGCAACCCCACCACCCCGCCGCCCATATAACCTGCATTGCTGTGCGTACGAGAAACCTGGTGGACAAGCAGCGGCAAGGACAGGCCCATTTGCTTCATCCAACCAAGTCTCTGTCAAACATGCCAGGTCAAGTCCTCTATCCACGATCAAGTCGTGGATGGCAGTGGTCTTATGAATCATTGACCTGGCATTACACAGCAGCACCTTCATCTCATGTGGGTCTCCCCTGTTGATTCCAGTATCCATCTGGTCAAGACCAGACCTGGAGGCAAGGATAGTCTTCAAATAACAACTAAACCTGCCTCCTCGGTAATGACATGGTCTGGTCTTAACATAACTCCTTCTACGACCCGTGATCACTGAGATTGGGTGTCTCAGTGCATCCCACCCCACCCCCATGGAACCTGCCCCAGCCATTCTGTTGGCTGGGGCTCACTCCCCAGCAGCCCTGACACTCTCCCCTTAAGAACCAAATACAAACTATATGAAACAATAGATAAAGGTAAAAGGTAAAGGACCCCGTGACAGTTAGGTCCAGTCAAAGGCAACTATGGGGTTGCGGTGCTCATCTCGCTTTCAGGCCAAGGGAGCTGGTGTTTGTCCACAGATAGCTTTCCGGGTCATGTGGCCAGCATGACTAAACCGCTTCTGGCACAACAGAACACCATGACAGAAACCAGATTGCACGGAAACGCCATTTACCTTCCCGCCACAGTGGAACCTATTTATCTACTTGCACTCGTGTGCTTTCAAACTGCTAGGTTAGCAGGAGCTGGGACAGGGCAACGGAAACTTACCCCCCAGCCCCAACTAGACATTAATCCCACCCCCAACACAGCAAAAACCAAACCATAAACCAAAATTTAAAACACCGCAAATTAAAACTAGTTAAAAACATTTTAAAGCATTCACTGAAGTAGGGCATGGTAAGCCTGCCCCCCACCCAGGTGTTATGGAAATTACGGGGGGGGGGGCACATCTTTAAAGTTGTTAAATGTTACAAGTATTATGCATAAATGTATCCTTTCAATTTGACAACTCAGGGAAGTTACCCAGCTGTAAAAATCATATAAAACTAACTCTTTTGCCAGTTTCCTTCATTCCACCACCAATTTGCTTCATTGCTCAAGGACTTGGAAACCACTCGGTCAAGCAGGAGGTCACGTACTTATAGGTCTTGCCCAGGTGGCAGACTATGCAAACCAAAGTTCTATTGCCCCACTGTAGTAGGTGCTAAGAATGTACTTCCCAATACATATTCTGTATCAGCCTGTTGCCCTAACACATTCCTCCTATGTTAATCCTCCCCTTTTCTGATGAAGCAATGATGTAGCAATGATGTAGTGATGATGCTCAATGAACTGTATGCTGGGATAAGATAGAAACTTTAAAAAGTCCTTGTCACCCCCTCTTTGGGGTTCAAAATTCCTCTTTGAACCTGTTGCGCAATAAACTCTGGTCTACAGCTGTTTGCTCCGGTTGGTGACTGGACTCCTTCCTTTATTCCACAGCTCTGCCCGACGAGCTGGGTGACTGAGCAGCCTCGCACCTAGATTTTTCCGTAACATTCAGGCCAAATGGAAAGGGCCTTCCAGGGAGCGGCCTTCAGCACTCACAGCCGGTAGGTGTCCCTCCAGTCCCCCAGGAATCACTGAAGTAGGGAGGGCGAGCCTGGGTCCTTCCCCCATAGGTCAGATGGAAAGGGCCTTCAGCACTCACAGCCGGTAGGTGCCTCTGCAGTCCCCCAGGAGTCATTGAAGTAGGGCAGGGTGAGCCTGCCCAGCCCCCACAGCCAGATGGAAAGGGCCTTCCAGGTAGCAGCCTTCAGCACTCACAGCCGGTAGGTGTCCCTCCAGTCCCCCAGGAATCACTGAAGTAGGGCAGGGCGAGCCTGGGTCCTTCCCCCATAGGTCAGATGGAAAGGGCCTTCAGCACTCACAGCCGGTAGGTGCCTCTGCAGTCCCCCAGGAGTCATTGAAGTAGGGCAGGGTGAGCCTGCCCAGCCCCCACAGCCAGATGGAAAGGGCCTTCCAGGTAGCAGCCTTCAGCACTCACAGCCGGTAGGTGTCCCTCCAGTCCCCCAGGAATCACTGAAGTAGGGCAGGGTGAGCCTGGGTCCTTCCCCCGTAGGCCAGGTGGAAAGGGCCTTCTAGGGAGCGGCCTTCAGCATGCACAGCCGGTAGGTACCTCTGCAGTCAGGCTGAAAATGCTTACTGCAAACAAGATGCCAAAGCTGTATGCAGAGAGCCTTTTATACCAGATTATTCCAGCACTGCATGTATCATCTACTATGAGATGGAATAAAGTTTGCTCATATCATAGATGAACAGAAGGTTTACAGCCTTTTCCGAGTTCTCACCGAAAGAGCTTTGAAAAGAAAAATGAGTGAAATGCAAAGGGAATTAACCTTCCCAATCTTCATTCTGGTGATAAGAAGGAGCATCATATACCACTGGGTCCATATCAGGTCCAATAAAATCATCCTTTGAAATACAATGGTCTTGTTTATCAGCAGCATAGTGGGTGACATGATGGTTCTATGCAGTTGAGGACTACAGTGATAATGATGGTAAATCAACAAGGTAGGTCAGGTCTGAATCACTCCAACAAATCCAAGTGTGTCATACTGTATAGGAGGCAGAAAGGACAGTTTGTAACAAAGCCCGTCAAAAACAAGGATATACAGGTGGAACCCTCCCTCCTTCTCGTCTCTCCACATGCACCCTAAATCTGTTCTGGGGTTTTCGCCAACCTTCCAGAGCAGATTCTTGAGGTGCACAGGGAAAGGAGAGGGAGGGAAAACTCTGTTGTGCAAGCAGAAGTCCTTGTGTGACTGGGATGGTCTCATTAGATGCAACCCAACAATTACAAACAAAAGATTAATGGATTTAAGAAGAGCCTTGCTGGATTAAAGCAAAGTCCCTTCTGGTCCAGCGTCCCAGACCCTGCTATCATCATCTGAAGCTCTTCTTTGTGTGCCCCCTCCACAAGACGTCTCTTGGCATCTAGTTATACTTAACAGAAATACTTTCCAGGGGATTTCCCCCACTTACAGTCCAAATAGCAACACACTGAAAAAAGTGCACCATTTTTAAATATATAAAACATATCCTAGTCTCACACTGTCACTGTCACTGTCATTTAAACAGAGAGAAATGGAACACTCTGCCAACTCCAAAGAGGGATATATTTGAATGAATATTGTATCCTAAGGAAATCTGGCATCCTGATAACGAACATATTATATGAAAACAGGTAATTACATGGGCACTGGAGTGATCCATGTGGTATGCAGCTTGCAAAAGTTGCTGTGCTCAGGTGATGTCAACACATTAAAATGTTTAAAGACAGTGGTCTTCAGTGGGGAAGCTGCAATGTTTGAATCAGGCCTCACTACGAACAAGAACTAACTTAGTTGGTCTTTAAGGTGCTACAGGAAGGAATTTTTTTATTTCGTATAAGGGGAAAGCTTTGTTTTCAACTTCTCCAGTCACTCCAAGCTCACTGTAACTGCCCTTATTGTTATACTTTGGGAACCATTGGTCTTGTACTTTTAAACAAAAAGAAACTTATGAAATATGTGTTTACAGAACAGACGGCATAGTAACAATCTAGCCCTCAATTATCCTTTCCCCAAAGCAGTCTTTATTGCTTAAGATCTGCCACAGCCAACTCTTTCATGTTTAGACATTCTGCCCCTTTGACTGTTTCTAGTTAATTCATTGTCCATTTGACGGAACCGAAAATCAGCTTTCTAAAAGCAGCCCCAAGCCTGGAATTGTAAAATACACACACGTATGGCTGCCTTTTTTTATTGCAGATGCTAGTCAAACCCTGTTTGGAAATCATCTTTCTGATATCCTTGACAATGATGATACTTGATGATACTCGAATTCTTAACTATAATTGAAAAAGAAAATGGGGAGGGGGGGGAATGCATTGACATCCATGCATCTATTATTGTTGTTGTTGTTATTGTTGTTGTTATTTTGCACATATTTCCCTTTTTACAGACACTTAAAGAGGTTAATCACCTAACTGAATCATGCCTCAGGACTGAATGTATTAAAATATGCAGGAAGAGTAGCATTTATTATTCCTCAAGAAATTTAAAATGATGCCCACATAGCCACACTTATAGTGAAATTCTATGCACGTTTACTCATTGAATGGGGGAGAAATTCAGTTTAGTTTGCTCTGAAAGCTGAATCAATCAATCAAATTCACATTTTCTGAAACAATTTTTTTAGAAAAATGCATAAATTATTAGGAAATGTGCATAAAAATGAATATATTACTGAAAAGAGCATACGGAAATTCATTATTCAAAATTACACAGAAAAAAATGTGTTTATTGGAAGAAATTCACACTAAAATGCTCAAGAACTTTCATGAGGATTCCCCCCCCCCCCCCCGTTTTTAAAATTGCAAATTGCTGCAGAAATGTGGAGAATTGAATTTAAGATTAGAAAAATGAAAACAATACCAGTATGCATCACATAAACATGACTAGTTATGGAACAATGTGCACCACTGCTGGAGGCAGGAGTGGCTAATTGTTGATGTTGGGGAGATTTAATTTTGTAACAGGGAAGAGCAAGGGTGAATGCACTATCTCAGCCTCACCACCTGCTATGACTATCATATCCAACAAATTGGAGTGATAGCTTCTGCGGGGGGGGGGAGGATCCTGTTTCCTGTTCTCCATATGTAAGTACCCTATGACTGATTCCCCCCCCCCCAAGCTCAGTGATGTGGCCCCCATCTGCTACTTTGACACCACTTTAAACAATCCTGGAAACCATAGTTTTTTAAAAAGGGGCTGAGAGTTGTTCAGAAAGCCCTATTCCCTTCCCTTCCAGCAGGAAACTGCAGAACATGAGCCCAGTGGAAAAGCAGTATATCTGACCCAAAACTTTTGCAGGTGCCAACAATATTGAAAGCATAACTGCCCTGAAACCATCACAAGCACAAATAATCGTGAATGGACAATAAAAAGATGTTGGGAGGCCCCATAAAATACCGTACTTTTCGCCCCATAGGGCGCACCGGCCCATAAGGCGCACCTAGTTTTTTGGGGGGGGGGAATAAAGGGGAAAAAATATTATTCCCCCCCCAGGCGCGAGGCTGGGGCAGGGGAAGCCCGAGCTTCCCCCGACCCCAGCCCCCGGAACAGGCTACTCTCCGCAAGCTGGGGGAAGGCTCCCGTGGCTTGCGCAGAGCTACCCGAAGCCCTGGCGCGACTGCTCAGCAAGACAGGGCTTCGGGGTGCAGGCAGCTCTGCGCAAGCCAGGGGAGGGCTCCCGCGGCTTGCGCAGAGGTACCCGAAGCCCCGGCGCGACTGCTCAGCACGACGGGGCTTCGGGATAAGAGGCAGCTCTGCGCAAGCCGGAGGAGCCCGGTGGGAACTCCCGCGGGCTCCCCAGGCTTGCAGATAGCTTCCTGAGGCCTGGAGAGCGAGAGGGGTCGGTGCGCACCGACCCCTCTCGCTCTCCAGGCTTCAGCGAAAGCCTACATTCGCCCCATAGGACGCACACACATTTCCCCTTAATTTTTGGAGGGGAAAAGGTGCGTCCTATAGGGCGAAAAATACGGTAAGCTGCCTGAGGTGGCCACCTTACTCTGCTTAATGGTAGGGCCGGCCCTGGAGAAAGTTGTCCTAGAAAGGCAGGAAGAAGAAATTACAGAACCGAAGAAGCTAAGAGTAGGGCAGTATGTTTCCTAAGATATCCAGTGCCATGTTCAGTAGATGAAGGTAGGTTCTTTTAAAATGATATATTCATGGTTCCCTAACTACATTGCTTTTCTATCATTAGATGTGGAAGACAGAGAACTCTACTTCACATCACTCAGCTTCCTGTTCTGTTACCATATACTTTTCATAACACTTGCCTCAAACAGATAGGAGTCCTTAAAGTAACCATTATGGCGCTGGTGATTACAGAGATGTATGGTTGCTAATGATAGTTTATGCTGCCCTGGCTCTTACAGTGCATGGATTTAAACACTGTTTTCTTTAAACAGCTGATTTAGGATGTTGTGCCAGTGCTACATGCTGGTTAAAATAAATTTAGAATCAGATGGAAGCATTCCATCCACACCCTTGTATCACCCATTCATCCTTGATGTAAGGTTTTTTGTTGTTGTTGTTTTTTAAATGTGACTGGTAAAGCTAGCTTCTTCTTCCAAAGTCAGTTCTGGACAATCAGGTCTTAACTCTCAAGGCTGACTTTCTACTGATTAGCAGGAGGTCAGATTAGGATCTGTTAACAGCCCTGTGCATTTCACAATAACTTGGTTTCATTTTCTCTTATTGTGTGTATCTAGGCTAACTTGTGCTCTTGACAAGGAGCTCTATGGGCACACACACCCTGTCCCTTGCTCCTTTGGCAAGCTGTTGTTTTGCCCCTGCCCCATTCCTTGCCCCCTTGGCAAGGAGAGGTATTGGCGCCTCTGAGGCCAGGAGAGACCATAGACCAAAAAGTCTGCTTTTCATCGACTGGGGAGGGGGCCCCACAGGGCTGCCGTGACAGCCCACGCCAGAAACTGGATTTGTCTGCTGAGGTGACTAGAGGAGCTGCGGCAGTGGAGGAGCGGCCAGGGGAGTGTGCAAACAGGCAGATTGACTCCTGGCCACTCCAGGCCAGAGTGGAGAGGTGCAATTCCCCCTACCCAGCCTTTGGCCTGTGCCCTTGGCAGGAACCAACCTGACCAACCCCAAAGTATGCCGCTGTTTGTATGCACACCGCAGTATGACTGTTCAGTGGTGTAAGTCTTTTAAGAGTCCCATTATAGTGAAAAATAGGGATGCGGGTGGCGCTGTGGGTTAAACCACAGAGCCTAGGACTTGCCGATCGGAAGGTCGCGGTTTGAATCCCCACGACGGGGTGAGCTCCTGTTGCTCAGTCCCTGCTCCTGCCAACCTAGTAGTTTGAAAGCACATCAAAGTGCAAGTAGATAAATAGGTTCTGCTCCGGCGGGAAGGTAAACGGCATTTCCATGCGCTGCTCTGGTTCGCCAGAAGCAGCTTGGTCATGCTGGCCACATGACCCAGAAGCTGTACGCCGGCTCCCTCGGCCAATAAAGCGAGATGAGCATCGCAACCCCAGAGTCGGCCATGACTGGACCTAATGGTCAGGGGACCCTTTACCTTTTTATAGTGAAAAATACAGTGGTACCTCGGGTTAAGTACTTAATTTGTTCCGGAGGTCCGTTCTTAACCTGAAACTGTTCTTAACTTGAAGCACCACTTTAGCTAATGGGACCTCCCGCTGCCGCTGCGCCGCCAGAGCACGATCTCTGTTCTCATCCTGAAGCAAAGTTCTTAACCTGAAGCACTATTTCTGGGTTAGCGGAGTCTGTAACCTGAAGCGTATGTAACCCGAGGTACCACTGTACATCTTATGCAGGGAAGGGAAGGAGAAATGGTATAATCAGGCAAGCTTTCATCTTCTTTCTTTTTATTCATCTGTGCTTTGGGGGACACTAGGCAGTACTGGCCATATCAGCTTACTGCTGATGGGCATGTTATAAGGACCCCGCGCATTACATAGAAAGGGAAGTATAGGCAGGGCTTGGCTCAGTCAACCGCTGTGTTCACACAGTCAAGATATGCATGAGCTTCAACTCCGGCATGCAGTTGATTTGCTCCTCCCTTCATCTGAGCAGTGGAGCAAGACAGGAACCACAGTCAACATTCGAACCAGAAAACTGTAGTTAAAGGCTTTCAAACTACCCAGAGTACGAAACCCCTGGTTTGGATATAATGGGAAGCGTTACTTATTTATTTTATTTATATACCGCCTTATACCCGGAGGTCTCAGGGTATAGCTTCTGGTCTTGTGCACTTTCTCATGGAAAGAGAGGAGAAAATGGGATTTCTGTGGCTGAATGAAGCTTGTACATATCTCAGCTTATTAAGGCAAGATGTGATCATATGAAAGTGGCCAATGGCTCTATGTATGTGCCCTTTTCCATAGTGGGGTCCTTTCCTCCTGGATTCATCTGTCTCATTCTCTATGGCAACATTGTCACTTCCATTTAATGTCTTCCATGCCCTGTCCTTGCTGCCCTTTCAAGAACAGCACCTGGACACATTTCCCATCTATCCAAAGGATGAAAAAGCAAGAGAAACTGTAATTTACAGGAAAGGTTAGAGGCAAGAACTATCATGCTTAGACCTGAGTCAGGAAGCATCAATGGAACTGTGCTGGAACTCTTAAAGACCTTTGTTTTCTCCTTGTTAACTCCATCAAGCACCTATGCTCAATATAGGTTAAAGGGTAGAGCACAAAATGAACCATTGTTCTTATTTAGGTCACCCCAGAAGTTATATGGAAGCTACCCTATCACTGCCCTTGCAATTCTGCAAATAAATGATTTAAGCCTACTTGCCATGGTGATGAACTGCTTAGTTAAGAGAATTTAAAATTCAACATTTTACTTGTCTATTAACATTTGATATCCCAGGGTTGAAATGCACCTGCCAACAATTTAGAGCCCAAGTCTTAAAATGTTAGGTTTACTTCCAAATATAAATCCAAAAATGTACATTACTAAAAGCATCACTAAATAGTAGCACTGTCAACCAATGAAAGATGTCTTAGTTGCATATTGGGGTGGGTGGGTGGCATTAGGGGAGGGGTAGTACCTCTGGTGGGGGACACATTGTGCACCTTCTGGGGTGGTTTGTCCAGCTTTGGTCCCCACTCTGCACTCAGTTCTCATCTGTGGCTCCTAGAAGCTGTTGACACGAGGCAGCTGCCACACCCTGGGAAAGGCTTCAATGGCTGACTACACCAGGTGAGGGTAGCCAATGGGTCTCAAACCCTCGGAAAGTTAGGGAATTCTTCCTGCATGCAAAGACAAGCTCTGGTGGACTGAGCAGATGAGACCAATAATGGGTCCAATGGTCAGGAAGGTGGTTTTTTCACATGCTGTAGAGGGAAGTGAGGAGCAGATGGGGCTCATTAACCTAGTAAAGTAGCCCATTTGGAGAACAATGATCCTAAACTTCCGCTGCCTTGAGGGATCTTTTCAGGAGAAGGAAAGGAAGAGTAAACCCTACACAAATCCAGAGGGGTGTCCCTAAAACAGTTGGATGGTGCCTTGTATGTCTCCTTCTGGCAACTCCTGCAGTCAAGCTGGCGCCAAACATATTGCTCTGCTTTCCTTTGGACAATATTAGCAAGGCCAAGAGGGGGCTCTTGTCATCTGGGTAGTCCAGGACTTCTATAAATACCACCCAGGCTTATACCCCGGGGAGGTCACTTTGGTGTTCCTAACGCAGCAGTTTGACTTCATCCCAGAGATGAACTCCATGATCTTTCAAGACAGATGGATGCCGACAACAAGTTGCGCAGTCACCTTTAAACAAATTATTTTAAATTAAACACATTAATATTATCAAAATGACAGCGTAAGTGCCTTTTGGAATACTGAAATTGTTGTACTATTTAACAAAGGGTATCCTTAACTGCTGGAGGGTTGGCAGCCATATTTTAAATATTTTCTTTTTTATTCCCTATTACAAAGCATAATGAACCAAACCAGTCAAAAACAATAAACAAGTATGCCCTTTCAGCTTCCAACAATTAATTAACTAAGATGGTGTACACACTATACCTTTAAAGCACATTCGAAGCAACTTATTTCCACTCAAAGAATTCTAGGCACTGTAGTCAACCCCACACAGAGTTACAACTCAAAGCAACTCTTAACAAACTACAATGCCCATAATTCTTTGAGGGGGGAAATATGCTTTAAATGTGCTTTAAATGCATAATTTGTACACAGTCACCAGCTGCAAATTGTTAACCTAGCAATCAAAGACTGTAGACCTAATAAATGTTATCCCCATGGATTCAGAAATGGTAGTCTATAAGGAAAAGGCAATAACAATAGTCATAATGATGCCACGGGTCATTTCAGCTGAACTATATTTGCAGCACCTGCTCATTTTCCAAATGGCAAACTAATAACGACAGTCTCTGCAGGGCATTTCATATATTATGGTACCCACATGAAGGCTGTAGGGACATTGTTCCCCCATGGTGGTTCTCCATTCAGCACCTGCAACATCTGGTTGAAATCTGGTTTCCACATGCTATTACTAATTTACAGCACTGTACTAACAACATCTGCTCAAAGGCATGTCATATTGAATTCAGTGGGGTTTACATCTGGATTATTAGGGTTAAGATTGCAGCCTTAGTCTGGAATTGCTAAACTTTATCCACTTGTTGTTGTTGTTTTTTTTAAAGTGAATCCCCTGAAGGAACAGGAACTACCTAAGTACTTAAGGGCAATAAGGAGCAACTCATCCGTATTTGTACATTTCTACTCCACTCTTCAACCCCAAAGTGGTTGCCATAGTAACTGGCAATAGCTAAAAGGGAATGATTAAACAAGACAATGCATAAAACTCATGGATAATATTTAAAACAGCAGAGCATATATTAAACAGAATAAAACAAGACCAGAATTAAAATCAAGAAGCCCTCAAATTCACCTGGCATCACATGAATATTAAAGATGGTACTAGAAGAATCTTACTGGGAGAGAGCATGCCAAGGATCAGTAATCCTGCAGTAATGTTGAACAGGAAGCAATTGGAGGCAGAAGGTGGAAGTTTCTAATTAAAATTGCAGAGGATTTTGTTTAAATATAACTTTTATTGAACTGAAGCATTATAGAAGCATCTTGGCCAGGGGGATGGCTCTTTCAGGTTTTATTAATAGCTGTTTGGAACAATAATTTTAATTGTGGAAAATCATTGGCCATAAAATAAATTCTACCTGTGGGAAGTCCCTCTAAGGCGGCACCAGCATCACTTCCTTCTGCAAAACTATTATGTAGGCTGTCTATGTGAATCATGTGGAAATCTGTTTTTACAACTGGTTTGACACCCAAAAAATCCCAGTTTATTTTTAAAGTGCCAGAAATCTTTTTGTTAAGGTATAAGACACACATGTGAGCCACTATGAAGAGGTGGGATTTTTTTTATACGGCATCAATTCCACTGAATTAATAAATATCAGTTATGCCACTGCCTTTAATGAGAAAAGTAGATTGTGGGGGAAATATGGCAGTGAAAAGAAGACAATGAGTTTTTAGGAACCTGTGTTAAGGAAAACTGAAAAGTGGGGGAGAATTTCTCACCGTGCTCTGTGTCTGAACTGAACCTTATTTAATTCAATATTTGACCTTTTAAATATAGCCGATCCTTCTCCCACCCAAAGTTTACAGTCCTTAGTTCAAGCCCTGTAAAGTTTGCAGAAACCCCTTTCTACTGAGTTTCATCTGAATTATAAAGAAAAAGCAGACCCACCTCTCCCTGCTACTCTCATGTAAATAGATAGTATGAGCAATATGTTTGTAATCAGATTAGCCACTACAATTAGCTTGGGCTAATGCTACCTTCCCCTTTTGAAACTTTAAACATCCATGGAAGGCACATAGGCCAATTGATGCAGTGAGCTAATTCATCCTAATCCAGTGGATGCTCCAGTAAGGTAGGGAATTCTCCTTTTGTGACTCCCTGTTCACATAAAACATGTAGCGACACCTGAAATAAATGTTGAGTGTGTAGCATTGTATTAACAACAACAACAACAATATTTCAATTTATACACCACCCTTTATCAAAAGACCCCAGGGCGGTGTACAACAACATTAAAAACACATTATAGAACAATAATAAAAACATAATAAAAAAGCACACTAACAGGCAGACAAATAATAAAATACCGTATTTTTTGCACCATAACACTCACTTTTTTCCTCCTAGAAAGTAAGGGTAAATGTCTGTGCGTGTTATGGAGCAAATACCTGCGGGTGGCGGGGGGGGGGATCTGCTGCAGTTGTGAGCAGAGGATCCATGGTTCCCCTTCCTTCCCTCCTCCGTGGTTACAAAGCATGGATCCACATGGATCCTCAGGATTTTTGCATTGGGCTACTCCAAACTCACTGTCAGATCACATGTCTGTGGCCACAGCATGAACCACAAAAATCATATATCCACTATTTCATTTAGAATATTTTTTTTCTTGTTTTCCTCCTCTAAAAACTACGTGCGTGTTATGGTCTGGTGCGTGTTATAGAGCGAAAAATACGGTAGTTATTACAATCTTTAGCCCTATACTTTCACAGGCCATAGATTATTTCATAGCCATAGGCCAGGGTAAAGAGGAATATTTTTTCCTGGCGCCTAAAGACATGTAATGATGGCACCAGGAGAGCCTTTCTGGGAGAGTATTCCACAGTGGGGAAACCACCACAGAAAAGGCCTGTTCTCTTGTTGCCACCCTTCGAACCTCTCTAGGATGAGGGACATAGAGAAGGGCCTCAGATGGCAATACAGGAAATAAGGCTCAGCTATCTTGGGTACTGAAATCCTCCTCAACACCATCAAAAATAGTTTTCAAAGCTTCACTCTAAATGAGTGTCAGTCCAAGGTCTGGAAGACCAGAGTACAAATCCTCAGTCATGAAACTCAGAGGGTGACTTTGGGCCAATCGCTCGCTCTCAACCTAACCCACCTCACAGGGCTGTCATGAGGAAAAAATGAGGAGAGAACTGTGTAAGTCACCTTGAGATTCTTGGAGGAAAGGTGGGATAGAAATATACTAGAGAAAGAAAGTAAATGAATGTTAACCAGGTACAGTTTTACAGGGCATTCGGCTCCCATCCAATCACATTCACAGTGTGGTGATCAAATGTAGTTGAAGAACTTTAGGAATTCATTTGGCTTTAATAAAAACAAAAACGGAAAAAGATGATTTGGGGGCATGATAGGAAGATAGCACTGTTAATGAGAGAATAATTGTATTCTGAACCCATGAAAACACAAAGCCGTATTTGTGGCAAGTTCCACAAACAAGAGCATTGTTTACTACAGAGGGATTTCTGACCTATGCTTTATTTGAACTGGAGGTGGCTTGTTGTACCTTTTGTTTATATAAAAACAAACTCTGGTAGCTTCTGATGGAAGGTGAACTGGCAAGGCTAGTGCAAGAGCCTCCACAAATTATATGCCTCGTGAGGGTTTTTAATGGGAGCATCAACACAGAGTACCACAAGGTTCATGCCTTGCTTCAGCTTGCTAACACTGATATGCTGTGTCTGAAATCCAGGTTTGTAATGCATGTTGTTCTCAAGGAAGAGCTTGTTTGTATGGATCTCCTGGTTGTTTTGAATATGATCTTGCCAATTACTTACTGCACCCAACGTTATTCATGTATAATGGTATGGTACTTTTGAAAGTTTAACTAATCATTTAAGTTCTGTCATGCAGGAATGGATACAGTATAAAAACATTTTTTAAAACCCAAAACAACAAAACCTTCCAGGTATAACAAGCTTTTTAGAAGTTAGTACAACAGTGCAATCCAATCCATGCCTACTCAGAAGTAAGTCCTTTGGGATTTGATGAGATTTACACCCAGGTAAGTGGCAATTTTGAATTAGGCTGAATTCTAATGTCATTTCCAAATATGTATCTTTTTAATGTTTTATAGGTTACAAACTACTTACAGTCTAATATTTAAGTGTGTTGTTGTGTAAAATGTTCTGTATCTATTTTCTCTTGAGAACTTTCTTCCCTTTAGCTTCTGTAGGAGTAGGAAAGGTTTTTAAGATTTGTTTTATTGGAAAATCTCACTCTTTCATTTCTACGTTGTATATAATGTTGGAATTTCTAAATTCCTTATTAAGAACCTTAATATACAACCTGAACAGAATTAGTACACCTTCATCTTGAAGCAGTAGGATGAGCCTCTCTTATGGATTACAGTGGTACCTCGGGTTAAGTACTTAATTCGTTCCGGAGGTCTGTTCTTAACCTGAAACTGTTCTTAACCTGAACCACCACTTTAGCTAATGGGGCCTCCCGCTGCCGCCGCACAGCCGGAGCACAATTTCTGTTCTCATCCTGAAGCAAAGTTCTTAATCCGAGGTACTATTTCTGGGTTAGCGGAGTCTGTAACCTGAAGCGTATGTAACCTGAGGTACCACTGTATTAGTTTTTAGAGTTAAACCTGTTAAACAACAGGAAATAAGGCATGAGTCAATGGGCATATCCTGGTCTTAAAAAGATAGCCAGGCCAGTTTTGCTTCAGACAAACCTTTCCCAACCTGGTGCCCTCCAGGTGTTGTGCTGACTAGGTATGATGGGAGTTGTAGTCCAGAATATCTAGAGAGCACATGGTTGGGAAAGATGAATTAATGTAGCATAGGCCTCTTGATATATATCTGTTACTCATGATGGCAATATGCAGTCTCCAAGCTCAGAAGCAGAATGTCATGGTGAGGAGCATGGTGCTAGACTAGATATATCAGAGGTGGATTCCAGCTCCCATCATCCTTGACCATTGATCATGTTGGTCAGAGCTGATGGGAGTTGTAGTCCAGCAACAACTGGATTGCCACAGGATCCTTGAAATTCTTCAGGGCTCTTTTCAATTTTGTCACAGGTCTACTCACCTATGTGGCAAAAAGTACCTCACTGTCAGCTTGTTCATTAACTATTGCATGTGGCAATTAAGAAGATTGTGCCTTGTAAAGTCAAGGGAGGGAAATAAATGCAAGATCTCCCTGGGTTATTCCTTAAATTTTTCCTGCAGCGAAGGAAGGAGGAATGAGCATGCAAGCACACAGTAGGACACCCATTTCCAATCACATGAGCACAATGACTATGCTCTACCTCAGGCTTCCTCAACCTCAGCCCTCCAGACGTTTTTGGCCTACAACTCCTATGATCCCTAGCTAGCAGGACCAGTGGTCAGGGAGGATGGGAATTGTAGTCTCAAAACATCTGGAGGGCCGAGGTTGAGGAAGCCTGCTCTGCCTCCACTGTTGAAGGCAGCTGCTGTGGAGGGAATGCTGCTGCAGTCAGGTCCTGCATGCAAGCATCTGTGAGAACAGGATGCTGGACTAGATGGGCCATTGGCCTCATCTAGCAGGCTCTTCTTATGTCTTTATGTTCTATTCTGTTTACATTCCCTTTAAATATATAGAAATGCACTACAAATTGCTACGATCCTTTATTGACCTTTATTTTTATTGCTCTTATTTATTAACTGTATTGTTATGTAAATAGATACAAAAACCAATAAATGGTATACATTTAAAAATTGCAGGAGTGGTTGTAACTGCAAAAGCCCTACACAATTTAAAAAAGCAAGGGATTCTTTGTGTTTCTGTATAATGATTGTTTTATATGATATCTGATCCAAATTAAATCTGAAGATTCTGATCTTAAGAATGGGGATGGGCAAATGCTGGAGTGATTATGAAGTGTCACAAACGCTTATCAGTATGAACAAGCAATAATTGTTTTTCAAAACAGTTAGACAATCCACTGCAAATAATTATAGTTCAAAGGATACTTTTTGATAGATTATATCAGTTCTGCCCTATTTCAACTCCCAGGTTAAATTTTATGGAATGTCTCTGCAGCAGTCATTATAGAGGGAGGGAAATCCAGCACTGTTGATTATCTGTAAGAATTTCTTATGTTTTCCATTAGAATAACCACTGATATAAATGCCTCTCTTATATCTAAAATGAAACTGAAAATGACACCATTGTTACTCTGTAGCCTTAGCTCCTTTCATCTCTAGATCCTAAAGGTGTTTTTTTTTTTGGTCATTGGAGCCTGAAGCCATTTCTTTGCAATGCTAAGTAAAATGTGTAATCAAATTAACGAACTTTCCTTGCCAAAACCCTCCATTGTTTCCAGAACTACTTCTTCTTTGACGATCACTCATAGCCGAGTAAGATTGTCTTCCATAAACCCGGTTTTAACAATGAGTCCATAAGTGACTGTGGAGACCAATTCTGGACCCACACCTCCTTCCACAGTGGGGACATTGGTTCCCGGGTGGGAGTTGATCACGGTGTAGATTTGCCAAGCGTGCCTTCCTCTTAGCACGTTTCTCCCTTGCGTTCTGAGTTCGCGTGTCTTCAAAGTCCATGACACGTTTGGTAAAGGCTGTTCTCCAACTGGAGTGCTAGCAGGCCAATGTTTCCCAGTTGTCGGTGTTTATACTACATTTTTAAAGATTTGCCATGAGACAGTCTTTAAACCTCTTTTGTTGACCACTAGCATTATGCTTTCCATTTTTAAGTTCGGAATAGAGTAGTTGCTGTGGAAGACGATAGTCAGGCATCCGCACAACATGACCAGTCCAACGAAGTTGATGTTGAAGAATCATTGCTTCAACACTGGTGATCTTTGCTTCATCCAGTACACTGAACTGTTAACAATCAGGTGTTAACAAATACAATCCTTTGTGGGTTTTGTGGGGATTATCTACGAGCACATCTGCTTATTCAATAATAATATAGTAATAATAATAATAATAACAATAAAGTGATGCAATTCAAAGCATCTCATAATTTAATTAAAGCTGTCTATGTTCTGTACCATTAGTTTACCCAATCTATACCAGTCCTGAACCAAGCACTGGTGGGTGATTCAAGAGATTTTTTGTTTGAATGAGAACACAGTTCTGGCATGATGCTCTAGTCTACTTCACGTATAGTTTTTTAAAATACCGAAAGCACTTCATATATAGTATATGTCCTTAATTATTACCTCTCTGTGGCAGAGAAGACTGGGATTAAATGTGATTTGATTTCCCAAAGTTTTGTTGTTGGGGGAGAGGAAGGAGCTGTGTGGGATGCAGTTTGATATACTCCCAGTTTGTGTGGAGAAAGGAGTTCACTCTTTGACGCATGCCAGTTCTTCAAGGCAGATCCCTAGCATATCAGTGTAGATCTTCCCAAACTGCTATTTACCACAGAAGCAATGATGAACCAGCACAATCTGAGTGTATGTTTGTTTCCTCTCTGCAGTTAATATCAGCTATTGGGGGAGCATTTTGTATTTTCAACACAGCATTTTGTATTTTCAATACAGGACTATTCTTACAGTCCTGGTACATTTTTTTAAAAAAAACAAAACAAAGCAAAACAAATGAAGTCTTCCTGAACCCCCCCCTTTCACTTTCCTTGTGCAATGGGACCAATTCTTTGGAAATGTGCTTAATGACAACCAGAAGTTTGATTTTGTTCCAAGTGATTATGCAATCTGGGGACTCTCCGTAGCATTCTGCTACTGACTTGTCTGCCACCATATTTTGACCCATCTCCTCTTTGTTGGTTAAGGATGGTAGTGTGTGTCCCCCTAAAGCAGGCATGGCCAAACTAGGCCCTCCAGATGTTTTGGGACTACAACTCCCATCATCCCTAGCTAACAGGACCAGTGGTCAGGGATGATGGGAATTGTAGTCCCCAAACATCTGGAGGGCAAAGTTTGGCCATGCTTGCCCTAAAGCAATGCTCAAAGTAAGGTGGAATGATACACCACTTTCTCAGATGAACTAAAAATCATCCCACTTCTTTTACATAGATAACTGTGCCTCTCCTAATCTGAAACCAACCTGTCCCACATGTTTTCTCTTTACACTTTGAGCCCTGCAGCCACTTCCTGTTATGGATCAGAGCCAACATAAATATAAGACAGAAAATCAGGTCCTAGTAATCTTTTCTAATAGTAGTGTGCTCAGAAAATGTTGACTGGTGCAACTTCAGGGTGAGAGTTAATTAAATAAAAACTTTTTTAAAAGTCATATCTCAATATAGCTCTAATTTATATGAATAAAGCATTAAGAAGGGTGCAAAGGATTGTATAGGCATAAGCAGATAAAACCTGCATATTGGATTTTAAACCAGGACATACCTGGTTTATAACCACAAAACTCAAAAGGGTTTGTCTTAATAGGTGGGGCTGATGCACAAACAGGTAGGTCAGTATGTTTCCTGTAAACAGCTACAAGTTCCATTGCACCTTCTTTTCTGTAATGCCAAACACGTTTTCCTACAGTCAGATTCTATCTGTAAAATGGATGCCTGCCTGGAGGTTGTAAAAGGATCTCAGAGGCAACCCAACAAACACATTTCTAAAGATGATTTGAGGTGCTTTCTAATCTGAAGATGTTGAAATGCAAAGTGATTTTGGTCTCATGTTCACAGAACTGCAGTTATTCTGGCCTGATATCAATAGAAATGTATTTTAAAAGAAATTGTCTGGCATTGAATAGCATCTTGGGGGTGATGCTGTGGGTGGATTTGGAAAACTCTTTCTTGTTTTAAATGTGAACAAAATTTATCTAGCTTGTGGCAGCACTTTTGTACTCCCCCCCCCTTTCCCCAAATTAACAACGTGCAGTTTATCCATCAGTTTTGTTTATTTAAGTATTTTTAATGCCACCTTTCAGTTCTGCGGCAAAATCCCTTTCAAAGTCTATTCCTCATCTACATTTTGTTGATCGTTTTGGAAACGAAAGGTTATCCTCTCTTGAATCCTAAACTGAGTATCAGACTTTCTACGGCAACCATTTCTCTCCCTCCTAGTTTTATTCTTATGGGAACTTCAGGAATAACCACCATTGTTTGCAATCAATATGCATTTAACACAAAGTAAGGAATGAAAGACAGGGAGTGATGGGATGATTGTTGCATTGGCAAAGGTCACTGTGGAGCAGGTGTGGGGACCCTTTGCCACTAGGCATACTTCCTGGGGTTGATAGGAATCGTTGTGCAGTGGTATCTGAAGAGCCAAAGGTTCCCAGTACCTGCTCTATAGCAATAGTTCTCAACCTTTTCAGACCAAGGACCCACTTTTAGTCCAGACATGCATCTAAGAATCCATTTTTCAGTTTTACACTATATATTTGTAAGTGAGAGACCCACAACTTAGGTCCGGCCACCTAAATCCACCAGTGGATGCAGATCCACCAGATGAAGACCAATGCTCTGGAACATAGCTGTCAACTTTCAGACTTGAAAATAAGGGATCAGCAGCCTCGCCTATCCCGGGGACAGTCTACAGGATATCTAACAATCCAGGATAGCAGCGGGAAACGGCGCAGGAATAAGGGAATTTCCCACCAAAAAAAGGGAAGGTTGACAGCTATGCTCTGGAATCTAGTTGTTTCAGTCTCGAAAAAATAAGTAGTTAATCTGCATCTATAAACTGTTTTAGCTGTCCTATTGTATAGTGCTAGAGCTACTGCTAGGATCACTTCCTTCCAATTAAAAGAAATATAAATTCCATAGAGGAAGCTAAATCAACTGTGTAAAAGTTCACCAGGAGTTAGTGCTGGTCTCCATTTCAATGCCAGTGAGCAATTTTGGAACAAGGGAAGTCATAGTATGAATGTATTGTTGACCTGGAACAAGGGTGGAATTTGGTCTTTCAAATTTCAGCAGCGACCTGTGTGAGGCCAAAATTCAGCACACGCCCCTCCTGCCTTTCCTTCTGTTCTGCTCAATCCACTATGTCATAGTTGCAGTTCCCTGCAGCACCCCCTAGATTTGCCACCCAGTGCAACCCAACGTTTCCTGTGAAGAGGGTGTGAGCCCGAGGCATCTCCCATTTTAGAATTTCAGCAATACAGTACTTCCGGACATGGGCATAGCCAGGATTTTTGTTAGGGGGAGCATAATCGATGTGATTGGTCAGTTAGCAGCTGCCCTTCTGCCTCCCCTCCGGCTATGCTCATGCTTCCAGAAGTATACTGCAGTTGAAACAAAGTTGCTACAAAGCAGTCCAGGTTGTGGATAGACCTGAAATGTTTTTCCCCTCAGGCTGCAATCCTTATAGCTCTGGTTTTGTGCATGTTAAGTTTCATAGATCTCAACAGGACTTGCTCCGGAGTGCGTTTAAGCTGCAACTCTTCTTGTACAAACCACATAGCAAGCAGCTGTTTAAGGTCACCGCTGTCAACATGGCAGTGCAAATTTACACTGCTTCAATTCAACAAAAACTTTGCAAAGTCTCGTAGGGCCTTTTACCTCTTGACACAAGCACACAAAACAACCTTCTCAGAAGAGGACCACAATGAATCTGTTATGGTGCCAGAAAACTTATTTCAGGGATAACCCCAACAGATGCCTTTCTACAGACCCAGACGTCGACGCGCTGCTGCTTTCACCGTTCCCGACCACTGGCTCTGCTGCCGGGGAGCGGCGACTGACGGCAGCCGTCACCCCTAACGTCTTTATGTGCGACTCAGGGATTTGCCCCCGAGGAAGGCAGTTCATGAAATGGAAACTTCTCAACCTGCAGGGAGTTTATGCCGCAGCAATACACCACACCTGTTAAACTTGTGAGGGACTGCAACATTATTTATTTCTGAGCAGGTGGGGCGTGTGCGCGTGCGCGCTCTACTGCAAAGCTGAGGTGGTTTCTCTTCTCAGAGGGACTCAATACAGTCAGAAGCACCCGCCTCTCAAGGCAGGCGCTTATCCGAAGAATTCCGGCTCTCGCCTTTCAAAGGCAAACAGCGCAAGGGAGGCTCGCAGCGAGGACACCAATCAGGGCCGGCGCTTGCCTCGCCCCGCCCTTATGCTGGCGCCACCTCCCCGCCCGCGGCCACCGCTTGCTTGCTCGCAGGCCGACTTTCTACCAAACCGGTTCTCGCCGGCTCCCTCCGCCTTTAGCCTCTTCCTTTTCCCCGCCCTTTCCTCCTCCTCCCCCCTCCCCTTCTAAATCCCCGCCCACCGCCACACGCCTGACCGTGGCCGCGCGCGCGCCCTTCCGACGCCTCCGATTGGCCGGGCGCCGCCCCTCGCGGAAGGCGTTTGTGACGCGGCAAAGCTTCCGAGCTCCCCCCCCCCCCCGGCTTTTCGTAAAGGCAACGGGTTAGGAGGGTTGGAGAGGAACGGGGCGGGGCGTCGCATGACACGCGCGCGCCGGAGAGCGGGGCGGCGCTTAATGACAGCTCCGCCCTCCCCGCTTTTCTGCTTGCCTTGCGCAGAAGAGCGCGCGAGCAGAGGCCCCGCCGCAGCTCCTCCCCGAGCCCCTCCCACGCCCTGCCGCTTTTCCTTTCTGCCGTCAGAGCCGCGTTAGCAACACCGCCGCCGCTACCAGAAGCAGCAGCAGCAAGAGCAAGAGGAGCTCCTCCTCCTCCTCGTGTCCGCGCGCGCGCCCCCCTCTTCGGTCTCTCCCCCCCCCCGTCTCTCTCTCTCTTTCTCTCCCCCTCCGGCTCCTCCTCCGCCCTGCATGGTCCATCGCCGCCGCCCTGCTCCGGCACCACCACCTCCGCGGCCGCCTCCGCTTCCCTCAGGCTCAGCTCCTCCTGCCCTCGGCGGTGGCGCCCTCAGCACCCAGGCTGTATGATCAGGCTACAGTCTTCAATGAGTAACCATATTCCTGTGAGTAACGGGCGACCCTCTCGCCGCCTCTAATCACCGTTTTTTCCCCTCTCCCCCCCCCGTCTCTCTTTCTCTCCCTCCATGTTCGTTTCTTTGTTTCTTGGGCCGCGACGGCGTTTCCATCAGGCGGGCGGGCATGTAGTGGAAGCGCCCCCCCCTTCCCAGCTGAGGCGCCGTCCTCTCAGGCGAGGCGGCGGCGGCGGCGGCACACAAAGCCTCCATTCTCTTCTAGAAAAGGGAGGAGGACGCCGCTCCCTCAACCTGTTCTTCTTTCTCTGGGCTCCTTTCCCCACGTCGCTGTGAAAGCGGCGGCGGCAGATGGCCGCGTCCTGACTCGACTTGGCCATGGAGGGGAGGCATAGAGTGAGAAAAGGGGGCTTCGACGCCCTTTCCGAAGGAGGCGTATGGGCGGGAGGCGGCGGCGTCGCCACTGTCTGGAAGCGGCGGGGTGGGGGGGGGGGAGAGAAGTAGGAGCCGCGCGGATGGAGGGAGCGAAGCAGCAGCAACAAGCATCTCCTCGATGTTTGTGGAGGGGGGAGGGCGTCGGTTAGCCTGCAAGCCCCACCGCCATGCTGCATGGGGTGGGGGTTTACAGGGCCCTGCCGCGCGCGCCATGTGCCCCCCGCTTCCTTTCAATCCGTGCCAGGCCCATCGGGGGTTGTCTCTGCGGCGTGTCCCTCGACCTTTAAACCCTGTCGCGACGACGTGTCATTTGCCCGATGCCCCCTTTTTTTACACCGGTGGAGCCGCGCGGCTTTTGGGGGGGGGCACCGGCCCGCGTGTATCCCCTGAAAGCCCCCGCCAGTTGGGAGGCGAAGGATGCAACCAAGGGAACAGAGCAAGGATTGCCGGTGGCGGGTGGGGGAGAAGCAGGATACGAACACACACACACACACGTACGTTGGTGAAATCGTGCGTGTTTAAAATAGGGAAACAAGTGTATTCAATCGCAAACGCCAGCCTCAACAATTCGGATTCCGCCTCCGCTTGTCTTAATGCGGGTTCAGAAAGGACGCCGCGTGCAGAAAGATTTGGGACAGTTCTTATTGAGTACAGTAGTCATTAGCCGCCTCTCCCCATACTCTGGGTGACTGCAGCTCCGTTAGAAAAGGCCAGTCCGCCCTTGGTGCCTACCTCTGCCCAAGAGATGCACCCGATCCTAGGCAGCGCGAATGAAACACGCCAGATTCCCCCCCCCCCCCCACACACCCGAATTGTATCAATGGGCTTCGCTGTGAGTCGTGATTCTGGGAAAGGAAGCGGGGGCGTTTCTCTCCACCCCTTGCTGCGTGGCTCGGTTCGTTGAGGTGAGGAAAGGAAACAAGTCGAGACATGTCCCGGCCGCTACCTGGCCACGGCGGGGCTATTGCGCTTCCGAGTGTGACTCACCACTGGGGCGTGCGGGGAGGGGGTGAAGGGAGAGTGGAGAGGACATCTGGCGGGGCTGGGTCAACGTGGCTTTCCCGTCTCTCTGCTGTCTGCATGCAGATGACGAGCACGCTGCTTCCCGCTCACGCTGCAGTCACACGCCGGAAGAAGGGGAGAACCGCAAAAAGGACGCGATCGGGGCAAAAAGATTTTTTTGCCAGGTTTCCTGCGCAGTCGGTTGCTAGGGTGGGAAGAGAGCGACAGTCTGGAACACGACCTCGTGTCTGCTTTGCTAGGGAGACCCTGTCACTTGGGCTGAGGAAGCATGTACTTGTGTGTCATGTGAGAAGCATATTAAGTGTCAAGAAAGGTGATGTGGTTTATAGGTTTTGAGTTAACAAGGCAGTCAATCTTTCGGCTGAGCCACAGGATTGTATTTACTGTAATTTGGAACATCTTGGTAAGTTTGTTTATATGAGGCCATGATGTGCTGTAAGTCTAAGAGGACTTCAAACCCCCCCCCCAATTTATGAAGGTATCTTCCCCCAAAAAATCAAGTTATTTTCTAAACACTTGGGGAATGGTTGGTTTGCATATTTTTCAAAGTAATTTCTAAAGTCAATAACCAATAAATTTTTGAATTACTGTAGTTAAGATGTCCACATTCCTTGATTGTTTTTGAGACTCCATACAAATGTTTTGGCTACTTAAGAAAAATTGTAAAAGCTATAATTGGCTAAAGGCAGCGATAATGATCTTTTTTCATGAAACAGGTTGTACCATAATCCAGATTCATTTCGTAATCAGAAATTAGAACCTGATCAAAATCAGTGGGGATTTGTAAAGACACATTGAACAGTTCTTAAATCTAAAATATCCTTTGAGTCTGGAGGAGTTTCTACTGCTGGCTGTCTTTTGCTGTAGCCTGAATTTTTAACTGGAGGAGGCAATTATTCATGTATCATGAAATGGCTACCATGCCTGCTCATTGATTCAGACACCTGCCCCATCTAAATTCCAGAGCTTCCACCTCCTCAGAAGTTCCTTCTGTTATTCCTCCTTCTTGTCATTTGTCACTTTTCCCATTTCATCTACTTCTTGCACCTTCCCACACACTTCTAATCAAGCTACTTTTCTGCAGTTCTCAGGGCTAGCATTCTAATCTTGGTTTCCTCCTATGGTTCTAGGCAGTTTCCAATGGCTTTCCAGCCATGTCATGCTCTACAGCTCACTTGCTTGTCCTGATGCTTTGAGTGTGGTTGCTAGTGTAGGATGTGGGGAGGAAACAGGAAGAACCTAAAGTGGCTGAGTTCAATAAATGCATATGCTATTTAGTTTGAAAGACTTTAGGACTCTTCGCAACATGGCAGAAGCTTTTTTACCTTCAAAAATCTGCACGAAGCCCAAAGTTGTTGTCATTTGTCTAAATAAAATAGCAACTTTAGTTACAGTAGGACTTTGAGCAGACTTGTTTGTAACAGATTCCCTGTTGCAATAATACTTGGAACATGTAGTTCAGGTAGGCAAATACCATGCAGGGTAGGCACATATGAAATTACTAATTAAGCCACAATATATTCTTCTGTTTCAGTGACAACTGTTTGTAGTGGTCAGTTTGCTTGTCAGAGACAACCACTATTAATTTACAACTGTGAGCTGAAACTATGTAATAAACAGTTCTGATAGTGCAATAACTTTTGATACACAGTGGAGCTTACCTGTGCGACCCTTAGTTCTGACAGTTCCCCAGTCATCCAGATCAGATTAATTTGTCTTGAAAAGAGAGCATCTTGTGCAAAGAGGAATGAACTAGTACTAAGTTTAAAACGTGTTGACTATAATAAGTGAATTCTCAGATTACAGGATAAATAGATAAATTTTGCTGTGGTCAAATTTCTATTTTAGCTTCATAGCCTTCAATTTCTTCTCTCCTTTTCTTTGTCTTCTATTGCTACAGTGGTCTTTTAAAAGTTGTTCTGTTAGGTTTATGTGCTGTCCTTTTATCTTAACTGTACATTTAAGAAGTTCTTATATTTAAAAGTACTGGGTTGTCTCCAGGGCTGTCTTTCCATGAACAGATGGTTCTGGTGATTTAAGTGGTTTAACCCTTGCTCTTGTGCAGCACTCCTCACCACCTAAAGCCACACACACACACCACCTCTGGAGTAGTTTGGGACAGGAACTCCAGAGGAAAGGGGAGGATCATCAGCAAGAAGCACCACTTTCACCATTGCATTTAAGGGGCAGGAATTTATGCTGAATCAAAGCCACCAGTGAACAGAAGGACTGTATTGGCTACAATGAGGTTCCTTCTGTGGAGGTTCTCATACTGTTCCAGAGGATCCTCCTACTCTCGAGAGCATATTTGGGGAGTAGGCAAAAAATGCATTGCTCCCAAACTTCAGTGTGCAGAACTCTGCCCTGGGCGTCTCTGGATCTCACCATTATCGTTAATTACTGGATCTCACCATTATCGTTAATTACTGGATCTCACCATTATCGTTAATTGTACACCATTATTGTTAATTGTTGTTAATTATTATATGAACTGGCTGCTTTATATTGCTTACAGTGTGCAATCATAACATTGCCCAGAGAGCCATTGTAATGAGGTGGCAACACATGCAATAAATAAAATCTTAAACAAGAGGCATACACATAGAAGACAGGCATGGATGCCATTTAAAAAACTGCATCTTGGGACCATTCCTTCCTATATCTGAGAATGGGGGAATACTTCCTGAAGTTTTTCTGAACACTACTTTAAACAAATCTGATTAAGAATCTCCTTTCTTGTTCATTAAGTCTTTAATCAAACTGGTGAGCCTAAACATTGCAGGCCAGTGAGCATTTCAGGATGGGAGAGACTGTCAGTTCTAAGATCATTTCTCAACAGACAAATGCAACAACTTTTGGTGTTTCACAATTGCTGTGATTCCAAGGAGTGTATATGTCTTATCTGAATCAGTTTGTTCCTTGGAAAAAATATGTAAGTAGCAAGATGTTCAAATTAAAACACAGAAGCAGACTGTACTAGTTCTAGATCCACACCCCATATCAGAACATAAAGTTTTCAAGCACACAGTACGTCAAAGTGTATAAAATTTGCTCTGTGAGTTGAGAATTGCCTGTAGATGGCATTACTAGAGAAGACAAAATTTGATCTCTTGGATTAACTGATCAACATGAGTATCTTAATTGGAAAGATTCCTTCTTTCTGTGTCTCTCTTTGAACCACATTCAAAAGCGAAGAATGTGGTTTGGATGGTGTTAGATGATGGGCAGCTCATGTGCAGATTATTTACTCTTCTGTTGTAGAAATATCTCAGGCTTGACAGTATTTTTAAAAATGTAGTGTCTTTTGTTTCTACGTACAAGGCAAGGTGTTTCAGAAGTTTCATGATATATGGAAACTTACCATTCTTGAGTTTCATCAAAATAAAGTTGGCATACTGATGAGAATTCAATGCCTCTCTTGGGTTTGTTACTATAACTATGACAACTCGGCTGCCTTGGTCTGAAAAAGAGTTATCTTTAAGAGCATCTGTGGGTACAGCTGTTTGGGGGCAGCTAAATATTTCTTTGGTGTTGGCTCATATTAAATTCTTTATCTGCACCCCTTTCACCTTACCTCCTTTCAGATAAGCCCTACCTTGTGGCTCAGAATTGACATAAGTAAATGGAGGCATTGGTGTCTTATTACAACTGTTTTATTAAATGGGTGTGTGGGGGGGAAATAATCACACTTCATGAATAAGATGCAGTTTGAAAATGAAGCAGTCTAAAGCATCCTTCCCCAATACAGTGCCCTCCAGATGTTGCTGGAGTATAACTTGCATTGGCTTCTACTAGCATGATCAGGGATGTTATAGTTCAACAACCTCTGAAGGGCACCAGGTTAAGGAAGCTGCTATATATTTGTTGAACAATTTTGATTCATAATTTCAGCTGCGGTAGTATGGTAGAAAAGTAGCATAAACCTATCTTGTCCTCATAACAAACTTGTGAGGCATATTTGGCTCAGAGTTTATTGGCTGACTGAAGATCAGCTTTTTAGTAAATTCTGAATTAGGATCATAGTTGGTTTTGGTTTAAAGTCCACTGTCCACTATCACACTGATTGTAATTGTGTAGAGACTGCAGGATTACCTGCACGGTGTTATAGCTGCGCTAGTGGAATGTCACTCTGGTTGAATGTATTCACTAATGCTGTTACATAGCCTTTCCTCAGTAATAATTGCACCGGCCCTGTGTAAACTGTAAAATGGCCATTCCATTTCTTTTCTCCATAGCTCTTGGATCTACCAGTCCTAATTGATTCTCATTTAGTGATTTCAACTTCAAATGCCCCCTGCTTGCTATCCTCTTCCTTGTATCTATAGAATCCAGATCACATCTGGTTTATCATTTTTAATGTTAAATTACAGTGGTACCTTGGGTTACGTACACTTCAGGTTACAGACTCTGCTAACGCAGAAATATTACATTGGGTTAAGAACTTTGCTTCAAGATGAGAACAGAAATCATGCAGCGGCGGTGCAGCGGCAGCGGGAGGCCCCATTAGCTAAAGTGGTGCTTCAGGTTAAGAACAGTTTCAGGTTAAGAACAGACCTCCGGAACGAATTAAGTACTTAACCCGAGGTACCACTGTACCAACAAGCAATGGGTATGTATCAAAACATTGGCTGAATAAGCCCCTCCCCTAAACTTGCCAGACCTCAGTTCTTACACTTCAGCTGCGGCATTTGACAGGACTCCTTGTATTTAAACTGAGTTTGCACCCATTCACAGATGGTGCATACTATATATGCAACAACGTGTATACTTGAACCAGCCTCACAAGTAATCTTACCTTCCACAGCTAATATGCCATACGGGTATCCCCCCATTCCCCCCACAAAGCAAGGCGGAGGATTTTAAAGTTCTCTGCCTTGCTTACATGAGTCTGGGAGGTTTTTTTGCAAGTTCTTGTGTTTAATTTTTTTTATTTCAACTGAATGGCCTTCAACCATGTAAAGTTGAAATTGTGTATGTTGTGAGTGACCTGTATAGCTTATAATTCTTTAGGTGCATGTGTTAATGGAACTTGCTTAATTTAATCAAGCTTTAAAACTTCTGTAAAAACTTACATGAAGCAATCAGATTACTGTATTTTTCCATGTATAACACCCCCCTCCCGTGTATAAGACATCCCCTATTTTGGGGGACTCAAAATTAAGAAAATGGGGCGGGGGAGATTTCCCCCGTGTATAAGACTACCCCCCTTTTAACATTATTTTAAAGTAAAAAAGCCTAGTCTTATACGCTGAAAAGTATGGTATGCCTTGGAGCATGCCTCATTTCTCCCCACAGTAGTATGCTGCTAACTTGCAATCCCTGGTTAACCATCCCAGTGTGTGTGTCTGCAGCGGGAAAACTTGTTTACTTGGAGTTCTTTGATTTCAACCTCTGTGCTATAATTGTAGTTGTTGCAGGAAAGATTTACCATACTTTTCCTTTTATAAGACTAGGTTTTCCCCTCTAAAATAATGTTTAAAAAGGGGGTTGTCTTATACACGGGGGCCATCTTCCCCTATTTTCATAAATTTGAGTCCCCCAAAATAGGGGCTGTGTTATACACTGAAAAATTCGGTAATTCTCCCAATAATGAACATTGCTTTAGTAAAACTGCTTTCCTCATCTTGAACAAGGAGGCTACTTGGAACTTGCCATTTACTGGCTTAACTGCCAGTGGCCATGAAACCCCCTGAATGGTAACAGTTGTATCATGAACAGTTATAATCACACTGAAATTCCTGTAGGTGGCTTTCTTCTAAGCATGAAAGTGCTTAGAAGTGATTTTGATAAGCCCTTTAAGACCCATAGGCAGGACCCCGAAGAGAAGGTTCTCATTAGTAGATGCACCATCTAGTTCTTTTCTTGCCATTAAATATGTATTATTGAAGTGTCCTCCTTCAGCATCCAAACTCTTGATACAAGCTGCTGATTCCCAACCTAAGTAAATTGAGTTCATTGGCATTTTTCCTCTATTAAGCACTACATCATTTTAATAACTGTCTTCTGAATTAAGTTTGAGTCAGGTTTAATGCTGGTTTACTTAGAAAAGTAGGTTGCATATCACATTCCAGTTTGTATTTTGTTTTGTTTTTAAACCTTATTAATGCCACTCTTACAAATAATATTTCATGGGATGGTCATCCATCCTGTTTCACTCACCTCCTCCCTTCTCTGAAAACTTGGCAAATGCTATGCAGCAGCTGCCTTCTCCTATGCAAAGGAACTATAACCTGTAAAGGATTGTTCCTGTCTTAAATAGCCAGTGTAATGCTCACCTGGGGCTACAGTGGCCAGAGTTCAGTTCTGGTTATCTGTGGGATTGTGGGTTACCATAGGGTTAAATGGATGACCATACACCTTATTCACAGGATTGGTAATAAATCATAAAACACCACAAATGTTGCCTCCAAGTCATTTAGAATTTGTGTAATGTATACATGTTGTGATAAACAGGGTTTCATTTGGGAGGCCATGTGACAGGCATCTTTAGATCTCTACACTCTTTAAGTTTGGAAGGAAAACTTCCTGCACCTTCTGCAGAATGAAAAGTGATCTAGAACAAAGGTCTGTTCTTGATACTAATCACTTGAGTTTGCCACTTATTGGGAGACAGAGAGAGCTATCGAGTCTTCCTGAATGCTGGTTTTTAAATTAACCTGAGGAATTGCAAGGATGATCAAAATATCTGCAATACAGTAAATTAGGTTTTCTTATTTTAGAAGAAACAAGTTTGTCTAAATCAGACATAGGCAAACCCTGGCCCTCCAGATGTTTGGGACTACAATTCCCATCATCCCTGACCACTGGTCCTGTTAGCTAGGGATGCTGGTAATTGTAGTCCCAAACATCTGGAGGGCCATACTTTGCCTATGTCTAGTCTAAATTAAGGACATTCTCAATACTGGTGGTTCATTCCTTTGTTACCTTTACCCAAGAATAAGCTATTTGCAAAGATACCTGCTCAGTCACTGACAAATGTGCTCTTCTTTTTTTCTCTCTTTGCAGCAGTTCTGTGGTGTTCTTGGTCACACATTTATGGAGTTTCTGAAGGGCAGTGGGGACTACTGCCAGGCACAGCACGGCCTCTATGCAGACAAGTGAACTATAGAAATTGATTACTACTCCACCAAGAAGCCCCCTTAAGAGTGGTTACCAGAATAAGACGTGTTGAGTTGAAATTGGCAGAGAATTTTACAAAGGAGTTCAGACCTGGATGGGGTAGCCTTGCTGCACTGCCTTTCTCTTTGCCTCAGTATTACAGGATTGAAGAATTGCTGCTTCTTGTTTAGGAGGTTCATTTCATTTCCCATTGCTCCCAACTTCATGCTTGTCAGCACGGGAAACTTCAAGTGGCTTTTAGTGGAGTAGACTTCGGTTTCTCCCAATCAATTCTGCTAGGTTTTTTGTTTTTTAAAAATAGTATTGGTCTTGTTGGACGTTTTAACTAAATTAACATGGCCCGAATGAACCGCCCAGCTCCTGTGGAAATCACTTACAAGAATATGAGATTCCTTATCACTCACAATCCAACCAATGCAACCTTAAACAAGTTCATAGAGGTAAGGGTTCTTGAGTGGGAGGCTTATATTAATTTTTGTAATGTTGAAAAGTTTGATATAACAGTATTACTGAAATTTGCCTTAGACAGTATTACTGAAATTTGCCTTGACTACCAACATGATGGTCTGTTAAGAGTTAATTTAACCTTATTTCTTTTACACCACCATTCAGTCATTCCCAATACAGATTTCCTTATTGCATAGTAGTTGCATGTTCAATAATTCCTCAAAACTGCATTTGGGTTTTCGCTTGTGATGACTGCAGGGGGGTGTTCAGCTTTGCTTAGTGTGGTACAATTGCACCATGCTACATGTAGGTGAAGCTCTGAGCTGGTATAGTATAGTGACTAAGAGATTGAGCTGTGAGTCAGTTTTTAGCTCAAACCTCTGCTCTCCCATGAACTCTAGATCACCATAAATATGCCCTACACATTCAGATGTCAGTATTATCTCAGATCTATCTTGCATATGAGGATGGGAGGAACTAGATTACATTACAGGATTATGATAAGGATTACAAACAGATAATGCAAATGAAGCACGTTAAACCATTGAAAGTGTTAAACTAATGTTACAGGGCAGAAGAGGGCAACCAGAATGATCAAGTGGATAGAGCTCTACTTTCAGAGGTAATTTGTGAATACCACTTGCTGGAAACTTCAAGAGAAGAGAGTGCTCTTGAGCTCAGGTCCTGCTTATGGGCATCTGGTTGGCCACTGTGAGAACATGTTAGACTAGATGGACCTGTGGCCTCATCCAGCAGGTGGTTCTTTTGTTCTTAAAGATAGTCCTGCCCGCTTGAATTCCTCTGCTATACTTTAGGTCTTTTTAGATATTTGTTAAGTAGTTCTGCTTGAAGAGGTGAAATGCAATAATTATAGGTCTTCTGAACAGCCTCTGTATTTGAAATCGTTCACAAAATTGCAATAGTCTGGGCATGAACATCAACACGGTATCATTAAGATATGTATCACTCTCTCTCCCCTTAGGAACTTAAGAAGTATGGAGTTACTACAGTAGTAAGAGTATGTGAAGCCACTTATGATACTGCTCCAGTAGAGAAAGAAGGCATTCAGGTTTTGGTGAGTAGCTTATTAAAAAGATAACATTAGCCATAGGATTTTTTAATTTCTATGGTGCAAGTGAGTGAACATGGGGGAAATAATGCAGGTTGTGGTAATCTGGCCTTCAGATTTCTATGGATGTTTTAAAGCGAGAGAAGAAACGCAAATCAGGCAGTGATTTGCTAACTGTAATACAAATTAAGAAGTACTATTCTAGGGTATGTGGAAGTTTAGGTAAAAAATTATTCACTTCATGCATTCCAGGATTGGCCCTTTGATGACGGAGCACCACCATCTATCCAGATTGTTGATGATTGGCTAAACCTCCTAAAAGTTAAATTCCGTGAAGAGCCTGGTTGTTGCATTGCTGTACACTGTGTTGCTGGTCTTGGAAGGTAAGCAGAACTCCAAAAGGCTATCTGCTCTGACTTCTCTACCAAACACCGATTCCATTAGCTAGTCTTACCGAGGTGGGGAATGGCTTGTAGCAAGTTACAGCTGTATGTGTATTATTGTCTTTTCAAATCAGTGAAGCTTTGACTAATGAGAGATTGCAGCCCATATATCTAGTGAATTAGCTCTTGAACAGAGTGTTAACAGGGAACCTGTAAATTTGCACTAATCTGAGCAAGGAGATCAGTATTTGTAACAGTGAATGACAGCTTTTGTGTTCCTCAAGTGCCAGTTTATGATGTTGGGTAATAAGATACAGTTTGCATATGCAATTAATAAAATTCACTATATCCATCAGATTTTTGCAGGGCCAAAGTATAAGTGTACTATGAAATAGTTGTTTGGGTCTACAAAATGGGAGAAAATGACTATTGGGAAACATTCTGCAACTTGTGTTCTTTCCCCTCCACCAGAGCACCTGTATTAGTTGCCCTTGCACTCATTGAATGTGGAATGAAGTATGAGGATGCAGTGCAGTTCATAAGACAGTAAGTATTAAGCATCTGCCTTGTACATACCTGCCAATGACAGTTAGGAAAATATTGAATTCCATACTTCAAAAAGTGTTGCTTTTTATTGCTAGGACCACATGCAGCACAAGGCCTAAGCATCTGGCTATTTTTAATACTTCTTTAGCCCCTCTTCCACTGTATGAATGCTGTGTCCCTGCGAATCGGCCAGTGCCAGGAGAGATTTTAAAGTTCTAGTCTAATAGTGGATTGTACAAGAGAAAGCAAAAAGAAGAAATGCGAAGGCTGAAGCTACAGTAGAAGTGGAATTGTAGGTGTGACTTGTACATCTGTATGTATCTCTATAACAAATTAGTGAACAGCTGAAAAAAACAGTAAAACAAAGCCATTAAAGGCAAGAGAAGTTAACATAAATAACAAAATGGAACTCTACACACACACCCCATTTAAAAATAGTTCAAAGAGTCTCAGATTACCTAAATTATTTTTAAAGCTTGAGTGAAGTATTTACCCGGTGCCACAGAAGATTGCAAAGATGGCAACTTGGCATGCCTCCTTGGAAAGGCTATTCCATAACTGGGTACTACTGGAAAGACTCTCTCCCTGGCAGTTGCTTGGCTCACTTCATTCAGCAAGCGCAGGTCCTTGGAAGAGCATTTTTAAAGTTCAGATGAATGACAGAAGGCAGGCTTTCAGTACAAAGTGAAAAATTGTTTTTCAATGAGGGTGGGGATTCTTATAAGAAACAAAACCTATCTTAAGCATATGATACTTGGTCACAAGTGAAGTAGTGTTACTTTCAGCACTCATAATTAACATGTTCAATATTTGAATGTTTTGTAGGAAGCGCCGTGGAGCCTTTAACAGCAAGCAGCTTCTCTATTTGGAGAAATATCGTCCGAAAATGCGACTGCGTTTTAAAGATTCAAATGGTCACCGTAACAACTGTTGTGTTCAGTAAAAACCAAGCTGCCTATGTTTCTGGCTTTGGAAGTAGAAGATGAAATCTATAATTGGGCAGGTTACATGAAAAACTACATGTATGTCTTAAACCAAGTTACATGAAGCTTCTATAGGTGTAGGCCACAATGTTGGCAGGAGAGCAACTTCATTTAGATTATGGTGATTATGATCTTTTTTAGAACATGAAATATACTTGGCCTTTCAAAATGTCTTATTAGTAATTTGTATCATTAAACTATCCTTAATCATGCATTTCAGGGGTTTTTTTTCCATCGCAGTCCCAGTAGTCAAATCTACCATGACATGTGTAGAGATTAGGTGCCAAAAGCCCAGCACACTATTTCTGTATACCACAGTGTAGTTCTTAGTAACTACAGCTATCTGCACCATTGCCCATTAGCAGCTGTCTTCTGTTTTGTGGATAGGGCTTCATAGAATAATCTGCCTATTCACTATATTTTGTCTCTCACAATCACACTAGAATGAGTATCAGGATTTGCACACAATTAACTGTCAATTACTTCTGGTACCCTAGACTTTTGTTATTTAACCCTCTTCATTCACCTACATTCTCTGGTTAACTCATAGAAAATAATCCTTCACGCTGTACAGAAGCACACAAGTCTTTAATGTCTCCAGACAAAAAAGCCTTACAGTTAAATAAATATTGGCACTAAATGTGCAACTTAGCAGAGGGCCTGTGAAAGGATGAGAGGGGACTAATAAATATTTCTAGTAAAATGTTGCCTTTTGTCTTGTGCAGGAAGTATAGAATATGCCCTTTACTTTAGTAAATGATTTTTTAATGTAGAAATGCTTTATTGTAGCTGAACACTCTTAATCATACATTTCTTGAAGATCTTGTAATTTATTTTATTGTACTTCTTGAAAGTTGTTTACCAACTATTGCTTTGTTAGAAGTGATTTTGTTTTGTTTTTTCTTGAGTTTCTGCCATGAATTTGGCAGACCTCTGTAATATTTTGTATGCCTTTTGACCTGCGTAACTTAATATTTGGATACTTGATAATTTGTTATGTAATTGATAAAATGGTGGTGTGTATTAATGTTAAACCATATATTTATACTGTTTTGGGAATGTGTGGTTATAGTACTGTGGGAGAAATAATTTGCCAGTGTTCACCAGCTTGTAAAATCTAGTGTGAGAGCTCATCTAAATAAACTCAAAACTGCATTGCAGTGTACCCGGAATTTTCTCTTTGGGGCAAGGGAGGGTAGGGAAGCACTCTGATTTACAGCTTAGATGAATATATTTTGAAGTGGAAATCACAGTTCAAGAATCATATTAATTTCCCTGTGGTAAATACATGTTGGGTGTTCGTTCTCTCTCTCTCTCTCTCTCTCTCTCTCTCTCTCTGTGTGTGTGTGTGTGTGTGGTGTAACTGAATTTGTTCTTAGTAACATGGTTCAGAAAAACACAGAAGCATTAAGCGTTTTTCAGTAAATTTGTTACATTTGTAACATAAAATTGGATTATTTTTACTTAATAATTTATATTGTTCTACAAAGCAACACTGTATTTTTAAAAACCAGTAATTTAACTGTATATGGTACACACCATTCTTCAGCGCTTGCTGCTTGGATCATGAATGTGCAAGTAACATTTTACCATCTATTTCCGTATATCCACAGTATTTCTCCCAAGACACACAAGGCAGCAACACTATTTTATTGGGACAAATGCATTTGAAGCAACTTAACATACTGTATACTTTGAGCAAGTTCTTTAGCGACATGTTGAATCCAAGGACCAAACATCCTTAGGAAACCCACCAGTTCTGTGTGTAATTCAAAGTTTTGACTTTGGCATAGAAAGCCCTACATTAACTGACTCCCAAATACTTAAAAGATTGCCTCTTCTTATACAGACAAGTTTGAGAGTTAAGAACTGCAGAGGAGGTCTTGTTAGCAATTGCACCACCCTTGAAGGTCTCCCATTGTTAGGAAGTCTCTACCTTTAGATATGTGACTTGTGCAAACGGGGGGCGGGGGGGAGTGTTCCTTAGAAACATACACAATCCTTTGGGAATGTTTCAATGATTGTTTACCCAGCTGCTGGTGACAGTGGTGACGATGGAATGATTGAAGCGATTTATGTTTTATTGTACAATAAATGGACCTGGCAAAAAGGGCAGGCAATGCACTTTATGGATGAACAAAGAAAAGAAAAAAAGCCCTGGCCCTATAGAAGAGGAAACTATGAGGGTACTGCTTACCTGCAGAAGCACAGCAAAGGAGGCAGCTGAGCCATGTGGTGTGCTGGGCTGATTATATGCCTGCAGTAGCCAAAAGCCAATGATTGTAGTTTTGCAGTACCTACCTATGCCCAGCCATGTGCTCAGATAGCAAGGGGGAGAAGAGGAAGATGACTGACCAAACCCAAAGAGTGCTGACTTACGGTTTCTCATCATCCTGGAAAAAAGTGACAAGTGGGGTGCCACAGGGTTCTATCCAGGGCCCCTTGTTCTATGTCTTTACAGATGACTTAGATGAAGGAAGTGCAGAGATGCTCATCAGATTTTCAGATGACACCAAACTGAGCGGAATAGCTAATGCCACAGAAGATAGACTCAGGATTCAATATGACCATAACAGATTGGAGAACTGGGCCAGAACTAACAAAATGACAAATGTAAGGTTCTGCACTTAGGCAGAAATATTCAGCTGCCCAAATATAAGATGGGGGACACCTGGCTTGCCAGTAGTGTGTGTGAAAAGGATCTAGGCGTCTTAGTAGACTACAAGCTTAACATCAGTCAACAGTATGATGCAGCGGCAGAAAAAGCAGCTGTGGTATTCTAGGCTGCATCAGCAAAAAGATCATAACACGATGAAGAATCAAGAGACCTCTATTCTGCTTTGGTCAGCCCCTACCTGGAGTATTGTGCTCAGTTCTGGACGCCACAATTTGAGGAGGATATTGACAAGCTGGAATGGCTACAAAGGAGGGTCTGGAAACAAAGCTTTATGAGGAACAGTTGAAGGAGCTGGGTACATTTAGCCTGGACAGTAGGAGACTGAGGAGATACAATAGCCATCTTCAAATATCTAAATGGCTGTCACGCATTCTATGGAATTCAAATTGTAATGCAATAAAATATATAAGAAAAAAAGAAGTTATAAAATACAATTAAAAACCATACGGCATCTAGCACAGTACGTTACAATTGCCCCTTAAAAGACCAGATGCGCAACCTGGGAGTCATTTTGGACTCTTACTTGTCATGGAGGCTCAGGTCAATTCGGTGTCTAGGGCAGCTGTCTACCAGCTCCATCTGGTATGCAGGCCAAGACCCTACCTGTCTGCAGACTGTCTTGCTGGAGTGGTGCATGCCCTGGTTATCTCCCACATGGACTACTGCAATGCACTCTCTGTGGTGATACCTTTGAAGGTGACTCAGAAACTACAACTATTCCAGAATGCGGCAGCTAGACTGGTGACTGGGCACTGGGACTATATAACACCTGTCCTAAAGGATCTTCACTGGCTCCTAGTACGTTTCCGAGCACAATTCAAAGTGTTGGTGCTGACCTTTAAAGCCCTAAACAGTGTCGGTCTAGTATATCTGAAGGAGCGTCTCTACCCCCATCGCTCAGCCCAGACACAGAAGCGAACCTCAGGTTGCAGAAATCTCGGGATCCGACTAGACTTCCACAACGGATCCTGTCTGCAACTGGAGGTACCAGGGTATTTTCTTTTTGGTTGTATGCTTTTTGATGTATTTTATTTATTGTGTATGACTACTTTTGCTATGTTTGTAATTATGTAATTTTTTCAGCATGGTTTCAACTATGGAAGGGTGGCCTACAATTAAGCTTATACAGTGGTACCTCTGGATGTGAATGGGATCTGTTCTGGAGCCCTCTTCGCATCCAGAAGTGAACGCAACCTGTGTCTGCGGGTTGCGATTCGCCGCTTCTGCACATGCACGTGTCGTCATTTTGACTGTCTGCGCATGTGTGAGTGGCAAAACCCGGAAGTAACGCGCTCTGTTACTTCTGGGTTGCCGCAGCATGCAACCCAAAAATACTTATCCGGAAGCTACTTCAATGCGAGGTATGACTGTATATGTATGACTTATGTATGTATTCAAAACAGTAAAAAAGTATGTCATTTGTGGGGATTGCCATGTTAATGGACAAAGTACTAACAGAGCACACACAGTGAAGTCCTTCAACTGTGAACATTTCTCCAATTTGTATCTTGTGATAAGGAAACAATGACTGTATTCTGAGATACTGGGGCTTTTAAACAGGCACAGTTCAGAAGCCAGACTGTTGCATTCTCCTTACTGGGGAAATCCTGAGTAAATCTGTTGCAAATATTTCCAGCTTGGTTCTTATTTGGTAACATGTGCAAATGATTTTTCCTGCTATGTCCCGAGCTCAATTTTGTATTAGAAAGTTCCTGTTGAAGGCTGTCCTTTGATCCTCAAATTCTTAATCTGGCAGTGGAAGTTAGAACTGTCATCATAATTTAGGATGCAATCCTATACATGTTTACCTTGCAGCAAGCCCCACTGGAAACAATGGAACTCACTTCATAGAAAATATGCAAAGAATTGTGTTAAAAGTTTCTCTCATGTGCAATTTCAACCCCTGCTCTTGTTACTAATGTGGATATAAGAGAAAACAGCTACTGGAATAATCACAGAAACAAGGACACAAATTACATCAATCACTATCAAATTGTTTGTTTACTGAAATGTATAGTTGAAGGCCTATGCTTGCTTACCTGGGATCAATGTCTGACTAAACTGCAAGACTGAGTTGTATGAATTCTTGTGGACTTGACTTACTGACAAGTAGTAAGTGCCCCAACAGTATGTTGCTTGTGGTTATTCATTTCTTATAGAATGCATTGACTTGAACAAATGATGGATATAAATGAGAATCCATCTTTTACAATAAAGTTTTGCCCTTCCACATTACCCTCACTGTCATGTATATATGGAAAGGCCCTCACTGGTTTACAGCTTCACAAATGTATGTGTTTGCTCAAATTCTAACCCTTCACAAATGTAGAGATTATTGCGGGCGGGGGGGGGGGGGTCCTGTCGCCCTCAAACTAATAATAATGTACAGATATAACAAAGACATAAATATCACCATAAAACAGTATCAGAAGAGTAGAAAACCTACAATTCTCAGTCTCTATGCATCTTTGCCACCCACAAAACAAAGCCTCTGTAACTTTGCTGAACAGATGTACAGTGGTACCTCGGGTTACATACGCTTCAGGTTACATATGCTTCAAGTTACAGACTCCGCTAACCCAGAAATATTGCTTCAGGTTAAGAACTCTGCTTCAGGATGAGAACAGAAATTGTGCTCCGGCAGTGCGGCAGCAGCAGGAGGCCCCATTAGCTAAAGTGGTGCTTCAGGTTAAGAACAGTTTCAGGTTAAGTACGGACCTCCGGAACGAATTAAGTACTTAACTCAAGGTACCACTGTAAAAGTTTCTTTTTGGATGTTACAGACGTTCCCCATGTGACACCATTACATCAGAAGCTATTCTTTCATGGGGGAATAATTCCTAGAAGACTCAGGCACTAGTTCACAATCAGCCAATGAATTTGCCCACAAATTGGTAAAACTGCTCCTGGATTAGATTTTTGGGGGCCACAGCCCACTTTGTCAGATGCTCTGGTCCATAAAGGCCTTATGCCACATATGTTAAGTCTTTAAGGTATCACCAAGCTTTGTGCGGCAAAATACCTCCCTGAAATTTGTTTTTGGATCACAGCACCTGACTACATGATGGAATGTAGCTGTATTGTAAAATTAAAAGTCCATGCAAATAGAAAACTAGATACTAGGGAGATCATCGGTATTAGGTTAGCTGTCTGCCCGATATGATCTTTGTACTTGAATTGATTTTTTTTTTCTTTTCCATGCACTCCCTCACTTATAGTTATGCAGTGCAGGGGCAATTTTATCATCTCACCCAGATGTGTGTTTTGTTGTTAAGTAGGCCTCAGAGGAATTTACTTCTGAGTAAACATGTTTTGAATTGCACCATTAGTAACAGCAGTCCCCGCAGGCCTCTGGGACTTAGGGAGAGCTAAGCGTGTGACTTTCTGTGCACTATTTGAGCCTTAGCACCTCTATTTTAAATTTATCTCTTTAAAAAAAAAATCCTGCATTTCAGCAAGCACCTTCAAACTATGTGATAAGCCATCTTAAAGCTAGTAGCACACAGAGAAGTACAGCTGTGCCCCTATTTCGATGGTTATAACATTGTCTTTCAAACTTATGTATTTAAAATACATAAAAGGAGGGGGGTAGGGGTGGAGGCGGCACACAAATGAATTTCCTTAGACCTTTTGCGTACACAAGCTCCATGTCATAGCGCAAGGCTCTTCAGGCTGCCACCCCGCAGGCATTTGCCGGGAAGCAAGCCCCATTGAGCTCAATAGGGTTTACTTCCGAGTAAAACGTGCGTTAGGTGGTGCACCGTAAACGTTAAGAAAAGTGAAACCCGGGGGAGAGGGTCGCACGAGAGGAAGATATTATTCAGCAACAGCAGTCAGCAGCACAGGTCTGTACGCAAGAGGAGGAGAAGAAACAAGACAAATTAACCGTCCCACGCTCAGAAAACTCGAAATATGTTTATTTATTACGGTAGATGGAAGGTAAGCGTCAAAGCGCACGCGCAAAGCCACGCGCAGGGTAAAACAGCGCCGTCACGTGACCTCGGCCTCCGGCTCTCACTACCCGACGCTTTCAAGTGAGGCACGCGGGGCCTCCAGCATCGGCACGCGGCCAGCCGGCCCACGAGTGGGAGAGACCACCTGCTGGACTGGAGTAGGGGGTGGGGAGTAGTACTGTATTTCTTTCCCCCTTTAGCCAGCCGAAGCAGTCCCGTCCGTCCGTTCTTGTCTCCGCCCACTTCCAACTCCCACCCCCTCCGCGTGCCCTTTCCACTTCCGCACAGCAGCCAGCCAGCCAGCCTTCCTTCCTTCCTTCCCTCCTCCTCCTCCTCCCCCCCTCATCCCTCCTCCCCGGCCTGGGGCTGCGGAGCAAGAAGAGAAACGTAAGAGAAGGGAGGGGGAGGGGAGAAAAAGGAGCGGGGGGGGGGAGAGGAGAAAGAAAAAAACACCAGTAGCCGGCCAAGAGAGGGAGCGCGTGCCCCTAGCCGAGGCAGGTAAATGTAATCTCTGGGCGGCGGCGGCGGCGGGGGGTCAGGAGCGCGGCCTAGTTGGGAAGCGTCGCGCGGCTGAGGGTGGGGGTTACTATTCGTAGTGAACGGATCCGGCCTCGCGCGTGCAGCACTAACGCCCCCCCCCACCACGAACGAGCCTCCGCCCGAACCCCCCGTCATCCGGGTCTTCGTAGCCTCCTCTGTTTTAACCACCGCCTTCCCCCCCCCCCACGCCGGGGGCTCCTGACCCCGCCCCTTCCTCGTGCGCCCCCTGTCAGGCTTCCCCCAGGAGCAAGGGCCCCTCGTGCTCCCCTTGGAGGGCCTGTGGCACAGCTTCCCCATCCCTTTCCCTTCTGTTCCGAATCCCACTTCGCTGCTCCCTTTGGGGGCTGCTAATTCGTCCCCCCAGTTTAACAGTGTTAGCTAGCCATTTTTTAAGCCATGGTGGTTTACTCAGCAGTAAGGCCAAGCGAGTCCAATGAGACTTCCTCCTTGGTAAGTGTTTTAGGATTTCGGCCTTTTTTTTTTAGTGTAGAATTGTTTATTAAAGTATCTGTTAAACTGCCTTTCATTAGTTAGCTATATTGTGCTTGGGGGTTGAGGGAGAAGGGGTGGTGGTTCCCAGTGGTCATGCAAGCATAAGACCCAGTCATAATAGCTTTAAAATGCAGCAGGGCAGATCAGACAACTAAAATGTTGTCACACTGAAAAGTGCTGTAAGTCAGAAGAAGTAAGCCCCCTTGAGCTCCATAGAACTTAACTCATGTGTAGGGATGGAGAAGCTGTGCTTCCTTGGATGTTGTCTGACTCTAGCCCCCATCGGCCCTAGCAAACATGGTCAGATGTCGAGGCCAGGGATGAAGGGAATTGTAGTGTAGTAACATTCGGAGGGACACAGATTCTCCAAATCTGGTGTATCTCCATCTCTGTGTCCACCTTGCAGATTTCATTCCTCTGGTGATGGTTATTTATCAACATGCTTGTGCAGTGTGTGTGTTGGTCCAGAATAACTACTGTTCTTCAGGACCACTTGGACTTGCATTATCACACTTTACACCTAAGCATGCATTGAAAAGGTAGAGAAAATAAGGGTTGGTGAATAACTAATTGGCAACAAATGTTCTTGCGTATACACCCTTACCTTTGCCTTGCTCCAAAACACTCTGCACATTCCCAAGTGTTCAGAGTGTTCAGCCAGTAGTATCACCTGACTTTTTATTACATTACTCAAGCCTATCTTCACCCTCCCACTCACACTGATTAGCTGCTCATATGCTCGTTCCTGGTGGTTTTTGAATTTGCTACAGTAGCGTGGTCTATACTTTGATGTCTTTTTCTTAATCATTTGCAGATTAGCTTCTCTAACAAACCTTGGATGTTTTCACTGATATTTCTTACTGATTGCATCCTAAGCATTTCTGGCCTTTCAACTTGAAATGTGCATATTTAGAACCTTATCAAGAATGATTAGATTTTTATACTTATAAAGTGTAAGTTTGATAATTGCTCAGCCACTTAAAAATTTTTCACCAAATGTAAGATACGCTTTTATAGTATAACATTTTTATTTTTTATTTATTTATTTTATTTATTTAACTTTATTTATACCCCACCCTCCCTGGCCAAGACCGGGCTCAGGGCGGCTAACATCAGGTATAAAAACAATTGATTAAAATACAACTTAAAAACAAGATTAAAATACTACTTAAAATGCACTTAAATTCACTTAAAATGCAGCCTCATTTCAGTGGAAGCCCAGATCAAAAACTGTTTTGGGGGAGAAAACGTCAAATCTTCATCAAGGCCAACTATCTAGACAGGTCCTACATGGGCCAGAAAAGCCAGGGAAGTCCCCAAATAGGGATTCCATCACAGAAGGAAAAGGAAAGAGGGGGAGGGAATCAGGCTGGTTCCAAGCCAAAGGCCAGGTTGAACAACTTTGTCTTACAGGCAAGAAAGCAGATTCCGCAGGGCCCTGGCCTCATGAGAGAGCGATCCACCAGGCCGGAAAGGCCCTGGCCCTGGTTGAGGCTAATCTGACTTCTTTCAGTTTTTCAGACTTGCTTTACAATAACTTTTAGCACTTGTTCATGGTGTAGTTCTTAATTGATGTATTATGTGTTTTAATGTTGCTGGTTTATGGTTACTTTAAGAGCAAGGTTTTTAGGGATGCCTGAAACATACTCTGATCCATCTAATAATAATTGGTTTGGTTGCAGCATTCAGACATGCTGTGAAAAGGCTGCAGAGCCCCCTGCCCCTCAACTTTCCATCTTGTTCCTCATCAACTTCCTCTGTGATCAAATGCTACAGATAATTTGTTATCATGCAGTTATAGCTATCACATGTTCAGGTCTTAAACAGCCCAGACCAGTTGTGTTTATTGAGGAGCCCTACCGATTTTGGGGGGGAATTTACAGAAGCCGTAGTTCCACGTTGTAAATGGTAATTTTATGTCTTGTGTGATCTGTGGCCAGAAGGGGAAACTTCTCAAGAATTAAAGCACAAGGATGAAGTAATTATAGTTGGGTATGAGAAATGTTACTGCTGCACATTTTGCTGAGTGCATCCATAGCACTTGTGGTGTTTTGTGATCTCTCAGTAGCCAGTAGGTGTGTGTGTGTGTGATATATATATATATTAATTACAGTCTCAGTGCATTGGTTGCTTATTCTGTAGTGTGTATAATGGACTAAGATGGAGAAAGTACTTTGATTCAGGAAAAAAAAAAGTATTGGAAAGTGTTGTCACAATATAGCCATGCCACTGAAATTATGTACAAAATAAGCAACAGAAAGGGATGCAGGTCATGACAGTTAAATTGATCTGAAATATTAATTGTATTAATTTACAGATAATTTTCAGGTTGACTTTAACTGGTGTTTCCTTTTAAACTACTTTGGTTTGTAAATAAAGTAAGGAATTCTTACTGTTCTTGGTACCACTACTGTGTTACCTGTTTCACTTCCGTTGCATCTCTCTACCCCAGCCATAACAACTTGTTCCTGTTTTCCCCTGTACTGTTAAGTGCTGTGACCTTGCATGTTTTCATGTGGAGCACCCTTCTCACTGTAGAACTTCAAAGATTTCTCCCCTCCTGCCCCAACATACACATTTTAGAGTAGACGAAGAGTGCTCTTTTGGACTGTATCATCTGTATGCCAAATCGATGCCCTAAAGGTTTGAAGAGAGGTCTTTAGTAGCTGCTTTGCAGTCTTGGAATTCATTTTCCTTAGAGTTACATTGTGGTTCAAGTCTCTGTGTTTCTTGGATACACTATCAGACTGGATATGGTTTAAGCAGATGTTCTTTTTACAGTACTTCTAAAAACATGGTTATTTTATTCTGATGGGTTCACGGTGTCATACTTTCAAATCACCAATATGTGTGTTGAGATCTAGATAATGAATGAGATAGAAATTGATTGAAATAAATGAAAATGTGCACTACCCCAGTCTATAAAACTGCATACTAGTTGGCATGCTTTTAGGCATTTTGAGATGAAAACAGTTCATTCTGTGTTTGGAAGACGTATCCTGGTTGTATGACACATTTGTCTGGGCTAGCTTGGAAGAGGACAAAATGAAACTGCACACCTGACTGAATTGTTCTAGCCATAGATCCTTGTATTCCAGCTTTTGATTTCCTGCTTGATTATGTTGATGACTGATGAAGTGTTTCATATGATCACCATGGCTTCTTTTAGCCTTTCAGGAAGGCATGCCAAACTTGGTGGCCCTACATTACAGCCTGCTGGAAGGCTTATAAACATGTTGTTTTTTGCACCCCTAAGCAACATAGGAGGATATACCATAGTTGGGACATAGCTCCTTAAAGGTTGTTCTGATTAGGTAGATTACCCTCAATTTTTGGAAGTGTAGACAATTCAGTTGTGCATGAGCAATGGACAAAGCATGAATTCTTTACATAGAAATTCAATTTATTTCTCTGGTACTTACTTCAAGTAAGTGTGCTAAGGATCAAAGGAAACTGCCCCATATGAAAGAGCCTGACTTACTTTGGTTGAGGTTACTGAAATTTCAACTATGGTTGCAGTGTGTTTATGTGTGTGCTTTTTTAAAAGGGAAGTGGCAGAGCAATCTAGTATTGTTTTAAAGTACAGCTGAACAAGTGAAGAAACTTTAGCTTGGAAGTGTTGTTTCCTTAATTTTGGAAATTAAACTTGTTGACTTGAAATACATTGTGATACAACATTGATAATATTCTGTATTATCTGCATAGGCAAATCTTACTCATAGTGCAGTCCTCCACAAATCATGGGTACTGACTGAAGTTATGAAAATGTGACCTACTACTTGTGGTTTTGCTTAAGCACCCTTTGAGTGAAATTGTCTGGGGTTTGGAAGGCACAAGACACCTTTAGTGAGATTGAAATCAATATGGCATTCAAATTCCACTTTGGAATCTGTAAAGGTGGATTTTGAAATCAGATATTGGCTTAAATATTTTGAATCACACTCGTGGTTGGGTTCTTATTTAATGTTCACAATTCATCCTTGACATTTTGAAATGTATTTTTAATCCTTAGACACTCTAATCAAAGAGAAGGCAACATCTTTTTTTTTAAGCAATTGAGAATTAACTGAGGCATAAGTATATTCATCACTGCAGTTCCATTTCTGCTGTGTTCTGGCTCTGTCCTGGCATCTAGAGATATGGGTAGTGGATTGTGGTTGCAATTGGACCCATGCCAGTCACAAAATGTGCCTGGTACCTTGTTAATTTCGAACACTGGAGATAGGCCTTTGGTCTGATTCAGCAGTACTATTCTTGTGTTCTTAAGGCACTTAAAAACAGCAGAAATTATCTAGAATTGTTGTGATTTTCCTGAGGATTGTTGAGAGATAGCTTCTTCATATGAGCTTGGGCTGCTTGGGTCTCCTCCAATAGTGGGTCTATAACTTGCAAATGGTACCTTGAAGATTATGGACCTCGTAAGGCTTTTGCATATCTTTAAGAATCTCCTGGACTGCAGATGATCTGGGACACCTAACTAGTGTTAAATTGAGTGGAGAATAATATTTTTGTTTTTCATTCTCTGTAATATTCCTTATATTGATAGCAGTTGCAATGCACAAAATGTAGTGCACAGTATAAAAAAATGTAGGGACTGGTCACTCTTTGAGTTTGGAAGATTGCTTTGATATTTTACCAACTAGAAGTTACCATTCCTCCTAGGAGTTAGCCATGAGTGTTGAGTGATGGATACTGGTGGCAGAGAGAGCATAAGGGAAATGGGGTGTCTTTTGCCAAAGACTCCCATTTGCAGACATCAGCTAACTACACAGAATGCTTCTATTTGAAAAATGACCCAGTTTCTACAGAGACAAGAGCTGATATAAGATAGATACAAAGCTGCTGCTTAGACAAATGCTCATTAGAGCATTCAGAGACTTCAAGATTTTTACAGTGATGCATTGTTTCAGATAAGAGTCCTTTACAGGTGATGCCTTGTGGATGTAGCCCTTTAAAGTTGTAAATGTCTTGTGAACAGGAACAGAAACAGCTTCCTAGCGTCCTTATAATAGGAAACAACAGTGTACCTTGTGGTATATCATAATTACTGCCAAAGGTTTTTGTGGCATACCTCAAGCACAACAAACTCTCATTAAACTTGAATTGAATCCTGACAGTTGGTGGCTTCAGTCAAGCAGTTCTATGACAATGCAGTTAGTGTTATGACTTCTGCATAATCAAATTGAAAAGCAACAATTACCTGAAGTAATCACATTTACCTAATTAGAAAATGGCTTTCTTTCAGTAGGCAATGCTTTAGAAGCTTTGCCAAAAGTGTGGTGGCCATGATGCTTTTGAGTCTTTCAGCTAAACTAGTTTGCAGAGATTCTAAAAACTTGCCCAACAATTGAAGGTTTGACTGTTGAAATTGAAGCTTATAAGGGGAAGTTCATCCATCCCCTGTACATTTCCATAGGATTTACTGTTTTCTGTATGCAGACATAAAACTCTGCTAAAATTCAGCTCTCCTTAGACTTGTTGCAGTTGCCTTGGTAGAGTAAATGGTAGAGTTTTATATGCTCTTCATATTAAAAGGGTCTTTTGAATTGAGGCTGGTTTTAATGCAACAACTTATGTCTGGAGAGATATGTTAGTGCTGATACTGTTTTATCTTGGATAAGAGCTTTATAAAAATTATTCTAACTTTTATAATAAGGCTTAATATTATTTTTCATGTATTAAATTGAATTAATATAGGAATACATATCTCAACTTGTTTTGGATTGAAAGATGGCTGTCACATTATGATGGCAGATTTTGACATATCTGAGATACTGATTCTCCCTTCAGATTACAGTTTTTCAGAGTTAATATACAACTTAGTCAACTTCAGTGGGGATTTAAAAAGATTAGCGGCCTATTTGACAAGATGATCAAATAAGAATCATCCAGATTTGAATGCTTTACTTTTTAATGTAAACCTAGGGCTGATGTACACTTCTGGTGGCAAATATGGGTCTGCAAAGCTTGACTGATCCTTGCAGCTAGATAGGGGTGGGGTTTCAGTTTCTAGGGGAATAGAAGCAGGTGGGTGTGAGGTACTTAATTCTTCCCTTGCTGCTTTTGCTCACATCACAATTCTTTTCTCCACTGTTTTTTCTCATTTTATGTGGGAGACCCCATACCTGGGAAACTTTACTGAGAGAAAAAGAGGTGCAGGAGGGGGTTTCAGGGGAAAAGCAGTGGACAAGGGTATGTTCTGAGACCCTTTACAATTATTTTACTTCAGGCTTCTCAAAAAAAGTTTGCAAAGTTAGCAAGTGGGGAGAAACTACAGTGCTTTTGTTCTGTAAATATGGCCCCCTCCGTGGCTCGGGTTACCATGTGTGCATTTGACCCATATATAAAGTTTACCAAACCTAAAATTAAATTGCTAAGTTTTTTGTTGTTGAAAATTATTTTAAATAAAGCAAATACAATTTTTTAATAAAAAGAGAAAGAAACTATTTTTGAAGAGGTATTCAAAATAGTAAAAAGCCAGCTCAAATTTATTATTAATTTTTAGGTAATTTTATAATTCATAGCTTATTTTTCTTATGGTATTTTTCTTGTCTTTCTATAGGGATTAAAGACACACAGGAGTCTTCATGGATATAGTTGATACATTTAATCATTTAATTCCTACTGAACACTTAGATGATGCCCTATTTCTAGGATCCAACGTGGAGAATGAAGTCTGTGAGGATTTTAGTACAAGTCAAAATGTCTTAGAGGATTCGCTGAAGAACATGCTCAGTGATAAGGACCCTATGCTAGGATCTGCAAGTGCTCAGTTCTGTTTGCCTGTTTTGGATAGCACTGATCCCAATTTCCAGATGCCTTGTTCAACAGGTAAATCTTAATATTTTTCAAGTATACACTTTTGAATAGAGCAGAAGCTGGTGTTGTTCCATTTTGCTCTGAAAACATGAATCCTTTCCCCCCGCTCTGCTTCATGGCTTGGAGCCTAAGGTTAAGCCACTAGCTTTCCTTCACTTCACTTGAGGTAACCATTATATTTATTGAGGAGCTTTAAAATAAGTTGTGGAGAGGAATACTTAGGATTATTTTCAGATAGTGTTTATCTTACTAAAATAGGGATTTGGTTTGCATAGCATTGCAGTTTTAGGTTGCACTCGTTTCAGAAAGCGTACCTCTTGATTTGACTGAGGTACTTTCATTTCATTTAACTTTTAATTTGTATACCGCCTTTCTATATTCCTATACACAAGGCAGTTTGCAAGCTGAAGAATTCAACAAAATAGACAGCAAAGATCACACACCTAACAATCTGATCCAATACAAAAAAGTCATGATAAAAGCATAACTTTAAAATAAACAACTTGCATTGAGTAAAGTGGTGTTCAATAATCCATTAGAATATAATAGTAAATAATAAAATTAAATATCAGCAAATAATAGTTAAATAGTTTGCACTTAACAATTGCAATAAATAATTACTAAACTATAATCAATAAAATTGATGGCAAATTACCGTGCATAAAATACCACAAAGCATACAGCACCATGTAAAAGGATCAAATTGAGAAACAAGGACACACAACTTACAAAACTACTAAAAAAAAGAAGCCCTGAACTCTTCTTTTCTTTTCCCAGCTGTTTCTGCTCTTCTCAAAGTCATTGTCTGGGAAATACTCCTAGGGCTGCAGGGTGGGGCAAGGCAGGTGGAAAAAGCCATTGCCTGATGGCCAGCACAAGCTCTCTCTCCCCTCACAGTTCTTTATTTGGAAACATCTCTCTTATGAAGGCTCCTCACAGTGGCAGCAAATCGTCATTAAAGGGTTTACAGAGCAGATTGGATATGCATTCATCAGGTAGATGATGTTTCAATGCAGAATGTTTCCTTTAGATGACTTATAGGGTATTTACTATAAAATGGTTCTCTTGTTTGGGGTGCCTACTATGTTACGTATTTTTAATGTTAAAATTTGATCATTCCATGGTGGTTCCCTGTGTAATGTCATCATAAATGATAGTACCTTATGGAGCAAGTTGACTGCCAGCCACGAACAATGGGGTTGAATGGAGCACAGAGCCACTGGGCCCTTCTGCTTCCAGTGGTCAGGATTGGAGGTAGGAGGTACAGTGGAAATGCTATTTTCCACTGCACCGTTATCAGGCTGTCTTATACTGAGTGAGATTATTGGTCCATCTAGCTCAGTATTGTCTATACAATATGGCAGTGATCTACCACCCTTTTTAAAGGGTTCAGGTCAAAGTTGTTGAGCGTTTTTTTAGAGAGGGGAATTGCACCGTTTTATTGGGGTTCCAGTTTGGGGGGGCTGGGAAAATAGAAGGAGGGAGGGGATTAGTCACTCAACAAATGATCACTGTGGAAGCAATTTGCCTCACACCAAAAACTCCCTCTTCCATTCCAGAGATCAGGAGAAAATGCAGGGAGGGGAGAGGGAGTGAGGCAGGGCAAAGGAAAATGAGACAGCGATTGACTGCAACCTGTTGGACATCCTGGTCTACACTGACTGGCAGTAGCGGGAGTCTTTCTTAGTCCTACCTGGAGATGCCTGGAATTGAATTTGGGACTTTATATATGGGAAGCAGATGTTCTGCCAATGAGTTGCAGCCCTTCCCGCAAAGGAACACCTCTGCTGTATCTTAACTTCCTTCAACGGGGCAGATCAGAGATTGTAGCTTATATAGGCTACTGACATATTGGAATCTATATTTTTAATAATAATAATAATAATAATAATAATAATAATAACAATAATAATAATAATATCTTTATTGTCATTGCCCCCCTTCGGGGACAATGAAATTACTTGACTGCTCCATAAAAACACTAATTAATCAATACAGTATAATACAGCAAGGGAGATTAGATGACTTTCAAAGTTGTTGTTGTTGTTGTTTAGTCGTTTAGTCGTGTCTGACTCTTCGTGACCCCATGGACCAGAGCACACCAGGCACTCCTGTCTTCCACTGCCTCCTGCAGTTCGGTCAAACTCATGCTGGAATCTATATGTCTTTTTGCAAATAATTACACATCTTTTTCAAACCCATGCAATCATTCGGTCTCCCTTCTAAGCAAGTGTTTAGCCACCACACGATCCTAACATCCTGCTTTTCCCATGTTATTGTTGCGCCCAGCTCCTGTTCACCCAACTCCTCCTTGAATATTAGTGTGGAAAAGAATAGGAGGAATTTCATGGCATTTATTTATTTATTATTTAACCATTTCTATACTGGTTAATTTAATATACTAATGCAAACAATTAAAAAACAACACAGTGCAGGGTTAATAAAAAGTGTAAACCCACACAGCAATGTAAAATCAGTAAGCAACACTTAAAAATTAGCAAGGAGTATACAAGATAGCTTTAATAACTAAAAGCAAGGAATTTAAAAAGCCTGGGAGAGGAAAAAATGTTTTGCATATCATTGAGCATTAAAAGTGGCTACTGATGAAAATTGAACTTCCATCCGAAGGCAATGTGTTTAAAACTCTTAAAAGAAACATTGGTCAGATGTAATGCTTTCCAGAGGGCTAACCACCTTAGGCAACAATTCTGTAGTTGCTTACTTGGGAATGAATGGGGCCCATTCAACTCAGTAGGACTTATTTCTGAGTAAGATTGTATAGGATCTCTCTGTTAGTCTGTTGCAGCAACAGTTTTGTACCATTTTAAGACTAACTTGGCTTCTGATGAAATTGACTGTAGTCCACAAAACTTTATACCATAATACATGTGTTAATCTTTATGGTGCCACACTACTGTTTATTTGTTTTCATGGGTCACAGTGTAGCAAATGCTGTTGTTTTGAAGAAACAGTTTAAGAAACCAGTCTTTAACTATGCTTTTATCATCTTTTAATCAATGAACCTTACACTGAATGGCCTTAGTAGAAAATTACTGAGTACTTTTCCAGTCCAGGATTCCTGCTATGGCCACGGTGGGCTCCTAATAATGGTATTTTTATACTCGGGATTTGGTTGGGGACAGAACAGTTATGCAGAGATGCAGAAAAAGCAACCCCCCATTATTATTATTTTGGTAGACACTGACAATTTCTTGCAAATATTGTTGGAAAATAGTAGTAGCTGTGTTGACTTTTCTCTTTTGATCACTAACTTTGGCAGATTTTGTAGAAAGGGAATTGATCAAACATTTTACAGTACTAGCAATTTGGCTTATACTTCCATCTCTTCCCCATTAAGTTGTGCATGCTGAGCAAGCGTAGGATGTCTAGTCAGAAAAGTCACAGTCCTAGCCAGAAATAGGTTGGCGGTAACCAACATAACAGTGGCAAACCTTGGTGTTCCAAATTTCAGTGGCACCCTGTGTGACACCAAAATCTGCACCCCAATCCCCCCTCCCCGTCTCTCACCTTCTATTGGATGTCATAGTTGTGGTGCCTCATAGTTGCCCCATAAGCTCCGTGCCCAGTGTGACTGCACCATTTATGCTCCTTTAGATCTCCCTTTGAACATACTGTACCTTGTTGAATGCATGATATCTAGCTCCCTGGAATGCTGGGGTTAGGGAGATACAGTTTATAGAAGTTTCCAAAGCAGCTGGGGCACTTCACAGTTTAGATTTGATGTAGCAATGTGTCCTACATGCTGAAATGTGTGGTGGTTTTTTTTTAAAAAAACCCCAGCATAGATTTTCAGTCAGTAGGGATGAGGGAGGTAATCCTGCTCCCCCTGCAGCCACCCCACTCCATGTCCCATGCTATTGTAAAAGGTCTTTCAGTCCTTTGGAACAGAGTTTTGGGGGTGTGCATAGTGGAGGGGGAATCAGCAAAAATAATTTCCTTTCCCATTCCACTGATAAAAGCACCTGCTGGATCAAACAGTCTTTGATTAGTGTGAGGGACACTATTGGATTTAACAAAATTCTTTTAAGAACCTGACATGCATTACGTTATAACTTAGCAGGTGGCATTGATAGTTTCCATTGTCCGCTTACATTTTTCTGAATTTTCAGTGGGCAAAATCTAATAGATAGTTGAGTATCCTAGGGTATAGTGCAGGGTATTTGATCTGAAAGACACTGAGGCATTTGTACATGTAGATTTCATAAATCTATTTTCTGCTTAGCTATAAGCATCTGTTTCCAGTTTGGGCCTGCCTGATCTTATCTTGCTGGTGTTCTTGGTTGAATAGCAGATGGCGGTTCTTTTTCCTTTGGCCAGTGGATGAGGTCTGAGTTTCTGTTTTCCCTTCCTTCTGCAGTCTTGGGGCAATTGGTAGCTGGAGCTGACAATTCTTTTGGCAGGTGTGGGGAAAGCATTTACCCTTGAGCTGCCCCTTCTATTCTCAATGGATGGGATGAGGCTGGTCTCCTCCTTAACATGATGTTCTTCCTGGGATGCTAGAGGAACACCTTCCCACTGGCCCTTGATAACCTGGCTGATCGTTCAGAGCAGTGTGTGCTGCCTTTCAATTCCGCAGCCCCATTTTTTAAATTAGCTTGTACAGAAGCATAATATAAAGGCATCCTATATATTAGGATTGCCACACGTTTGAATTTTCCCGGTCATATCGAGAAAACTGCAGCTGCAAGCAGCGTCTGAGCAGAAATCGACTAAATGTCTTGGAAGATCTGGACGTATGGCAGCCCATGTTGGCTGGGTCATTGTTGCTGATTTTCCTTAGAAATAGCTCGAAAATGTCTTATTTCTTTGCAGTTTTGCAAAAAAAGCTCAACTTTGGCTCAAAATAAGAAGCTCAACAACTTTTTTGTCTGGATTTTTACTTTTTGAAATATGGTAACCCTGCTCTATATATAAACATTGATGCCTTTTTTCTCCTTACCCTAATATTTGCCTCTAGTAGTTTGCGCTGGTGGTTGACAGTTCTTACAGACCTACCATTGCATTTCTAAAAATATAGCTTTTAATATTCTAAGACCTTTGTTCTCTGAGCTATCCTCCTAATGATATAATAGCAAATGGAACTTTTTTTTTTTTGTATTTGCTTTGATATACTCCTAAAGGGTGTTTACAATCTGACATCTTGTTCCATGTCTTTCTCCCTTCCCCTCATCCCCTAGCTAGTGTAATACTAGTTAGCATATGCTAGTTAGCATATGCTTCTATGCTTTTTGGCTAGGATCCATAGTTTCATGCAACTAATTCTGTGCGCCCACTGGGGCTTTGACTTGTTTGCTGCATGGCAAACTCAGGAGACTTTCCGAAGCGTGAAAGTTTATTGAAGTCAGAAATAATTTTTAAATAAACTTTATTGAATTTATTAAAATCCACTGGGTGAAAGTTCTTGGGTTTCTTTAGATACTGACCATTGTTTCGTAGTGTGGTGAAGCTGTCTGGCAGGTTTTCTGTTTCCCTTGGCTCTCTTGCTTAAAATGCAAGGAAGACCCGAATGGATCCCTCTCTTCCATCAGTCTACCTAATCAAGCTAATGACAAATGGTGAGCATTGTTAGAGGCATTTACCTTTATACTTCTCTTGGGACTGGTTTGGCTACTTGACATTTCTCTGCGTAGAGCAACCTCTGGACGCAGGTGCATGGAGGAGAAGCTTTCTGACATGGCATATCCAAACTTACAGGCAGGGCAATATCCAGGTGGCATGGGATCCAGGGCCCCCTGTTACATTTTTATATAGGTGCAAGTTGCTTCTGAAACAGTACAAGGAGGCGGAACCCAGTGCTAGAAATTCTGGTATATAAGGTGGTCGCCAAATGGCACCTTGAATCTTAGGTTGCGGTTGCCACAACGGAATGTCTGTTCGCTAGGGGTTGGATGAAATGGCCCTTGGGACCCCTTCTAATGCTACAATTCTATGATTCTATGATCTCTATAACTTGCTCTTATAACAGTTCACTTGCCCAGTATGCAAGAAGGAGAAACATGCACAGTGGAAATGAAAATGGTATGAATTATGGAGTAGGATAGAGCTTTTTAAACTGTAGTTGCCAACATGGCGCCCAGAAAGCTCAGTGTAATTGCAATTGGACATGCGCCAGTAGCAAAAAGCATCTGGCTAATTTTGAACACCTTGGAGCAGCATACAGTCCCATGTCTTAAGAGCAAACATCTAGAAGAATCCTTAACTCCTTTAAATAGATGCTAGGGATTTAACATATAATAATAATTTATTATTTATACCCTGCCCATCTGGCTGGGCTTCCCCAGCCACTCTGGGCGGCTTCCAACAAAATATTAAAATGCCGTAATACATCAAACATTAAAAGCTTCCCTAAACAGGGCTGCCTTCAGATGTCTTCTAAAAGTCTGGTAGTTGTTCTCTTTGACATCTGGTGGGAGGGTGTTCCACAGGACGGGCGCAACTACCGAGAAGGCCCTCTGCCTGGTTCCCTGTAACTTGACTTCTCACAGTGAGGGAACTGCCAGAAGGCCCTCGGCACTGGAACTGAGTGTCCAGTTACAACGATGGGGGTGGAGACGCTCCTTCAGGTGTACTGGGCTGAGGCCCTTTAGGGCTTTAAAGGTCAGCACCAACACTTTGAATTGTGCTCGGAAATGTACCACGAGCCAATGTAGGTCTTTCAAGACCGGTGTCATGTGGTCTCAACGGCCACTCCCAGTCACCAATCTAGCTGCCGCATTCTGGATTAGCTGTAGTTTCCGGGTCACCTTCAAATGTAGCCCCAACTTGAAATTGTATACATACAAAATACACATTATACTACCACCAGGCCAGCAAAAACAAAACAAAGAACTTTAGAACTTTAGGGATTGTGTTATAGCAGTTATTTCTAGGACACATGCCTTATCCACTTGCTTTGTACAATAGCTTTGCTAATAGCAAAATGTAAAATTGTATTTAATGGTATTCTCCAGTCTTTTCAAATATTACTTGCTAATGCATAATACTGGCAGAGCCAAATGGATATGTGCCTTTCTTTACCCAGGTGTTAAAATTTCAGAGGCAAAGCAAAATGTGTCATCTGATGTTTGGAAATTGGTAGGTGGGCAGTCCCACCCACCTGTCTAAATGTCCCATGAGGATTAGGCTATTAAAGGATATGGATTACTGACTAGAAATGCCTCCCTACTGGTTCCACGTTTAGTTCTTCCAAAGCATAATCATTTAGTACTTGTAGAAACTTGACTCTTTGTTATCACTACATTTTCTTTTATGTTGTCAGATTTCTGGTAGTTGAAATTCATCCCTTGTTGCTTCATTTCCAGTGCATGTTGCATTCCTTTCCTTTGGAGTTTGGTATATTACTTTTTTTCTGGCGTTTGTGTGCATGTATGTTTATTTAAAGCATTTTTATTCAGCTCAAAAAGCTCCTGTAGTGGCTTAAAGGTAAAGGTAAAGGACCCCTGACAGTTAAGTCCAGTCACAAATGACTATGGGGTTCACGGCGTTTGTCCACAGATAGTTTTTCCGGGTCATGTGGCCAGCATGATGGCAAAACCAGAGCAGTGCATGGAAATGCCATTTACCTTCCTGCCGCAGTGGTACCTATTTATCTACTTGTACTTTGACGTGCTTTCAAACTGCTAGGTTGGCCGGAGCTGGGACCGAACAACGGGAGCTCACTCCGCCATGGGGATTCAAACCGCGACCTTCCAACCGGCAAGCCCAAAGCTCAGTGGTTTACACCACAGCACCACCCACGTCCCCTCCTATAGTGGCTTACATGACATCAAATAAAAATACAATAGTCATTGCCAGTAGGTTTACACTTAAAAGACATGATATAAAATGGATTGCGGTATGGGGGAGAAAACAAGTAAGCTTAGGACCAATTTTTAAAGTTACATAGTAGTTCCTATAAGACCCCCTGGAATGGAAATAACTGAGGGAGAGGAGCAGCTCAGTGGAGCTGGTCTCTCAGCAGAGCTGATGAAATATCATGTTCACTGTCTACTTCCTTAATTAGGAAGATACAGTGGTGCCTCGCAAGACGAAATTAATTCGTTCTGCAAGTTTTTTCGTCTTGCGAATTTTTCGTCTTGCGAAGCACGATTTCCCATAGGAATGCCCTGGGTATTAACGGTTTTAAGAAAAAGGAAGCAAACGTGCAAGACGTTTTCGTTTTTCGTCTTGCGAAGCAACTCAAAAAACGAAAAACTCTTTCGTCTTGCGAGTTTTTCGTCTTGCGAGGCATTCGTCTTGCGAGGTACTACTGTACTGTATTTTAAATATTTCCACATTATGGATGTGGTGATTCCTAATCCAACTAATTTACTTTATTGTCCTAATCATTTTGTTGTTCATTTATTCTAGAAGATAATGACGGCAAGTGCTTCTTACCCATTATGTTTTTCTGTCTTGTTGCATCTGAAAAGGCCTTGAAATTATGAAAATCCTCTTTTCTTTAAAAGTTGCTGTCGTGTGCGGGATTTTGCAGTTAGGAGGCATTTGTTCTGGTGTCTCAGAACAGTTGCTTTTGATTTTTTTTGTCCTGTATCTTTTTGATTTTTTTACAAAAATGTGCAGAACATTAGATAGCAGCTGATGTTCCTGTGAATGAAAATGGAGATTATAGTGAGGAATGTAGGATGCCTGGGGACAAGTCTATTCACCCGCTTACTTCACAGTATATGAAACAGTAGGGCAGGGTGGGGAGAACTCCATTCACCCTTCCTTGTTGGATAGTGGAGGCTTGCAGAAGTATTTTTCTCTGCTGCCTTGTTACAAAGTCTACCTCTTCTTTCTGAGTCTTCAGATTGGTAAAGATGAAAGTGAAGGGAGACAGAAAGGGTTGTATGTGGAAGATCCTTCCATGCCCCCTGCCGCCGCTTTAATATGCTGTTCTCCTTCCTTTCCTTTTATCCTTGTGGGTAGTTCTTTTAAAAATGCAGGTCAAAGTGAATAGAAGTATGAGCAGGGGCATCTCTTAAGCGGCCAGTTTTAACATAGGGCTTCTCAGTTGCTGATTCCTAGGGTAGATATGACATTGATGGAGTATGACTGCAGGTGTCAAGATAACTGGATAGATACACATGCTGAAACTATTCTTAAAGTGGCAGTTTTGTAGAGAAGTATAGATTTTTGGCATATTTCACTATAACTTAATATATTTATTTTGGCCTGAAGTTGAATGAGTTTTAATGTATTTGTATACACTGTCTTGTGTACAAGGCTTGCATCCAGTGTAGTGCTAAGGAACTGCCCTGTAAGCACAATGATTTCTACTAGCACAAAAGGACTTCCCCCTGCCACCACCCCCCGCTTGCCCCCAGATGTGTTCTGGGGTTTTCCCTACCACTTCAAAGCAGATTTGGGGAGGGAAGGGGGGAAATGGGATGACTGGGTTGGATATCACCCATTAAATGCAGTATATAAATAATTCAGATAAACAAATTAAGGAGATACTGAGTGATTAGCTTTGCCTGCAAAAGCTGTTATGACTTTCTTAAATAAAATTGTGAATCCTAGTGTAGGTAGGAAGATGCCAAAGTGAAACAGATTTTTGTATGGGTGCTAATGGAAATGTTCACACTACCTCCTACAGCTTTGTCGCATGTAGGGGAAGAAAAGTTGGAGAAGGATTAGAATTAAAAGTTTCTTAGGGCATTGTGAATAATTGGCAGTTGTAATCATATTTGAAAGTGTGATATTCTGATGTCTCCTTTAGTTTGTTGTTTGGGGGTATGTTTTTTCCTTCTACTTTTTTTTACAGGACTTTTATTTTGTAGATTATGTTGTTAGGCTATCTAGAAATAACAAGCCAGGAGGAAAAAGAAACATAAGGACAAAAGCACCAGCTACTTTTGAATGAGTTTATGTCATCAGGGTTGGATGAATTGCATCCCAGGATAGTAAAGGAACTTTTTGATGGACTCTCGGAGCATCTGTCTAACACAGACCTTTATCTCCCACCACCTGCCTCATGGGCAATCCAGCCCACTTGTTAAAGTTGACTCCTGGGGGAGGGGTCTGCTTCGCCAGTGCATTCACTACAGGGAACAGAGTGGGTCTAGTCACTCCATGGATGAGCTTGAGGGTTCAATCCTAGAAATGAATTGATTGATGAGTATCTTGCAGCTCTCATAACTGGAGAGCTGTTTAGCTTGGCCAAACAGAAGTTGTGCAGGCCTGACTTGCACTCTTCATGTGTGAACTGGCCTTAGTAAGGGGGTAGGAATATGGCATTTAACGTTGATTCTGTGCATTTTTACATGGAAATAAATCCCACTGAGTTCAGTGGGGCATATTCCAGTTAAGTGTGCAGAGGGCTGCAGCCCTAGGCTATGGTTCTCAGTCTCTGACTGGGAGCTTAGCAGGTGAGTCATCTATTAATAGTTCTCATGATGCAGACTAACATGTTCTGGATTTTAAAAATCTAAAAGCAACTCTCTAAAATTAAAAAGGTAAAGGAGATTGTCACTTTTGGATCAGCTCTTTCCATTGTTAAATTCTCTTTCTCTTAGGTGGGAAGGGACAGTGAGGGGACAGCTGATCATTTAAGGACTGAGAACTTCCTGTGGCAAATCAATAAAATGTGAGTCCTTTAAAATTGGCTATGACTCTTTCTCAAGGACCATGTATGAGAAATATACTGCTCTGGATGACTACTTATTTTACCTGCCCAGTGGGATAGTTTGTATATCATGCTTCCTAATTATCCCTTCAGTCTTATTTCTCTCTGCGCCCCCTCCCCATGCATCATTTCCCTTTAGTTAGTCTAAGTCTCCCAGCTACTTTCATGAGACTGCAGCCCTAATAGATACTTTTAAGGTTTAGGATTTTTATTTCTATTTTTAGTTGTTGGACTTGATGATATTATGGATGAAGGAGTTAAGGAAACTGCCTGCCGTACCATTGATGAAGATGATCTTTCACCTAACAGGAATTTGAGGGACCAAATGGATGGAACGTCAGTCAAATCGCCAAGAAAATCTCCACGTCTAATGACACAAGGTAGGTCTTCTGAGGAAGTTCACATTTTTAGACAGCAAATCTCTGCATTTGATTTAGTGTGGGCTGATCAGTGTGTTGGAGTCTTGGTTCACTGCTGAGTGAACACATTCAGATACCTAAATGTAGTTATATATATTCTTTCTTCTTGTGTTTTATCACTTATAAATGCATCAGATTTATATTTTAAGTGGAAGTACATTATTTGCCATCAACAGTCTTCCCAGAGATAATGAGAAATTGTTAACGTGTTAAGATAAACTTATGATCACAATGTTAAGTTATACGAATAAGCTTATTTTTAGTTTACGATGCAATCTTCTGCATGTCTACTTTGTAGTAAGTCCCATTGAGTTCAGTTGTGCTCATTCCAGGTAAGCAGGTACAGAATTGTTCCTTTTGTCTGTTATTTGGCAGATAGATAAAAATACTAAACACTTCATTTGCCTTTTTTAATAGAACCAGTACGAAGTCTGCGGCAGAGCACACTAGCCAAACGTTCAAATGCGTCACCATCTGTTAACCCCAAAAAATCAGCTGTGAAGTCTGGATCTGCTCAAAAGGGAGGACTGAAACAGCAGGATAAAGGGCAGACTAAATGGGAAAATAGTAGTGCCAAAGAGCATTCAAGAGATACTGAGCACAGTCGTAATGAATCCTGCCAAGAACAAGAGGCACTGGAAGTATCACCACCACCACCACCACCACTTTCTAGCAATGCAGAATTGGTTGCGTGTTGTGCAACTTCAGATGAAGTGAAAGCAGATAGTGGACATAAAAGTCCTAATCAGGCAAAACTAGAGGAAGCAGCTAATGAAGTAGGGAATTTTTCTCACTTACCAGGGACCAGTTCCCCAACTAAAGAAACTGAAAGCGTGACAAAAGTTGTGCTGCCCTATGGTAGTGGTGGAGTAGGCTTGGAAGCACCTGCCTTTACAGAAACTAATAAAATACAAAATAACAGTCTAGTTAAAAATGAAGGGAATGAGACCATGGTTAATAAATTCACTTCTGAAATGCCTTCAGATGAAAAGGCAAACATTAAAACTGAGGAGCTGAATGAAACTAAAATGGATGAGGAAAGCAAGGAAACAGGGAAGGCCGATACTCCTTTTGTTACAACAGCTTATGAGAATGCAAGTGAAATTCAGGAAACCCCTTCAGTTCAGCCCAGTTTTGTGGATGGAAAGCCTGCCTGTGCCTCAAGCTTGCCAGCTCATCAGATCAGCTTGCCAGATGACAGAAAAGAGCCCTCAGATGACTCTAGAAAGGCTGGGTTGAAAGATCTTCCTTTAGGTAGCATGGAACTTGACCAGATTGATTCAAAAGGTGTCAATACCACTTCTGCCAAATCAGAAACAAATACTTTAGAAGATGGTATTGCTCAGTACATTCCAGTCCAAGCTATACATCAAGAGGCTGACAGTGTAAAAATGGGAGTTCATGAGTCACCAGGCTTGCAGGAAGATGGGCATACTGGCATTTCATCAAAATGTGTAAAAAATTTGAAGCCCAAGCACCCCAAGTCTAAACAAAATAAAACTGCAGCTGCCCAGCAGAAAACAGCTTCCGTAAACCAAGAACTGCATGGCAAAACACATACTGTGTCAGCTGTTCGCAGCCAGTCTTCAGTAAGTCTGAAGCAGCAAGTCGAGGAGCATGGGGATCTCCAGCATTTTCATAAGCCAGTGAAAGTTAAGAAAAAACATGCAGATAAAGATGTGAAGGCCCAGGGCTGCGAATCTGGAATGGCCTTAAAGAAGCCGCTGCAGTTGTTAGGGAAAAACATTCCACGGGGCCAAATCCCACCACAGGTACGGAAGATGTCCGCAGAGAGAGCAAGTGACAAGTCTTCCAGCCATCATTCGGGTTCAAAAGAAATATCACACACAGTGTCGGGACCAGCACATCCTAAACAGGGGCAATTAGCCCACCACAACCAGAAGCAGTTACTGAAACACCCCATTCTTAAAGCCAATAATTGTGTTAAAGAAGAAGGAGGGAAAAGAGATTCGGCAGGTGTGCCTCTGGATAATTTGAAAGAGGATGAAAAAGAGAAACTGAAACTCAGAAAGTTAGAGAGGAACCTTCAGCCTCGACAGAGGAGAAGCAGTAGAAGCCTTTCAGTAGATGAGCCTCCGTTGTTCATTCCAGATAATATCTCTACTATAAAACGAGAGAGCTCGGATCACCTATCTCCCACTGAGAGCAAAAGTCTCTGGGTACCTAGTAAGCAGTGTGGGTTTTGCAGAAAACCGCATGGCAACAGGTGTGTGTTTGTGTGTGTAGGTATATGTTTTTGTTGTTCAGATGTTTCAGTAATCAGATACCTGCTACTCATGTCCTGGAGTCTAGCACCCAGACTATCTTTTTTAAATTAACCACAAAGCACCCTGTCAACTTTCTAACATTATAGACTCTTGAGCTACACTTTCTTAAGAAAGTAGGGTAAACAAAATAGTGATGAGCTGTGATTACCCAGCGTAATAGTTTGAGTCTATTCATGTTTACACCGAAATAAATAGTTGCTGTGTTCTGTACCGTCTGTGGCATAGTAAATGTGCTTCATGTCACAACATTGCAACATAGATATGCAGAAGAGGTTTCTCTGGAGCATTTCCTGCTGCCCCTCTCACAGCAGACAAGGCAATCTGCTGGTCAACTTTGAACAACTTCTGTGGGAGCTGCAGTAAAAAAAATGATAGCTCCAACTGGTTGAATAGCTAACATGCTGCATAAACACGATGCATAATTTTTTGGTATGGGGAATAGTAAAAGTGATGTTTGCTAGATGGAGGTATGTAATTTTCTCTGGGATATGTTGTTAGCTTCCTGATACTATCCACTGACGTGTGTTCTTTGGAAGAATGCAGTTGGCTTTTTTTCTGATGTTCCAATAATTGGGTTCTGATGAATATATTTGGTTTATATTTAATAATAATAAAAATAAATTTTTATTTATATCCTGCCCTCCCCAGCCGAAGCCGGGCTCAGGGCGGCTAACAACAATATTTAGTAAACAAAACTAACCAAAAGTATACAATAATAATTTTACATGGTATTTAAATATCTCAAAAAAGTTTTACCCCCAGTAGTGAAAAGTAGTTGAACTGAAATATATAATCATGAAATAAAATTGCTTCACTTATGTTTGATTAGGAAATCAAGCTCACTTAATGTGTTTTTAAAATGGCACACTTTACAAGTACAGTGGTACCTCAGTTTATGAACATGATCTGTTCTAGAGGTCCGTTCTTAAACCAAAACCGTTCTTAAACCAAGGCGCGCCTTCCCTAATGAGGCCTCTCGCCGCCAGTGCCCTTCTGCCGTTCGGATTCTGTTCTTAGACTGAGGTAAAGTTCTCAAACCAAGACACTATTTCCAGTTTTGCTGAGTTTGTAAACCAAATCGTTCTTAAACCGGACTGTTCTTAAACCAAGGTACCACTGTATTGAAGTTGTAAAAATTTAAACAGGATGACTTAATGGCTTATGCTTCCCTGACATTATTTAAAAGTTAAAGAATTGGGGAGTTGTATTTCTCATCACTAATTGTGTCACATGATAAAAACAGCATGAGCCTATTAAAAAAAAATAAGTTGGAAAACAAAAACCTTTAAAGATATTATTTTCATAGGCCCAAAGAATTCTGTATTCCCCTTCTTACTGGTAATCATCTAAAATAATAATTAACACTTTGAAACTGCCCATTTTGCCTGGTATTTTAGCTTTTTATTGTGTTACACATTTTATGAAAAGAATGGATTTTAAGAAATGGATTTATCACATCAGTGCTGGCATCTGGAAACATTGATTGGCTTTGTTTGGACATCATGCAAATCATAGTATAATGCGATAAAAACCTGGTGTAGCTCTGAGGAGATTGGAAACTTATTCACTTCTGGTTCCTGTTAATCACAGTTTAGTGTGTTGTCATAACCCTAAACTGTGATGAAGTTAACTAGTTCATTTAAACAAATATCTTCATATCCCATTTTTGAAGTTGACCAACAAGCATAATAGACCTTAATCAGTTTGTTGGTGTCAGGGAACTGCCATCAGTGCCGGAGGGAGAAAGCAAAAGCCAGAGGGATTCCAGAGAGCATCCAGGGATTGGGAGAAGCAGCCCGTCTTCTGGGGAAGAGAATCAGCGTAGCACCAGTGGAGAAGGGGGGCAGATGGGGGAAGCGGCGAGGCGGTCCCATGACTCCTTGCCTGGGACCAGCGGGGAGAGTAGAGGTCCTCCGCTGCCTACGCCCTCCTTGCGCAGAAGGCTTTCGCGCAGAGAGAGTAGGAGGAGACTAGGCGTCAAAGAGCTTCTTTGCTGGAAGAAGTTTAAGAAACGCCCACTGACGGATTCTGCCAGCGATTGAGTCAGCCACGGGTGAGTGGCTGTCCGGACAGAAAAGGTTCACTTTGGCAACCCAGCCAGGTGTTTGCACCCAGCCGGGGAGACAGGCACCTGCTTACGCACGAGCAACCCCCAGAACCATTACAGTTGGTTTGGACAACATGGCAAGTGATAGAAAAGCAACAATGGAAGCAAGAGTTTCTGAACTCTTTTATGGCCACACAGGAGGAGGGGCTAGAGAGTGTGAACCTAAACCTCACTGTAGCTTGTTCTTTTTATGCTAAATTGTGGTTTAACATGATGTCTGAACTGAGAAATTCTGTGCATAGAAATTTGAATTTCCTTTTTTAAAAAAAAAGGTTTCTGTAATTTAATAGATACCTAACTGTTGGTAACAGTGGTATCTCATTCTTCTGTTGAAAACGTTTACCACCTTTCTTTGTGGGTATTGTTTAAAATTGTGGAGTTGTATTCAACTAAAATAATTGCATGTGTGGAACAAATTTTCTTCCCTTGTGTGCCCACAAATCTGCCCTCTGGAATGTGGAGGAAGGAGAGGAAGGAAAAGTTCTGTTGCACTTGTGGAAGACATTATGCAATTATTTAGTTGGATCCAACATGTGGTTTTTAAGATATCAGTTGCCTACTGCATATTAAATTGATGGTCTCGTTCAGGTTGTTGGTACTGGTGGCAACATAATGCATTGGACCCAGACTTGTCCCTGCGTAAATTGAAGGGCTGTTTCCATTCATCCTAGGATCTGGGATGCAGTAGGGTCTTTCTGTTAGAGAAAGGGGCAAGTCCTCCATTTACTACCTTCCATACTGTTTTGGAAGATTATCTAACCATGCACTCAGTAGAATTCAAGTGGGAAAAAAGTCATTGGGTCTTCATTGCCTAAATTTTAGTAGCTTTTTTATTATGCTTTATAGTGTGCAGCTGACAGAATAAATGATGCCTGACTTTAGAACAATGTAAAATTAGTCCCTGCCATTATAAGCATAATTTGATGACCTCTTCCTCCAAATAATACGGGTTCTGATAAGTAGAAATTATGGAGTATAGGAAAGTTAAGCTGGCATTTTCAGCATGGTGAATAAAGCTGTATCCCAGCAGCCCTAATGGGCATGCATAAATTTTGCATTCAGGAGTTTGCCTTATTCTTATTGATATTGGGTAGTGTTGCATGTGTGCAGCAGGGAATAATTAAAATAACATTTACACAGAAATATGTGTTCATTTTGGTTGTTAAAACTAATGCTGAGTTTGGTTAAACAGTGTAATACGTTGTATTTTAAATGAATTTAAATGTGTAGTCTGGGGATCTTCTGCTTGCTGAAAATATAAGTGTAAAGGGAAACATATATAAAAACATACTTTCTGAAGTATGCTTACCACTGTACTTTCTATAGTTTGGTTCTTTTTTTACATTTGGAATAGAGTCACTTTCACTTATGGTGTACTGTTTGCCACTTGATAATTAAGTTAGTTCATTAATAACCTGCTTCACATGGTAAAATAATATTTTTTTATGTTTTTGGAAAAGTGCATCTAGTGGTCCGCACTTGCAATGATACTACTATTTTCTTTTTAATCCAGTTACATTAGGTTTCCTTTCAGGCTCAATTCTAACTTGAAACATTGCTTTTTGTACCGGGGCTCTCGGCAGTGGTTTAAAACTGTAGCACCCTTCACATTCTGTAAAGTGGATCCACATGATGAAACCACAGGGAGGCCACACTGCTGGTCCACTCACCCAGCTCCACTTCTTATCTCTGCATTTGAACAAATGCCTGATGCGGGTAGGCAGTTGCACTTGTAGAGTCTCCTTCCATTTGATTGCCAGCTTGTACTTTGGGCCTTTTGATCATGTAGAAAAACCTTGAGAAATATAGCTGGCTTTCCCCTTCAAACCTTTGCTCGATGCTCAGAGGTGGAAGTGGAGCGAGGCAAGCGGGTGAAATGTCCATGGCCAACCACTCTTAATTGTGTGTAGCCTGTTCACTTGGATCATGTGTGATCATGTGTGAAAGGGGCTTGTTTCTCTTAGAATTACGAATATCCTACTGAGAATTATGAGTATCTTACTGAGAAATGTTTGAAGTATCTTTTCAGAAGAATGATGTGAACAGAGGTCATACTACGTCATTAAAAACTGCATAGGAATATATTGCTGCAGTACAGATGTGCACATTAAACGGTGGATTGGATCAATACTAACAAAATAATCATATGAATGTGTCCTCCAATGCATGTATGTATCATGTTTGCAGCCCAAGGGTGGAATCCAGAGCTGACCTCTCTACTGACAGAAGGCATTCATCAGAGGAATTGGGGTGGGAGGAAATTTTCAGTGATTCCTTGTCCATCTTGCCCCTCCTTAAATCTGCTTCATAGGATTTTGGGGCTACCATATTTTTGAAGGGCATGGGGGTGGGGTTGCAGGTGGAGGGGGTATTACCAAAAATCACTGCCCTCCCACAGGTTCCCCATCTCTGTCCAACACTTAAACATTTTACTTTTTTGGAGGGTAATTCTCTTTTTCATCCCCTTGCCCCTGCTTAAGTTCTTCTTTAGCATTTGAAGATCAGATTGTCCTTGACATGAGAAATTTTTTACAGTTATGCCCTCAGTGTGGAATTTGTTGTAGAATCAGGGTCTTCCATGTTTGCCAATCTACAATACCTACTCCAGTTCATCTGTGTTTACAGTGGATTAACAATTTATGTAGTTAGCTACATATACTTCTTAAATAGTGGTACATTTGTTATACTTTATTCCTGTAAAGTTTTAAGAATTAGCTTCCCTTCTTTGTGTCTGTAAAAACAAAGAGTGGTTTCCCCCCTAAATGCTAGATAAGGGTATAATTTAAAAAATGCTAAATGGCTATATATGCTATATTGAAATCATGTATTTTGTATAGCCATACCAAGAAATCTTAAAATGTTTTTCAACAGAGTAGTTACTAAAAATACAGTTGACAGTATTTGTTTCACCCTACATGATCTTGCTTCACATCGAAGAATGGAAAGGAGTGAAGAATGACTTTTTGCATTTACTAACATAAATTTCTAGTTCCTGAATATGCTGCTCGATTTGTTTACAAGAGCAATCTGTGCTATGTATTTTAAATAAAGCTAATTTTGAGTTGGTGTATCATTTTTTAAAAACTTGCTTTTGAACCCAACAAAATTATTTTGAATGTCCACATTCCACTTGGGTGACTGCTTATTTGAAAAAGATAGTCTGGACGTTGCATTAGTATATTTTAAGAGACTCTGTATTTACAGTAACAAAACCATGGTTCAGATACATTTATTGCTTTACTCTGTTTGCAGAAGGCAGTACATTGTTGCAATCAGAACATCTGTTTTAAAAATTGGTGCTTAAGTGAACTGTGTACAACCAGTACTTCATTTTGTTTTCTTAAATTTTTGCAGCATGTTGGTTTTAATGTAAAGCTTATTGAAACACTTTGAATACCACCCCATTATTAATATTTTTAAATGATTTTTTCTTTCTTTCTGTTGCAGTTACACACCTGCTAATTCAGCCTTACAACATGAGTAGCGCTTGGACATCAAACTGTGAAGCTGTCTGCAGCCAGAATTTTTAGTATTAGCTACAGTTACACACACCTTCAAAAGCCACGGAAAAAGAAATTGTTTGGCCTTTAAAGCCGTCTTCAGCTCTTCATAAATGATTCTCTCCTTTTAGACATTTGGGGCATCTCCCTTGCCCCTTGACAAGTGAGATTCCTTATTACAGAGGTAGCAAGGGGGGTGGAGTCTTGTGGTCCTGCAGATACTGTTGGACTCTCATCCACCCTAATCATCATGGCTAGTTGAAGTCCAGCAATCTCTGGAGGACTGCAGGTTCCCCACTCTCTCTTACTAACTTTGCTACATGCTTGTTAGCTATCCTACATATACACAGTATTCCTAGTGCCAGTACTAAAATTCAGTCTCTAATGGACAAAATTTTTAAATGAATTCAGAACAGCAAATTGGGGTCTGATGTTTACTTGGAAAATGCTGGCTTTCATTTTTGTAAACTTTCGTTTTTGGCTGGCATGTCTATCCCTGCCACGTTCATATTCTCTTTATCAAAGTGATGAAAAGAAAAGACAAGGAAATGCCCATTGTGTTTGGAGAGTAAATTAAATACCTTTATTTTGTATTTGTAGAACTAAATTAGAGCTTTGTAAGCTGATACAGAATATAGCTAGCCAGCTAGCTTAAGCCGCCCAGAGTGGCTGGGGAAACCCAGCCAGATGGGCAGGGGTATAAATAATAAATTATCATTATCATCTGTTAACTATTCCCATGTTTGTTCTATAGGCTTGAATTTTCCTATAGCAAACCAAGCCATAAATTGATGTATTTGTCAAATCAAATTTCTGTTTATGGGTAGGATCACAGTATACATTTAACTTGTAAATAAAGTTCTGAAAGAGCTCATTAAGAGTTAGTAACAGTCGTATAAATTGGGATTGACACAAATGGTCATTATTCCAGACTGGAATTTTTTAAATACAAATATGTACTGATTCAGAATTCAACACAAAAAACATGCTTACAGGTTGTATGACATTAACTCTTAAGTCTGAAAAAATGAGAGTTAAATTGGAACAGAAATTACATAACAAAGAGTCAGATGTGTGTACATAGTTTAAGCCTGTGTTCATAAAGATTTATTTCAGTTGGTGTTTAACTGAGTTTAGTCACTTGACAAAAGCGATGTACAGATCTGATAATTTGGGAGCCATCTTGATAGCCTGCTCCTCGTTTGTTGCCCCCCATCCCAGTCAATGAATAACTGAGCCATAAGGAGTCCACCTTGGTGTTATCTTGTTTCTTTGCTTTTCTACTGTAATGCTCTTGCTGAAACAACATATTCAGAAGCAGGCTTGCCCTTTAAAAAAAAATCAGAAAATATAGATTCATTTTAATTTACCTAAACATAATTGCAGCTGCTTCATGAATGATTGTGGCAGCTGCTGTCTTTTGTTCAGGACACTGGGAGCACTGCTGTGATTGATCAACAGTTATGTTTATGTGCTCACTAGTTGTTTTAGAACACTTTTCTCCTCTCTTGAGTGTGCTTAGCATCTGAGTGAGTGACTGCTATTGAAAGTACAATACCCCCTTATTGCTGTTCTGAACACTTTCCCATATTGACCATTTCTTTCTTAATTGGAATAGTCGCTGCTAGTATTTCAAAAGTATGAAATTAATTCTGATTCCAAACATAATGTCCGTAACCCAAAACGGGCAGGAGTTCCCCATAACCTTTTCGGGCATGGGGTGAAGGGAACACTTTTCTATTTCTATATGGTCTCCCTACATTACAAATGCAGTCTTCTTTATGCACACCAGAGATGCAAGATCATAAAGCCTGAAAGGGCTTTCACTAGTCTGGGGATAGGCAGTGTGATGCCTGGCAGGGAGGGAGGACAGGAGGACTATAACTCATCATCCCTGACAGTTGGCCTTGCTGATTAGGGTTGGTGGAAGTTGTAATCACAAACATCCCAAGGGCACCATATTGGCTACTCTGGCCAGGTCTATTTTTCTGCCAATTCCTTATCTTTTCCACATTTCTATGAGGAGGAGCACTTTTTCTTACTTTTATTTCATTCCCTTATCGCTACATTTAGACATTCAATTTCTATCAGATTTTTAAAGCAAAGAAATACAATTATTTTCACACTAAATCTGAATATTTAGTCCTCCACATAGCTAGTTCAGCTTTCAGCAGATTGAATCTACACAATATAACTTGAATATGGATTTATCAGACATAACTTCATATTGTCATAATGAGATTTGCAATAAGTTTTGGGATCCTTAAACTGGAACATGACATTCTAGAATGTTTTGGTTGTGATGGAAAATGTCATGATTCCCCTGCCATAGAAAACAAAGCAAAATCAGTTCCTGGTTTTCAAATATGCTAGTTTTTATGGCCATCTTGGAAATTGTGATAGGCTCAAATTACGGACACAGTTACCTGACAGAAAATTTGGTTGAAACCACTAGTGCTTATTATCAGGTAATATGTTTAGTAATAGGCTAGACTAAAAAAGCCTAGAAGATAATCTGAAATACTTTATAAGTTTTATGTATGAGCTGACAGCTGAGATTTGTTTCTTATGCCTGAATGAAGCATAAAGAAATTGTTAATGGAACACTACACCCCCACCCCCCTCTGATTGTTAGAAGCCAAATAGTCACATATGTAAGTATTGGCTGGAAACCCGTATGGTAAAATTCTAGTCCAAGTAACTATGAATGTGAATCTGTACTTGGAGTTATTTCACCCCTCTGAGCTTGAGCTGTCTTTAGTGGTGCAAGAAGAAGTGAAGTACACTGTTCTTACTTGTTTCTTACTTGACATAGTTTAGAAAAGGCCAGTCATACTCTAGGATCCCATGCTCTATAGCATTCTGGCTATGTATTGTGTACCTCAGCAGGACACCCCCCCCAAAAAAACCCCAGGATTTATCGAGTATCAGGCAGGTCTATTATAACTGTTATTGTTATTAGAGGAATGTGGGTTAGCAGTGTAGTACAAGACAGATACTAAGGTTATTGGGCCACTTCATTAGAATGGTTGCTTTCAGTTACTTGGAGCAACAAACTATTGGCCGGACTCGTACCATGTAATGGCAGGCTTGTTAGGAATTGCCTTAGTGAATCTTGACAAAAAGGTTGTCCGTGTTTGCATCTTCCTGATAAGATCTTAACACTAGAACTTACAAATCTTTGTGAATAATTTAAATTCTATAACAAGTAAATTTGTGGGGGGAAAGTTACCCAAGCTGTTAGGGAGCACTTTTAACATTGATTTCTGCTCTCTAGTGAGTACTTCAGTCTTCTTCTTATAAACATGAGGAGGGAATTTAACGTGTTAATTGAGGTGTTTGGGGGCAGGGGGAACGAAGGCTGCTTGTGCAGTGAGTTTTGGCTCACTCCTTACAGCTGTGCCCCCCACCGGTTCTGGTGGTTTCTGCAACCCTCCAGGGCAGATTTAGGTGGTGCAGAGAAGCAGTGTGAAAAGTCCTGTTGCATGAGCAATCTCTGCATGCAACAACTTAGTTGAATACCATCCATAATTTTCTGGATTCCTGTCTTTGCCAAATGCTTGAAAGATAGAAATTCATATCCACCAGAAGGCTGCCCTTAAGTTTCCCTCAACTGTTTCAACTCCACCTTGTTTTCTATATCATTTTAAGGAGAAATTCAAAATGCAAGAGATTGGATGTCCATAAAATGGTACACCCTTCTCCCTCCCTAGAAAATAGAGAAAGTAAAGACTACTGATGAGTGCAAGGGGAAGTTAAGATTATTTCTCGGTTTGGGTTATCTTAAGTTTCAATATTATGAAAAATGTAAGGTGCCCTTTAGGACAAATATCTATTAGGAGATTAATTGCAAAATAGAATAGATCTATGAAAAGACCAACTTTTATTCTATTTAGGAATGAAATTGTTTCTTGCACTGGAATTGTGAACTTCTGCTTCACTAACTTTGTTAGTTTGTGGCAGTTGCAGCCATGCTTGTTTAATGATCTAGATAAAGCTGCATTTTGAATAATGCAAGGATATAAAATGTCATGTGATGCCCAGTTGGCCAGCTTAGGTCCTCTTTTGCTAATATTTTGGTGATGTATGATAATTTGATTATATTTTTCTGTTGTGCTGCATCATTTTGTACTATGAGAGGCGTAGCATATTTGGAGGGGCACATATACTTTTAAAGGTGTATAAGCAACTTAATCAGTTTCTTTTCCGGGTCTATTTGATAGCCAAAGAATTCTTTGATTCTTTGCTACATTTCTAAATTAGTGTGACAAGATCCAATTTTGGTGTCACCTTGGCAACTCCTACCATGTTGTAAGGCTGGAGCAGTGGATGCAATCTCCAACAAGCTGAGTGGAGCCAGTGCTGCAATATACTCCCTTTAAGATGTGATGTTTTTACAGTCGAGGAAATGTAAAGTCTTAAGCACATTAAGTCATTTGTTTTTTCTTGTTTCAGGTTTATGGTAGGCTGTGGCAGGTGTGATGATTGGTTTCATGGTGACTGTGTTGGTCTGAGTCTTTCTCAAGCACAGCAAATGGGAGAAGAAGACAAAGAATACGTATGTGTAAAATGTTGTGCTGCAGAAGACAAAAAACCCGACCCTGTCAATCAAACTATACCGGATGCACAAGTGAAACCGGAAACAACACAAGAAGGTAGAATGATGGAGTGCGAAAAGCCTGGAATAGCAAAACAAATCTCCATGTGTCCACAAAGTAAAACAAAGCAGGGAGAAGAGACTATGAAGCACAAGGTCAAAATTTTTAAAAGGGTAAGAAATGCTATTGTAGTTGCTATATAATAATAATGATGATGATGATGATGATAATAATAATAATAATAATAATAATAATAATAACAACAACAACAATAACAACAACAACCACAACAACAGTAACTTTTGTAGGCTCCTGTAATTTTTTATGTGATTTATAAGACAAGGGGATACATAATCTCTTAACACGGTTTAAGGAATTTGCATATATTGACTGAATTCTGTACAATTTTTGAACAAGGCTCATTGGAGATTATGTATATTGACTGGGAAACGTGCATCATTCCATCCTCATGAATGGATTATGAGCACATGCACCCTGAACCCTGGTGAATGTGCAGAATGTCTGGTGATTATGTACTTTAACAACTCAACTTGCATTACCCCTAACATAAAAATATATATTCTGCCTATCTGCACTCCCAACGTAGAGAAAAGTAACGAATGACAGCTCTCCGAATTCATTGAGGAATGTATGGTGTGAATGTGAACCTCACAGAAGGTTCTCTGCTCTGGTGAGGCTTTCATGAATAGTGGTATATAAATATTTTTATGAATAAATAAACTTGTGGCCTCATGTTTTAGTGCATTAGGTGTTAATATTCTGTTTTGGGGCCTTTTGCTGGGCTTCATAGGCAGAGATGCCAGAAATTTATGTTCATTTAAACGAAACTTCAGTGTGCATAATTTCCTCTGTTTTTTAATCTACATCTAATCAACACACACACACACATGTAAATGTATAGGTATAAAACTGATCATTCTGTTAGAAAGGACTGCAGTCCAAATGCTTTCTAAGATTTCTTAACACTTGTTGCAGGAATCTGGTGATGGAAAACCAGTATCGGAATGCAGAGATTCTGAAATGAAAAAAAGGCAGCAAATTCCTGTTAGGAAAACAGGACAAATGGTTGCATGTCCTCAGCGATCATCGGAAGACAAACACGAAAGAATGAATAAAGACAATCTCAATGTCTCTTGTTCAAGTGAAAGCACAACAAAAACCGGTAATTAAAAATTTTGAAGTTGCTTTTTTTTAAAACAAAAACAAAATCACATTTAAAATATAATTTTAATACGGTACATGGAATGAAATATATAAGTGCTCATTTTAAATACTGCTGTGTGGGTTGCAGCTTAACCTGACAATGGAAGACTTGGACTCCTAAAATATTGCTTTCATTGCTGGAAATAAATATTGTGAAGGGGGACAGCCACTAAGGGCTCACTGGACTTGGGTGCCTATAGTGACAAGAGAAGGCAAGTTGCTTCCTCATGCAGGCTTTAGGATCCTACAAACCAGGTCTTTAATAAAGCATACAAAGCTATGGTCTACAATTTGGATTCCTTAACATAAATTTCATTAAAGAAGGCTGACTTTTAATGGAAAGTATTTAGGATCAGTTGAGTAATTTGCTGTCTGTCCCGTAATTTCTAATAGAGATGGACTTGGTTTACAGGTTGTTGTTTTTTTTAGTAAGACAATGCCTAATATTGTTTTGTACTAATCCCAACAGGATAATCAGTTGTGTAGATCCAAAATTACGTAATTGTATGTTCTTTCAAATGTAACAACGCCTTCCCTTCAACCTTGTGAAATTTCAAATTCAAGTTATTAAAGCTATCCCATGATGTGACATTTATATTTTAATGCAGGTGTTCAGGATAAACAGGAAGTAAAGAAAAAGAAAACGGAGAAAGGGGGAGCAACCAGTAATGTACACCCAGCTCCTGCCCCTGCATCCAAACCTTCCACTGATCAAATAAGGCAAAGTGTTCGGCAGTCTCTTAAAGAAATCCTGGAGAAAAGGTGCGGCCGACGAGCTAAACAAATTGTTAATGTCTCGATTGTTATTGTTTCCTGGTGGAAACCAAACCAAACCAAAAACATATGATGTGTGTATTTTTCAGGCTTGCAGACTCAACACTGAAGATTCCTGAAGAAAGAGCAGCAAAAGTTGCAACTAAAATTGAAAAAGAACTATTTTCTTTTTTTCGAGATACTGATTCCAAGTATAAGAATAAGTACAGGAGCTTGATATTCAATCTGAAAGATCCCAAAAACAATGTAGGTGATGTTATCTATGTTTGATACACATTCTGAAATCTTTCCGTTAGTACTTGACTTTCTTAACGGGGTCAGTGTGATAAAATATAACCTGCTTATGGTTCTCTCCCCCCCCCCAAGTGCTAGCAGTGTTGTCTTTCAGTTATTTTGGTAGCATATCCATATTGAATAATGTTTGTGACTGACGATGGGTAGAGTCTAGTCCCACTGTTGACCCATGGAATAACTTGTTTCAGCAGGCATCTCCACTAATGTAATAGAGAAGTGGAGCTTATATCCTCCCTCCTCTTGCAATCCTCTGTGGTATCGCTCTCTATTAAAATCTGGTGGTTGTGGGTGGGGAAGGGGCTGCAATGGGAGGGGGAAACTTCTAAAAATATTTCTTCTTTTCTTGTGTTAGTGAAGGAAATTTGTGGGTCAAAAACTGTTACGTGAGTGGAACAGCAGCATTGGATTCCACCTGAAAAAATGTGGGTCAGCCCAATCTATAAGCTCACTTCTTTATGATTCCTTGCTATTGTTGTTCTCTGTTGACGTCTGTAAAACTAAAGTATTGCTGAAAGGTACATAGATATGCCTGCAGATCAAGTCTGCCAATGAAATAAGTTGTCTGATAAAACTCCAACTTTCTGTGTGTTCTGGGAGGTTTCCATTCCTGCATTCTAATGTTTCTTGTTATGTTTAACTATACAAAATTCTACAAAGGACCCATATGTCTATTTCTTTGTTCACCTAATTTAAACTACCAGCACCTCTTCAAATCTTTTTCCTTGGTGAGAATTTCATTTTTCAATAACTATTGTTTGAAAAATCAGCCACTGAAAACTCACCCGAGTTTCATTTTTCGAGATGTGTCCTTCAGGCTAGCAAAGAGATCATTATTTATTTATTTATTTATTTATTTAAAAACCATTAAAACGTGCTAAGGATTTTTAAAGAATCTGACTTCACTTTGTGAAATGGTGGATCCATTAAGGACATTAATGTACAACTATTTGTATCTCTGTGTAGAGAGGGCAGTTTTTAAAAATGATGTACAGGTGAGACTGAAAAAACTCAATTTTCTTTTCTGGTTGAAATTGAATTAGAAGCCTGTAGATTATTATTTTTTAATTGTTAGCTATAACTAATTACTGATTGTTTCCCCAGATACTGTTCAAAAGAGTACTGAAAGGTGAAGTAACTCCAGATCATCTCATAAGAATGAGTCCGGAAGAGCTGGCTTCCAAAGAACTAGCTGCATGGAGGAAAAGAGAAAACAGACATGTACGCTTAATCTACAGTTATTTATTTAATGGAACACCTGTTTCCTAGTGCTAATCAATACAAATTTCAAAACTTTCCACTTGTCTTCTGTGTTTCCCGTTCACCATCTGAAGTCTAATGGCTTCTTTCTCCAATGAGCAACTGCAGTGAATTTTAGGTGGTTGATTGTGTTGTAACTGCAGTGTGAATTTACAAGGGCTTGTTTAAATCACTTACAGCTAAAATGCTTTTGAAAATAGAACAACAACAAGAAGAAGCACTAAATTTTTTGTAAAACATGAGCTTAATTGATCAAAAAATGTTGATCTGTGGGACTGGTACAAAGTGGCAAAGGGAAAATATTTTACTGTTCCTAAATTACAAGCAGACCTGTAGATTTCCAGAATCCCTGCAAAAAATTGATGTGATAGATACATGTGTTCTCTGTTCATACAGTTATTGTACATTCCTTCCCACCTGATAGGTTCTCTCTTTGTGGAGGCTAGACCAACTTGTGTCTGAGCCTGGGGCAGATTGCTTCCTCACCCCCAACTGTGTTGCCAAATACATCCCTTTAATTAGTCCTACAGAAGTAAATATTTTCCAGGGGAAAATAAAGGGATGCATTTTACAAGAATGTGATGTGTTGGGTAGGCCCTATTGCACCTCGGGCGCTATCGTAGCCTTTGCTTTCTTCCAAAGAAGTGAATACCTACAAAAATAAAACCAAAATCTTTGGTGGCAGCATGCTCCAAACCTCCCATTGATGCTGCTTAAAGCCTATTCAGTGTGGCTCTTATTATTCGTTTGGAAATTGCTTATCAGTGCATAGTTTTGAAATAGTTCATCCTTGATCCAGTGACCAGCTTTCTACTGAATACAAGAGTCATCCTTCCAGAAGTTTAGCCATTCCATCCTTGGAAGCTGAGGAAATTGGGAGATAACGGCTGAATTTAGACAGTTTGCTGTGGTTTAGCAGAGAGCAAGCCTCAGGCTTGTCATCTTCCTTTACCTCTCTCCTTTTCTGGTATGGCTGTGAGAGCAGGGTGGGAGACTGAAAGCTTTCGCTTCTGTTTTTAGCTAACTGCATTATGCCCCAAACACATACCGACTTCAAACGGTGACAAGAAGTTGTCCTGTTTCAATAACGCATAATTAAGTACAATTTAGGATGCAGGCATAATGTGAAATTAATTGGAAATGGAAATGGGAGCTTCCAGTTGAAGGGGAGGGGAAGGGAGAGTGCATGAGCTCAAGTCTTCTGCATGTAATGCTCAACTATAGTTCAGCTTTACAGCCAGGCTCATGCCTCTGGCTGTGAAGCAAACATGGAATAATTGTATCCACCATCTGTTGCTCTCTCTAGATCTTCTACATATTCTTCATGCTAAACATCCAATGAAGGAGGAGGACTTTAGTTTTCATCTCTCGGACAACTATCTTCTCTTAGGTTTCATTTCCCATCATCCTAACCCAGCATGTACAGTGTTCAGGGATTATTATGGGAGTTGCAATTAAGCAACCTTTCCACCCATATTTTGGGGCTGCATCTGGTGATGTTTTCATAGGTTTTTACACTGTGTATCTGTTCTGTTCTTTGTTGTTTCTTGATAGACAATTGAGATGATTGAAAAAGAGCAGAGGGAAGTCGAAAGGAGACCAATCACAAAAATTACTCATAAAGGAGAAATCGAAATTGAGAGCGAGGCACCGGTAAAAGAGCAAGAAGCACCAATGGAAATTCAGGTATCACAGCAAAAATATTGTTTTTTTAACAAAATAAGTTGCGTTATTTGTTTAAAACGAACAATGCATTGGTTCTGTTAAGATAGATAAAGTGTCTGGGCTGAGACAAACCATAACCTTGGGTTTGGGTGTAACACAAGCCAAACCATGTCTTAGCCCCAAGAAGCACTGCAGCAGCAGGACTGGGGGAGGAGTGTAGCAATTGCAATCTGGGCACCTACTCATTTGCATTAAGCTATGGTTTGGCTTAGCATTGCCTGTGAGCTGGACCTCTGTATGTTGTGACTCTGATCATAAAGTTGTATTTTTATTCTATATAAAATAAAATTGTATTAACAAATTGTCTGTCTCTCCTTGTTTAGGAAACCCCTCCAGTTAAGATTGTGGAGAAAACGGAACAGATTGAAAAAGATAAAGAAGTGGATGAATCCGCCACTCCTGATACAACAAGTCAACATAAGAACCATCTGTTTGACCTCAACTGTAAAATTTGCATAGGTAGTATTAACTTTTGCATGCTTAAAAACCAGTTGAGAAGTTGGGGCTGCAGAACTTGAACATCTGCAGAGCCACAGGTTCCCCATAGCTCCCGTTATGGATAGCTAGCTCTTAATTTCAGTGAGAGTAGCAATGGGAGTGGCACAGTCTGATAAACTGTCCATTTATTTGCTATCAGCCCCTCATTGTATCCTTATAACAGCCCAGTGTTAGGCTGAAAGACAGTGACTCGTCCTAGGTCACTTGGTGAGTTTCCATGGCTGAGTGGGAATTTGAACTGGTCTCCCTTGTTCTAGGGACGCGGGTGGCGCTGTGGGTTAAACCACAGAGCCTAGGACTTGCTGATCAGAAGGTCGGCGGTTCGATTCCCTGCGACGGGATGAGTTCCCGTTGCTCTGTCCCAGCTCCTGCCAACCTAGCAGTTCGAAAGCAGATCAAAGTAGATAAATAGGTACCGCTCCGGCGGGAAGGTAAACGGCGTTTCCGTGCGCTGCTCTGGTTCGCCAGAAGTGGCTTAGTCATGCTGGCCACATGACCCGGAAGCTGTACGCTGGCTCCCTTGGCCAATAAAGCGAGATGAGCGCCGCAACCCCAGAGTCAGTCATGACTGGACCTAATGGTCAGAGGTCCCTTTACCTTTACCCTTGTTCTACTCAGGCATGTTAACTAATATACCACTCGGGTACCTATGCTTTTTTTGCAGCATGCAGTGTGATATGCCCCACGGAGAGCCTCAAGGTCCATAAATAACAACACCCTAGTGGTCCCAGGCCCTAAGGAAGTTAGATTGGCTTCAACCGGAGCCAGGGCCTTTTCAACTCTGGCTCCGGCCTGGTGGAACGCTCTGCTTCATGAGACCAGGGCCCTGCAGGATCTGATTTCTTTCCGCAGGGCCTGTAATACAGAGTTGTTCCGCCTGGCCTTTGGCTTGGAGCCAATTTGATTCCCTCCCTCCCTCTTTCTTTTTTCTTTTCCTTCTCCTCCTGCAATGAGGCTACATTTTAATATTTTAATGTTCCATTATTTTAATGTTGTATTTTATTTTTGTTTTTAAGTTGTAATCATTCATCTTGTTTTTATTATTGCTTGTAAGCCGCTCTGAGCCTGGCCTTGGCTGGGGAGGGCGGGGTATAAATAAAAAAATATTATTATTATTATATTGGAAATTCATCCTGCTTCTGACTGGGGACCATCAGTTCCTTTTTCTCTACCATTAGCTTTATCACATTGGTGCAGTTTGGCATAATGCGCTAAACTATGGTTAGAAGACTGCACCTCAGTGAGTCTTTGTTTTGCGTGTTCCTCCAACCTCCCTATGGTCTTGATGTGGCTGGAGGGAAGAGATCAGAAACTTCTGTTTTATATTAACTTCAGTTTAGTCTGAATTCTAAACTTTGGTTAATCTTAAGTGTAGCTAGTTGAATCGAGCCAAAAGTTCGTTGGAAGTTCGTTGAAGCAAATTAACTGCAATTAAGAATAACTGCAGCCTGTCTAGGTTCAAATGACACAAGAAGGTTATTTAAGATGTAAGCCAGCGCTTGTGAACTTTTCCACACAGCTGTACCAGATAGAGACAGGGCAAGTGCAAGTCCTAGGCTTCCTGTGACTTGTTCTCATAATGCTAAACCATGGTTTAGTGTTGCATCCAAATACTTTGTATTTCTTTAGGAAATATGTATTTTCAATAATAATTATCTAAAAATGGTTGGACAGTTGGGCAAATTAGAGAAATGTACAAAGCCTCTGGGTTTAATTTCAGTTAGCAAGATTTTGAGCATTATAGTAAGAATTGTAAGTTAGTGTTAAGATTAGGGGTTTTTTCTAATCTGGTATGGTTTAAACAGCGAAGCTTTCTAACTTGCCTTTTCAAGGTCGAATGGCACCACCTAGTGATGACCTTTCTGGGAAAAATGTGAAAGTGTCTGTTGGAGTTGCCCGTAAACCATCAGACAATGAAGCTGAAAGCATAGCGGATGCACTTTCTTCAACAACAAACATTTTGGCTTCAGAATTATTAGAGGAAGATACAGAATTGCCAAATCCAGCACTTGCCTCTGCTTCAGGCTCTAGGTAATAATTTTGTGGTTGTAACTGGAAACTACTGCACGGAACCCCACTGTACACAAAGAAACAAAAGCAGCCTTCATGTGTACTTTTAAAGAAGCTTACTGGCCCACCTGTGTGTATTCCAAGTACACAAAGTAAAGGCATTGAAAAACAGGTGCTTGTTATAAGTTTTTAAAATATATAAATGTAATGCGATTGTTTTTAAATATTGGTCTTTGCGTTTTCTTTGTTACCAACTGTCTTGGTGGTCTTGCTGTTATATTTGTAGCAAAAATGGAAGAAAACAGGTTGAGATTATTACTAGTCTTGCCCATATTTCTCTCTGTTAATGTTGCTGCCCCAGCCAGTGTCCCTGCTGCCATCCTCCCCCCACCGCCCTTGCAGTAGTCTAGACTGTTTTGCATTTATTATTTTTTCCACACTTTTGTCCTACAGATCAGAAATGCCTGGCATGGTTGAAAGTGAAGCACTATTTCTGGCTCGCCTGAACTTCATTTGGAAAGGCTTTATCAACATGCCATCTGTCGCAAAGTTTGTTATCAAGGCTTACCCCATCTCTGGCTCTTTTGAAAGTTTAACAGAGGTAGTATGTATACACTTAATGTTGTGTTGTCACTTTCCTTGGAAACTTTTCCAAATTTTCTTTTCATTGCGAACAACTAAAATTTGAATGTGGCATTGTGAATGCAGAGTATTTAAAAACACCAAGAGATGTTGTTCATTCTCTCTTATTTTAGGAAGGGTTTCGGTCATAGCACTTTGTTTAACAGATACTTCCATCCCTCATGCCCACTCTTCTTGTGGTAATACGTCAAAAGGTGTATCAGCGACTTAAATGAAGATCTCCAGCATGTACACTTTCTAGCTAGCTTTTTTACATATTGGCTTTCTATAAATTCATTTCTATGCACTCAAAAGGCAGTAGAATTTTTACTTCCTCCCTTCACTCATCATTTGAAATAATGTGCCTTCTTTTATGAATCATGAGTGATACTGATTTTTCTCATTTAGCTGTACTTTCATAGCAGTACTTCTCTAAGGTAACTTCTTTAAGATGTTTTAAAAATATAGTAAGTATTTGAAGAGTAGCTATTATTTTACAATGTTATAAATACTGCATAATTGTTTTCCCCTCCCATAGGATTTGCCAGATAGCATCCAAATTGGTGGCAGGATATCACCCCAGACTGTTTGGGAATATGTTGAAAAAATAAAAGCCATGGGTACAAAGGTAAAACCAAATTTGTTCTGGTCCTGGAAATGTATGGTGTTAATAGTCCCCTGTCCCCACTCAGTTTAAATGTTTTTAAAGGCACAGTTTGCTGCTGCTGCTGCTACTGTTTGGCATAAGTTCACTACTGCCATTTGTGCAGGATGCAGCACAGAACATGGACTGGATCAGGGATTCTCAAACATGGATCGCCTGCTGCTTTTGAACTACAATTCCCATCATCCCTGACCACTGGTCCTGTTAGCTGGGGGATGATGGGAGTTGTAGTCCAAAAACAGGTGGAAACCCAAGGTTGGGAAACCTTGGTCTAGATGGACCAGGCTCTTCTTATGGAAACACCTAGTCCTTCCGAATGATAAAGCCTAACAAAACTGCTCTCTATTCAGTGATAAATGAGTAGAGGTGGATGTTTAGCACATTTTCAGCATCTTTTCCTATGATATGAAGACCACATGACTGGAGGGAAGTGGTAGTAGAAGGCACGCTGGCTACGAAGCATGGACAGTCATGCAGAAATATTCATAGTCCTAAAAATATTTTGCAGATCCAAATGCGTCTCTGCAAGTAATATTTCCATAGTGCTGGAGTGGGGAGTTATTATTTTTTTTTACTAAAGATATTACAAGATTCTGCATGTGTAATTTCTGAAAGTTTTCTGCACAGAGAACTTCAGCTTAGTCTACTGATTGGATCGGATTTAATTTATCTATAAGAAGCACAGACTTCATACAGTGTATATATTTCAGGGCTGCTTTATTCAAAAGGCAGGCTGCACACCTCCAAAAATACCTGTATAAGTTGGATCAAATGGCTGAAGTTCCCTCCTTCATAAGTACTGTTGTTTTAAGATTGCTTCACACCCACAAGTGGCTTGCTGGGCTGGCCACTTGCTGAGAAATCCTTCAAAAGCTTTGCCAAAATCTGTGGAGAGGCCTCCTTTTCTTGGCTGCAGCTTGTAATAACCAAGACTACCCTTCTTTACCTGGAACTGAAGTCTCTGCAGTGTCAAATTCTCCTTGCGTGAAAAACCAACTCTTTCAGGTGCAGTAAGTACCTGAAAGTAAGATGATGATTGCTGACTTTCCCCTCTCCTCTCCTGCCCTGCCACCAAGTGCTGAATTCTGCTTTAGAGAACTAGCTGACAAATTGTAAGTTAATTTGTGCCCCTCCCTTCTCCATAGGAAATCTGTGTGGTTCGTTTTACCCCCGTGACAGAAGAGGATCAGATTTCATACACTTTGCTGTTTGCGTACTTCAGCAGCAGAAAGCGTTACGGTGTAGCTGCAAATAACATGAAGCAAATCAAAGATTTATATATCATCCCTTTAGGTGCCTCTGATAAAATTCCACATCAGCTGGTGCCTTTTGATGGTCCTGGTAGGTAACAAAAGTTGGCCATTTCACATGTTAGTGATGGAGACCTTGTTTTTGACATTTATACTGTTGAGGTGCATTTTGATTATCCCCAAAACTGGATAGCTTGAAGCTTTTACAGTGGTACCTCTGGATGCGAACAGGATCCGTTCCGGAGCCCCGTTTGCATCCTGAAGCAAATGTAAGATGCGTCTGCGCGTGCGCGGGTCGCGTTTTGCAGCTTCCGCGCTTGCGCGTGACATCATTTTGAGTGTCTGCGTGAGAGGCAAAACCTGGAAGTAACAACGCTCTGTTACTTCCAGGTCGCTGCAGATTGCAACCTGAAAATATTTAAGCTGATGCGTATTCATCCCAATGTATGACTATTTTGAGAGTGTGCATGAAGCTTGCAAATGTGGGAAGTCACCCTCATTGAGAAACCTCGCCTTTCAGTTTTTCCCCTCAACAAGCATGCATTAGTGCTCATGAATAAAGCAAACTTATCTTTATTTAACAGGAACTAATTATTTTAGAGTGTATAGGAATCCTACTTACAGGGAGCAGCTCTTGAGAGAGACATGGGGAAATCTGACCACTTGGACCAGCTGAGTTTTCTGAGATTGCAGAGGCATAGATAAGCTTTTTGGTAGAAATAGGTTTTTTTCTCTCCTGAAGTGTATGTGTATCTTATTAATTATACCACTGTGGTTCCCTGCCTTCCAAATGCAGGTATTGAAGTGCACCGACCCAATTTGTTGCTGGGTTTGATAATTCGTCAGAAGCTGAAAAGGCAGGCCAGTTCTGCCACCAGTACGAACCCTAGCCCTGCCGAAGAGAGTCCTGAGAATTTGCCCCCAGAAAAGAAGAGCAAACTGAGCAAACCTGAAGTCCTTCATTCTGAATCGGTGGAAAAAGAAGACGAGAACGACTTCTTCAACTCCTTCACAGCTGTATTGCACAAACAAAGGATCAAGTCGCAGCTATCGAATACCGAAGAAACAACTGTGAGTGAGCCTGCTGTGGAAAGCATCAAACTTGAACCACCAAAGCCTCTGCGGTTCCTTCCCGGAGTTTTGGTTGGATGGGAAAATCAGCAATCTGCTCTTGAACTAGCAAGTAAGCCACTGCCAGTTGATGATATTCTTCAAAGTCTTTTGGGCACTACGGGGCAGATGTCTGAACATATCCAGCCAGCAGTCAGCCAGCTTGCTAGTGAAGATCTGCCTTTATTAGATAAAAAGGCCAGCATAAAAGAAGAACTAAGGGACATTCCTATAGTAACTGCTGGAACTGAAGAAACGAAGGGGAGAAAGGACAGTTCAAAAGAACCAATTGATAATTTCTCTGCAGCTGATACACCAGTAGCCGATGTCTCATGCTCGTCAGAAAATCTGACAAGCATAAGTCTTAAGGGCAAACCACCAGATGTTTCTACAGAAGCATTTTTAGCAAACCTAAATATTCTGTCACAGAACAAGGAAACCAAAGAGACTCCTGAAAGCAATCTAAGGTTGGGTGACGGTGCTAATGTTTCTCAGGAAAGGACCACAGATTTTCCCGTCTCGGCGAGCACAGGGAAAGGAATTGGGAGCAATAATGGCGGCGTAGCATCTGTTGATAGTATGACTGTGAATAGTTCACAGTTCATCAATCTTAAAAGGGATCCAAGGCAAGCAGCAGGACGAGGCCTACAGAACAATGCTTCAGAAAATGATGGGGACAGTATTAAGTATGAAGAAATGCAGAATAGTCAACAACCGGACACTTTAGAAACCGAACAGGCTAAAGTAGATAATAAGCAACTGTCAGGAAATGACCTAGCTTCAGATCGGAGCGATAGTCAAGAGTGCAAGAAGTTGTTGGTTTCAGCTGCATCTACAGCAGACAGTGTGTGCTCCTCACAGCCGGAAAATACAAATCCGTTGTGTGAAGAAGCACTGATGCAAAGCACTGAGGCAGTACATCCCATTAGAAGAGGATTATTGACACCGCCGTCATCATCTCAGTTTGAAGCAGATAATGCCAGCGGTTCTGAATTCAGTACCAAAATGCCCAGCCCTGTTGCAAGTGGAAGCTTTTCACTAATCAGGACTCCGCAGCCAAATTTTCAGCACACCAAAACTTCTCCGCCTGGCTCTCAGTTTCAAGGGGCTGTTGCCCCTAATTTCCCTCCCCAAAACAATCCTGTGTTTGGCTTTCCTCCTCATCTGCCCCCTCCGCTCCTCCCTCCTCCAGGCTTTGGCTTTGCTCAGAACCCTCTGATGCCTTGGCCCCCCGTTTTGCACCTGTCAGGTCAGCCCCCACATTTTGTTGGACCAGTTACGCCAGTGCCAGCCCTGGCTCAGAAACAGCTGAGATTCTCGGGGCCAGAACACTTTTATCAGGGTAGAGACACCCGGAGGACAGAGAGGCGTCACAGTGATCCTTGGGGTCGCCAGGGTCCCCATGTGGAGAGGGCATTTGGTAGGAGGAAAAGCGACCAGCACAGGCAGAGGTTTTACAGCGAGACCCACCACCAGAAAAAGGGCAGGCATGAATGGGAGCCGGATTCCGAAAGAAATAGGCATAGAGATAGAAACCAGGAGAAAGAGAGAGAGAGGAAAAGCAGGGAGGAAGGGCATCGGGACAAAGAGAGGTCGCGGCTTTCACATAGCGACAAAGACTCTGAAGGCAAATCCAGAGACAGTAGGAATCTTGACAAGAAGGAAGCTCCTAAAAGTGAAGAGCGTGCTCAGGAGGAGAAAGAGAGAGAGAAAAGTAGGGAGAGGCACAGAGAGCGAGAGAGCGACAAGCCCCGAGATAGACATCAAAAAGACAGGGACCACAGTGACCGGGGGAAAACCAAGAGGTAAAAGTAGCGGGGAAGGGGGTCCACAGCCTATCTTCTAAAGTTTATAATAAACAGGAAATAATCTGTTTTAAATATGTCCTAAAACTCTGTAAAAAGATATGCTTGGGTATCAGTTGTGCCATCAGTTCTTTCTTTTTTAAAAAAATATCCAGTGTTTAATGTTTTGTAGAGACAAGTCTTGTTGGGTACCAACCAGTGTACCGCTTGCTCATTTACTTTTACATTCAGCCGCCCTAGGAGCAGAGGTTGAATTGTTCAAAATTTTACGTTGCTTGTATAGACAATAATTTAAGGGTTTTCCTTTGATATGCAATAAAAAGTGCATAAAGGTTCTTTGTTCGATTTGGCTTCAGTTGACATATTTGCAGCCTTTGGTGATTTGTGCTCGCTGTTTGAAGATGCTCCAGTAAATATAAAGGAGAATTTTGTATCATTCACTCTTCTTAGATTACAGTGACTTGAAAAGAAAAGAAAAGACTATGACACACAGAAACCCAAGTTTGAATGCAGTATACAGCATACTTGAATGGTGTTGAAGACTTTCAGAAGACAAGCAAAATGAAAAAAGAGCAGTATTTATCATCATATTTCCACCCCTATGCATCTGAAACAGTTTTTGAGCAGAAATTAGAAGGCTGCATGGTCCAAAGTTTATTGCTTTTAGGGTACACATTTTAATAAGGTTCCCCCCCCACCTTTGAGCCTTTATGCTATAATTTGTATTAATTTCCCAACCATTTCTCTCGCTTCAAAAACTTGAATACCTAAGCTTGTACATGACATTGTGTTTTACTATCCTTTATATTGTAAAATGTAAATATTTTAAGGGATATTTTGATTCTACAAATGATAAAGCCTTCTCACAGCTGTTGTTTGATTGGTTTTAATAGATGTGAAGCAATAGGCTAAACTGATATAACAGAAAGATGTATAAATGTGGCTTGACTGGTAATTTTTAACAACCCTAGGGCTTTTAATAAATAGATCAGTAAAATTTTGTGATTTTCTGTGGAAAATTATAGTATATTGCTGTTTCTGTTGGATACCATTGCACTATTCTGTTCAACATCCTGTTTTGAAGTATTTAGTAAAATTAAGAGCATTGTGGATAAAGAACCTTCTTGAGTAAGATCGCCTTACCTATGAACATAAATTTTTTGCACTTTGGTATCAAAATAAACTTCCTTCCAATAATATGTGACTAAAGCAAATCGTTAGGCTATTTTAAAATCCTATTTAAATATAACAGCCGGTTTGCAAAACTTGCACATGGCTTTATATAGTCAAATTAAAAATGCTATACAGTACAATGCTTGATGGTAGCTTTTATTTAAAGATGTGACTATCCAGATTGTTGGCTTTTAAGAAACACTTTTTTTTTTTTTTTAGCACAATGTATATGTTAAATAGAAATTCAAGATCATGGTAATTCTGATGTAAATTATTGCTGGGGAAGGAGGGAATATTTGCAACTATGTCCAGCACAGTTGTCTAAGTGAATGTAGAATGTCACCTTCTGTGACCAAGGTATCACCCTCAATCCCGCAACTGAGCTTTGTTTGTTTCCCCGGCACTTGTGAATACACTCTGGTCAGCAGGACTTCTCAGCTAGTTTGTCTTCCAAGACCAGCTGGGAATCCTGCTGTCTTTCTATCCCCCCCACCCAACAGAAAGTAGAAAAGAAGCTTATTCAACATAGGAGCAGATCATCTTAGATTTAACATAACCATTAATGAAGGCTGTGAGTGGAAGAAGCACAGATAGGTTTATTAATGAATATTCCAAGTGTGCTGATTTCTAATAGTTCTCAGGTTGGGGATTGTTCAGAATTTGTATGGTGAGAATCTGACTTCCTTGAGCAATCTGCAAAGGAGAACCAGTCATGTTTATTGTGTAGCCCTACATTCGTGCTCTCGTGTCTCAGGTAGAGTTTGTGTTAACTTTGTACAAATGGAGCAGATTTCTCTTTTTTGTTTCCTCTTATGCCTGTGTTTCACAGCAGTGACCTGACCTGTTCATGCCTTTTATTCTCTGTGTATTCTTGTGGGCTTAGAATAAAGTCTGGTAGGTTAACTGGTGGGTGGTATTGTAGTACTGATGGCTATGTGAAGAATTTTCCTTTGAAATTCTGGGCAAGCAGTTATCAGAGTTGCATGTGTACAGCTACTAATATTTAATGTAGTAGTAGTAACTGTGTCTGAATACCTACCAACCTGTGCTCTGAAATCAGCAAGGGAGGTCCTGCTTTTGATCCTGCCAATGTGAGAATATGGTGGCCCATGATTATGGCGACCTAAGGGCTTTCTTGGTGATGGAATTCCTTCCCTACGGAAGTGTGGTTGGCTCCCACCCTACTGCCTTTTACGTATCAGCTAGAGGCATGTTGCTTGCTTTGCTTTTGGGACATGAATTTGCCTTGGTATCTATCAACCGAAGACGTGCTTGTTGTATTTTGCTTCTGATTTTCTTTTCTAGTTGTATTTGGTAGCACTTTGGATGCTTTTGGAAGGAAGGGCAGTACATAAACACAGAATCTTAATCACAGTATTGTAATAATGTTTTGGTTTCCTGGGGAGGGAAAGAGAATGCAGTCAAAGAACTTGCATAGATAGCAAAGGTCTTGCACTGTTTTAAGGCCCTTGACATGGCAATCAGTGAAATGCTACTTCTGGGTTAAATCACCATTTTGCAAGTTGAGAGCAAGCAAGGATTGGAAAGTTGTTTCACAGTGAGATGTTCACTAGTGTGTAAACAGATGAAGTCTTGCAGAAACTGAAAAACAGTAGGTTCCTTGGAAATTCTAAGTTGATTCTCCATATGGAAGACAGTCATTTTTCACAGTTTTAGAACTAGAAGATGTACCCTTCTAGTGAGTTTCAAATTGTGTGATCCCCCCCCAGTCTTCTTGTGGATTCAAACACTGGCATGCCAATTCTACATCTGACTTGTGAGAGAAAATTGTGTGGGAAAGTACTTGCAAGTTGCTGGTGTTCGTGTTTAGGTATGTTTCCCTTACAGAAGTACATATATTGTCTCTATTTTCAGATAAGTCCTTTTTACAGATTAGTTATATTCAATGTGAGACTTTAAAGTTGTATACAGAGTAAGGTTGGGGGAGAAGAAGGGTGGGGTGAGAGAGCGGAGGGAGAGAAGGGGAAAGTAAACTTTCATTCTTTTACATAGTGTATGTGCGAGATTTTTGTGTCAGCGTCACATGGGTAGGTTCTCTTTCTATTCATTTATTCTATTCATTTATTCATTTCTATTTATGTGAATCTAATACACCATCCTATCTAAAAAGGTGTGCATTACATTCAAGTAAATACAGTAGTTTTCATTGACAGTGAGAGAGGTTGGGGGCCTAGGGCATGGTTGGTTGCCTTTAGTTGACTGCAGTGGGTTTTGTTTGTGTGTGTGAAAGAGAGGGGTTGTTGGGTCAAGTTAACCATATTGATTCACATGCTGTTGTTGGGTGGTTCTTGTTGTCTTGTTGGGCTGTGTGTGTAATAAAGGGGAGCCACACCGGGGAGAAAGCATCCTCTTTTATTTGTCCCCATGTCAGTTTCAGTCTGTTGGTTAGGTTAGCTTTTCTAGTAGGGCTGTTTCCCACACAGTTGGGTACCAGTGGTCCATGTTCACTCCTGACAGGTCCTCCAGTGTTTAGCTCTGACGCTCTTGGCTGCTGAGAGTATCAGCTCTTTGGGGTGTGAGTGTGCATTTGATGTAAACATTTTATTAGTAAGAACAAGAAGCAAAAGGAGACACTGATGGTTTTAGTGAGAATTTTATTTGAAGGCTATGGAACAAATATAGTTTTTATATATCATTATATAGGTACATGTTTTGAAGTGTTGCATTTTTCATTTATTACAAAGCAGTGTCTCAACAAAAATAGGGCAAGCCCACATTTATTCCAGAGGATTGACTGCTGCTTAAAACACCAGCTCCTCAGAGGCTGCAATCCTGAGTGCTTTTCAAAGGTAAATGATGACAGCTTCTACATTAATCTTTCTAAGGTCAGGGGAAAGTTGAAAAATGTTTATGAAGGTAACATGTTTGCTACATGTTGCTAACTTTGTCAGCATGACAAAGCTGTTATTAGCATAACACATTCCTTACCATTTTCTTGGAAATTTTTGTGTTTCACTTGAGGAAAACAAGGCAGACCAGTTCCCCATGCACTTGACACTGGGCTGGGGTTGGACAGTTGGATTAGGTGGTGTGTCCTTCCCTTTGGCTCAGCCAGGCTCCCCCTTCCACCTAGTATATGGCTGGTTGGGAGGCCTGCTGGCTGGAGCCAGAGGAAAGCCACCAAACAGTGCATTCCCAGGGAGAGTGGTGGGCTTGTGCTGACCTGGGATCTGCTGGTGCCTGAACTCATTGCCATTGTGTGACTGCAACGGTCCCATCCCAGCAGCTGCCACGATTGTGATTGTGATTGTGATTGTGGGGGCTCTGCCTCTTTGCAAAGCCCCATGGCAGGAGGTGGCAGTTTGGATTGTGTTTTCCATTTTTAACATCAGGAAATATGGAGGTTAATGACAAAAGAAATTATGGTTGAGCACTTTTCCAAACAGCTTAGCAGCCGGATGCTACACAGGTATGAGATGTGAATGGTATTTTCTAGCAATCATAATACAAGTACTTCTGTCATCATCTGCTCCTTCCCCGCCCCCCCCTCACTTCCTAGTGCCATTGTTATAGTATACAGTGCTTTTTTTCCTGAACCAATAGGTGCCGGAACACACCTCCCTCAGAAGACCCACCCCAGAGCCCATCTTCAGGGTGTGTGTTCTCTTCGCAAGCTAGAGCCAACCTCTGACAGGCTCTTGTTTGTGGGGCTGCCTCAGCTGCCACCACACAGGCAGTGGAGTTGGCAGGCCACCTCTTTTTCCCTGGAGGAAGAGGCAGCCCATCCATGTTAAAGTGGGGGCTGAGGTAGCTTCATGAACAGAGCCTGACTGCCCTTGCCATGGGTGGGTGGGCAGGCTGCCTCTTCCTACTGGCAGAGAGGCAACTTGCCTCCCCCCACCCACCTCGTGTGAAGGCTGCTGAGGCAGAGATGGGCAGCTTCCCCAGCGGTATATCGCAAGTGAAACCGCCATGGCTCCACTGGGCATTGGGACTGAGGAGCGGCAGCAGTTTCACATGCGGTATACCGCTGAGTGATGGCACCATCGTGCTCTGACCCTCATACCATTCCTGGGCGATATTGATATGTCAACCAGACCTGTTGTTGAGGCTGCTCAGCTGAGCAAGATCCCCCCCCTCTGGCTTAGGTGAGCTGGAGCAGTGTTGGGGGGCTTGTTCAGCTGAGGTGCAGCTTTCCTGTGTGTCAGCTGTTAGCTAGGAGGTTGAAGAGCCCCAGCAAAGCACAGGTTCACCTGTGCCTCTCCAGAGCCTGTAGATGAATGGCCGGGAGCCACTGAGGATCTCCTCCTGTGTCGGAGGCACAGTGGGGCTTTGCTGAGGCTGGTCAGGTCTTTCCCCACACTTCTGGAGGAGTTCCGGCAAAAGCTGTGTGTGTTATACACAGACATACAATCAAGAAAATGTTGCTTGTCAGCAATGGTGGAAGTACCCAGTTGGCTTTTGTAGTGGAACTGTAAACACATTTGGTATTTAAAAAAATACTTTTACCACTGTGTTTCTATCTCATTTGGCATTTATTTTCTGAATACTGTATGGAAGTTCTATGAGAAAAAGCTAACAGAAAATTAATATAATTCTATATTGAATATACATTAGTCTCATTTCATATACAAAAGCTACCTATGATATAGAAAATAAAATGATCGTCTGTTTTGAAACACCTAAATTAACACAAAAGAATTGCCTTTTTTCAGCTATTAGTTAATTGGGGAATTTAAACATTTCTGAAGTCCAGCTTCTCAGAGAGAAGGGAAAAGAGTTTGGCTAGGATTCAAACCTCACTCAGAGACAACCAAGGGAGCTGGGGACTGCAAAGGGAGTCCAAGAGCCAAGGAGCCTGAAGGAAAGGTTTCCTAAAATGCATCATGCAGTGTAAGTAAAGATTCATATTTTCTACTTACATAAAAAGGTTCTTATTCAGCAGTTAATCCTTATCTCCACTATAAACATTATAGCCTTCTGCCTTAATCAGCAGGATCTTTTTAGAATCTTGAAACAGGACAACGTCTTTAATTTTGCCAACTAATTCCTGATTGAACAGCCCTGCGGTGACAGTGTTCACTCTCCTATTAAGCCCAAATCCTCCAAAATAGCAAGTCCCTCCATAATTGAGAGCAGTATATTTTCTTTGTGGATCTAGATCTTCAAAGAGAACTAATTCCTCATCAAGGTACACTTTGATGAGAGTCTTGTTCTGTGCAATGGTGACAAAATACCATTTTTTGCAACACAGAGACTTGCTCTGCAGAACAAGAGGGACAGCAATGCTTTCTCCGAGGTTCACCATGACTTTCAGCATTCCACTAGCAAGTCCAGCTGCCAGGAAATCATTGTCTTCATTTTCAGCCTTCCCTAACCATACAAGTAAACCATCCTCATGATCAGCGGTGAAATTGAAAGATATCCTAGTAAATCTGAGGTCCCTTCTTTTATAGCTGGAATCTGTGTATTTGAGGTATGAATTGCCTGTAAATTTTGCAGTAAAAAAAGAGATCTTTTTTTCACAACGGAGGCCTGACCAGCCAAGTCTACATGCACATGTATATGAAAGTAAAGCTGGGGTAGGTATACAAATGCCTCCATGCAGACATTTACTATGTGAACAATAAGCAGACTGCTCACATGTCTTCCCCATCCAATGCTTGGGGCACAAGCAATAGAAACCCGATGGTTCGATTTTGCACTCTCCATTATTTCTACACACTGTATACCCACAAGGAGTTCCATCGCAGTCGCCTACATTGGCGCCACCTTTAGCTCCTTTCTCAGTCAGTTTTAGCTCTCTGCCGTTGACAAGAACCTCTCGAATGCAGCCTGTAAAGCCGATGGGTTCATTCTTGATTGCCATGGGATTAACCAGATTTAAAGAAGAGACTCCACCTACGTAGAAGTCTGTGCGTGTATCTAAGGCAGTCATGCCACTACTAGCTTCCCTGGTTATATTGATGCCATTGAGGTCGAGGTAGCCTTCATTGCCAACTCTCCCTGCTTTAATTAAATACCACGTACCGCTTGTGCTGTGTACATTTTGGAAAGTCTGCAGAATTACCGTTCTGTCACCAAGGTTGTAGCGCAGCTGTACATACCAGTTTACTAAAGAGATGCTTAGGAAATCGCCTATGGAGAAAGAGAAAGAAAGATGCTTCAACATTCCATGAGCTGATAGCACATATTTTTGGCTAAGCTTTTTGGCAGCAGCCATGACACTCTGCAGAACACGCCTTCATTGCACAACTTGTGACTCACCAAGCCAAATGCAGCAGCCAGCCATGCACACCATTTTGGCAGGTGCTCAACAACCACCTTGTTTTGCAGTTCAAGGGAAGGGAACAAGAACAGATTTAGCAAAACCCTGTTGTTGCACCATGCCTGGCTAAGAGGCTGCATTCGGCTTGGTGTGTGAAAGGTTGAGAAGGTGTAGTAGAAAATATGAAGATGAGCTACAAGCATTCAATGCAAGTTTGTGAAGGTGGCCACAGGGGTTGCACAGGGGAATGTGATTGGAAGTCTCCATCTGATCAAGGCTTATCTGCCTTATCAGGATTTCTGACTGCATGGAGGCAAGAAAATGGGTTCATCCAAACAGGCTTGGAAGCTCCCTTTGGACCTCAAAAGTGGGAAGGTTGGGATGGCACATTCTGTACCCCTACTTCCTTGACCACCTTGCCCAACAAGGCGCCAGTTTTTTAGAATCCAATAGGGTTTTTTTGGAGGCAGATAGTTTTTGTAAAATGGCAAGGGAGGCTATGGTATCTCTCTTTTGGTCAATGACATACATAAATTTAAATAGAATGCATTACTTCAGTTCAAAATTGATGTGGTTTTTTAATCTTTGTAGCAAATTGACCAGCACTATTAGGTAAAGGTAAAGGTATTACTATGACCTAGCAATGTGAAAATCCAGTGCCAATTGGCTGTTAGGCGTGAGCAATGTTTGTTAAGGTTTTCATAACTAGCAAAAGCGATTGTTAAGGCTTATGTAACACTGGCTAAAGGAAAAGCTTTACATAAGGTGCTTTGCAAACTTAAGCAACAGAAACCCCTTTCATTTCTTTTGGCGGCTGCTAGGAGAATACTCCAGGACCTCCCTGCACTCTGAGTTTGCTTTGACAGGCTCACTGGAAGGCAAACAGCAGATGCAAGACTCAGTCCTCAGTGACCCACCCTTCCATGACAGTGTGGTTGAAATAGGTAATATGAATGTTATAAGTTAAGCAGAGTACTCCACTGACAGAGACTTGTTACTTAGAGGGGAGAAGGTGTGATTGAAATGAATGCTTGTGGCAGTAGGTAAATGGCTCTTTCGCATCCTGTTATCAACATACCCTTGTTTTAATACAATTGGAGGTAAGCTCCAATGTGTTAAATAGCACTTAGTTACAAGTAACTACACCTAAGATCACAATCTTGGGCATAATCTGTGCTAGTATCCTTTCTCATTTTTCAAAGAGTGTGCATGCAAGACAGAAAGATGTGCAGGCGTTTGTATGGAGCTGATTGACAGGGTTTGCAAACAGACAGGGCTATCCACTGGGACCCGGGCCATGTCTTTACCTGCCGCACACGAGATGTCATATATGATGCTAGGTGTAGGGCAGGTGGTTGGGGGAAGGGCTCATGATTAAGCAAATATTCTGTTTCCCACCCTCTACACAATAAGATAACCAAAGCACAAGTGTCATTTGAAATTTGCACTTCTCTGAGTTTTGCAAGGCAGTTCCTCAACCAGGTAATTTGTCCAAACATGCACATACTGAGTGCCTGCTGCAGGCACTCCAGTGTTATTGTTTAAATTGCTGGATTTCAGTGCAAGTATGTATTTCTTTTTAAGAGATATGTAAGGCTATTTGTGCTACTTCAAAACAAAACACAGCTCCAAAAGCCTCCCACCCCAGCATTAAAATGGCTGTGAGCTTAGAGAAAGAGGAAACAGTAACTGAAGCAGCAGCTTCAAAATCTGGGGAGAGGGTGTGAGTGAGAGGAGAGTGAATTAACAAAAGCTGTGGATGCTACAGGAGGGAGCGAGGCAAAACTGACACACAGCTTGCCAGTTTCGACTGCTGCCTTCCCTTATGGCTTTGAAGAAAAAACTTCAGAAAACAAAGCAGTGGCTTCAGAGTTAAAGCTACCAGGGGTGTGAAAGGAGAAGGGACAAATGCTTTCTGCATAGCTGTATCATGTCAACTGAGTGATTGGAACATAGATGCACCTCACAAAAATGGGGGGAAGACTGTTATACCTACAAAGTGTGGGAGGTCAATCAAAATTCCATTTAAAACTTACAGTGGAAGAGCAATGGGTTTTCCTAAACCTCAGTGCTGCACTGCCTGTGACAAACACAATCCAGCTGATCTAAGTGCATTTTTTGTCAAGAGCGCAATGCAGCCATTTTAGTCAGTCCAAGACACTACATAACTTTTTTTAAAAAAAGGATTAGCTTGATCTGATCAACTAATGCTGAAACACGAGACACTCTAACGAACCTATGTATGTCTGCATTGGTTATTTTCCTTTGTCCATATAATAAAAGAGTATAATGCAGACCCTCTCCTTACCTGATCGTGGGCTCAGGTGTTGAGCAGTGTAGAATAGGATGCCGTTTGCTGAAAGGGCTTGGAATTGCAACTGAATATGAACATGGCGTCGGATGCTGAAGGAGTCAAATGACATCCAAGAAGATTTGTTGCTACTGAAAGATGCATCGCTTATGGTTAGGGCTACAAAACAAAACAAACAAGGAAGTAATCTCATCTCTCTAGTAGATGGTGACAGATCGTTACTTTAGCACTAGTGATATGTTGGGCAATACTTCATCATAAATCTAAAACTTCATGTTGAATACAAATCTGAATTGAGGGTTTGTTTGTTTGTTTTTTTGCAATCAACACATTTGCTTGCTCTCTCTTTCTCTTACAAGCCCATGCTAAGCTAGTTTTGTGTACCTGTCACCACCACTGACAGGATCTGGCTTTTGGTATGAAACTGGAAATGCTTGAAAGCTGCTGTATGTGGTGGTGGTTCTGTGCATACAACTGCTTTGCCCTGAGACAACTGCTGGCACACACAGACTTCTGTGCAGCCACCATGTACCCAGGTGGTTGGGTGAAAAAGCCATACATAAAATTATCATCGTGAAAAAGGCAGTTTTTAAAATGGAATGCAATCACATGCCCCTTCTGCAAACTAGTCAAGATCCCTCTACCCACTCACCCCTAAATAATTACAGAGCAGGGTTCCTAAATGGTGAACTTTAATTTTAGTTTAAGAGAAGGGAATACCATGTTCCAAATAGGCTATTGGGTAAATTACATTGAACAGAGCAGCCTAAGGGCAGCTAGTTCCATGCAGCATCTGGTGCCCCAGATGTGATTGCATCTAGCCTGTTAAATGAAGGGCAGATGAGCATTACAAGACAGATGGACACTTGCTGGGTGCAGAAAGCAGCTTCCATGCAGGAAAGTCCCTTACTGGATCAGGGTGAAGTTAGAAAAGGGAAGAATGAATAAAAATTAAAGATGGTTCTGCTATCTTTTGGTCGATTTGGAGGCTACACAAGCTGGAACCATACACAAAACCATTCACTTTTCTGAATCCATGCTGATAATGCCCAGAATAGGAACAATTCAAAAGATGTGTTCCCACACTATGTTACTTAATTAGTTGGATTCAGGAGAATGAATCATCTCCCTGTGAGCAATCCCTGCCTGAAAGCAAAATCCAGATCAGTGGTTAGTGAACACACTGGGTTGGATCCAGATTGAGTCATGTTTAAAGTAAATCGATTGAAATCGGTGGAAGAGTGAAATCAGTGGGCTTTAAGTTTGTCATGACTAGTGATCTCATAGGCTTCTTCAAAGCATGACTCAATCTGGATCCAGCCCACTGTGTGTTTTTTAAAAAAACAAAACAAAAATATATTTATTTTCTTTTTTACTTTCAAGAAACAGGATATAAGCATAACTTTATCAAAACAATTTGATTTTCCCACTCCCCCAGAAGATTACTAATACAGCCAGTTTCCCCATAAATCTATATGTGTTGTTGGTGGGTACCAGTCATCAGGGTGTTCATCTGAATACTTTATAAAGGGATGCCAGCCCTCTTTTGAAAACAACTTTTGCATTTATGAACTTCATTTTTCTCTACCCTTTTTAACAAATCGAAAGGAGCGTTAGCTGGCAGAATGCTCTGAGGCCAGGCACAGGAAACACTAATAATGGCAATCTAATAATTTAAAAATGCCATTGACTGTAAACATTAGTCATAGCAATGCTTTTCTTTTTGTTGTACCACAAAGTGTGTATCTTGCAAACGTTGCAAGAGATTTGATGCACTGCGGTAGATTTTTAAGGAACACCCTCCTTTTGCCCCCGTTTCAAAATAATGGAGCGTGCGCTAAAAACAACAACCAAATACAAAGATCCCACCATCTTGCTAAACCTAAGAAGACTTTAAAAGTGTAAATCCCCCTGGACCAATTAAAGTCATGGGACCATGTTGTCTTTGCAAGTTCTGTTGCTGAAATACATTCCTCTTTCCCTCTTGCACTCATTATGTTTTCTGCTAGGTGCCATAGAACACAGCCCAGTTCACCAGCCTTAACATTGCCTCCCTAGCCTATCTGCTGCTGTTGTCATGGATGCCCCACCACACCTCTCTAGGCAATTCTTTTCATGCTCTCCACAAGTCCCACATGGCTTCTTTGTGTTCCCAGTGTTCTTTGTGTTCAGCTTCATTACTAGAGATGCTCTTGACAACTTGTGACCACCAGGCTCCCCCCCCCCCCCAAGATTACTGAAGCTATACAGCAGGGACAAAACTACACAACGTACAAGATAGCCGTATTAGCAGTCTCAAGGCAATGGTTTTAAGATTGGGGAAATATATGGGGTTAAACATCCCTCCCATTTCAAATTAGCAGCCCCACAGCTTCTTTCAATTCCAGCTTTTAATAACACTGGCTTTCCAGCTCTGTCTGTCATTTGTCTAATGGGAAAGAGCATGCAACTTTGTTCAAGTTACTAAGAATGGTGAGCAGCATCTATATAACTGCCAGGAAGCATTAGCAGCAGATCTGGATGAGAATGAGTCACCTATCCCCATGCAGCCTGATGACAAGATTGTGTTAGAAGTCAAAAGATTCTTTTCTATCAACAAATAACAACGCAGTCGAAAGCATCAGCTGACTCTGGGATCTGCATACCTGTACTTGATTCTATATGTTTTCATCACTATACTGTAGACAGTATGATTGGCAGCCTGATCCCAGGATCAGCAGAGTCTGAAAAGTTGTGCTCATTAACACTTCAAAAAGCTCAACACAAAACCCAAGCAACACATTTCTAGCAGGCTGCTGAGTCTGGCACTGCTGCTGACTGCAAGGCCAAGGAACAGCTTGGAAGATGCTCCTTAGTAGCCTTCTCTGCATGAATCCCAAATACTCTTAATACTTGCTTCCTGTCCGACTGCAATTTATTTTACTTCTTTGTTCCATTGTAACTTGCCTTTCTCCAAGGAGTTTATACATAAGTCCACCTAATTTTATCCTCGCAACATCCCTGAGAGGTAGGTTATGTGGAATTATCTAGTGAGCTTCATGGCTGAGTGAGGACTTGAACCCTGCTCCCTGGCTTGACTACCCTGGCAGTTACTCTATACTGAGTTTATCTTTGTGCACAGGCTGAGTGCCCTGTAAAGCTATAACTGCACATAATTTGTTGCCTTGTTATCTAGGGGTGTCTCGCACTAGGCCCTTGAGTTTACTTGCCTTTCCGTTTGTAACGGGCAGTTCTGAAAGTATTCCAGACACCATTTAGAGTTCCTTCACCTTCTGTGAAACCATGTTATCTTACTTCAAAATGTCTCTTGGCATTGCCATTAATTTAGTGCAAATCTATAGGAAAAGGTTCTCAGCAAAAGCATAATGTGCCTTTAGCCAGATCCCTGCTAAATGCAGTGCTTCTTAGAGTCATGCATTGCACCAGGGATGAGGGAACGTGTGGCCCTCCAAAGGTTACTGGGTTTCAAGCCCCATCAGCCCCAGCCAGCATGGCCAATGGTTAGGGCTGATGGGTTTTGTTGTTCCCCTGCTTTACTCCAGTATGGTGTGTAATTTGTGTAAGCAAGAGCCCTTCGTGGCATCCTTTTGCATATTCCCAATATGCAGTGTTGATTTATGTTGAATTGAAAGTTTACATGTTTTCTCCTTGTACTCGAGAGTAAAAATATAGTTTGCTCTTAGCAAACAGAATCACTATAGCAACAACAGAAAGGTATTTGTTCAGTGTTTTCTATATTATTTGCAGGAGAAAGGGATTCAATTCTTCCTAAGGGCATGCTCCTACGAGATACACAGTATTTGCAGCATTTCAAAAACCTGGCAAATAAGTCCCTATGGTTTATTTCATTTCAATTGTCAAAATATTAGCTGAGCATAGCAGAACTGAGTTCTATCTCTCCCAGTTTCATCAAATATGTGGCACCTTACATGGCTTAGAAGAAATTGTAAAACAAAATAATAGCAATCAGTGTGAATGGAGTACAGTAAGGTTTGTGGAGTAACCCCACCGACCTCAGTGCACAAACTTCAGTTACATAACAATTAAACCTGAGCTACCTTCCATCAGGAACTCTGAAGAAATTAGAAATAGTGCAACAAGAGGCAAAGTTCTAGGCCTCATTGACAAATTAAAAATCAACAAATCTCTGGCCTCAGATGGTATCCACCTGAGAGTCCTTAAAGAGCTCAAATGTGAAATCACTGGTTTTCTGACAAGAACACATACCTCGTCGCTAAGATTGGCCTCTGAACAAAAAACCCGGAGAGCCATCAACGTGGCACCAGTTTTTTAAAAAGGGATCCAGGGAATTGCAGGTAAGTTAGCTTAACTTCTGTTCCAGGAAAGGTTTCTTAAAGATAAAATTACTAAGCTTATAGAAATCTTGCTGAAGAATCAAAATGGCTTCCACAAGGGTAAGTACTATTTCAGAAACACTTTAGAATTCTTTGAAAGTATAAAAAAGCGCGTGGCTAGGGGTGATCCAACAATTATTGTTTATTTGGGCTCGGGGCTTTTGGTGCCTGAGGCAAGATGTGTTACTGACACTTTTTCCTACCCCCACCACCCCGATCTGGGCCCATACCCTGGTGGGGTGGAAGGAGCATGCCATCTGACACAGGTTGCCTCATTGGTGCACTGGCTGTGCTAGGGCAGCAAGAGAGCTTAGGCGCTGCAAAGCAGAAAACATAGCATACTTTTCTAGCCACTTTCCACTTCTCAGAATTTTCTGCTTGAGGCAGCTGCCTCACTCTGCCTCATGGTAGGACCAGCCCCACTTGAACTTTCAAAAAGCTTTTGATGAAGTCCCTTATAAGTAAACCTAGCAATTACAGGCTTATGATGCCAGACCTTTCATTCTCAAATAATGCTTAGATCTGGGGTTATCCAATGCAGCTGAATGGTGAGAGATTCGGGGCAGAACCAAAGCATTTACTTCTTCCCGTGATGCAATAGTTAAAATGTGGAATTTCACTGCCACAATGTGGTGAGCGCCAGCAATTTAGAAGGCTTTAAAAGGTAAAATTCATAGGGTAAGGCTTAAATGGCTATGCGTGAGGATAGCTGTGTGCTAACTTGAGGATCAAAACAGCATGACTAGAGAGTAACAGCAGAGGAGGGCTATTTGCCCTCAAGTCCATCTTATGAGCTTCCCATGGGCACATGGTTGGTCACTGTGGGAAGCAGGATGCCTGACTAGCTAGGCCCTTGGCCAGATCCAGCAGGGCTCCTCTGAAGTTACCTGTTTTGTTAAACATCTCTAGCCAGGTTATTTTATTGCTCACGTGCTGAATGGTATAATAAGCAGTACTTTCATGAAGGCTGTGCACACACCATACCTATGAAGCATGCTTAGAGCACATGGCTTCTTCCCCCAAAAGAGTCCCAGGGACTATTGTTTATTCCTCACCAAGCTACAATTCCTAGAACTCTGAACAAACTACAATTCCCAGGATTCTTTTGAGGGAAGCAATGTGATTTAAATGCATTTCATGCACACAGCTCAAGTGTCTGTTTATAAGTATAGGGAGAACAGCTACACAGTTTAATCGGTGCTTTTACTCATAGAAATTACTGTCCTATGCTGCCATCTAGGGAATGCATTCCGTTATGGCACTATTACCTTGGTTCTCAAACTTAATCCATCCCGGAAGTCCATTCCAAAACCAAGGTACGCTTTCCCATAGAAAGTAATGCAAAATGGATTAATCCATTCCAGACAATTAAAAACAACCCCTAAAACAGCTATTCGACATGAATTTTACTATCTAATGAGACCATTGACCCATAAAATGAAAGCAATAAACCAGGCTGCAATCTACCACCCAGTATCAAAAACTGCAGCGATCTACCCATTGCCATTGGAGGGACGAGACGGGATGGGGGAGTTTAAATGGGGGGGGGGGATGGAAACACTCAAACTGGAAGGAGGAGGAGCGCGCATGGGGTGTGTGTGGGGAAGGGGTGGCTAGCTAGACGCAGGAGAGGGGCTTTTAAGTGGGGGGGGGGGAGGAAAGGGAGGCAAAAGTTTTCTGCCTCCCACCCAAGCCATCTCCCTCCCTCTCTCTCTCTCTCCCCTGCATGTTTTCCGGCATCTGCCCAGGCTCCTCATTCGCCCGGCCGAGTCCCAGGGCTTCTGTTTGCACTTTGGGCAGCATGACAAGGCGGCAGCTGTGAGCCGGTCGGGGCGATGCCGCCTGCCCGTCCCTGGCACGGCGGCACCGGGACGCGGCAGCAGCACCGCAGCGCGGAGAGGAGGCGGCGGTGGCTGCTCTCGGCTGCGCTCCTAGCCGCTGGATGCTGAGCCGGGTGGGCTGGAGCCTGCAAGCAGTGCGAGCGCCCCGATCCCCCGCTTGGGAATGGGGAGCCTGCGCTGCCTCGCCTGGACTTGACTTGGGGTCGGGCTTGGGAGGGGGTGGGGGAGGGAGGGAAGGCGAGGGGGCGGGAAGGTCAACCTGCCCAGCATAGTTTCCCCACCACAGCCTCTCTGCGCGCTGGGGGAGAGTCGACAACTTCCAAATCTCCCTACTCTAGAGTCACTTCTATTCCGAGGAGCCGGCCAACTCCACTTTGTACGAGGAAAGAGGCGCTTCGCAGCAGAGGGAAGGAAGCAGCGGCAGTCACTGATGGGGCCAAGCCGCTCGTTCAAAATGGAAGTGTGCACTCAAATTGGAGCATGTTCGGATTCCCAAAACAGTTCAAAAACCGGAACACTCATTTCTGAGTTTGAAGCGTTCAGCTTCCAAGTAGTTGGAGAACTAAACTGTTCAAAAACCGAGGTACCACTGTAGTGTTACAAAATACAAATGTAGTCGTAGTTCTTGCAGTTCTCTGAACTGAGTGTCCAAACACAACATGTAACAGCCAAGCTAGTACTGAGCTTTGCCCCCCCATGCAATTTCACTTCCTTGCTCTTGAAATATCATCAATATTTGCTGACTATGCCTAGTTTGTTCATTTGTTTTATACGGAAAGAGTCACTTTCAACATGCACAGTCTATTTGATTTTGTTTTTGGGTTTACATAATGCCTTTTTCATATTCCTAGGCTGATTTCTCTCTCCCTTTTAATGGAGATTTTCCACAGTGCTAGGTTGGCTCCTGTTGTGTTCTAGAAGTGGGGCTGGAATATTTTGTTGCTATGGAGAAAGCCATGACCTTTGCAGCCACTGGATGAAGAAAGGATCTGTTGACATTTGAGCCATAACAACCTTAACTAGGAGAGGAAGCATAAGGACTATGTTAACAATATTAAGAAAATACTTCAGTCTCATAAGATCCAATTTGTCACTCCTGTTGCCATCAACAAGCTAACCCAGATTTGCTATTCACACACTAGTTAATTTGCACCTCCTAAACACTGTTTTATATGCTATCGAATACTAGATTAGATCCAAAAGCTGCTTTTATTTGATGGAAGAGCTTCTATCAAAGGAAGACTCCTTCTGCCAGAAGAAGGGGACTTTTGGATCCAATCCAAAATGCCCATTTCATTTTGATTCTGATTGCGGTTTTCATCTCTCAGGAGCCAGTAGTTATCTGAAATCCATGATTTAGCAGGTTTGTGTATTATCCGGTATCAATCAACTCTGGCGGTTATTGGATCCTACAAACAGCAAGTGCGAAGGTCGTGCCCACGTTCTTCATGGACCTATTGTTTTAAATGGCCTTTTACTTTATCCTTGCATTGTCAGACCACTAAGCAACAAAGCAACTTCTGTATGCTGATTGACTGTGGATGCTTTCCCTTCCTCTCTCAGCCAAAAGGAAAACAACTTTTTTTTAAAAAAATAAAAGCTGTAAGGCCAGATATATCTGTGAATGAACACATGGATTGATTTTCATCCACAAACATGTGCTGACAAAGCACAGAGCACCTAACACCAGGTGTGTTTGGGATGCAAAACTATCAGACTTCATTCATGGTACCTGCTTCCCATATATGGCTTGTCAGGAATGGGAAGTTGCCGTAAAAGAGGATCCTCATGTGTGCTGGTGGAGTTCATCTATAGCAGCCCCATATGGAACTATGGTGCCCTCAACATGGCTGAGTAAAACTGCTTCATCCAAATACTGCTGTGGAATCTGAAACAGTGGCATAGCATGGATTGCCAGTGCCCAGGGAAGCGCATAGGGGGGGGGGGTGGGTTGGAGGGAGGGAAATGGTTGGAGTACACATCCACATTCAACGGCTACTGCATCACCCAGGAGATTGCAGCCACAGAGCTAAGAAAAGACGAGTCGTTCCATTGTCTGGCCTCCTGGTTCAACTGCCCTTATGCCCCCCCCCCCCATGCTACACCACTCATCTGAAAAATAATAATGACTCCTGCTTTCTTAAATGCTTGGGCATATAATTATTTTGGGCCATGAGTCATTCCAGCTAAGCTAAATATTGAACTGTTTGCTCAAATACAGGGAGATTGTTTTTTTCCTAATCAGCCTAGGACAACCTAAGTTTGGTTTGTTCTTCCACATCCCTGAGGACATTTCGTTCTGTTTGCTGCCCTTGGGTTGCTGGCAAAATTTGATTGGTATCCCTACTGCTTGTTATCTCTCGAAGGTCCTTTTGTGTCTCAAGTATTCTTTGACATATCTCCTTCCTGAATAGTTACTACTCTTGACGACCCCTCTCCCCTTTGTTTCCTACTCTCCTGGGCTACTCTTTCTTCTGCTTCTATGCCTGCCATCAATCCAGAGACGGAAGGATGTTTGGGGTGGGGTGGGGGGATAAATAGTTGCTTGTTTACAGGCTGCGGCTCACTTACCAGAAAAGAAAAGGAAAATTGTACTTTGCAAAAATCTCATGACGATTCATTATGCTGCCAACAGAAGGGGAAATGGAGGTCAAGGATTTTAAGGCAGAACACAGTAGGCTTTTTCATGGTGAAGTCTCCACTTCTTTTGTTCTGATGCCCCTCTGGGAGTTATTTACTGTTGGGGTTTACTGCAAGGACAGTGATTCCTTGCCTGTTCTCAGGGGTCTGGTTCAAGTAATTTGAACTCGCGGCACATCACATGAGGGGGATGGATCGCCACTAATTAAAGATGCCCCATGCCAATTTGGTTTTTTTTACTAGTGTGTGAAGGGCTGTTGATTCTCAGTTCATGCCAGGAGGGCATTACAACGGTGAAAACACCAATGAGAAAGAAATATGTGGGGCATGATGTCAGGGCAAGTAATTGTAGTAGCTGATTTCAGCTGAATAATGGGCATTTATGGCATGAGCTATGAGACAGGATTATTTCCAGCTGGAATAATGAACGTATTGTGTGGTCTTGCAGAAGGTACCACAACCCTGCACATGTAATGTAGGGATAAAAAGAACCAAAGTAGACGTGTCTCTGGCAAACCCGTCTCTTTTTAAAACTGGCTGCGCAACAAGCATGTATAAAACAGAGGGAGTATGGCTTACTTCCCTATAGCATTTTTCATGAACTGGATTTAAATACCAGAAGTAAGCCAGTCAGGGAGAAAAATGGTGGGTGGGGGGCTGTGGAGAGGCAAGTGGAGAGCACAGAGAGGGTTCAGCAATCCCACGGCCATTCCCTTTTTTGCTTTAAAAAATCGAATCCTTCTTCACCTTTATACTACATTAGGAGAGACCCCATACCAAAAGTGATGTCTCTCACCACCCTGTATAGTTTGTCCCTAATACTGGTCTACTTTACAAAATTGTTCTAAGGATGATTGAGCTAACATACATCAGCACTTTAAGCACTTGAGGAAAAAAGTTCTATATAAAAAAGCAATACCGCTATCCTCAGGAAATCTCAATACAGTTGCACACATTCAATCTCAGAGCAGCAAGAGATGCAAGGGGTTCCTGCACTTACAGGGTTTGGTAGCCTTGGAATGAAGGTCAGTGGAGACTGTAGTGTCTTTAGGATATACATATTTACACATCTACACAACCCGAGCATACGATGGAAGGGCTCACAGAATTAACATCCTGACAGATCTTGCTTCCCCTTCTGTTTTTTGGGAAGTCCTAAGTCACAGCCTGGGTCTAACCTTAAGTTAGTTGTGTCTATTATTTTAGTGGGTCTACTCTGAGTAGGACTGAGCGCAACCCACTGTCTCCCTCCACGTTGGGGCTATGCAAAGACGATATCCATGTTATTTGATGTGAGTGATGTAGAAAAAAACCTGCTCCTTTTACCTTATGGGGTATCCAAGAGCCCATATAGAGTCCTTAAGTGGGTTCCCTATCGGGAGGAGAAAATAACAGAGGCCAACCAGAGAATATTGAGAAGCAAAGCAGCTAGTAAGCCTGATCTTTGTTAAACTCTTGCAGCAGGGTCCTCACTCACCACATGCAGGAGGGAGAAGGAACCCAGAACAATGGTGTGCAAGCCCTTATATAGACTTCTGAAACTGCCCACCCTGTAACTCAAGACCACTCCCAAAAACATCATACATACATCACAGAAAGAGGCGGTCTACAACAGAAATCCTGTCTGTTCCCCCCAACCCACTCAATTTTTTGGGGGTGGTGGTGGGGTGGTGGTGGGGTATGTGGAGTGAGAGGTGGAAGTCCTTTCATTAATAAGACTTATCAGTTGAATCCTGCATCATCAATCACCACCATTGTCTCCATCATATTCCCTGAACTGTCATACCCAAATTAAGAAAAGCGGGTAAAAGGAAAACTCCTTGGTAATGCCATTATTCGAGTTCTATATTGGAGATCTTTGCCTTACCTTGTTCACAGTAGATGCCAGTGGTTCCTAGTGGGCAGTGGCAGGTGTAGCCGTCAGGCAATGGGGCACAGGTGGAATCTTGCCTGCACCTGTGGGGTGGCTTGTGCTCGGGATCACACACAGAAACTGTCTCCATGCAGAATGCTCCTTTCCAGCCAGCGGGGCAATGGCAGCTAAGAAGAGAAAACCATAGGATATTATCAATACAGGGCTAGCTGCATGTTACAAGCCACTGTGTATAAGAGAGTCCCTGTGCCCTTTTCTTTTTTTAAGGAAAAGTATCTTGGCAATAGGGACGCGGGTGGCGCTGTGGGTTAAACCACAGAGCCTAGGGCTTGCCGATCAGAAGGTCGGCAGTTTGAATCCCCATGATGGGGTGAGCTCCTGTTGCTAGGTCCCTGCTCCTGCCAACCTAGCAGTTTGAAAGCACGTCAAAGTGCAAGCAGACAAATAGGTACAGGTAAACGGTGTTTCCGTGCGCTGCTCTGGTTCGCCAGAAGCGGCTTAGTCATGCTGGCCACATGACCCGGAAGCTGTATGCTGGCTCCCTCGGCCAATAAAACAAGATGAGCACCGCAACCCCAGAGTCGGCCACGATTGGACCTAATGGTCAGGGGTTCCTTTACCTTTACCTATCTTGGCAGTGGGGAATTTGAAGAAGGGAAACAATGAGCTGAACCCTTTCCCAGCCTCTGCAATTAATCCTTCCAGATGGTTTTCCTGATGCAGAATGCAAGGCACTTACTTCCTCTTGCAAGCACATGTTGTGAAAACCATGTGGGAGGTGATAGGGAGCAGAGGGAGGTGGGGAAGGGTTAAGGGAAGCTCCCCCTGCTGCTTCTCTGCTCCAATCTTCCCCCACCCAAAACTGCTTTTCTCATAAAAACAAAAACAAAAAAACAGGGTAGGCCCTAAAAATATTTATCTCAGGCATCAAAGGTCAGGGGGAAGAGGTGTGTCTTCTGCATATAATGGAAATTTCACAATGAAGGTGCCAGACACACTTCTGTTGGGGAGAGAATTCAAATTCTTAGGGACTGCCACAGAGAATGCCTTCTCCTTTTTGGCCACCCTCTGAATATTCGAGGGCAGAGGAACTACCAAGAGGGCCCCTTCCGCTTTAGACACTAAGGTGAACACCATGAAGCCCACTTTCCTCCTCGCTGTAGGAGGGGGGTACCAAGATAGTGCACCTGGACTGCTGTGCTGAATAATGTGTACCACCGGCTAATGGATTTATGATCCCTCACCACCACTATGCCCAACTGCCATTCAGGTGCTTGGAAAATCTGATCTCTGTATAGAAGCTTATTTGGTTCACGGACTGCATTCACAGATGCCCTGTGCATTGCCGTTTATAAGCAAGGATTTCATAAGGATGTATTCTAGTTTGGTTGAGCAAGAACAGATCAGTGCCACCTGGTGGGGAGGGCTGGAGTGCAGTGACAGGACACCTGCTCTGCATGCAGAAGGTTCCAGATTTAATCCCCAGGTAGGATTAAGTCCCTGCCTGAGACCCTGGAGACCTGCTGCCAATCAATCTAAACAATAATGATCTAAGAAAGACTGGTGGTCTGACTTAGCATATGTTCCTGTGAGTAGAATACTAGGTAAAGGTAAAGGTACCCCTGCCCGTACGGGCCAGTCTTGACAGACTCTAGGGTTGTGCGCTCATCTCACTCTAGAGGCCGGGAGCCAGCGCTGTCCGCAGACACTTCCGGGTCACGTGGCCAGCGTGACGAAGCTGCTCTGGCGAGCCAGAGCTGCACACAGAAACACCGTTTACCTTCCCGCTAGTAAGCGGTCCCTATTTATCTACTTGCACCTGGGGGTGCTTTCGAACTGCTAGGTTGGCAGGCGCTGGGACCGAGCAACGGGAACGCACCCCGGCTCGGGGATTCGAACTGCCGACCATGCGATCGGCAAGTCCTAGGCGCTGTGGTTTAACCCACAGTGCCACCCGCGTCCCACTGAGTAGAATACTATTTTGGCTTTATTGCAGGCACCTCTGACTGCACAGCAATGCGCCAGTTTCTAATCAATTCAAAAGAATCACCAAATGCCAGGAGCGTGTGCATATTATTTTCAACTCAAGCGTTAGATAGATACCCAAATAGTTATTGCCCAGCAGAAACCTATTTTCTATTTTTCCACATCAAGGGCGGCTGGTCCTAGAAACTTATTACCAGAGGTTTTGCATGCCTGTTGGAACGCATTTCAAATACTGTATTTCTACCTAGATGAAGAATAGGGGCTTGCCCAGCCGAGAAGCCAAATGCAAAGTTTACCCTAAAAAAAAAAAAAAAAAAACTACAGGAAATGGTGTGCATTGCTGTACCTATTTAAATCAGCAGCATTGTCCCCATAGCAACAGGCTCTCCAATTTAAATGCATTGCACATCATGTCAAAACGGAGGTTCTCTGACACATTGAAGCAATTTCTCAAAAAGTGAAAAGCCCCTAGGAGGAAATGATTCCTAGGAGCCAATATGATGTCTGAAAACAAACCCAGGCTCTCTGAGGAACAGAGCTTTTTAACATCAGCAGCAAAAGGAGGAGGAAGTGTTTTTGTAGCCATGCTGCACGTAAAGAAGAAAAGGGGAACCTGCGAGCCACCAGATGTTGTTGGACTACAACTCCCATAATCCCTGACCATGCTGGTTGGGGAGGATGGTAGATGGAGATCAAAAACATATGAAGGACAGGGCCGGAGCACTCATGAGCCAAGGTGGGGTGACTGCCTCGGGCGGCAGGATCCACAGGAGCAGCAGATCCCGATGTGTATCCTTGGACAGCCACAGGTTTCTACACCCCTGATGTACAGCACATGCTCGATGTGCAACTTTACCCCCTTTCAAACCCAGATATGGTAGTTGTAGGTAGAACGGGGCATGCCAGGGTTAGTAGAAGATTTGGCTGTGCATCTAAAGTCTGGTTAAGGGCCATAGCTCAGTGGTAAAGAATCTGCTTTGCATGCAGAAAGTCCCAGGTTCAGTCCCTGGCATCTCCGGGGAGTTGCTGGGAGAGAACCCTGTTGGAAATCCTGGAGAGGTGCTGCCAGTCAGTGTAGACAATACTGAGTTAGATGGACCAATGGCCTGCCCCAATATAAGGCAGCTTACCCCGTCTTGGTTTACATTTGACTAATGCCCATGAGAACCACGGTGTTAAGGCAGCACGGGCTTGATGAATTTCCCATGCAATAATCATTCACCCAAACCCATTTGCACTTACTAAACGGTAGAGCCGCTTTCCACGCACGTCCCCCCATTTCCGCATTTTATGAAGCGGCACGGAGACTCGTCACACTGTCCTACGCTGCGACCAGCATTCGGGTGGCCTTCTGGGATTCCTGGGGCTTTAAATGGCTGGTCCCTCCCGGTCCGAACTCGTATGTCAAAAATGCAACCTCAAAAGAAATAAATAATAATAATAATAATAATAATAATAATAATAATAATATCACCCGGCACCCATCTGGTGATGCATTTCAGCAAGAAGCTTATGGAAGAAAGGAAAGAAAAGATGAACGGATGTGTTTGATTTTCGCCGCTCAGGAGGAATTTATTTGCCACAATGCTATGTATAGCTAACTTAGTTAAAGGTATTCATATAAATATATTTCTATGAAATTAGGAGGGAAAAGACAGTACACAGCCTCAGTCTTAATCTCATTTAGTCATGGGTGGTTCTGTAAGGCTCCAGAAAGAGCTTAATTTAAACATGCTGCAAAAGTGGCGGATGTCTGTACAGTGGTACCTCGGGTTAAGTACTTAATTCGTTCCGGAGGTCCGTTCTTAACCTGAAACTGTTCTTAACCTGAAGCACCACTTTAGCTAATGGGGCCTCCTGCTGCTGCCGTGCCGCCGGAGCACAATTTCTGTTCTCATCCTGAAGCAAAGTTCTTAACCCGAGGTACTATTACTGGGTTAGCGGAGTCTGTAACCTGAAGCGTATGTAACCTGAATTGTATGTAACCCGAGGTACCACTGTATACGGCTGAGGTTACCAACCTTTTGGGGCCAATGGGCACATTTGCAAACCCAACAAACTGTCATGGGTACTGTGTACATGTTGCAACTGCAAACACATGCCCTAAAACTATAGCTATGGATTCAGACTCACTTTACCCCCATCCCCACCAATTATTTTGGTTTGGAAAAAACTGGTATTCTCCTATTTGCTGTTTGTTTCCCGTTCTAAATCAGAGGCACTGTAGGTTCCATTACTAGAAAGGGGGAGCACCTGGCTTTCAAAAATTGGGTTTGCAATCCTGAGCCCACATATGGAGATGCAAGATTCACTGGACTCTATGAGACTTGCTCCTGAGTAGGAAGGCAAGAGGGCCTTTCCATTCTGCCCCATATTCATTGGATGCAGCATTGTTTACATTCTGCAGCAGTTCATCTTCCATCAAAAACTACACTATTTGTCTCACTGTCCACTGTGCAAAATTATCTAGCTTACGTAAGTTACTTTGCCATTGTGTTGCTGGACCTCATTCATTTCAGTGGAAAGGAAACACAACGAAAATGGGGAGTGGTAGAAATCAATTACATATAATTTGTGGATTGAAAGCAACAACGGTGAAGACTGATCTTATTCACTGGATTGAGTTCCGCTCCAAACATGGAAGGAATAAATGAACACTGGCCATTTTCACTCCAGCTTCTGTTGTTGTTGGCGTTCTCTGACATCCCTACTCCTGAGCAGACATAATTAGAATTGCACTGCAAACATACGCAGGTTTCAGTTTTAAGAAGCAAAAGGGAGCGTGATATGGGAGGAGTGTCTTGCTGTATACATGGCAAGTCCTGAGGATACTAGGTTATTCCCAGAACCAGTAGGTTGTCTCCTGATTACCCAACCCAGGTTCAAACCTAATGCAGATGAAGAGCTGGAAATTCTGTGGGAAACCACCTCCCAACCGTAGAATTTATCCCAATGACTTCACCCATTCCTATAGCTCAGGACTGGGGAACCTTTGGCATTCCAGATATTGCTGGAGTCCAAGTCCCATCAGCCCCAGTCTGCTGAAGCCACACCTGCCCAACTCTTCTACATCACATTAATTCTATAATGCCATCTATGTATATGTTTTTTTCTTTTGCTGGTTTTGACCTTTAAAGCCCTATGTGGCCTAGGACCCACGTACCTACGGGACTGCCTCTCCTGGTATGCCCCGTGGAGTACCTTAAGGTCCACAAATGACAACATTTTGGAGGTCCCAGGTCGCAAGGTGGTTAGATTGGTCTCAACTAGGGCCAGGGCCTTTTCAGCCCTGGCCCCGACTTGGTAGAATGCTCTATCACAAGAGACTAGGGTCCTGTGGGACTTGACATCTTTCCACAAGGCCTGCAAAACAGAGCTGTTCCGCCTGGCCTTTGGTTTGGACTCAGTCTGACCCTTATGTTTCCCTCCCCTTATGGTTTTGATCTATGGGTGACTTTTAACCTGTATTTTAAATTGGTCCCCCCCCCTTATGTTTTTACTGTGATTTACTGGTGTTAGCCACCCTGAGCCCAGCTAATTATTATTATTATTATTAGTGCTTCACAAAGAACAGGCAAGGCTGGCTCCTACTCCAATAAGCTTACAATTTAAAACAGACACAGGGGAACAACCGACAATTGGGCAGTTAGAGGTATGGGGTGTGTGTGATAATACGTTTAATGTAAATGTGAAGAGTTGCATCCAACATCAGCCATGCTCAGAGTAAATCAAATGCAATGGAAGTAAAATTGTTAGTTACCTTGAAAGCCGTTCTTAAAATTGGATCCATTTGGTAAGAGTTCTGGGATGTATTCAATGTAACCTCCTACGTAGAACTGGCTGAAGACATTGAGCCCAACCAAAGTCCCTGGAGATGTGATGGTTTTGTTTTCATGGTCATCCACCTTTCAGACAAAAGCGGAACAAAACCAAAACCTGTTATTTGTGGAGCAAATTGAGTAGATCTCTTATCTCATCCTTACGTCCCCACAAGCTTCCAAACATGGAGAACCACCATTAACGTGTTTTGTATTACAGTCTAAGCTTCAAATAAATGAAGGGTAGAAGGCACTGCTGCAATTGAATAGTAAATATATAAATAAGGTCTTTAAATTTCCAGGGTGGTCATTCAAAGGGCTTTTAGAGGTGTGCAAGTATGTCTGCTAATGTAGCAAGTTGTACCCCTCCCACCCCCATTTTCCACTCCAGCAGTCTTATGTATTCTTTCCCAGAGTGGTCTAGAATTTCAAGAGCAATTCGTAAGGGGCAGTGTGTGTGTGTGTGTGTGTGTGTGTGTGTGTGGTGGGTGGGAGAACTGCTTTTGAAAATGGAGAGGGGCATTCAACAACCTTGTTGTATGAAGTCTTCAGGACACAGTACATAAATATATTTAACTCTTAGGATTCAAGACTATATATTTAAAGTTTTGTTTGTATGACAAGCTTAATAAAGGTTATATATAGTATCCTTCCTCTTGCACCAAAGGAGCTCATATGTGGGTTCTTCTACTTTTATCCTCACAGCAACCTTGTGAGGTAGGTTGGGCTGGGAGGCAGGGACCAGGCTGAAGCCACCGCCAACCACCCCACCCCCAGTGAGCTTTGTGGATGCAAAGAAGAGTTTTCTAAGCATCTCTTCCAAAGGAAGCGTTACCTTCATCCAGCCATCCTGAAGAAATCTGCCAAGACTGACCACGTGAATATGCCTTGTCAGATCTAGCAGCTCACTAATGATAGTGGCTGTTCCAGATCCTAGGTTGTAGCTGTACACCAGGCGGCCATGGCGCAGGCCTAGCACTAAGAAATCATTGCCATTAAGACCTGGAGTAAGAATAACCACAAGGGGATACATTAAGGGAGTGAGTCTTGGGTTACATTACCAAAACAAAATGACAGAATGTAAGAAATGATAGCCTAGATACCAGAGAGGGATTGCGGCTAACACCATGTGCAGAGTAAACAGGACCAGAGTTCGGCTTCTTTTGCAAGGAGGTCATTGCAGGCTTATGGCATTTTGTAATGTTTTAGTTTAGTTATTAACATGCAGTTTGAACAGAGGTCCGACAGGCATCCAAAGTCCACTGCTTCCACTTCAGATCTCTCCAGAAAAGCAGATAGCATCTCTGTTTCTACGTTGCCCTTATGCTTAATCCCACTCAAAAACTAGTCCAGTGGCATAGTGAAACAGGAAATTGGAAACAAGATTCATGGTCTATTTTTCCCCCCTTCCAGAGAAGGGGTGATGGTACAATCAGCTGGAGGACCAGGGTAACTGACAGGTCCTTCTTGTTCTGGCTAGTGAATGATGTTGGCTAGTGAACGGGGCTTTCAAGTTTTACCAGTTCGTTGATTAGCACAGAGGAAATCAGAACCTCTGCAAAACACAAACAGAGGCTGGATACTTCTTTCCTTTGATGGATTTCCTACTTCATGCTGGCAGATGACGCAGTAACACTGCTTTCCCAAATCATTTGCATTTTTAATTAAAAGTTCATTTGAAAAGTGCTCAGAAACTCCAACTGGCTCCAAGAGCTGCAGACAGATTGTTGACTGGGAACATACAACCCGCTTGCTAGAGCAGCTCCCACACTGGCTACCTATAAAGCCCTATACAGCTTAGGTCCAGGCTATCTGAAAAGACTATTTCCTCATGTGAAACTGCCCAGGCTCTGAGATCTTCAGGGGAGGCCCTTCTCTCAGTCCTGCCACCCTCACAGGGCCTTCTTGGTGGCAGCTCCCAGCCTTTGGAAATCTCTCCTGAAAGAAGCTAGACTGGCTCCCTCCTTGCTGTCCTTCTGCCAGCAGGTAATAACTTTCTTGTTCCAACAGAAACAGCTGTTTTTGAGGAAAGGGCTGGTGCTGTGCTTTTTTTATTGTAATTATCTGTATGTGATCACACACACACACACACATCTCCCCACTTCTGCATTATTATTATTATTATTATTATTATTATTATTATTATTTGGAAGGCGTATCTATTAAGTTCCAAGCTTTGCTTAATCTAACCATGTCTTGGCCTCAAATTCTCAGCCACAAAGCTTGCTGACTGTTGTTTTTTATAAACAACAACAACAATAACAACAACAATGTGGGAATAGATTTTGTTCCAGGAAACCTTAGAGGACTAATTTTCTTCTTTCCTCACAGCTGAGAATCAAAGGATAGCAGGTATGTCTCTCTCTCTCTCTCTCTCTCTCTCTCTCTCTCTCTCTCTCTCTCTTTCTCTCTCTCTCTCTCTCTCTCTCTCTCTCTCTCTCTCTCACACACACACACACACACTAAGGTGGGGATTACTTCTGAGTACACATATATAGGAATGTGCAGCCAATTGTCACAGTGCAAAGCAAACTGGTCTTCCTAAACTTTCTCATGTTTCTTCCATCTAGTGTTCTGATGCCCCCTGGTGGCTTTACATAGATTAGTATACAGATGAAAGCGCTAAGACATTTTCTCTACTTTAGTTCCGTACCCAACAATCACATTTTATCATTTGCAGGATACCCTACGCAAACCCCTTTCCACAGTTACACAGGAGGCTGCTTTATACTAGGTCAAGCCATTTATCCATCCTGCTCTGTACTGTCTAGAGTGACCAGCCTTTTTCAACCTTGGGTCCCCAGTTGTTGTTAGACTACAACTTCCATCATTCCTGATTGCTTGTCCTGCTAGCCAGGGATGATGGGAGTTGTAGTCCAACCATCTCTGGGGATTCAAGGTTGATAAAGGCTGGTCTAGATAGAGGCTACTCTAACTGGTTTCTAACTGGTAGAAGTTCTCCAGGGTGACCAGCATCCAGGGTTGTACAGGTGTGCCTTTGAGACAGAATATCTGCCTTTTCTGAAATTAAAAAGTGACTATAAGGAATTTACCGGTCAAGATCTCAAAATAAACATTATTTTCTATGTAATAAAAATATAACAAATGCTATGTGCACTTCTGTTAATGGTTCTTGAGGTGCCCAGAAATCGGAATCCATATATCTATATTCCCCCATTTACTTTGTCTTAGCCATTTGAATAACACTCCCTCCCCAGAGAAACACAAATAACTTACCTTGACCCTTCTGACCAGTGAAAAATATCAGGTTGTCTTGCAGTGAAGAGTTGTGGTTTGCTAATTGAAATTTCAGTTGGAATTCATAGTAGAGGCTGATGTTTGGAATCGCTGAATAGGCTAGGAATGAGGTATAGCCAAAGCTATCTGTCCCACTGAAGTTAGGATAGGTAATATTAATAACTGTTTGAAAAACACAGAAAAGGAAAATGCCGTTGGGGGAAGCACAGGTGGACAGCAAGCAATGGCCTAGTTCATATATACAATTTCTTAGCATCCAGAATTGAGAGCTAGGACTGGGTTCTCCACACATTTCTCCTTTGTTTTGCAAGCCAGTTTCAGCATATCAACTGCCCCTGATTAGCTTAAGCTACCACTCCCTGTGTTTTGATATCCTGGTTAGTAAACTGAAATTAAACCACAGTTCCCCATTTGGCACATAACAGGGAACTATAGGTTAAGGGCCAAATTGATGACATTACACAAACCCAGACCCTTGTATGGCAGGTGGGAGCGTTAACCCTCTGACCCCTGCTTTAAACTTCTCCCCCATAATCAGTGGTGGCTGATGACCACTGACACTGGCGGTGCAGAAGGCCAGGAGACCAACAGTAGGGGGTGCTAGAGCCAATGGCAGGGAGAGGCACAGCTATTGTCAACTAATTCTAGCTCTGACCCCATCCTTCTCCCTACCGAGTTCCACAAGGGCAACACTGAAATAAAGGAGAAAGCTGCTAGCCAATGTGCCACTCCTGGTAGCATGTAAGGAAGCAGGCAAATGAGGGTGGATTAAGGGCAGTCTGAAGTTGGTGGGGCAGGGCTGCATTTGCCCTAATGGACCAACATCCACTGCCCATAGTTGACATGCTCCTCTTTCTTTCCATACCTATACATCTCTTGTGTCTGGCTGAAACCAATTTTGAAGAGGGTTGCCTCTCCAGGTCCAATGTAAACTCCAGGTCTGTACTAACTTTAACTCACTACCCTTGCCCTGGTGTCTGCCTCATCCTCTCTCTCTTCCACACTTAACCAAGGCAAGGGAGAATTGCTTATAAGCAATGTCCAGAAAGACAAGGATTCACGGGAGCTACCTGCCTTTTGGTTCTCAGCCATTTTGGGCATGGCCGCATTCAGGAACATCAAAAACCATGGGAACCACATCACCCTGGGTGCAGGTACACACGGGTGAAGCAGCATCTCCTGGTTGATGCCTGACACTGCAAGGAGTCCCTCTCCACCATCCTTGTAAGTGTAGGGAAAGAAGTGGGGCTCTCAGTAGGTTAGGGGTCTGGCAGGAGGGCTCCAGGCTGACTTAAATGGGTCCCATTTAAAACTGGATGCAACTTCAAACATTCTAAATGAATCCAATTCAACTGAATGAACCGGAGGGAATGTTTGCATTGATTATTTGTTTGTTTATTAAATATACAATGCCCCCACATCCTCTGACAGGGGCACAGGATGGAAAAGGCACAAACTGTAAACCAATTAAAACATCTAAAAAACAACAATTCCAATACAGAGGCATACTGAGGATTATAGATCCAGTGTACTAAACTGTTATGTTCTGAAAAGTAGGAAGCAGAGAGAAGTGATGAAGTCAATTTGCCCGGCAACAAAAAGGCTTTTTTGGTCATTTAACACAAATAAACTTCAGTCTATCTCTCTCTGTTCTCTCTCTCTCTCACTGCATTTGACTTGCTAAGTTCTGCATTTTTCTCTTACCATCATTACAAAGGATTCCAGTCCTTCCATAGGGACAGAGGCACACGGTGTCTTGGCTGGATTTTGGAAAACATGTTGCTCCGTTTCCACATGGGTTCTCCTCACAGGTTGAAAGCTGACATAATTTCCCAGAGTAGAGAGTAGAGCATTCACAGAACCAGTTCTCTGTATCACTGTTAAAATTTAAAAGAAGAGAAAGGTTACCAAATAGCATTTGTTAAGAAGAGGGATGTAAGAAGGTATCAATGCCCATTCCAGCCAGTGTTCATCGCATGCAGAACCATTTCCATTTGGCTGCAGTTCAGCGTCCAGCAAAGACTACATTAATCAACTCATTTATTCTCTGTGGAGGAATTTTGCATAATTAATTGTGTGATCGATCCCATTATCATTATGTTGTTCCACACCATTAATTTCAATGCAACAGAAACACAACACAAATGGGGAGGGGAAGTGATAAATTATGTACAGTTTGCAGAGTGAAAACAACAACACAGTGAATACTGGCTGGATTAATTTCTGTTCCAGATACGGAAACAAATAAGCGAATTATCAGCAATTTCTGCACCCGTTTCCATTTCCACCAGAATCAGCCTCTGAAAAGGGGAGGTGAAAATCTTACCCACCTTTCTACCTTATATTGCAGAATATGTCTGTCAAACCTGGTTGTTTGCTTCTGGTTCAGATTTATTCCTAAACCTGAACCCCTTGTTCTTAAGCACAAGTCCCTGCTTTATGTTTCATACAATTCAGTTAATAAGATTCAAACCCTTGAAAAATATTCCCAGCTTTTCCATGCTGTTCATTTCCGCAGTGTGTGTAATCCTCTGAGGGCTTCTGGTCAAATATTCGTTGTGTTGTCTCAGCAAAATGCATGAAACAACTGCTGTGCCTTCAAGGCCAAAAGCAAGTGTGAGGGAGAAGAGGGGAATGTTTCTATAGCTACATCTTCAGTTGCATATCAGCCGTAAAGGAAGTGATTCTGAACTGGAGCGTCCAAAGGAGTTGCAAACACCCCATACATTTAAAGAACATTACTTCTGCAAAGTGTAGTTTCAAAACTGTGCTGGGATTTGTTGCTTGGTTAGGGGATAAGCTACAGTTCCCAGGATTATTATTTCTTGTGGTTTTTTTGGGGGGGGGAGCCATGTGCTATAAATGCAGAGTGTGGATGATGGTGCTAGTTCTGTGGAACACTTACTCGACAATAAAATTACTTACGGTAAGCGTTTAAGATACTAGAGGGCTCTTGTTTTTGATGCCACAGAATAACACTGCTGTCCCTCTGGAAATTGAATCACAGCAGTCAACATTCTCCCTGTTACACCATCTGATGTAACCAGATATTATGGCAACCTGGTGTTTTCAGAAGCAGCCACACAAGTCTTTCCTACTTTCTCCTATGCTACAATATCTGACACCCACACCACTTGTCACTCTGTTGTGGGGACAGAGAAACTCACAATGCAATGATGTCTCATCACACGTTGGCCACAGCAATACGGAAACCAGAGACTGGGGCCTGCACCCTCTCCTTTCTTCCTCTGGTGTGCCAATGAGAATGTCAGAAACATTTGCTTCTGCTTTTAAACCAACCAGAGTTTCCTGTTACAACCAAACTTGGAGAAACTCTGATTAGTACAAACCAGTGCTGTGCAGAACCTTCATTTTTTATTTTACTTTTTGTTGACTATATGAAGCAAGATGGGGAGGAAAGTGAGCATGCATAGAAACAGGGCACAGACAGGAGGGTTGCACTAACCACTTTACTACAGTAGTTGAAGGGTCTGGTGCATATTTCTTTTCACTTAAAACTATTGGAAAAGCCCAATGCTAGCTTTGTAGCAACATTGTGTGGCCACATAATCAAAGCAGAAAGCAACCCCAGTCTGGAAGACACTCTTCAAAGAGCACAGCACTGTTGCAAGCAGGCATGGGGCTTTGCTAGAGTTTTAAGTCCTCTCTGCTCACCCTAAGATAAGCTAGTCTGGTGCCTGCCAAATACCACATAGTGAGCTTCATTACTGAGTGGGTATTCGAACCTTGGTCTTCTTGGTCCTTGTCTGACATTCTAACCGCACTAGTGCTATGACTTACACGAGTGAGAGAAGTGAAGGTCATGGCCATTTTCTGTTCCCTAGCATTTGGCACCTAAAAGACAGATTACTTCTGAAAATGGATAACGATGAGCTCTCACACTGGCTCTGGGAAACAGTGAAAGGCACTATATGTATAGTACTTCTGTTGAGGGACCAACACTAGCTGCCTATTAGACTTCGATCTAGTTTTAAGGTCCTGCTACTTACAACTCTGGATCAGGTTACCTGAAAGACTGACTCCCTCCCCTTCTCCTTTTAATGCCCTGATAAAAAGGACCCCTGACCATTGGGTCCAGTCGTGGCCAACTCTGGGGTTGCGGCGCTCATCTAGCTTTATTGGCCGAGGGAGCCGGCGTACAGCTTCTGGGTCATGTGGCCAGCATGACTAAGCCGCTTCTGGCGAACCAGAGCAGTGCACAGAAACGCCGTTTACCTTCCCGCCGGAGCGGTACCTATTTATCTACTTGCACTTTGCCATGCTTTCGAACTGCTAGGTTGGCAGGAGCAGGGACCGAGCAACGGGAGCTCACCCCGTCACGGGGATTTGAACCGCCGACCTTCTGCAAGTCCTAGGCTCTGTGGTTTAACCCACAGCGCCACCCGCATCCCAACAATGCCCTGATAATGACCACTAAAAAAAATAAAATAGAACCCACTTAGTCTTGTCCCAGCCTGATGATTATCAGCTTGTGCTAGCTTAGTGGCAGGCTGTTTCACTAGAAGCACCAATGCCACAGAACACACACTGCTAAAATACAATAAATCCCATCTTCATTGGCATTCCCCCAGCTTTTGAAGCCACGTCAAGGCATGATCTCTTGACCCGAGTCTCCTGTTTTTAATTGTGTTTAATTACTTCAATGGTATTGCTCTATTGTATATTTTAATAATAGATGTTTATATTTTAATGTTTGTGAATTTTTTATACTTTCTAAACCACCTTTAAGAAGTGCCATTTTTTCTAGAAAAAGAGGTGCTGGAACTCACCATGAACACCTCCCTTGTTCTCTTATAATGACAATGGCACCCACCTGAGAGGTGCTGGAACAGAGTTCCAGTGAATTCTGGCTGAAAAAAGTCCTGTTTTTAGGTCTATTTTAGCCCTGCGTGGGTTGACTTGAGGGGTGGGGCCTGAATCAAGGTAACAGATCAGGAGTAAGTTATATGGTGCTTTCCAGATGTGGTTTTTTTCCTCCAAATCCAAATACCTTTGGCCTCCTAGGTAGGACTAATGGGAGTTGTCATTCAGCAACACCTGGAGGGCACCACGTTGGCAGCCCCTGGTTTAGCTGATAAAAGCTAAGGAAGAGAGTCTTAAAGAGAGTCTGCTACATAGACAATGAAACAAAACGCCTAATCAGATAATAAGGAGAAAAAGCTCCAGAGCCATGGAAGCTGTATTTATTAGCAAGAGAAAATGAGTACCCCTTCCTGACACTCCTTGTGCCTAACAGTTCATTAGTGTATTTCAAAGGAGCCCACCCACAGTTTCAAGGCGCAGAGAATCTCAGCTGGGAAGCCTTCCAGAATGAATCCGCTTGAATAATGCCTCCAGACAGCTTTTAAAAGAGAAATGGCTATCAGCTGCAATAATACATTTCTTATGAATAGCCTTTTGTGTGTATAGAGGTACCGCTGGAGAGGAGAGCCAGAAAGAGGAATGTAAATGGGTATGTACCACCGAACACCCTGTCTTTTCAATCATTTTGATAACTGTGGCATGCCACTCATCTGATCACATGGGCACCAGTCTCTCAATGGCTAGTCATTAAGCGCACGATCTCAGAAATTCATTGGCACTATCCCCGCTGAATGGGATGGCGCGGTGTTTTTGCACAGCTCCCACTCATTTTAATGGGGCTTCTGGTGGGAAACTTCTCAATGGCTTCTGTTCAAAGCATTGCAAGTGGGGGGAAGTAAGCCCCTTTGAACTAAGAGGGCATTGCATCTGATAAATCATTCATGGGATTAGGCTGCAAATATTTATTTCTGCATTTGAAAGTTAAGTTGTGAGCGCTTGGGGAAATAGCTATTCCCTCTCAAAAACAAACACTTGCAGTTCAAATATTCCTTTGCTTTCTTTTCACAGGACGCCGTGCTGGGGCTCCTTAGTTATTTCCCCCTGATGGTTTTGGTTTTATTTTTATTATTTCCCTTAGTCTGTCATAATCGGACGTGCCAAGTGTTACTGCCAGTTACTGAAGGAGGGAGAGGCGAGGGGGGAGTGTGGGCATCGCGAAAGGAGCATCAGTTGGCACCAGAACTACATCACGCTCCCTGCACCTGGCCTGTCTTCCCCTCGCTGGTCAGGAGCAATGCCCTGCCTGTGCCGCCCTGCTACCCACTACTGGCTGGAATTAGGAATCAGTACTACTGGGAAGTGGGTGGCACTGTGGGTTAAACCACTGAGCCTAGGGCTTGCTGATCAGAAGGTCGGCGGTTCAAATCCCTGTGACGGGGTGAGCTCCCATTGCTCGGTCCCTGCTCCTGCCCACCTAGCAGTTCGAAAGCACATCAAAGTGCAAGTAGATAAATTGGTACCGCTCTGGCGGGAAGGTAAACGGCGTTTCCGTGTGCTGCTCTGGTTTGCCAGAAGTGGCTTAGTCATGCTGGCCACATGACCTGGAAGCTGTATGCTGCCTCCCTCGGCCAATAAAGCAAGATGAGCGTTGCAACCCCAGAGTCGGCCACGACTGGACCTAATGGTCAGGGGTCCCTTTACCTTTACTACTGAACTGGAGGGCCGGGAAGCATGCATGGAAGTCTGTGACTGTAGCATACACCAAGAAAAATTAAGCAAGTTGCAGCATTCTGAACATAAATACATGGGGACATATGAGAAAGCGGATGGTCAATTAATAGCACATTGCAAAAGTTCTTGACTGATGCATGCACTACTGTTTGAAACTGAAGGCAGAGTACTAAGCAGTAGTTGGAGGTCATGCTGCTACAGATGCAGAAGAAAGCAATTACCCTGTCCCTTCATATTTTCCCTTTTCTGTTCATAATCCTTCTCTGTTATTTGGGCTGTCCAGTCTTGTAGGCTGACCTTTTACTTTCCTTGATGATTCAGCTCTGCATTTTGTGTATTTCCTCGGTGATGACTATAAATTATGAAAGTTATAAAAAGCCCCTAAAAGTGTGAAATCTAATGCTATAAAACTCAATGCTGACATTTTTCAAAAGGCAGTAAGTGTGATTTTGAGGGTTTGGAAGCACTGGAAATTAACCTAACCAGATGATATGCCAGATGAAATGGATTCACAGTGTTAACAGGGGGAGAAAAGCCTGACCTTTACCGTTGATACAAAAGGTCACTTGCTCTCCATTTTTCCAAATGGGCTGGGGTTAAAGAGACCCTATGGGACTAGACTTTGTTAGATTAGGCATTTAAGACATTAGATTAAATAGGAGCTTGCTCTCTCATCATAACATGGTGAAAGATTCTTCAGAATATGACCTTACTTGATGAGATCATCTCTGTAAGACATGTTAAACTTGGATTTTATCAGAGGGTGCATATTTAGGAAGAAGAGCTCACTAGGCTAAAATGACACACACATTTCATATAATGATAAAACGGTAGAGTTGCAAGGCACCCCCAAGGATCATCTAGTCCAACCCCCTGTAATGCAGGAATCTCAGCTAAAGCATCCATGACAAATGGCCATCCAACCCCTGGTTAAAAACCTCCAAGGAAGGAGAGTTCACAAACTCCTGAGGGAGTCCGTTCCACTATTGAACAGCTCTTACAGTCAGAAAGTTCTTCCTGTGCTTAGTTGTAATTTCCTTTCTTGTTACCTCCAGGAACAGGCATGAGAAGGTAAGAAGAGCTCTGCTGAATCAGGCTAAAGACTTACCTCCTCCAGCATTCTGTTCTCACAGTGGCCAAATGGATCCCTATGAGATGGCTCTGAATACTAGCCTCTGGGGAGCACTAGTGGGAGAGTGCTGCTGTGCTCATCTCCTGCCCGTGGACTTTCCATGGGCATCTGGTTGGCCACTGTGAGTTAGCAAAGGAAGGACTAGATGTGTCATTGGTCTGGTCCAATAGGGCTCTTACATGAGTTGGCAACAGACACAACAAATACCTGGAGCAATGGACTAAGACAGGCATAGGCAAACTTGGACCTCCAGCTGTTTTGGGACTACAACTCCCATCATCCCTAACTAACAGGACCAGTGGTCAGGGATGATGGGAATTGTAGTCCTAAAACATCTGGAGGGCCGAGTTTGCCTTTGCTTGGACCAAGAGAAGGCCATATATGGGAACAGAGGAAGTTTCTGAAAGAATGAACTCATGCAAAAACACACAGCATGCATTTGCTAACCTTACACAGTGCTGATAGCTAGCAAAGAAGCAAGACAGAGGTACTGTACTGTTAGAATGTAGGAGCCTGTCTTATACCAGACTATTCGTCCATCTAGCCCAACATGATCTACTCTGACTGGCAGTGCAGCCCTTCCCTCCTATATGGTCCATTCTTTAAACTGGAGATGCCAGGATTGAACCTGAGATCTGTATGTGCTCTACCACTGAGCTGTGGTCTCTTTTTCGCACATATACATTTCTTTTTTCCTATGGTCATCTCTAGAAAGAGATCAGAGTGGGATGAATGTATCTGTCCTGGGCAATGATAGTCTCTCTCATGCCTTCTTCAAATACTAAAAATACTATTCTCTGCCTCTAGCACAGACCAATGCATTAGATCTAGGTAAAACACAACAGCACATTGGCCAGGAAAATTAACCGTTTCCTGGTTAAAGCAGCTGTCAGCTATAAGATTGACTAGGGCCAAGTGCAGGGTGTATTTTTTATATTAATATCATGGATGGTTTATTTGTGGATTAGCATAGCGTGCCGCAGAAGGAGCACTATTTGCTTGTATAAATGTCTAAGGACAGGTAGGATTGTGGGGGTGGGGGGGGGAAGAAGAGTGTTGTTTACTAGACCTTATTAATTTGTTTTCCTCCCCAGAAGCACAGAGAATATGCTCTGATAGGTTTGTAAGTGGAAGTAATTAATATCATGCATTGCATACTGAACAGGTGCCTGCAGCTTTATCATTGCGGAGTTTCCTGGGCCTGCAATTTGTCCCTTCTGCTTACACTGGCAGCCATCCAAAGAAGCTGTTCTTTGCACAGAAATAAGACTGCATGTGTAGAAAAGGGTGCGTGGAATGTCATGCGCAGGGACCAGCATACTAAGCTGGTGGCAATACAGGAGAAAACCCGCAGCTCCACACTGAGTAGGGCAAGTTAATCTTTAGCCATGTGGAAACTTGCACACAGCCCATTTCGAAGGCAGGTATAATTATTTACAGGCACCATGTACGGAGTGATGGATCAGTGCAATTATCTTTTCTTTTTAACCAGCAGAAAAGTCAACAAGGGACTTCAAATTCATCTCTTATGTGTAATCTTTTCAAATTTGTCTGACAAAAAAATAGAGGGGGAAACGTAATCAAAATCATGAAAGGACCTGTTGAAAGAAATGGAAAACAGGTTTCGTTGGTTTAATTGTTTTTAAAAGGAAACATCTTGGCCTAGTTTGCAAGTGCTTCTTCACAAGATGCGTAATTAATTTGTGGAATTTGCTGCTGCAAGGTGACTCATGGGAATGGAGAGGCTTTTCTTTCCCTCTGTTAGCGACATTTGGAGGCGCGTGCCAATCCTTTTGAAGCCCAAAGAGCACTTGTCACACACAATGGGGGGGGGGGCATGAGCAAACTTAGGGGAACCCCAAAGTTTGCAGAATTTTTAAAAAGCAGAGGAAGCCACTAACAGGGCCACCCTAATGTATCATGTAGCATTTGTTCTAGGTACTTTGCATTGTGAGGGCTTGCTCCTGAAATGTGGCTTATAAACACTTCGGATGAATGTAAGGACTGGGTGTTGTAAGTGGCCATGGAATTACAAGTGTTTGTTAGCAGGAAAGAAGCAGAAAACTGGGGAAGGAGGACACAGTGGGTGGCTGGAACTCTGAACCAGAGTACTTTGCAATGCAAGATTTTGTCGTGATTCGCACTAGTCAATGGCCATCACTCATGGAAGCTGTAAGGAACCTTCATGAGAGCACTTGATATAAGTTGCTGGAGAGCAATAGCAGAAGAGAGCTGTTGCTTTCATGATTTTCTCATGGACTTGCCCTCCTCAGTATATTGTTTTTCAGGTTTTCATAATATCCCACATATTGAACTAAATACAGAATATTTTCATAGTCCTGACTCTTGCACCTTATCTCAGTCTGCAGTGACCATCAGTTGCTTCAGACATATCTTTTTGCCCAGGCTTTCCCTGACCCATAAGGTCAGATTCTGATTTTTTTTGGTTTGAATTCCTGTTCTTGTTCATTTTTAACACTTTACTGGTTTCATGTTGTATTTTTGTTTCAATGAAACTTCAATGATTGTTTATATGTTGTACGCCACTTAAGAGATATTTTTAAATGGTAAATGGTTTATAAATGGTTTTTAAAGAAGTAATAAATAGACAGTGTCTCTTCCCATTTCCTTTTTATGTTATTAAAACCTGCTTTTACCTGTGGGCAGTTTGGCCATAGTAAACCTTTGCTCCAATTCATCAAGGCTCATCTTAAAACCCTAGGTCTTCTTTTATTTTTTAAATTGGAATCAGTTTAAAAGAGGGAAAAGATGGAGCTCATAAGATATGTTGTCCGTAGTGTTAAAATGAAAGCCAGCTCTGTTTTTTGAGGACTTGGCTGTAATCCTGTTCTTCTTGCTGCACCCAGATCTTGGTAACAACAATACAGCTAATGAGCCAAGCTCTCCTCTCAGCTATAGCTATGCACCCTACAGACAGGAGTCAATAATATTTGAAACGGAAGCTGCTGGACTGATGGGATCACAGATTTGGCCTGCTTTCTCCTTAATATATGGAGTGTTTTCATTCTTTGTACATGTCGCTTGTGCTTATCAGGGATGGAAAGCTCAACTAGTTCAAACGCTTCCTTGCTACTACCTTCACACAGGGCCAAGAGGTGACTGTCAAAATGAATCCCAATTAGAAGATACCTTAATCTGCACAAGGCGTACCTTCAGGGAGCCTGCGAGTGCACACATAGGAAAAACCAAGAGGGGGGGGGAGTTCAAGCTAATATATATCCAATAACCTTTACTCAGGGTCAGCTTTAATCATTTTACGAAGATCCCTGCCAGAACAAAATACAAAGGCACACAAACTTTCCTAAAGAACAAGCAAGGAAACTTAACATGCTTTCCTTTTTTTAAAAAAGGACAACAGCAACAGTAAGTTGGTTTTCCTGCACATCTTGTCATGTTCACTTAGCCACTGTAGTCCATACATTGGTAACCCTTGAGACTAGATTGCTGCACTGTGCTCTATGGGAGACTGCCCTTGGCCCTGATACGGAATCTCCAGCTGGTGCAGAATGCAGTGGCTGGACTTGGGAGCAAACAGCCAGTAGCCTGTAAGACCTCTGCACTAGCTGCCCATATACTACCAGGATAGGTTTAAAGGTCTTGTGTTGTTACACAAAGCCCTGAACAGCTTGGGCCCTTACATCCCAGCTTGATCACTTAGAGCATCCAGAGGAGTGTTGTTAGTTGTGTTACGAAGGCCCGAATGACATCACCTCCCTGACGTTGAGTATTTAGTGTCACTGGTCCCATGCTGTGGAACACTCTTCCAGTCAAGATGCTTTGAGCCTTCAGACCTTTTTATGCAAACAGAACTATGCAGTCTTGAATCATATGCATCTTGAATTGGGGGAGTGGGGACACCAGTTGCTATTTCCACAGGCAGACCTTGGGTTGTTCCTCTTGCTTCTTCGCACCTTCTCTACCTGAGCAGCTTGCCACCCAGGGAATTACTAAGTGCCATTAATTTCAGTGGTGCCAAATTCAGCAGAATCCAGTTTTTAAAATCAAGTGTTTCTGCTTAGCTTTGTTGCTAGATGGTGTTGTTCTCTATCATGGCAATTCTCACAAGAATCAGTTTAATCACATCCATTAGCAGATTAAGTTGATAAACATCTAGAAGAGCCCTCCTGTTTTCTTCCCTTAAGTGTCAGTAGCAACACCAGGGTTTTAGATTCAGTGTTAAAATTGGAGGTGTAAATAGCTGCTGCTTTCAAGACTGTGAAATGCATTATTCTTTGAGATAAATATCTGCCATTACATTTCCAAATAGCAAAGCTGAAAGACAAACGAAGCCCGCCACCAAAACATGTGAAGTCTTGCTCAGTATGCCAGTTTAGCTTTCTTACGTTAGACTCATTTCAGTTTGACAAAAGTTCAGCGATATGTAATTCTGTTCTAAAGGCAACATGATTTCGAAAGAATATGAAAATTGGAATATGTGCTAGTTCTTATTTTGTTCTTTGCAGAAGGAGTGATGTTTATAGCTACTTGGATTGCACAACATATTAACATTCAGGCGTTGGGAGGGGGGAAAAAAGCAATCTCTTGGGTTTTCAAATCTAGGCCAGTGTTAAAATCCCAGTTATAGCCGAAGGATCTCAAATTGGTTAATAGTGCATTTTTCCCTCTAGTGATATTGAAGTGTAGTGGTTAGAGTTCTGGATTGGGACCAGAGAGACTGAGGTTTACATCTATACTCAGCCATTTCCTTGGAGGAAAGGCAGAATATAAATGTAGTGAATAAAATATATAACCACCCCTAAGATTAATTATAGTCAGTTTCATGTTGCTAATGGCTTGATTACTGATGTCCAATAAATCCACATTAAAAGGATAACTAGAACTGAAATAGAATTATATAACTGAACTGTAAAAAGTCAAAGTACACAAAGACAGGTTTTCACTTAAGTTAGGCCTGCACAACTTTTGGCTCTCCAAGCTATACATAGCTCACCAGCCATATATTTTGACCTACCAAGTACAACACCCATCTCCTTTTTACAGTCCCAGCAGGCTGTTATTTTACCTGCCACTGCACCATGGCTGGTGGGCTTGGGTGTGTTACAAGTTGTACAGGCCTGATTTAAGTCCAGTCTCTCATCCAAACTTTTTGAACCTAAATGCCATATTAATGTACCACAGCTCCCAATTTTTCTGCCAGAAGAAGATCCAGTGCTTGGGTGGGAGACTTCATGTGCTGGATTTCTAGGGCATATTTATAGCTGCAGTGGTGTACGTGGTAGTCAGGTACGTAGCTTTGCATATACAATAATAACAGTCCAGTGAGCTGTATACAATGCTTTCAATGTTTTTTCAGCTATCATCAACACCACCACCACCACCATCCTCTGTAAGAACACTGAAGGGAATGAAAATCCCATTGGTTGCACCAGAGGTGTAAGAGGGCCTTAAGTGTTTGGATGCTGAGAAATCACACCAATGTGACGGATACCCTGGGATATCCAAGGCCTAGTTATCTCTATGGCAAAATTAGGTGCTCTGGTTTTGGTGTTCCATTGCGCCAGAAGCAGCTTAGTCATGCTGGCCACATGAACTGGAAAAACTGTCTGCAGACAAATGCCGGCTCCCTCGCCCTGTAAAGCGAGATGAGAGCCGCAACCCCAGAGTCGTCTGTGACTGGACTTAACTGTCAGGGGTCCTTTACCTTTACCTTTTTAATTCATCATCTCAGAACTGTGTGACATCAATCGGTTGTGTAACAACAACAACAACAATTTATGCCCCACCCATCTGACTGGGTTGCCTCAGCCACTCTGGGCTGCTTCCAGCATAATGTAAAAACACAACTAAACATCAAGCATTAAAAACTTCCTGATAGAGGGCTGCCTTCAGATGTCTTCAGAGAGTCATGTAATTGGTTGTCTCTTTGACATCTGATAGAAAGGTGTTCCACAGACTGAGAAGACCCTCTGCCTGGTTCCTTGTAACTTCACTTCTTGCAGTAAGGGAACCCTGTCAGAAGGCCATTGGAGATAGACCTGGTATAGACCAGGCCTCAAGAAATAAGAGAACATTCAGAAAGGGAAGGATAGAGGAAAGGAAAGCACTGAAAGGAAAATATGGAACATTTTCACCTATGGAAGAAGCCTAGGTAAGAAGACCAGATTAGAAGGACCAAAGGTTTCTCATACTGGCAAAACAGAGCCTCCTCACAAGGATCTCATTATAAGGCAGGAAGGCATACATGGGGTCATAGTACAAGAAATGCAGACCCAAGACGTTTGTGTGCTAAAAAATGAGGTGACTTTTCTTTGGAACAATAAATTGTTTCCTCAGGGTTAAAAATATTCTAGGGAAGGAATTGTTCCAACAAAAGGCATTGCAGCTACACTACAGCCTACAAATTGCTCCCTAAGTCCTATTTACAGAACGGTTGTAAGAACTCAAAGCGTGCAGAGCATATTACAAATGTCTAGTGAGTGCTGTTTGTTATAAGGGTGCATTGAGCTACTTCGAGTTTTGCTATCAGTAGACGAAGCAAATGTTAAAGTTCTAGGCAGCCTAGTCAAGTGGCTTCATCCATCAGGTTTCAAAATTGTTTTATGACAATTTGTAATGTTTATGGTTCTGGCAACTGCCTCTAATGTAAACGCTGTAGCCATAAGGATAAAATAATGCCCTCGCACTTATACAGTAAATCAAAACTACACATGGAGTTTAGCTCTTAGATTTTTGCTCCTTTCATTTAAAGATATCTTAATGGACTCTACTGCAATAAGCCACTGTACATTTGCAATAACGTATTGTTGATTTTTAACACAAGCTCAAAGGCTTTATTGAAATAATATTATACAGTATTACTGTATATGCTTTAAAACAAAGGTGTAATGTAAGTTAGAAGCAACATAATAATCTGCAGGATCTTAACATTATACTACTATTATACGGTAAATTGCCTGGTTTGTTTTTCTTCTTATTATATTATATCATCCAAACAGTTCTCTGCCAGGGCAATAGAATAATAATGTAAAAATCTGAGCATTCTCCCTCTCTCTTACACACTGACCACAGATGTAATGAAGTACCAGTTTATTATTTATTTTCAATGCAGAGTTTATTCTTTACATAAGTAGTGACCAAGGATAATGGCTCTGCATGACAATCTCTTTTTAATATGATTTTTCCTCCTGCAGTATACATTAAGAGCTAGCTGAAGCTTTGCTCTGAGCCAGAGTAGTGGAGTGGTTAATGACTTGGATTAGGACCTTGGAGACATGGGTTCAAGTCCCCATTCAATAATAAAAGTCGATGGGTGACTCTGAGGCAGTCAATTTCTCTTGACCAAACCTAACTCACATGGTTGCTATGAGGATAAAATGAGGAGCAGAATATGTCTGCCACAATGAGCTCATTGGAGGAAAGGTACAGATATTAATGGAATAAATAACTCAGTTGAAAAACTTCTGCTTTACTTTAGAACTCAGATTCAAGCACCTTTTCATGCAGCAAAACAGTCCAGTTTTGCCACCAAGATTACCCTCAAAGGGGAGCCTCAGCCAAAGCTTCCTGGCAAGCACATTAGTATGACATGTGGTTTCAAGCACTATTGCCACATTCACATTTACAGTTTTAGGTGTAATATCCAAGCATTATAAGGCTTACTCCTAAAAAAATACTTACCCCATGAATTGGAATCCAGTGCCCATTGCTGTTTGATTTATGCTGCATAGACGAGAAGCGAAACTGCTAGCTTTCTGAAAGCATCCACTCCCTCTCAGACAGTGCAAGAGATAACCTAAAATCAATGTCTTGCCACTAGAGGCAGCCAGAACCTTGGACAGCACCACCCCCAGATGGACTGAAGAAAATGATTCCTATTAATATTTTGCTGTTTGGAAAACCAGCGACCAGTGAGGAAAAATATTGGATTCAGAATAGACATGCCTCTTAATGTAGTACAATCCCAAGAATAAGAGCTGTCTACAAAAGAAAATACAGGTGTCAGTTCTTAAGAGATCCTCAAAGCAGCATCCAAGCTGCTACAGACCTGCGTTTCTAACACAGCACGCCCCTCCGACTCCATCACGACATATCATTTTTTAAATCTGAGGAGAGGTGCAAAACTTGTTTTCATATACAGTGGAACCTCGGGTTATGTACTGTCCTCCTTACGAATGCTTCGGGTAACGAGCTCCACTAACCTGGAAGTAGATGCCCCTACTTGCAGACTTTGCCCTGGGATGTGAGTGGAAATTGTGTGCTGGTGGCACGGCAGCAGTGAGAGGCCCCATTAGCGAAAGCGTGCCTCATGTTAAGAACAGGTTCAGGTTAAGAACGGACCTCCGGAACGAATTAAGTTCATAACTAGAGGTGCCACTGTAGTATAGTATGTGTGTCAGGGGGAAGGTCAATTTCTTTTTAAAGTCCCCCCCCCCCAAAAAAAAACCCACCAGCATTTTAGTAAACACCTGTCAATCTCTATCCAAGATGTTTTGCCTAATTTACACATTTTTACTAGCAATTTTTCTGCAATATAATGTGTTTTTACTGTATTATTATTATTTGGACACTTTCCCCTAATATAATGTACACATTTGGTTGGAAGAATGCCACACAAAATGAGCAGCGTGAATTTCAAAGGAAGTATGAATTACGTAGGCTCATATTAGGTAGGCTCAAACCAAACCACATTTTGCTGCCATCCTTAGCTAGAGAAGAGGCCTGGACCTGTTCACCATGAATGAAGGAGGCTTTAGAAGGGGCTTACCTATCTTTGGAAAAGCTTGGACATAAAACTGGGCAGAAAAAGAGGAGTGGTATGATCCAGTGTATTCTAGCTGGCAGACTGGTGTTCCTTTCCTTTTTCAGATACACATTCCATCTGATTTCCCTGTTGGCCTCTTGCTATTGATCAGATTCCCATAGTGACTGGCATTTATACCAAAGTGCACTAGATGGCAGCAAAACCCACATATACCTTCAACCATCAAGTTAAAGCACAGATGGAGATTTTGTTTGACAGATCTGTGGGACTATGTGGGAAGAAAAACTCAGTGACATAAAATTCTGTTCTTCCGTTTACATTGTGGTGGTTGGGGAAAAAGTCTCCCCCCTTTTTCTTTTAAATGTGGAGCCTGCCAATTATTCTAGGGAAATATTTCCACGGCAGCCTGCCACCAGGCCTGGATTGCTCCAGTATCTCCTCTGATAGCTTAGGTGTAATTGCAGGGGCAGAGGGAATCAAATGTAGTTTCTTTTCCTAACTCATGAAAGCTCTCAGGATCAGTGGGGGGAAATGCAATAACGCCACTAATGGCACTAAAAAGTGTTTTTTTCCTCTTGAAGTCACTTGACAGGGTTTTATGTCGAGTGAACAGATGTGAGAGTAGGATACAAGAAAACATAATCAAGACTGCCTTAGGGTAGTGCAATGAATGCATTTGAAGCAGATTCCCCAGCTGTCCTTCTGGTCTGGCGTGGCCAAGAGCTGATGGTGAAAAGCTATCAAAGATGATCTTGTGGACGCTGAGCTTGCCTCAGGCTCTCCACTGTCCCTGCTCCCTCGGACAGCTGGTAGGTCTAAGCTTAGTGACTTAGACCGTCTCCCTCATTTGTAGCCTCCACCTTCCTGCCTTCCACGGTCCTGAAGAGTGTGACCGTATTCCTGCCAGGCTTCTTATGCTAATGCAGCTTTGTGAACCACCCAGTCCACACTGCCCCAACATGTGACACAGCCTGCCCCATGAATAGGTAGGGGTCAGAGATGGAGCCAGGTGATATGAACTAGGGGGGAACGGATGTCCCCTGAATGTGCATCTGTCCATAAAACAAAATTGCCACCTATACATGCCATTTGACAGGAGATTAAATGATGGCAGCAATAAAGAAAAGCATTTTGTAACCCAATTAATCCATCGATTCTTATTCTGCATGACATGCTATTCATATGAATAGGGCAGAATTCTGCATTGATGTTTGAATATGAAGATGAGAAATCTCTCCGTTTCCCATATTTCCTTCAGTTAAATTGTGGACTGTGAAAGGAAGGAAGGAAGGAAGGAAGGAAGGAAGGAAGGAAGGAAGGAAGGAAGGAAGGAAGGTTGAGAACAGAAACCTTGAGCTCACCAAGGCAGTTGCCATAGTCCTGGAATGGCATGAATCAAAAGTTGGCATACAGCTGAATAATCTCTTGATTTCATTCATATGGCCTAATTTCAAGCATAAATGAAGCTAATGGATTAAGGACAGGGCTAATGAGGAGTTGAACTGCTCTCATTGAGCTAGACAGAGAGGCAAGGACATTGGAGATGAAGTCGTGCTATCCATTTCCAGAGTTTTCCTTTGGCTCCCCATATGTGACTGAAGTACATTGAAATGAATCACCTTTTTGTGTGTGTGTCAAACAGAAAACCTGAATGTTAGACAAGCAATGGAAATGTACCACTGAAGTAATGAACCATAAGAACAAGAGCTGGTTTTTACTAAAATTTCCCAAGTGGTGTAAAATTACTCATGGGGGACAAAGAATTCTCATTACCTCTTAAATACCAATAAAAATCCTCAAGCCAGGCTTATTATTGCAGAACTTCTTATTAAAGGAATGGGCCATGCCTCTCTACAATTCTTCTTCAGTTTAAGCTGATTCCATTCCTCCAGATTCACTGTGGACACATAGCTGAGTCTGGGAGATAATGGACCCTGCTAAGCTAAGGAGCTTGCCCTTTGGAGTGTGGGAGTGGAATGATTGCTATATGAAAACAGCAAAGCTGTCTGTAACTGTATGAATGCATGTCTGGAATGATAAAAGTAGCTGGGAGGCTTTGAGCTCACTATCTGCTGCTTGAGACACCAAGAAGGATTCCAGAATACCTGTTTCCCCAGCTTGTAAATCCCCAAGGCATCCCAAGATGATCTGAACCCACTTCTGAGATTTGATCTGCAATGGCTTTGCATTGGTGCCAGTCTTCCTTGCTTTGCCTTCCCTTCTAACATACTTACCAAGTTGTTAGACAGTGGTGGAAGATGAGCAAGAGAGGACTATCTCTTGGGTGTTTTTGCCAGAACTCTGACCATTCATGCCTGCAGTACAGGCTCAGAACCAACACTACCAAAACAAACCTTGGGAACCTTAGTTTCTCTGTGCTCATTTCTTGAGGAAGAAGAAAACTAAATTCCCTGTTGGCTACAGAGTTCCTGTTGGCTACAGAGGCTTGAAGTTTAAGCAAGGGGCCTTCATTTCAGACAATCTATGGGGAAAATGTGGGGAAGGGGATGAGGAAAGCTGGCATTTGGGAAGGTTAGTACTGGCAGAGAAGCCTTCCTAGGCGGAATTTTCTTAGCTGGAAAGCAGCAGCAGCAGCAACCCCCCCCCCCGAGTTTTCTCTGATAGTTCTTCACAAAAAAGCTGATAAAAAGTGAATTACAAGAAAAATAATTGTCACAAGAAGAAGCCTGAAGCTGAGGGGAGGCAACACTGTATGCCACCCTAAATGCCTTGGGAAGGGTGATGTCACAGACTGGCTGGACACAGAGGAGTCGTGGGGGAAACTAGCTGAGGAACTGCTGGGGCAAGAAGGCTCAGGGCCTGAGGATTGGTGGTGGGGCAATGAGTGGTTACAGGAAGAAGAAGGAGAAGATTTGGAGGTGGTGGTGTTGGAAGCTGAAGAGGTAACAGGGTTTAGTGAGAAGTGAAAAGGGAGAGTCTGTGGCAGAGAGAATTGCAGAAGCAGAAGCAGGAGAGGAGGCCAAAAGGCAGAGGTGAAGAAGTCAAGATGTCCTCCTGCTGTGACAAGCTCTCCTCCCCCAGGACCAAGAGAGGTATGAAGTGGGAAGAGCAAAGGCAGCCACGCAAGCGTAGTCTCAGATTGCTTGGGAAAGACCTGGGTGAGCAGGAAACTTAGGCAGCTGTGGGAAGGCAGGGACCTTCTGTCTCTGCAACTGCCTCATAGGGGCAAGACCTATTGACGAAGAGTTGTGGTGCTCATTAGGCTTGACATTCCTGAGCAGATCCTGATTTTTCTAATAAAGAATTAACTTCAGTTACTTCAAGCTGTGTATCTTGCCTCCCCCCACTGCATCCATAATCATATACACTCCAGGAACCCTGTCCTATTTCAATAAGAGTTTTGGCAATGCCCGCACCACCTTTCAAGTGTTTGCATTCTCCTCCACTATCACCGTCTTAATTCAGTGAAAATGGAATATACTTGAAGTGCTGCTGGCAAAAATATTTATATCTGATGTTCAATAGCATGCCCCTCTTAAAAATGAACTATCACTCACAAACCTCTTCTTATATGAAATAAGGCTTTGTGTTTCCCCATTGCGATGATATTCCAAGGCCTCTTTAATAGAGTATTACTTTTTCTCATAGTCCCGAGTTTTTCTCTATTGAGAAATAACAAATAACTGCATGATCCCCCCCCCCAAAAAAACACCCCATGCACAAACTTTTTAGGACAAACAATGTGCATCAAGGAAATAATTATTTCCTGTCATGATTCAACTCATAAGGTGAACTTGAAGCAAATGATTTCTCCATGAATTTTGACACATGGCACACATGGATAATTTATTAAATTTATGATGCCTACTCAGGATATAGCTTATTCTATAATATGTATAAGAAGCAAATGTATTTAGCAACATTAATATAGGCTATTAGACCATAAATGTCTCCTTAAAAGGTTAATTTCCAAAGTTATCTTCTTTCCCCAGTATAGAAAAAAGGCTACACATATGGTAAGTTAAAAAATGGTTTACTTACAAACTCTTCAAAGGTCAGATTCATGTGCTTTCCCATACGTTAGTCAGAAAAGTTGCAAAGGCACTAAAACTTAGCTTAGTTACAAAGTGATAAAAGCTCCTAGATTATTGGTATAGGAACTCAAGAGTGGCTGATAAAAGCCGTGCTGTTGAGCTGGAGCGATCAGCTCAAACCTCTTCATATGCTGAGTTTCTCAGAAAGACTGGGGGTGAACAATAAACTTGATTACCTATTTCCTCTCAAGTTAAGAGGAAGTGACCTAGTTAAGCCTAGCAGGACATCTTACTCTATGTTTTTAACTCCTTTGTGCACTAATTAGACTTAAGCATGCTGGTTACATGAGACTGCTTATCCTACAAAATCATGGTTCTTAGTAGGGATGGATTAAGCTACCTGTTTCTGTTTCTCTCAGTTTTCCAATCTTAAATGCAGCTTTCCACATTTCTGCAGCAATTAGCATCCTATCACCCCCCCTCAAAAAACCCCACATCATCATTTTAGTATGAATTTCTCCAAAGAGCCAAATATTACCTTTTAATAATTTTTATTAAAGATTTTCATGGGTTACAAAACTATGTGCATTGTCTTTTTTTCCAGGTCATGGAATCATTTCTACTGATCAGTTACATTCAATGTGGGACATTAATTTTGTATACAGTATAAGGTTGGGGGAGATGAAAGGGGGAGAGGGTGAACCTTACATACTGTGTGGGGTTTTTGCATCAGTATTACTTGGCAGTGAGAGAAATTGGTGGGGGCAGAGCATGGTTGATTGTCTTTCATTGATAAGATTTGTTTGTGGGGGGAAGGATTGTTGGGTCAAGTTAGCCATATTGATTTGTATGCTGAAATTTTGCATCATAAAATCTGGAGAACTGCAGAATTTGAAGGTTAGCTGTGTTTTGCTTCGCATATCCGTTCAAGAAGTGCGAATCGGGCAGTTTCTCATTAAAATAAAAAAGTTGCATCCCCCCCCCAGCACCCCAAGTACGCAAGTGCACAGTCAAACTCGACAGGTCAGAATGGGATCAGCGTGTTGCCTTCAAGTACAGGGCCAGTGAGTTATTTAAAATGTTGTAGTGAAAATGGAATCGGAGGAAGTGAGCTGCTTCTAATCTGATTTTCACATTATTATTTTTTGGGCAAGCTTTACTCTCAGACAATATAGCCTCCGCAATCAAAATGATAAAAACACAAACATGCACGCACTCACTCACATAAGCAGTGATCAACAGACTGTAAGAAGCTGCCATCTGCAGGGCCTCAAGTCAAGCGCTAACTTTCTGTAACGTTTGATTGCTAACACGCCAGAGCTACTGTGTCCTCAGGAGGAATCAGCAACTAATAAAAATTGACTGTCCTTCCCTCTGTGCAGTAGCTGGAATCGCACCTCCAGTTAGAACTTGTCATCTAGCATATATGTTTTCGGTCCTTTCTTATTCAGCTGCAGTCTCTCACCAGATGGTACCACACAACCAGCATTCCTTATTGGCAGTAAACAAGAAGATCTTGGGTCAAAGTTAATAGCAGTCACAAAATTGAGGGACTTGTTAGTGGCTGGAAGCTGACTCAACTACGAAGCATCAGTGACCATGTGCTCTATGGGTGGGGAAGGACATGCAGGAGAAGGTAAGAGCCCAGAAATGGTAGTTGGTAGAGCATGACTCTTAATCTCAGGGTTGTGGGTTCGAGCCCCAGACTGGGCAAGAAATTCTGCATTGCAGGGGATTGGACTAGATGATCCTCGTGGTCATCTTCCAACTCTATGATTCTAGGACTCCTACTAAGGGTCTGACTTGTTCTCTTTTTATTGTGCAATGTCTGAAAAGTAGGCAAACTTGCCCCTTTCTAAGAGAGCAGTTTGAAATCTGAACTATTGAGCCGCAGTTGATGAAGAATGGAGGAAGGGCTAAATTGCAGAGGGAACTGTTCCAAGATCTACAGATCTACGGATGATGGGTGGTATACCAGTTTAATAAATGATAAGAATAATAGCTATGGTTAGGCTCTGCCTCTAATGTCAGATGCAGTAGGCCTCTAAATATTGGTGGAAGGGAATCTTTGGCAGAGGGAATGCTGTTCCACTCAAGTTCTTCCTGGAGGCTTTGTATAAGCATCAGTGATAAGAGGATGATGGCATACCCTGCAAAATTTCTCCGATGGAAATAGGGACGTCCTATTTCATAATAATAATTTCATTATTTATACCCCACACATCTTATTGGGTTGCCCCAGCACTCTGGGCAGCTTCCAACATATATATAAAAAATTAAACATTAAAAGACTTCCCTATACAAGATTGCTTTCAGACGACTCGTGGGTTGGATAACTCCATACCCTCCAATGTTTCTCCAATGAAACATCTTAAGGAAAAGTGGGACATTCCAGGGTCAAATCAGAAACCAGGGTGGCTTCTCGAAACCAGAGCCGTCCCTGGAAAATAGGGACACTTGGAGAGTCTGTGATGGCCAGATGGGCCTTTGCTCTAAATACTGCAAGGTTCCCAACGCAAAGGCAAAGGCTATATAAATGTGAGCAGCCGAACCAATGGAGCCTGTTTCCCCTCATTTAAACTACTCGGTTAGAGACTCACCAATTGACACAAGCCTAGACGGATGCCAACCAACCTAACTGCTGCATGGTGTTTTTGCAACCAACTTCTACCCACTGGGAAGTGTGGCAGTTGCTTGGCTACAGCCACACTGTGCAGCCAAACCACACAGGCAAACACTTGCACATTGTGGGAGCCAAACAAGGATAAATGATTCAGTGGTAGCAATTGCTCCATTACAGTAATATGCTCATGAGTAAGATACAGCAACAGAAAGCTAAGGAAGCTCCCTGCCTGATCTCATCTGCTGAGTAAGCTCCATTCAGTGGCTAAGCTATATTGTGGTTACGGGTAGTGTATGTTGGAAACTCCACTTGGCTCCCTGCAACTACATAAAAATGGACCACAACTACAACTCTCATTGGCCCTAGCCAGGAGAGCTACTAGCCGCAAGCTTCTGCACAGAAATCCACACGGAGTACATAGTGACCACATATTGCTCCATTGCTGTTGGTCCCATACCCAGTGTTATCACACCCTTATGGCAACTGTTATTTACATGAAAGCCTACTTCTGCATCTCTATTTTTCAGAATATTTCCCAAATAATATAATAAATAAATGTTGCTGAGCTAGGTTGAAAGGCTCTATCAAGGCAGGGTTTCCCAAACTTGGTTTCCCAACTGTTTTTTGAGACTACAACTCCCATCATCCCTAGCTAGCAGGACCAGTGGTCAGGGATGATGGGAATTGTAGTCCAAAACCAGCTGGAGACCTAAGTTGGGGAAGCCCTGGTATAGAGCTATGCAATCTTCCTTCTTGATTACATTGGGTTCCCCCCACCCTCTGCATACGCCAGATGGGCGGGGTATAAATAATAAATTAAATTAATATTAATATTTTAAAAAATCTTTCCAAAAGGCTGTATTTCTGAGAATAAAATTGATACAAAGGAAGAAAAAGAGAGAGTATTATTATTAATCATTAGATTATTGAGAATGAATTGTGACGGCATTCTGCTTTGCTGGAAATTAAATCCATGCTGAAGAATTATTCAGCCTTTTCAGCCTTATATAAAGGTAATGGCATCTGAGCACAAATCAATAGATAAGACGAATATGCTCGCTAAATGAAGATCATGTTTCAGTGGGCCTTAGCCGTTCTCAGTTCACCAAATCATTGTTAAGTTCTTAATAATGAACCGTGTACATATGCATTAGTGCTTAATTAGATTTTGGCGAAATACTCTTGCTATGCCTGGAAAATCTGATCGCTATAGATGAGAAATATATGATCGTGCCTTTTGTTTCTGGGTGCTGGCAAACCCCTGAGGTGACAAGATAAAATTCTGAACGGCCTCTAGTGTTTGAATGTGACCTCAACGCCACACCAGGTAAATGGCATCTGATCTCATTGCAATTGCTGCCACTTATTCAAAACATCCAGTGATTCCATCCAGTGATTCCATCCAGGAAAAAATTAATGCCAGTAAACACAAAGACATTTTGAGAACTGTAGGGGCAGTTGCTTTGCAAAATGTGCATACTGGGAAAAACTGAATATAAAAATGTGTCTATTAGGAGAAATTCACATTTACTGATTTAAAACATAAGTAAATTGCGGAAATGTGGAGAAGCCACTGATTGCTTCCAGATGACGTGTTGACCAATCATTCTTTCTTATTCGCACTGATAAAAACATTTGCAAGGAACCAACACAACATCTGCTGTTTTTTGAGAATTCATTCTCATTCGTTTGTGGGGAGCAGAGTTATATGACGTCACATCAAAGAGTTGATATCTCACACTTGCCAGTGAATTTTCCTGCCATATTTTCCTTACCATAAGAAGCCTGGGTTTTTGGGGATGTGTGTGTCAGTGGGTTTGTTCCTCAAGTGCACTGTATCCACCTTAGCCGCACATCCTGAATTTGCTGGAATACAACTGAATTCCACCTGTGAAACAGTGACAGTCTGGAAGTGGCCTACTTGGGGTGGTAAAGGGTAGTAATAGGATATCAAAACACTCAGAGCTCAATACAGCACCATCCCAATAAATGACATATTGAATTAACCCTTAGGGCAGAATCCTACTGCCACTTGTGTTTAAACAAATCTTATTGATTTCCACAGTCATTATGCATGAGTAACTAGGCACAAACTTCATTAAGAGTAAATGCTGTTTAAAGGAAGAACTTAAATAAACACAGCATCCCATGATCTTTTTTTTAAATCCAAAATCTGATTTTCTTTTAACCACAGTAGACTGTAAGGATGGACTTGAGTTTGTCTGCTAAATTACTTCAAGATGAGAAAGACATTTTCTTTTCTACTCACTTTCCCCTCTTTGAGTGCTGTACATGACTAGACCACAGGTACTGTACACCTCCAGAGGTCTATCTTCCTTAAATGTGAAACAAATAGATATTCTTTCTTTTAGGGGTACCATCAGCCATAGGGACACCTGCTGGTAACAGCAAGAAGGTGAACTCATTACAGTTGCCTTCAAACAGAACCATTGATCCAACAGCTTGGAGTGAATATAATGGTATATTGTGCTTCTTCTGCTTCCCTGCCCCTTAATTCTGGCCCGTGACCTTCTTTTGCTTCCTACTCTCTCCTAAATCTGGACCTTCATCCCCTCTGAAATGAAGTAATGGAGTAAAAAGTGAGGCGATTCCTTCTGTCTTACAAATTCAAGTTATTCCCCTGCATGTCTCTTTGGCTGCAGGCTGTTTGCAGGTAGCTCAAGAAAAAGCCTGCCTTAAGAAAAAAGAGAATTAAGGAAACAAAGACCAGCCTAATAACATTTGTTACCTTCTAAATGATCCTGTGCTTCAAATCAACTTGGCACGATTTGCGAGATATCTCTCCCTTATGCTGCAATCTGCATAGTTCTGTCATCTCAATTCTACCCAAGAGATGCTCAGTCTATACAGCTTTGGGCTTAAACGTGACGTCAGTTTTATTGGCACAAATTATGAGGAATACCATACAAATAACATTCTAAGCCCTGGTATGAAAGATACATTAAGTTTTTCTAAATAAAATAAAAAAGCTCCTTATTTTATAGTCAAGTTTTTTTCCATATGTATTCTGCCAGTCCAGAGAAGCCAAGCAAACAGATTTCCATGTTCACTCTGAAGTAAGTACCACTGAATTCAGGGGGGGGGGGGGCTTGCTCCCAGGTAAATAGATTACAGGCTTGAATCTAGTATCTAGATCCAGAATCTAGGAACATTCTCAAAGGACGTGCAGACTTGCAGACTTGCAGTTGCTACATGCAAGTGTGCTCATCGATTGTGACTCTGTCATCAAAGGGTTGCTAGGATGTACAATGGTCAAGGTAATGCTTTTCAACGGAGATGGTTGCTGCTGCTTACAATCAGGTGGGGGCTTCAAAACCTTGGGAAGAGATGCATGCTTAGAGACTTCAACCACACAATTGATTTTCATATATCTCCCATTTGCTTTCACCATTTAAAAAGCAGCAGCTGAACAAGTCCTTTGAATCTATCTTTAATGCAATTGTTCCTTACCCTTGAATAAGCCCAATTTTTCTAAAGATGAACATCCTCCTCTGAACTGAACCTCTACCCCTCTATTTTTAAAGAGGAGTCTTCCCTGCTGTAGCTACCTGAAGCTCTGGCAGTTAATATTGGGGGAGTGGCATAACCCAATTTAATTGGCATGGATAGAACAATAGAATCATAGAGTTAGAAGTGACCGTGAGGCTCATCTAGTCCAACAACCTGGAAAATCTAAGAATCTTTTGCCCAATGTGGGGCTTGAACCCACAATCCTGAGATTAAAACTCTCATGCTCTACTGACTGAGCTATCCCTCAAACCTCTTCCCTCTGTTTCACAGAAAAAAGAATCGGAAGGGCACGTGAAAAAGACGTGGTAAAGCACCGTGAAAGTTGGTGTTAAAAGAAAATGGGGGGGGGGGGAGCTTACAGAATATGAGATTTACCTTTTTTGTGTGTGGGGGGGGGAGCTCTAATGACAGTCTCTGCTGAAAAAAGCAGCACCAAATAGGAACCATTATTTAAACAATTATGTATGTTCTGGGAACAAAAAGATCTTTTAAATAAATGCAGTGAGTAGCAAAGATAATGGGAGTGGGGTGGAGAAGCATTGGCAGGAGAATGCTGGTAGGCATGATTATTCCAATTCCCAAAAGGCTTTACTGAAAATAGTTTTTTTCTGATTTCCCTCCTTCCTTCTGAAGTCCTGTGGTACAGACTCTTTGGATAGACAGGCAGAGGAAACCAGAAATACCCGGAGCCCTCTCAAATAGGTGCCAAGCGGCCAAACAGCCCACGGCACAGCAGGAGTTTTCCTCTGGTAAGCCTTGAATTATTTCAGATGCCAGCCTGAAATACAGATGATCTGCAGACTGTTCCTTGCTCACCTAAGGAATTTAAACTTTGCAGTGTTTCTGACATTCTGAAACCAGTTTTATGTGGAAAACGCACTCGGAGAGGGGGGGATTATTTTATCGACAATGCTATTTTTATTTAAATATCATAAAATGATGGCAACCTCTTTGCCCAAATTAATCATGGAGGTGTCCTGTTCTGTGGCAAAAGGACTTTCATGCCAGCTCCACTTTCTAAAGCTTTTTACCAGCCAAGCGTTCAAAGGCTGCTCTTCAGAGATGCAGTGTTTTCTCACAAAATTCCAAGGAATCAATAAAATAAACCTAGGCTACAGGCTCCCCCACTGTGCCAGTCATAAACTACAGGTGTCATTAAAATTTAGGCTGCACTGGAAGAAAAGGGGGTGGGTATTAAACATCTCTACCAACCAACTTTTTCTAGAGCGGAGTTTCCCAAACTTGGATCTCCAGCTTTTTTGGGACTACAACTCCCATCATCCCTAGCTAGCAGGACCAGTGGTCAGGGATGATGGGAATTGTAGTCCAAAATCAGCTAGAGACCCACATTTGGGAAACCCTGTCCTAGAGGGTCCAGCAATCCCTTGTAACATATTTTCCTTTGGGTGTGTGTATAGATGGCTGCAGAGGAAAAGCCTCCCCACTTCCACCAGTGGGAGCATCTATAGAGTGCTTGCCTTGACACATCTGCCAAGCAGAATCTTCATTCTGCTTCTCTCTCTCCTCTTGTTTACCTGAGCCCTCCTTTAATGCTTGATATGATTCTGGCAAGCAGGGAAGCAGGAGGTGGAGGAGCAGGAGAAAGACTAAGCTGGTAATAGAAGGCTGGCATCAGTCCTGGATAAAATGCAGAGTTCAGAACTGGTGATAAAAATTATGTTTGCAATGATGGCTCACAATCTTATTGGGTGGGGTAAAAATAAGAAAAAAAATACTAAAATGATTAAATATGGTTCAACAGCATAGCCCATAATAGGCTCAGCAATCTCTACAACCCCTTTAACAAGCCAGTACAGTAGTACCTTGGGTTACAGATGCTTCAGGTTACATACGCTTCAGGTTACAGACTCTGCTAACCCAGAAATAGTACCTCAGGTTAAGAACTTTCCCTCGGGATGAGAACAGAAATCATGCTCCGGCGGTGCAGTGGCAGCAGGAGGCCCCATTAGCTAAAGTGGTGCTTCAGGTTAAGAACAGTTTCAGGTTAAGAATAGACCTCCAGAATGAATTAATTACTTAACCTGAGGTGCCACTGGATTTGGTTTGCTTCAAATGCAGGACTTCCTTCAGCACCCCTGTTTATGGAGCCCACCAGCTCAGCCAGCTACTCATCCATCTCCTTTTGTTAAAGTCCAAGGTTAACCCCACTATGACACTGCAAACTAGGCTCCTCCATCCTTCCAAGTCACAATCTCATCCACAGCTTGCCTGTTTTACACTTTCCAGTTGTACTTAGCAAGATGAGTTCATGCCTTGAGGATGCTACACTTGTTTCTATCAAATCACGATACTGCACTTTCATCTCTGTGCATAGGAAGCAGATCAAATAACTGTTCAAGGACAACTACCCTCCTGCGTCAATTCAGAGCGTTTTAAAGCACTGTTTTGACCTAAATCATAGTCAGGAAATTTTGACAAGCTTCGTCTTTTGGAGGAGTTTGGTTTTATAGGAAAACTGCTTTTAGGTAAAAAATATTGCTCAGTCCGTGCCTTGTCTTTAGCTGTGCACGATAAACAAATCATGCTATTGTACACACAGAATCCACTTGTCCTTGATATTAAGTAAAATGCAGCACAGTCCTGGGAAGATTTGTTGGAGCTGAAAGCAGACTTTATAATTTAGCTTGGAGTCTCGAACTGGCATAAACCATGGCGCTATAGATCTATATACCGACATACAAAGCTCATAAAAGAAATAAAACAAAAATTTATCGCTTTGCATTCTTCCATTTCACAAAACATTATTTCTAAAATTAGATTTCAATATTATTTATTGCATTAGCTCACTAAGAGGATGCAACCGCAAAGCAATTAAAGCCTGACATCATTAAGACTTGATAACCCATCCATTTAAAACGTGAAAAATATGATAGCTTTACTTGAAAGGAAGACAATATTAATATCAAAACTTACAAAATGGAGGATAGAGGCTTTGCCATTATAGTATGTGCATGCAGATGTCCTACTTTCTCCAACTGGTTCTCATAGCCTTTTCTTTCTCTCTCTGGGTCATATACACTGAAAATGACAATTCAGAATTCCCCAGACAAAATACATTTTTAGTGATCCTCATGAAAAGCTGGTAGAAATCATTTGGATGCCTGTTGTTATTGTTAATTACATTCATGTTCTCTCCTACCTCTCAGGGAAGTATTCAGATATTTAAAGTACTGAGACGGGCTGTCCTGACTCTGGCTCCAAGGCATGCAAGCTGTGGTTCTTACTTTGACCAAAAAACACCCTTATTCAGGCACATGATGGTAAGGCTCAGCAGCAGATGCAAGGCTCATGGGTCATGTTTCAGGAGTTAAAGAGCAGCACAAGAAGTTCAGAATGGGATGGAAGCAATGAAGATGTCCCAACAAGTTTCCACACCCCACCTGGTATGCTCACTCACAAGACTTGCTTGCCTTGTGAGAATGTTGGAATTGCAAATATGCACTCCATGAAGGTGGGTGGTTCTGTTCCTATCTGGGAAGGTGATGCCTCGTGTCATGCAACAAGACTGCAGCCTCCTCCTCAGTTGTTGTTGTTGCCACCTCCAGTTCTGCTTCTCCCGGCTGACTGCTCTAAGCCCTCCCCAGCCTCCATTGAGGCTCTCCATTCCACAGGAAAGTTGGGGCTGGCACCCCTGCTCTCTCTTCCCATGTGACTGAAGCTGAGGTGGACAGGAGAGTTTCCCCTCCTCCAACTCAGATCCCTCCTCCCCCTGTGTTTCATCCACTTCCTCCTCCTGCATCTGAGCCTGCCACATCAAGCCTAATCTGAACAGTGCTGTGTGAATCATGATACAGGACCTTGCTCCCAAGAACTTATCATCCAGCAGGAGTAGGGAACCTGTGGCCCTCCAGATATCGTTGGGGTACATTAGCCACATCCAGCCTAGCCAATGATTAGGCATAATGGGAGCTACAGCATTAACAACACCTGAAAGGTCACAAGTTCTCCACCCTGTTGTACAGGGTCAAACAAGGCAAGACAGAGCTGAAAGCAATATTTATGTGTGTACGATAGGTTTCAAAATATTGGGGTAGTGTAAAGGATAGAGATCTCCCATGTACATGTGTAAAATGAATGTGTATGCACACAGAATGCCAGTACAGTGGTACCTTGGGTTACATACGCTTCAGGTTACATATGCTTCAGGTTACAGACTCCGCTAACCCAGAAATAGTGCTTCAGGTTAAGAACTTTGCTTCAGGATGAGAACAGAAATCGTGCTCCGGTAGCGCAGCGGCAGCAGGAGGTCCCGTTAGCTAAAGTGGTGCTTCAGGTTAAGAACATTTTCAGGTTAAGAATGGACTTCCGGAACGAATTAAGTACTTAACCTGAGGTACCACTGTATATTTCTTCCTTTCCCTCCACCTTTGTACCTTTCTAGCCAGATTGAAAATACTGATGAATGTGTTTGTGTTGCAACTGCTTTATAAAAAAGTATTTTCAGATCCATTGGGAGAGTGTACATTCTATTAAAATATTCTCTTTTCTCTCTTGTTCTCATCATCCTGGTACAAAAACGAGTGAGGGACAGGTTATTGCAGAGTAAATGAATGCAACACACAGCAAGTGGAGAAGAGTCATCAGCAATCTGTGATGGGAGAAGAGGACTCAGCTGGTGACGCATGGCATGGGAATAAATGCTGCAAATTTACAACGGTACCTATTTCCATCTGTGAAATATTGAAATGTATGGCAGGGTCATCTATTGGATACTGGCTGTGATAATGTTCTGCTGGCTTTTCAACCCTGTTTTCAATTCAAAAGTTGCTATATTGGAGGTGGAGGTGAAAAGGTTTACAAATATATACTGCTTTTGCACCTGTTCACAGTCATTGTTCCTCAATTTGATGTATTTTGGCACCAATTTCATTTTACTTTCACTCCTACTTTAAAAAAAAAAAAGAGTTTTAACAGAGTTCTTCGCTGTGACTGCAGCCAGTCAGGAATCACTTGGGAAACTGATGATGTCATGGCACAATATAACCAATAATATTTGCCTCTATGACAGTGCAGACTTCCTCAACCTTGGGGCCTCCAGTATTCTGGACTACATTTCCCATAATCCCTGACCACGGGCCAAGCTGGCTGGAACTGATGACAGCTGGAGTCCAAAATATATGGAAGCTGCCAAGCTGGGGAAAGTGGCAATTGTGTAATTAATGTACCAAATCAATCCTCTCTATTGTCCTCTCTCTATAAATGAAAGATCCTCACATGCTTCCCCTACTGCAGGCAGAAGTAAATCACTGAAGAGGAAAATACATGCATTCTTAGAACCTCCTATTTTCTAATGTTGAGGGCAGGGGAAAAAAGGAACATTTTTGTGCTTGGGACCCGATATCAGCTTCTGATCTCTTGGGAATGACCAAATGAGCCCTAACGCCATCAACCTTCTCCATGTCAAAGGATGTTGCACGTGTTACAAATGGTGCAAGAACCACACTGTTCTGGTAGCTCCCATTAGTGGTGAAAGGTTTGGTAGGCAGTGACTCCCTCAAAATCACTGGCAATATCATTTGGCTCATGTAGCCATGTCTACTGTGTACTCCCAGGAGAAACAGAATGTCAGGAATGGGCTCTTTACATTGCTGCCTGCCCTGAACCTTTATGGATACCATATTTTTCACTCTATAACACGCACCTGACCATAACATGCACGTAGTTTTTAGAGGATGAAAACAAGAAAAAAATATTCTAAACGAAACAGTGGATATATGATTTTTGTGGTTCATGCTGTGGCCACAGACATGATCTGACAGTGAGTTTGGGGTAGCCCAATGCAAAAATCCTGAGGATCCATGTGGATCCATGCTTTGTAACCACGTTTTTGCGCCATTGCAGCCCCATGAAACAGTGGGTGCGTGTGTGTTTTTTGGTGCAGGCTGTAGCCATGGATATGCTATGTGATCTGATGGTGAACTTGGGATGACCCAGTGCAAAAATCCTGAGGATCCATGTGGATCCGTGCTTTGTAACCACGTTTTAAGTGGGGAGGGAAGGAAAAGCATTCAAGGGACAAGGAGCACACATGGGGTGTGTGGAGAAGGATGCTGCTAATAATGCAGAAGAGGGGTTTAAGGGGTGTGTGTGGAGAAGGATGTGGCTAATAATGCAGGCGAGGGGTCTAAGGGGAGAAGGAACACGCATGGGGTGTGTGGAGAAGGATGCGGCTAATAATGCAGGCGAGGGGTCTAAGGGGAGAAGGAACACGCATGGGGTGTGTGGAGAAGGATGCTGCTAATGATGCAGGAGAGGGGTTTAAGGGGAGAAGGAGCTCGCGTGGGGTGTGTGGAAAAGGAGCTTTTCGGTGAGCTGAGCGGGGAGGGGGGAGGGAAAGAGCACTGTTGCTTTAAAGGAGCCAACCAGACAGCAGCCACTTACAGCAGTGTAAACAGCTCCTTTCCTCTCCCGCTTTGCTCCTTCTCTCCCTCTTTGCTGCTTTACGCAGCTAATGGCGAATCCCCTGCAACCCAAGTCCTGCTCAGCGGATCAGCTGAGACGCTGGGAGAATCGTAATTTCCCCCTCTCCCTCATCCCGTGCCCTCCTGTCCCCAGCAGCCTTTTTACTGGTTTTCACTGTGCTCGTGGCTCAGAGCCCTCCTGTGCCCTGCCGTCCCTCTGCAGCCTCATTGCTCCATTAAGAGAGCGCACGGACCTTTGCTGGCTGAGGCTGCAGCAGCTGTTGCTGGCTACGTGGCGCTTTTTCCGGCTCGCTATGGCTCCCGTCTGTCCCTTCTCCCGTGTAAGCGGCTGCTGCCCACTTTGCTGCCATGGCTCTCCTTCCCTCCCTCCTCCCCGGCTCCTCCCCCTCCTCCTGGCTGTAAAGCAAGCAAAGCTAGAGCGGGACAGAAGCCCTGCAAGCGGCTCCCGCTTTGCTTGACTGACGGCAGCCATGAGTGCATTCGCTCCGTAACACGCACAGGCATTTTTCCTTACTTTCTAGGAGCAAAAAAGTGCGTGTTTTGGAGCGAAAATTACGGTAAGTAACTGGAATGCTTACAGCAATTGCCATTCAGTACTCCAGCCAAAGAATGTCAGATTAGGTTTTTGTGTGTGTAAGAGTTTCCAAAGATACCTGTGCTGCTAAAAATGCCACTTTTTCCTTGAAGAGCCTTGGTGGGAAGATAGAATGTAAGTTAAAATGGTCTCATGTGCCTAGAAGGATCGATCAGGGCAAATGACTTGCATCTGTGTCAAGCGAGAGGCAGATGGAGACGGGCCTCTTCTCTCTTCTCCGCACACCAGCTTGTTTGACCTTGCTGCAAAGGTGTGATGCAAAGACTGCCTGCAATGGGCTCTTTACCAATCCAGTCATTTTAATTTCATTACAGTTCTCAGACTCCTTTGCAAACTACTCCTTGGACAACATTCAATAATATTAATATTTCTTCCCCACCCCCCACCCCTTCCCAATCTGGCGCTGCAATTGTATGACAGTTAGGTGACTTTCCCGCAACTCACTGAAGAAGAAATCTCATTTGTATAAAGAGGCTCCCAGAAGGTCCAAAAGGATTCTTCACATTCCAAGCTAATCGCTCACATGTGCCAACTGGCAAGGGCATTGGTAATGAAATCTGTTAGAAAAACAATGTAAGTGGCTCTTTGACTACACCAAGGCCCCATTGCCATACACATTGGGAAGAATTATGCATTTTGCAAAGATCTGATTTGCTGCCTGAAGAGCTTAAAGGCCTGTAGTGCTTGCCACCCTCTCCTCTGCAGAGCAAGCATTCTAAAAGAGTTTGACTCCCAAAGCGAATTTCCGAAGGTTGTAAAAGCAGAGAACGCAATATTAGTGTTGATAATTGGGCAAATAATAATGGATAAAGACTCATCTTTGGAGAATATTTGTGCTCTCTATCCCCACTGAAATATGTTCTACTCCAAAAGTGATCCTCATTCTCATGAAAAGAGATCTCTCAGGCATCGCAGTATATACAGTGTTGGTACTTTTCCTTCCTAATTGGAAGCCTTTTTCCTTACTGTGCTTAGCAAGCTCAATTAAGACCAAAGGAAAGCAGAGGTGCTCTGTTGGTAGCATAGTGTTAGAAACTCAGAAATTCCCAAATGTACCTAGAAGCTAAACTAAATCCTGGCTTACATTTGAACCGCTTAACCGTTAGGACCCACTGGATGACCTGTTTATGAAATCTCCATCCTGATTTGTTTGTGCAATCATAATCCTACTCTTTTTTAGTGTATTTCCCTGTCACTTTCCTTACTGCAAAAGGTCATTTTAAAAGATGAGAGAAAAAGTAGGTTTGTTGTATCAGACCAAGGGAACACTTTAACCCACATTGGGTTGTAAACAATGAAGTTGTCCTGCTTGTGCAATAGAACCTCCCATCCATCTCCCCTCTCAATGATCCTCTCACCATCACCAGAAATCTGCTCCAGAAGGTTAGGAAAATCCCCAGAACAGATTTTGTGTGTGAGGGGGATGGTGGAGAGAAGAACGGAAGGGGAAGTTTCATTGTGCCAATGAGAGTGTTTGCATGAACAGGATGCATCATGTCTAGTATGCCAAATCCCTTCTACCAAATAGTGACAGTATGGAGGTGACCTTGAAGAATCAGGTCATTTCCTTATCTCATTTAAGGGAAGACCAAACAACATGCCATAATGGTAGCCCTTGTGCCTTTAAGTGAGGGATAAGTGATTTAGGTGCACACTAGCATAGAATACAATGGGACTTACTTGTGAGTAAACATGCCTTGGACTGTAATATTAAAATCCCAAAGGTGGTATGTAGGCAGGCTAGAACTTTATTTGTATACTTTTATGTCCTAGAAGGGTTTCGGCAGTTTGTTTTAATGAACACAATATGTCTTCCTTTTCATGATTGCTGTAGATAGGACAAGCTCAACTTGACAGAGGAATCCTACAGAAATAAGAAGTGCAGGGAGGGGGGGGTTGTCCTTTGCTCTGTTCCCTAGACCTATGCAAAATGTGGGGTTTTAATCTGCCTGTACAAATGTGTCATGTGCCGTCCAGTCCTGTAGACGTTTATTCATTAATAAAGCGTCACTGAGATCAGTGAGGTTTCTGTCCTGGAAAATATGCTTAGGATTGCAATGCAAGGTACTTCCATCAGTTACAGTCAATTTATTTATTTCCCACCTCTGTAAATATTGCAAAGGTTAACTCTGCTAGCTAACCTGCAAAAAATGTCTTTGTAGAAATGGAAAGGCAAGACAATCAATTCAGATCAAGGCTTATACAAACAATCAATTCAAAGCATTCCTCTGGTGCCAGAGTACGGCCTTTGCAGAATTGTCTTACAAGCCCTAACCAAATATGATAGGGCAGAAGCTACTCTACATGTGATAGGTGGGGAGGGAGTCTCCTTGGGTGGGGAGAATAGCTTTAGCTTTTGCCCTCACTATCTTTTTGTGGGCTGGTTGACGAGTGTTCATGTGCATGTGTGTGTGGGGAGTGCTTATTCCTCAAAGAAGAGACTCCCAGAGAAGCTGAAATGGATTTTTATCAAGGCAGAGTCTTCAGAAGCTCCTCAGTGCTTTCACATCAGCAGACAGTGTCAAGGCAAAGTCTAAAGACGCAACGTCACTGCTAAAACTGCTCAGGCTTTCCTCACAGTTTGCTTTGGCACTGGTGCAAAACTCCTCTTCGCCAGCTAAGCTCTGGCACATAACATGCTATGGGTATGTGATTTGTGTCCCTCACCATCAGCAATGGTGCTGGCGTTCCAATAGGTGCCCGTCACACTTGTGCCATCATGATCCAGATAGCATTCCAAATCACAACAGCTCTACTTGCTGGGGAAGAACTGTATGAACTCAGCAATATTATATAGTAATTAATGCTGCTGCTAAAGTTCAGAAAAGGGAGCTTAAAAAAGCATTACAAGCCCAACCCCATGCATAATTCTGTCTCAGCTTGCAATAGGCTCAGTCTGCCACAAATCCTGTTTCCCGTTGCCTCATTCCTTTCCACCTAAACATGCTTTGTTGCAGTGGCATGGAGGTATCATGGATGGTGGTTGGAGATTCCATTAGGGCCTATATAATGGTACACACCCCTTCATGGATCACTGCCTTGCCATGGCGAAGGGGCTTGAAGAACTCATAGAAGCTATGAACTATGCCGAGCAGGGCACCCAAGATGAACAGGTCATAGTGGAGCGTTTTGACCAAACGTGATCCACCTGGAGGAGGAACCGGCAAGCCACTCCAGTATCCCTGCCAAGAAAACTCCATGGACAAAGACAACAGGCATATAAAAGTTATGACGCTGGAAGATGAGCCCCTCAGGTCGGAAGGCGTCCAACATGCTACTGAGGAAGAGCGGAGGACAAGTACAAGTAGATCCAGAGCTGATAAAGCGGCTGGGCCAAAGCCGAAAGGACGCTCAGTTGTGGATATGCCTGGAAGCGAAAGGAAAGTCCAATGCTGTAAAGAAAAATATTGCATAGGAACCTGGAATGTAAGAACCATGAACCTGGGTAAGTTGGATGTGGTCAAAAGTGAGATGGCAAGAATAAATATTGACATCCTGGGCATCAGTGAACTAAAATGGACGGGAATGGGCGAATTCAGTTCGGATGACCATCATATCTACTACTGTGGGCAAGAAACCCACAAAAGAAATGGAGTGGGCATCATAGTCAACAAAAGAGTGGCAAAAGCTGTACTGGGATGCAATCTCAAAAATGACAGAATGATCTCGATACAAATCCAAGGCAGACCTTTTAACATAACAGTAATCCAAGTTTATGCACCAACTACTGGTGCTGAAGAAACTGAAATTGACCAATTCTATGAAGACTTACAACACCTTATTGAAGTGACACCAAAGAAGGATGTTCTTCTCATTATAGGGGACTGGAATGCTAAAGTAGGGAATCAAGAGATAAAAGGAACAACTGGCAAGTTTGGCCTTGGAGAGCAAAACGAAGCAGGGCAAAGGCTAATAGAGTTCTGTCAAGAGAACAAGCTGGTCATCACAAACACGCTTTTCCAACAACACAAGAGACGACTCTACACGTGGACATCACCAGATGGGCAGCATCGAAATCAGATTGATTATATTCTCTGCAGCCAAAGATGGAGAAGCTCTATACAGTCAGCAAAAACAAGACCTGGAGCTGACTGTGGCTCAGATCATCAGCTTCTTATAGCAAAATTCAAGCTTAAACTGAAGAAAGTAGGAAAAACCACTGGGCCAGTAAGATACAATCTAAATCAAATCCCTTATGAATACACAGTGGAAGTGAGGAACAGGTTTAAGGATTTAGATTTGCTGGACAGAGTGCCTGAAGAACTATGGATGGAGGCTCGCAACATTATACAGGAGGCAGCAACAAAAACCATCCCAATGAAAAGGAAATGCAAGAAAGCAAAGTGGCTGTCCAATGAGGCCTTACAAATAGCGGGGGAGAGAAGGCAAGCAAAATGCGAGGGAGATAGTGAAAGAGACAGGAAATTGAATGCAGATTTCCAAAAAATAGCAAGGAGAGACAAGAAGGCCTTCTTAAACGAGCAATGCAAAGAAATAGAGGAAAACAACAGAATGGGAAGAACCAGAGATCTGTTCAAGTAAATTGGAGATATGAAAGGAACATTTCGTTCAAAGATTACCATAATATAGGACAAAAGTGGTAAGGACCTAACAGAAGCAGAAGACATCAAGAAGAGGTGGCAAGAATACACAGAGGAACTATACCAGAAAGATATGGATGTCTCGTACACCCCAGGTAGTGTGGTTGCTGACCTTGAGCCAGCAGCCTGGAGAGCGAAGTCAAATGGGCCTTAGAAAGCACTGCAAATAACAAGGCCAGTGGAAGTGATGGTATTCCAGCTGAACTATTTAAAATTTTAAAAGATGATGCTGTTAAGGCGCTACACTCAATATGCCAGCAAGTTTGGAAAACTCAGCAGTGGCCAGAGGACTGGAGAAGATCAGTCTACATCCCAATCCCAAAGAAGGGCAGTGCTAAAGAATGCTCCAACTACCACACAATTGCACTCATTTCACATGCTAGCAAGGTTATGCTTAAAATTCTACAAGGAAGGCTCAAGCAGTATGTGGACCGAGAACTCCCAGAAGTGCAAGTTGGATTTAGAAGAGGCAGAGGAACCAGAGACCAAATTGCAAACATGCACTGGATTATGGAGAAAGCTAGAGAGTTCCAGAAAGACATCTACTTCTGCTTCATTGACTATGCAAAAGCCTTTGACTGTATCGACCACAGCAAACTATGGCAAGTTCTTAAAGAAATGGGAGTGCCTGATCACCTCATCTGTCTCCTGAGAAATCACTATGTGGGACAAGAAGCTACAGTTAGAACTGGATATGGAACAACTGATTGGTTCAAAATTGGGAAAGGAGTACGACAAGGCTGTATTTTGTCTCCCTGTTTATTTAACTTATATGCAGAATTCATCATGCGAAAGGCTGGGCTGGATGAATCCCTAGCCGGAATTAAGATTGCTGGAAGAAATATCAACAACCTCAGATATGCAGATGACACAACCTTGATGGCAGAAAGTGAGGAGGAATTAAAGAACCTTTTATTGAGGGTGAAAGAGGAGAGCGCAAAATATGGTCTGAAGCTCAACATCAAAAAAACGAAGATCATGGCAACTGGTCCCATCACCTCCTGGAAATAGAAGGGGAAGAAATGGAGGTGTAATGAGTATGGGTTGCTCGTGCGTAAGTTGCCGCCTCTCCTGGCTATGTTGCCTTGTTTAAACCTTTCTGTCTGGACAGCCCTTCACTTCGTGGCTGCCTCAGTCGCTAGCAGAATCCGTCAGTGGGCGTTTCTTAAACCTTTTCCAACATAAAAGTTGTTTGACGCCAATTCTCCTCCTACTCTCCCTGCGCGGAAGCCTTCTGCGCAGGGAGGGCGTGGGTAGCGGAGGACCTGTGCTCTCCCCGCTGGTGTCCGGTGAAGAGTCCTGGAGCCCTCTCGCTGATTCCCCCATCTGCCCCCCTTTATCTCTGGTGTTGCGCTGATTTGCCTCCCCATCTGCTGAGCTGCCTCTCTCCCTGCTGGGCCCTTCTCCAGCATCATTTGAGAGCCTCCCCTCCGCCTCTAGCTCCGATGTCAGTTCCCTGACAGGAGGCAGTGAGAAATTTTACTTTCTTGGGCTCCATGATCACTGCAGGTGGTGACAGCAGCCACGAAATTAAGAGACGCCTGCTTCTTGGGAGGAAAGCAATGACAAACCTAGACAGCATCTTAAAAAGTAGAGACATCACCTTGCCAACAAAGGTTCGTATAGTAAAAGCTATGGTTTTCCCAGTAGTGATGTATGGAAGTGAGAGCTGGACCATAAAGAAGACTGATCGCTGAAGAATTGATGCTTTTGAATTATGGTGATGGAGGAGACTCTTGAGAGTCCCATGGACTGCAAGAAGATCAAACCTATCCATTCTTATGGAAATCAGCCCTGAGTGCTCACTGGAAGGACAGATCGTGAAGCTGAGGCTCCAATACTTTGGCCACCTCATGAGAAGAGAAGACTCCCTGGAAAAGACCCTGATGTTGGGAAAGATGGAGGGCACAAGGAGAAGGGGACGACAGAGGACGAGATGGTTGGATAGTGTCATCGAAGCTACAAACATGAGTCTGACCAAACTGCGGGAGGCAGTGGAAGACAGAAGTGCCTGGCGTGCTCTGGTCCATGGGGTCACGAAGAGTCGGACACGACTAAACGACTAAACAAACAAAACAATGGTACACAACATCTAGGGTTGCCAGAAACTACAGGAAATTTAACCACTACTTGTACTTTCTACAGCCATATCCTGGAGTTCCTAGTGAACTTGGGAGCATTTAGGTTGGGCCTGGCAGGGATGGAAGGACCTGTCAATTTTGGTTCTCTCAGTTTTTCATCCCCCCCGTATTAAATTCAGTTCTCCAAATCTCTGTAGCAATTTGCATCCCCCTCCAAAACAACAAAACAAAAACAACCCCTTGTGAAAATTCATCAGCGCTTTAGTATTTTTGTATGCAATTTTGCCCAATAAACACCACTTTGCAAAGCAACTTTCCCTAATATAATTCATTTTTGGCATGTTATTGTCAGGAATATACACATTTTTACATACATATTACCCTAGTGTATACATTTTTGTGCACCTTACTTGGCTGGTGAGCTGCATTGCAAGATTGAGAGACATGTGCATTCCGAAGATAGTGGTGTTCACATTTTATTTCAGAAAGTTCAAATATGGCCGATTCACCTTTAAATGTGAACATAATCAAGTTTCTCCCCCATTCCCAGTGCCATGGCAGAATGCAGTCCCTGATGACCCCAAACATTTTTACGGGCTAATGGAAGCCCCATCGCCACCCACAAGCTCCCCTGGTTGCCTCTGACATTTGTCTCATGGGCAGAAGGTAGGGCTGGAAGCTCCCCTAGGCTGGATATGAATCAAGCTGAACTTCTGTGAGTTTATTCAGGCCTAATCTGGAGTGTGCCTAAATTAACTTATTGAAATAAAAAAAAACAACATTCCAATTTGAGCCCACAGATGTCAGTGTGATTTGAGTGCTGGAAAAATGTCATCCCACTGTTTCACATTGTCCCTGAGCAAGTGAGAACTTCTAACAGCAGCTGCTACAAGGTCAGTTTTCTCTTGGAAGGAAAGAGTACTAGAGACTTTGTATAGTGGCTTTGCAATACCTTCATATTTACAAATAGCACGTGGGGTGGGGTGCGGGATGTCCTTACAGCTGCAGCATTTTCTTCAAATGCAAGGAATGTATTTTTTCCGTTATCACCTTCCTTCTTGAACAAAAATTGGTATTTGTTTTGTAAGAAAGCTATACTTGAAAGGTCACTAGTTCATCCTTGGGAAACCAGTCTTCTCGGAGATTTTGATAATTACACTGTTTGCAGTGTTCTGAAGTCTGAAGATAAGCTACTCTCTATTGAAATTTATTGTTAATTGGCTTTGATTTTCCGGGCTTAATTAATTGATTAACATTAATGGAGCCATCTGCTGTTCCAATACTTGCCGAACAACAACAGTAAGAATAATTGCTTATGAGAATAGTTCAGGACGTTGAAAGCACACTCGTGTATGAGTGTAATTAACTTTCTGGTTTTGCTCAGCACTATGAAAACTAAGCTCATGTATGTTTACATTTTGACAAGCTTTTAAGCAGCCAGAAATACATTTATTCATCAACCACTACCAATGTGTTTTTGACACGATCATTGATATGGGAATTCTATGAGCTGTTTCCACAACACTACAGCCTTTTAATTCCTGCCAAACCCTGATGAAAATGCGGCACATTATCTTCTCTGCTTTTAAAAAAAGAACCTTCTGCACCATAGGAGTCTGAAGAGATTTGACCGCTCAACTGGCAGACTAAACACAGTTTCTCTGAGCTAAAATTCTTACTCTAGGCACAGAATGCATCTTGAGAGCATTTCAACCCTACAAATTTTAACAGATCCGGATTGTACTCGAGAGTCACTGACATGTTTATGCCTTCTAGTTTGTAATTCTGGTTTGGGTGGCAAGTGCAAATCACAGTTTGCCTATACGGATGTAACAACAAACCATGGCTTGCCACAAATGAGGAAATCACTGATGTAGTGGCATGCACTAAGGGGAGGAGGGAGAGTGATATATGTGAATAGATTCACAGAGCTGGAAGGTAATTTCACTTACTCACCTACCACATTCATATCCTACTCTTCCTGACCATTCAAGGCACTCCACATTTTATCCTCATCATGATGCTGTGAGGCAGGTTCATCTGAGAGTTCGCTACTCATTCAACCCAGGTGAGCTTTAAGCCCGAGCAAAGATTTCAGCCTGGGTTTCCTATCCAAAGTCAATACTCTACCCACTGCAGTCCCTTCATTACTCACATAGAAAGCTCCTCTTTACAATGACCCTCTGTAACTTGATGCAATGTGGGAATACACCTTGCCACATGCTAACTGCTGGATGACATGGAGAAGTTCCATGCTGGAATGGAAATGCTACACAGGACCCAAGAAGAGCCTGCAGGATCAGGCCAACAGCCCATCTCATCCAGCATCTCGTCTAACCGGTTGCCTGTGGGGAACATGCAAGCGGGACACAAGCACAAGAGCACTCTTTCCTCCTGCCACTTCCAGCAACTTGTTGTGTCATTGGGAGTGCCAACAGACACAGGACACAGAAACCCATCACAGGGAAGTGGCAATAAAACCTGATATGCACAGGGAGGGGAAAACTAACACGGGGATGGGAGAACCTGTGGCCTTCCCGCTGCTGTTGGACTGCAACTCCCATCAGTCCAAGCCAGTTTGGCCAGTGGTCAGGGGGGATGGGAGTTGCAGTCCAGCAACACTGAGAGGGCCACCTCCATCTCTGCTGTAGCATACAGATCAGTACACCGGTTCCATTGAAGTCAGCTATCACCCAGTATTTATTAGGCTCTAAAGCAGCCCTTAGGTAAAGAGTAAAGGAATCCCTGACCATTAGGTCCAGTCGTGGCCGACTCTGGGGTTGTGCGCTTATCTCGCTTTACTGGCCAATGGATCAGGCATACAGCTTCCGGGTCATGTGGCCAGCATGACTAAGCCGCTTCTGGCGCACGGAAACGCCGTTTACCTTCCCGCTGGAGCTGTACCTATTTCTCTACTTGCACTTTGACGTGCTTTCGAACTGCTAGGTTGGCAGGAGCAGGGACCGAGCAATGGGAGCTCACCCCGTCGTGGGGATTCAAACCGCTGACCTTCTGATCAGCAAGTCCTAGGCTCTGTGGTTTAACCCACAGTGCCACCCGCGTCCCTAAAGCAGCCCTTGGTACGAGACAAATTGGTCAATCCCGCTTTAGAAGAAAACTTGAGAATTCCCTGCATTATCTCATTCCCTCACTTTAAACAATCAGTTGCTTTCTCAGGTTTGTTCTTTCCTATTGGGAATGTGCACTAATGGAAACTGAGATCCTGCATGGGGGAGCTCTTGAATGGGATTCCTGCGCTGTACTTTGAAGGCAACTTGGAAACTCAAACTTTCGGTCATTCACAGCCACTATGTTTCTATATTGGTGCTAAGAGGCTTAGCCTTCAATGCCCTCCGCCTGCAGTGAAGCAAAATATTAGAGCTTTCAGCACTCGGCTTTATCTCCCAGTAGTCTTATCATAAACTATGGAATCGAGATCTGAGTTTCTAGCTTGTGGTTTAATTGCTTATTTAACAGCCTGTGGTTTTTCAGAGATGAAATCTCTAGGAAGGCTTTTCCGATGTTCCGGTAACACCAAGCAATGAAGAGAAAGATATTTGTAACTGCTATTAAACCAGCTTAAGTTAAAAGACTGGCAGCATTTTAGATGACTGTGAACTATTTCAGTTTTGTATACAGAGTCAAAATGGTTATTTAATTGCTTTATGTGGCAAGCATGATTGTTAAACAAGGCTCTAAGTTGTGGTGTTGTTTTGCTGCTGCTGCTGTAATAAATCAGCATCTTGACATGTTTTATGGTCTTCATCAACAAAAACCTTTAAAAACCCTCAACTATTTTAAAATGCATTTTCTTTTTTAAAAATTGAATTCTGAATGAGGTGGATAGATTGCATTCAAGTTCATTGCATAGTTTTGCTCTGATCGCTGCCTTCCGCAACTCCCCGATGGAATAGTTTGGACTGGGATTATCACTAATCTCACAGGAAGTGACTTTATCACTGCCTATGTGAATCAAAGAATAGTTCCTATTCATTAAAGGGAGAAGCACCTTAGTCAACTCCCTGATTTCAGTTCCATTGGGAATATGTGAAATCCTCGTATTCCATGCTTCAGTTGTAGGTGTCTTTGTTTTGTTTTTGAAATATTGTCTTTTCTCCCATATAGAAGCAGAGGGAGAAGTTGGACGCAGGGCTCTGCCCTACCGAGGCACCAGCCCTTCTAGGCTCCTCCCTCCCTCAACTGTCGCCTGGCTGTGGCAGAGGGAGAAATTGGAAGCAGGATCAGTCCTTTGGCTCCACTAAGAAACCAGCTGCACTTGGCTCCTCCTATTCCTGAATGGCTTCCTTTCCATTATCAGAACAACAATGTAACTACTAAGTGGTGCCTGAGTTTTCTTGTTTTCCTCTTCCCTCCCCATCCCATTTTTCCTTTTGTGCCTTGTCTTTTAAAGGACAAAGTCTTGTATGTGGAAGTTATTTTGCTTTTATTGAACTCATGCAAGCTGCTCTGGGAGCCTTTCTAGCTGAAGAGTGGGCTAAAAATGCTTTAGATAAATCAACAAACAAACAATATAATTGTTTTTCCAGAAGGGACAAGTTCTACTCCCACAAGGGCTATTAAAAACATGGAAGAAAAACAACATTTGTAGTAAATTAATTGAAGAGCAGATTAAAAATGCCTCAAATAAACAAACAAACTATGCACACAAACACACACACAGCGCAATGATTTAATGAGGGAAGCTAATCAGGCAGCGAAGGAATTTAAAAATAAAAGATAAGGACCTGATGCCTACCTGGTGCAAGTGCCACCATTGCGGCATGGATGATAGTCACAAACAGGGACATTGCAGTTCTCGATGTTCCTTCCTCCCAAGGCTTCGTCTATGATGAAGAGTTCTTTGTTGTTCACCTGGAACTCCCTAATGCAGCCTCTGAAGCCATAAATCCACCCAGAACTCGGATGAATCTTAATGTGATCTGGGACATTCCCAAGGAATATTGGCCCAAAGGTAACCTGAAAAGGATCACAATAAATAAGCGTATACACACAAAAATAAATCAGCCCTTACTGCAACTGCCTATAGACTCTATTCATGAAGGAAACTGAGGGAGTAGGACACAGAAACGTGGTTCATCTTGTACTCATAAGCGTACAAATGTTTCCTGCTTCATCCATGGGTGTGCCTGGGATTCTAACTTCATGACAGCTTGGTGATCTCCAGATATTGCTGAACTCCATGTCCCATTATGCTTGGCCATGGGGCCATGCTGGCTGTGGCTGATGGGATTTGTAGTCCAACAATACCTGGAGGGCACCGCCATGTTGATTACTGCTGATGTAAGTAATCCAGAGACTGTATGGGTGACATAAGGCTGCTTCAGACAACTACCAGTTCACTAACACAAGTCCCATTGACATAAACTGAAGTTGTACACGAGTATTATCTCTAATTTCTATTGGATGTGCAGCATACCCAAAGGATTGCATGAAACAAGGTTTGCTCCATCTAATAATAAAAAGGGAAGTTAATAAATCATGCTTCCAATGACTTGGGAGATAAATGGAAATAGTTGGGTTATGGTGTGACTTTGGGCTGCGATTTGCAAGTTCACCTGAGTCAACCGATGTGGCAGAAAGAGCCCCCGACGTACAGGAGAATTTTCATCTGCAGTCATTTCAAGCAGGCAATAGCCTTCAGGACTGTCAGAAGGCAACATATAGCTGGAAGGAAGCAGAAGAACTCATTGTTTGGGATGGGAAACAGGAATTGTTATGAAAATGGATTGCTAGTGTGAGAGTTAAATCTGGCATGGGCCTGGTTCCTATATGTGACAGCCCCCAGATGAACGTATGTGAAAGAGTGCATGGCCGCAGAAGGAAAATGAGTGGACAAACCGCTTGTTTTGAACCAGCACCAACACTTGGGTCCAACACATGTGGCCACCACAACTTGTGGTGGCTACATGTATAGGCCAAGCAGGGAAGTGCTGATTTATAAAGAACCATCAGACTGCAGCAGACAAGGGAAGAGAAATGATGCAGGGTTGCTCCAGCAAGGAGCAACTTTTGGCTCCTCTTCTCCTTGAGCTATTCCACCCCAGCTGGTCATTGCAGCCAAGAACTTTGCCCCCAAGTTTGTTTATTTCCTCATCCCTATGAATTCATTTTCCTTTTGTGTCATGTCCTTTTAGAATGCAAAACTTGAGGACACAGGCTGTCTTTTGTGTGATCTGCAGCTTTTTGGGAGTATTTTTTTTTTTTTTTGGCTGAAAAGTTGAATAAGGGAGGGTCGTGACTCAGTGGTAGAGCATCTACTTTGCATGCAGAAGGTTCCATGTTCAATCCCAGGTAGGGCTAAGAGAGATTCCTGCCTGAAACCCTGGAGAGCTGCTGTCAGTCAGTGTAAACAATATTGAGGTAAATAGATCAATAGTCTGACCAATAGTAAGGCACCTTAAAGGTAAAGGGTAAAGGGACCCCTGACTATTAGGTCTAGTCGTGGCCAACTCTGGGGTTGCAGTGCTCGTCTCGCCGAGGGAGCCGGCGTACAGCTTCCGGGTCATGTGGCCAGCATGACTAAGCCGCTTCTGGCGAACCAGAGCAGTGCACGGAAATGCTGTTTACATTCCCGCCGGAGTGGTACCTATTTATCTACTTGTACTTTGATGTGCTTTTGAACTGCGAGGTTGGCAGGAGCAGGGACTGAGCAATGGGAGCTCAGCCCGTTGTGGGGATTTGAATCGCCGATCTTCTGATTGGGAAGTCCTAGGCTCTGTGGTTTAACCCACAGCGCCATCTGCGTCCCTTACTATGTCCCTAAACATTATTTAAATGGATAAATAATAAAGCCAGTACCTCCATTGGTCTCTCTCTCTCTCTCTCTCTCTCTCTCTCTCTCTCTCTCTCTCTCACACACACACACACACACACACACCGAGATTATAAGGGGTGGTATCCATGTGTATGAACTCGGAAAGAGATATATGGAAAGTAGGCATGTTATATAGACTTTCAAAAGCAGACCAAAGTTCTAAGTTCATTTCTTTTTTCTTTTTTAAGGTATCCCTTTTTTATTACTCCCCTAATGCCTATTGTTTGAGAATCTGAAATGTACACAGAAAAAAGAGAGTGAAGGCAGGGGGAAGCTTTTTACATGTGTAAGCACTATAGATACTGATAAATTCTACTAACTGTGGTTGACATATACTTTCCCTGGTGTAGGTGATTGTTGAACAAGTAACATCAGTGCTGAATGATAGTGAACTCTCTAGACAGACGTTTTCCTTTCTGCTGGTCTACGGGGGAAATAAAAACGCTTTGGAAAAGGAAGGGCTGTACCTACGAGCATCAAGATTACACTGCGATAAGAGTTATCACAACTCACAAAGGATGCTATTAATGTATACACTGGTACTGAGTTTTGGAGATAAAGCAGGACACAAGGTTAAGGGAATTTGTAAAATAAATGCAAGGGATGTCAAATAAGCTACTGAGAACTCTTTGGGGCTTTTTTCCAATGTGATCAAATCTGAGGGGAGAACGTCATGTACATTATCAGCAATAAAAAACCCATTCCCAAAGGATAGCTTTCACATAATTGTTTTTAAATTATTATTTTGTGAGGGTGGGGAAAAAAAAAACCCTCTATGAGTGCTAATTATTATTTCAGCGGTTGTCAAATGTGAGAACATAATGGGAAAGCGCTTAATTAAAATGAGCACTCAATTTGGTGAAAGCATCCTTTCTCCCCATGCTTCATTTTGAATTTCCACTTAACATTTGCGCCTGGCAACCTAATGTCAACACTCGCACCCCAATCAAGGCATCCACTGGCGCTGAGAGGCAGGCAGAAATCTGTTGCATGTGCTGGGGGTCCCTGCTCAACCCAGTAAAGAGGGCTAGTCTGTAGGAGAAACAGAAGGCACTGAGCATCCATCTATTACCATGCTGTAATACAGAAAAGCTCCAAAGATAAAGGGAGCCATAATCTTTTTGAACTTCCTGCATTTGGAACAGATGCATCAGTATCCTTGATAGCAAATATCAGTGCTGAATCTTATCTATGGACTTTTGCAGAACGTTCAGGAAGAGGCTGCTCTGCCCGTGGAATAAGTTTCAAGCCAAGAGTGAGGAAAATTCTTTTTGCTGTAGGACCAGTCACCCATGGGAAACATTGGGGGCCCATGGAGGCTTGAGCCATAGGCTAAAGTGGGTGGAGTTTGCAGGATTGCACAGTGAGGGTTGTGACATTAACAAATGAGAGTGCTGGAGGTGAAATAGTTTAACAGGTTACCCAATCAGAACCCAGGGGGTAGAGTCAGAGGGACTATAAAACCAGCTGTGGGGGGGGCAAAGGGAGGAGTTTGTTGGAAGTTGGGTGGTTGGTTGGAGTGGGAGTGAATTGGAATAGAGTCTGTGGGTAGGTTGAGTTAGTGTAGCAAAATAAGGAACAGTTGGGGCTAGGCAGACAAGTAAATATCTGAGAGGTGGTTTAGTGAGTAAGAGCAGGTAGTGGAAGTTATAGGTCTGGATAGGCACCCCATGATTGTAATTGACCGATACAGTTTATGAAACCACATGCTTGTTAAACTGCAATAAATAAACAGAAGTTTATGTTCCAATTTGACCCTGACTGGACTCAGTATTGTACCAGGTAGGGCCTGGGTAGTGGCAGTGAGAAATAAAGTGGTGGCACAGGGATCAATAGACGGTGAAACATCCGGGGACCCTGTGTGATTGCCACAAGGGGTTGTTTTTTTTTGTGTTTTTTTTTTTGAGAAATACAAATGGGGAGAGCACTGTAGCACACATGTCCCACTTGTGGGCTTCCCATGGGCATCTGGTTGACATTTGGGCACCTGAGTCAAACCACACACAACATGGTGGTTCCTTGCCAGGGAAGAAGCGGGGAGTGAAGCTCTACATCAGGAACAAGGCAGAGGAGTGAAGATCTACATGCAGAGTGTTCCTTCTAGCCCGAATCTGCTGCCCCTATGGATCATGCCACCCAAAGCAGTTGCCACATCTTGCCTCATGGGAGGGCTGGCCCTTCTGGTTGACTACTGTGAGAATGGGATACTGAACTAGATAGGCCTTTGTCTTATCCAGTAGTGCTCTTCATATGAGACCAAACCACTGTATCTATGTCTAGGAAGTGCCCTCATTAGAGCAATCTCTCCAGTACTTGATGCTATCAACCACCATGCTAGCACTTAATGGCTCTGGACATCCTTGTTTCCAGGCTTCTTGCCTTTGGGTGGAATTCAAAGCATCATTACAGAGATGGCTACGTCAGCACAAAGCATCAAGCTTGCCTGATGGAACCATCTCCCTTCTCCTCCCCTGCTATCTCCAAGTCTGTAGCCCTGTTTTTTCTAGTGAGACTCATTGTCCTGCCTCCTACTAGTGCAACTATGTAGTTTCTTCATTTTCCCATTTTCTACTCATGAACTCTCTCTAGAGCCTGACACTTAACTCCTCTGTGGCAGAGGTCATTCCCCTCTCCTTTACACAATGTGAATAACTGGGTGTATCTTTTAGGTGCAACCAGCTATCTTATAAGTGGTAAAAATGGCTGCTGATTGATGGCCATGCTATGGCTGGAATGGATCTAATGGTACTCTTTAAACAGCTCAAGGTTGTCAAGGCCTCAGTTCAGACTGGAGGGCAGGGACACCCAGATCTTGCAAAGCCTGAAGTACGTATATCTGCTGTATAAGGAAGTAAATAATCTCAACCCACAGACTCCCGTAACCCTTGCAGCCTAGATTGTGGTGTCTTGGGGGGAAGGGGGTGAGGTAGCCATTTGAACAATGACTCCACTGTGGGGATAATGCCTTCACTGCCACTCCAATTTCAACTCTCCATACTCCTGGGCAGAGTCTACTTTCTTCTACCTGGCTTTCTGTGGCCTCACTTGTTACTTTAACAAATTCAGAGAAGGCAGGGTGGGAGACCATGGGGCAGCAAGGGTAGCACTGTCTTGAGAAGCTGCACAGAATGGTCTTTCTTTTGCTACCACCCACACGAGAAGGCAACACACTAGGCCAAGGTATCCTTAGGCAACTGGTAAGCATGACACAGATTTAATCAAAAATACATGAACTGTTCTGCAGATCCACCACTTCCTACAGACAGAATCTCTAGAGCAGGCATGTGGCTACTAGCTACACATTTTTATATTTTCTTTGATTAGCAATGTCTATGAATGCAGCCTCTTCCCCCTGCCCTGACTACAGATATATGAAGTTTGGTATAATGGGACTTGTTGCACTTGTACAGAGAAGCTTGCATTTTACAGCATATAAATATTTGTGCATGTGATGCCTGAAACTGATATGGAAACATTTTATTTACAACTTAAAAATTGGGCTGGGTTCCTGCCTATTAACTCAGCAGAGAGACTGATGCATTCCGGCTTTTTTTGTAACCAGAAGCCTAGCAGATCACATCAGAAAGACCAATGATGAATCCAGCGGTGCAGCCTCAAGATGTTTTTAAGCTGTATTTTTCATAATTAACCTCATACCGTATGATACCAACCTGCCCTTATGCTATAAACAGTGATGGCAATGCCTAATCGCCTACTTCGCAGCAAACAATAGCTTTTACCCTGTTGGCTTGTTTTGATGTTTGATGGAAGCATTTCTTCTGTTACTCTGCCACATACCTATGCTAGAAATTTCAACTGTATTTGAAGTCCAGCATTCCTCCTTCCCTGTCAAGGTTGCTTCCCGGCCAAAGGAATGCACACGGCAGATAACGAAGTAATGATAGTCAAAGATAACACTTAAAAAGTCACTTATGCAGCTCTGGATATTTATGCACACCAATCTAACAGCTAGGCAGCATTCCCAGGTGTGAGTTCTATGGAGCAGTTGCAGCAGCAGGGGACCACTCTCTCTCTGCTATAGTTTATATACCTCCCCCCAATGGGCTGTGTGCATGCAGCTGGAGACTGCACCTGTGCAGAAACATCCTCTGCTCACCCCTTTTCAATTCCCTTCTGGTTCAGGGAGAAAGTAGTGCAGGAGAGGGTGGGGAAGCACATGGCCCTTCTCTTGCCTGACCTGCCTCTTCACCCTCTTCCTCTGACCCATCCTGTGCTCCAGCCCCCTCCAGCTCTGAAGCTTCCCCTGCCTCTGGTTCCTGCCTCCTGGCTGGTACAGGTCCCCAGAAACTACTGCCCTCCTGTCCTGAGTCAGATTCCAGCCCCCCTTTTCCTGGTCCACACTCAGCAGCGTCCTGCCATTCACCCCTCCAGGGATAACCATAAAAAGGCACATGATGTGATTTCTAAACTGGGACTTATGGGTCAAGTACAGAACCTACTTTATGCAACGAATGAAAAATTACAAACAAATTAAAATAATTGTGGTGTGGGTGTTCTATCCACCAAAACAAGCGTCTCCTGCCTCCTCTCCCACCCAAAAGAAATATATTGTCATAGCTTTCAAGCTGTGAATTGTCAGAACACACTTCTTATCCACTTAGGTAAAGGAAAAGGGACCCCTGACCATTAGGTCCAGTCGTGACCAACTCTGGGGTTGCGGTGCTCATCTTGCTTTATTGGCCGAGGGAGCCGGCGTACAGCTTCCAGGTCATGTGGCCAACATGACTAAGCCGCTTCTGGCGAACCAGAGCAGCACACGGAAACGCCGTTTACCTTCCCGCCGGAGTGGTACCTATTTATCTACTTGCACTTTGACATGCTTTCGAACTGCTAGGTTGGCAGGAGCCTTATCTGCTTAGATGACTTTAAAAGGGAATTAGACAAATTCACTGAGTTGTTCTTCAGCATTGGGTCCTCAGATGTTGCAGGATTACAGCTCCCATCCCATCCCTGGCTATTGGCTAAGCTAGCAGGGGATGATGGGAGTTACAGTCCAGCAACATCTGGTGACTCAGTTGAAGAACACTGGGATAGGTGTACTGGCCATGATGGCCATATGGAATCTTATACAGAGACAGAACACCACTGAATGCCACTTGCCTGGGGGAGATAGCTACTGCCAACTTATCTAGCTGGCAGGGTATCTTGGAGGCATCTGATTGGTCACTATAGGAAGCAGGATGCTGGACAAATGGATCATTGGTATCTCTGGTCCAGCAAGGCTCTTCTTATGTTTCTGCAGCCTTACATTATGAATCACATCGCTTTATGTCTTCTATGTATCACACTGAATCAACGCGGAATATAATTAACATCAGAATATGCACTCCCATCAAATCAGCTCTGAATTCACAGAATTCACATTAATCGAGAGAGTGTTTGGGGTCCTTCTCCCCCCCCCCACAGTGTCGGGGGGGGGAGCAACCCACATTCTGTATATTATTCCACAGAGTGGGCATTTCCTATGGAGCCGGCATCTTTCCTTCACTCCCTGTGCAATGTGTTAGGCTTCCTTTGAAAACATTTCAGAAATGACAGCTAGTGCAGTGGCCAGATTACTAACTGGCATCAGACAGTCTGAGCACATTGCACTGATTCTAGCCTGACTGCACTGATCAATATGGCTGGCATGGCTATGGACTCTCCGTAGGGGGTGTCGCCACAGGGGTTTGTCACGACGAGTGCTTGTACTTCCAATATTTACAACAGCACTGCTGTGCTCTGGGTCCTATATAAGAACCAGAACTACTCTGCTAAGTAAGCCCTGCAAGTTTTACGTCTTTGCCAAATCTCTGACCTTCTCAAGTACATGAAAGGTAAACCAAGAATTGCTTTCTGATTAATTTCATTTCAGGTTACCTCCTGATTAATCACTTTCCCACTTCATATTTGAGCTCCTAAATAATGAGCACTCCTAATATTTACCTAACACAATTGCCCACTCACCGCCCACCGCCCCCCACCTCGCAGCCTCATTTGTCACCAACTGTAGGTATTTATTGAGATGTAATGGATTACCATCGGCTTACAGCTGCTATTAAACAGAATCTGCTTAAGCCAACTCATATAAATGCATCTTTAAACTCAAATGCTAGCTCTCGGAATGCTGCTCAGCTTGCAACGACAACAGTGAGCGACGGATGGCTCTCTGCGAGGGCGTTTTTCTGTCCTCCCAAAACCACCAGGTGGCAGTAAAGACACATGGCAAAAAAGGGAAATGCAAAACACCTTTCTTGGCTCTCCTACCACCACCCTTGCCAAATCTCTCTAGTCATTGAAAAGTCTAACTTAAGCCCTAATTGACAGCATGATTGCTTCAGCTTCCTGCTTATATCAAGGGAAACATGGCAAAGTATTTTAAACTGATTACACTTTTGACAATATGGATGAGGATAGGTCCTGAGACATACGATTTTCCTAACTGCACTCATGCATTATAATTACCTTAATGTAATCATGTAAAAAAACAACAACAGAAAACAAAAAAACCCACCACCACCAGCGCACTCGTGCTTGTGCAAACATACTTAGGGAAATTTTGTTTACATCAATTACAATTTTTATACAATGCTATCACCACAGCCATATTTCCTGGGGATTGCTGCGCAGACCCAACAAAATTAAAATGTCAAATCAGGGAGCGTAAGAAGTCAAGCACATGCTTGGCGGTGGAAGGCTCTGACCTTGCGAAGGCAGAACAGATGCAGGATGATCTTGCGCTGAGCACCAAGAGGGATTTCACACTGGCAGCCAGCTAGACCATATATATATATAAAATAAAGGCATCCAGCCTTTCGACAAATAATAATACGAACACACACTGCTTACAAGTATCTCTGCCATTTGAATCAGAAGGCTCAGGCATTCTAAATGTAAGACTCGCACACTAATTTTCCACTCTTGCGTGACAAACAACCTCTATCTGCTTAATGTATCACTTGGGGGCTCAAAAATCAAGATGGTTTTACCTGTAAAGTGTTGATATTAAGGGGAGAATTTGAAATGACTGCCGTGGAACACCGAAGCAGTAGCTTCATTTACACCCTTGATTAGCCAAAGCAGTTGTCAAGGGGTACATCTAACCAGCTGTCAAGTAATATGCAAGATTTCTCGAGAACTACAATTTTTCTATTGAGCGCACGCATCCAGTTCAGGAGTATAAGGATCTAAGGCACGTTTTTCAGATATAACAACCTCTTGGCTTTCCCCCTTGAATCTCTAGAGCCATGATGATTAAAAACAGTGACTTCACATTAGCCCCCACTCCAAATAAAAACAGCACCTCCCTGATGGTTTGAGGAATGGTGGGATGGGCTTTGTTTATTATTATTATTATTATTATTATTATTATTATTATTATTATTTACAAATGCACTATTTTTGCCAGCCCTAACCATCATTCTCTTTCCTTGTCTTTTTGGCGGTGTTGGCAAGCCCCCTTAGCAGCATATTATGGCAGCTTCAAGTATTATACAAAAGCTAAGCCATTAAAAGAAAAGTGTTCTTTTTATGGCTGGCATTTTCTTTAAGTGGCAAAATGCGTTTCGCAAAGTTCCCAGGATCTTAAAAATCTGCAATATGCAAAAGGAAGCTATTGTGTGGGCATGTAGGGTTAGAGCCATGCCCTGTTTCATGTGGATATGATACGTGAGCAGGCGGACTAAGTAATCTCAGTGTCAGCTTCAGGTTCACACTGGAGTTGTGTGCACAGAACTGCCTCCACCTTCAAGGCAGCTGAGAAATCTGCAGAAGTTTGACAACCAAACCCTTTTGGAACCAAGTTAGGAGGAAGGCAATGCAGAGGGCTTATCTATAACTACATAGCTTGACAGATACATTAAAATGAGCAGTTAACCAAAACGATGAAGAACAATGTGGTCTAGGTCTCCTTTCCACCTCAGATCAGTGCTCTGGTGGTATAGCTGTTGGGGAGGAAAAACTGCCTGGTTCATAGCCTACCTTCCTTTCTTCACTAGGTTATGCTTAGACCAGCATGGTGGTCTTTCCATTCTGGTCAAAGTGTACATTCAGACAGCACTTAATTCTGCTTTCTCTGCATTTCTTTACTTGATAACGTATGTGTTTTATATGATCTTCCACATGACATAAAACCCACTTCTGGAAATGTAGCAGAATCTAATGGAAGTTTAGCACTCATTTCTGTGTTAATCACTTCTGGCAGGGGGTGTAGGTGGGGAAACCCTGTTAAGCAGGAAAATCACAAGAGTGTTGCATTGTAGTTTTCCTGATAGAAATGTAGAGTGGGAAGGGACCTCCAGGGTCATCTAGTCCAACCCCTGCAGTTCAAGAACAGCCCTGGGTGGGTTTGAACTGTTGGCATGCAGAGGGCCGCAAGGCCAGCTGGCTAGCCCCAGCTGGGCCGTCTCCTTCCAGCCGTCCCGCTGCGAAGACCCATCGGCCTCTGGTCCGACGTAAATCAGTGACCCGGACTTCAAAGCCAGGGCACACTATTTCAGCAGAGTGAACTGCGCACACTGAATAGGCATGAGGCTTGTGGAAGCATACTAGAACTGCGGATTTATTAATCATAAATCAGGACAAAGAAACATGCCGTCTCTTTCTCTGTCTTCTCAGAGAGACAGAGAAAAGCAAAAGCTACACACACAACGGAAGGTCCCAGCATACTGTGCTGGTATGTAAACAGACATGTGACACGCAACGGTTCCATGTCTGCTCCTTAAGGTGGAATGGAAATCTCAACGTGAACTACCAACAGGCCAGATACACTGACCCATTGCACCACAGTGCTGGGTTATATTCTGGCATACATTTATTCTCTGCCAATTTTCATAAGGGGGGGATGGGTCATGGGGGAACAGACACACACATGAGCAATGTGGCAATATGTCCAATGTCCACTGTTCTGTCATACTGTGCCCGCCAGTGTGAATGAAATTTAGTGCTACATGGCAGTCTGTTAATCAAAAAGCCACACAGTTCCACAGGTAAATGCAGTGTAAAACAAATGTTAGAAACCAGGACAGCAGAGCTAGCATTATAACCAGAAAACTGAAGCAGCAATCTAAGCCTCTGATCTGCCATGTTGGAAGCAATTTGAATCCCTCCACCCAGCCCTGCCTTTCACTGCTGGCCTCCGCTGCCATGGAGTTCTGCTGTTGTCCTGGAGGGCAGAATGCTAGCATTTTGGGTGGATTCTGTGCCAACCCTGCTGCTGTCACAAGACAGCAATGGGTCTGATTTGGGCTTCTCTGCTGTGCTGTCTGGGAGCTGGTGCTGTGAATGTACATTTGTTGCTGCCTCCCTCCTCCTGTGCTGGCCAAAGGTAGTAGCTGGCCAAAGGTCTATCGCTGCTGGATAGGACTTTGGGCTGCCTTCTTAGTCTGGGAGGTGTGAACTGGCATGGCTTGCTTTAAAATGTGGACTGAACAAAACTGCTCTCCATCCCTAACTTCATGCAATGTGTAATGAGTCTACTCACAAACAACTATTTGCATACTTTCCACTTGGTGAGCTCAACATCTAGGAAGATAGTAAGGCTGTTGTATCATCCCTTAAAGACAGAAATGCAAATTAAATTCAAACAAATAGATAAACCTTTCGTTTGAATTGAAACAGGAAAGTTTATCAGGACAGGTCCTCAAGCTAGACCCTCATGCGGCAGTGAAAGTCACAATGGTCCCCGCCTCCCATTTTTGTTACTGTTCTATACACTGATAGTGCTGTATAAACCACACAAAATTAATGCAAGTGACAAATGTGCAGCTTATTGCTTCTTGTGAAAATGCCCCAGGAGTCTATGCAGTAAGTTGCCTACTTGTCTTCAGGTTTTAACCAAAGTTCATATGCATTGTTTGTGACTGTATTTTGGGGGGATATTTCTTCTTATGGTTTACCTATATTACTCATTTTAAATACTGCATTGCCGGCCCCTTTAAGTTATTTCATTCTTCCTTTCCCATGACATTCTTTTGCTCTTTTGTCTGAAATACGCAGAGATAGTTAATTAGCTAACAATCACTGAAGAGTGGCCTGAGGTGTAGATCATTATATTAATTTTTTTAAATCTTCTTTTCTGTGTTGTTGTCTTGACCTTTCATACTTTCTAACAACAATGAAAAAAACAAGGCTGTGGGGCTTAATTTGCCAATGTAATTAGAGGACCAATGTGTTTCGTAGTGAATATATATATTGCTAGTAATCATTCTAGCAATGTCCTTCCTTTGTACCCATTCTGGTCTAGAGCCAACCTTCCTGAATATGGATGGTCAAATGAAACAGTGTCATCTAGATGTTGTCTTAACAATGCCTTGCACAATGGTACTGATATTTCCTTATTGGCATGGCATTTCAGAGTAATCTTCTTCTTTGGCAATCACTCGTAGCCAAGTAAGATTGTCTTCCATAAACATGGTTTTAACAATGAGCCTGTAAGTGACTGTGGAGGCCAATTCTGGATCCACACGTCCTTCCACAGTGGGGACATTGGGTTCCTGGTAGGTGTTGTTCACGGTGTGGATTTGCCAAGCGTGTCTTCCTCTTAACATGTTTCTCCCTTGTGTCCTGAGTTCAAGTGATTTCAAAGCCCATGACACAGTAATCATAATCATAGTAATCATGGCCCTATGAAGCTGAGGAACAGGTTACTTGAGAAGCTGCCTTATGGAAGAGTTTCTCCTAAAGGTTCCAAAGATATCAGGAGCCTGCTCTGCAATAACTCAGAGCAGGGATTTTAGTGTGGCTGCCCTGGGACAGCATTCTTGTTATGCTACAGCAGCTCCTTGCCATGTGCACTTTCCAGAAACAATGGAGGACATTTTTGTCCTGGATGAGCAGGTCTCTGCATGGGTATCTCGTCTTATTGTTTTGCTGTTCTTTTCTGTGCTGGTTTTAATTGCTGTTTTCACCCTAGCTTTTTTATCATTCTCTGTGCATCACCTTGAGACATTCATGTGGAAGGTGATTATCATCATTATCATCTTGTGATTAGCCAAGATGCACCTTCCTCTTCCACTGCTTTGGACTGTTATGGTAAAAAAATACTTCAGCTGTCAGTGTAAACTTGCAATTTATACACTGTGCCAGTTTCATAATAATCTAGTGTATGTCTACTCACTTGTTTCTCTTTGTTTTCTTGTATTAATGAGTTCTTGGAGGTATCACACCCTAGTTGGCTCCATTAAAAATAATAAGAGAAGTGATACCTTTCTGTGGTGACAATCTCTTCATAAGGAATGGAAGGCAAAGAGTCATTTGTTCTATTTTTTTTGTTTCCTTACCACATGCAGGCATTTATTTTACTTTTCCCAAAGTACATTTTTATCCTGCCATGGGTTCAGCGTACTGCGTATGAAATTCTCCAGTCTGAGCTCCTTTTGGAGCTATCCAGGGTGCTGACTGGAATCCTATCTGTAGCACCTTAAAGACCAACTAAGTTAGTTCTTGGTATAAGCTTTCGTGTGCAAGCACACTTCTTCAGACACGAAAGCTTATACCAAGAACTAACTTAGTTGGTCTTTAAGGTGCTACAGGAAGGAATTTTTCTATTTCGACTATGGCAGACCAACACGGCTACCCATCTGTAACTGGAATCCTATCTGGCTGTGATGGGCTTTATCTCCTGGAGCAGACAATCTTCTTCCAAGGAGTTACAAGCATTATGGAATACCCCCCCCCTTTCCTCAGCCATTTTATTGTCTTAATCCTGTGAGGTAGGTGGTGGTGGTGGAGGAGGCAATAGAAAGAGACTTCCCCAAGATCAACCAATGGGTTTCAAGGCTGAACAAGGATTTTAACCTGAAACCTGGTCTTAGTCTGGCACTCTAATAACTATGCTACACTGGCTCTCAATGACACTGTGTGGTCTGCTGAATACACAGTTGGGAAAATTGTATTCTCTACACTCCTCCTTACTGCGCCTTATACAGCTTATACTTATAACACCTCTACAACAACCTTACAGACATTTGCCTGTATCCTTCACACTCTGCCCTTGTTTCTGTGCTATCAACACAATCCTGTGCATATCTATTAGCCCTACTGAGTTCATTGGGGCTCACTCCTAGGTACATATAGATAGACAATACCTCATTTATGCAGGGGTTGCATTCTGAGGCAACACACATTTATGTGAAATCACATATATTGGGAACACCCATTGAAAAAGCCTGCAGACACTCTCCAAACCTCCTTGCTCAAACACCAACTCTCCACAGGCATCAAAGTTGGGTGCAAGGGCTCCTGGGATTGCACTTGCAAAGGCTCGTGGGATTGCTAGAGGCTGTTTTCACACTATTTTTGTTCTTGTGCTCTTTTAGGGCAGTTTTTGCTCCTTTTCATGCCACATCTGGGTTGACAGTGATGTGCATGCCTTGAATGTGTGTAAATGGGGAGTTGCCTGTATAGGATTGCTACACACTTTATACTGGGAGCTCCTTGGGAACAGGCACTTGCTTATGTTGCCTACGTAACTCTGTTCTTATTCTTACGGACATAAGGAAGGCTTTTGTAAGAACTGCTCCAATGGATAGTAAAACAGTTCTTTTCTTAGCTCTACCATTACCCACTCGCACATTTCTTAACATCTCTGCTGGATCACCCGAGAACAGAATGCACTCTGACTCAGTTCCCCACCAGGAAAAATGAACAGGTGTGCTGTGGAGGAGGATGGGGGCAGAGGAAATGGTAATTATCTCAGTGTTGTGACATTGTAAACATTAATTGTTAATGCCCGCACAGACCTGTGTAGCTAACTTAGTGCTCATCATTATACTTCACTTACACTACACTAATAAAATAATTGCCACCTACAATTTGAGACTGACAGTTGGCTGGAGCTCTCCTTAACACCAGATGCTATGTGTTGGGTTTGAGGGGAAATGGTTTCTTAATTATGAGGATAGGGAATATATGAGACTTCTGTGGATTTATACCAGCAAGAGACTGATGGACCTGCCATGAGAAACTCACCATTCCTGATAACTGAACTAGCAGCGATGCTTATTTTTAGCATCTAACGCAGACCTTCCTTTTAAAAAAATTGTTTTGGGCAATCAGCTCTTTCCCTTTCATCATGGCTTTGACATTAAGTGCTTTGTACGCAGCAAGGTCAGGTTTCTAATAACAATGTTAAGAAAAGACAACTATGTTTCATTCACTTCAACTTAATGTTCAGAATTATTTTTAAAATAATAATAATGATAATAATAATTAAAGCATTGAATGGTGGCCTAGAGAGACAGGCTGTATCTTCCAGCTTTCAACCAGTTCCATACGATTCCAGGCACATCAGATTTCCAACAGAAACAGGTCCTGGAATATTGTATTTATATGTTTGCTTGCTTCACAACATCTATATCCTGGCCTTCCAGTTTTTTGTGTGTGTGTGTGTGTTTTTAATACAGCTTCAAACAGTCAATATAAGCAACAGAACAGAAAGCAGCAGAAAAGAGGTACAAAATTACCATAAACCCTGCACAGGAATACAATTTAGTAGCAGCAGTAAAAATCGCTAACCATAACAAATCTATTTCCAGGCAAATGAAATGTTCAGACCTGGCACCTGAAACTCAACAAGACCAAGCCAGGCAAACACCCCTCCCCCCCGGGAGAATGTATCATAACTGGGACACCACTGTATAACTGGATGCTACCTGCTCAACCTCTAAAGGTAGAAACACCTAGAAAGGGGCCTCCAAAGATGATTTCAAAGGTATTAGGCTGCATTCACATATGGGGTTTGTTGTTTAAGTTTAACTTATCAGAAGCCTAGAGCGTCTGCCCCATATTGTAACTTTCCTTTCACACTCCACAAGCCCATTCCATTACATCTTGACCGCTATACTGCCATGTTGTCATTCACACATGTCATTCCTCCATGCTGTCTCTCTCTCCTTCTACATTCAGCCATTCTTCTAGGTTTTACTGGCATGCTTTCTTGAGAAGCAAAAAAGAAAAAGGAAAGGAAAGGAAAGGAAAGGAAAGGAAAAAGAGTGACCCTTAAAATGGGCAGGGAGTGCAGTGCACAACTCACAACTTGCCTCTTGAGTGGTTGCAGTATAAACCAGTAAAAAAAGTGGGGAAATTGCCACACAAAATATGATTTTACAGGTTCAGAGGACTACAGTTTTTTCATCTCCCTGCAATCAAATAGTGCATCAATGAGCACTAAACTTGCACTACATTCCATTCCATTTGTTTTCTGGAAGTGGTTTCTACATTGTGTGAAAGTGCAAATATAATGCACAAAATAACAGTTAGGAAAACATCGGTAAGATGGATTAAATTGCAGCCTCTGTCACTTCTATCATTTTTGTGCACTAAGCGGCCAACTTGCAACCCAGAAATTGATGCTAGACTCAAATATTACCAAGGGACCTGGGAGCAGCCACAAATTGTCCTGCCCTTTCGTTCAACAGATCTTTTTGTCTGCTCACTTGTTATAGTGACCAAAGTCCCAGGTTCACCATGTGGCTCAGAATAGAATAGGTGGACTACAGGCCAAGTGAGACAACGCTGACGAGTGAACTAGACCACTAGTCTATCTGGAGGCAATTAGGAATGAGGCATTCTCAATGGTATTGTCTACAATTTGGAGCAGTCTGCCCCAAGAGACACAGAAAGTATCTTGAGGGTGATGCTTTCGCCAGCAACTAAAAACATTTTTGTTTATCCAAGCATTTTTTCTTTTCTAATAAATTTATGTAGTTTTGATGTGGTTAATATTTTGTACACCACTTTGGGACTTCTGTGAAAAGTGATATATAAGTCTTTTAATTAAAAAAAAGTGTTTCTTTCTTATTACTAATCCAATCTGAGTGAATGAAACTACCATTGTGACGGTCTGCACTCAGCCTTTGAACTTACAGCCACTGCCTTTTTCAACCACACTTTCAGCAACTGCAGTATGCATTATATCCTTGACCCAAGCTGAGAACTGTAATAGAGCAAGCAGCAGGCTGCATTTCTCTGAATACAGGCCCTTGTCAAATTCCTCCAGACTAATCCCTCTTTTCATATGCTAAACAGCTCAGGTTGCATGGCAATTGAAGACAATATTCTATTTATGCATCAGATTGCTAGTATTTCACATCTTGATTACCAATTTTTTTTTCACAATAGCATGCACACACACTCTTCCGTAGTCTATAGATAAAAAACCCATCTAACGGAGTGAGATAAAAACAATCAGACCTAGAGTGTGCAAAATAAATAAATAATACAAACAGCTAAATGCCAGCATATTTCCTAGATACTGTGGTACTTAACTAATTGTGCTGATTTGCTGGCAAATCAGTTGCTAAAACAAATCATAAAAACAAAAATCATCCAATATTTGGTATATCAAAGATAATACAGCAAAACCTATCTGTAATGGATTACTTAGATTGAAATTTTGTCCAAAAATATGTTCAAAATCTATCATAATCCATCCAGAACTTTGCCCTGACTCTTCATTACTAGCACTCATTGATGATGACAAAAATGATGTCATTGGCCTTCTAAAAACTAGAAGAAAATGGATCAATGTATTCCACAGAAAAGAGTGTCCTCAAGAAATAAGATGTTGAATTTTCTTTTGTAGCTGTCAATTTGGCGAAATTCACTTACAAACATTTATTGAGGATTTTTAATTCATGGATTTTGTGTGTCTGCACATAAAAGGAATAGATATTTTCAGTTCCTTTTTATGTGGTTATAGGACAAAAACTCTAGAAGCCCATAAAAGCAATATGTAGAAATCTTAATGCACACTTAATGAAACAATACTGTCCAGAAATTCTGGTTTTTCTGTTCAAGCTTTGTTTAAAAAAAAGAAAAGAAAAGAAAAAAGGAGGGGGGCATTTTCCAGCAGTCATTCATAGAAGCCCAGAAGCTGAAATGCGCTATCCCGATGAGGAAAATGGCTGCCAGGAAACCCTGGGTGTGTCCAAGATGTGTTGAGTCTGGTTGCTTCCTGCATTTGATTGCATTTCAGGCCACTGCTTCTGGAGCAATTTTGTTGTTGTTGTTATTTGTATGGAAAATGTAACAAAATACAAAACAATGGTAGCAAGTTCATTAGATTGGGTCACTGGCCTAATTGAAATAGCAGTGGTCCAAGCAACACCCAAATGATGAAACTACTATGTGAATTACTACTTCTTGAAGATAATCAGAGCATGGGGTGGGGGGTAGTATTGAATCTAGGAAAGAAAGGTAGACTTACAGTGTGTTCTAAAACAGCTTATATCATGAAAGGACTTCTCTTGTTATTTGTGTATTGCAGGAATGTACAACTCCCAAGAGACTGCTATCTACTCCCACTATAAAACCACTGGCAGTGATCTACCCAATGGATTGAACAAAGTTGTTGAGCTTTTTTTCTTTTTTGAATGATCTATAAGGATCACACGATCAACCAGGATCAACCAGGAACACTCCGCAATTGACCGATTGGACATTCCTGGTGAACACATATGTCCCTTCCATCTCTACAGCTCTCTGATTCTATCTAATAAAATCATACCAGGTTGAATAAAATGTCTCTGGCTTCTCTTGATTCCGGATCTCCCATATATGGCAGATAACCTGTTCCATAGCCTTGATATGCCACAACTTCCTGTTTTCACTCTATGAACATCTTAGTTAGCTCTCAGAAGCAGTTTAAACAAACTTTTGCTGTACTGTACAAGAATAATGCTCAACGTGACTCCTTGGTTTCTATTTTTGATCACACAGCCTACAATTTTGCAACATTCACTCAACAGTCATTTAAGTGGTCTAGTTGCTCTCCTTGCCCATATTAAATTAGAGAAATGCTGCAGTGATCCCTGGAAGCATCTAACTTACCTCTACTGGATGACTATTAGTCCTGAACAACCTCCCCCAACCTAGTGTCACCCAGATGTCGACTCCCAACTCCCATCACCCCAGCCAGAATGGCCAGTGATCAGGGATGAGAGGAGTTGCAGTTGACCATCAACATCTGAAGAGCACCATATTGAGGGAGCATGATACAAAGTAAACTCAGTTGCTTTTTGAAAGACCAACCCCATCACAGAATATGATTTGTCTACTTGGTTGATTTCTGATGGGTGCAGGAGGTTTGAATGTGCATTTGGGAGTTCCCTTGCCTGTGATGGGTCTCCTTACATTTCAAGTGGAAGATTCTGATGTGTGCACAGATTCTGTTGCATAAGAGGATCTGTGGTCCCCACTGGACTGAATGGGCATGCATACAAACCATTGGACTGAAGTGAATCTGTGCACCAGTTCATCGTTCCAGAAATTTATTTTCTGCAGTTTTAGAGAGCATACGATTCCCACATTCTTGAGAAATATGTTACTGCTAACTTTATATTATTATTAATAATAAATTCATATAAATGAGTCTCATTATGCTTTGCTTTTCTCTAAGATGGAGATAAAACACACCTTCCTGTAGGAATCCAGATTCTCTGTTTGCCTATGTATGTACAATGTAAGTACAGCAGGTCATCCTCTAAAAACATGTCATCCAAACAAATAGCTGAACAAAACGCACAGGGGAAAAACAGTACAGAAGGTTCATGAATATTGATAGATGGAAGAAAAATATGTAACACATTTAACATGGATCACTAAATGTACATGCATAGTTTTGTCTGGAATGCTCCCCTTCTAAGCAGGAGATATTAGGTTTGTTAAAATAAAAGCACTGTTTATGTCACCTTTATGCTATTTGAAATGCAATATATTTCTTAATGAGGATGTGAAATTGTGCACCAAACAACCTTCTTCCCACAATCTTAAATTAACATTATTTTAAGTATATAATTCTTTTAAAGTGTAAAGAAAACAAAAAGCAAACAGGGTACTGGCTTACTGTTACGTGCTCACCAAGGAAGGCTGTAATCCTACCCATGTTTACTCAGAAGTAAATCCTACTGAATTAAAAGGGGCTTATTCTCAAGTATATGGAGTTAGGATTCCAGTTGCTAAATCACATACCGTGCTCACACTGACTAGAATCCCCAGGTTTCACATTTTCAGAGTTTTAGATGAAATTAATTTTCAGTTTTCTCTGTAATATTATGGTTGTTGTACCATGTATGTTAACAGCTGGATTTATTGGAGAATATTTCACTAAAGAGAAAATAGTTGAGATGCTATATTTCATTTCCCGAGGATGCTTAGGGGACATTAATCATGTAGATACTTTAAGCACAATGCAGTACCCTGAGCAAGGTTTCAATTTATCTGAATAAATATTTCTAACTGACAAAAAAATTCATTTCAGATTAAACTGCCTCTTTCTGATTTGCAACTGTGTTTGGACTAGATGCAGAAGTTTAATCAGAGTCAATTTAACTTTTCTGCTTCTATTTAATAATGTGGAATCACTGACTCCCTGCCTGCTAGCATGAATTAGTCTGGATTTGTTTTTCACAGCAAAGCTAAATCGCACTTGGCTTGATTTTATTTACCTTTAAAGTGAACAATTTATATAGCATATTCCATTTTTTTGGTATATAATTAGATATATGTGAAGACGATTGTGTGGTACAGTTCTTTTCACAAATCTATAATAGCATAATGGTAAAGTTGGAAACAAAAAGCCTAGCATAGCATCAAGCAGGCTGTAGTGATTTGCCGCTACAAAGCAGACTGTGAACATCAACGTATTGCCATCTTAATACAAAGAAGCACGAAGTGTAATAAAGAAGGCTGACTGTTCCACTACTTCAGTTCTAGAAGTACAGCCCAGATGCATCTATGTTGACTTAGAAGTAACATTTTCATGGCACTTGCCGCCAGGTAAGCACCCATAAATTTTTGTCCTTAATGAAAATGCCTTAGTGGCATGGATTTACCAATGAAAGGAAGGTGTACAGCTTTCAGAACATTCTGCTGGTAGGTAGTACATTAAAAAATAGTGATATATGTGGCAATCTTTACCCAAACACACATGAGCGAGTTCATTCATTTTCGGCGGATAGTGACTACAGGTGCACCCCAGGCCCCATCCAGATAATGGACGTGGTACCCACCTTTCTTCACCATCACTTTTGGCCCAAGGCACACATGCACATGTTGGTCCCCTTCACTCTTCTCTGATGTGAATGCTATTCAGGACTGCAGATCTGAGAAACAGTGTGTAGCTAAATTCCTTCTACAATTCACAGAACCTGAGTTCTGTTTCTAGATCCAACGTCCTTTTTAAAAAATACCATAAAGGTGATTTTTCCACCTCCCTCTCCCTCCTAGAAGAGTAAGTGTTCTTGCTCCAGTGTGGTTTATTCTCTGCGTCTTACAGGATTCATTTCACAGTGGATGTAGTCCTCCATTCATGTAGTGACTCGGGGGGGGGGGGTATGAAATACACATTTTAGAGTACTCCAACTCTCTTTTTTGTGACTTCCATGTTTCCCCTCCCTCTCATTTTTCTGTCCATCTGTTAGTCTAGACATGCAGTCTTTTGGGTTGTGGTTCAGTATCTTTAAAACACTCCCCACACTGAAGTGCACCAAGCTGCATCACTGGAGTTGGCATCTGTCTGCCTCAGGAGACAATGGAAGAGTGCGCCTTCAGGGGTGAAGTCAAACCATTGGTGTTTCTTCTTTCTGAGCTCTTTCTGAGCCAGTGTGGTGTAGTGGTTAAGAGCAGTAGACTTGTAATCTGGGGAACCGGGTTCGCGTCTCTGCTCCTCCACATGCAGCTGCTGGGTGACCTTGGGCTAGTCACACTTCTTTGAAGTCTCTCAGCCCCATTCACCTCACAGAGTGTTTGTTGTGAGGGAGGAAGGGAAAGGAGAATGTTAGCCGCTTTGAGACTTCGGGTAGTGATAAAGCGGGTTATCAAATCCAAACTCCTCCTCCTCCTCCTCCTAGTGGTCACTGCTATGGACACACAACCTGACTGATTGTCTCCAGGCGCTGCAGTCGTCTCACACGACAGGGTTAATGTTGCCAGCATTCATGCCATGTTTTCAGACATCTTTGAAAAGCTGAGTTGGTCTGCCAACAGGCCTGGTGCCTGAAGCCAGTTCCCCATAGAGTGTGCCCTTGGGAATCCTGCCATTTTTCCATCTGATGTCGCTGAAACAGTGGGCTTGGGAGAGCACATCTTTGTTTGAGATTCTGCACTGTCTTGTGATCATGGTATATTGTTGTATTTTAGGAAACAGGTGAAGACATACCTCATTGCACAGGCTTTTTTGGGGAGGAAGTAACTGTGATGGAATGAATTTATTGAGAGTTTGACACTGCTACTTCATTATGAGTTAAATTGAGGTAGTGGTTTTTATATTTTTGCATTGCACAGTTGCTAGGCTGTTAATTTTCTTGTAAACCACCCTGCGGCCTTTAGGTGAAGGGCGGCATATACTTAGCTGCTAAGAAATGTAAATAAATAAATACAGTGGTACCTCGGGTTACATACGCTTCAGGTTACATACGCTTCAGGTTACAGGCTCCACTAACCCATAAATAGTACCTCAGGTTAAGAACCTTGCTTCAGGATGAGAGCAGAAATCGTGCTCCGGCGGCGTGGTGGCAGCTGGAGGCCCTATTAGCTAAAGTGGTGCTTCAGGTTAAGAACAGTTTCAGGTTAAGAACGGACCTCTGGAACGAATTAAGTACTTAACCCGAGGTACCACTGTATGTGGCTAGTGAAGCTCCTGGACCCTTCATTTCCCATTCCTGCATTTCTTGACCATTCATGCATTTCAGACGTGCATATGATTGTTTGGATATTATACAGATGTACAGTGGTATCTCGGGTTACAAACACTTCGGGTTACAGACTCTCTTAACTGGAAGTAGAACCTTGGGTTAAGAAATTTACCTCAGGATGAGAATAGAAATCGTGTGGCAGCAGCACAGTGGCAGCACCAGGAGGCCCCATTAGCTAAAGTGGTGCCTCAAGTTAAGAACGGTTTCAGGTTAAGAACAGACCTCCGGAACAAATTTAGTTTGTAACCAGAGATACCACTGTATGTTTGTGGTGATTTATTATTATTATTATTTCAATGCAAGCACAAAATGAGATGCTGTGAAGGAGCAAATGTAGTGACAGAAGTAGATCCCAGAGCTTTTCCAGAAGATGTGTTTCTTTTGCTGGGATATAATAATTGCCTTGCTAGATCAAGCCAAAGCCCTTTTGGCTTTTGACTCCCAAGAGTAGCCAACCTGGTGCCACTTTCCCATAAAATTGTGCTCAAAGTGGCTCACAACATAAATCAACAACTCTAAGTGTATGTATGTGTGTGAGAGAGTATTCATATTAGGAACAACTAGCAATAATAATAATATAAATAAATAAAAACAAAAAAACCAATCTACACAACATTGTATAAAACAACAGAAGCAGTGGGGGGAAATTGGGGTTATGTCAGTTTCGCATTCATTTGTCGGTTTCAAAACTTCTATCTAACCTTGGCCCTTTTCCTAGATCACACCATCATAGCTATGTTTGAGCATTATAAAACATATACTCTATACTCTGTCCAGGTAACATTCAGGTGACATTACCCAGTTACCTGAAGCAATTTCAAAATGAGTTTCTCAACTTTTGCCCGTGTCTGCTAAGACAAAATAATAAGATGCTGGATGCGGCGGCAAAGCACTGTGAAACTTGTCGGCGATAAAATGTTAGTTCAAATTGTAGCTCAAGAACGTGTGTGAGGTGAGATGAGGTGCATTGGCTTTGTGCAGCTCAGCTTGAATTTGAGCTGAGCAATTCGGTGCAGCTCCATTTACTACCTAATGTAGCTGTAAAGGTGCCTTGACCCTTTGGTCTTCCGCATTCGCAATACAACCTTCAGGTTATTGAAGATTCTTCCTATTTCAGTCAAGTCAGTGAGGGAAAGAGGGCAACGTTTCGCAGCTCTGCCTGCCTTCGTGGAATTTTCTGTGTTGGTTTTATCCCATTAAAATGAAATCGTATAAAACAAAGACACCGTGTATTTGTATGTGACTAGGAAACAAAGCGACGTGTCATGTGCCACAGAGGGTGAGTGTTCAAAACGCAGAAGCCCAAAGTCCCATGGTGCATATGGAACTAGTTGTATGGGGAGGTTTTCAGACTCTAGACTAGAGCTTTCCAAACTTTGTGTCGCGACACATTAGTGTGTCGGCTGCAATGTGTAGGTGCGTCGCACAAATGCTCCCCATGCTGCTCTCAGGGCTGAAAGGGGTTAGTTTAACCTCTGGGTTTGCTAGTAAAACTGAATTACTGTGTCGTGAAATGATCCATGTTTAAAAAGTGTGTCACCAGCATGAAAAGTTTGGAAAACTCTCCCTTAGACAATAAGGGCAAGGGATCTACAGTTTGAAACTACAACAACCCAGTGAAGCCAGATTTACTGTTTCATACTATGTACCTAAAGACTAAACATCTGAAATCCAAATAGTTCCATTTCATTACACTGTGGATCATTAGTCGGCCAAGCTTTTTTCACGGCTGTGTTCTATGTAAGAACCAGAGCCAAAGTTAAAAGAAGAGGTTATGCTGTAAAAGATGATCAGCAATACTACAGGATATGGCATGGACCAAATGTAAGTTGCTGGACCAATGGCCCATCTTTGCTTGGTTCTCCGTGGATTAGCACAGCAGCTTTCAATGTTTCATGCAGGGGTTTTCCCCTAGCCTTGATCCTTAAGATCCATTACAAAGATACGCTAAAGACTGAACACTGACTCTAAGTCTAGACTCGATTATTTGATCTGCAGTCGAACAACAAGCACACTGCAGCAAATTACAGGATTAGACATATTGGTAATCAAAGGACCTGATATGAAAAGCACTATCTACAGAGAGTGGCCCAGGGTGATCCTATATCTTCCAAGATAGCACAACTTTAAATAACTTACAAGAGGGTCATTCATAAGCAGGTGGAGGGAATCTTGGGAGATGGCATTTTCTGTGGCAGACCCGAAGCTCTGCAATTCCTTCCACACAGAGATGCATCATAAAGTTTCTGTTGTATGCTAATAATGTACTTCTCAAGTCTGGCCTTTGACAACTGAATTTATATCTTAGGACTCGCCTTATTCTCTTGATTGCAGTCCGTATCAACTGTTATTAATGTTGCCTTTTTTAAACTGTAGCTTGCCCTTGGACCTAATGTTGAAGGGCAGGTAAGAAATATTAATAATTCATATCTTTTTGCACTGAGTTGATAAAATAACTAGTACAACATGCCTTTCATGCCCTTTTTTCAAAAATCTGAAGTGTTTCTTTTGTTCCTCCCCAAAATGGAAGCATAATGGCTCAGTCTCAGCAATACAAGGAGCAGGTCTACTCATACGAGAAGTGCAACCTTGGCACTGTAAACTCATACAAGATCACAGCCTCTTTTCTGTAAAAAGAAAATCCACATCTTGCAGTTTTCCTTTTTGCAGAAGTAGAACCACCCAGTTCTAATGTTTTACTGCTAATACAAACAGACCCTTCATATGAACAAGGGTTGCTGTTTGGTGTGTGCGTGTTCAAGCAGTCCACTAAAATGTTGTTGGAACTGATCCTCTTTTTCTTTCCATCTTTTTAAGACTCATGTTCTGTGCTGGCTTTCAATCATTATACCATTAAAACAGTGGCAGCACAGAAATCAAAGTTGGCGTTCTCCCGGGGCTTACCTACTACTTGCAGAGGGGGACCAATGATTCTAGTAAACACTGAGAGAAAAGGCTCAAGGCGCCAATATGACCGAAAAAGAAAAAGAAAAAAAGAAGACAAGTGGCAGAAAAAGGTGAGAAATTAAAGAAGTCCTAAAGGCAATGTTTACATCTTGGCACAGTGCCTTGTCAGTGATGTGACTCAACTAAAGAGCAAAAGATAATGAGGACAAGTTGACATTCAGGATGCAGAAAGCCCTGGCAAATAATTCTAACTGTCTAAAAATAATAATACAGTGAATTTCCAAGAAAGCATTAACACAAAAAAATATTTTTCTTGAGTGTTTCCTGAGTCTCTGTAAGAGCCCTCTACTTCAGTCTCGTTAACCTGGACTGAAACTAAATAAATTCTGTATTGAATTATTATTGTTTATGTTCATTATTAAGGAAAACCATTCAGTTGGTTCATTACTCTTTAGTTCAGGATCCCAGGATTTACAGGCTATACATAAGGCACTATGACTGCTGCTTTTTGTGAGTGGCAATGTGTATTGTTAGTCAGATCCCAAACCATTATTGGCTTTGCTTTCTATTCTGTTTGCCTTAATTTACAGCCAGCCTACAGAAAGTCCACTGTTCCATTTTTCAATTGTCTCCTGCTACTACAGTACCCCATATTAAAGTAAGTAAATATTAAGTAAAATATTTAATGCTTTGCCATTGGCAGACAAAAGTATTTGATAAAGTAGAAAATCAGGGTTGCCTGTATCTGGCTGCTGATTAAAATAACCAGCTGGCTCACTCCTTTTTTTCTTAGGCAAACACACAAAGGTTAGCACTAAAGGCAAAATAGGGTTAGCACTAAATAGGGCTGTATAGCAAATAAACTAGGGGAAACATTGTTAGAATTTTATGTTCAACAAAAGACCCAGACAAATCTGGGTAGAAGCATTTTCAACACCCTTCAGCATTTCCTTAGAAGAGTGTGTGGTGTAGTGGTTAACAGTGGTAGACTCGTAATCTGGTGAACTGGGTTCGCGTCTCTGCTCCTCCACATGCAGCTGCTGGGTGACCTTGGGCTAGTCACACTTCTTTGAAGTCTCTCAGCCCCACTCACCTCACAGAGTGTTTGTTGTGGGCGAGGAAGGAAAAGGAGAATGTCAGCTGCTTTGAGACCCCTTCGGGTAGTGATAAAGCGGGGTATCAAATCCAAACTCCTCTCCTTCTTCTTCCTGCTCCTTTCTCTTACAACTTGGGTGTCACACAACACAGAAGAGAAGGGCAGTACAAACAGTATTATGCCAGGGACCACTGACTTTCTTGGGCTCATTTGTAAAAGAGAGACAATGTTGTGGGCACCATACGGATGCTGCAGTTGTGCACCCATGTTCTGCAATTCTGTGCATGCATGCACACTCATTTTCCCCCTTTCTGCCAGCATTTAGGGTACAAAATGTGTGTGTGCCGGGGGTGGTGATCTTCCTGGAGAATGCAGCTGGGAAGGCCAGAGTTAATACTACCAAGCCTAACTTTAGTGGGGAAGGGACGGGACCCCATGGGTGCCAGGGAGGGCTTCTCAGGGCACATGTGTGCGCATGGTCACCTCATTGTGCAGTATATGCAGTAGGAGGGAAGGTTGAAATTCTGGTCTTCAGCTCTCCACAATGAATGGAGGCACCAAAAAGCCAAAGCTTTTGAAAGGATTAAAGGCAAGGATGGATGTGTGAGGGGTGCAAGGTAGGGAGAAAAGACATTTCAGGTTCCTTTCCACCTTTAAGCTCATAATAAGCTCCCATCCTGCCTCAACTCAGAGCTACTGAAAAAGCAATGAAGACAGAAATAAATCAAATTAATATATTGCTTGTTGTACAAGCGAACAAGTAGAATGTACTGGTAGAATGGTGAGGTCATTGCTTTTGCGCTATTGCTTGTCTTGTCACAGCCCAAAGAAAGCATAGTACAGAATATGGAAAGTGGAAGGGGTTAAGAGAGGAGAAGTGTCATGTGCCTGGGGTGGGAAATGTGCTTGAAGCATAAAGAGAGAATGTTACTGGGAAAGCCAATATAATATTGCTAATCTCCTGCATATACCCAGTCAAAACATCATACCCTCTTCAAAAGCCTGTGTGCCCTGCCAAGTGAAGTAAGGCAGGTGGACACCAATGACAGGGCCATTTTGGTGGTGGCATCCTCACCAGGAATCTGCTTCCCAAATGGGGCTCATCTAGTTCCTTCTTTGAGTGTGTTTTTGGCACCTCATGAATACCTTTTTATTCACACAGGCCTTTGAAATAATTTTTCTTCCAATCTCAGCTATTGTGCTGCAATCCAATATCCACTTATCTGGAAGTAAGCTCCACTGAACTCACCGGGGCTTGTATCTGAGTAGATATGGGTTGCCGTACATCCTGGATTGCCGGAAATCGCTTAATTTTTTTTTGGGGGGGGAATCTGGACATATGGGGGAAACCCTAAAAATCTGGCAAAAAAGCTCAACAACCTTTGTGCTATGATTTTCATTTTTTGAAACATGGCAACCCTATAGTAAAAGGTAAAGGGACCCCTGACCATTAGGTCCAGTCATGGCTGACTCTGGGGTTGCGGCGCTCATCTCGCTTTACTGGCCAAGGGAGCCAGCGTACAGCTTCTGGGTCATGTGGCCAGCATGACTAAGCTGCTTCTGGCGAACCAGAGCAGCGCACGGAAACGCCGTTTACCTTCCCGCCGGAGCAGTACCTATTTATCTACTTGCACTTTGACGTGCTTTCGAACTGCTAGGTGGGCAGGAACAGGGACCGAGCAACGGGAGCTCACCCCGTAGCGGGGATTCAAACCGCCGACCTTCTGATCGGCAAGTCCTAGGCTCTGTGGTTTAACCCACAGCGCCACTCGCGTCCCAACCCTATAGTAGATACATATAAAAGATTGCACGGTTAATATCCAAGGTGCAATTTACTGTGTGACTGCATTGCTAAACAAGTTTTGACTTTCTCAGAGTTAACATGTATTTAATGCTTATTCTTGTTTGGTTCCGCCCGCCTTTGTATTTTAATATTGTAGTCTGTCCTTGTGAGTTGCCCTGAGAACCTCTACTATTGAGCCGCCTATATAAATTTAGTAAACAAAGGAATAAATGTAGTGGACTGAGTGTTGGGCAAGGGTCACTAGACCCAGATCTAACTACTCCCTCAGTCATGATGCTCTCTGGGTGACCTAGAGCCAATTACTCATTCTGAGCCTCTCTCACCTCCAAGGTCAGGATTAATGTCCACCGCACTGAACACCTAGAAGGAATGGTGGGGAATAGATGTAATAAAAAGAAACATTGTAGCACAAGGATGGGGAAGTGGAGGCCCATTAGCAGCAGCCAGTATGGCAAATGGTCAAGGATAATGAGAATTGTAGTCGAGCAGCCTCTGCAGGGTAACACATTCCCCATCCCTGCTGTATCCTTTTGTTTAGCTAACAGCCAGGTAAGTTTCCACAAAAGGCACTCTACCTTCTGGTCTGAGATCAGCATTCTGCCAGTGTGTGCATGTAGCTGGAGGAGCAGTATGAGTCAGAATGAAACTAATAGGTGATATACAGGCCAGAATGTTTGCAGCTGGCTTGCAAGAAAGAACCACGTTACAGGCAAACAAAAGCACACAGGTTGCTCATGGGGAATTTCTGTCACTTGGCAGACTGCTGCTGCCTATCTGGGCTTTTCACTGTTTCCTTATACATTACTTGTGCACTAGGAATATCTTTTCATTCTAAAAAAGCTCCACAGGTGTCCAGTGGTCTCCTGTGCAAATGAAAACGAAGGATCGTTCCCAATGAGGTTGTTCCATTCACGCAAGGACTTCCACTTGCACAACGGAACTTCTCCCCGCAGGCACTAGCAGTTCTGTTCTGGAGCAGATTTGGAGCAGGGGTGGGGTAAGGAAGGGGAAGGGGAAGGGGAAGGGGAAGGGGAAGGGGAAGGGGAAGGGGAAGGGGAAGGGGAAGGGGAAGGGGAAGGGGAAGGGGAAGTCCTTAAGCAAACATACATACAACACTAAAGCTGCAATCCTAAATACATTTACCTGCAATGGAAAACAGAATGGAATCAGTGAGCCTAATTCCTGTGTTGGATTTAAGCCAGGGGTCGGCAAGGTTTACCTCGCCTGGGCTGGTTCACTCCCACAGAGATCGTTCCGTGGGCCAGATCGCGTCTGCGCAGATGTGATTTTTGGCATCTGCACATGCGCAGACATGATTTCCTGTGTCTGCACAGATGCAATTTTTGGCGCCGCGAAAGTGAGTCCCCGCTCCGCGCTGCTTTAGCGCGGTGTGCGGGGACTCACCAAGCGGTCAGCTCGGTCAGTGGGCAGCTCATGGGCCGTTTAAACAACCCCTGTTGGCTGCTTGTGGCCCATGGGCTGCAGGTTGCCGAGCCCTGGATTTAAGCCTTTAGGGGACACGGGTGGCGCTGTGGGTTAAACCACAGAGCCTAGGGCTTGCCAATCACAAGGTCGGCGGTTCGAATCCCCGCAACGGGGTGAGCTCCCATTGCTCGGTCACAGCTCCTGCCCACCTAGCAGTTCGAAAACACGTCAAAGTGCAAGTAGATAAATAGATACCGCTCCAGCGGGAAAGTAAACAGTGTTTCCGTGCGCTACTCTGGTTCGCCAGAAGCGGCTTAGTCATGCTGGCCACATGACCCGGAAGCTGTACGCCGGCTCCCTCAGCCAATAAAGCGAGATAAGAACTGCAACCCCAGAGTCGGCCACGACTGGACCTAATGGTCAGGGGTCCCTTTACCTTTACCTAAGTTGAATATGGCTGCATGAAGAAGGTCCCAAGTGCCATACCTGGCACCTCCAAGTAGGAACGTTCCATGTCTGAAACCCCAGAGGGTCACTAACAGCTGCTGAGCTAGACAGACAAAAGGTCTCACTCAGGACAAGGCAGCTTTCTACCTTCCTATGTTGTACCTGAAAGTAAGCTCCATTGCAGGTTACTCTGAGTAGACAAGAGTGGGAACATTTGATATACCGTAACTATCAGGCCAAATAAAACTGCTGGCCCATGAGCTGCCATTTGGCTATCCATGCCTTGGATAGTCTTATGTATATGGTCATATTGATGGAGACTGAATGAAACATGTAGATATTTTCGATAGATCATTTATGCCCTCTTCTCTTTTATATATATATTAAGGCATTGATCATGATATTTTTATATGACACTGAACAGCTTAAATAAAGACTATTCCGTTTCTTATGTTTTAATATAGGTAAAACAAACGAACAAATATCCAAGATGTTTCAATGCTACACCTAGTTTCCTGCTGATGTATTATTTTACAAGTTTCCTTTTCTTCTCCAAAATGAATTTATTGGTTGCTATTTACTGTGCATATAATTTGTTCACACAGTTTACATTCATTATGCCTTCAAACAATATTTGTTCTGAATTGCAGGCAGAGTTGAGCACTCCCTTAAATAAATGCTTTGGGAAGGCTGCAGCTTATGACAAATTGGTAAGATCATCCTAGGCGTAATTACCTCCTGTTTATACGTTTTGAAGATTAATGATGTAATATTGATTATATATAAGGATGTATAATGGTCATTTCTCATTTGCCCTTGTTGTTTAAATATATATATATATATTGATATGACAAGGCTTATAAATATATTTAATTAGTTCCATTACTTTGAACATGGAAGGTAAAAACAACAGATGAGTGCCAAAATACTTTACAATGCTTCCTCCATCATCTGCTAGTTACTCAATCATCTTTACAATATACTGGGCAAGACTAATCTTTCTCTCTTGTTTTTAAGATAAGAGTTTAATATGGAGAGTGACAGAAGGTTACGAATGAGCCTACCTGTGTCATTATCTCTCAACATGTACGGAATGAGCATGCATTCTCTCCAGACAGAAGGAAAAAGGGAGAACCTCTCAAACCTAGTGCTTTGAAACTGGGTTTCTGCAAAACACTTGCATTAAAACATGACCACAGGACATCTTTGCTATGTGTCATGGTCTCCAGATTTTAACTGAGACTTTCTGGGTCAAACTAGATGCTACTTTAACGACAGAGTTAAATCGCATGCTTTGGCTTCCCTACCTATAGCTTGTTCTTTAAACAAATGGTAGCCACCCAGCAATGCAGCTATTTGCACCTGAAACTGCAAATAACAGCCTGGGGGAAGTGGAATGGGAGGAGGAAAAATAAAACTTTGCCTCCCCTCTTACACAATTGTCCCAACTCCTCTTACACAATTGTCCTCACGAAGCTACTTTTGAAAAATGCAGATCTTGAGAATGGAATTCACACACCACATTAATGTAATGTCTAATTTGCCCCTGTGGTGTCAAGGACTGGCACAACTCCAAAGAGTGTGTTGCAGAGGCAGGGGACCAGGGGAGTGACCCAGGAAAGGGGACCAGTGATTTATGGAGTGTCACACCACCTGCAAGACAGGAGTCAGGGGAGGCGGGAGAGTCAGGGCAGTCTGAGGCAGAGGAGGGTGCCCTGTATGTAGTAGAGGAAGGAGGGATGGTTCAGGCATGGATCAGTAGATTCCCCACCTTTGCCCACCCTACAGTCTCCTAGAACCAGGAGGGGCTTGAAAAGGGAAGAGCAGCAACAACTTCCATGCAGTGGGCCGGGGGAAGGTGGATTCCCAGCTTCTCTTTGTTGTGTTTAGGCACAGCGGGTGGTGGTGGTGGGGAGACCCCCTTATACTGGGAGGAGATGGGGGAACGAGACTTTGCAGTTACTCCCCTCCTGACTGGAAGCATGCTTGTGTGCAGGATGAGGGGTCAATTCTCGGTGCTTCTTTGGAAGCTGCATGCAAAAGAACACTCTGTGCCATGTAGGATTGATACATTTGCACAGCACTTGTTAAGAAGAGTTATTGATTCTACTGGGTGCTGCTTTGCAAGCACCTTTTCTGTGGGGAAGCCTCTTGCAAAGGAGAATGCTGCACCATGCAGGACCAAGCCAAGCCTCCTGTTCAGCGGAGCCATTGACCCTGCTAGGTGCTGCTTCAGGGATGGGGTGTCAGGCAAGATGGAAAGTCGGGGGTGTCAGGTTCCTACCTTCTCCTGGGAAGATGCAACTGGCAATCAGGTAGCCCTCTGGCCTTTTTACAGGCTTTCCCACCCAGTGCCTGCCTCTCCTTCATGCCTAATATGCTGACAGCCAAGGATCACTCTGGGCCACCCAAGCTATTGAGCAGCAATCCACGGCTATCTCAACTTGAGACAACAGATACCAGAATCCCCTGAATATTCACTGAGCCTTTCTAATGATCAGAATTGCTCTATGTTTACTGTGGGATAACTCGATAACCCGTATCATCCTGTCAAATGGTAAAGTTGGGGTGTTTTTTTCATACATACATACATACATACATACATACACACATGAGACAGATTTGTGGTATCAACAGTCATCTACAGCCATACAAGAGATCTTCTTGGGTGTCAGTTGCAAATGTGTGAAGGTGAGTGGTGTGTGTGTGCTGCCAAGCCCTGCACTCTCTGACGCATCATGTGCTCACACTTTGGAGACCTCCATGAGGGTCTGAGGGTAAAGACCTGAAGTGAGGATCCCCTCCCCTTTTTGTGCACTCCCAGCCCACAATCTACATTTATACTGCGAGATCCTTGGAACAGAGATCTTCTGTTGCTCTGAAAAATTTAATAGACACTGATGAAAATAGCTGGGCCACCTACATAAAAGCGCTTCTACTTACTTTCTTGTAGAATACTTGACACGCATCATCAAAATACTGTGTTCTGCTCTTGGTGGCATGGCTGATTATTTCAGAAGGATAAATACTGTTCTTGGAATGTCATTGTCTTAAGATGTCATTATCATGCAAGGAGGGATTGCTGTCAGCAAGCTGAACTTTATCTTCTCCTTGAAGTCACACTGTCTCAGAACACATGGCACAATGTGAAAGACACTGGTGTAATGAAATATTTCCAGGACATATGTTATGTAAATATTGCCCTCTAAATAAATTGTCATCTTCAGAACATTGCTTTTGGTGTCAGTCATATAAACTCAAATGATACATCTGTCTGCTGATTTACAACACTATGATATGGTACATGGTTTTTTTAAAAAAATAAAAAATAAAAATTATTACATTAGAATAAAAGGTTTTCTGGTTTGTTGTCTGCATTAAAATCTAGCATTTCCTCCTTGTCTGTTCTGTTAATTAAATTGAGATTTTAATTATTGCACACAATATCCTGCTTTGCATGTGGCTGCTTAGCTATAGGACTGTACACATGATTATAAAACAAAACCACTCCAGCCAATGCTACTCATTACTGAAACTGTTTAAATTGAAAGAATATGATAATATAGATTAATTTAATAAAAAGCTGTATTCGGTTTTAACGGTACTGCAGATATCTGCAGCAACCAGTAAGTGAATGTACAGTTAAATAAGATGGGTCTACAGGCTGCACAAAAATTAATTGTAAGCAACATGGTTTTATTTTAGGTCTTCAAGCCATTATTTCTCATGAATATAATTTTTGTTTTATGTTATTAGGTAGAGTGCACTAGCCTGCCTGAGAATTTTCTTGTGTTTATAAGTGCAGTTTTAGCACCAAGAGGGATGCCACATAGTTTTTCTGCCAACAAAATGTGTTGGAGTATCCTTGGTTCTACCTCTACGTTGGGGGGCAGTAACCAATATGGTGCCCTCCATTTGTTGGACGACATTAAAGGTAAAGGTAAAGGGACCCCTGACCACTAGGTTCAGTCGTGGCCAACTCTGGGGCTGCGGCGCTCATCTCGCTTTACTGGCCAAGGGAATCGGTGTACAGCTTCCGGGTCATGTGGCCAGCATGACGAAGCCGCTTCTGGCGAACCAGAGCAGTGCACGGAAACGCCGTTTACCTTCCCGCCAGAGTGGTACCTATTTATCTACTTGCACTCTGACGTGTTTTCGAACTGCTAGGTTGGCAGGAGCAGGGACCGAGCAACAGGAGCTCACCCCATTGCGGGGATTCGAACCGCCGACCTTCTGATCGGCAAGTCCTAGGCTCTGTGGTTTAACCCACAGTGCCACCTGCGTCCCTACAATTCCCATTACCCCGACCAAAAGCCACACTGGCTGAGGTTGATGGGAATTGCAGTCCAGCATTTAGAGTGGACCACACATTGGCTACCCCTGCTCTAGGCCTGCTTACAGAAGCAAAAATGTCAAACAGTACATCACAAGTAGGGTTATTAGCTCTTGTCCCAGATACATAGTGTCTCTTGCATTAACAGCTTTGGGAAAGCAAAACCTTGGAAAGGTGAAATAGTGACTCCCATTTTAGTACTATAGTGATCTACTTCTAAAAACCAAAAACTGCAGTAATGTTTGCTACAGAAGGCAGGAAATGGCAGTCAAAGAATGGACCACTGAATAGCCATGTCAGTCTTAATTGTATTGAGGGGTTTTGCTACCCTGAAGCAGATAGCACCCATTGCTCTATCCCTGAGTCAAAGGTTGGCAACTTCAATCCCAAATGTGTACACAAGGATGTCAAGCCGTATCTCTTTAGATACGATCCTCAGACTGCACTATGGAGAACATTTGCCACAGCAGCCTAGAATACATCCATGCTACAGGATTGCATGTGCAGTACGTGTCTGGATCTGTGGGCTGCCTTCCAATCTTAGTCATTTTTGTGACCTGGAAATGTGAGATGAAGAAGATACATCTGAAGATCTCATTACAGCTCTGCATGAAGAACTACCAGATGCTTCTGCAGGGACTGTCTGTCCCTCCTCCCATCCCAAGCAAGGCCAAGAACACTTTGAAAATTCATTTAAAAATAATTAAAAAATACATTTTTATTGAAGGTGCCAAACCATAATCTTGACACACAATGTGCCAAGGTGAAAGGTTCACACAGACACATTGATATTTGTGATAGTACACTTCTAAAATGCACCAGAGGCAACAACCCCCTCAGCCCCCCACCACTCTGCGACTCTGTTAAAGGGATATTTTTGGAAACGCTGGATAAGCATTTGCTAAGGCTCCTTTAGGAGGACAGTTAGAGTGAGAAGACCAATCCTTTTCCAGAGCATGAAGGGTATTGTAATGAAGACATCTGCTCCTCAAGTACTTGTTTAATGAGCTTGAATAGTTGCAGCAATTGCTTTCTTATCTTTGATAGATCATCTTAAAGGAGGTGGAAGACTGTTCTTATACTTAATCCAAGCCAAGTGTTTGAAGAGGCAACATAACCAGGGGGAAGTATCCGTGAATTATGTACTGAATTTAAAGTAAGAAACCAAGACAAAAATGACAAAAAAAAAGTATAGACACCTCTATGTATTTTTTGAGTTTGTTTAAAGCACCCATTCTTTGCTTTTATTCGATTTAGGTTTACTGGCAAAATTAGAGAAGCTCAACAATCTATATGCAGCAACTATGTTTGGCATGGATACACTGGTACTATTCGGCTTTTGTTGCAGGAAACATTTGCTGTTGGGACAACAGATAAAATGCTGTTAAATGGCCACATACACATCTTGGAGAACCATGGACCATTTTCTTTCCTTTTCACAATGGGAAACTAAGAATTCTGTCCTGTATACCTGAAGGAGTGTCTCCACCCCTATCGTTCAGCCTGGAAACTGAGATCCAGTGCCGAGGGCCTTCTGGCGGTTCCCTCACTGTGAGAAGTTAGGGCTAGGGTTAGGGCAGAGGGCCTTCTCGAACGTGGCACCTGCCCTGTGGAACGCCCCTCATCAGATGTCAAGGAAATAAGCAACTATCCTCCTTTTAAAAGACATCTGAAGGCAGCCCTGTTTAGGGAAGTTTTTAATGTTTAATGCTGTATTGTGTTTTTAATATAGAGTAGCTGGGGAAACCTAGCCAAATGGCTGGGGTATAAATAATAAATTATTATATTATTATTATGATAGTCCAGATGTTATGGAATCCTGCTTGGGACTATGTTTCAGTTATTTCTGGCCTTCATACTTTAAAAATGGTATTAACTGGAAGACAGCAATACTCCCAAATAGACTTCAGCACTGTGACACCTTGGGAAGAAGTGATACTTGACAAAACAGGGCTCAAAAAATACATTCTGAGTGTATTTGGTCCTCTGCTTGGAATGCTCTCCTTGTGATCTAAAAATGAAAGGGCAGATCTTTCCCACACTTTGATCCTTAAAACTTTCTGGCTAGTCCTTAGATCAGAGCACAACCAAATTCCTCTAACAAACCATGCTGATGGGAGTGTGGGAAACACTTACTAGCTCAGCTAATCCGCTGAAGGCCTTATAATGTTCTCAGTTGCACACTATGTCCTTTGTTCACTCTGGTTCATGCACTTAATGGGGATGAAATATGGCGGTAGAGTAGCAGTGCAAAGCTATACAGTTTACTGTGCAGATAGACTCTACTGATCAGGTGTGGGTGCCCGATTCCCAGGGCCTGATTTTCTCCATCAAACAAACCTGGAAGAATCAAGAGAACTGTATCTTCCTGCTAACAGACAATCACATCAAGTGCCCTGCTCATTAGAGACTATTGGTGCAATGGAGCAGAGTGACTGACACAACCCCAACAATCATGGAGACCATGCAATTTCAACATTGCCTAGCTAAACATATTATCTGGTGTCAGGTGTGTGTGTGTGTGTGTGTGTGTGTGTGTGTGTGTGATGGAGACAAATTTTGTACCTGCCCTGTGCAGTTCTGCTCCAATACAGCTATCTGGGACACCACCATAATATTCACACAAAGCAACACAGCGCCAGATATAAGCTTTCCTACAGATTTAAGAGGTGGTTGAGAAAAGCTTTCCTACAGATTTAAGAGGTGGTTGAGAAAGCTGTACTGGAAACCTGTGAACCGATTAGCCTAATACACAATAAAATAGTAAAAGAAGCTGATTTTTAAATGTATCTTTTGAAAAACCTGTAGCCATGCATCCCGAAGCAATAGTGGCTTGCAGGGTATGATTTCTAAGGTGAAAAGAGAGGGCTGAGGAAAGAGAGTTTCTCCTCATTGTGGTCTACTTTGAAGGCAGTCTAGTCTCTACTTCAAAGCTGTTCATTTTCATGACTTTCAAGTTACATTATCTGCCTGGGCACGTTTCGGCAAGGAAATTATAATATAACCACAGAATAACATTCTCAAACTTGGAGATAGCTTGCCCATGTGTACCCCTACGCCATCACCCTGACTGTGATATCTATCAAAGGAAGCCACTTTATACCAGGTCAGACCACATGCCCATTTGTCTGTTCTGACCGATGGGGAACCCATGGCCTTCCATAGGTTTGTCAGACCACAACTTCCATAATCCTTGATCATTGGCAAAGGTGGCTGGGGCTTATGGGAGTTGGAGTCCAACAGCATCTGCCGGGCTAGTTGGAGTTGAATTGGAATTGAATGACATCTAGAAGGCTGCTGGTTCCCTTCCTCTACTCTAGAATCTCAGGCAAGGAGCCTTTCACATTATCTGCTACTCATTCCTTTAACTTGAGAGGCCAGGGGTGGAACCAGGAAACTATTGCATTCAAAGTAACATGTCTACCACTGATCCTTACGATCCCAATCCAAATAAGGTTTTTTTTCTATTTAGAAGCATGCTTGGTTTTCATATTTAACGTTTTTTGGTTTCTCAGCAACAAATAAACACAGTTATACTGTGCAAGTCTCACTTCAACAAAGCATAGGAAATCCATACCTGACTGTGATCGGCACAAGGGCATCTCTGCTAATGGAGTGATTGACAGTTGCCGTCAGAATGTCCCGTGAAGTGCTACAGCCAAGCTGAGCTGTTGGTCTGCCATCTTCAAGGTAAAGGTGAAGAAAATGTCCTCTGGCATGCTCATCACCGGCTTTAAAATACAACAAAATAATTTAGGGGAAAAAAGCATAAATAGCTGAAAGCAAAAGGAGGAAAGGAAAGAAAGATGGAGGAGCCAAACAGCAAAAAAAGTAATTTCTGAAAGATCAAATTATGCACACAGGTTGCTAATTATATGTTTTCAGTGAGAGCTCCACGATGCTCAGCAAACACTATTCTCTTTGGACACTTCTGCTATCAGGCATGATGATTATGCAGTAATGACAGGAAAACAAACTAATGCTGCTTGTACATTAGAAAGCCCCCAGCACGTACTATTATTATAGAATTGATGGTTCTGCCCATATGAAAGGTATTTGCCTGGAAACCATGCATACATTGCTTTGCATTCCATGATGAAAAAAAGGCATGATATAAATGTAAGTACAAATAAACACATTACTGGGAGGGGAAAGTCTTATGAATAAATAATTGAATCAAGGTATTTTTGTCCTATGCTTTTGAATTATGGTGCTGGAGGAGACTCTTGAGAGTCCCATGGACTGCAAGAAGATCAAACCTATCCATTCTGAAGGAAATCAGCCCTGAGTGCTCACTGGAAGGACAGATCCTGAAGTTGAGGCTCCAATACTTTGGCCACCTCATGAGAAGAGAAGACTCCCTGGAAAAGACCCTGATGCTGGGAAAGATTGAGGGCACAAGGAGAAAAGGACGACAGGATGAGATGGTTGGACAGTGTTCTCGAAGCTACTAGCATGTGTTTGACCAAACTGCGGGAGGCAGTGGAAGACAGGAGTGCCTGGCGTGCCCTGGCCCATGGGGTCACAAAGAGTCGGACACCACTAAACGACTAAACAACAAAAAATTATGTCCTTGCATTTTAGAAAGTACCTGGTGATAAGTCTACTGGAGTAGTTGTGCCAGCTGTTCTTGTTAAAGTTAGCTTCTTGTTAGCTTCTAGGCTCCAAATTAATTTTCTATGAATTGTATACCTCTAATTCTATCCTCTCCACCCTTATTTATTTATTTTTTTAAATAGTCCATTTTGCTGGCAGTTAGTATAAATGTCTATAAACAACCATCATTTAAGGCTCCTCATATTGTGTAACTGATCAACCAGCTCGATCTTAATAAAGCCTTCAGATATATAAAGAAGTGCTTCTCAACAATGATTTGGAGCTGCTGAGTTAAGTGGCACAGTTCAATTTATTGTTGTGATAATCTGCCCACAGTCAATAATGGTCTCCTTTAAAACAATGATTATTTAGCTGAGAAGGCTTTTGTCTACCATGTCAGTAAAAGTGACACGTTTTTGAAGTCATTTACTTTTATATATACACTTGTAAAATTTTACACCAACAACTGAAAATTGAAGTGCTAAACCAATCAGTCAAATCTATTCAGCGTGTTCCACTCCTGCTGAGCTTGTGCTTTGAGCAGAATGGAGTAATAGTTTAAATGGCCTAGGCCAAGTGGGCCATTGCAGTGCCATTTGGGTGGTGATCAAAATCAAGATAAGTTAGTTTTTAGCCTTCACAGGAAAAGCTCACAGTCAATTGCTCTAAAGGAAAAGTGATACTTTTTAGACACAGACTTCAGAAACAGAAAGAGGTGCTAGCTGGCCAGCTGATAAAGCTTTAACTGCCTGGACTTGTGTTTCCAGAGAAATTGCAATGAAAGGCCAATTTACAAGCCATTAAATTAGAATCTTCTTACACTTACAGAGCTGTACAACATTTCTGCAGGAGAAGTGGGAAGAGCGGTCTACTGAGAGACTTCCCAAAACCTGGCACCAGCATTGAGACTCAGCGGAGCCCTAAATATAATAATTCAGGAGCTGGGATCTAAATAACAATTCCATTAGAAATATTTGGATCATCCTGCACCCCAGTGTAAAAATATAATACATAAACAGACACACACATTTACATTACATTTTGTGTTTTGCCACGCTGCATAGTTTTGGAAAAGGCATGGTATAAACCCATTAAAAATAATATATGCAGAAATATGACTTATGGTGCAGGGACATGGATAGGAAAAAATTACTTGGCTGTTTTAAATTGGTCATCCAGCTCAGCCACACCTGCTTTTCATGGCCATAAAAAGTAGAAGGTGAGGATGTTTGCTTCTGATATTCTAGTTTCTGATCCCAGCTATGAGGCATTTCCATCAGCAGAAAAGGCTGTCACTGAACCACCATTTCTTAAAGGAGTGGGTATTGTTCACCACCTGGGATGGGGTCAAATGTCTGCTCCAAAATCTTTATTGTGTGTGCTTTCTGGCAGAGCCTCAGTTCTTTTCCAAAGGAAACACACAAAAAGTTAAACGTTTGTTCCGCGGTTCTACTTCCCATGGCAAAAACCTTTCAACTGGTGTTACTTTAAGGAAGCAGATTAAAAAAAAAAAAAGGTAACATGCACACCACTTGACACATTCTTTATCTTATCTTTCCCCTCCTCTGTTGATTCTTCTAATAAGGTATATTTTTCTTTCATTCTCCACTTTATCTGTGTCCCTATTCTCTCCCCCCACCCCCATAACTATTTTATAGGAAAATATAGCTCTTTTAAAGCAAAAACCAATGACTAATCAGGATCAAAGGGATTTGTTATGCAATACATAAAAGGTTACAATTTTTGGTTGAACTATGTGTTTTGGAATATTTATTTATTTACAGTGGTACCACGGGTTACATACACTTCAGATTACATACGCTTCAGGTTACAGACTCCGCTAACCCAGAAATAGTACCTCGGGTTAAGAACTTTGCTTCAGGATGAGAACAGAAATCGTGTGGCAGGGGCGCAGCGGCAGCGGGAGGCCCCATTAGCTAAAGTGGTGCTTCAGGTTAAGATGATATATTTTGATGATATAAACCAGAAACATACAAAGGAAAGCAACAACTGGAAAGATTCCCCTTCAATGCTCCAAACTCCAGATCTAGTACCTACTTCCTCTGGCTGTCTTGTCTCTTGATCAGCCTCTGCAGCATTCCTATCTTCTTCCCTCACTTTTCATAGCATACCTCTGAGTGGCTAACTTGGTGCCCTCCAGATGTAGTTGGACTACAATGCCCACCATCAATGTTGGCAGGGGTGGATGGCAGTCGGAGTCCAACAATATCTCAAGACATTCTGCCCCTTTCTCCTGCCTTGCTGCCTTTAGTCCCCCCACTCCCGTGACTTCAAGGCCACTTCTGTACCTCAGCCTGCCTCAATGTGAGCATTTCATCCCAGCCATGCTGACAACTGCCCCTTCCCACATGGATATGGTCTGCAGTTGCAAACACCGGTGGTTTCCGCTGCAAATGAACATTCCATGCCCCCACACCAGCTCAGCTATTGAGTGTCAGAGACTTCACCCAATGGAGCCAAGACAAATAATGCTGCTAATAAATAGCAAATAACTCAGTACAGAATCATGCTCTTAGGCTGAAATCCTATGCTCGTGTTTTGGTGTAAGCCCCACTGATTTTTGCAGCACCTATTTCCAAGTGAACATTTGCAAGGAAGACTCTCCCACATTACCTGCTTTCTAAATTACACAATGGTCCCCACAATAATTCTCATGACGAAGTGCATAATGGGAGAGTGTCACGTGAATGTTTCACCTATAAGGAAGCGTTTGCTGAAAAAACTCAGAAACCACCTTGTGTAATCTTTAGCAGTTTGTGAAATCATCATCTGGCTCTACTGTGCTTTTTTTTAGTACTCTACTGGTGCTGTGGAGTCGTCCTGAGAAATGCAGGATCCCTGCAGAGCCGACAGCTGTTATGGCTTTGCCTAGGGGCTGCAGGCTGACAGCTCCACAGGGAACAGCTGGATACAAGATAGCAATGCACATGAGAGTCAAGGCTCCATGGGGAGATGGCCCACTAGTCCAGAGGCATATGGCACAGTGGAGTGAAATAACAAAGGAAGTCACTGTACACAAGGCACTGCAGTTTGTGGTACTGTACTGCCTTCCAATGCAGCAATTTAGAATCCATCCCCACTGTTAATTCCTGATGCTTCTTTATATCTCATGAATGTGCGCAATCTACAGCCAACAACTTCTAGCCATGTTAGTCTGCCATGGCAAAAACAAAGTCTTGCAAGACTGCATCAAAAGAAGCAAAAAGCTTCTACTACACTACAGCATACCTGTTCATCTTTAAGGTGCTGTAAGACTCTTTGCTCTTTTTATAATCAAGAAACCAATGGAAGAAAAATTATTTTAGGTGGGTTGCCTGTCTTCTCCAGCTGGAGTTATTATATCCCAGGAGGGAAATGGCACAAAATTAAATGATGAGGTTTCCCCTGTTTTACTCTTTGCTGGCCTGGCACTATTTTATTTATTTAAAATATTTATATATACCACCGTTCACTCTCCTATTTTGAAATTATATAGAATTTAAGCTGTCTACTCACATTTCAAAACCATTGTTGTATCCATTTGTGACTATTTTTCCCCACTCCCCTTATAGCTAGAAGAATATATATATTTGTCCCAGTCCAGAACAAATATTCGAGGACAAACAATATTATTTCATTTGAAGCAAATCCTAAATTAAAAGAGAGCTTTATGGGGTGCAATCCAGATCTTCCCCCCTGCACAAGCAGAAAGTGCCCACACATTTTCTCCTTCAAGTGGTAGCTTCTTGTGCCTCACAGAGTGCCCCCCCCCCTTGATCTGGGCACTGTAATTTTTCAGCAGGCATGAATGGCTGCTCCTGCATGGAATTAGATCATTTCAGAGAATGTAGTGATCAAATCACAGAATGACAGTACCATAAAAGCTTTTCTGCCCAATCTATTTATAGTGGACCCAACCTCAACCAGGCCCAATCGCCTTCTAAATCCGGCCCGCGGATGGTCCAGGAACCAGTGTGTTTTTACATGAGTAGAATGTGTGCTTTTATTTAAAATGCATTTCTGGGTTATTTGTGGGGCCTGCCTGGTGTTTTTACGTGAGTAGAATGTGTGCTTTTATTTAAAATGCATTTCTGGGTTATTAGTGGGGCATAGGAATTCGTTCATTTCACCCCCAAAATATAGTCCGGCCCCCCACAAGGTCTGAAGGACAGTGGACTGGCCCCCTGCTGAAAACGTTTACTGACCCCTGTAATTAGACCCACCTCCATGGTGGTCTTGTGGTACTCCAGTAATGTTTACACAAATTGTACTATGTGGCACAATACCATGGTATTCCATGCCAATACTATATGAATCAGATTTCACTGCTGGGTAAACGTCATTTCACATGAGTGCATGGCAGTGCCTCATTTCCTGCTGCTGTATGCACTGGTCCATTCAATTTACTCCCAAATAGGCACTGGTGTCATTATGGTTTGTCTAATCTTTCCAGTTTCTCCTCTGTCGCTGCTTAGTTATGTGCATGTCTGCCGAGTAAACAATAAAATAAAATAAATAAATAAATGCTGAGGTACCAGGCCCACAGCCACCAGGCAGCCTGGATTCTTTGAGCTTTCTCTTTTTCAATAAAAAGTAAGTCACTAGGCCTCATGGAAGGGAAGATATGAAGGAAAACGTGCAAGCAAATTTCTAAGTGATTTCCTTGAGATGAGCTGGCCTGGATGCTTTTCAGCGTTTTTAGCCAAGGCATAACATCAGAACTGTGAATGACAAGTCAGTGGTTTGGTTAACAGGCAGCAGGAATCCCTAGGGTCTTAAGTAGCTGCCATTCCCTCTTCTCACTAAATGAACTCCCTACCTGCTCCAGTGTGATTTTCTTACACTTTGAATCTCTAGTTTAAAGTTCTACATTGTCCTCTTATCTCTCTTCACCCTTGGACTTAATCCTGGGTAAATGGGTATAGGATTGCAGCCTTGGCTTTCTTGTAAGGGCCAAAAGGGTCACTTTCAACGCAGAACATAATTTAAATACAGTTTTAAAACTATGTTATGAAGGAAGGTTATGATATGAAATATTTTAAACGCATTTAAATTATTAATGTTTAAAAAACTCATAACATTTTAAAATCCTCAGTGGTTCTGCTATTGGAACAGAGCAGTGGGAAAAAGGAAGTATGTTTTATTTCTTTACTGAACAGCTAAGCAAATAAATAAACCATTTCAAAAATAAAAGCAGACCACATTGCTTTCCACAGTTCCCCACCCTCAGGGGTTACAGGCCTAAGAGAACTCCTTTTGGGAATTGTTCCCCTGTGCACACTAGCCTGGATGTAAGTTCAACTGTACATGATTGGGATTTAAGCATCTTAAGTAAACACAAAATAATCAAGTCAGATTATGGTTGGCTGAAATCTTGGAGTTGTACCAATTTGGGGGCAGACAAACATTGTCATTTATAGTACAAAGATGCATCACTTTGGTTAGAGGGACCTAAATTTGATGCCTATGCTATGGTGTAATCCTAACTATGTCTAATCAGAAATAAGTCCTTTTAAATTCAGTGGGGCTTACTCCCAAAATAAATGCAGTAAGGATTGCAGCATAACCCTATTTACCTGGGAGTCCCCATTTTGCAGCTATTTTACACCTCCTTGTATATCTTCCCAACAACCATATGAGGTAGATCAAGCTGAGAGTTAGTGACTGGCCAAAGGCAGGTAGTAAATACAAAATTTTAAACTGCACATTTTTGTTGTTACTTATGAACACGTGCAAGCTGATTTTAAGTTGTGATGCTGTCAAATGTCAGGAATAGGGATGGAACGGCCTGTCAGTTTCAATGCTCTCAGTTTCTCATTTTTCTAATCTTAAATTCAGTTCTCTACATTTTGTGCTTTTTTAAAAAATGCTCACAAAAATCAATCTAGTGTGAATTCCTTCTAATAAACACAATTCTACACGCAGTTTTGACTAAGGCACACATTTCTGCAAGCAATTCTATCTTGACAGAATGAATTTTTGCATGCTATTTTCATGAAAAGCTTTGAACACACACTTTCTCCTAATACAGTGGTGCCCCGCAAGACGAATGCCTCGCAAGACGGAAAACCCGCTAGATGAAAGGGTTTTCTGTTTTTGAGTTGCTTCGCAGGACGAATTTCCCTATGGGCTTGCTTCGCAAGACGAAAATGTATTGCGAGTCTTGAGATTTTTTTTCGCTCCCCCCCCTTTTTCTAAGCTGCTAAGCTGCTAATAGCCTTTTAGCAGCTAAGCCGCTAAGCCTTTAATAGCCGCTAAACCGCTAATAGCGCTAATCCGCTAAGCTGCTAATAGGGTTGCTTCGCAAGACGAAAAAACCGCTAGACGAAGACACTCGCGGAACGGATTAATTTCGTCTTGCGAGGCACCACTGTATATGCATTTTTGTAAGCATTGGTTGGAGAACTGCATCACAAGTTTTCAGGTAAGGGCAAATTCTGAAGTATAGCTCTATACTGTTTTAGAAAGTGTAAATTTGATAGATTGGGCTTTGAATGCATACTGAATCAATTTTTCCTCTCATCCTAATTAGGAGAGAAATGTAGCAATCCAAGCATGCAGGGTAGGGGGAAATGCTTTCCAAACTTCCTTTGTTTTTCTTTCTAGACTTCCTGTTTCTTTACATCTAGTATCTCATCACCTCTTTTTGTTTATATATGCTATATTTCATTTACACAGTTGCAGACGTTACATTTTATTCATATATAATCAAGTGACCCAAATGTTAAGTTGATGTTTTCACTCTAACTAGAGTTCTTTGCCTTTTAACTAGAATTTGCAAAAAAAGAAAAAAGAAAAGAGAGAGAGAGAGAGAGAGAGAGAGAGAGAGAGAGAGAGAGAGAGGGGCTTGGATTCAGAGCTTTTGAGAGCAGAATCCAGTCACAGGATTCTCCCACTTGTAGAGAGATTGGGGTGGGGCACAAAGAAAGAAGTGTTTTTCACTGATTTCTCCTTCTCATAACTTGTCTGGTTTGAATGCAATGACTAGCTATGTTGGGGCACAAAGCAGGAAAGGCAGGCGGAAACCAAAGCATGTGGGGAAAGGAAGGAGGAGGAGTGTAGCAGCCCAAGACTCATCCCTTTAATGCCAAACCATACATCAGCATTAAGGGTTGTATTCAATGCAGTTCTAAGGTAAATGTCAGTCAACACAAGGATTTTTCCTTGCATAATGGAACATTCTCCTCCCCTTACCGCATGTGTTCCTTAAATCGATTCTAGGGATTTCCCCAACTTTATGAGAAAGATCTGGGGCATGGGTAGGCAAACTAAGGCCCGGGGGTCAGATCCGGCCCAATCGCCTTCTAAATCTGGCCCGCGGACGGTCCGGTATTCAGTGTGTTTTTACATGAATAGAATGTGTCCTTTTATTTAAAATGCATCTCTGGGCTATTTGAGGGGCATAGGAATTCGTTCGTTTTCTTTTTCAAAATATAGTCCGGCCCCCCACAAGTTCTGAGGGACAGTGGACTGGCCCCCTGCTGAAAAGGTTTGCTGACCCCTGATCTGGGGAGAAAGCAGGGGGCATACAGGAGAAAAGTACAGGTGCACGAGTGGAAGTTGTTCTGCTCACATAATTACGTCACCCAAAGTGTCAAAGTATCAGCCTAACCTACCTGGAAGGATTTGTCTTCTCTTTTTAATGTACTGTTCTCTTTATAATCAACTTTTTAAAAAAGTGCTTAAATATATGTAACAGAGATAAAACAGTAATTCGTTTAAGTCATGCTCATTCTCCCCTGTTCAATAAAGTTGCTCAGGGTTGCTGTGAGAGTGAAATGAAATAATAATTATGAAGCAATTTGTGCAACAAAAGCAAAAACAAAACCCTAGGCTACTCACTGTAAAGGAGGGTGCCATTCAAAGCAGTAGTCTTCACTGTCAAGTGGATCATCATTCGGTTCCACTGTGGTCCTGATGCATGTCTGTCCTTAGACAGAGATGTTACAGAAGGTAGTTCCAAATATGAATTGACGGCGAACGATGGGAAAAATAGGGTTGTATCTAGAACAAAACATTAAAAGGGCAGTCAGTATAAAATTAAATGAAGTTTCATCAGCAGAACGTCTCCATGTCATCACTGCCTAAGCATAATTACTCCGAGTCAAAGAAAAACTTGTAAGGCCAACCTTTTCCCCAGGATACCTTGCCTGGTTAGGATGGTTGGCAAGGAAGGACAAACTGGTGTTCAAAAATGGGAAGTTTGATTAGTATCCTTGAGCTTCTTTTGCTTCCTCTTGTTTAAGTTCATTATATTTCTGGCTGTCTGGTTTGTATTCTTCCCCAGTATGTATACCGGCTGCAATCCTATATACTAGTTGTACTTATAGTTGATAGATAGATCTCTATATCCCAGATCCAACAAGCCAGAAAGTTGCCCACCCTCATTTAAAATCATATCAAAAGTACAGGTATTACTAAGAACCAGAAGCAGATTTCTGGGTGGGTTTTTATTTTGATTATATATTTTGTGGTTTTATATTTTGATTTTGTTGTGTGAACTGTCCTGAGACTTCCATGTATAGGGCGGTATATAAATTCAATCAATCAATCAATCAATCAATCAATCAAGAAGCTGCTACACTAGCTTCCAAGCATGTGGGTCACATTCCTCAGAACTGGGCCACGGACTAACATTTCACTTGGTTAATATTACAGACACGCATTCAAAAAGAAAAGGCTGTGAAAATTAGTCTGATTTTGGCTTGGTGTTTGGAAAACTGGCAAGTGGCCTAACCTGTGCAGCAAGGGAGTGGAACCTGCAGGCCTCCAGATATTGCTGGACTACAATTCCCACCATCCCTGACCACTAGGCATGTTGGCAGGGGGTGATGGAGTCTCTGCCTTATCTAAAACGCTCATGTGACCATCCTCCAGTAACTTTGATTGGCTGCTCCTGTGCTGATAGATCTACACTCCATTCTGTAACTTTGTCTAACATATTAGCAGGAAGGTGGGTGGGTTGCCATGGTAACAATGGCCTACCCTCCTTTGTGACATCTCCTGCTTCTCCCTTAAAAGCCACCAACTACAGGTGTCCATTGTGGGTTAGTGAGGAGAGACAGAGAGAGGTGTGTAGGTGCGGTAAGAGAGAAAGCAGAGGATTTGGATTTTCTTCTGATTTTGACTGCTTAAAGAGGAGGCGGAGCCAGCATCAATCATGCGGTCAGTTCCAGACCTTCAGGAAGAAGGAAGGTTCAGTGGACTTCTCCTTCACGGAACAGAGTGGCTCAGATGACTGAGAAGCGCAATGCAGCTCAAAAAGAGCAACAAGGTGGTCCCGCTCCAGCACAAGGAGCAGCCTCCTGTGGCACCAGTTGTGACAAAGCTCTTCAAAGGTTTTCCAGAGCTTGAGAAGGCAATAGCCCGACACTGGGCCCGTATTAGGCCAGCACCCGAAGAAGAGGACCTAATTGTAGAAGATCTGGAATGAGCATCAGGTGTGACAGGAAGGCGCTCCGCTTTGGAAGAGTTAAAAGGGAGTAAGGGAAGAACAAGGGCAATGAGATCGAGGTAACTCTCCAGCCTCTCCTGAGCTGCAGAGGCTCAGGGCAGAGAGGCGGAGGGAACTGAGTTCCCGCAGGAGGAGTGCTTGCCTCCAGGCCAGGAGAGGTGAGTCACCAGAGGATCGTGGCCGCCCTATCCCTTGGGGCAGATAAAAGCCGGCCAGCCCCAGTCCCAAGTTGCGGGAGCAACATTGTTGGTTGCTAGTTCCTGCCTGAACCCTGTTCTGCTTTCCTGCCTGAACCCTGTTCTGCTTTCCTGCCTGAGCTTCTGACCCGCCATGGCTCCTTGCTTGCAAGCCTGTTCCTGATTTCACCTGACTCCCTGCCCTGCACCCAGCTTCAACTTCCACGGACTGCCTCCACGTTGCACCTTTGACTACGGACCGGACTTGGACCTTGCCTCTCAGGTAACCCATGGGACCAGCACAACGAGGAAGGAGGGAGAAAGGATTGAAGAGAGATGAAAATGGTGGGGACAAAAGGCTGACTGCTGACTTACCCTTACCGTGCGAGGAAGAAACCAGAAACAATGAAAAAAATTAGGCCTTTTAGGGATGATGTCTATTTCTTTTTGTGTATCTTGTTGGTGCGTAAGCATAAATAAAGCAAAAACAATATGTCTGTGGAGTTGCTGGTTTTTGTTTTATTATGTTTTTTGTATTCTCATTTTATATTGTTGCTTTGTGAACCACCCTGTGATCTTTGGATGAAGGGCGGTATAGAAATTTAATAATGAATGAATGAAAGGAAGCATGTGTGTGCTCCTTAGCTACATGGTGCCCTATACAGAGGCTTCCAGGCTCACTGAAAACATTGTTGGTTGTGCTTTTCTTCTTGGGCCCAGCCACAAGTCTTAGGGAGGGTTATTGTTCTTCTTTGTTATTTTTATATTGTGAACCAATCTGTGATCTTTGGGTGAAGGGTAGTATAGAAATACAACAACAACAACAACAACAACAACAACAACCTGCCTCTAGGAGGTTGAAATTGAGACTCAAATCTTATGGAGAACTATTCCATCCATAGAATATACAGCGTTCAAGCATGTTGCTGATGAATTTGGCTCGGTATCTTCTGACTTGTGTTTTTTAAAATAAATAAATATGCATCTTTTTTAAATACCAATTTCTATATACAAATCCACCCCCTGCTTTTAAACTCTAGTAATCAGATCTCATAGCAGCTGGGTCAGTAGCCCTTCCATTTCTTAATCTGCAAGCACCTTCCAGCAAAAAGCAATCCAATTTGCAAAGGTGCAAGTTTGGCAGTAATAACACATTCAAAGTAAATGCACTTTCCATGATTAAATCTTTAACCGGTTCTTGGCAAATGGTAAATTAACTTGTTTTATACACTCATCTGAATCAAAATGAATGCTACCAAAATGAAAGTCCATTTAATGCACATTCATCCTTTCACCAAGATATTTGCAGCTCTGCAAGCATCATTATGTTGTTCTTAATGCTTTCCAAAGCCAGTTTTATTACGATCATTATTAATGTCCTCAGTATATTTTACTACGCCTTGGTAATGACCCTTGAGAGCTGCCATAAAGATAAATTAGCATATTATCTGCATATATTGTGATGGTGGGATGTAGTCAAAACTATAAAATGGCTATATGTAAAGACAGAACCGCCATCCAAAGACAGCCTCAGCAGCAGAGCACTCTTATTCCATAGAGGTACAGCTGCTGGAATAATAAAAGAATCTCAATGTCTGAAAAAGCTACTCTTTGTTGCCACATATTGCCCATCAAAATGATTAATTGTACCAGATACTTTAATGAAACAAATTCATAGATTAGAAATGTGGTTGACAGCTCAGTTTAAATGCCTGCATAGCTGATGAAGCAGTATTTTGCTGTACTTTCAGGTGGAATTCCTATGGAGCAAAATCCCCCTCCCCATATCCATCTGCTTGCCTTATACACGTGACCAGAACGACTGCTAATAAACTACATTTTCTTTCTTTAAAAAATACATGAATTCAATAGGGCTCTCGTGGTTCTTTGGAATTTAAAAAACAGTGTCCTTACTTTTTTGCATTCACTTTAAACAATATTAGTATTGTTGGGTATTGAAATCAGCACTGTGGGCTACCCATAATGTCCTGTAGAATTTAATCCACGAATTTAGTGCATTTAAGAGTACAGTGGTACCTCGGGTTACATACGCTTCAGGTTACAGACTCCGCTAACCCAGAAATAGTACCTCGGGTTAAGAACTTTGCTTCAGGATGAGAACAGAAATTGTGCTCTGGCAGCGCAGCGCAGCGGCAGCAGGAGGCCCCATTAGCTAGAGTGGTGCTTTAGGTTAAGAACAGTTTCAGGTTAAGAATGGACCTCCGGAACGAATTAAGTACTTAACCCGAGGTACCACTGTTAACCTGCAGCTGCTCCGTTACTACTCGGGAACATATTAAACTCGCTCTACTCAGAAAGCAATCACGTAACTACTTGATGGGTTAGCTATTGTCAGAAGGAGAAAGTTGAGCCAGGTCTTGGTTTGCTCAAGCAAGGCAACTCTTATGACCATGAGACCTGAAGGGAAACACAAGCTGCATTCAGCCAGACCACATTTTGCTACCTAATTCCCTCTCTCCCCAAGTTATGAACCAACATTTGCTGGCTTTGCGTAGTCCTGGCAGAGGGAGATCCTGGGATGAATGGAGAAACCGTCACTTTCTAAACTCTGCCAGCTCATGGAAGATGGGGCAGCAGAGAGGGTGGTCCATGGCCCCCTGTGGCTCTTCAACTGCCCTCCCCTGGGAGCTCAGCTTAGGATGCTATGCTCCCTAAAACTCATATTGACCAGACTTCCGCCTCACTTTTTCTGCCCATAATTGCCACATCTGCTGTTGAGAATTCTGCCAGTTCAGCTTGGCACTAGTGGGAATTTGGTGCTAAAGTACAGCGATAAACAATATATCAATAAATAATAACCACCAGAAATGCATTAACCAAATATGTGTAAATACAGCTTAAGAGCACACAATATGTAATGTATTTATGTGACCTACTAAGGATTTCCTCGTTTTCTATGGCACTTGTCTCATAAATATGACTATCTAAATATGCTGAGTATTTTTGAAAAGCACCTTTTATCAAAAGTAAAAGTAGATTTGACAACTCCTTCTCCTTCCTTAACTCCAGTATATTTGGATCAAATGTATTTACAGCCAGACATACCGCAATATTTTACAAAACACTAATAGGGAAGCTTCAAAAAGATTTTAAAAGCCAGTAGTGCATTAAAATTCATCATAATCTACATTTTTATTGATCTTAAACATAACCAGTAAGTCTATGTCAAATTTGTTATGTATTGTAAAGAAAGCTGGAAACGAGTAGAATCAATTTCTGCAGTCTGTGTTTAGAAGATAATAGATTTTTTAAAAAATAAAATAAAAAGGCTTTGAGAAACATTGGAAGAATATATCAGTGCCTCACCAGCATATAGTAGACAGCGTGGGTACTTATAGATTATGTGGGAAATGCTGAAGGTCAAAATAACATTATGTTTTGTTTATTTGGGATAACAGGGCATTAGCTTTCAAAGTCTAACTTATCACCTTCACCTCCCTTCCTTGCCACTAACATGCAGTCACTTGCATCTGATGACAGTATTCGACTACTGAGCTATTCTGCTTTGAGAATTCCTATTTACCAGCCATCGGTTTTGGATTGTCACGTGTGTGCATGATGGTTCCCTTCCACCAAAATAAATACAGAGTCCCACAAGTACAGGAGGTGTCTGTAAAACCTGAGGTCGTTGTGCTGGCAAAGTAGTGTATTACAGTAGTTTGCAATTGCGCATATATCAAATATGCTGATTCGGGAAATCTGGAAAGTACTTTTCTTAACTATCAACTGTCAGCAACCTACATATTTTGCTGGTCAAGGCAGAGAGGAAAACATTGATAAATTGCATGGATGCAACCAATCAAGCGGCAAGCAGAGAGATTACTAGATCCATTTCAAAAAAATTGCTGATGGGTACTAGAAAACTGAAATGTGAATTTGTAACGACATCTGGATTTTCTTCCGTTTTCGCAAAGTCAAACTTGGCTCAAATAATGGTCTATGACTGATCTGGCTAATGGAAACATTTGAATGGCATTTGCCTCCACCTTGATTTCTTGCTCTGTTTTCAAGACTTTGCTATCAGGCATTTTTCTTTTTTCTTTTAAGAGCAGAATCTAGTTGAACCACATTGTATACAAGGATTGCCTGTCCTTAGTGTTGGTGCCAGACTATTTTGTGCCCTAGACAAGGCTAACGACTTGCAGCCCCCACAAAAAACTGTTAACCTCAATTTTCAAAAACAGATTTTGTGCTATGGGGCTCATGGAATTCCCTCTTTTTGAACAGGATAGGATATCTTCTGTTAATGCACATTCAACATTTAATTACATGTACACGATACAAGATGCTCACATGAGCAACTTCCAGTTTCCTATCCCAGTATTTAGCATGTGGGCATTAATAAGGCAGCTTGTAACAAAACACACAAATACATAAGGCTTCTCTTTAAAGCCCTGCCGCCACAAGCCATTTTTTCCTCTTCACCCCATATCCTGCTAATACAGTGGTACCTCGGGTTACAGACACTTCGGGTTACAGACACGTCAGGTTACAGACTCTGTTAACCCAGAAATAGTACCTCAGGTTAAGAACTTTGCTTCAGGATGAGAACAGAAATCGTGCAACCACGGCGCGGCAGCAGTGGGAGGCCCCATTAGCTAAGGTGGTGCTTCAGGTTAAGAACAGTTTCAGGTTAAGAACAGACCTCCAGAACGAATTAAGTTCTTAACCCAAGGTACCACTGTAATAGGTACGCCACCTTTCCCAAGTCCTCTATACTGACACTCTGCCTGGATTTTCCTAGTAGCAGCTACCACTAGTCTATATCAATATACAGTGGTACCTCGGGTTAAGTACTTAATTCGTTCCGGAGGTCCATTCTTAACCTGAAACTGTTCTTAACCTGAAGCACCACTTTAGCTAATGGGATCTCCCGCTGCCGCACAATTTCTGTTCTCATCCTGAAGCAAAGCTCTTAACCCGAGGTACTATTTCTGGGTTAGCGGAGTCCGTAACCTGAAGCGTATATAACCCGAGGTACCACTGTATACAACTTCTTGCTTCTTCATAACTCATCAAAGGAATAGTAAGAGACATCAGTAGTGGCAACTGCCACCCAACCGCCACAGAAAGTTCCTTTGGTCTGGCTATGTCACCCCCTTCCCTGTTCTCATCAGAGGAATAGGCAAAGGGAGGAGAAAATTGGTTTGGTACATTCATACTGATAATATTAATGACTTGCCCCTCCCCGCTGCCTCCAGCATCCACTGACAGAGGCAGTCACCTCACTCTGCCTAATGGTGGGTTCCTCTGAACATACATTGTCAGCCTTGCTGCTGACTAGAAAAAAAGATTGGCTACCAGGCAAAGTTTGTAGGTTCCCGAGTAATATTATCAATTTCTTTTTAAAGTGATGCTGATGTATTCATATCCCCCCACAGCAAATTGTTGAAAGCAACCTTGCAGCAATGTCACATCTCTCCTTGATCAACGTAGGACGTTATCACCCCCAAGAATGCACACAGCAACAAAGCCAGGAAGAAAATTCAAAAAATAATGGGATATCGCCTACCGAATCCGAATGCATCTTCCCCACAACTCTGCTTAAAAGTTTATTTAGAATGACCTGCCGAATTCTACAGATAGCTCTGACTTGCTACAAAACAAATAACCATGACGGGGGAAGAGGGAGGTCCCATTACCCTTAAGTGAGTTAACACTTACAGGAGCTAGGCAGGCTTTCAGAGCTCTCTTCTGGTTATGCATATTTTTTCCCAAGTGAGAGCACACACTGACAGGCCGCTGCAAGGAAGATAATATCAAAAATATGCTCAGTAGAATACGCCCCAGGAAAAGGCACAGCTGCCCCTTTGAGCTTCAGAGAGCTATTTATTAAACAAAAGTTCCTTTAGTGTTGCACTTCCATCTGCTCTGCTTTTGTTTGGCAGATTTTGCTAAGCCATACCTCAAGTGATCTCCGAATGAGCTCTATTGCCTGCAAATTTCCTTTCTGCATTTTCTGTGTGACATACTTAGCTAATATGCCCACTAAAGAAAGAGCATACTGGATATAGCAAAGGCAAGGAAACAGTCACTTTGAATTTAACAGGCAACCCATGCCTATGTTTACTTAGTAACTCTAGGGTTGCTCCAAATGACCCACTTATTGAGCATTCACACAGATTTGCTTGCACAGAGCCTTCATGGTCTTTATTGAACATGCATTCTGATTGGTTTGCGGGTGGTGCTGTGGGTTAAACCACAGAGCCTAGGACTTGCCGATCAGAAGGTCGGTGGTTCGAATCCCTGTGACGGGGTGAGATCCTGTTGCTCTGTCCCTGCTCCTGCCAACCTAGCAGTTCGAAAGGATGTCAAAGTGCAAGTAGATAAATAGGTACCGCTCCGGCGGGAAGGTAAACGGCGTTTCCGTGCACTGCTCTGGTTCGCCAGAAGCGGCTTATTCATGCTGGCCACATGACCCGGAAGCTGTACGCCAGCTCCCTCAGCCAATAAAGCGAGATGAGCACCGCAACCCCAGAATCTGTCACGACTGGACCTAATGGTCAGGGGTCCCTTTACCTTTACCTTTTAGACCACAAATGAGCATCCACACAGAATTGCTTGTAGGGTGTTTTTATGCCTTTCCATTCATCCCACACTCAGTGCACTTCCCATCACTATCCTAACTGCAAAAGGTCTATTTATTTTTTATTTTTTTAAAAAAAGATTTAAGCAGATTTAATCCACTTCAGTTGTGCAACCTTAACTTCCCGGTAAGCAGTTGAATGCTCCCTTGCAAACTACCGATAGTCTGAAGATGATGCTACTGAATCTAATGGGATTCAGAAATTGTGAATACATACCAAAATCTTATGCATAAGATTTCAGCAATGCTGTTGAATTCAGTGCAACTGGTACTGTGGTATGTTCAGGCTGGCTTAGCAAATTAAGAGATGATCCGGTCCATCTCTGGTGTTTCATTTGCATTCAAAGTCAGAAGTCGGGGAAAACAGGATGACACAGGAATCCCCACATGTACATGCAAAATGATTTGATCGGTTTCCTAAGGCTGCGGCCCTGAACAGTTATGTCACTTGGGCTGCAGCCCTATTTGGAAGTAAGTTCCATTTAGCGCAATGGTAGGTTCACCTTTAAATGTGAATAGAATCAAATTTCTCCCCCATCCCTAGTTATCCCATGACCTTTGCTTAACACTCAGAAACCACAAATGGTCTTGCTTCATGCTGTTTCATTGGAAAAGCTAGCACAGCTTGCTTCAGGCAGCAAACAAACCAAGAAGCGTGTGAGCTACATGGTTGTTGTTTTTTTGTTCCCAATGTCTAACAGAGTCAGAAACGAAATGGGCAGCTTCGTTTCAGTTGATTTAAATTTATTCATGTCAATTAAAAAAAATATGAAATCAGCTACTTGGTTTTGCTGCCACTTTACATTTCTTCTCGATATTAGATACAGGATATTAGTCTGAAGCCATGAATTTGATTTGCAAAGCAGTGAGCTGAGTATGATAATCACTGCTAGTAAGCAAGTTATCTATGCAAATAACCTCAGCTTTTGAGAACTGGTTTTCTCTACCCACCACCACCTCTGCTCCACCCTGCCGGGTTTTGGAGCCACATTACCACAGCCTTGTTAATGTTTTCTCTTGGCAAAATTTTATACAGACGAACAACCCATACTAAAAGCCTTATTACAGTGCAGCGTTCAATTCATGAGCACCAGCTGTTTATAAAAGGAACTTTGCATTGTTTTAGGGAGAAAGCAACAGGAAGGAAAGTTCAGTATCAATAACATTTTACATTTTATGTCCATGTAGAAAATGACTTTGTAAATTGCAGTGGTGGAGGTAATCTGGCATAGAGGACTTGGCAAAAATCACCTCCTTTCCTATTTTTGTAAACAACAACAGCCCCCAATGGATCATCAGCCCTCTAAGAATTGAAGGAGCTGCTCAGGACTCAAGTCATTATACATGTCCTTCTCAACGTCTTCTAGTGGTAGAGTGGGAATAGAGTGGGAAATCGTTCTAGGAACGGAGGGGAGGGACTCTAGGACTGCATTCACATGGCAGTTTATTCCACTTACCTGAGGTTTGACTCAGCATAAGGCAGCTTCCTAAGTCCCTAAAACTGAGGCACTTTTTTTATAAAAAAGGAATAGATCTTTTTTTAAAAAGGAAGAAATGTCAACCCAAGCTTCCTAGCTTTCATCAAACCTTTTCTCATACTCCTGAAAAGAAGATAATGTATGTTTTTTTTTAATCTGTAGACTCCATTTCTCCTTACAATTAGTAGCCCCAGAACAAATGGACTCCTGTTTCCCTTGTATTCTACAAAAGTATCCATGAGACAATGCTTTTGGAATTTTAATAGGCAGGTGACAAACCAAAGTACAATTCAGTAGTTTTGTGTGTATGGGAATAATTTTCTTCCTAACAACTTCATTGTTACGAGTCTCTAAAACCTGCCAATTTATGATTATTTCAAAATAAAAGGAACAATCTTCTTTGGCATGCAGCAGTTCTAAGCCACTTTAAATTAGTACTCTATATGAACGAGGTCTTACAATAGCAAGCACAATTAATGCTCACAAATCTGTGCTCAAATACTATTTACATATGTTACCTACCAAATTTCTTGGCTGAATAAAAATGTGGTTTGAGAATATTCCTGCACATGATATATTGTGTGTTTGTTTTGTATGTGCACAGCTCAGAATACAAGAAAAGAAGTGGGCAGAATTTGTCAGTATTCAGAATGAAAAATGGGAGGTCATAATCCCCCCCCCCCTTATGATATGTTATGGTCGAGTGCCCTAGTGATGGAACACATTTTCCAATAAAAACAATGCCATCAGCATGCAGTTGGTAGAGAATGACCTGATTTATGTCATACAAAAGAGCCAACATATTGCTGTCTCTGCTCCACACACAACCTTTAATTGGCATTATCTTAAATGTCACACTTTAGTGCTTTTCGAACACTGTCAGTAGAGGGCACATATACTGAAGTTCCTTTTCAAAGCCAAGCTAATAAAACATATATGTATAGAAAGAGTATGTGTGCTGTTGCTGCTGTGCTACAAAAACAATGAAACAGGAATAGCTAGACCGAGACATAAACAGTAGTAACTTTGTCCTCTGATACTTAGAATGTCATCTGAAAGTGTATGAGGCCACCACCTTGCTAAAGCTAAGCAGGTTTAGGTTTGGCAAGTGCCTGGATAGGGGACCACTGGGGAACCAAGTATGCTGTCCCGGGTACCATGATGGAAGAAAGGTGGGGTATGAATTCTATTTCATCCTATGGCTGTTGTGCCACAGGAAGGAAAGAGGCATCTGCCTTCAGGCAAGTGGACCCCACACTCCACAACTACTGTAACATGTTGGGAGTCTAAGTGGAGGGCCCTAAGGGGTTAGATCCAGATAACCTGGCAACAGGTTACAGGCACCTTACATCATTGCTTTCTCAGTTTGAGCAACATATTGGGGGGGATGCATAGTAAAGTGCATTGCACCCAAAGGCAAAAGGGATGAGCATTTCTAACAAATCTAGATGACTCAAGGAATCAAGCCTTGCCAGCTTTGCAAGATACAAGATGAGAGACTTATTATCTCTATTCACAGTACAGTATTATGATGGCATGGAGGATAATTCCTCAAACAAGGCTACTGTTTTATCAATAGAAAGCTTATGCCCATTTCTTCCTGCTCAAAAAATGGGTGGCTAATGATGCAGAAACCAAAAGCAAACCAGCAAAACCAAGAGAGAGAAGAGTTAAAGACTGACCAACCAACTAACCAACCAACCCTGGACTGAGGACACTTCCAGATGAGCATATATTAAGAACAAAAGAAGAGCTTGCTGGATCAGGCCAATGGCTCACCTAGTCCAGTTTCCTGTTCTCACAATGGCCAACAACAAGATGCCAGCAGGAAACCCACAAGCAAGAGCCAAGCACAACAGCACTTTCCCCTCCTGTTGTTTCCAGCAACTGGTATTCAGAAGCGTTGTTGCCTCTGACTGCGAAGGCAGAGCACAGCCGTCATGGCTGGTAGGCCCTGATACCCTTATCCTCCATAAATTTGTCCATTCCTCTTTTAAAGCCAACCAAGTTGGTGGCCACCACCACCTCCTATGGGAGCAAGTGACATAGTTTAACTATATACCCCATGAAGAAGTACTTTCTTATATCCATCCCAAATCTTCCAACATTCAGCTTCATTGAATGTCCATAAGTCTTAGTGTTATGAGAAAGGGAGAAAAAGCATATTGATTGTCCACTATGCTTGGTTTGCAGGGAGAACAGAGTAATGGCAAAAATCCATTGCAACTGGGTGCAGTCCACATGTAATGATAATTTAATACACACATTTTATATGTGTGTGGGTCTTGGTGGTGGTTGAATTATTGTGATTAGGATTCATGCCTTGTTTAAAAGAAAAATCAATACAATGTGTCCAGCAGGTGGGAGGACCATGATTTGGACTACAACATGTGGGGAGGGGAGGTTTAAGCCTTCCTTCCTCAGTCACTATCTTGAAAAAACAAACAAATCCTTCTCTGTACAGCAATTTGCATTTTGGGGGGGGGGGATCTCCCATTAAGTAACAGCCACAGGAGGAGTTGCAATAAGGCATCTTTGTTTACATATGTCTGCTTGTAAATGGTCATCATGCATGTAGAACTGAAATGCTGTGTATGATAAGATGGACAGCTATAAATACACTACTTTGTTCTAAATACAGCAATCTGGCTATATATATATAAAACAGATGCAAGTATGAGTTTTTGTACGAGAGCACTACATCAGTACATGGCAATATCAGGCACAAAATGTTTCAGAGTTACTTTAATACAGGATTTCTAAAACTGCCTATAAAATGGTTTATTACTGTCTCATGCATTCTGAGATACAGAACCATGAGAAGCATCCACCCACCTCACAAAAATGGGACTCATTTGGAATCTGACAATGGGGTAAGTGGCACAGTACAAGGTCAGTTTGATCTACTGGCACAGCTAATACACTTTCCCATCCAATTATATTGGCTGACAATAATAAGAAAAATGTTTCTCTTTTAGACTGATTTTGCAGAACACATCCCTCTGGAATTCATCCATGGAGATAAGTCAGTTTAGCATTCAGAAAGTGGCACGGCTCAAATAGCTTTTCATTTACTTTTTTGAAACAATATAAAAGAGAATGTATGTGTCATGAAGGTTTGCTAAGCATTCCATTCAGGTCATGATAAACCATGGTTTATCCCAATGGAATCAAGCTGCAGTGAGCCTTGGACGTGCACGCCTCCCTTCTCCTCCAGAACTGCTGCAACGAGGCGATGGGAAGTTCTTGCTTCTTGTTTTTGATTAACCATAGTTTAGGGTTATGTCCACACCCTAAACTGTGGAATTAGAAATGGAAAGGTTGTAACCTACCATGTAAAGCTTGGTGGAATAAAAATATATACGCATTGACTGTCTGCCAAACACCAGTCATAGATGGGGCAAGGTGAACTTCCCTTGGAAAAGAGTTCTACAATCAGAAAACCCTGCCTGTGTCACTGTCAACCATGCTTTCCTTGCTGATGGGACAAACAACAGAGCTTCTAATGATGACAGCAGCTGGGAGAGGTGATCCTTCCAGAAGACACTTGAACCTTATCCCATGTTACACTTTGTTATTCATAAATAGTAAGAGGAATGAAGGTCATTAAAGGGCTGATACATCTTGCGCTGTCATTAATAAGGTCTTAGAGTGGTATCCAACATTAGACATACTCAGAATAGACCTTTCTGTTCTCTTATAGAAGAGGATGTTAAGAAATGTGCACAGCTTCATTTAAGCAGGGATGGAAAGTTGGTGTTCCCTGAAAAACCCCACTTTTAAATCAAATGCACACAAATCACACCCAAAACTTTCAGAGCTCAGTCAATAGTATAATTCCTAGAATGGGGCAGAGGCAGACTGCAAAGAGGCAGTTGTACAAGAAAGGTGGAAACAAGTAACTAAGTTTCGCTACCCTGCTGGTCTGTGTAAACTACTAACCTGCCAATTTTATATAGTCAAGCAATCAACCTCCGTTCCCTGAAGTGTTTACAAATGATTCATTATTGGCAGCTAATAGAGCATTTAAGGAAGAAACTATCAATAGTCTTAAAACAAAGGCATTTGCAATTCCATTTCAAATCTTATTTAAATACAGTGATTCATACCTTTCCTATTACACCTCTTGTATTACACCTTAAATGGTGTTTTGTTCAAGTGGGCAAGAGCTGGCAAAAAAACCCAACCCTTGACTATCTGTATACTTTCCTTTATTTTCCCGAGGAAAAACCCAACAACCTATGAGTGCACCTCTGCAAGATATAAAAACAAAAAGGCCTTTTCTTCCAGATGCAATAGGTACACAAAGAGATCCTCTCAATGTGCCTTGCAATGCCTGGATACTGTATATACAAAAACGAAAACACACATGCTGGCAATAGTCTCAGTTCATATTGTGAACAAAAGACTATTTTCTAAGGTAATGGACCTTGCCTTAAAATACATTTGCATTTCAAGCCAGGACTTATCCAACTTCAATGGCATCAATGGAATATACTGAGTATGTGCTCCCTATGGCGAATTTCCCATATTACTTTCAGTACATTCTCAACTGCATATTCAACACCAAGTCTACTAGCTATTACATCACCATAGTTGCCAGCCACAAAGGCTGTGTTCTACCTTTACTATCAGAGGAAGTGTGCCTCTGAATACAGTTGCTAAAAAGCACACATGGGAAGAGTGCTGTTGTCCTGCTTGCAAGCTTCCAATAGACATTTGGTTGGCTACTGCGAGACCAGGATGCTAGGCTAGATGGGCCACTGGCCTCATCCAGCAGGGCTACTCTTATATCAATGTGTCAGAATCATACCACAACCTCAAATTTGTTCTGGTATCATGACACACCTACCTGTAATTCTAAAGTTATTTTGTGTTAGTGCTGGGACAGCCGTTCAATGGTTTACTGCATCCTAAGCATTTATTTAGGGATGCGGGTGGCGCTGTGGGTTAAACCACAGAGCCTAGGTCTTGCTGATCAGAAGGTCGGCGGTTCGAATCCTCATGACGGGGTGAGCTCTCGTTGCTCGGTCCCTGCTCCTGCCAACCTAGCAGTTCGAAAGCACGTCAAAGTGCAAGTAGATAAATAGGTACCGCTCCGGCGGAAAGGTAAACGGCGTTTCCGTGCGCTGCTCTGGTTCACGAGAAGCAGCTTAGTCATGCTGGCCACATGACCCGGAAGCTGTACACCGGCTCCCTCGGCCAGTAAAGCGAGATGAGTGCCGCAACCCCAGAGTTGGTCACGACTGGACCTAATGGTCAGGGGTCCCTTTACCTTTAAGCATTTATTTGCAAGCAGGATGAGCCTCAGAACCCATTCAATAGTTCAGAAACAGCATCTGGTGAGAATTCTCTCTTCCACCCTGTGAAATTTCCCCAGTACGTAGAAAGTTAGCCCATAAAGGAGAGGGAAAAGGCCAGAATCATTACCTCTAATAAATAAGCTAGCTTTCCATGTCAGTATCTCTGGGGTGAAAGATTTGGCATTTGGCGAATCTCTCTGAGATTCTGAAATATTATAGTACTGAGAAGACTGTACCTATTTCCCCACCACCACCCCACTTTTAAATAGCTGATTGATCAGTCATAAGGTTATAAAAGTGGTGAGCTAAACAAAGCCCAGAGGCATATGATATTGGGGACACATCTGGTTGGGAGTTTAACTCGTATCTTGCTAGTGCAAGGCACTGGATGAGTTTATGCAATTTCTCTCAACTGTTTGACAGACATAAACATTAAGTAGGCTCTGGGCTGTTCACATTTTATTTTATTTTTTAAAAAGTCACTGGCAGAGGTACTGCCTGACAGACAGGAGCTTCATACAAAATAAATTGATGACAGAATGCACCCTGTCTGCTACACAAAGCCATATCAACTGCAGCGCACAGTGACATTGTCACAGGCTGTTACTATGAGGTAGTAGTGGGGTGTCTGAGTTGGAAGCTGTGTCAAAGAAACACAATGGGAAAATCAGTCACTCATTTGTGTATGTGGTTGGCCTGTTATGCCCCCTGACACTTGTCCTATTTTATCCGAGAAGCTCTTCTCGGCAAAATTATTGTACTTGGAGCACGAGATAGGTCACATTGCTGCAGGAACTGAATTGCATTTTCTCCCCCTGCCCAAAAATGCACTCAGCACTTGGGAAGAGCCAGCAACTCACTTTGATTTCCCACAGCCATCTTTATCCTCTTCTATTGTGTGCCAGCTTTTTTCTTTCCTTTTTATTAAATTGGACATTGTGTGTGGTGATGAGCAGCGTATTATATACCGACACCACAAAGCACTTCCGAAGAGAAGCTCCCATCACAAAAGCTGATTCCACAAAAAGGTACCTTTACAGGACATATTTCTCATGTGGATCGTAAATTATCAAGCACTGGGCATAGCTTGCCATGCTTCCTCCCTTTAGCCTCCCTCCATCTACCTGCCGCACCTTGTCAAATCCAATTCTGATGCTGACTGAAGGGCTGCATTACAACAGGGTGATCTGAACAAATCACCATCAGCACCAGTCCAAGAGTTCATCTGGTTACCCATGGATGAAATACTACCCTAAGATTCCAAGCTAAAAATAGCACACACTGCTTTGGGCAACCATTTTCATAATCAGAACCCCCTCGCTCGCTGCCTCTTGCAATTCCTGCAATGCTTGCTGCCTACATTTACTGCTCCTCTTTGAAACTTCTATTAACATTGCTCTGTCCCCATTGCACTGTTATTTGAAGATTTAATATGACGGGTGCATACAGCTGAGCCAAGGCCTGGGTGGTGGATGCTTGGAATGATCTGATAATCAAAGATGTGATGGCAAAAAGCTGCAGGGAATCTGGGCCTGACAGAATGCTTACAGATCCAAGAGGCAGAACAGGAAGTACAAGCTACAAGAATGGCAGAACAAATATAGTGCAATAGCCGCTGTAAGTGTAAGTTCCAGATCCCTGTTCTTTTCATGAGGACAGAGAACAAGCAACTGACTCTGACTCCTCTCTTATCCCCACCCAAACTCAGAATGCAAAGCGAGTTCAGATGCTCAGGCTATTCCTGAAGACTCCCTCTTCTTTGGGTGCATGGCTCAGATATACCATGTGCTTTGGGTTGCAATCCTGTGCACTCTTACCTGAGAGTAAACAGAGTGGAATTTACTTCTGCATAAACATAGGGTTGCAATGGATATCTCTTTCTTATTTATGCAACACAGGAAAATGCAGAGATGAGCTCTTTGCAACAATTCATCCTTCACGTAACAGCTGGTGCCACTGGCACAGTCCAACGTAAGCTAGGTATTGAAAAGTACTTAGAAATGAAAGCCCTTTGAAGTATCATTACAAAGACAAATTTCACATTTGTAGATTATTTAGTTTCACAGGAATTGGCCCCTAGCCCCATAACCTTTTGCTTAAGAACAAGTTGCTTACACACTGTTGCATTTGAGAATGGTTGCTGAACAAGCATTAGTGCTGTCAGATTTGGGGCAGCACTATAGCAGATCTTTGGTTTCTTTCCCCCCGCAACCATCCAACAAGCAATTAGAACTGTCAAACTGACAGCTGTCAGACAGGGGACTTGCAGACCCAACAGAGTTAAGTGTACTTCACAGGTTAAAGGTAATGGACCCTGTGACACCCAGCTGCTGAGTGTAGGGACTAGGTCTGGGTTTCATTTTGTGTGCAGGGACCGCACCCAACAAAGTCATCTATGCGTAGATCATTCTTGTTGCATCAGGATAAGTAAGTTCTTAAGGTAGCATCTGCAACCCTATTCAGTCAGAAGGGTTTCTACTGCTGCATTTATGGAAAAGCTTTTTACGATTCTTGTATCACCTCTCAGACTTTTCACAGTAAGCACTTGGAGCTTTCACATAATGTGGTTCATGCTTGATGTCAGGTTTGATGTAATAAGTAGCTGAAAACATTTGTTCACCTGAGTACAGTGAACTGAGAGGGTTGCCCAAACACTCTTATAGAAAAAAGGCCAATGGAGTAAGAAAGTATGTTCCAGTCTGGAAAAACATTTTGTTTTGTTTTCTCTTCAGAAAACAGAATCAGTACAATTCTCAAGCAAGCATATTAGACCTATTCTGTTCCAATGGGAGAATAAAGACCAAAACTATTTTCTAGCTGTCCAGTTGGAAAATCAGCTCTATTCTGAAGGCTGACACTTCAGACATTGTATGTACACAGTATCCCTGATGTAACATTTCTCAGGTTTGGATTATTTCCAGTTGCTATCAAGAGACTTTGAATATCTTCACAAGTATTTCTAATAACAATTTGGAATATAATCATTAGAAAACAGTAGATATCTTTTTGAAAAAATATATATCAAAAACATATTTTTAGGATGCTTTGCTTTTTTCAAAAAAGAATGCCATGAATTTCCATTCTTCAATGCTGAAAGCATTCTTTCTATTTAACATTGTACCAGGTTGTGCCATTGAGTCTCTAGAGCTGAGCTACACAATCAGCAGAATCATATGCAGCAGATCTTTTTTGACTATACCATTTCATAGCAGGAAATGCATGGGCCTATTATCAGCAGTGTCAAGGCTTGACATCATGAGTTAAATTTCTCTTCATTACAGAATTGAACAGTGGTCCCTGCAACTGGCAAGCAGTATACAGCCTCCAGATTGACCAGGCCTGGGGATTTGGCCTTCTGCTACACAGCAGTAGTCCGTCCCCCCAAATGCTGTATGTCAGACTCCAACTGATTTATTCCAGGGACCTTTTGCTGGAGAAAGCAACTTCCAAGTCCAGATTTAGGCTTCAATAGGCCTGACCCAGGGACGCGGGTGGCGCTGTGGGTTAAACCACAGAGCCTAGGACTTGCGGATCAGAAGGTCGGCGGTTCGAATCCTCATGACGGGGTGAGCTCCCGTTGCTCGGTCCCTGCTCCTGCCAACCTCGCAGTTCGAAAGCATGTCAAAGTGCAAGTAGATAAATAGGTACCGCTCCGGCGGGAAGGTAAACGGCATTTGTGTGCACTGTTCTGGTTTGCCAGAAGTGGCTTAGTCATGCTGGCCACATGACCCGGAAGCTGTATGCCGGCTGCCTCAGCCAATAAAGCGAGATGAGCGCCGCAACCCCAGAGTTGGTCACGACTGGACCTAATGGTCAGGGGTCCCTTTATCCTTTACCTAGGCCTGACCCAGACCTGACAGGATGGTTTAACGTTCCCCACAATTATTTTAAAAGTCATGCTTGGTCAAAGCACCACAGATATATAAAAGCATCACATGAAAACAAGCCTGTTGTATAGCTACTGAATACCCTAAAGCAGATGTGGGGAACGTTTGTCCTTCCAGATGTTGCTGAACCACAAGTTTCATCACCCCAGCTATTGGCCATGTTTGTAAGGGCTGATGGGACTTGTAGTTCAACTATATCTAGAGCACCAAAGTTTCCCCACACCTTCCTTGTATGTGGTCCCCATCATGCCCTTTTCTTCTACCCACTCAGTGTTCCACATCATCAATATAAAAATGTAGACCATATATTTATGGCAGTGGACAGACAGAAAACTGATTGCCCACTAGTATTTATTCTATGCTGTAAAAGAGAATCAGACCAGTAGTGTCATTTTGTTACAGGCTATATAAGAAAGCTCAAAGGTTATTTAATATACCTGACCCGACTTATTATGTGTTATTTGCTACAGAGGCATGCAAATGAGCCAAGCTCAGAAACAAAGATAGTGATTGTATTGTCATATAGCCAGCGGACACATATAACATTTCTGCAGATGACTTCATTATCATCAAATTAGTTCCAACAGCAGAAAAAACGGTAGGATATTAAGCAGTCTGAAAGGGCCTATTTTTCTCGGAAAATGCTATAAAGCAACACTCTCTCTCTCTGTACGTGTGTTTGAGATAGAGAGAGACACACAGCTTGGTATGTATTTGCCACTTTTAGAGCAAAGGCTACAGAGACCAGCGTGCTTTAAATGGCAAATTGCTCAAAGTGTTGGTCACTGATTTTGCAAACAAGCATTTTTTTAAAAAAACAACAACACATACCATAACATGCTTACTTAGTGAATGAAAGCAAGTAACTCCCTCAACCAACTCAACTAACCTCCTAAGAAATGATTGGGGAGTATAAATCTCAGACCCTCCAAATGTCCCTATTTTCCAGGAATGTCCCTGATTTAGAGAAGCTGTCTCTGCTTCTGATTTGATCCTGGAATGTCCCACTTTTCCTTAGGAAAATTTTGACTTCAAGTATTCATTCCCATTTAAGGCAGTATGTGCTGGCGCAATTTAACCAGGCACAACACTCTGTGATTACCAAGGAACTGGTAATCGTCACCTCACATGCTGACGTTCTAATTCTAGCAGATCTTCAAGCAGAACTTGAGGAAGGAGATCTTCATTTTAAAAAATAAATGAATGAATGAATCCAGAAGCAGCTGCAGCAAACTGCTTGCCTTCAAGCAGCTTTTTAATACTATTCTATAACAACTTGCGACTCAGCTGCTTCCCTATATTCTTCATTTTCTCTTTTCTTCATGACCCTACATTTTATATCTGGTGCTATAAAACATCAAAGTTCCACTATGGTAAAGCAGAAACTCTGGTAGGCACTTGGGCTTATGCAAGAACCTGAACAGCAACGTGTATGTTTCTCTGTTATGAGTGCATTCAATTATTTTTAAGAGACGTTTTCCCCATTGTGATTTCCTCACTTTCAAATGGGATCTGCTAACAGTGACTCCCCGAGATTTGCCTACACTGAGAACATCCCTGACATGATAAGCTAGGAGGTAGGACAGGACTGTAGCTGTACTATTTCTTTGTGAGTGTGCAATATTTGAAAATTTGGGATAAGCCACAGTTTGATCTTGGTTTGTAATCTCAGTGTGGAAGGTGTGCTCAAATTATAGCTTGCCCATTCAATTTTCCAGATGAAATGTAACAGAAAATAGGCATGGGGGAAGCTGAGTTGCTTTTGAAATTGACCCCCTGCCTAGTGTATTGTTGTGGGGAAAATGGCAGGCACTTGACACTACTTTTTTAAAAGGAGGTTCTAGGACAGGGATAGGCAAACTCCGGCCCTCCAGATGTTTGGGACTACAATTCCCATCATCCCTTACTAACAGGACCAGTGGTCAGGGATGATGGGAATTGTAGTCCCAAACATCTGGAGGGCTGAAGTTTGCCTATGCCTGGTCTAGGAGATGCATCGGTGGGGAGTCCTGGGAGCTGTCCAAGGATGTTAGGTGCTGATGCTGCCCCTGGAAATCACAATAGATTTGAGTATCCCAAACTTAGAATATTAACTTGATGTACTGATATCTGTGATCATCTGTGAATGTAGCCGCTATCTTTGCAAGCTCGTAAAGAGATAGTATATCTACAATAGTGTCTCAATTCTAGCTCAGCACCATCATTTTATGTTTACCGCAAGGGTAGATAATGTACCATTAGTTACTGTCTTTCTGCAATAACATTTGTATCTTCGCACATGCCTACCCACCTGAAAATGCTTGAAGTTGTACGAAAGCTTCAACCTCCGGACTGAACTATTGCAATGTGGTGCAGGTGGAGCAACTTTTGAAGATGACATGGAAACTTTGATTGGTCCAAAATGAAGCAGCCAGCTTACTGGCTGGGGTTTCATTTTGAACTCTTATAACCCCCATTTTAAAATAGCTACACCAATTGACAACTCCTTTCTGGACCCAATTCAAGGTGCTCACATTAGTTTTGCTAGTCGCAAATATCTAAAAGACTATCTCCATTCCTACCAGCATTTTCAAGGCTTTTACTACCAGGCACCAGGCACTCGCCTGGCGTTCTACCCTCCTCAGAAGTGTATGGACAAGTGTATGGCTCAGCATCTCAGTTCCAGGGAAAACCAGACATTTTACGCTCCCTTTTTTTTTTTAAAAAAGTATCCAGAATATCTGTCATTGTAGATGTAATTAAGAAATAAGCTAGAGTTATATTGACATTGCCAGCAGACTATTAAAAGTCTCATAGTTCCAAAGTTCCCTTAAAGCGATCATTTAATGCCTCTGCTTTCTCAGCTGGGTTTCTAATAACTAATTGCTCATTGTTATGTAGCAAATTCCTTTGTGAAATATCTCTCATAGTACATTTGAAAGCTCACATCAATGTATAATTAATATTCTGCATGAGGCCAAGCTACACAAACCCCATATATAGTCAACCACGTGGCTAAAGTTTCAAGAGCAACATAAGAAACTATAAATTTTCACTCCAGAATTTTAGAAAAAAACATTACAAAACATACTGCAATCTAGCTACAAGCGTGGAGTGATCATAACTGGTGAATGTTCTCAGCATCCTACAAAACATGGAAATTAGGACTGGAATAATTCTTACTAGGAAAAGCTGTATTTTCCTTTGGACTAGCAAGTTCTAATTTAGTAAGCAATAATAAAAAAAAACATTTAGAATGCAAATATAAAATATTCTATCATAAAGTGGATGGGGAGGATAGAAAAATAGAAAAGTATCAATCTGCATGCATATTGAACAAGAGTAAGGAAAAGATGGAATGGGGCATAGCACCCCTCTCTAAGAACAAATGGGATGACTAAAGAGCAGTTCCAAAGACCCACCCCTCCAGATCCTAAAACAGGGGTGGGAAACCCATGGCCCTCCAAATGTTGTTGAACTCTAGTTCCCATCAACTCTACACAGCATGGGCTGTGGTCATGGGTGATGGGAGTTGGAGTCCAGCAACATCAGTAGGACCAGAGATTCCCTACCCTCCTCCTGGTGGTACATCGTGTTGGGGATGTCCAAAATGACATAAAGAGCTAACAGATCAGTAGACTAATTTATTCTTCTGTGAAAAACGGTATCAGGCAAGCAAAATATTTGAAAGCAGCCCGGTGAGCACCTAAAACAGGGTAATATTAACTTATTAGGGAATTGCCATTGGGAACAAATCCTATAATCTCCAACATAAATTTCAGCACTGAGGATTAGTGCTGGGTGAATTTACCTGGAATTAATTCAGAAGTAGTTTATCTAAAACAAATTAAATATAGTGTCAAATTGAATCAGGCCTAAATTAGCTCATTTCAAACTCAGCTCTGTTCTGAGCTACAGGTCTCACCATGTTCTCAATAATACCAATTGGCAAGAATGTAACTAGATGCCGGTGGTTTGAATGTATCCTTGTATGAGTGGCACACCAAAGGCGCCATCTTCTTATGAGCATTGAGGGGGGCCATGAGCAACAGCGTCATAACGTCATGCACACAACATCATGTGACACCAGGAGGCAGAGCTGAATGCCCCCTGAATATTGAGGGGACTCAGACACCTCAAAAAATACTTTTTTTGGGGGGGGGGAACTGCCTCGACCCCAGGAGTTGGTGCACCTGAGCTGCACTTAGGGTGGTGTTCAACTAAGTTTTACTCAGAGCAGAACCATTTAAATGAATGGACCTAACAGTCATTTTCATTTAAGCCACTCCTTTCAGAAGGCAAATACCCAGGCAAGAACCAAGAATATAAAATCAGGAGTTGTCAATGTGTTGCATGTTGGATGTACCTGCAGACGTCTTCTCTGGTACCCACAGGAACCTCAACTCCCACCTTCCCCTCGACTGAAATTAGGTTGGAAAAAAGCATTCTATTGCAGCCAACAGAAGAGGTTGCAGCATGTGCTTGGTTGCAGGGAACTAGTGGTGCTCAGAACCATTTCCCTCGTCTGCAAATATGCCCATGCCCTCCCTTCAATGGCAATATCTGTGTTTTACAAAATGAAAATTGTACTCAGTTATGGCTGAGTGAAACCAAAGGATGGAATTATAGTTGCAGTGAAGGGGTAAATGCTGGGCAACCCTATTTATGCTCCACCTGTGGTTCCATCCACCCACCCCTTTCCTGTTTCTCCAAGAAAGCCACAGAGCTGAGTTTGTTCTTTGCACATAAGCAAAGCAAAGGCTGGGACCCGAGGCAGTCCAAAAAAAAATCAGATTATGTGTTGAAAAGAGAGAATAGAGCTAGAAGAGTCAACCCCCCACCCTGGTGTAATATTTTTAAAGTCTCTTATCAATAAAATCAGGCTGCATGGAGCTTTTCAAATGGATTGGGGGGGGGGGAGGGAGTTGTTAAAATGGTAGAAATTGAAAATTGGGAAAAGATAGAGATTGGCTTTAAGCACCAGAGAAAGCGATTTGGTTTTAGCTTCAACTTGCCCTGTATTAACTATTACAGCATTTTATTTAAATACATGAATAAATTGAAGTTGCTGCATTATTTGATTTCTAATCATAATATCCATATAGAGATTTCTGTACATGGTGTGGTGTGTAGCATAGTGACTAAGAGAATGTGTGGGCCAGTTCGTATCTCATGCCAGCCAGAAACTCCCTGTGCTATTTTAAGGAAGGCCACAACTCCCTTGTTCTCAGATGTCCTTCTTGGAATATGAGAATAGCAACACAGGCCTGCTGTAGAAGTTGCAACCATTCCTGACACAATGCACATGAAGGGCTTAGGAAACACTAAAGCATTACTGCCACATTATTAATGATGTGACCTCTGCAGCTATGTATATTGCTTCTCAGGAAGTGAGACAACATTTTTCAAAGCTGGGTATAGTTCAATCCAGAGAATACGTGAATGGTATTTTCAAGGTGGTGGCCTTCAGCGTGCTACTTTTATGGTTTGCCTTTGCCAATTTATAGTTCCTAAGACAGATTCCTTTTCTTTCCAGCTTTACAGCATCTGAAGCACTCAACTGGGAGGAAAAACCACAGTCAAACAATAATTATTTATTTAAACATTTATAAACTGCACTCTCGTACAAAACATCACAAGATGGTAAGCAACCCTAAAAACACACAGTAATAACATTGTTGAGATGTCAAACGCATCAGAAAAATCTGGCTGGCAAAGAATCTCATGTTCCAGAAGCCTGTCTGAATAACACAGCATTTAAATGAAGTCTCAAAGAGAGCAGAGATTGTGTCTGCCAAACCTCTATTGGCAAGGAATTTCACAGGGCAGGGCCTGCCAGCTCAGCTCCTGGTAAAGGCCAGCTAAACTTCAGAGGCATTCGGGACCATCAAAAGTTCATCCCCAGAAGACCTCACTGAATGAGGTGGAGCATAAGGCCATCTTCATACCATGAGATGGATATCTAACTTGAAAGTGTGGAAAGACACAGAGACTCTGATTGAAAGCTGTGCTTGTGGGTCTGCCCATGTTTACTTAAGTTTGTGCTCATGGTGCTGCCCCACTCTATTGCTCATTTAAGCAGTATAAAGTTTGCTAAGAATAATCCCTGAAGCCAACATGGTTCCTTCTATAAGTGGAGACTTCCACACCCCCAGTGTGTAGCAATCATGGCTGCAGTTTCTGATTGCTGTAAATATTATTGTTAGGCACAAGTCATTATTGTGTGGAGTTAGCTGGCTGACAAAACGTCTATTCTAAGTCTGAGGTAACACCCCCTCCCGCCATTTTCAGTACTCTCCATTGCAAGTTCTCGGCTACATAGCACACTAAAGAAGTTTTACTGATAGGGATTTAAACAAGCACCAAGAATTTCGGACGTAGGCCATGAAAGTGGAGTCAAGAATCTTAAACTGTTTAGATTGTGGATAAAAGCAAATAAAAGCAAACACCACATTTTTTTGTTGAGTCACATAATATCAAATAAGCTTTGCTAGAATATTTAAGTGTTCCCTGTGTACTACTTGTAAAACTGCTAGAACAGCAGCAGGAGTAAAAATAGCCAGAATGTGAACACCCAGATATATAATTTATAGCTATGCCCTAATTTGTTCTGAACACAGAATAAGCCATCCTACAAAGAGCTGAGATTGTTCAGTAACTGGTAAGAAGCAATTCTATCATCTGGCCTTATTGCTTTCCCAAAGCCTAAAAAAACAACAACGAATGGCTTTCATTTTTAAAGGTTGTGTATAAATTAATAAATGAATATATTTGCACAAACACAACACACATTACCCCACATCCCAAACAAACCATGAGCCCAAGCTTAGACAAAAAAAATAAACCAGACTCTGGCTTGTTTCAGTCATGGCATGGCAGCAGTAGGAGCAGGGAAGAAGTGCTATGGGAATTTCTGAGCAGCATGTACGAGCATATAGTAAACCCCATTACTGTACTGATATTTTATCATGCTAACAGCAAAGACTTTCAAACATCCAGGTCCTCTCTAGGCGCTAGAAGGCACACAGTGATAAGGCCATGTAGATCTCTCCAGGGAGCACATTTCAGAGTGCCAGCAGCACAGCTGAAAAGGGTTAGCATTAGATTTGCTTTGAAAAGAGTAGACAATTTCTCTTTCTCTTTTTGCTTCAATAGGATCAAGTCACTTGGGCATTGTGTTTTCTATCTGTAAAGAGTTTTGTTTTTAACTTCACCTTGTCGCTTGTGAAGTCAAACCCATTCTGTGTTTGAAAGGAGCATTTTGATAACTACGGTAGGTCCAAATGTTTCTGTTGAAAATTAATACAGCTTATGCTATAATGCGGGCTTCCTCAAACTCAGCCCTCCAGATGTTTTGAGACTACAATTCCCATCATTCCTGACCACTGGTCCTGCTAGCTAGGGATCATGGGAGTTGTAGGCCAAAAACATCTGGAGGGCCAAGTTTGAGGAAGCCTGCTATAATGTGTAGTGTGGCTTGGCTGCACACTTGCTATTTGATTTCTCCCTTTCCCTTTCCAAGTGTTTCAACTATTAAGGTTACTATCAGCTTGAAGTGAAAGACACACCTGCAGGGATCCAGAAAGGTTGCTTCATCTAGAACGTTTCTGCATTTAAAAGCAATTGTATTGTCAGTGTCTTCCATCCAAAGAATTGTTTTAGTTTGCTGTCTGTGTTAGTTGTGTGTGTAGAATTAAAATAATCTCTGAAGCTACCTGGAAGTCCCTTGCATTTGGTGGTGTGTCAGACTTATCATAAATACCTTCACCTGCATATTGCAACAGTGAAACCATATTCCTGGTATCGCCAGCAACACCAACTAAGATTTACAGTCTCTATATCTATAGCATCAATTGGACACACTTCAAATTAAGGGAACATTGGCAGACGCTGAGCAGCCATTTTAGAACTGGAAAAGACACACTGGCAGTGATGTCAGAGAATCAGACAGAAAGAGAAACAGGAGCAGAAATTGCTATCGTAAGCATATTTGTCCCATGTCCAGAACGGAACTCAATCCAGAAAATATTATTGGTATATGCTGCTGCTCTTGCTTTCAGACCACAAACAATATGTAATTATGTCCCCCTTCATTTGCATTTTGTTTCCTTTGCAATGAATGAATGGGGTGGAATAACATACTGACAACACCATTTATGTAAGTTACATAATTTCACCACAGTGGACAGCCAGATGAATAATGTAGCTTTTTGGAAGAGGATGAATTGCAGTGGAACGGAAACAGTGCTGTATGCAATGAATACAGGGTGGAACAGAAAATGACTCCTACTTACATCCATACTGACAGTTTATATATCTGGTTTTTTTACTGTTCTACAGCAGTCTTGATCATCACTATCTTTTTTGCTTGCTTTTCATTTCCGTTGCTTTGTTAGTATTACATTTCACCTACTGTAGCTTGGAAAGAACAGCTCAGAGGCTTACAGTTGCTTCAGATAATAAGATATCCTTACTGAATGCATTGTATAGGGCTCTATAGTAGGACACAACTCTCTCTTTCTATTCCTCACTACCAATCTCTGCAAGTTTTTGGGTTTTTTTAAAGCAGGGATAGGGAACCTATGTCCTTCCAGATGTGGTTGGACTTCAGGTTGCATCATCCCTGGCCTTTGACCATACTGACTGGAGCTGAAGGGAGATGGGAACCCAGTAACATCTGGAGGACCACATATGCTCTATCCCTGTCTTAGAGTGACAAAAATATGTGAGAATATAAATTGGTATAGGGCATTATATATATAATGCCTGATAAGTGGATCAGGCCTGACACCATTTTTTAATACTTCAGAAAGTACCCCAAAGAAAATGCAAATAATGATGGCAATATGCAAGATGCTAAGAAAAGTGTCAAACAAACAAAAAACAAAAATAGCTATATACCTTACACCACCAGACAGCTTTTGCAGCCCTATCTAACACTTAATTATGTCTATCAGAAGGGAGTCTCAATGATTTGAGTAGGAATTATTCCCAAGGAAGTGTGCATAGAACTCAGCCCATACTAGTAATGAGTCTATTATGGCTGCAATCCTGAAGTTACTTACAAGATAATAAACCCTAATTACCTTCAACCATTTTAGAATATTCAAGCTCATACATATTTGTATGAACATTTTAGAATGTTTAAACTCATACATATTTGTACAGTTTAAACCTGAACAATCTACATATACTTAAAAATACTGCTCAATTGCTCTCAAATGCCTAGAACAAATACAGTGGTACCTCGGGTTAAGTACTTAATTCGTTCCGGAGGTCCGTTCTTAACCTGAAACTGTTCTTAACCTGAAGCACCACTTTAGCTAATGGGGCCTCCTGCTGCCGCTGCACCACCGGAGCACGATTTCTGTTCTCATCCTGAAGCAAAGTTCTTAACCTGAAGAACTATTTCTGGGTTAGCAGAGTCTGTAACCTGAAGCACTTACCGCTGCATTCAGGGTTTAGAGCAAGCCACTGAACTTTAGCCAGGTAAAAACATACACAGATAACATAGCATATTAAAACAAAAGCTTCATCTGAGTTGTACGGCACAATATTTAGATACCGCTTCACTGCACTATTTATTAGAGGAAAAGTGTATAACATCATTACAACTTTGAGCCAGTTTAAAAATGTTAATCTCACAATTAATAATCACAGACGTATGCTTTCCCTTGCAGCAACAAGCACCGATAATCTAAATCTGTCATGCTGAACTTTAGAGTAGCAGACAACCATCTGCATACATACATCATATAAAAAGTAAGTCTGCATGCCCTTATGCTTCCTTCACTGGAGAAATGAGACAAAGTAAGGGGGCATAAATGTAGGAAAGTTGCAGAGTGGAAAAGCCAATTCCATATTCAACTCAACAAAGCTCATGTGTGAATGTGAATGGGGGCTCAAAACTGCTCACCTGTCCAGCGCTTCACTTGGCAGATGCTTTGGTTAAAACCAAGTTGTCTTGTATGACTGTGTGGTATTAGCAAGGTGTGAATCTGTGGCCTGGAAGGGTCTACCCCAGACATATTAAAACTGAATGACTAGAGGGGTCAAGGGCATTAAGATAGCCACATAGAAAGCTGCATAAGTAGCCAGTTTTAGGCTTAGTCACCATATTTACATTAGCCAGAATTGGATGCAGACTATGTATCTTAGTTAAAGACTTACCCTTAGAGAGAAAATATGTATTTGGTTGTATTTCAGGAGAAAATATGCTTCTAAACCATCCTCGCTGCTCTACAGATGTAATGGCTACCTTAACCTTTGGGCTGAGCTATAACATCTTAGACTATCATTTATTTATAAAATATAAAATCCTATACATAGAAAACCAGCATATCAGACAGAAAGCTAGGCTAAATGAAATCTGTATGTACACACACACACACACACACACACACACAAAATCTGGAACAAAATTCAAATAAAACACAAGCAAACATGCATTCTGAAATGGTACAACCCCAGCGAAAGATACACCATGTCACTGCATAGATTATGAATATCCCTCACGTATTACCTGGTTGGAGATTTCTGTTCAAGGTGGGGCAGCTGCTGCCTACAACAGCAATAAATTTACTTGTAGACCTTGACATATATTTCAAGGGTGAAATTGTTTCAAAAAGGCTTCTTGCCGCCAGTCTCACTAATTCACTAAGCAGGGCCAAATGTGGACTTCTCTGTAGTAAAAGAAAGTGACCACAGGTGCCTGCAGTTTCCACTAACGGAGCCACAGGCTTTGCTCAGAGCCAACTGAAAGCTTAAGATGGCCTTTTAAATACAATGGTTACCACATGCATGAGGGTGAAGGTTTGGATGCACTTTCTCTCTCTGATATGCAAATGCAAAGGTATTATATAGATGGCTTGATGTTTTTGGACCTTTTTTATCATTTGCAATAAATATACACACCTTCTGCTCAGCCCTACCCATACCATCTGCTATTCCCCGTGGCTTAAAGAAAAAGAAGAAGCAACAGATCAGGGTGGGGGGGGATGTTTTGCACATGCAAATATATATTTGTATTACAGTTTAGACCAGAGATCTTTTTTTCTTTAGGGATTGGACAATCTGTTGCAGCATGAAAGACAATAAACAAAAAGCCAAGGGTAGTACTTAATTCCAAATCATTTAACACTGATGAGGAGGAGATTGTTAAGAGAATTGCTTTATTCAGCCTCTGCTATAAGGGCACAAAGTCAGTTTTTTAAAAAATGTCCCGAGCATTTATTTATTCATTTTTAGTGATGGCACTGGATGAAAGGTAGGAACCAGAGATACCGTGTTGTGCTTTAAAGGAGAGGGGGAAATGGAACAAAATCAATTGCATCTTTCCCACGTTCTCAAAAGCAGCAAAGCTTTACTTTCAAAATGAAGGTTGATCAAACGAGGTGCCCTTGTATTGTTTAGCCATTATGAAACTTTTGGACATCACTTTTGAAGAGCCTTAACCAGTGCTTTTTTTCAGTCTGGTCTCACTAGAAGTCAGTTGTGTCACCTCTCAGGTGGACACCATTGCCATTATAAGAGAACAAAGGAGGTGTCTGTAGTGAGTTCCGGCACTTCTTTTTTTTCTAGAAAAAAATAGCACTGCTTTTAAAGCTTAGAAAAAATTGACTTGGCAACTGTGAGGAACCTGCACTTTGTTTTCTTTCCAGCATGCGCTCAAGTACATAAAAGAGAAGCTTCTACATAATATTGGAAGCAGTGCTATTTTTCTAGAAATGAGGTGCCAGAACTCACTATGAACGCAGCCCTCATTCTTTTAGAATGGCAATGGTGCCCACCTGAGAGGTACTGGAACTGACTTCTGGCTGAAAAAAAGCCCTGATTGGAAGTTTGTTGGTGGTTGACGGATTTCAGTGACCAGCTGTTCCACACAAGAATTTGCAAGAATGGTCTTTTTTCCCCCTGACAAAGATTTTGACTTCTGCTTTGAATATGTGAAGCAGAAATGCAACAGTTGCATCCATTCCTATCACTGCATGTAGAGCAGGGGGGAATTGTCCAGTTCCCCTCAAGAATGTTGCTTGGTCCCCACCTTGATGGTATCATGGCAGCAGGACAGGGTATTTTGGAGAGGGGGAACTGGGATGCTGGTCCAGCACCTACAAGTTGCTTCCTCACCAACCAGAGGACAAAGGAGTTGCTTCCCATGACATTCCTCTTCTCAGCTCATTCACATGAAAATGCAGGTGAGCTGGTTGAGGGGCAGCTCCATGGCAGCAGTTGTGGAACATTAATCAGATGCCCAGAGAAGCTTTGTGAAAGGTATGATGGGGGAAGGTTGAGAGAGAGGCCCGAGGAACTTTAGAGGGGAACAGATGCTGTGAGAAAATGACAAGACAGCAAAGGCAGGAAGAAAACTGGACTGGCTGCAATTGGTGACCCAGCAGTAAGGATCCCACTCTAGGCAATCTCTGAGCCTAAGAGGCCATATTGGGTTCTGAGGATCCTGGGGATCTAAAGAAGGAGATGTCTGACCTTGAAGGAAAAATAGTTGCTGAGCGAGCAATGAAGTACACTTTTTCCTCTCTTTGCAATGTGTTCCCAGTTGCACACTTTCTGCAGAAAGTTTCCCTAACTTCAGTACATTCTTCACACAAATGTATAAGATGAATTCCTGCAGATTGTCTTAGTACCAGGGGCAATTTAAACCACACAAATGCTGTGTAGTTTACAACAAGCATGGGAAAAGGGGTTTAAAAAAACCCAATAGATACTGACATCTGAGGCATCATTAACTAAGACTCATAGTGTTGAGCCCAGTCATTTATTGGATTCACATACAGTATAATGACCCACTTTCAGTCAGTGTTGTGAGCTGGGTTTCCATTCCTTTCAGATAAATTGACAATCTGGCAAGTGCGTTTTTGGCTCTGGCTTCCCTGTACTTATTTCATACAATAGAAAGTCTATTAGAAGGATATTAGAGCTTTAATTATAATATGGGCACTCTTTCATTTTGCTACACACTAGTAATTCCCAATAACGCTAATGGAAATTATCCAGTGTCAACAAAAGAATGTGCCTTAGATGCTAACAGCCAAAGAACCAAACATATCAGAGAGATGAAGATTCTGGGAAGTACTGGTGAATAAAAGACAGTTGAATGACAAGACAGAGAAGCAATAGATATTGACTTAAAAAACACACGGAAAACCTACACCCCCCCAAATCTCCCCAATATTTAATTTACTTTAACTTCAAAATTAAATTATTCCTGATAGTAACTAAAAGTGAACAGGGATCTTAGACGGGCAGTGTAATTAAATATAATTGAAAAAGAGAATGCAAACTGCTGAAGTCAAAAGCTGGATCAAGAGGAGAGTGGCATGTGTGCACCTTTGAATAGTTTTGGTATTTTTTAAAGGAATGTTCCTCTTGCTTTCCTGACCCTTAGGATTGTTCTGCATGAGCAGAGATCTGCGACAGAGCCAACCCTAGAGCCAAAGCCCTGCCAGCTTGCTCCAGCTCCCTCTCTTTTCAAATCTCCCTGGCAATTATTGCTATGTACCATTTCCCCTCCCACTGACACCAATAGGAGGAAAAACGCATTCCCCAGCTCCAAGGTGGCACAGACTGCCAAGCCCAATCCACTGGTTGGTCAGGGGGATGAGGGAGCTTTGGATGCAAGGGATGCTATTCTGGCAGTATCTCTGCAGTTCTGCAGAAACATTGCTGGCAGTAGTGCCATGACCACAGAGTTTTTCATGTGTATATCAGCCTGGGTATATCTCCCTGCCAGCAGAGCTCCCCTCTACCAGCAAAAGAACAATTTTAACCTACCGCACCCACCTCAGGCAGTATTCAGCATGGATTAGTATTGCTTTATTATATTATTAAGTTGTCCCCCCTAATATTTGGGGGTGCTAGCCATCGTCCGTCTAAACATACATAATTGCATCCAGTGTCACTTTTGATATCACAGTGATAAAGGAGATGACACATTTGCTTCATCTGCTTGAGATAAACAAGGGCCAAGCGGATCAAACTTATTCTGCCACATAAATGAGAAATGTGCTTATGGTGTTTATGATGGGGGCAGGGTTCTTAACTCACATGTATTCATAGTCATTCTGCATTTGCTTATTCATTTCCCCTCTGCTACTGGCCTGTCTAGAATAGGTGCAAGGAACGGAAGACTTTCAACACAATGTCCTTCCATTCTGACTCTGCAATGAAGGCTTCCTCTCCCCCGATGCCTTCCCATAGAAACCAGCAAGAAGCCAAATATTCTGGCTGGATCATTCTAATCCATATTATCTTGGAGTAATCTGTTATTCAGGAGGGGCCAGCAGAATGTTCCCTTTGATTTCCCCATTGCTGCAGTTGACTTTGTTGAGGTGCAGTGCAAGAGGTGGGATTTCCAGAGCTGCAGCATGTTCCCAGAGCTACAACACCCATCACCAGCCACTAGTGTGTCTCAGTATAGAAGCATAGCTATGTTAGACTGGTCTGCTTGCTGCTGCTGCTGCAATAATAAATGAGAGAGATTTGTGGCACTTTATCAACTGTGCAATGGAAACAAGTAAGGCAGAATGTCTCTACTATCTCCAGCCCACTCCCCCTCTCTCGATGCTTTCTGAAGGGGACTGAGAAGAGCTCTGTTCCCTGGCATTCCATCAATAGAGATCAGACAGACTGCTTATCCTGAGCTGGGAAAAGCTACCAAGATCAGGTAAAGCCCCTCAAACTACTCCCCTGGATCTTAGTAAGAGTTGCTTTACATTAAACATCCCCCCTGCCCCCACCTAGGTAGTGTACATGACTGCAGAGAGGTACAAGATGAACAGTGTCACATGTGAAAAGTGCACAAGGATTTTATCTACCCAGTACACAGTCATATGATGCAGGGGAACATGGGATTCCAAACTTGTGGAACAAGCACTTTCCTCATTTGAGGCTGTGGTTTAAACCACTGAGTCTCTTGGGCTTGCCGATCAGAAGGTTGGTGGTTCAAATCCCCACAACGGGTGAGCTCCCATTGCTCTGTCACAGCTTCTGCCAACCTAGCAGTTCAGAAGCACACCAGTGCAAGTAGATAAATAGGTACTACTGCAGCAGGAAAATAAACGGCATTTCAGTGCGCTCTGGCACTTGTCACAGTGTCCCATTGCACCAGAAGCAGTTTAGTCACGTGGGCCGCATGACCTGAAAAGCTGTCTGTGGACAAACGCCGGCTCCCTCAGCCTGAAAAGCAAGATGAGGGCTGCACCCCATAGTTGCCTTTGAATGGACTTAACTGTCCAGGGGTCCTTTACCTTTTACACAAGCAGTTTTCACCTAAGTGCATGTACAGCACCTGTGCAAGAAATATCACCTGTATGTGAAGCACCCTGCAGTAGCTAAGCATCAGCAGAACTTGCTTACTCTGCAAATAAGAACAATGAGTATATCCACTGATTAAAGAAAAAATGTACCCAAGCCCTGTTCAAATCAATGAGATTTAGGAAACCTCAGCATCCTCTAACTTGTGTTCTGTCCATTGGCACAGTTTCAAGGTTGAATCAGATCAGTAGCCACTTGCATGCCAGAAGGTTTTTTTGTTTATTTTTAACAGATGCCCTGCATTTGTCCACACTTCAAAGCCTGATTACAGCCCATTATTTTTGGCTTGTAGTAGCACACATGTGGGCTTTTTCACTGGTGGCACTAAGCACTGTGGAATGTCCTCCCAGCTGAGAAGCCCCATCAGTATTGGCATTCCATCACTTCTAGAAGACACACCTGTTTAGGAAAGCATTCCCTTGAACTTAGAACTTGTGGTCTAATCATTTTGCTTTCTAGTTTGTTATGCTTCTTAACTGGCTTGCTTTACTGCACTTTTAAATTATAGATTTTTTTAATGCTTTGATGGAATTGTTTATTGAGTATTTTAATCATGTATGGATTTTATAATTGATTTTGTATGTGTAAATACATAGACCCTATTTGGGCCTTTACGGAGGATATAAATAAATAATCCTTTCCACCTTTAAAGGGAGACAAAAGTTTCTGTGACTGGAATATATTTATGGACATAACCCTGTTTAAGATTTAATTTCAGTACAATGACAAAACACCAGTACTACAGGTTAGGCATCTATAGTCACAGTTATACAAGGATGAAACCAGCACGAACAATTCAACGGCAGAAGCTGGTGCATCCCTGATCCAAGTCAGGCTGTGATTCTACACAACCATATTGCCTCAAATGCCAGTGAACTTACTCCACACATTCCAGGGAGGGATGGTAACAGAGCCAGGAAAATATCCCTCTCTCAGCTGAAAAGTGTGAAGCACAATTACCTTTTTCACAGAAGCGTCCAGTAAAATGCAGACGGCAGTCACATTGAAACGAGTTGACGCCATCAGGAAGATTGATGGGATGGCATGTCCCTCCATTACGACACAAATTCTCTTGGCAGACTGACAATGAGACTGGGCGAGCAGGTGAGGGCAAAGCTGACTTGAGTGCTTCGGAAACAGTGCCAGAGACATCCATCGGTGTTTCTTCAGATAGAGGAAATCTGTGAGACAATATTAATTTTATTTGAAATATTTGTGACTTGTTCAACAAGTCCCCCACCAGCTTCAGAGGCAGTGGTCTGCTGGGTGTCAGCTGTCAGGAGGGTGACTATTGCTGTCATACCAGGTTGAAGAGCTTAGCACAGGCACCTAGCTGGCCATGGTGAAAGGTAGGCTCAAGACATCTTCCTGCCTGAGGTGAATTACAATATAGTGTACATATTGCACATATAAAAGCTGGTCAGATCTTAAAGGTAAAGGGACCCCTGACCATTAGGTCCAGTCATGACTGAGTCTGGGGTTGCGGCGCTCATCTCGCTTTATTGGCTGAGGGAGCCGGCGTACAGCTTCTGGGTCATGTGGCCAGCATGACTAAGCCACTTCTGGCGAACCAGAGCAGCGCACGGAAACACCATTTACCTTCCCGCCGGAGCGGTACCTATTTATCTACTTGCACTTTGACATGCTTCGAACTGCTAGGTTGGCAGGAGCAGGGACCAAACAACGGGAGCTCACCCCGTCACGGGGATTCGAACCACCAACCTTCTGATCGGCAAGCCCTCGGCTCTGTGGTGTAACCCACAGCGCCACCCGCTTCCCTGGTCAGATCTTACCTCAGCACTAAAAATGGGACAGCACCTCCCATTGCACCTGAGGACAGCAGACTAGCTCAGAGGGCACAGGGCAGCCACACAAAACTGTGAAAAACAGGATTCTGAACTGGGTGTATCTTTGGTCTGATCCAGCTGGGCTCTTCTTATGAACACATTGCAGTAACTCAGTCTCCACCAGAAAGAAGATCTTCACTCTTCCTTTCAAGCAGGCTAGCATAAAGAGTGCACACACACAAATACACACAAGCCCATCCTCCTAGGAAGATTATTACATATATTGTATTGCTCCGACAAACAGCACTATGGATTCAAAATTCTGAGCCGTGGGGCCTGGACTTCAGCCCCAAGTTCCAGTCCTAGCTGCACAACTGGATGTTGGACAGATATTTTTTAAGCTTTCTCTCAGAGTCCCTGGAAACAGCACTGGTGGTTCTTGAATAGCAGCCCCAGTATTCCAATCATATTTGAAAGCCGAAGTTGTAAATCTGCTCCAGCGTAACTGCCAGACTCTCAGCATGCAAAATAATCTGTGGCTGATTATGAGCAAAGAACAAATGTCATGCAGGATAGCTAGCAAGAAATACAAAAACACCAAGATACCCTTATCGAAGCAAAACACATGGAACACTTAACATAAAGCCAGATGTCTTCAGGAGATTCAGGCCTTTAAAAAACCACCCAGTGAAAAAAAGTATTATTTGCATTATAGATAGGGGTATCGCATCCATTTGGTACGTGAGGAATGCTTTGTTTGCTAAAGAATCAGTGGTCAATTCACAAAATACTGAGCCTCTATTACAGACACTAAAATAATGCCCTCTGCATAGCTAGCTCTGTGACAAATTGCTCTGTTCAAAGGGAGAACTAAGTCTGATTTCTACACTGGGTCTGAAAGTTGAGTTTATCACTCCAGTTTTCTTTGAAACAGATTCCATGTTAAAGGGGGATGCTAGCCCTCCTCCATATAAGTGTACAGAAAAGTTAGGATTCAAGGATAGGCCTTTAGGCACTTAGGTTTTGCCAATATATTTCCTTTACTCAGAAGGACTTAAGCATTACAGAAAAGATTAATAAGGTTAAAAACATATAAAATACAAGCTAACACCACAGTTCTAAAGTATTGACACAGAGCCAAGAGACCCTTATTTAATCAGAACTACCTGATTCAGCAAGTCTATCTGTTTTGTGAACCACCCTAAGACCTCTGGGTATAGGGCAGTATATAAATTAATAATAATAATAATAATAATAATAATAATAATAATATTTAGAACAGTAGTAAAAAGGTGATATGGGCCTCTACAGGAAAGAGGGACAAATACTAAAAGGAAGGGATATTTATACTATTCTCTCCCCCCATAACTTTAAATAAGGCTATATTCAGCAAAATATTCAAATTCATGAAAGAATTTGATGTATTGTATGTCAACGGATGCGGGTGGCGCTGTGGTCTAAACCACTGAGCCTCTTGGGCTTGCCAATCAGAAGGCTGGCGGTTTGAATCCTCGTGACGGGATGAGCTCCCATTGCTCGGTCCCAGCTTCTGCCAACCTAGCAGTTCAAAAGCATGCCAGAAAGTGCAAGTAGATAAATAGGTACCGCTCCAGTGGGGAGGTAAATGGCATTTCCATGTGCTGGTTTGGTTTTGGTGTTACGTTGCACCAGAAGCGGCTTAGTCATGCTGGCCACGTGACCCGGAAAAACTGTCTGCGGACAAATGCCGGCTCCCTCGGTTGCAACTCCAGAGCGCCGCAACCCCAGAGTTGTTTGCGACTGGACTTAACTGTCAAGGGTCCTTTACCCTTACCTTTTTATGTCAAGATACATTGTAAGTTCTGCAGTAATTTGGTTATACATCATCAAAACCAAATAATTTTAGCAAGATCTAATAAAACTACATCAAATAAAAACAACTGCTATTTTAAGAAGCATATCTGGATAGAGGTTATCTTGTGAGCCACCCTGAGATCTTTTGATGAAGGGCAGCATATGAATCTAGCAAAATAAATTAATAAATATATGTTACATAGACATTAATAACACCTAAATTATATTGATATGAAAATATGTCTGGTTCACATCTGAGCAATACTATAATAATTTTTATTATTTATATGCCGCCCATCTGACTTGGTTGCCCCAGCCATTGGGCGGCTTCCAACAAATGAAACACATTAAGCACAGTAAAACTTTCCTAAACACTAAATGTATCAGTGTTAAAAACAACATTCACTGTGAGCACAACTTGTTCATCTAATTTATAAGCATCTAGGCAATTAAACTTTTTTTTTTTTTTATAAAAGACATCAGTCAAGATAGGAAATGGAGGGAAGTGATCTACTAGTTTGGTTTGTAAATCTGGCCATGTCACATACTACAAAGATACCTTTTAATCCCATTGTAATCATTTTAATTGATTATTAATTGTCTCTGGAACCAGCCAACGTGGGTGCTTATATGGGTGTAGAACTGGAATTATTTTCCATAGATCATTGTTATGCATGTTTTCTTGGAAGCACAGCCTGCTGAGCGCAACAGAAATTACTTGCAAGCAAGTGTGCGCAAAATTGGCATATTTATTTTAGAAACTTGTGCTCTGCCATGCTGACAAATTTGAAGTGGCTTACATCCTAAGAGAGGAACGAGGGAGCTGTGAGCCTCCAGATGTTGTTGGACTCCAACTTCCATCAATCCCACCCGGTCAAGAACGATGGAAGTTGTAGTCCAACAACATCTGGAGGGCCACAGCTCTGAGACATCGTAAAATAATTAAGAATATCAATTAAAATAAACAATAAGAGAGCCAGCTCAAATGCACCTACACCACTCAGGCACTCCTGGCAACGGGCACCAACTGCAATTTCAGAAGCAAGGATGGGTTCAGTGTTCCTCACAGACTGCAAAGCAGATAGACCCCACTCCCACAATCATCTCCATCTTACTTGTATAGTTTTCCAGTTCCCTTACTGAGAGTCTAAAGGAGACTACCTTGAAGAAGACAACAACAGGATTCTGCTCCTGCCTGGTTTTGTTGATTTCCCCAAATAGCCAGATAGGGATCTATTGCTCTCAGAATCTTTCTTTTAAAAGGTGCCCAATTGTTAATGTAACAATGTTTCTCCCAGACCTCCTTTTGGTTTCATGGGAAAATGCCTGTGCAAGGTCATTAACAGAGCAAATATCTGCAACTGCTTTCAGAATTCATTCCAATTGCTATGAATAAGTAATACTCCTGACTCCAAACGGTTTAACTAAAATGCTTATTTGAATAAAGAGCTAGGAAGCATTTAAAAGGCATTTAGGTGTTGGAAGCTTCAGCAGTGCACAGCAAAAACGCACAAAATGGACAACACTGATTTTCCTTCCTCCTCCCATTATTCCTCTCTATTCTGCAATACTGAAATGATGCTATTCAGCCAACTTTAGTGCTGCTATAGGTTAATGTTTAGGCTGATGTGCAACTGTGTTATTTTTTTATTATTAAAAAAATTGAAATAACTCAATTAAGAATTAAGGCTATTATGCTATGCACACTTACTTCAGACAAAAAAATCGCAGCCCAGTAAATATGCACAAGAATGGGCGAAAAGGGAAATGTGGTCTGTTGAACATACAAGGTTGGTCTTTAGGATCGCATACCCTAGAAGCTCAAGCTTATTGCTGGCATAAAATGTAGCAGGAAGGGAAGAATTGCAATTAAATTGTGCCCAGATCTTTAATGACTTTAATGCGAAACAAATTTCCCTTTTAGATTCACACTGCAGGAGCTCAGCTGGTAGTTTTTCCTCTACCCTTTCTTTCGTTTCACAACTCTCCCTCGCACACAGATCACCCCCATTTACATGCCTTTTCCACTATCCTAAAGTTTCTGTGGCACGCACACACGCACAATTATCACTTTCACCCCCTTTCCCTATCACTTCCTTCCTCCTTTTTTCAACTCTCCCTTGCCCACAGTCCACCTCTCATTTCCATGCCCCGTACTCTCTCTCATTATGCACCCCCCTTTGCACACCCCCCCATGGAGATATGTCACTGTATCTTTAAGCAAATAGAATTTCAAGAGTAAGCCTGTCATCTAGCATGCTCAAGTAGAGAAGGTGAAGGTCACTTGATGGATGCTGTACATATATGGGTTGTTAATAAAATAGCTCTTCTAAACTAATAGGTTGAATCTGGAATGAAATATACTCGGAGTTGAATGTGAATTCCATGCTCTTTATTCATCTTGTAGTAGCAATGAATGAAACTTTCCCCAAAACGTCTAGCTATATATACATTATTTACACAATGGGCCCCACGTGATTGGCTAATTCTGGGCTGCTCCTGTAGGCCAATCAGGTTGCGGATTCACTTCCTCCAGAAGCTTGATTGGCTGCTCCTGCAGGCCAATCAGACTGCTGCATTCTGGATCCTATTGTTCTAGGATTCAGCTCAGTACATAACATGGAACTTCATGTTGAAAACAACACCTTACCAGGAATAAACTATTTTGTGGGAAAGTACTATGGAGTATCTGAGGACTCCATAGGCTTTATCTCTCAGTGGAATGGAATAGGGATAATTCAAAACAGCCATTTCCCCCACCCCTATCCCTTTTAGTATCCCTCCCTTCTTACTGTTCTCAAACAATTTCAGAAGTCTGAGTAAGGAGGGTGGGTGGAGGGAGACTGAGATGGAAATTGTGGTTTTAAACAATGGCAGAGGTTTGAGTAAAGCAGGGATGGAGTGACACTGGGGCTTGCTTTTAAAAAACAAAAACAAAACACAAATGAAACAATTTTAGAAAGGAGAAACCGCAGAGATAGACAAGAAAGAAAAGCTAGCACCAAAAAAGCTAACACAGGAGAGACTTGCCCAACACTCTATTCTCAGATCTTGTTTAAAGTGCCACTCTGCCCAGTGTTACCCCCTGCTAACTCTACTTAAACCTTTGTCATTGTTTAAAATCACCACTTTAAACCTCTGTTTTAACTCCATTCCTGTTTTATTCAAACCTCTGCTGTTGTTTAAAACCATCAGTTTCCTTTGTGTTCCCTAAATCCACCCCCTTCTCTTTTGCTCCCCTCGCCCCTCAACATCTTGCAAATCCAGGACACACACACATACAGAGAGAGAGAGAGAGATGACAACCAGGGTGGGGTACCAAGTTCAGGGTCTAAAATTGCCTTGCTGCACTGCTCCTTAACAGAATTGTGAAGAGGCAAGTGGAGCAATCCATCACTCAACCCACTGCAGCCCTGGGTGTGCATGTTTTAGGTGACCCATAGGACATGAACTGCCACCTATTGGAGTCACCCTACCACTGTCTTCCTTATACTGAAAAGCCCTGAACTATGTGTTTCCCACCTAATAAAACATCAGTGAAGGCTGTTTCCTGGATTTGCCATAGGATGCTATTTCGAACTCATGTTTGGTCAGACATGAGTCTGACCAAACTGCGGGAGGCAGTCGAAGACAGGAGTGCCTGGCGTGCTCTGGTCTATGGGGTAACGAAGAGTCGGACACGACTAAACGACTAAACAACAAAGCTATTTCGAACATGAAGCACAACCACATTGAAAGGGCTTTTTATACAGTAGACAAGGTTTTCAAGTGGGGGAGGCAGATGTAAATCTGAAAGGTTTGGCCAGTTCATACAGTAGTAGCTATGCAAATATCTGGCTAGTTTAGCAGATTCATTACAGAACATATCTCAGGTGACTGCTGGATCTTTAAGAATCAAAGACATATATGCTACTAGTCTTTTAAATAGGCTTACAATTCCCTTCTTTGGCTTGATCACTGTAATTTCAGACACATGGGATTTTGTGTAGTTTAAGACACAGTGGGTAGCATCAAATGATCCAAAACCAAAAATTAGGCCCTTGGGAATTTAAAATAGCTGATGACTGTTTACACCAGTGATAACATCTTCCCATTTCCTAACAACAGCTGTACCAGAGAGAAAAGCAGAGTTTTGGCATTCTGCAGTGCCTGTCTAGGAATTGCTTACAGAATGAGAAACGTCACTTTATATCAAGTTTGTAATCACATGAACAGATGCTTGTAATCTGTGTTTGTAGCTGATGGAAATTTGGCTTCTGTAACCAGCATAAAATTTATGTAAGAAAATCTGGCACTTAGTCCTACAGCTATTGGGAGGAAAATTAATGCATACTAACCCCCTTTTTTTGTTCAGGTAGCTAGATTACAGCAAGTTCATCAATCATAGCCAATCTACCAATGTTACTAACACCGCTGTTCTGCTACAGTATAGTGTCCTCATACCTTCATGTTTACATGTCCCTAACAACAAAGTGCTCCCTCATGTATTCCATGCAGAAAATTGAGGGCAGATGTAACTCTCGAGACCTCTGAACAGGCAACTACATCACTCTTCTTACAGACACAGTTAAGAAAGATGCTTGAAACAGATCTCTCAAAATATACTTATTCAAGTCCAAATTGCACACACTTTCCCGAGCTATGGAGATTAAATAAATTAAACTGATGCACAGTGAAGATGGTGTGCTGGGTCTCCAATTTAGGATTTCTGGCAGTTCCCTTGTATGCTTGACAAGTGAACTGTCACAACTCTATGTGGAGACTCTTCACCATTATTATTAAGGGGGTATCTCACACTTTTAGTTTTTTCTTGCTGTGACTTATTACTTATTCTTCCACAGAATAAAATACAGTTTTCTTCCTCAGGTATATACCAGTAGCTATGGTTAAGCACAGGATAATAATAGCTCAGAGATACAAATATAAAGTAAAACCAAAATTTAATATTTTATTTAAAATAGTTACTTTAAGTAAGAATGTACAGTTTGGAACATTCTGATCCACCATCTTGATGCAAAATGGCATCCAGTGGTATCCAAACAGAGAGGAAAACTGGCGCCTCCATCTTGGGAACCATTATGCCCAGTTTGGCAACAATATATCTAGATGTGTTTGAACGGATAGAGAACAGATGGACAAACCACTTTCCAAATTATGTTGTAGATAAAGGCATTTATGTTTTAAAATCAAAATTTTACCTAAATAAAAAGATTTCTCCACACTCTGCATCTCTATTCTAGGGAAACTGAGAACCATTCTTAAAGTTAAGCAGAACAACATAGTTGTGACTGACTGCTGAGCCAGACTTTAGTCTGGCAATGCAGACCCCCCAGAAATTCCAGCAGAGTGCTGCAGCCTCTCACTGATTGGCTACAAAGTCAGCTAGTCACAGAGCAGGGAGGAGTAGCACTTTGGGAGAGGGAGAAAAAAAGGAGCAGTTTATGAGGGAGAGAGTTAGATAGGGCTAAGGTTCAGGTTAAGAGATAGGGCTTGATTCGAGATGTTAGACAGGGTTCAGGCTAAGAGCTAGGGGTGGAACTGAGTTGAGAGATAAGGTTCAGGTTAAGAGATATTTAACTGAACTACCTGCCATAAGTAAGTAACAGAAATGAAGTATAACAACTGATTTTGAGTAAAGCGAGGTTAAGAGAAGCTGTGACTGTAACACTGTGTTTAAGCCGGAGACATATTATAGTTAGTTAAAGTAAATAACTTAGCTTCTAACTGAAAGTATGCAATTCCTGACACAACTTTGTTTCCACAACTTCTTTTCTTGAAAATAAACTTTTCTTGTTTGTTCCACTCCTGCCTGAGATTTAAATCTAAGTTTTCACTCTCACAAGTCCTCCACAAGACAACCTCTGGTGAATTGTAAAACTCTGTGTAATTGGGGTACAGTGTGCACTATATTTAATAGGGGGCAGTTAGCGGGGTGAGTCTACTGTATTATTAATTGGAGGTGAGTGGTTGGATCCACTATAGTAGTCAAGAGAGCAAGCAGAATTATTGGATGGTACCTCTTCAGCATACAGGTGTATGACTGCATTCATAATACTCTTTGATATTTAAAAAATGGACAAACTTCCCCTGCAAGTGGAAAAGTCTCAACAGCGAGTCTTCTCCTCGATAGGCTAGTTTATATACTGTGAATTTGTTTTTAGATGGGGAAACATCATGCATTGCCCCTCTGATCTAATTCTGCATAGCGTATAAGATTCCACAAAATGGAGCTGGCATTCCAAGGCCACCTCTGCCCAGGGGGAAATTATGCTTAGCCTGGAGGATTTGTACTTGTCTTTGTACAGTTTAAGATTTCTTGGAGTCAAGCCAGCAAGGAGAATTGAAGCAGAGTTGTGAAAATTGGATATTCCCATGCCTGTTGCAATTGGGTGAGAACAGCAACAAGACAGTACTTCTGGAAACTTGGTCGTGTCCACAAAAACTGCATCTATACCACTCACCATACTTCACCTGTGTCAATGTAATAAGTATCTACTAGTGCAAAGAACTTGATACAGTTCTGAAAAATCAAACAGGCAGATCCGCCTGTTTATGTTTTGCATTTAATACAGGAACTGATGAGCAGTCATCATGAATGGTTAAGCATCATTATGCATTTTTATAAGCATATGCATTTTTTAAAAAATCTGCTTTAGGTTGCAGTCCTTATGCATGCTTATCAGGGAATAAGCCCCATTGACTTCTGGTTGGGCTGACATTTCACATTTGTAACTTCAGTTCCATAGTGGAAGTTTCTGTGCAATTTTAATTAAAGCTTATGGTGAGGAAAAGCCTTCTTTTACAGCCATTTGTGCCTGATAACTCTGCCTATCCGCAGAGAGTAATAATTGTCAGAATCCTTCATTCAGCTAATGAGCCATATAAGTGTGGCCCCCATAGGGCAAGTATAGCTCGATTTGTAATTCTCTTTGTCCTGTCTGGAATAGGGCAAGAGCTGTTCCAAATACTTTTTCACTCGAGCAGTGCTTTTAACAACCCATTTGCTCCAAACAATACTCATACTTCTCCTCAGTTACATGCCACTCCTCCAGTGAAAGGGGGAACCTCAGCCAACAATAAACCACCATAGGGAAGGAGAAAGGATGAGACTTGGGGCAGACATCACCTGAACACACCCAATGAATACCAGGTGGCCATCCTTTTGTGTTGAAAGTGATTTGGCAAACTGGAAAGAGAAATACAATACCGTAACCACTGGAAAAGTAAAATGAAATTGGATGCTTCCCTTCAAAGAAAGCAACAGGGATGAAGATTGTGGAAGACTTGGATGGGTTTTTATTGAATGGGAAATGCTTTTTTTAGCCGGAAAAAGAGAAGAAAATTGGAAAGGCAAGGTGGGACACAATTCTGCAATGAAAAGTTTTTCATTGATGAGGCCCCTTCACCATGAAGGTAAGGCATAACAATGCAAAATGCAACATTAAAATAGTTTAAAACAAATTTCAATCACAACTAGAGTGGGTCCTTAAAATATATATCTCAAATGTCAAAGGACAGGATGAAGAGGGGCCTCTTCAGCAAAGGTGAAAGCTGAATAACAAAGGTTCCAGATGCATTGTGGTGTGATTATATAGACAAATCATTTTTTTTCTACAGTCATACCTCAGGTTGCGAATGTGATCTGTGCGGGAGGCACGTTCACAACCCGCAGCATTCGCAACCCGCAGCGCCGCGTCTGTGCACGCACGTGATGCGATTTGGCGCTTCTGCACATGCGCAAAGTGCGACTCGGCGCTTCTGCACATTCGCCAAAACCTCAAAGTGACCCGTTCTCGTACTTCTGGGTTCGGCGCAGTCCGTAACCTGAAAACGCACAACCCGCAGGGTTCGCAACCCGAGGTATGACTGTATTCCATTGGCTTATTCCCACCTGGAGATTCTGAGCCAATACATTGTTTTTCTGCCCACATATTTAAAGGACATTTTAATGTGTTTGCTAAATACAGTGATCAGTAGGGAACAGAACAATTCATATTTTTTTTTTGGTTGCCTGGTGCTATCTAGAGAAAGTGTGGGTGTTTGCTCAGATTGTTCTGGCTAGTCATGCTGACTGGAATGTTGTCTCCAATGGCAACATTGAATTTTGGGGTACAATCAGGAGCCACAAAGTAGCTATATGAAAACTTAGTATGTGGCAGCTTTAACTGAATGGGGAGGCAGTTGCCTATAGCCCCCCATCCAGCCCACCACTGCTTCCAGACACTGGTACAATACCTTCACAGCCTCTCCTGGTTGCAATGGAATGGAGAGTCAGAGCTGTGTGTCAACAGAATACTGATGGCACAGTGCTCCAAATCTCTGGATGACATCTCCCAATGGTTTCATACAGCACAGAAGGCAGAATAGACCAGGATTTCCCAAACTTTGGTGTCCAGCTGTTTTTGGACTACAATTCCCATCATCCATGACCACTGGCCCTGCTAGCCAGGGATGATGGGAAGTTGTAGTCCAAAAACAACTGGAGACCCAATATTGGGTAATCCTGGAATAGACCTTTCTGGGACACCACAACTCAAAAGCTGGGGCTGCGCAACAGTCTTCTAGTACTACTTTCTGGTATTGACTCTTGCAGGTAGGAATGGAACCACAGTAATACTGTAATGCCAAACCCACTTCCTTGAGTCACTCCAGACAGTTATAATTGTCCATAGTTTAAAAAGCTGCTGAGAGGTCAAGGAGAACCAACAGGTTGTACTCCCCCTGCCTCTCTCCCAATAAAGGTCATCAGTCAGGGTGCCCAAGTCTGTTTTGCTGACAAATCCAGGTCTGGAACCAGACTGGAATGGGTCTTGATAGTCTGCTTTCTTCAGGCATAACTGCAGAAAGCTGCCCACCTTCCTCTCAAATCACCTTGTCCACTTGGTTTTATAGAATCAACATCCCACCCCACAAGCCCTGTGCCTGGAGAATGTTGGGGAAGTTTCCAGTGATGGCTTGGAAGACAAGACCTCTCAGTGAATGAATGCCAGCTTCCCGATTCCCCCTCTCCCCACCCTGACATTTCCTTTATATATTTACATTTCAACCCCCTCCACCATTTTGGCTACTGACTGTATGACTTAGATTACCATTTTTTAAATATCTCCAAAAATCCTGCATGACCCGAATCACTTTGGATTACAGTGGTACCTCTAATTACGAACTTAATTCGTTCTGGAGGTCTGTTCTTAACCTGAAACTGTTCTTAACTAGAGGCTTGCTTTCACTAATGGGGCCTCTTGCTGCCGCTGCGCCACCGGCACACAATTTCCGTTCTCATCCTGGGGCAAAGTTCTCAACTCGAGGTAACTCTTCCAGGTTAGTGAAGTTTGTAACCTGAAGCATTTGTAACCTGAGGCGTTTGTAACTCGAGGTACCACTGTACTTTGGTGTGTGAGCTTCGCTTTGGAGGGGCCCCACTTCGGTCTGAATACGCCTGCCTTGCCCCAATATTCAGATGAAGCGTTTGCACAGCCCTACTCAATAAAGCTAGTTAGTCAGGCCTCACAAAGAACTTCCACACAGTCTAGGATGCCCTGGTGACGAGTGCTGATTTTTGGTACATTAAGCAAAAAGTACTGACCAATTCATTTACTGCTCGAATAATATCAACAACAGGTATTTTATACATTATGCTTTCAAATACATTGCATGTAAGGACTGTTAGTTATGCAATCCTAGATAGTGAGGAGGTGGGGAAAATCACACTTGTTGCTGGAGGTGTTCTGCATTTGGGAAAGGAAGATTTCAGACTAAGTCATTAACTATTAGAACAGAATGTGTGCCAGAACTCAACAAAACTCAGCCAATACTTCTGTTTTCAGTGCCAGGTCTCATCCCCAGAACATACAGAAGAAGAAACAGGAACTGATAAATGTGCCTCTGAGCATTTCCCTTAACACAGTCTCCCCTCACATAACACTCCACTCCACATGTTTTAAATAAATAATTATAAATGCACAGGAAACATTTCTGTATCAGAGGGCAGTGTTTCCATTTCCACCATCTCTTTAACTAAATATAGATCTATTTAGACAGAAATGGATAAGTCATATACTGTAGTTCTTTCACCCCTTTTACAGATTGCTGCTGTTAAGTTGTGGGTGAACATATCAGACGACACAGCAATTCTTCAAACAGCTCTTGTTTATTCACAGGCCAGGACAGAACTGAACTGAAGGGTTCAGTCAGCCTGCTTATATAGAGCTCCAGTACAATGTAACTGTAACAATTTTCTAAAACTATTCAATCACTGAACGTCACTTTCGATCCCTTATTTGCATAACTATCTACAGTATCCCCCTGCTGGCCCAGGGTGAGAAGTTCAGTACATAACAACTGCAATAACTCCAATTTGATTAGTCCACTGGCCAATTCATAGCTGAGTAGATAGCAATCTATATTTGCCTTTCCTGAATTAGTTGGGTAACATTTAATTTCAAAATCTGGGACAGCTTTGAACTGTTCCATCCAGGTCTTTCTCTTCTGCAAATAAAATGCATGTTTTATTGTTAGTAGCACCTTCTCTCAACACAACTTTCTGAACCACTCTGATTCAACAATTTCCCATATTTAAAATCAGATTCAGAAAGGCAAATTTAACTTACAACTTCAGAATAAATTATAATAAAATAACTCCAGTGTTAATAATGCACAGAAATTGAACAGATCTATTTACAGAGACAATTATTTTAAATTGCTTAATTCTAACAACCCGCTTCAGATAGTTCCTTTTTTCAGGCCACCTGCCAAGTGATCAATTGGTGCTGCATTTAATGTTAGCTGGCCTCTCTCCTCATTCCATATACTACCACCCAAGGTGAGCTGTATTTGCCTGAGTCACCGCTTGTCATCTCTTATTAATAAAAGCAAGGCAGTTTTAGAAGTTGAAGGTACATGGACAGTTATTATATGATATCATTTTGCATCCCATTCTTACAAGGATCTTATATCCTTTTGGCAATTCTTCATAATGGTACTATAGATTGCTTTTCTTCCCTCTGGGACAAATTAGGGATAGAAATACAATGTGTAGTCACTGACTCAGATTGTTTGGGACATCACATACTGCTGAAGTCTTGAAAAGGATGGGCACACAATACTTTTTAAAAATGTCTCTGAGTCATCCAAGTTCATGTCCCCATTCTGAGATTGCTTAAAATTCTCAATACTCTGAGACTGAATGAAGATGTAATTTAAAGTTTCATATATTTTTCTGGTATTGTGAAGATTTGTTCCCATTTTGTATTGTTAAAGGAAACCTTTTCTGCAAAAGCACCATACGTTCTAGTACCTGGGGGGGGGGGCATGCTGATATATTTCATGAGAGGAAAATGCATTTTCTGCATTGGCGACTCTCTCTATATCAGGGGTTTCATGTGTTTATGGACTCCGGTTCCCATGAGCTACAGCTGGCATAGCCAACGGTTAGGGATGATGGGAGCTGTAGTCCAATAGCACCTGGCAGTTCACAGATTTCTCCATCCCTGCTTTCTATGGTCACACTCTGCCAACATCAATAACTTAAAGGCTCCCTGCATCCTAAATTAGGTTGCTGGGGTTTTTGGGGTGTTTGTGTGTGTGGAAAGGAGGTTGGAAGGTGATTTCTGTCCTAGTTTGAGTGTGTGCTCAGAGACACCCTGTCCTTAATTCTTAGTTTATTTATGCCATCCCTCCTGAGCCACTATTTTGCACCAGAAAGATCTGAGGTTATAGTAAAAGATAAATCAGATCTGCAAACCTAAAGTTGTCCCACCCCTTATATACTCTGCAGTTGTTTGCTCCTTGTACTGCTATCACTTTTAACTAGGGACGCCAAGGATGTTCTGTAAGCAAGGCATGTAGATCTGTTACTGAATTACCATCTCTCTTCATACATAGTCTTAGTCCACTGCAGATGAAGTGGCTAACTGTTTGCAAAAACCTCATGCCCCAATAAATCAGCCTATAAGAAACGTCTGCTTTTTTTTTTTTTTTAAAAGAAAAAGAAAAATCACTGTCCACCTTATTTCTGCTCTTTTACATTTTAAATAATGAGGTAACAACCAAAAGTCCAATACTTTCAAATCATTTGGTTTATAGCTAGACATGCAGATCCAAATGCATTTACATCATCATATGTTTCTTGATGGGCAGATTAAAAAAAACAAACCCAAACAAGAGCATTTGCTCTTCACAAATAATTAACATATCCAAGCTGCAGGGGGCACTGGTACACTGTGTATCTAAATTGCAGTTGTGTCATACTTAAGGCATAATTTGACTTGGAGTCCTGTGGGTTACAGATACAGTAGGGGAAAGCACATAAACTATTTAAAAATCAATTTAAAGTTTGAGAAATTAAGGCAAAATATTTATATCCAATGTTCTCCTCCAATCTTTTCAGAATACAATTCCATTGTTATTACAAAATGTGCTTGTTTGCTTGCTGCATTATGCAAGTGTGAGAGGGCAGACCTGTTTTCTTAACTTTTTTTTTGCAATCAAGGTCCCCTAAAGGTCACCCTGTTTTTAGATTAATGCATTACTCAGTTCCACCAAACAACCACTCTCCCCTATCATAGGCGACTTTGTTAAATATATCCCCAAATGATCTCACCTAGGACTGCTTTTATACACTTCAGGAGCTAAATCAAGGCCTCCAAAGCATGTCTGAATGTGGCAACGTGAAAGCCATTTTCTATATGTTGCATGAAGAGGCTCCATGCCCAAGCCAATCAACCTCAGAAATGTACCCTGTTAGCTACCAGAATAGCACAGCCACTCAAGCTCTTCAATAGGCATCACACTTTACACCGATTTTTATAGAACAAAATAGAAAACCTTATACTGGCTTTCGTCTCCTGATTTGAATTACAATTTGATTAAATCTTCCTGTTGCCAGTTGTATTTCCTTTGTGAAAATCACTTGTCCCAGAGAGAAATAGGGAAATTTCTGCAGGCTATGCGATAGACATCTTAGAAAGCAACGTGCCACACAAATCTACCTGCTCTGATCTTCATCACATATACTATGGGTGGGGAACCTATGACCCTCCAGAGACTATTGGGCTCCCACCCATCCCACCCAACATGGCCAGTGGCCAATAATGATGGAGGTTGCAGTTCATCAACATCGAAAGGACCACAGATTTCCAATCCCTGGAATGTTGCAGGAGTCATTGCTGTACAGCTGGAGCTCAAGCTGTTCCAGCAAAGTCTTAAAAAAAGGATCTATGTGGATCAGGTACTTTATGTTTCCTTTTCCCTTGGAATCAACCCTCTGTGGAGCTTGCACTGTTGCTATTAGAAAACTGTGTCATTTGATCTTTACCTCCATTGTTCAAGCAGGGTGGGGAAGGACAATAGCTCAGGGGTAGAGCATCTGCCTTGCATGTAGAAGGTCTCAGGTTCAATCCCCAGCATCTCCAGACAGGGCTGGTGAAGATGACTTGTCTGAAACCCCCTCCAATAGCCACTGCCAGTCAGGGTAGACAATACTGAGCTATAGAGGGACCAGTGGGTCTGATTCAGGATAAGAGAGCTTCCCACATTTCTAGAGTGTGATCCAGCCATGTGAAAGTGGCCCCCAAGCTGCTCGAGTAAAATAATAATAATAACAATAATTTTATTTATACCCTGCCCTCCCTAAGCAAGACCAGGCTCAGGGCGGCTAACAACCAATAAAAAACAAGTTGATTGAAATGCAATTTAAAAAACAAGATTAAAATACAACATTAAAACATTAAAATGCAGCTTCATCACAGGAGGAGAAAGGAAAAAGAGGGGGAGGGAACCAAATTGACTTCAAGCCAAAGGCCAGGTGGAACAACTCTATCTTACAGGCCCTGCGGAAAGAAATCAGATCCTGCAGGGCCCTGGTCTCATGAGACAGAGCGTTCCACCAAGCCGGAGCCAGTGTGGAAAAGGCCCTGGCTCTGGTTGAGGCTAATCTAACTTCCTTAGGGCCAGGGACCTCTAGGGTGTTGCTATTTATGGACCTTAAGGTCCTCCATGGGGCATACTGGGAGAGGTGGTCCCGTAGGTACGAGGGTCCTAGGCTGTATGAGTTAACATATGAGTTAAGTTATAATTAAACCGATAATAATATGGGACATGTATAGCTATAGAGCAGAATTATGAACGGTGCAATCGTATACCTGTCTACTCAAAAGTAAGTCCCATTTAGTTCAATGGGACTTACTCTTAGGTAAGTGATTTTCAATTTTCAGCCCTAGTTAAACCAAATGCTTTAAAAAACAACACACACCTGATGCAATACACATGACATGTATAAGGACCTCTATATCAGCTCATTATTTGCAATTCCTTTACCAAGTGCAAGGATTTTCTTTTAAGGTACAACCTTCCTCAAATCCATCATCATCGGCAAACTGTGCAACCCACTCATGGCCTATGATTCATTGTATTTGCTGCATCAGAAAGCAAATGATCTGTGGCGGTTGTACAAGGCTCCAGTGACTGTGTTGCTCTTGTACTTCTGTTTGGAAGGGAGTTGTGGCAAAAGGTATCTGTTTGCAATGATGATACAGTGGGAATAACCTTATGATTCCTGCTCATTTAGACCACTGGGAAATAAGCGCAGCATCATGTGTAATATCATGCAACTACGCTGCCTGCATTTTGGTTGCGTAGTTGTATTTTAAATGGGCCGATGAATCCATCCTAGGAAAGTCAGAGAGAGCTTTAAAAGTCTCGGGGCATTCTAGATCAAGAGAAGAACATGGATGGTCCTCTGATATACAAATCAGAAACCATTAAAAATCTTAGCCTTCTAGCGTTGAGCAATTATTTCATTTAGGCAAACACCTTTCATAGGAGATTTGTATGGGAGTCCTTGTTTCAGAGGATTTCTAGCTAGTTTGTGAATTGATGTGCAGAACATCCATCCTCAGGAAAGGTTTTGCACTGACGGCCTAACCCATTGGTAGGAAATCTAGTGTCCTCCGGATGTGGTGGACTACAACTCCCATCATCCCCAACCATTGGCTATGCTGGGTGGGGCTGATGGAAGTTGGAGTCTAGAACATCTGGAAGGCACCGTACTGGCTACCCCTGCTCTTGTCTGTTTTCGTCATCTCTACCACCACCACCCCAACTCCCACTGGAAGAATAATACCGAACAGAATTACGCAAGTACCAAAAAGTGACATAATCTCACTAATGTATGTCAACTAGGTTGATTAGTGAGAAAGATTATATGAGCAGTAGTTTGAAGTTTCCGGGAGATCAGCTCTGAACATTAATGTTAATTTTTTTCCGAGTGAGACGATTTCGGTGTCATACTTGGTTCAATCAAAAAAATTCCTTATATTAAAAATCTTGCCATAAAGTGTATTTCCCTAACTGAGATAACCAGAGGGGATCATACAGAGGTATAATGATTACCCCTGACAATTAAACACAATACAGTGTTGTAAATATTTTGTTAAAGCTCTATAAAGGATGAGATTTAAGACACAGAAGCAGAAAATACAAAATGAATTCTCAGACTTCTTGATCAACATTTGAGGTTGCAGCAAGTCTTGCATTTGTGTTCTTTGTGTGTGTGAAATTATGAACATTTCACACCAATGGGGAAAACCATACAGTAAAACGCCCAGAAGACACATTTCTCCTTTCAGTATGTTTAGCATTCTTAGCCATTTTCTTTAATGTGCTCTGCTTTATAGCAATGCAATCTGCTGCGGTAACAATGGCAACTATATCTCCATTACGAGACATTCCCAGCAGATAACATGGAGATGGTGGAAGCCTGCTGTGAAGTTCTTAATTATTTATGAATGCATAACAAAACAATTTCCCTTTATTTACATGTTTTTGTAATTGGTAAGGCATCAGATTGTAGCCTTCAAATCTCAGCGGAATCAGATACATCGAGGAAGGAAAACATCTACCACCATTTTTCTTTAACAGTTACTTTGAGGTGGGGGTAGGGAGGATGTAATTTGTGTATTTGACTTCACTGGTTCTTTCCTGCTAATATTTTGCTAGCTGAATCCTGTAATAATGAGAAAAAAAGGTTCCTCTACACATCTGAGTAATTCTCTTGAGTGTTCTTGTTCACTTGCAAATAGCTAAGTGGCAACACAAAAAATATATTCCATACTAACATGGAACAATACATTTTTTTTCTTATTTACAAGGAACATAGCATCCACTTTAAATATTGTAAACAATCCTGTGCTGGTCAGCCCTTTCTTCGGACTTCTGCTTAAAAACACACACACGTAAAGCAAAGCAAAACAAAAATCTGACTTATTCCAAAACATGTTTTATTTCCCCAAGACAAATATTTGACTGATCTCCCCCACACATATGCATTTCCACTCAGAAATGAGCCAATAGACCAAGCACCCTTCAGCTTCTGTGTATTCTGTCATCCACAGTTTGTGCAATGTTCATTCATGGCAATGCCAGAGTCAGCTCAAAAATAAGGAAAACACCTTTAGTGCAAAACACATGCATACCAATCCTTAGGTGTACAACTAGTACTAGAAGTTTCAAAATGCTTTTAGAAGTTTTAATTGTGATTTCTTAAACAATGGATAAGTTTCCCACTCTAGGCTCCTTTGGGAAGAAGGGTGGCATGTAGATTTCTAGAGCCACTCCCCAGGTTATAATTTCTTTAGGCCCACCCAATTGGCTCTGGGGGGTTGGGAGAGCCCCTAAAAAGCACATAGAGGGAGGAGAAAGGTTCATCTGGCAAGCAAAAACACTTGTGCTGATATCATGGTCATAATTGCATAACACTAGAACAACAATTTCATGCTTTACAAAGGCTAAAAGGAGAGACATCCTTCTCTATCCTACTCACAATAGTCGATGAAAGAAAGAAAGAAAGAAAGAAAGAAAGAAAGAAAGAAAGAAAGAAAATCACTTACTCCATTCATTCTGCCCATTTAGTGGTTCCTGGAGAAAAGCTTATAGCTTGATTCCAGAATGTTCTTCACTGATGAATTTTAATCACAATCTCAACTCTTGAGATTTCTACATGACTAGAAGACCATCCCAGATACTCAAGCCAACCCATTGATTTTCTTGATTACCCCTAACAAGCTCTTAAAGGGGAACTGGTTCCCTCTCACACAATGAAATTATATAGATGCGCATTCAGGCTTTTCCTGGTGCCCACAGAGTCCCTTTTTTAGAGCCCCCCCCCATTTTAAGTAAAAAAACCAACACAAATCAGTGCAGACATAGGGAAACCAAAACTTAACACTGGAAAAATGAGAAACAGAGGAAAAACTGAAACAGACAGATTAGACCAGGCATGGCCAAACTTGGCCCTCCAGAGGTTTTGAGACTACAGCTGCCATCACCCCTAGCTAACAGGACCAGTGGTCAGGCATGATGGGAATTGTAGTCCCCAAACATCTGGAAGGCCAAGTTTGGCCATGCCTGGATTAGACCATCCCATGCTGCAAGTGTGTACAGGATTGTGGCCACAGGCATTTTTGCCACTTCATTCACTTAATGTGCCACATTCATTCATGCCACTTATCCCTTAAACCCAACTGCATGCAATATGTGAGTTTCTTTGTGGAACAGGCCCCATTATGGTAGCCAGATTTATCACCAAAAGCTAGTCATTTATCCAAAGCGTGTACTCTAGAGCAGTGTTTTCCAACCTTGGGTCTCCAGCTGTTTTTGGACTACATCTCCCATCATCCTTAGCTTGCAGGACCAGCGATCAGGGATGGTGGGAATTGTAGTCCAAAAACATCTAGGGAGCCATGGCTGAGAAACGTTGCTCTAGAGTATGACTAGGGCATGAGCTGTGCCTATGAAAACTATTAGCATGATTTGCATCGGGCAGAGAGGAGGGAGAGGAAGGATAACTTTCCATCACATTTAGAAGCCAATTGCATGCCTTAGTCACTGCTATCAGAATGTGCTAATTTGGGCCAAATATTTTCATCTCACCAAGTCCGTTTGATTTCTGAAAAATCTGGAAACCAAGGCACGGCTTCCAATTGGCTTCCAATTGCGCATGTGCATGGGAAACAACAGCAGAAGCCGCATTGGACGTTTGGCTTCCAAAAAAAGTTCCAAAACCAGAACACTCGCTTCTGAATTCAATCATTTGGGAGCCAATACGTACGAGTACCAAGGCGTTCAACAACCAAGGTATGACTGTATTATAATTTGGTCCATATCATTTGCAGCACACCTAATGAGTGAAATACTCATTCATTCCTAAATGCTAGAGATTAAGGAAGCCATGACTCAAACTGATCTTATAGCCACTTTAGCCCCTGACTCTTAAATGAATGTAAAAGTAAACTGTGAATATTTAGAGCCCCCATTGGATGTTAGCCCTTTGACACTGGCTCCTTCCCAAACCGGCATTTCTCCAGTTCCTTTGAATGATTTTGAAAGTACTTCCATGCAACTTTGACCAGGGCAGCTGGCATGGGATTCATACTTTGATAGTTCCAGTGTTGTGAAGGTAATTTCAAAAAGGTTCCTAACTTAGTCCTTAATGAAATGGTCCCTTGATGCATCCTACAGATTGTGATCATGTCACCAGCCTTGAATAATCTTGCATTCTGAAGCTGATCCACCAGATCCTGGAGCTGAGTTGAGCTGGACCTTGGCTCAGATAAAAACCATTACTGGATGCAAAATGATTCAGGAGCAGAAATAGTGCAGGGACATCCAATTTTTTAAAAGGATTCTTTAAAAAACAAGAATTCACTCCTCTCTTCCCGTCCCCTTGAATCAATGTACATCTGGTTTTCATACTTTACCAACTCTATGGTGGGGAAAACTTGAACTGACATCATTAAACTGGTGAAAGCTGCATGCATAAACGTATATTTTAAAGACTTCAGAATCTGACATTTTAGCGGAATCCTATGTAACTGACTGCACTTCTAAAGCCTCCAGCACAAAGCCTGTCTGGTTCATTTATTCCCACAGAAATTGTGAACTCTTGCACAGCCAACGACATGCTAACAGTGAGTCAAGAATAATTAAGGAGACCAAAATAGGAATTATGCAATCTTTTTGGTCTGCACTGCTTAAAGTACGAAACCATGTAGCTGCTACAAATAATAATCCTATGGTTCCAGAAAAACAAGCAAGAGAGGGAGACGGGCCTTTGCTCATGGCATGCTGACCAAGGAAAGCTGCTCATAAATGAGCTGGAAATTGTATTTGTAAGCACACAAAGTCACATATTCATATATACATGCCCATGCGGGGGTGGGGTTGGGGACAGCCGGGTACACGTGCTTTGGGTCTCGGAGGACTAAGCTGGCTGCAGGGCCCTGCCAGGGGCCTATTAGACTTAGTGCTGTCATGCCAAGAACGCCCCATGCTTCCCAGCCAACCAGGGAAGGTCATGGGCAAAACGTCCATGCCTGTCCTCATGCACTTTAAGGCTTTGATAGTATTACGGCATACTAGCATGTAGCATTAAATCAGATTAGGCAGTGCCATTGCAGTGGCGTGCCTCATGGACAAGTCTCCCACCCCAGGCCTCAGACAAGGTCTGCATGTGCCTACGTGTGTGTGTGTGTGTGTGTGTGTGTGTGTGTGTCTATATTTCAAAAGGATTTGCTTAGTATCCAAACCAAGTCACCAATTCCCTTCATAAAAGACAGCACCGTAGACTTAAATCGTTTACAATGGTTCTGAACATTTAAAAATACAAGGCAGGATTATGCCTGCCACCTTTTCTAACATTATCATTGCAATGCATCATTTCAACAGGAACACCAAAGAGAAAAGGATAATAAGGGGCAGGAGGAGGGGGATGTGCACAAAGGCAGAAAGGAAACTGCACAGGAGAAAAGGAGCTGCGCAGAAAAGAGCACACTGAAAACAAATGTAATAAAAAAGATGAGGAAAATCAAAGAGGGCAAGTCAAACACAGAGGATACAACTGGAAAAAAATATCTCAGGCATTAGAAAGTGAACAAGGGACAATCACAGGAATAGAACAGAGCTTAGCAAAATGTTCAAAGAAGGACGCTCAAGGGCTGTTGCACATGTTTTATTTTTCTTGCACGGAAAACTTTCCTGTATATGTAATGGCATGTAGCCTCTGCAACATAGCACCACCTAATTTGCAGACAAACATTTTAAGAAGTTATTTAATTTAAATCCCTGAGTTAAGGCTGGATGAGCTTTGCTGTGATCAGCAACTGGTCACCTCAAATTCAGTCCAGTTATAACCAGGGTGTAACAGCTAGCCTCTTAGTGGACAGCTGAGAGCCAGGCAAGTGAGTTGTGTGGAAGGAGTGGTAGCTGTGGGCAATGTGATTTATTTATTTATTTAGAAGATTTAGAAATTGCTTGATCAAGCTGTGTACAAATCTGAACTCATATTTGCAGAAGCAGGGGGCATGTCTCCAAATCATCCTCTAAGTGGCCCTCCTTTAGAACTATTCATTGACCTAGCATATACCACCCTTAACAGATGTATTTCTAACTTTACCTTGAAAATGTCAACATTTCCATTACTCCCTCAGATGGTCTCATTGCTGAAAGACTAGGATAATTATGAGAGGATTGCCACCCACTGAAGCCCCTCAAAAATGCAAATGCTGGTATGCATTTCAATAAACAGCTGAAGCAGGTGCAACTGTAAATTTTAATGTATCTGTCTAGCATTAGCTTGTGATGGGAATCAATTATTCAGTAATGATGCTGATAGGGTTGAAGAGGGTGTCTAATTTGTTGTGTGGAAATAAATGGTCATCTGACCAATGTTTGCTGCTAAAAAGAAAAACCTAGGAGAAGACTGGCAATGAAGATAATAAGCATTCTAAGCATAGGAACACATTACAGAGCTTCATCAACTGGCAAGAAAGGACACAGCAGTTAAAAGAAAACCCAATACAGTCAGTGGTGGAGCTTCATGCTCCAGCACTGGAGGGCGGAGAGCAGGTGGGGGCAGGGCTGGTGTGCATCCTGGGGGTGTGGCACACCACCAGCAAGGGTGTGGCGCCCAGCGTGGGTATGGGGGCAGCCGCGATGGCACCCCACCAAGATCACGCTGCTGGGGGCGGTGCGCTCTCCCTGCACTCCTCTTCCTCCGCCAGAGAATACAGTATGCGGAGATATATGCAATATTCACAAGGGTAACCAATTCACAAATTGTTATTTTGCAGTCATGTTGCGGATGTGATTTTGCATCCCAGTATAACTGCACTGTCCTCTTATTTTAAGATGCAGGAAATCACAAATACACCAACAACATAATTAGCTTCCCAATTGTTGGGAGACTAGCCCCAGGTCTGAAGAGTGGATAATTTCACATAGGTTTCCATTAAAAAGTGTAGATCTGGTTGAACTGTACGTCATCTGAAAGGCCAAACTGGTTATTGTACTTGTGCCCCTCTTTGAAAGTGTCAGCATCATTCAGAAGAACAAACCACACTACAGTGGTACCTCAGGTTAAGTATTTAATTCGTTCCGGAGGTCTGTTCTTAACATGAAACTGTTCGTAACCTGAAGCACCACTTTAGATAATGGGGCCTCCTGGTGCCACCGCCCCGCCGGAGCACGATTTCTGTTCTCATCCTGAAGCAAAGTTCTTAACCTGAAGCACTATTTCTGGGTTAGCGGAGTGTGTAACCTGAAGCGTATGTAACCTGAAGCGTATGTAACCTGAGGTACCACTGTATTTCACCTCTTCCCAATTTGTACAGTTAATTTAATTTTGTACAATTTAGCTTAATATTGCAATATCTTACTGCTCTTCCTCACTCTCTTAGATCCGTCAGAACATGTTGTTTTGTGCTGAACTCTTGTCCACAAGTGGGAACATAAATTTTTTACTTCATGAGGCACAAAAACCACAGATATGCACAGCAACCCTATGTACAAATATGTGGAACTATGTACCAAGAACTGGGGCTTTTGATCTTAAATCTTTCATAGTGTGGCTATGGTGGTTGCCTCTGGGCACAGTAGGAATTTCTGGCCGGCAAGCTATTTGGCTTGGCACACTGGTCTTTTTGCTACTCTGCACTATGTGGGGCGAGATGGTAGTGTGTTAAATAGACTGGTTTAAATGATTACTTTGGCAGGTAGGTGCAGGAAGGGAAACAGTTAGGTCAGCTTGGTGATCCCCTTAGGCACTTTTGAGGGCGATGGGTGGCTCCCAAGGCTTGCAGCTCAGGGTTACAAGGTCCAGGGTCAGGATACAGGCCACCTTTGAGGCCAACTTGCCTCATCCGCTCACAGTTTTGGGTCCCAAGGGAGCGATACAGCAAAGCCTCCTTTATCAGCTCCAGGGTGAGGCTGTGGTTGGGAGAAGAAGAAATTGTCTTCCTTTATCCCAGCAAGGTCTGGTTGCCCTTATAGCTGCAGGCATTTCCCCTGAAATTTAGTTATAGCATGTGCTGTCTCTTGAGCAGAACTGTTTTAAAGAAGGAAAGCAAACAGTCTTCAAAAGGTTAATGAACTCCCATATCGAGTTTGTTTTCAAAAGCTCACTAAATTCTGCACACGCCTTAGCTTTCATTCTGGTATTTTGAAATCCAAACAGATCTAGTTATAGAAATGGCAGAACATCTTTGAGTAAATTCCAAACTGCTTAAATATTCATAAGTTTAAAATATACTCACAAACCTGTGCCTTAAAAAGGGGGTGTTCATGAATGTGGACTTGCTTTCATTCACATTAAAAGAATGATTAGATAGCTGGAGCTCATCACAGTGTTGGGGAAACTTGTTAGAGGAATCACAGGCAGAAGATAAGGTCGGTGTGATTGTGGGATAAGTTTGCACAAAGTTTTGTAGGAATAGTGTGGAATGTTTTTTTAAAAAAGAACTCATTTTTTTAATAATAAAAAAACAACCATTGCACACTATTCCCTCCCCACATACTAAAATGCTTTTACGAGCTAACACAGATTTGGTATTGCATTCTGAAATACTGCTGTAGAAAGCTTTTGTTCTATATAGGCCATTGATCACAAGTAAAGAAAGAAAGAACAAATGAAGTAAAGCTTCAGTTCTCGCAATTCACATGTTACAAGCAGCACTTTTGTAGTGTGCAAAGCAGCCAAGAGGAACTTGAGTATCTCCATCGTGGACAGATGCCTAGGCTGTCAGTGTGGAGGGACTGACCTCTCTGTGGGCCTGCCTTGGCCACAACATCTGAATTGTTTGGCAGGATTTAAGAATTTGTCAGCTGCAAAAACCCAAGTGTTTGTTAGAAACTGTACATGAAATATTCTTTGTTTTCATATCTTCCTGGGGAGCCCTATGGATGTGCCATCATCCTGGGCAGCTCTCAAAATAAGAGTTGACACTGAGCCAAGTTAGTTACACATGACTCCTACGGAAATGGATGGAAAAGATGACTAAATTGCTTGGTAGTGGCCAGATGAGAAGTGAAACAAAACTGGAAGTGGGTGGACAACTCCTCTGTTTTCTTTTGTTTTTTGTTTAAAGGTACACTAGGCTTTGGCTATTGGTGCTTTGATGATAAACCTGCCCAAGAATGCAAAAAGCCTATGGGGTAACTCCCGACAGATAAATTTATCAAAATGTGGCATCCATTTATCTGCTGTGCCACTGAGGGAGGAGTGGAAAGATATGCACCCCAATCACAATTTGTCTTTTTGGAGGGACATCTTCTTGCCAGCTTCCCTGCCAGAGTAAAATTCAATGGGATGCTGTATTGCAATAATCCCTTTGCATGCTTATGGGGACTGTGTTGTTGTTTATTCATGTTATTGTTCTCTATTTCTTTAAAATCTTCTATTAAAAAAGAATTTACATACCTAGTCATCTGTAGGCAATGTTTGAGCAGATGTGTGAAACGCTTACTCATGTGATTGTACCCTGCCAGAATGCCCATTAGGGAGCAGTTATTTGAAAGTAGCCCCATATGTCAATCTATCTATCCATACATGGGGAAGTCTTCTCCTTGCTATGTGAGGATGTGGAAAGATTCTTATGAGCAACCCCTCATGTCCATACTGAAGTGGTGCTAGTCACATGAAAAACTACTCTATAGCCACCCTGGGCATTTGAATCAGCTCCCAAGCACAAATATGATTTAGTTGGGCCCATTTCAGTAGGTCAACTTTTGAGTACAGTTTAGTTGAATGCCACACAAAGTGTTGAGAAAATCTTCACTAGTTAAATTATTTAATGCTAATACAGTAGTTAAAAACACACACAGAAACACTACTACAAAAACGGAACTACACTTCTTTTTTTTTTGTAAAAACAAACTATTATAGACTTCCAGAGGCTTCCAGAATGTAAATTACTTGTCTCTATTCCATTAAATCTGAAAATGTCATTTTAATTTTTTGTTTATCTATCTATTGCAGGCTAAAAGTCATACACGACTGCAAAAGCCAACAACCACATCCAGCTTCCATTCCATCTCAACCAAAAATTAACACCATAATACAAGATGCTTGCTTACATAGGTTTAAACCTACAAAAGACAGTTAATGTTGAATCAGGCAGACCCAATTTCACTGGTGATAAAGTTGGCACCATAAAAGGAGAGGATATTAGAATTGAGGAGTATAAAAGGCCTCGCCTGCTGAATGCTGAGCAACATTCCTCTTGGTATTTTTCTTTTTCTTTAAATAAATAAATTGCTGACACTTCTGAAACAGTTTTAGAATTTCCATTAAACTATCCAAGGTCTCAACAGAGTTGAGCTTGGGGGGGGGGGGGGTTGCCACCTAGTACATTCGAGGCAATATGACAGTACTTGATGAAATGTCTTTCTTAAAAATAAAATAATGACCATACGATAGAAAATGTATCGCAATGCAATACAAGAAGACTGCATTGTAAGACAAGGTTCAGAGAACACAATCTATCTGTACCACACGCACACACATATTATGAATAATAAAATGACTGCAAAGATAATGACATTAATTTTTGCCTTCATATCATACGCACATAAAAGTTACTTGACAGTTGCATCACATTGCATTGGGAGAGAAATTTAGCGAGTGTTACTTCTACATTATGTTCTATCTATTTTTGTTTACTGTTAGACACCAAACGTTACAAGAAGTAAAGGCCCGTATGTACATTTCCGGAACTGCAAAAACCAGGAGAACGTCAAAACCTCCATCAGGCCACAGATGCATGGCTGGTGAGCAACGCTTAGCTTTGGTAGTACAGAAGTTGTTCAGACCTAAGATATGTGACAAGTGGACTGGGTGAGAATTGCAACCAGTTCACATATCATACCTGACAATGTTCAAACGAACTATGAACATTTTGAAAGTACATCAGACTTTGAATGCCTTTCATGTGTTTCATCTTATTATAGACACGTTGACGTTGCTACTTTAGATCTTTGATGCTGCCCAGCTTTATCAAATTCAGATACCCAAGCTTGCTCAATGTCTATGTAGACCCACTAATTTATTTTCAGAGTGGCAGTCCACTTCTGGCAGAGTGTTGGAAGCCCATTGCAGGTTCTATCCCTTTCAGACTGAGCAGGCAACAGCAACAGCAGCAGGTTAGGTGGGCTGGCAAGGGTGGGGAAAACACTGGAATGATGGTGTGTGTAACCACACATGCATCTGCATATACTACAACTGCTAACTTGGTTCATTCCTCATCTTCACAACCACCCTGCCCTGCCCCATCACTGGGCTGTCCTGCAATGGGATTGTGGATGAGCCTGGTGCCAATGTACAATCTACTGGTATTGGGATGGCAATTTCATAATAAAAGCTCCAAGGCCTGTGCTGTTGCTTGTGCAGAGCCACACTTAAGAAGTGAGCAAAGTTTGCTTAATTATTTTCATAATTGCTTACAAAATACCACGTAATCCGGTATTTCATGCCCCCATTGAAGTGAGTGCAAACTGAGTGAAAGTCCATGAGTGTTCGTGGGATTGCGACGGCCTGGACCATATTATTTTTGAAATAATCATTTCAAAAGACTTCTTTTGTAATGACAAATCCTGCTACATTAAGCCCCACTTTATGCAAGCAATCTCCTTTCCTGATACACATTTATCATAGGTCTGTAGTAAAAATTATGTAAACCAAGACACACAATGAAATTCTCAAAAACAAGTTATGAAATCTTTAAAAACAGCATCAAAATTACAAAAGAGAACGAGTTGCAAAATGGGCTGGGCTGAATAATTTGAAGGAAACAAGTGAAGCGATATGACATCATGAATTACACACTGGGTGTTACAAGTTTACCTTTTGCATGAGAGATAATAAATAGGTTTGGATAGCAAACATGGTCCAGCTAATTTTCATCCACAAAGCCATGGTAGAAGGAAGCTTTCATGAAAGGACCTTCTTTACTGTCCCACTTCCAAATGAATACCCTACTAAATAGCTAGCAACAGAAATACTCCCCCCACCCCAATATTATTTTTTAATGATTGGTGGCCTCCTTTACATACAACACCAGTTTTCCTGCCTTTCACACACACTGATGGAAATTCTAATACAGTGAGGAGAAACCCATTATGTATACCTCTTTCCCTCCACCTTGATTTTTATCTTGCATTCTGTTGTTCACTAAGCCCAGAATATGTAAGCTGTCAGGCTTAATTGGACTATTCTGCACCCCCCCTTTGTTCCCACATATAGAAGGGGAGAAATGGTATATCAAGAGAAATGCACACATACTCCCCCCCCCCCAATGTATTTTAGACCAGTCTGAAAATGAGAAACTGTATCTCAAGCTACAACAGTCTTAGAGAATCAGTTGCTCTTGATTGGAAAAGAAACAGAATGTGATTTACCTGCAGCTGTCAATATTGTTTTTGTTCACAGCATTAGCAAAGGTGAAGGGTCCCAAGTTATTGATTTCTGTAACTTCAATACAGCCGGTAAAATTGTAGGTGGGTTCAGTCACCTGAAAGTGGAAAAATCAAGAGTTGGGCGTCTCTCAGTGTTGGAATGCAAGGCAGACTCAGTTCTGAAACCACACATTTCCCTGCGGTGTGGAGTTTGGCCTGATTCATGATATAACCTGATCTCGAATCAGATTATACAGCTATTTATTTACTTAAAATCATGTTAATGACCCAAGGAAAGATGGTTTCCAATATGACAAATTAGTGTTGAACATGTTTTCTCTGTACAAATGCAGAATCAAGATTATTAGGAACCATCATAACCAGTTCTGTTTCTTTTGTCTTCTCCTCACAAACACAGAGAGTTGGTCTGTTGGTAATCATGAACCCGTTTCGACCTGAGACTTCGGTATGGTTTATTTAGCAACGTTAACAACCATATAGTGTCAGCTTCAGTATTCCGCAGCATTCCCAGACTTCAATCTTTTGAGAACTAGAATAACGGGTCCCAATATAAGCAAGGGCCATTTATGTAATAAAAATGGTGTTCCATGCATAGTTTTCCCTTCTTAGTATGATCTAGGTTTGCAAGCGAATATTCTGATGGCGATGTGGGGATGGTAGGAACACCACTCAGCACTCAAAATATTCCTGAACCACGCACAATGCACCAGTCCCCCCTTTTAGTAAACTTATAAACCATTGCTCAAGAAAAGATCTCCAAGCAGTCCAATTACGTATAAAACATGACTAAAATATGCAGACCAGTCAAAAACAAATGTGCATCAAACCATAATTAAAACCAATAATATTTTAAACAAATCCTATGTCTGGATCGGCATACTGAAACAGAAAATAAATGAAATAAAACAAAATAGTGAAGGTGCCTGCTTAATGTCAATAGGCAGGGAGATGTAGAGTGCAGGTACTGTCACACTCTTCACAAATGTAGAAGAAAAAATGTGTGGCATGTTCTGCGGATTGAAGTTAATGAGCAGGCAAGGAATGGGTAAGGCAATCCCTTTAATAAACTGATCCCAGGATGGTTGGTGATATCAGCTTATAGGAACACCACTAACCCTGGGAGGTGATCAGCACCAGCAAAGCACAGGCACTGTCTTTTTGGTAGAGATATTTGTGCATAACAGCATCTATGCAACCTATCAATGTGAATGACAGCCTCTGGACCAGGGTCAAAAATTATTCTTAAATTTTAACACAGAGAGACAGGCTTCACCTTATATTGTAATCCTATCAGAGGTGTAATGTTGACACGGACCTTGCAAGAAATTATTCATTGATTCCTGACGCAAATAAAGCTGCCAAATGATTTATCACTCCCTGTGATATAACTGGGTTTCTTCGAGAAGTTGTGCCTTAACCTTCTGTGTGGCTTTATGAATTTTTTTTTACCGTCCTTGTTTCGACATCACACAAGTGCTAATATTTAAAATCAAATCCTTGTTTTTGTTAGCCTAAGAAGGAAAACAATAGCTGCTGATAAAACAGTCAAAGGTCAAAAGCTGCATCATTACAGCCTTTATATCAGCTGCTGTCTTCATCGGAGCTCTTTTCAGCATTGCTAATGTCAAGTTAGTGTGGGCAAAACCATCACCATAGCAACCTGAAATCTATATTGCACACTGACGTGCAAATTAACAATGCAGTTTGGGAATATAAAAAGGGGGGGAGGGGGAGGAAAAGTAATCTGCATTCTCTTGAAAATTGTATTTTTAGTGAATATTTTATGTTATATCATGACTGCCAGAAGACAGAAAACCGCCAACTGAGTCCCTGGTCACTTCCTCTGGATTTGTGATCAGTCTATTTCAGACATAATGTTCTTCCTCTCAGATAAAAATAAAATAATTATGAGCCTTGCCTTCTTGCCCTGAGCACCACTGTCTCACAAGCATCCCTGTCAAACAACACCCACCCACATGGTGAGCGCTAGGCTAAATGAACTGCAGAACAAACACGTATTTCAGAAGATGTTTATGAATAAGGCCAGCTAATATGAGGGAGGGGAGGGAATAGAGTGGATGCTTTTTGACCTCCTGGGGGAAAGATAGCTACGGAAGCGCCACAGGAGTGTTATACAGCCCACAGAAACATAGAATTGTAGAACTGGAAGGGACAATGAGGATCATCTAACCTATCCCCTTGAAATGCAGGAATATGCAGCTGTCCCATGTGGGAATTGAACCTGCAACCTTGGTGTTATCAGACCACACTCTAACCAACTGAGCTAAGGGCTTCATCAGTGCTTTTATGGAAGGTTGTTAGTGGTGTACATAGACATACAGAAGTACTTATTCCATTGAAAACTTTCAGAATTAGTGTTAATAATTTATCCTCCAAGAATGTCTCTCTCTCTCTCTCCATAAAAAAGGTAGCCAGATGAGTCACATTTCATTCCAAAATGCATACACATACAATACATATGATTAGTCATTGTCAACTATGTTTTCATTCTCAAGTTCTTTAAAGTTTTGTCAGCTAGCACATGAACGTATGAATGAATGCCACCAGAAAACATTGCCTTTGAGGTGACAGGAAACCCCCTCTTAACAGGTATCCATACCAGTAGCACAACTTCTTTTAACCCAGCCAAACCTAAAAGACAATGTAATTTCTCCCCATATTTGCAGTACTGACTCTGCTCTAACTTTGGAGTGCATAAAATGGCAGGGGCCACTATCAGACCCTTGCACCATATTCTAACTTCTCAACAGCCGGTTCCTAAGAGCCACATCTTAAGATTTTTATCTTATGTTTAAAAGAAAGCAAAGCAAAGCAAAGCAAAGCAAAGCAAAGCAAAGCAAAGCAAAGCAAAGCAAAGCAAAGCAAAGCAAAGCAAAGCAAAGCAAAGCACTGTAGCTTTGTTTCTTCCTTGATTTAGAAAACCATCTTATCTGGTGGTGGTGCAAGGAAAAGCATGCTTGAGCATGTTACTCAAGTATATATTGCTGGACACTAAGACAAAAAAATGCACTCACCATCCTTTTTCACCAGAAGTAAAAAGGAAAATGGATCCCTTATTAAATGGATCTCACTTTTGAGTAGGCATGCATAGGATTGGGTGCATATGTTTCAAGAGGGTAGTGATTAATCTATGAACACTTCTCTCTTGCTGCGAGCTTGATACTTGTGAGGGACATCTTTTCCTGTCTCCAGTCATCAAGACATAGCCCTGTCTGAAGCACACTGCAGTATTTTAATCACGGGCCAAAGCATGAATAACCAATGGCAGTCTACATCCAAAGCAAATAATGATGTGGAGCTCTTACCAGACAGCACAAACGAAGTGTGTGCACACCTTGATACAGTCACAACTTGGTATTTCACACACAGCAATGTATCTGAAAAGTTCCCAAGGCTGTGTATGTGAACGACTGACTTATTAATGTCATGCTGTGAGAACATTCATGCTAAAGGCTTTGGAAGTGTGGAATAAATCCTCCCTTTTAAAACTGCACTTTAGGGCAACGCTCAAGATCATGTAAAGCTGATTTGTGCACATTTATCACAGCCTTATTCACATAATTAGGGTAGATAAAGCATGTGAAAGTGTAACCGAGTGTCTTGTGATGCAGTTTTGAGAAGGTCCCTGTGTTAAGTGATGGCTTCAGCTACATAAGAAGGTGTCAATTATTCCAATTTAATTTATTCTACAGAGATGCTGAAAAGGTACATTCTCAAACAAAAAATAATAATATCTGGAGCAGTCTTTAGAGGACAATGCTAATCAGCATGTTGCTACAATTCCTTAAAAATACTAACACATTAATGGTTGTCCTCTTTCAAATGTGTTTTTTGGTCTCTTCCTCCTTAACCCCACTACTCACTCAGTATCTGGTTTCTGTTGACCAGCCCACTTGAAGTCTTGCTGATGTTCCTACATCCTGCTTTTTCTCATTCCTTGGGCAGATGGGTTGTAGGCCTCAAAACGGATCACATGTAATGTCTTTTCCTTTGGAAATTGTGCTAATGTTTTTGTGCTAACTCTGGGCTTCACTCAGGTTTTCTCTCTTTCCAAATCTTGGTTTGGAGCCAGGTACTTCTTTCCCCCCAAAATTTAAGTACATTGCTATTAGTACAGTCACTCAGAGTGTCTAGGGCAACCTAGTCAGATGGGCATAGTAGAATTATTATTATGATTATTATTATTGCATGAACCAAAACTAGAAAATCTTTGCAACATGTGTTTGCAGTAGCTTATGAACCTTTCCTACATATAGTCTAATAAACTGCCACGTCCTGGCTGACATGGAGGAGAGACAGGGAATGTTCAAGTGTTTGAGGACACAATAAGTTTTTAGCTCAGCTTTTGTGAGGGTGGGTAAGTTGTCGGTTTGGCTGAGAGGAAAAACTCACACAATGACAGACTGGGAACTGGGAAGAGGGTCCGAGATATGGGGAAACCCAACAACTAATGGACAACCTTTTACATTTGTTCCTGGGAATAATACAGTCGTACAGAATCTGTTCCAGAGGTCCGTTTCACTTCTAAAATGTTCAAAAACCAAATCTTGGCTTTTGATTGGCTGCAGGAAGCTCTTGCAACCAATCAGAAGCCATGGAAGCCCTGTCAGATGTTTGGGTTCTGAAAGAATGTTCGTAAACCGGAACAATCACTTCCGGGTTTGCGGAGTTCGGGAGCCAAAACGTCCGAGTTCCAGAGCATTTGGGATCCAAGGTATGACTTTACTGTAATCTCTAACTCTGCCCATTAGGACAAAAACATGATACTATGCTAGTATCAGAGGCAGATATGTTGTCACAGTTATGGCTCATCCACACTGAACTTGTCCCATACCTAGAAAGTATAGGTCCATAATTGGAATAGCTTGCAAATATCCGATAGGCTTAAGATTTAATTATGCAATGTGACGAATTATTATGTTTAATGCCAAATTTGAAAGAAAGATGTTAAGTGATTAAGTTAATTTTATAAGAATATTGGTTTTGGAAAACGGTTAACATGATATACATCAACCAGGGGGATAAGAGGAAGTCACTTAACAATGTTATTAGGATTGGTTCAAATAAGGTTGAGATATTTGTTTGTTTGTTTGTCTAATTTTTTTTGGAAAATTAATTATTATTTTTTTTAAAAATAAAAAGTATAGGTCCAACCCACCACTTTCCCCCGGGGAAATCCACTCTTTACTACTGAATCAGAGCAAACGTCAATCTGCGGAAAACCCACTGACGTTTGCTCCAATTCAGTGGTAAAAAGTAGGTTTTCCCAGGGGAAAGTGGTGTGTTGACCCCTTATTTAGGACTGGTCTGTCAGTAGCTTTAACTTGTAAAAATAAAATATGCTCCAGAGGTTGTTCAGAACAACGCAGAAAGTCACACCAGAAGTGGGTTGCAGGGACTGTTGGCAAAAATTGCTTCCTTCCCTACTCTATCAATGGAAACCTCGACTGGATCAAAGAACCCAACTAAAACAACTCAATAATCTGCATCTATATAACATTTACACTTTTCACTTCCAGAATCACACACAAAATCAAGTATTAAATCATTAACTGTGATGTAATAAAATATATGAATGCAATGATTTATTTTACCATATTGGTTAAAAAATATACTACCCTTGTTACTCTGTCTGCTATCCTGTAATCTTACTTGTTTACTCATTTCTTTAAGACCTGAGCTAACTACCAAACCTTTTTTATCCAGTCTTTACAGGCAAGAGTCTTTGCGTTCCTCCAGTTTCCCCCCAAAGATAAAGGTTGTTGCTGTTAATAGATTAAATTCCATTGGGTAATGGGCCTGGATAAAAAGGTTTTAATGGAATTCTTTTTCAGTCAAAGGGTAGCCAATGTGCTGCCCTCCAGTTGTAGACTGCAACTCCCATCAGCATAAGCTAATGATCAGTGATCATGGTAGCTGTACTTCCCACCATCTGAAGGGAAAGATTGGCTAACCCTGCATGGGGATTGGTTTTGCTGTGAATCTGTACAATCCACCCTTCCCAAAACAATGCGTAAACCAAAAGACACCAGTCTTTGAAATGTACCCTTCTCTGAAGTTAGTGATGCAGTTCTCTGACCCCAAGAAATAAAATACATAGATTAGAAGGAAGTGCAGATTAAAACGCACATATTAGTGAACATCACATACAAAAATGCATTATATCAGGGAAATTTCTTTGCAAAGACATGTGTAGAGGGAGGAAGAAATGCACATGAAAAGTGATGTGGAAATGTGACTTACTGAAGACTTAAAAAAATGAGGTAGTTGGGGCTGGCAATATATGCTCAAAAATCACTCTCTTTGCTTTGAACTCAGATCCTCCAGGTAAAAATCCAGCACTCTTTCTGCTATAGCACAGCACAGCACACTGCCTCTTCTCACTATGTGAATGCCTAATGAAAGTATTGTTTCCCTTGTATTCCTTTATCAATTCTGCATTTTTTTCTTCAAAAAATGGCTGTCATGTAAAAAATAATGGCTATAGTGTTCCCCTTTAGAAATGATTCTCAGCTCCATATTGCTCTAGAAAAGAAGAGTTACTGATCGCCTCAGGTACCTAGCCCAAACACCCAATTGCCCCTGCATTTGTAAAGTATGAAGCAATTAAAACCCTGTTGCGTAAAATACTGCAATGAAACCCTTACTGCAAAGATTACGTTCGGACAGTGGCAATCAGAATGATTTCTGGTCAGCAGGGGGACTCGGCAGGTTTTTTTGCCTCAAGCCTGGGGTTTGAAAGCAGCAGCAGCTTGACTTCTTCCTTATTTAAACCTGTTAAGAATTGTTTCCAGAAACACTCGCTAGATGTCTCTACACAAGTTAAATGCAGTCACTGACAGAAAGTGCCCAGTGCTGGGATTCCTGTCAACCAGAAGCAGGTGACAGGCACAGCTCACACTGGGGAAACTCTAGCTTGCAGCCAGTGACTCCATTCTGGGTTTCAAGCACCATTTTCATTTAGGTAAAAGTTCTTATTCATTCTGACAGCTCTTGGCCAGGATTTTCCATGCAGGGTGCTGGACACTTGTTTTTCCAAATCCAGAGATCATTTTACCATAGAATCAGAGATTTTCTGCAGCTGATCCTTATCCTGCTTTGCAGCAAACGCAACAAATTTGGCATTTGCCACCATCTGTTTATATATATTTGTTTATATATAAGCACAATCCTACTACCACCATCCATGACAAGCCAATGGCTGGGAGTACAGTATGAGTAAGATTCCTTCCCATTGGTCTCTGCTGGCAGGGAGAAGCATTACTGGTGGGGGTAGCTCTGTTTCACCTGAGGACTGGAGCTATGCCCAGGCAGGTGGTAAGCTACCACCTGCTCTTCAATACAGAAATGCCCCAAACAGGGTGTTTCGGAGGAAAGGTGGCAGCAGGACACTGTAACTTTTGAGCCAAAGTCCCTTGGATCCAAAGAGATGGCTGTTTTGGGGAGGAGGGGAAGGCTCTGGTATGCCAGCTTGGAGTTGGCAAAGGAAAGAAAGAAAGAAAGAAGAGAGAGAGAGAGAGAGAGAGAGAGAGAGAGAGAGAGAGAATGAGACCAGATTCCCACACTTTCCATCCTGGCTGGCACAAGCTGGCAGGTTTTTGTGTACAGCAATCACATTGCCACTTCAGTCCTTTCAAGGCCCAATATAAGATTGTTCCATTAACCAACTAATTCTGTAGGCCATTGTTGGGGAACCTGTGGCCTTCCAGATGTTGTACTACAGCTCCCATTATCCCTAACCATTGGCTAAGCTGGATAGAATCCACAAACATCTGGAGGGCCACGGGTTTCACATCCCTTCTGTAGGCTATTCTACTCATAGGCTTCAATCCTAAACCTACCTACTTGAGAGTAAGCCCCACTGTGCATAGGGTTTCTGAGCAGGTATGTATAGGATTTCATTGCTTAAAAAAAAAAAAAAAAAGATTGACATACGTTAGTTTCTCTTTTTCTAACACAGAATCATGGATCTTGATGGGATTTGTTCATTCCCCCATCCCATGAATAATCACCTCTTTCTTAGATGTCCAATTAGCTAACAGTTGTGTGCCATTTTACTGCAGTGCCTTTTGCCAGCTCTTTAGGAAGGAAGAACCCTGGAAATATTTTGATTCATTACAACATTTATTGCATTCATTATGTGCTTGTCCCGCAGCTGCTTGCATCAAACAAAGTCATCTCCCACACAGCAAACTGTAGGAATACAGCTAACAAGTATCACCTGAAAGAGTTTGTGTTTGCGCCAGCATGGATACCAAAATTGGCTGGTGGGGGCCACGGCAGTTGTGGGGGGTGGGCTGAGGGAGAAGGTAGGTTGAATCACTATTAATTTCCTGTGCCTGTATTGATTGTGAAATAAAAATCCAAAATGAATCTCTGCTGCAGCAGGTAATTCTGGTTTGTCCACTGATGTTCTGCAGTGGTCATCTTCAATGCCCTATGGACTGTCCCCTGGGAGTTCTGTTTAGGGCACAACCTCCAATGTAAAGCAGCTACCCAGGGCTGATTAAAAGGGCAGTTGTTGGGAAAATAGAAAGAACTGAATTCCTAATTGTGACCATTATAAACAAATGACATTTAAACACTTAAAAAAAATCTTTGTGTCCATAAATAGCATGAACATTTACTTTAAAGTCATTTGTCCATTTGATTTTTAAATGGTCTAATTCTGCATGATCTCTGGTGACTGACAGCAGCTAACTAGGGTTTCAGGTAATGAAAGCTTCTTACCTAAGAGACTGGTAGATTGAAGTTGGAAACTTTTTGTGTGCTCTGCCACTGAACAATTGCCCTCAGTTTCTAAGTGTGTATCTCGCACTACTGTCAAGCTCTGAAGAAATGAGCAGCAGAAGTTGGCCATGGGCAGCACTGGTTGTCTAGAGGCAGCCACAATCCCCTTCCAACCAATTCCCACAGTGATTTTGCACAATGAGTTACATACTAAAAAAACAAACAAAGCTGTAGTGACATTTCTGGCTCCCAGCTGAAAGTGACCATATGTGGGTCAGAAACATTATGAAGAATTGTGCATATAGCCATGTTCAACCGAGAACGAGATGCTACAGTGTTGGTGACTTGGTGACTTATGGACCGAACCAGCATGTGATTGTTTCTGCAATATACATCGTGAAATTGGCATCGTATCATGCAGGTGGTGAAGAACCCAGGGCAATGTGCTTTTATGTTACATCTGTCTTAACCCTGAGAGGGCAACCTAGAACACCCTCACCCCCCCCCCCATATGACTGTACACTGCAGGGCAGCCTTAGCTAGCCTGGCACCTTCCAGACTCCTAGAACCATAGAATTATAGAGCTGGAAGGCACACCAGGGGTCATTTAGTTCAGTATCCCACAATGCAATCCACAATCCTGGATGTTCTGGTCATGGTTACTTCCTCAACATACAGGTCAGGGACTTTCAAACTGTGTTCAGGGGAACTCTGGGGCTGCTGGGAATTGCAGTCCAAAACATTTGGAGGGCTTCAGGTGGGTCAAGCTTTTGGTAGGAGGAAATAGGTAGTAGAGGATAAGCTGCTCACCATTATTGATCTTATTGAGGAATCCCTGAAAAGACCCCAGAGTTCCCTGGAGCAGAGTTTGAAAACCTCTCTCCCACCCAACCGAGGAAGCCACCAAAATAACCAGCAATAACATGGCTGGAAATAGCCTCAATCTCTCTTCATTGTCACAAAAGGCAAAACAAAACCACACACAGAAACAAAAATGTCTACATTCATACATCCATACTGATTAATTAAATGAAGGAGAATTTGAGTGAGTTCAGGGCTATGCCCATTTCTGTCCAGCTTCATTTCTTCCAGCCACTCTCACTTTGATTGCTTAATCCAAAGTGATTTCCAGAAATGAAAGACACAAGTTATGGAATAATTTTCGATTGACTACTCTGCCTACATTTTAAAAAGCTGTCTGAAGTGCAGCGAAGAGTTGATGACTGCCAAAGATCCTTCCAAATGATTTCTCTTCCATTACTTAATTTCAGCATTCTAAGGAGCCATCTGATATCCTACTGGTCTGGTTTACTTTGATGTAAGCGTATTTCTTTGAAATGAGCCTGGACCTCTTCAATGTACATGCAAATTGATGCAGTTCTGGCTATGTCCTAAGCACAGATACTTCAACTGACTGAATTCCACTGAAATCAGTGGGACTGATTTCCACATAATGGGAATCTGGAGCTGCTCAGCAAAACTACAAGGCTCCTGTCTCAATTTTTTCAGGTGCTGGGAGAAGGCATTTCAATGCTGAAAAGGAAACTGATTGAAATATGGCAGAAGGTTGGCAATCGTTTGGGGTGTGTGGCAACATTTGCAATCAGGAGAAGGATGGTAACTTCAAGACCCGTTTTTGGGTTCTGCAACTTTAAGCCAGACTTGGACTGGACAGCTTTTCAAATAGAGGACTGTCCTCTGTAAAGTGCACCACATGACATCCTTACTGCTACTATCACAACTTTAAAGCATTATCTGACATGGAACCAGCGGTCTCTGGCCTTGTGGGTCATTTTAGATAATGGTTCCAAGATGTGGCCTTGGGCTGTCAATGATTTGGAAGATGTCTTTGTGATCTGCTCAAGCTATGCAGGAAACAGCTTGCTAATGCCTCCTAGCTCAGAGGAACTGTGAAGGTGGAAGGCTCCCCACTCCTAGTAATCACAACTTCTGTTGTGCTCAGGTTCTGATTGTGGGCTTCTCATGGGCATGTGGTTGGCCTTTGTGGTGGGCCTTTGACCTGATCTAACCAGCTCTTCTTACCTCTGGTATCTGAAGCAATTTTTATTACTTTTGCCTGGCAACACATCCTCAAACTATTTAACAACCTTTGATTCCCCCCCCTTTAAATGTATGTACATGAACACACATTCAATATTCTGTGGGTGCAAATGAACAGACACAAAGAGAAATGTTCTTTTGAATACCAGCTTAAAGCATGCAATGTCTTATTTCTGAATTCTGAAATTCCAGTGCAGCACCTTCAAGCTAACTAAAGTACCATTAATTGTTTAATTAGGTTTCATTCTGGTGCAGAGAATGTAAAATAGCTGCACCTTCAGGAAGATTAAAGGTTGTTGTCAAATACTCACACTAACAGTTGATTGCATTAATAGCGTTATTTGTGCTGCTGTAATTGCTGCAGTAATTTATATGTCTAGGCTTCTTATTATTACAGCATTGAAGATGTTAACTGTCGTTATTGCATACCCTTCCACTCCTCGGCACAATTAAACTTTGTAATGAAACCAAACACGTAATCTTTCATAGGAAAAGAAAACTCAGGTGCTGCAGTAGTAATTTTCTGCTGAAAGTGAGGGGGTAAGATGAAATGAGAAACATGTGATGCTAAAGGTAGCGTGGGTGTTTGCCTTCTAGTCAAGCTAGAAATTATTGCTGTTGCACAACTCATTTCATCACCAAGCAATATTAAAACATCTTCAGGTATTTTCAACATCACTGTGAGGTGTGGGAGGGTAGTGTTTCTTCTCCCCATTTTACAGACCAGGAAACTAAGCTACAGAGAATTTACATTATTTACCAACAGAGAAGCTTAGTGTAATAATGAAAGGTGCAGCAAATATATGGCATTCTGATACAGTATTAACGAGAAGCCAATGTCTCCTATCCTCTATGGCTCCATTCCCACAGGATTAGAACCACTTACCCTGTTGCCTCTCCCCGTATTATTTGTTGCTAGACACATTTGCCCATATTTCTTTCTATCTCAACTCCATGCTCTACCTTTAACAAGAATGAGGATTCGCAACCCTAAGGTGGAAAAGGTGGCAAGCACATTGCTCTGCCAGCCTGGAGAGGGCACAGTAATCGTGCCTATAGCATGCCCAATGATGTAATATGAATAAATTTTAATAAGTCTCCCTCACAAAAGGAAACACAATAAACCAGACCTCTGGCATCATAACTTGTGGTCGATTTTTTTGAGACCACCATAACTGCAGGCTACCACAAGCTTAAGTCAGCTTCTGCAGAACAGAAGTAACATTTCCATGCATTAAATGAAACTCACATGTCTCAAATGGAACAACAACAACAAATGAGGTTCTGTCTCAAGGAGCAGCCATAGCCCTCTTGCCCTTGTTATTGCTTTAGATACTCTGGGCAGCAGAAAAAGCAAATATTGTGCATCTACAATAATGTAGTTTAGGAGACTTTGTAGGTGCCCTTGACCACAATGTTGTCCACCCCCGTGTTTCCTTGGATGCTAGCATGAGTAGATTTCTTTAAAATTGTAATGACTCCAATGGCTAATTTATTTTCCATTCCAATAAACAAATGCATTTGCTATGTCAAACTCTCATAAAACTCAAATGAAAAGGGAAAAAAGCTTGCTTTAGAGAGCATTGCTCATAAAACCAGGACACTAGACTTGCATGCATTCTATGCAATTGCTGTTTCTGTCTTCTGGAGATCCAACATGCTATGATTTCAACTTCTCATGATAAACCTTTCAGACATTTCAACAGCTGAGAGGGGTGTGGAAGTGAAAAATCTCAGTTGAGCAGGGGAGGGTTAGGATTTGGAATTGTCAAGCTGTGTGGCCTGAGTATGTTCCACACAGCTACTATTCCTTGTCCTGCATTCCTACAGCTCACCACTACTTTCCTGCATTGCACGAAACCACTTTTACTGTTCAACACTAACTATAAATCATAGCCATTGAAAATATTTATGCCGACACCGACACCCATTGTTACTGCTGAAAGAACAGTGCTGAGGAAACACTGCTAATGTGGGTTACTTGCTCTGTCCACGGTGGACAGCAAGATATCTCTCAGATGTTTTTCAAATCTAGATATTGAGAAGCGGAAAAGCCCGTTCAGGTAGTCTTCTTTGTGTGATTGATGCACTCATGGCCTGTATCCAGTCATCATGTCTCCATCAGCCCTGTCCTCCCACTGTCCACATTTGAGGGTGCAAGTCTGTAGAGCAGAGTCTGCTCTATCCATGTAGGCCCCTCTCCCAAGATGCAGAAGCAGGGTGTTTGTTTTTTTCCAGCCAGAACTCACCGGAGCTCATTTCTGGCACCTCTCAGGTGGGCGCCATTGTCATTCTAAGATAACAAGGGAGGCATTCACAGTGAGTTTTGGCACCTCTTTTTCTAGAAAAATAGAACACTGTATGGTTAGGGTTCGACATCATGGGCCAACTCGTAGGGCAGACAGTTTACAGAGACATGGGGGTAGGGCTAGACCCAGCCTCTCACTCTTACAATTCTTATTTTCATATGTGGGATGGCTTGAGTAGGATTCATTTTTTTCCTATAAACTGGATACAGGGTGAGAATACTGCGAGGGCATCAGAAATATGATTTTGGCCACCATGACTGCACTATTGACCTGTTATAGTTCTATGCAGCATTGTAGTTGCACTAATGAAGAACTCTACTGTCACAAAATATCAAATTACTAAGGATTTTTGTTTTCTGGAGGAGATGTCTTGTTGTTTTAATGGGCTAACACATATGCTTTGTCAAAGATTATCCCCTGTGTTTATTTGCTGGCACACATCAATGCAGTTCAGTGTGATGTACTGTGTAAGGAGCAGCAAAGTTAAATTGGTGCAAACAATATCAAATTCGCCCCTTTACTCAGAACAGTCCATGCCACCAACCCAGCATTCCATGAAGATTCATTTTCCAAAACAAATGTATCCCTCTCAGGGCTTCGATATACATCTAGAGCCACCAAAAGCAACAAACATATTTAGAAAGTGGTACAGAAGAAATCTCCCCAAAGGACTGACAGGGTTATATGTGACCTGGTTTTGGCATGCTATACTATGGATCTTATGAACTTCATTTGGCTCCTGTCCTGCAAGGGATCATTGAGCAAATTAAGCCATTTATTTATATATTTAAAACATCAGAGCCGTTTTTAACAATCATACATAAAACCATACAATAAAAATAAAATAAAATCAGAACTCAACTAACTATTGCAGAAGGATATTTTCTTAACTGCCAGCATAAATCTTGGCAGCTTAGAACGATTTTCAACAGGTGATTGAAGGTTGAAAAGGAAGGCACCTGCTGAATCTCTGATGGCAGCGTATTGCACAGGACTGGACTGCTGACACTGAAGAGCTTGGGTTTTTTTGTTACTGTCAAAGGAGCCTCATCAATTTGAAAAGTTTCCTTCCAGATTTGCATTTGTAGTTGAATCAGGGACACTGGCCACACAAATGACGTGAGTTAGACTTGGGTGAAGGCTTTGGAAACAAGTTGCTGTTGCATCTAATGTAATGTTTGGCTTGCCAGTACTGCGGCTGCCTCTACTATGCCAAATTAAACCCATTAAGAGTACATCAGTAACCCCTTTGGCAGGATAGGAAGGTATACCTTTGGCTGCACATACGCAGATCATCCTTGAGGATAAATAATTATATGAAGGTGGCCCCTTTCATTTTGCCTCAGCAGACTGGCATGCCAGCTTCCTGTACATGGCTCTGTCCTTGAGGGCCTTGGTGGAGATGTGAGGGAGAAGTGGGAATACATCCCGAAAGCCAGCAAGTTGTGCATGAGATGTTTGGCTTACATCAGAGCGGTGGGGAATGCAAATGAGTTGCTGAACAGATGGAGAGGCATTCACATACAACTTTAGCAAAACCAAAACCATAATATTCAATAGGTAGGTCTGTTCAGGTGTGTTTTTAAAAAAATCAAAATTAATATAAATCAAAACTATTATCTTCCCTGATATGATTCAGTAATAAGAGGGGCAAACAATTCCCTTTTTTCTGAAATGAATTCCTAACAAGTGAGGCCTGTGTAGAATGCTCTCATTTAGACCACATTCACACCATACATGTAGAAACACCATGATACCACTTTAAGCAGTCATGACTTCCCCCCAAAGAATTCTGGGAGCTGTAGTTTGTTAAGGGTGCTAAGCATTGTTAGGAGACCCTAGTCCCATGGCTCCCAATGTGAGGCACATGCCCCATGCCCTACAGGAGGGCAATTTGATTTTTAAGGGAAGCAATTTGGAAGCTTGTTTAGACCACTTAATGGCCTTTTAGGCTTCTTCCACGTGAATACGAGTTCACTTTTGAATAATAATAATTATATGTCATGGGGTGGGGAGGGGGGCATCAGGATTTTAGGGATGCTTAGGTCGGGCAAGGCCAAAGAAAGGTTGGGAACCACTGCCCTAGTCCCACTCTCAGAGCTACAATTTGCAGAGTAACTTAACGGTCTAATTCTCCTTTTCACAGGGAACTCTAGGTGAGTGCTGTGCTGAAGTGCGGAAACTCACCCCTAGACGAATTGAGCTAGGAAGCCCAGAGACTGTGTTGAAACAGCAAGATGTATAATGTTGTACCTGCTTTGTTGCATAAGGATGCGGTAAACCACCAACAAATATTGGTCCTGTTGCATCCCAAATGAAAGTCGACCAATGGTTGCTGGACATGCTTGCTTTTGTAGCTACTCCCAGGATAGTCACTTCAGCCTCGCACATTGCCAAGTCTTGCCTGCGTAAATATAGAAAGAGGGAAAGTTTTGCAGATGAGCCATGCATTGCATAAACGCTTCTCAGGCAAACAAACTGGAGTGCTGCCAAGTCAAGGAGGAATGAAAAGGAGGCAAGCAGCTCATCTTATATTGAACCCCATAAACATAAACTATTTGATGATCAGGCTGTAAGCTGGCATGTCTTTGGGGTGCAATTGTAATTACAATGAAATCACTGTGTGAAAAGAGAAGTGCAGAATAGCTCCTTAACGGTTGCAAGAGGGAACGACTCAAAGTCATTCTTTAAATAAATATTTCTAAATAAAATGCTTATGTAGCTGTTCCTTGGTAAATGTGTCTAAATGAAATATTAATATACCATTAGAATGTATATTTTCATATTGGAGATTAAGGGTCTCTGTTAGGGGGTGGGCTGCAGTTCAGTTGTGGAGCATCTGTGAGGGCTTATGCACATTTGTGTTTGCCCTGTGGTTTCTCTGCATGGGTCTGATAGGTTTTTCTTTCACCCTACCACTTTCTCTGGGGAAATCCATGGTTTACCACTGAATCAACCGGGTTTTCTGCAGATTGACATTTGTTCTGATTCAGCGGTAAACCATGAGTTTTCCTGGGGAAAGCGGTGGGGCAAAAGGAATAACTCTCAGATCCGTGACTAGAAAACATGGAACAAACAGAAGAAATTGTGGGGCAAACGGGAGTTTGGATGAGGCCACAGAAGAAGAAGAAGCCACCCAGTGAAGAAGTCCTGGCCTTTGTGAGACTAACATCTAGCCACTTCAACCGTCAGTTCTACTGTATGCTGAGAACAAAGGCGGGTGCAGTGGGGAACTTCTGTAGTGAGTATTGCAGTATTGTCTATTTCATATTGCAAGCTGCCTCAAGAACGTTGGTCAGTAGTAAGGGTGTGAATATTCCTAAATAAATAAATATAAAAACTGACTTTCATTGGGAGGAGGAATGGAATAGAGTGACTGTAAATAGAAAATGAAGAGACATGCAGAACAATGGCATAGCGTGGCGGGGTGTGGGGTAGTTGCCCCGGGTCCAAAATTGTTAGGGGTGCAAAATTTCACCACCCGCTGCTGCCTCAAAACAGCTGCACGCTTCCGTCACTGTGATCTGTTGACAACGGCTTCTGCATGTGAACCAGGAAGTGACCTCTCCAGACAATGGAACAACTCTTATTTTCTTATCTCTGCAGCTGCAATCTCCTGGGTGATGCGGATGCAGTCCATTTCCCTCTTTCTCACCCACCCATTCGTGTGGCCCCAGGCACTGGCAACCCACACTAGACATAGAATAATAGAATATGAATATGTTGTATGCTGCCCTGACATCTTTTTGATGATGGGTGGTACAACAAAACTCCTGGATATTTTCCATCCGTTCTGGAAACCATTTTTCTTAACTTCACATTTAACTTTAATATGCAGTTGTTTAGTATGTCTATCTGAGAACAGTGTGTGTGATGCTCCAGCTTAAATCTAAGGGGCAAACATACAAACACTCTTCACTGAAAACGCTTGGCACAAGGCAAATGATGTGATTTTTATTCTTTCCTTTTATAATACAACTCTAATTCATGTTCCTTGAGCCAGCTTGCATGAAATGTTCTCCCTTAATCAAAGGAAGCACAGTGAGGACCCATGAAAATCAAGCAACAGCCTCTCTGTTTGGTGTTTCATTATAGTTATCCTTTTTCCTGCACAGCAAGAAAGCAGAGGGCTGCTTAAGAGCAAGGTCAAATCACTAAAGCTTGATCAGTTGGATGATTAAAAAAGATTCAGACTCTTACGCTTTGGCGGCAACAGGATGTCTAAGTAAAAGCAGTAACCAAAATGAAGTAAAATAAAATTATTGAGGGGAAACAAGGCCCTGCCATGTAACCAAGGCTGTTGTGAGCAAATAAAATGTGAATTCAGTCGCCTTTGGACAGCAGAGTTTCCACTTGGTCCATACCACACATTGAAAGCCCTCTCATACTGCTGAGAATCCTGGGAAGTGTAGTTTGTTAAAGGTGCTGGGAGCTGTTGCTCTGTGAGCTTAGCACCCTTAACACACTACACTTCCTAGGATCCTCCACAACTGTTAAAGTGGTATGAGTGCTTTAAATACATAGTGTGGATATAACCCTAGCTGGTTGCCCACGTCAACCCATGAGAGGAGTTTAAATTCCATTGTGTCGCCTCCTGTCCACAATCCTCACCCTCATTGAAGCACAACTGATTTCCTCTTAAATAGGCAGGGCTGGCTCAAGACAATATGGCACCTCAGTTTGGCAAATGAAGTGGCTTTGCCCTTCCTTCCTGCCTACCTGCCCACTTATCTTTGTCTTCCCCACCTGGCTGCTTTTCACTGCTGACAAAGCATGTTCTCCCTTGCCCAGAGGAAGGGGTCCTTTCTCAGAGTGAGAAAAGTCACCCAGAGAAAGCCTGTGTTGCCACCATTTTGCCATGAAGGTGCAAATTACTTCTTCTTTTTTAAAAAAGAAAGAAAGAAAACTTTAGACTATTATAGTTTAAAGTGTTGTTTGAAAAAGTATTTTATCAGCAGCACAGGCCTCACCCACAATACCTCAAAACGAGGGAGTGCCTAGTGCGTCAACGGCTTTGTCAGCAGCCAGGAATCTCCAACTGGCCTGGAGGGAGATCAGCAGCAGAAGCAATGGGTGGGCAGCAGAAGGGAAGCTGTGGTGGCAATGATGACCAGCCAAACTACTGGCTGGGAGGGTGGGCTGGTGGGCAGTGTATGGGAGTACAATCCTCTTCACCTTCCCATCCATCCCTTCATCCACACGGCTCAGCAAAGCACATGGTAAGTCTAGTCCTGCAGGCACAGCCTTAGATTTTCCAATTATTTAAGTATGTGTGTGATCTGAAGTTACTGCTTTACTTTCTGTGTATCATAGAAACACAGAAAGTGTTGTTCTTTGAGCTGCACTATCCTCTTTCATCCAAAGGCATCCTTCTCCCTTGAAAGACTGCACCTTTTCCATCCTGTTGTCCCACATGCCACCTCCATGTCCTCCGCTGAATTCCTACTCAAAGTCTGCCTTTTCCATGAACCCTCTGGCACAGAGCTCCAGCTCCCTTGCCAAATTGTAAGCCCCTTAACCCAGAGAATTGGTCTCTGTTAAGTGTCCTGCACATGGACGCTGCTGATTGAATGAATGGATTAATAAAGTGCATTCTAGTCCAACATCTGTTTGATCTTTTGTGGGCTAATAGGAAGGAAAGACAGTGCTTGCTGTGGATATTGTTAAAAAAGAGAGAAAAAATAATGTAGCTATGAAATATAAAACTGTTGAAACAAAGCAGAATCGTGATTCCTTTCTTCTTCCTTCCTAAAACACAAAATGATTGTTTCTTGATGCCTCACCCTGTCTTTTCAGTGTTTTCAAAGACACAGCCATCAGAGCTTGGAGAAGCTAGAGGAAGTGGGCAGGTGTGCTTGAAAAATAGAAGTTTTGGGAAGAGAGGGTCGGAGAAACAAGTTGGCTGTGGCAGGAGGGAAGGGGAGAAAGAGAGAGATGCGAGTTGGCTGAAGTCACCTTGAATCAGGAGATATAAGGCACCAATCCTCCCAAGAAGCTCTTCCCCAGCTTCTGGCATTTTAATGTTTGAAGGACTTAAAGTTGCACTGATAACCCTCAACATATCGGTATTGCCATTTTATGCTGCTTGAACCCAGTCCACAAACAGTACATGGTCAGCCTGGGAAGAGGAATGGACAGAGAGAAGGGAGAGTGACACAAAAAAATACAGAGAAATAAATGGCTGGGAAAAAGAGGCAGGGAAAGGGATGAGAAATTTGCGAGACAAATGCACAGTATGTATGCAGCAACCCATAAGAAACAGAGGGAGGGAAACGGCGATGTGGGGGTGAAAGAGTGAATATTCAGTGGAGAGAGATCCTACTGATTATGTGCTTCGCGGTGTTAGGAGGGTTGGGATCGACAGCCAGACATCGGCTGCAGGCGTCCAATTGATATAAGACACAGCCATTGGCATGATAACTTCCCACCATAACAGCTGTTATATATGCATTTGCCGATGAGCTAATAATATTCTGGAATAGCTTCCTGGTGTTTTATGTTTGCAGGACAAGTTGCTAGCAATTCAGCATGCTGGTGAGCAGCTTTCACCTTGTGCTTGTTAAGAGTGCACCATTTGATTGTGCTTGATTGAATCTTCCAGGGACTGGCTAAATTAAAATATCAACCTTAAGATATTATTGTTTAACATTTGCCGCTAACACAATTGCCTGATAGTACATATACTGTATAAATATTCCATCAAGGTTTCTAAATGCTTTTTTCTACAATCAGCACATAGGGTGTTTTAAAGGTCAAGTGAGAAGACAGGTTTTCCCTCTCTCTCTCTCTCTCTCTCTCTGCCTCCTCCTGCCATTTTTGCATAATTGTAAATGTAGAATGCATGCACAATCATTCAAGTGCCCCTGGTGGTTAAGCTGCTGGTAATTATGTCCCAGCCCAACCCAGTAGCAATTGTGTCATTTTATCCTTTGTGCTTCCACAAGTATAATCATTAAAAACTGGCTGGCTAATTGCAACCTGGATGATGAGCTCAGTCTGTGTAGAACTGGATTTGGTGCCCAAAGCCATTCAAATTTGGATGGATGGAAAGGTCAGACAATCAGTTGATGAACCACAGGGATAAAGGGTGACTTAACACGACAATAACGTTTGTACATTTGCAAGTGTCCCCAAACTGTTGCATGTGGTGTCTTTCTCTTGTTGAGTGACATTTGTCAGCAATGACTGAAAACATCTTTTGGATCGCCTGGCAAAATAGCTTAAAAGGTAATGAAACAAACAGATCTCGTTTACTGCCAAGCTTGTTAAATGTTACTCATGCTGGGAATAGAGTATCATTTGGACTCCATAAAAAGGAAACCAATGATCCACCAAACTGGTCCTGTGTTCAACTATTTCTCACTTTTCTTGGTCATTTGCATTCTCAAATATGCCTATGGGCAAATAGAGCAAGTATTTATTGTCACCAAAGTTAGCTTAATGTTCTTGAAGTACTATCCAGTACACAGTGTTGCCCCAATCCAAATGAAGCTATTTGCACTTAAAGTGACATTGAAATAAATAATAATAATAATAATAATAATAATAATAATAATAATTTACTATTATTATGTTTAAGGTAGCAGTGCCCCATTCATTTCAATGGGATGTAAATGCAAAAAAGGATCCATACTTAGGCTGGATCTTGACACATCAAAAAAGTGTTTCAGGAAAACGTGTTGTAAACCTCAAAGTGGGAAAGTGGGAAAAGATGGAACTCCACAGCGCCATCTGGTGTCACAGCGGTGTAATGCATATTAAATGCTTTTTCTTTACTAATGTAACTGAGTCCTTGCTGTTAATATACAGGATACTGACAATACTATTTTGTCCATTAAAAAGAACTTTGAGAAAACAAAGAAGTGACATTACTGTGCATTCTGATCCAAGGTAGTGTAATTTCCTATGAATGACAAAATGAAACCTAATTGAAGATGAACATTTGCAGAGATAAATCTGTAACTGAAATTCTTGAATGAAATAAAAATTTCAGAATTTTGCATATTCATCATTATTAGTAGTGGCAGAATTTTAATTATAATAGAAATGAATTATTGATCCTTGATACAAAGTAAAGTTTGAAACTATGACAGAAATATTCCAGAAGTGAGTTAATTCTCAATGATAATTCCTGAACCAGAAAAAATATATATGCTAGCCTAAAGATTTGTTCTGATGATGATATTGAATCTTCAGGCCTAAACTCCTCTTTTGATGCTCCCAATTTGTAAAAGATCTATTACGTGATTTGTGTCAAAATATAGCATAATAGCCTCATTAAGCTTTTATCTTCGAAAGGCGATAAAACAATGGATAGTATCAACTAATTGGCATTATTAGGTTGTTATTAACTCCATTATGATCAATTAAATGTAATTACCTACATCTTGTTCAATTAAGTTTGTAGAAATAGCAATTGCTTGTTCTTCCTCAACTCAAATGAACTTTCCCAATAATTACCTATGGGATATTATAATGATAATAAAAAGCACCCCACGCACAGGGGTTTCTTCTAATGAATCCCTACAACTCTTTATAAAGACTATTTTTGGAACCATATAGTATAAGAAAACAAGGGTGTGGGAGTTGCTGGACAGAAAGTGTGGAACTGAATAATACTAAGATGCTTTATTTTTAAGGCCTGGGTCCGGGGAAGGTGTCCCAGGGGCCACAGTATTGATCTGACCAGTCCTCAAATTTGTCTGGTGTCAAGTGTGTTTGAGGTTGTAGCCAGTGGTGTTCTTACTGCCAACCCAGCAGTTCAAAAGCATACCAGAACAAGCAGATACAGTGGTGCCTCGCAAGACGAAATTAATCCATTCCGCGAGTCTCTTCGTCTAGCGGTTTTTTCGTCTTGCAAAGCAACCCTATTAGCAGCTTAGCGGATTAGCGCTATTAGCGGTTTAGCGGCTATTAAAGGCTTAGTGGCTTAGCTGCTAAAAGGCTATTAAAGGCTTAGCGGCTTAGAAAAAGGGGGGGGGAAGCGGAAAAAAAATCTCAAGACTCGCAAGACATTTTCGTATTGCGAAGCAAGCCCATATGGAAATTCGTCCTGCGAAGCGCATTGAAAAACGGAAAACCCTTTCGTCTAGCGGGTTTTCCGTCTTGCGAGGCATTCGTCTTGCGGGGCACCACTGTAAATAGGTACTACTGCGGTGGGAAGGTAAACAGTGTTTCCATGCGCTCTGACACTTTTCATGGTGTCCCATTGCACTAGAAGCAGTTTAGTCATGCTGGCCACATGGCCCCAAAAGCTGTTTGCGGACAAATGCTAGCTCCCCCAGCCTGAAGCTAAATGAGCACTGCACACCATAGTTAAGGGCGTGCTCTGGTCCATGTGGTCACGAAGAGTCAGACATGACTAAACGACTAAACAACAACAAACAACAAGACTTAACCCTCCAGGGGCACTGGCAGAGGAAGAGGAGTGTGGGGGGAGTGCACCGCCCCAGGCAGCACGACCCCGGTGGGGTGCCATTGTGGCTGCCCCTGCAGGCGGCATGCCACTCACCTAGGATGCAGGCCACGCCCCTGTGGGCGGCATGCCATGCCCCCGGGATGCACGCCAGCCCCGCCCTTGCCTGCTCTCCACCCCCCGGTGCCAGAGCATGAAGCTCCGCAACTGTCCAGAGGTCCTTTATCTTTACCTACTGAGAATAGACCCATTTAAATTAATAGACAGGTTAACTTAGGTTCATTAATTTCAATCAGTCTACTCTGAATCAGGCTTAGTAGGATAAAACTGTATTCTGCTCCCCTCACAAGCCTCTACATAATCTATCATGTAAGATGAGCACTGTCAAAGGCGATAACCACTGAACTTCTGGTCAGTCAGGGAGATCCTCACATACTGTATTGGGTGTGCAATTTGTCACTGTTCTCAAGCATCAAGGCTATCATCATATCTTATATCTTACTTCTGGGTTTTTGGCATTCGGGAGCCAATCTGTTTGTCAACTAAGCCATTTGAGAACCAAGGTTCCACTGTATAGTGGAGATTTTAAAATGCATGTATACATACACAAAGATATGTACTAAGAAAAGGCTTAAGATAAATACATATATCATAGAATGAATTTACAGATACTCAGTGATCAGCGGTGTCCCTTTCACGACCCGGCAAGGATGAACTCTGAAAGTACCACACTCCTGACCCCACTAATATGATTCCTGTCTCAAAATGCTTAGAGGAGTGCCATAGGAAGACATCCCAAGGAAGTAAACTCTTTGACAGTGCTGGAAGCAAGTTTGAATGGGGCTCATATATTCTGTAAATCTGAGAACTGAAGGAACTGTGTCAGCATAGCCTGCCAACCTGGACTGGGATGTATGTGCCATGTAATTGGCAGTGGAAAAATGTTCCCAGGAGCATCAAGATTTGTGAGCCATACATCAGGTAACATTATTTTGATAATCACCATGACAGGGTGAGGGAATTTACATTGTTTCCCAAATCAATCTGTATGGTTATTTGACTCTGGTAACCCTGAATTCATTGTTGCTGGTTAAACCACAGAGCCTAGGGCTTGCCGATCAAAAGGGCGGCGGTTCAAATCCCCACAACGGGGTGAGCTCCCATTGCTTGGTCCCAGCTCCTGCCAACCTAGCACTTCTAAAGCACGTCAAAGTGCAAGTAGATAAATAGGTATCCCTCCGGCGGGAAGGTAAACGGCGTTTCTGTGTGCTGCTCTGGTTCGCCAGAAGAGGCTTAGTCATGCTGGCCACATGACCCGGAAGCTGTACGCCCGCTCCCTCGGCCAATAAAGCGAGATGAGCGCTGCAACCCCAGAGTCGCCCGTGACTGGACCTAATGTCAGGGGTCCCTTTACCTTTACCTTTAATCCTGAATTCATTGTTGCTGGTGTGTTGTCAAGACTTCTAAAAAAAAGGACTGGGTAGTTTCAGGAAATCAGCATAATGTGAAATGACGGCTTTGCTTGAGGGTTTTGTGCCATTAAATCCAATTCCTTTATTGCGTACACTCACCACCAACCCCCAATAAAAAGATACTTGAAACTATTCTTGGAGGATGAAGTATTTATGACATTTACTAATGTGTGACATTACCCCCAGGAAGTGAGGTTATTAGCCCATCTGCTAATCCATTCATCTGTGAAAAAAAGACTAAGATCAAAATAACACTCCCAAAATTTACTCCACAGGTTAATCAAGTCAATTGAAAATATAGAAATAGATATACTGGGAATAAAGTGACTTGGTTATCATGATTTTCTGAAGGCCCTTTCACGGCAATTTCTTTTTGGTATTAGCATGTTTAATGCCCAGATAATATTGCAGCTTAATTGTCATACATGATAATGCCACATCAAATTGAATAATGCCACATCAAATTGAATAATGTGCCATAATGCCATAATTTTCCTGTGTGCCATAAAAGCAATACCTTGTAGCAGAAGTTTTCTTCTTGTACTATAATCTGAAAGAACCAGCTGCTCTGAGCAGTCTTTCTTTCTTTCTTTCTTTTTTTAAAAGCCAGTTAACCGTCTTCCTTGATTGCTCCCATTTGATCTTGATGCACACCCAGAATATATTAGCTTTCATTTATTTACCTTCTACGTCAATCCATTTAAACCATTGCTTAATTAGAGAAAGACTCCAAATTAATTACACTTATCAGTCTAATTATGCATCAATCCACTGCATTACATGGATGTCATGAGACTCTAGCATAGTGACTAAGTGAGTGAGCTGCAGATCTGGAGTGCCCCTGTTCAAATCTCAGCTCTGTCACAACCTAACCAGTTGGCTTCAGGCAAACCTCTCTCTCTCCCTCCCTGTCCCATCTGCATGGTGTGAATGAAAAAATACGGACCTCCCTTACTGTGCTGTTAAAAACATTACCCAGACAACGCAAGTGGAACATTCTGAACAATTTGAAGTGCTGTATATATATGTTTCCTGAGCATCAAGTACGGTCTACAAGTTTTAAACTGTTTTTCCATGTTCAGATGTATGAAACCAGTTGGACCATGGCTTTTTCACCTTCTCCATCCCAGGGGCATTAAAGACGAGCGGCAAAGTAGCCTGCCGGAACACTCCCGGTAAAAGGGGGCATTTCACCAGTAGCAGGAGTGGAGGGACGGGCAGGCAGAGAGCTGTCTCTTGCACGTCTGCCGCCTGAGGCACCTGCTTCTTCCCTACCTCATGGAAGGGCCACCTCTGCCCCCCCCCATGTTTCCATAGCTACACATTGTAAGCATGTGAAGGCTACCATTTTCAGTTGGCAAACCTATGTCATCCCATCCATTTCAGTTAGCTGGGAAACACATTTTTGATATTTGGGAGGACTGAATGTCTGACTGACCAGTATTGTCAGAGATAACCATTCACTTATATCCTTTTTATTCTTTAGAAACTGTGTAACACTTATATTTCACCTGTCTTCACAAGTGATCCTGGGGTGGGTAGCAATAATGCAGAAAAAAACAAACCACAATTAACACATAGCATTGACTCATCTGTCTGTTGTTGCTTTCTCAAATAGTCACTAAGCCTACTCAAAGGCCTGGAGGAAGAGAGTTGCCTTTACCTGGTGCCAGGTTGTATGAGGAGGAGCCATGGTTTGGGGGCACATAAGTAGAAAGTGAGATTTGCCCCTAAACAGAGTGTTAAATGCCATTGCAACCACAAGGATGAGATGTGCATTAGTACGCAAGCAGCAAATTTCTAAAGAAAAGCATAAGCTTTTTTCATTCTTTTGAACGGAACCCATTAGTATCAACATTAGCATTTTGAAACTAGTAGAGATGGCTTTAATCTAACCAGACAGAGTTCATGTCCTACCTTTAAAAGCTGTTAGCTCTATCTGCCCTGCATGCTTTCTCTCAAAATTAACATTTTATAATTCCAATAAGAAACTTCATGGTGTGTGATAGTGTCTACTAATGATAAGCAGTGGTGGAGAAAGGCACCTGGCCTTACGGTCTCAGTCTTAAGGCAGCAAAACTGCCATTTTTTAAAATGAACAATATGCTCCTGCCACATCTTATTGCTCAGTTAACTTGCTTATTGAATTTTTAAGTATTCTGCTCCATTGGAATTCACTGTACCATACTGTCCCAGGTTAATAAATAAGATGACACCATGTGCTTGATTGTGGGGAAAGGGGCATCAAGCTGTCAGCAGGACTTCAACACTGTGGTCTGGTGCAAGCATAATGCTAGTGCATCAGGAGCCAGCAACATTCACTTCCTCTGCTCCTCTGTTCCCCTCTGTGTAGCACATTGTCCCTTTCTTCCATTGTTGGCTTTATACTTTAACCCCAGTTCAGTGTTCTGCATCAACTTGAACAACGGTTAATGATAAGTAAAACTATTGGTTTCACACAATAGTTTAGATTTGGTGTGGGGAACCTGTGTCCCTCCAGATATTCCTGGGCTGTGATTCCCATCACCCCTGAACTTTGGTCATGCTGGCTGCAGCACTTGGGGGTTGGAGTCCAACGCCATCTGAAAGGCCACAGGTTCCCCACAGCTGGTTTGGATGGAGATCCTAGTTAGGGCTGTTAAACTCTTGCAAATCAACTGCCCATTTATTTGGAACAGCCAGTGGCCTCTGAAGGTTATAAAAAGCCTACAAGCTGGATATTGTTTCTTTGAAAATAACTGTTTCTTGCTGTGATCCTTCTGGGATGGGAACAAGTCACAAATCTTAATTAATTACATCGTTCCCATGATAATTGGTATTGCACTTCGCTGAAGTCGAGGTCAAGTTTCAATTGACTTCATTAATGTTAGGTCTGCATCTCAGGGTGTGAACCAGGATAACCTTGCAGACTGAACTGATCAATTGGCCCATTATCCTCTATGACAAACTCAGACACTGTGAATGGCAAAACAAAGAAATAAGTGAATAGACTTACCTAACGCGCACTCTGTATTTCTGTCCATCATCCACTCTCACATTAGTACTGATGTTTCTAATTTCTCCTACGCTGTCGCATACAAATTGGTACTGAATAAAGGAAGCGGGGAGGGGAGATAATTTATTGTAATTGCAAAGCATCAGTAATTTTTAAAAGCTGAAACACAAATGAGTGAAATCAGGACACAAGAGGAAATGCTTCCCTTCCCCATGGCAGATATGCATGCAGGGGTTTCTTTTGTTCATCTAAAACCACACAGTACATTCAGTGGCAGATGCTTGTATGCACACTGAAGTTCACATTTTTAACGGACAGAGAAGGACAATTCCTGTGCTTATGCAACTCGGGGCCAAGCCAGCTAGCACCAAAAAACTTTGATCAAAACATAAATATTGCTATTAGATGTCTAAGCCAGTAACTGAATAGGAAATCCATGTTCCTTTGCTGCAAATAAGATTAGGAATGAGTAAATCAACTTCATTTTCTGATGATCCTTTCGTAGACTATTACCTTCAGCATTAACAGCGCTGAAAGTCAGCGTCCTTGCTAATCCACACTTTACATACCTGTGTGGTGTTTAGCTAATTTGTATATACTGGGTGAGAGCAAACATAGCACAAGTGGGCATCTGCCTTCTCCTTTTCCTCCCCCCTGCAGCTCCCACTGCATGCCCTCGAAATCTGCTCCAGTTGGTTGGGAAAGGAGAAAGCAGAAGCCCCATTGTGCAAATGGGAAAGCATCATTGGGCAATGCGTGCTGTGTAGAATCATGTCTTTAATTGCACTCTGTGGTATCCATTAATGTGAATTAATGAAAAGCAGGAGCTGATCTATTTGTCTGTGTGCCAATAAGTAAATCACAAGCGCTCTGAAATAGGATCTGGGGACTGAAGGCTCTTCCTTCACACAATGCTTGTGGAAGCCATGATTCTTCTCATACAGACACAAATAACACCGGGAGCTTCCCGTAGGTTTTATGTGTTTTTCAGTACTGCAAACTCCTTTTTTAACATCCGCGCAGTGACACGAGGCAGACATTTTTCTAGGGGTTTATTTTCCTATAGGAATAACTTCATGGGTTACAATGAATGGATGACAACTTCAATATCAGGCGAGCTTAGCAGTGTCGAAGTATTTTGCTTTCTTTGCTGTGGCATCTGAAAGTTTTCTGATACAAAATTTTCCTCAATTCAAAATTTTCTGGAACAGCCACATCTCCGCAACTATATGGGCTTATTTCTTTATTAATCTTTTCATTATAAATGTAAAGACAATGAGCAGTTCTTATACATATCAGAAGACATAATTTTTAGTCTCAATCCAGGAAAACTGGAAATTCTACCCATTTACTGTGCAATAAAAATATACTGCAAATAAATACTGCTATAGCTACTGCTGCACAGCAAGATAATTTTAAAGCAAGTCCCTTTAGTGGATTATGTGCAGGAAGAAATAAATGTGTATATGATATGACAAAAGTGTACATTTCTGTGTTCTGCCAAAATTCAAAAAACCCCTTTATTACAAGATCAATTAGGCCAAACTGGTGCCATCCAGGTGTAATCTAACATGTCCTAGAGAGCACCAGATTGGGTAATGCCAGACAGTCATAGGCAAGTCCACACTAGAAATGGAAACCAGTTTGTCCATCTTGGTTCCCCTATAAGGGAGTCCGGGAAATGATAGTTCCATTAAGGCACTCAAGATGGGCTTTGGGGGGGGGGGGTCATTAGAACCAGGTGGATGTACTTTTTATTAAACCTTTGAATAACTGGGATATTGAGGACTTTAATATATTTATGATGTACCTAATAGGTTAACTCAGTATATTACTGGTATTTTGTTTTCATCTGAGAGTCCATGAACTACCGATCATGAAGCAGGGCCACATTCTTCTGCCACATTCTATTCCTGTACATTTTTCATGTGAACTGTTGTTATCAATGCCCACACAGCTTCCCTCCCTTATCATGCATGAATATTATCCCCAGGTGTCATAATTACCACTTATAACAGGATTCGGAAAGGGGGCAATATAAACAGTGACATCATTACCACCACCACCATCATTTTAAAAGAACTGTTTCTAAACACTTAATTACATCCATGGGTACCCAAATGTATTAGCTGCTGGTGGTGTGGTGTGGGGAAGCTCAAACTGTACTTTAAACAATAATTTGAAACATTACCTGTAAGGTCCCATGTTTGACAGAAAGTTGAATAACGAAATGTCCCACTGTTCTTGGGTTCTGTTCAATATAAAGAATGGTTCCTTCGAAGCTGAAGGTCTGGAATTCTAAACTGATGTTGTTTTGTGGTTGCAAACGAAAACCCTCAAATTCCATGTAAGAATTCCCTTGGTATTGGATATAGCTAGAATCTATTGGGGAGGGGGGAGAATTAAGAATGCACATTAGTTGATTACCTACCACTGAGGCAAAGAAATAGAATCTAGGACTCTGAAGGTTTTGTTGGCAGAGTTCCTGTGCATTCAGTGCTGAAAAACAGGCAGAAATCAGCAAGTGGATTGTTTTACAAGCAGAGAGATTCAATGATGTGGAAGAATGGTACCTTCTGATTACTGCCTATTATGCAGCAGTGATGACAGCACTCTTTGTAACATCCTTGGACTACCTGTCCTGAGCTGCCTGTTCCTGGTGTTTGCACACAATAGGTGAACGCAATAGGGTTCCTTTGGTACTGAATTCTCTATTAATCACATGCAAGAAAACTGAGCAACTGCAGATATTGACCAATGTGAGCATCCGTAGTATTAAATGTTTCCTTTTTCTTTTTGTAAAATGTCAAATTGATAACACCAGTGAAACCACTGACCTGGCCACATAGATAGGCACATCTTCAGACCTGACACCACTGAGTTAAACAACTGAGTATCAGTTGGTCAATGGGCCAGTCATGATCGTTTTAACAGTTTATTCAAGCAGAGAAATATTCTCATTTCACAAGAAGAACTACATAGAATTAGAATTATTTAGATCTTTTCACAAAGAATGTTCAAGGGATGCTGAAAGATAACAAAATAGAAAGAACATTTCTTGTTTCTGAAAATATGTATCAATGCATTTCCTCATACATTTCATTCCTATGATCTTTGAAAATCCCACTATGTATGATGTATACATATGCATAAATAATTTTTTTCCCTGAATTTAACTGAATCCTTTTCAATATGACTGCCTTTTGAGGGCATGTCTTACTTTCAGGCTTCAAAGGAGTTCACAGATTTCAGCACCTTTGGTTCTACCATGAGCACTGATGGCAATTTTTATAGCAGCAATGCCAAGAGCAAGGCAACACAGAGGCAAATTCCTTTTCGTTCCAAATTCAATAACGAAGCATTATGGTTTAAATACCACTCCCTGTTCTCCAACCAGAGAACTTTATAAGGCCCCATGTAAGGGCAAACTGAGGACAAACTTAGCGAAAATACCTAAGGACAGATAGGGAAACTATTTATGCTTTCAGAGCTAGCCAAAATGTGATGGGGAAAATACTAATGTAGAAATTGTGGACAACAACTTTCCTTCACTTTCTGCAACTCGTCTACAACTGCAATCCCTAGCAGGGGTGGTAACTCGAACAAACGGGGAGGAGCAGGTAAGCCCCACCCCACATAATCAATCACAAGATGATCAGTCACACACACACACTATTTGAATGGCTATGCCATCAACTTGGTGTGGGGACTGGACCCCTCTAATATTTTATTGTGGGGGCCGAAGGGACATTGGCCCTTGAGAGTTGGCTGCTATGATCCCTAAACAGTGTAGATGCTACCTTTACTGCTCACTACTAAGTTGTGCCTTCACAGCTGTTCTCTGAGTCCCAGCTCACCAGCTGTGAAAACCGCAATGAAATGGTGAGGCTGTTTTTAGCTTGTCCACAACTGGATTACTCTGGATCCAGCCCATAGCTGATATTTACGGTACATGCAAAGGCAGGTTTATTACAAGAATATATAAAACCAAAAGAGGTTTTGAGCTACATACAACACTTTGTCACCCACACTACAAAATGCACCTACTGAAGGTCTATTTTATTCTTCCTATAGATCTGAGAAGATAATGAATGATACTTTAGTTCTTTTGAACAATTGCTCTATATTGTGTTCTGTATTTGTGATTCTCATGCTTTGAGATTCACACACTATCTTTTGTTGGAGCAGTACCCCGGTGAAGAGCTATAGCTCAAAACATGGGGTGCCAGACATTCTTGCAAGAAATTTCTCTGCACTCAATTACTGCCACTGTTTTGCATGCCACTCTATTTCAGCATGGCCCCCTTGGCACATTTCATGTTAAAAAAGGCACTATTTATTTCACAAATGGAACAATTGCCCCCTTATTTCACAATGAAAGTATTTCTGGCATTTAACAAACCAACCAAAAGTAAGTGACACATCCTTGTGCTTTCAGAACTCACATCATTGAAGCCATCACCCAATGTATACATTGGAATCAAATGGCAGTCTCAGCTCCCCTCAAGCATCAAAGCAAGAAGAAAAGAGCTCCAATAAGTTCAAAGGCTTCTGTGCCATAATAGTTGTTCAGAAGAGGGAATTTCAGTAGGTTTTCTCAGCCCTGTAGGACTATGCAATTACAAGCTTCACCTGCTGCAATTTCTCCTTCTGCACAGCGTCTAAGGTTGACAAGCCCTGCCCTCTAGTAGCATCTAATCGCTCTCTAAATTGTCCTCAACAAGCCCTTGAGTTTATTGTTCTACATATCAAAACCCTTAGCATTTCCTCTAACCTTTTACGTAGCACTCTCAGTTGGTAGCTTGGAGCAAGGAAAACAAATATCTGGAACAAAGCAATTGGAACACTGGAAAACAGCTAAATGGTGCATGGATAAGTCCATTTGCCCAGGACAATATTGACTTATGTCAGAAATAGAGGCGTGCACAGACTTCAATATATTGTTTGGACCCTGATTTGGTATATTGGGAAGCAGTTTGACTTGGTTTGAGGTGCTTCATAGGCTGCCTAATTCAGCTAAGGGTTCATGCAAGGCTGCTTCATTTCTCCACTACTGGGAATTAATGAAAATTAGCTAGAGTCTTCTTTCTTTTGATGAAATGTGCAGACATGGATGTTCTTTTTTAAAACGAAATGTCCATAACTTCTTAAAATTTGGGGGTGGAATTGGAGGAAGATTTCATGCAATGTTGCCTCTTCTGAGGGCATCAATCTCCCCAAATTTCAGAAGGATAGCTACGTGGTTTTTCTATGCGATCAACTGCTACAGTTTTCGAATATGTAAAAAGAAAGAAAGAAGTAATCTCCTTTAGTGTTTGTGGACAATTGTTTTGAAAACTTAAACCCTTGAAAAGATTTTACATGAGGTGAATATTTTGTGTGACTTTTCCAACATGAAATTTCATTGCTTTTATTGTTGGTATTATACTATACAAGTTTTTTCACATACTTTATTTAAGTAATACTTACAACAGGCCTGTAAGGTAGTTCATTTTTATGATTGCAAATGGCTGCAGAAGCCGGATTTGCCTAAAACCACCTTCTGAGTTTATGACTGATATGAGATGTGAAGTAGTGGCTTTCTGGCTCACGCTTCATGACTATTTGAACAACGAATTTTTTATTTTGACATTTTAATTTCCCTGCACCCCATATCACAGGAGGACACAAAAGGTGCTTGATAAAAGCATATATGGATTGTAGTCACCCAAGTAGCACTGAGCAGAATTTCACAGTACATTAAATGTTCAAAAATCTGGCTGCTTCTACTTGAGTAGATTACAAATGGAAACAGAAGAGAAAATAGCACTTTGCTTAAAACCAGAGAACACAAAAACTACAAATATAGGAGTAGCCCTATAAGCCTGCCCTCATCTTTTTAGCAGGAGAGTTTTTATCTTAGCTGGTTCACACGTTTTGTTTTTATTATTCAGTGGAGTTTTGTTTTTTTTAAAAAACTATTATTAACTCTTACTCCCAGTTGTCATTAAGAAACTGGATAGAAACTGAATAAAAAGCTGACTTAACAAAATAAAGCCAGTTGGGCATTTTGGAACTCCTACATGCAGAAATTCAAACTAAACACCCTACCCATTTTCAACACACCTACAGAAAATCTGATACTAAACACTGTGGAAGCCATGGAAACAGCCGGCTCCCAGGCTGATCTAAAAACAACCTGGATTGGCTGCCACTGAAAGGTCTAATAAAATCACTGGAATAAAAAAAACAAAAAAACTTAACCATGAATTTATCTAATCATCATGAATTTATCTTTTAATCATCTAATCACCATTAACTGGTGGTCATCAACATAGCTGGTAGCAGTGACTGCCACTGTCTGAAGAAGGCACAGCTTGGGGAGGGGAAACTTAGCCATGCAGGGCTCCTTGACTTTGGTGCCATACCTAGTTGCCATGCCTAAATGTCCTAGAGGTCAGGAGGCTATAGTCAAAGCAACATCACAGGTAGGCATCATTGGTAATGTGCGGAGACAAGGGATGCACCATAGGCCTCCGGAGTTTCCTGATCCCCTTCTTCCTTGCTACTACTGCCTGTTCTCCTGCCCTACTAAAGCAAGGAGAAGGAGCAGCATCTGCCCACCATACCCTCTCACACTGGGCGATGGTGTGGAGTGGGGCCAAAGGCAAAGAAATGCTGAATTTGGTGTTAGCAGCAGCAGCAAAGAGCCCACCAGAGACACCAGGCTCATGGGCCCTCTCCACCTGTGAAAAAGGGCCATAGATCCATGGCAGACCACCAGCCTTGCCTGCAGAATGTCTCAGGTTAAATCCTTGGCATCTCCAGGTAGGAATGAGAAAAATCCCTACCCGAAAACCCTGGAGAGCTGCTGCCAGTGAGACTCAGCTAAATGAACCAAGGGAAGGGGTGTTGCTGTGTTCCTAACCTGCAGATAGCACTATATACAGTGCTGGCATACTATGTTGGCATTCATGAGATCTACACTAAAAGTTAAACTCTCAAGCTCACTAGACTCCATCACAATGGTACTGTTTTTGTTCTTTCCTGGACTACAAAAATGAGGGAAGGTGGAAGAGATTGTGATGTTCGCAGCAGGCTAGAAATATGTGGCTGGTAATATGTGTCTTCTGCTTGGTGGGCCCACAGTGTATGTCAGATTATACTAAATTTTAGAGGGAAAAGGAGTATGATGCAAAATAGAATGGCTTCACAAAAGACTTTGTGTTTGTGTGCACACTTTAAATTCGAATGACTGACATTAAATCAAATATTCCCTTTTACTAAGACCTTTAAGAAGTGAAAATAAAATGTAAACTACCAATGATTGGTTGCTGTTGTTGCTTAAATAACAACCTCAACCTGTCTTGAGTTATATTGTACAACTCTCTATCGCACTCCTTCAGTGGAAGCCTGTGGATCTAAGCCTCAGCAGTAAAACCATGGTTGTGCACAAACAAATTTTGGTTCTACATAGAACCAGAGGCAAAGCACAGATCAGTTTCTGTTTACACAAAAGCAAGATTTTAGTGGTTCTGAAGAAGGTAAAATGCCACAAAATATTACAATGCTTCAGGCAAACAAAACAAAACAAAACAAAACAAAAAATCCTCAGTGACATCTCCAACATATTTATGTTGGGCAGCATGAAGAATATCCTTATGGACATGTTTAGGGAGAGGCTTGTGCTGCAAGTGTTACCATGCTCCATTTGTTAAGTGCCTTTGGCTACCCTCTTCCCCCTTCAAATCTGTAGACGTTTCATCCATGTTTTCAGTGATGGAAGAGAAAGGCCACCATGTTAATGAGATGACTTGAGCAATCACACAACACAAACAAGGGCAGGAAATAGTCTACATGTGCCAAGTCAGCAATCAGTCTTTAGTAAACAATTCATAATTTTTGCAGTCTCTTTGCAGATCATATGCAAATAGGGAGTGGGGCCTATGTGTACTAAACAAGTGCTTTTCTCTCGATCATTTTAACTAGCTTCTGAACCAGTTTGATTGAGTAGTAGCTGCAAACATGCTTATGAATATTATTATTTCAGAGCAGAAGAGGTCCTGGGAAAGGACGGGTTCATAATGGTACAACAGGTTCATCAAAGCTTTTCATCTGCACTTTAAACTGTTCATCAAAGTCCAGGGAAGTAAATAGCTCCCAGGATAAAGAAGTACTATAGAATGCCACAGAAATATTTGTTGCCTTTGATATTATTAAGCAAAATGTCTGAATAAAAAAATAAATATACAGAAATAAAACCAAAATAGGTCTACAGTGATATATAACATCCACCCTCTTATCAGATCACAGAATTCTACTTTTAAATGTTTTAACACCTCTTTTCCTGAAGTGCTTTATCAAGACTTTTTCAATTAGACCATAGAAGCATTTCTGATCACATTTACATATCATCTCTTTCTTTGTAATCCTAGTGTTACCAATGAATATAATACCTGTAGCTGTGACCACATGCCATTATTGCTTTTTTATGGATACATGACTGAAAGAAGCAAAGGACTGCATTTGAATAAAATGTTGCTCTAGTCAGCATAATTATTACCACTAGGGAAACTGGACTCCCCCCCCAAAAAACAACAACAACCCCCCAGTACCTTCTCCAGAGGTTTGGGAGACCCTACAGAACAGCTCACAGGGAAGGGAGAGGGGAGATTCTTCTGTCAGGAAAGCATAAATGCTTGCAATGAAGGAATAATATCCTTCGTGCTATGTTGAATACAACCCATATTTTCCTCAAACTTTCATAGTATTCCAGAGTGGCTTTAGGGCTCTCAGATGGTAAAGGAAATCTTATTCAGTTAATTGCATGCTGTGCAGTGCGGACCTCAGCACACTTACTATAGAGTAAGTAGGCTCTATTGAACTCAACAGGACTTACTCCTGCACAGTGAATCCATGAGCAGTATAACCCTATGCAAGTTTACGCAGAAGTGAGTCCTCCTGGATGTGATTTCAGGTGAGTAAGCATAGGATAGCAGCCTACACTGAAAAATATTTGCATTTGAGTGAAACAATTCTCCCATGTGTGAAATACCTCTTCTAATATGGTGCTTTTTCTAAGTATTATGCATTAAAAGAATCAGCACTAAAAAATAAGACTGGAGGCACTTTTTGATTGATCAAAGACTGTCACACTGATTATTCTAACTGGTTGACTAGATCTGAAAGTCTCTTATCTGGGAGTAAGTCCCATTTAAGTCAGTTGGGCTGCATCTGAGTAGACATGCACAGGATTGCACACTAAATGCTGCAGCATCAATATCCCACCCCCCACCTTTTAGGCTAGTTGTAGCTGTAAAGGGAGCCACATAAAGATGAATGCAGCACTTGAGCAAAGAACCAGCTATTCCATCTCCAGATCGCAAAAATACAGATCTCTGTCTCTCTTTCTTTCTCACACACACACATACAAATAAATTTAAAGAGACACAAAATGCCAAAAAAGTGCAAAGAAATCCACATTCTTTCTAACATTCTCAGATGGGCATTGAAAATACATATTTCACAACTGCTCAAACAACCATTGGTGAAAAGTATGGTTTTTGTGGCTCCACTTTTCAGAAGTCCACACAAATCAATTTGGAACATGCCCCCTTTCCCCCTTTATTTATGGCTTGAATTCTTAGGTTGCTTTCCGCATAGCCTCTTGCTTTAGAACACAATGTACTTATAGTCATGCTGGCTCAGCTAGCTGGAATAAAAGTACTGGAATGATCCTTAGTTGCTATGTTTCCAAACACAGTGCTATTTGGATATAATACTCCTCACCTTTGGTTCCATGCAAGAACCCAGAATTACAAGGAACCTATGTTTTATTCTGTCAGAGAAGTCTGTGCTGCATGACGTGCTGAGAGTTATGGCTGTGTTTATCCTCACAAAGTTGAAATGTCCTCTAATGTGGCATGCTATGCCAACAATAAAGTGTGGTTAACACCCAGAACTACTTTCAGTGGAGCCCATAAGGGGCTCTTGGGCAAAGAAAAGCAACAGTTATGAATAAACCCTCTTTAGAACTCACTTTGTCATAACTGAGAGCAGCCCAAAGACTTTGGGAGATGGCAGAGTGCTAAGGCACTGAGGATGTTGTTATTACCTTGTGCCATTTCTGAAAGAAAGAAAGAAAGAAAGAAAGAAAGAAAGAAAAGGTGCTCACTTTTAACATTTGAAAAAAGGTGCTGGTACTGCATACCCTTGAGTACCCCCAGAAAAAAGCACTGCCTTGTGCAACACAGTGCCTTTCTACCCATGCAAATATCTGCCATGGAACAAACATGTCTTATTCGCCTTGCAAGAACCTCTGCATTTTAAAAACTCATGTGGAGCCCTATCCCTTTTCTCTTCGAGAAGAACAATAAGAGTCATGATTACACTCAATAGGCTTCAGTGCCATATATATGCTGATGAAGGCTCCGTTTACAACTTGCTGTTAGTAAGAAGAAGAAAAAAACCAAACAAAGGAATGCTGAAACAATTTGATTTGTTTTTTTTTTAATAAAATAAAATAAAATAAAATAAAATAAAATAAAATAAAATAAAATAAATAAAATAAAATAAAATATGCAAAGACAGCTTAGGCCATTTCTGACATGCCATCTGCCTGAGGGGCCCAGTGTCCGACTGAGCAGGACTCTGATTCAGTTGATGCACCAGTTGCCCCACTTGAGAATGAGCCCTCACATATAGCACTTCTGCATTGTGCCAGCCTGCAGATGTGGTTCTTGTTTTATTTATTTATATTAAAAAAATATTTCTATACCACAATTTCATTTTTTTAAAAAATCAATGTGGTTCACAACCATTAAAATGCAATAAGACTAAAGCAAAGAAATAAAATAAAAAATCATTACCAGCTGACTATTATGGAAAAGCTTTATTCTTAATTGTCTGCTTAAGCATGGCAACAAACACTTGAAAGTCAATACAGCCGGTGCCTGCTGAATCTCTATTGGAGGAACATCCCCCATAACCCTGAAAGCTTGGTTTCATGTTGATGTCACATGAGCCTGATCAATTCATGGAACAACCAGCCATGCTCCTACAGATGATCTCAGTGACTGAGGTGGGATAGAAGGGTTCAAGCCGTCCCTAAGTTATCCTGGACCTAAGTTGTCTTGTAAATAAATGCAAGGACCTTGAATCTGGCTCAGTTGTAGATGGTCAACCAGTGCAACTGTTTTAACAGTGGTGTCCCATGTTGGCAGTTATGTAGCACCATTAGAAGTTTTGCTGACACACTCTTCACCAGCTGGAGCTTCCAGACCAAGTCCAAGGGCAGCCTGGGGGTTACCAATACATGGACTACTGTGGTCTACCATCACTGCTGGAGTCTGAGGCTGATTCCCTTCCAGCTTCTCCTTCCAGCTCCACAACCATGCAGCAAAATGTCACTGTGGAATAGGCTGCACAGGCTGTTTAAATGAAGGGGGCTGCACTGGAAGGGGGGTTGGTAAACTGTTTCCGTTAACTGGTTTTCTTTTTGAACATTCAGTTTGGATGTTGGTGGAGATGTAGATTTAAAATGCTGTGTTTCTGTTGGATTTAATAGGATTAAATTAGACTTAAGTGAAATGGTTTGGCTTAATTGTGTTGTGGTACTGGCTGATAGTGATGTAGATTAATTTATGTTGAAATAGCTATTAAACAGAGCCCCTCAACTACTAACTCTTATTTTTGGATTTCAAAAAGAAAAAGAGTCTGCATGAAACACTCAGAGAAAGTAAGCCACGGAAACTCTTTATCTCTGTTGTGTTCAAATGAAGATTACTGGAGGGGAAATAAAATCAAAATCCTAGTCCCTTCTTAAATATTGCATAGCAAGGATAACCAGAATGCTTTCACGAGATATAAAAATGGACAAAGCAGCATGCAAAAAGAACCAAAACCTGAAATGATGCTTTACGTTTTTCTTTTTCTTTTATAGCAACATAATATTTCTTTCACATCATGCTTTACCAAAATAGAAACAGATTGTCTCTAGGCTCACAAACACAGAAGAAAATTCTGTCATCCATTACTGCTACATTCCTATAATATTTCTGAAAAATAATATTTTCACTATTATTGATTGAATGTGTTGTTTGCTTTTGTGCAGGAAAAATAATAATATATAGTCACACAAAGAAAAAGATACAATAAAGCAGCAAATGAAATACATTTTTTTAAAAAAATAGATAAAACGAACAACTCAGCAAATACCAACTGTAATAATAATTTAAAAATCAAACTGATATTGGAAAAGCTTGAAGAAAGAGGTAGATTTTCACTGGTTGGTGAAAGAAGACAAATGTTTCCCCTTAGCTGTTGATTCTGTGGAGTGGTTGCTATCAAAGAAAAAGTCCGGCTCCTTAGCCCTTAAGGATTTATTTTTTAAATGCATATTGCTGCACAATGAAGAGCTGAATTTAAGACTGGGAAAATGAGAAACTGAGGGTACTGAAACTGGCAGATCCTACCACCTATCAACTGAATCATTGATGAGAAGATCCTTCCATACTTTGCTGGGTGAAAGAAAAATAAATATATCAATAGATAAGAAATATTTAAGGCAGAGGAAGGTTTGGGGCTCTGCTGTTACATATGGTAATTGCAATATTTGCATAAGTGGATGCAAAACACCTTGAAATTATTTGGTTAATTGAACAATATAGAAATTAAAGTGTCTAAGACAATTCTCTATCAACTTATTGTCTAATAGCTCCCATTCTAAGTATAGCTTCTGGCTTAATTCTTCAGTACAAGCATTTGAAAATAATCCATGATTAAGGAGGATACAATCCTGGGGGTACAAACATTTCCAAAAAGTAATCAAGACAATTTCAAATATATGTACACATATATTGCTGTATTGCCTACAATGAACTTCCCAGCAGTAATGAAGTTTTGCAACTACCGATTATAACTGGTGTTGGCAGGTCAGAAACAATATAAATTAAAAGCTTTTGCAGATGACCTGGTTTTGACCCTGCAGAAGCCAGAGCCCAGTACGAAAAGAGTATTACAACTGATTAATGATTTTGGTCGGGTGGCTGGATTTAAACTAAATAAACAGAAAACTAAGGTTTTGGGGAAAAATTTGACTGATACAGAGTCAGAACGGTTTCAGAATGAGACGGAACTTAATGTGGTTAAAAAAGTAAAATACCTAGGGGTAAACATAACAGCAAAAAATCTAAGTCTATTTAAGGACAATTATGAAAAATGCTGGACAGAAATTAAGAGAGACCTAGATAGTTGGTCAAAATTGAAACTTTCTTTGTTAGGCCGAATTGCTGCTATCAAGATGAATGTATTGCCAAGGATGTTGTTTTTATTTCAAACACTTCAGGTCTTGGACAAAACGGGGTGCTTTCAGAAGTGGCAGAGAGACATTTCTAAGTTTGTCTGGCAGGGCAAAAAGCCCAGAATTAAGTTTAAGATATTAACTGATGCAAAACAAAGAGGGGGCTTTGCCCTGCCAGACTTAAAGTTGTATTATGAAGCCGCAGCGTTCTGCTGGCTAAAAGACTGGCTACTTCTTGAGGACACTGATGTGTTGGATCTGGAAGGGTTTAACAATGCTTTTGGATGGCATGCATATTTATGGTATGACAAGGTTAAAGCAAATAAGGCCTTTAAGAACCATATTGTCAGAAAATCATTGTTTAATGTCTGGACAAAATATAAAGACTTGCTGGAAAATAAAACACCAAGGTGGCTTTCACCTTTGGAAGCCAAGGCCCGAAAAAGACCCAATATGGAGGCTAAATGGCCAAAATATTGGGAAATACTAGAAAAAGATGGAGACAATTGGAAATTGCAGAGTTTGGAGAAAATGAAAGACAAAGTGCGAGATTGGTTACATTACGCTCAGATTAAAGAAGTTTTTAAAAATGATAAGAAACTAGGGTTCCAGGGGGAGAAATCGAAATTAGAAACAGAATTGTTAGAACCAAAGATTAAGGTACTTTCTAGGATGTATAACTTGCTGTTGAAATGGAATACACAAGATGAAACGGTTAAATCGGCTATGATAAGGTGGGCACAGGACATTGGGCATAATATCATGTTTGAGGACTGGGAGAGGTTGTGGAGTAATGGATTGAAATTTACTGCATGTAACGCTCTGAAAGAAAATGTAATGAAAATGATTTATAGATGGTATATGACCCCAGTCAAACTTGCCAAAATTTACCACCTGTCTGATAATAAGTGTTGGAAATGCAAAGAGTGTGAGGGAACGTTCTTCCACCTCTGGTGGACTTGCCCTAAAGTGAAGGCGTTCTGGGAAATGATTTATAATGAATTGAAAAAGGTATTTAAATATACCTTCACTAAGAAACCAGAGGCTTTCCTTTTGGGTATTGTCGGCCAAGGGGTGGCAAAGAAGGACCAGACATTCTTTATGTATGCAACAACAGCAGCAAGGATACTTCTCGCAAAACATTGGAAAACTCAAGATCTACCCACACTGGAAGAATGGCAGATACAACTGATAGACTACATGGAACTGGCTGAAATGACCGGCAGAATCCGTGACCTGGGAGAAGAGAGGATTGAGGAGGACTGGAAGAAATTTAAGAACTATTTACAAAAGTATTGTAACTTGAGTGAATACTAAACAAGACGCTAGATCAAAATAACTGAGCACCACTAAATTTAGAAGTTTTTAAGAAAATAAGTAAGACTGTGAAATTTAGCTCCTTCTGAGAATTATAAGATTATGAAATATAGAAGAGATATAAGAATTTAAATAAGATGATAAATTGCTGACAAAATGTTATAACCAGGAAAGTGGGAGCGGGAGATGTGAGGAAGTCCAAAGAAAATGTGAAAATATGTTAAGATGAATGTTACATTGTTTATTATGTTTATTTTTACTGTAAAATTTAATAAATTGCTTTAAAAAAAAAATATAACTGGTGTTGGCAGCATTGATTTTTCTTTGTTGTTGTCTTTGACTGGTAAAAGGATTGCACATCCCTTCTTCCATGCGACAGAGGGACATGTGAATATTGGTAAGTTAAGTTTAATACAACCAAAGATCTGTCTCCTGTAACATTGCCACAGGTTTTTTTTTGCAAGCTTGCTATATTAGGTTCTGTTTGTACAATTGGGACTGTAAACACTACAAAATGCGGGGAGTTCATCACTATCTACAAAGCCATCTACGTTTCGTTTCCTAGCAAAGTCATTTTGCAGTAGAACTTCATTTGTTTTTATCACTGCAGTAGATAGACTTCTGTAATCACCTGCAGTTAGTGCGTCTTCTGCTTGAGGCTGGGCCTTGGGAAGTCTCCAATGGTGCCAACTACTGATGGCATGTGTAAATTGAACTAGGCCAAAAAGTCAGAGTTCAGCACCACTCTTTAAGTGGGAAAAGCCAATGGGTTAGGTCAGAAAGAGCATACAGTGGTAGAACTTTCAAAATAGGACAGCTTTCTTGTACTCCCGACTGCTTGGGAGCAAAACCCTAATACACTGGTGGGGACCTTTTTTCAGTCCCAGTTCCATCAGGAGCAACTTCTAGGTCCCAATGCAAAAGTAGGCAGTGCAGTGGATGTGTGGACTAGGGAGAGCCATCTGAGAGTCAAATAGGGAAGTCCTGAGGACAGTATATGGCCCCTGACCCTGAGATTCACCATCCCTGCTTTAATGAGATTTGGTTCCTCTGAAACTGCATTACAGAGACAGAACAACTTCATCTTTTGTTAGAGAGGCAAGGAAATCTCAACTCAGTTCACCTCTCGCTAGTTAAGAGTTATCTAACTGCTTTACCAGATTATCTGGTCTGGTAATGGAGCCTTAGTGAAAGTGTCTATTCCACAGTGCTGAAATATGTTTTCATTCCCATACATTTAGTTCTTGAAAACAGGCAGGAACATTAAGCAAAATTATAGAAATGATAGCATCACCACTACTGCTACTGCTGCTACTATTATTATAAACAACATGTTTTTATGCAATTTTTTCAGTCATCTCTTGACAGGCAGCAAAAGCAGTCCAATAATCAATATAGATATGTAGGACTAATAAATAAAATCTTTCCCATGCTGACCTAATGCTGTTTATCTTTCCCCAATGTTTCTTAGTGGCACAGGCTTGTGCACACACAAAACTAGGAACATTCTTGCCAGGATTAACCCCTTTGCCTATATTATTGTTGTTGTCCTGTTCACAAGTTCTCTAATACACACACACACACACACACACACACACACAAACCCAACCTTGCTGTAACATTTTCTTCCCTATTAATTTTGATGTGAGGGAAGTGTGTAATGGCCATTAATATCTAGCCTCCATATGAAACTTGGCAGTTCCGGTTGCCTAGCAACCACCAGCCGACTTTGTGTGAGAAACAGAAAGCCGCGGCAAGATTAGGAAGGGTTAGATGCTTTCACATTGCCAGGCTGGGCAGAAAGCTTAAAGGAATCTACACCGAAAACTGACCCAGAAAGGTGAGATACACTAACTTTCCCCACGTATCCTAATTCATTCACGTCACTGGAAGGCACTAAACTTCACATTATGCAGGATATCTTTGACTGATCTCCCAAAGTGTCATTTTCACTTAAAAGCTAGCACAGTCGTGCTGGTGGTGTGTTGCTGGGTAGGCGTGGGTATGCGCAGGTTTTTGTGTGAATTGGATTAGAGCAGCACTACAGGGGGAAGGAAGGACAACCTTTCCTCCCCGCCATTTTCTGAATTTAAATTTCGCCCCCTCGGGGAGAAAAATGCAGGTGCCTGTATTTTCCCACAGTGGGCTACACAGCAGCTGAGGGGGATTTTGACAGCACATAGGACAGGGTTAAATCCCTTTCCCCCAGCACTGATGCTTCAATCCAATTTTGGGGCCTCCGAGGCGGCTGCTTAGTGAAAATACATTTGTTGGGAGATCAGAGATCTCGCACATAATATGTAGTTTGGCCTTAATATTGTACTGTCTGCAGCTCAGAGGGTGGCCCCAAACTAGATTTTAAAGCCTTATTGCTTTTTTATTTGCTATTTAGTTTTTTTGCAGCTCAGCATTACTCCTAGACCATTTAAATGCGCAAGCATTTCTAGAGGGTTGTTTATACAAACTAAGCAATGGCTGTTTTCAACCTAAACTTCCCATGGTCAGGAATGTCAGCTTTAAATAGCCAAACAAAGACAAAAGGCGCTTGTGCATTTTGTTGTCCTGCTATGCAAAATGCCACCTTATGCTTTGGGTTGGTTTTTTATATTTTTTTATTATTATTATTGTTTCTAACTGCCGTGGAAAAGAGGAATAACCAATACATGAAGAAATGATGGGTTACCACTGAAATTTATGGAAAACCATACACAGAATTCTGTCTGAGTTTAATTGGAAATTTAAGGTGTCATCCAATAGTCCTTGGAAAAGCATCTTGAGGGCCATAGTGCAGATGGGATCTCCATCTCTGACATCAGGGAAAAGGAAAGTGTGGCAATTCCACCTCTTTCTTCCCCTTCCCCTTCCCCTTCCCCTTCCTACTCCTCTCATAATTATCATGGTGATTGAGGCTGCAATTCTATAATCACTTATCCTCTGACATCAGGGATGGAGCTCAGAGATCAAAATCCAGTGTTGGATATTAACCACCAGCCCTGTCACTTCTCGATCCTCTGAAACCTTAGCCCAACCAACATCAGGGTTCTGTCACTGACAGAGTCGAAGGGGTGACATGGATTACAGCTAGGGTGGGGATGCCAGTAGCTGGGTGGACACAACGTTGAACACATCATCTACTGGAAGGATAGGTCAGTTTCTCAAATGTACACACCTGTGCTTTACTACAAATTCAACATGGCTACAATTTTCAAGTTAGATGAAAGCTGGTGGTGGGGGTAGGGAGCACATTAAACAGCAATATTTCACAAGAAACTACAGAGTACCTTTAGATTGTGGGTAATGTAATGTGTACATGTAGGAGTGCGCTGAAGTCAGAGTAAACAGTAATTTGTACACATCCTTAGTTTAAGGTAGACTATTCACCAATACCACCCAGGATGCAATATTGCAATATGCCTTTCAAGATACACACAAAATACAAATAAGCCAACTGGAATAGACTCCTACTTCAAATATAATTAGAACAATTTATCTTGAGGAATTCCATTAATTGAATGCACAAATCTAGTGACACAGAAGTGTGTCATTTGCTCTGTTGACTGTGCCAGAGCACTTGAACTAACTAGACCAAAGGAAGTACCATAAAGAAGTTAGATACCCTTTTCTGCACCTAGGATTGAATATATATGTATAAAAGATAGAGTACAGACGCCTGTGCTGACACGACATCACAAAAGATAACAGCATTATGCCGACACTGCAGAAAGAGATGTCAGTGCAGAGATGCAATATCAGTGTGCAAAGCAACTTCTAGGCAATTCTAGTTAAGGAGGTTTGTGTGCCATTTCCACAAATCTAATCCCTATAGAAGAAAAGGGCAGATGCAATACAGTGTCTACTCAAAAGTACATCTCACTGACTTCCAGGTCATATGCACAGAATTGCAGCCTGACAGTGCAAGCCTACGTATAGCACTTCAATGAGTTCAACAAACCCATTGAGTTCCATACATTTACTCCCAGGGAAGTGGGTATAGGATTGCAGCTTTAGTCTCTGCTGGTTTTTCACAAGTCCACACCAGTGCAGGCATTCCATGTTTGTGGTTGGCTCCCCATGGTAAGCATGTGGGCTTTGCAAAATAAAGCTACTTGCCTTTTTCTATAATATACACCACACCTAACTGTGTGCCATGTTTAAGGTGTATTTATTTTTTTAAAGGAGAAAATAAAACATCAAATTTATCAAGAATGCAGCAGCTAGGTGGCTACTGTCTGGTACAAACCAAGACAGGTAATATTATAACTATTTCATGCCAGCTTCACTTCTTATATTTTTGTTTCGGGATTCAGTCCAAGGCATTTGTTTTACAGCACAGTCCAGTACATGCCTAAAGGGCACCCCCAAGGAATACTTAAGCCAAAGGCTGTGGGAGGTGATCAAAGAGGGCCCTTAACCCAATAATGCCTTGGGTATAACCAATCAAAATGTCCTCACATGCTCATGCCAACTTAAGCCACTCCAAGCCAATTAGAATTACCCTACAGTGTGATGCAGGCAAAAAAAGAGGTGTTCCAAAGGCCAATCAGTGGCTTCCCCAAAAAATTCCTACTCTGCCCCATAAACAATGACTAGCAAAGCCTATACTATATAGGGAGGGAAGGTGCTGCCAGAATAGAAGAGAAGCAGCAGCTGGAGGGCAGCCACCCATTCCCAGTTGGATACTAAAACCCATGTCTCTCATAACAGCTTCTGTTCCAGGATAAACTGCACAAGGCCTGACCCAGGAGGGGTGTGTGTGTGGCAAATTCAGCCCCACTCTAGAGTGGGAGCGGCATATTCCCAGCATCTGTTCTCTTTCAGCTTGCAGTGAAAGAAAAGAGCGTTGTCCAGTGATCACCAACTTGAAAATGAAGACTCTAAAGGGAATAAGATTGTGGCGTTTGATTCAAGAGAAAATTAGAGTTTATTTACAATCTGCACTTGAATGGATTTTCTTTAATGGATTTCCTCAGTGTAGTTTACAGGAGCAGGTCTCATAATGGCAAGGGTGCTGTTTAAACAAGCAATAAAATTTATTAACTTCTAGAAGCATCCAAATGCTCCTCCAAGGCCCAGAACGCTACAAAAGCATTACTCAGAACACAAATCAGAGAACATAAAATAAAGAGATTCACTGGTAGTTATTCCCATTTGTCCACCTGTCTGTTTATCTTTGTTCATTCTCTACAAGTTAATTTAACTGTTACAATATAGTGTTAAATCAAAACCGTGTCCTAAAAAAATTCCACTGAGCATCAAAAGGCCACGCAGTACTTGAAGACACGTAGTAGAACTTTGTGGTATTATATCACCAGGAACAGAGACCTCCTGCTTTGCCTTGGCACACAGAAGAAAGGAGGAGACAGAATACTTTTCTTTTTCGGAATAATAAAGCCTCTCCTCCTACCAGAGGGGAGGAGTTGTGAGCGGGAGCCGGTTCCCATGTTGGCAGAGGGCATACTCGGCCCCCTGCGTCAGTTTACCGGCTGCTGTGCCGTGCCCATCAGCCAGCCAACCGTGCCCACATGCTGCTGCCTGGAGTAGTCGCTGTTAAGTTGTGGGTGAACATATCAGATGACACCGTGATTCTTCAAACAGCTCTTGTTTATTCACAGGCCAGAACAGAACTGAACTGAAGGATTCAGTCAGCCTGCTTATATAGAGCTCCAGTACAACGTAACTGTAACAATTTTCTAAAACTATCCAATCACTGAACGTCACTTTCGATCCCTTATTTGCATAACTATCTACAGTATCCCCCTGCTGGCCCAGGATGAGAACTTCAGTACATAACAGTCGGATCACCTGCCCACCCTCCCTTTAGGTCATATTTATGCTTTTGACCTTGCTATGGACTTTGGTTGGTTGCCCCGGTTGCCCAGAGGGCCTGGTAGGAATTTTTTATCCATTTGGCAAATTGGCAACAGCCTCTTGGTTTTTCGCCTACCTCGTAGCAAATTGGGTATTGGCGGTTAGGCATTGGAATATGTGTCGTGTGTTGGAGGGCAGGTTGTGGCCATCACCTACCCCTCCCCTTGTTGGGTATTCCGTTAAAGGAATCCTGTGGTCGTGGATCCTGTCCGATGCCCTGCTGGTGGCTAGGGCCATGGCACGACCCCTGGTGACATCAGGGGAAGCTTCCAATTGTATTTGCATCAACAAGCTCCTCCCATTGGCTGTTAAGCTTCAGGTGACTCCCCGCTGAGCGGGGTGGAGTCAAATATACCTTGTTTGATCCAATGCTTATGCCAATACCATTCACATACTGTAACAAATAAAGTTGTGGCCTTCTTTGGCCCATTAACCTAAAATACATGTGTCCTTGAGTCTTATTTATCCCTAAGCGGGTGACAGGTCCTTGACTCACAACTAAATGCTGCTTACGGCCAGTAATGCATTGCACTGGTGTGGGGCCACAGGGGTGTAGAAAGCTGCCTTATACTAAGTTCATTGGTTCATTTAGCTCAGTATTGTCTGCTCAGTTTTATCTGACTTTTAGCAGCTCTCCAGGGTTTCAGAAAATGCACTTCTGTACGTGCCCACATGTGCCCATGGTACATGTATGCTACTAAAGATTCCTTGTTTACTCTAATACAAGCATCAGGTGCATGTGTTTCCAAAATCAAAGGTAGCACTACAAAAGCATATTGCAACAATCCAGCCTGGTGCAGCATAACTCAACTGATATCTTGGTGGATATAAATCACCATATTGTTCAACGATATGCAGTTGAATGTGTGGGCGCGAATGTGCGCTTCCTGCCATAGCCCCAGACCAGGCCTAATCAGACAGAATCTGAATCACTCTCTGGTTGAAATAATGGATGAACATACATGGCTGCTGTGAAGTTCAAAGCCAAAATTCACAGAACCAAAGTTAAAAGAAGGTTTATCAAGGGATTCTCCAAATATGTGACAGGGCTTAAGGCTCAGTTTCCAAGAACCTCTACTCAGAAGTAATTCCCACTGAGTTTAATGAGACTTACTCCATGGTAGATGTGATTAGGATGTCAGGCTTGGGAAGCTGCTTCAATGAGTGTTTTAGATCTCCCCTGTCATCTGAGACAATCTGAACTGATTTTTTCTTTTCTAAACTTACTTGCATACATGACTCATTTGCCTTCCTATAACAAAAGAGTTCTCAGAGTGGCTCACAAAATAAAAACAATTTAAAACAACCACCAAATGCATAAAACAATACAACAACAACAACAACAAATTTATTAAATTTGTGAGGTCCATGCCTTTACACAAAATACCATAAAACATTATTAAAAGATAAACAAAAAGATTATAAAAGTAAGCTAAAATTCATGCCATGCTGTCCCAGCAAGGAAACTACCCAATAAACCCCACCATTCAGGGAAGAAGATACAACAACAGGTTAGGAGAGCAATGGGAGGGACCTCACCGTTTCATCCAGGAACCATACCCTAGTTTTCATAGCCTTCACCACAAAGACCGCTACCACGTGAGAAATCCGTGGATCAGCGTCCACCAGTAAAAACTTTACTTGGTCCTCAGAGTTGACTATTGATTTGGGAATAGTTTGTAACATCGCATCCCTGAAGGCCGAATAGATGGGACAATACAACATGTAATGTATGAGATCCTCTTTGGTTCTCATATAACAAGGACATATCCGCTGCTCTACTGGGATTTTTGCATATCTGCCTGACAGATAGGCCGTAGGAATGGTTTGAAAACGGGCCATAGTAAAGGCTCTCCGAAGAGTGGGATTGGTGATATTCGCCAAGTAATTGGCGCAGATTTTGACTGCTTTCAGTCGGGGAAACCAGTGGGAGGACCCTGGGATCTGTATTTTTGTGGTATCTAACAGAGCGTCTCTCTCCAGGATGCATTTCCGGAGTTTGTCCGGGCTCCACCGTTTGAGGATATTAAACTCCGGTAGGGTGTATCTGACCAGGATCTCAGTTAAGTTTTGGCGCCAAGTGGTGTTCTTTTGAAAAGATACAAAGGCTTGTTTGGCCAATAAGGTGTTTGAAGTGTTTGCAAGGTTGATGTAAAATCGTAGGAATCTTAAGTGGGCCCTGGCAGATACAGAGGGTAAACCAACCTCCACCCTCAAGAGAGCTGCTGGGGTTCCTTGCGGAAGGCCTAGAATCCTCTTGAGATAGTAGTTTTGCAAAATTTCAAGCCGTTCCAACAGCCTCTGGTTCCACCCCCAGAGTTCTATCCCATATAACATCTGGGGAATAGCTTTCCCAACAAAAGCTCTTAATGCCGGGATCACCAATTGTCCTCCCCTGGTATGGAAGAAACTAAGCAAAACACCAATTGTTCTTCGTGTTAGGATGGTTACAGCCTTAAAGTGGGCTAGCCAGCTAGATGTAGCCTGGAATGTAACACCCAGATATTTAAAAAAAGGGCACTGTTCAATCACATGTTCATCTAAAGACCATCTAAAGGTGTGGCGAGCTCTAGTGAACACCACAATTTTTGTTTTGTCATGGTTTATCTTTAGTGAATTATGGGAACAGTAGGCTGCGATCCCCTCCAGCATGCTGCGTAAGCCTCTTCGGGTGAGTGCCATTAAAACCATGTCATCGGCATATAGCAAAATATTCAGGCGTTTACCTTCAAGGGCTGGAGCCGATGACTTGTACTTTGCCATGTACTGAACAATGTCGTTTATATAAAAGTTAAAAAGAAATGGGGCTAGCAGGCATCCCTGTTTGACCCCTTTCCCCAATGGCAGTGGGTCCGTAAGAGTTCCCGATGACCCAGTTCTGATTTTGACTGTAATGTCTGTATGTAACTCTCTGAGAATTTTTAAAAGTCGTCTGTCAATGTCCGTTTCATATAATTTTTTCCATAGTCTATCTCTACAGATTGAGTCGAAGGCAGATGTCAAGTCAACGAAGGCCACAAAGAGTCTGCTCTTATACGCTTTTGCATATTTAGCTACCAGGGTCTGTAGTGCCATGCAGTGACCTATCGTATTGTGGCCCTTTCTAAATCCTGCCTGTTCCTGGTTGAACAGGTTAGAATGGTCCGCCCAATCTACCAGCTTGTTTAATAAGTACCGGGTATAAAGTTTGTATGCGATGTCCAGAAGGCTTATAGGGCGGTAGTTTGCTGGATCTTGAATGTCTCCCTTCTTATAGATGGGGACTACCACACTTAGTTTCCAGTTTGCTGGGATTTTACATGTGTTGTTTATTGCCGTAAAAAGTTTGGCCAAAAAGATGGCCCACCATTGGGCATTTGATTTAAAAACCTCAGGGGGGATCATGTCCTCACCAGGAGCTTTGCCATTTTTTAAAGTTTTAATTAGCTGTAGGCACTCTGATTCCGTAACAGGATCCCAACTAGCTAGATGCTCATTCTTCAATGGGAGGAACGGACTCAAATTAGCAGTATTTGAGAGTGTGTATAGCTTGAGAAAGTGTTGATACCACACATCGGATGGAATACTGCTGTTTACAATTTTTCCTTTGGATGAGACTCCCTGTGCTACTATTGCCCAGAATTTTCTATCGTCTCGCGATTTAATCGCCTTATCAAGTGCCTCCCATTGTTCCTTCCTGTAAAGGGATTTCTTGAGTTTTAAGGTGTTTTTATAGTGAGAGCGCCATCTGTGGAAATTTACCATAGATGACAAAGTCCTCTCCTGTTTTACCTTATTTTGTTGTTTCCTAAGCAGGGATCTTAGCTTCCGGCAGTCTTTGTCAAACCAGACCCCCGATTTGTTATGTTGTTTGGGAGGCCTGGTGTTTATAAGAAATGGGAAAAGGGACTCTGAGACCCGCTGATATAGTGAAAAAGGATCAAAGTTAGGTAAAGGACACTGGTCTCTCAGAACCAATAAATCTGGAGAGTGCAGGTGTTGATTGATTTTAAGCTCCAGCTCGCTGTTCCATTTACGCCTGCGTGGGGCCGGTGCTTGAGGAGGGGCTGCACAATGTAGATGTTGTAATCCCCCTGATTCGAGGGGAGTTAGTGAGATTGCTCTAGGAAGATGGTCGCTCTCAGTTCTGTTAAAAGTGCTGAGACCCTGTGCCCTCTCCAAAATTGTTGGAGAGACCAGGATATGGTCAATCACACTTGCACCACGAGGGCCGATAAAAGAGAAGAAACCTCCTGACCTATCCATGTAAGTACCATGCAGGTTGTACAAATTATGCTTAAAAGCAATCTCCAGTAATGTAATACCTGCCTTATTCAAGACCTTTTCATCAGAACTCCAAGGGATAAACCAGTCTGCCTCTGGTGAAAACTGGGTTTTGGAGCCATACGAATTGATGTCGCTGCCTATCCTGGCATTAAAGTCACCTGCCAGCAGGATGTTCCAGTCAGGAAATTCTATTTTGGCCTTCTCCAAGCATGACTCCAAATCTTCCCAGATTTGTACTGTCTGAGAGGAAGTACACACGGGGGGAATATAAACGTTGAAACATAGAAGATCTCCTCCTGTGTTATTGGAGATAAGTAAAATCTGAAAATTGTTGTTCTTCATCCACTGCAGTTGTCGCACCCTGTACCCTTGCTCTATAGGAATAAAAGTGACCAAACCGCCGCTAGGTCGGCCACGGTTATTTAGTTTTTTCGCAGGGGTAGCAAAAGCCGCATAACCCTGTAAGTAAGGGGGATGAGAGTCTAGGCACCAGGTCTCTTGTAGACAAATAATCTGGAATTTTGAGAGAAAATCCAGGAAATCAGCATCGCCCTGCTTAGACAGCCAGCCCGCCACATTCCACGATAAGATGTGAAAATATGGTGGTGAGGGGAACAAAGGTAGACTCCTCTGTTTGTTCTTTAGGATGATGGAATGAATGTTTTTGTAGAGGTGGAGTGAGCTGTTGAGATCATTTGTGGTAGGTACTAACCTAGTGAGTTTTGTTTCCCTGGCGTGGTGTCCCCTCGCTGTATCTGTCTTTCAATCCTCCACCTGAATGCCATCTAAGGATCCTGAGGCATCCACAAAGATTGAACCGTTCCTACTCATCGGCATGGCAAGGTCTACCTGGTGTATTGTTGTTTGAGGTATTAAGGGTTGTGTGGGAGAACCCACTTCTTCGGGGGACAGGAACCGGCACTGCATCCAGTCTTCGTTGGATAAGGGCTTTGTTGTGTTAGTAGCAAAATTAAATTCCAAAGGAGCAGAAAAACCTTGGCGGAGTAAGGATTTTTTAATGGTTTGTAACCTAGCTATTAACGCATCCTGGGACTGTTGAATCTGCTCAAGGGAGGCTAAAAAGAGCATCTCCTTTTCATTTAAGATATCTTTTTTGGGTTCATTGGAAGGGAGTAAAGTTTTTTGGAGCTTAGCCTTCTGTTTGGAAATTTTGACTGCCTCCGGTTGACCTTGTTTGCAGTTTTCAGAAGCCATTTCCAATTCTGTGCGCAGACTAGTAGGCTTGCGTGTTCCTAAGAGGGATGGTGGAACGCCGGACTCTTCAAAAAGGCGGGTCACCAACAGGCCAGCCCTCTGGAGCCTGTCCCTCTTGTCCAAGATTTGTTTAGTTACCGACCAGTCCTTAAAGGTCACCACAACTCTGTTTTGGGCCTTATCAAAAGGAAGAAATTTTACGCTGACAATATTTCCTGCTGGTATAAGGCCTCTGATGACTAAGTCAGTTTTCTTAAGTAAATAAATTCTCTGTTGTGCAAGCGTGGAAAGGCCTCCATGCTTGAAGAGAGGGAGGAGGACTAATTTATGTTTAATTAAAATTAAGTTCTGGCTCTTTTGTACTCCCTTCTGGGGAGTTTCTTGCTTTGGGTCTGGAGTTTTCTTTAATTTTCCACTAGAGGGCAGCGATTGTTTTGCTAGCCTTGGAGGGCTAGCCACCTGATGTTTATTTAAAATGTTTGGGCTTTGGCTCTTATTTGGCGTTGTTATGTTGGGGTTCTTTGTGCTTGAGTTCTCCAGAATCTTGAATAACTTTGAGAAATTCACTTTCCCAGTCCGAGAGGGCAGCTTAGCCTTTCGACCCATTTTCACATTCTTCGGCTTCTTCTTGTGCATTGGGCTCTTTCCCTTTAAGGAAGGTTTCCTAGTGGCCAGTACTTTTCCTTGGACTAGTTTGGCTCTGCTTGTTTTCCTTTCTTTGATGTTGGACTGGGTTTTATTTCCATTTGGCTTGTTGATGGCTTCTTTGTGAATACACATAACACTGCTTTGAAACAACTCTGGGTTAAGATTTGAAAGATTTTTTTTTTAAAGCAAAAGATAAAGCAACAGAGCTAAACAAGCATAAGATTTTAAAAGCCAGTGAAAATAAAAAGGTCTTTGTGTGGCATCAGACACCCCCATCCCAAATAAAGGGGGGGGGGAGGGAATAGCTTTGGCTCTTTCTTTTGTGTCTCAAAACCCTGCAAATGATTTTATTTATTTATTTAATGTATTTATCCCATACTATATGGGATTTTATTTACGATATGGGATAACATTTCACATGCAAGTTTCTCTAGTCAGTAAATTTAGGACAAACAATATGAAGTAGCAAACAATCTGTTTAAATATTTGACAAAGATGGCAGGGGCGGGGTAGAGAAATTAAATTAAGTTTGCATTTAAAGGTGAACCTACCAAATTCATGATTTCTAAAAGAATACATGAAATGACACACAGCTGTCCTTTGAAATTCACATTTCTCCTAATTTCCCCAGCCCAGTAAAAAAAATGCATAAAGTAGGGTAAAGTGTGCATAAAATCTGTGAAAATGGCATATGGAAAAGAATTGTATTGGGTAAACATCTTTGCAAAATTGTGTATATTAGGAAAAGTTGCATAGAAAAATAATTTGTTAGGGAAAAAATTACACTAATACGCTGAGGAAATTACAGTGTTACCTTGGGTTAAGTACTTAATTCGTACCGGAGGTCCGTACTTAACCTGAAACTGTTTTTAACCTGAAGCACCACTTTAGCTAATGGGGCCTCCTCCCACCGCGCCACCGGAGCACGATTTCTGTTCTCATCCTGAAGCAAAGTTCTTAACCCAAGGTACTATTTCTGGGTAGCGGAGTCTGTAACCTGAAGCGTATGTAACCTGAAGCGTATGTACCTGAGGTAGCACTATACATGTGTGTCGTCCCCCCACCTCCAGAAACGTGGAGAACCGAATTTAAGATTGGAAAAAATGAGAAACTGAGAGAGCAAAAATTGACAAATTCATCCATCCCTAGTGTTTGCGAAATGAACTAATCTTAATAGGGATAACTTTCCAGCTGTATAGCTAAGAACCTGCCAGTTCCTTTCTTCCCCTTTCTTCCCTACTGCCAGCCAGGCATAGAAACAGATTTGATGTGGCTGTATTATTCAGAAAACCCAGGTGCTTTGAGTTGAGCACTTTTAGCTGCCCTGCATAATAAAAATGATTTTGAAAAGCATAGAGCTACATTTCAGAAACTTTTTTTTTTAAGAATCTGAGAAAAAGGTTAGAGTGGCATGAAAAATTTGTAATGTGTACAAGAGAAATAAGGACAGAAGCAAGCTTTGAACAGAAAGTCATGATGGATAAATCCATTTGGAATTCATGAAATAAGGACAATTTTTTATCCAATAATATGAAATAATTATTATTATTTTTGCAAATGAGGAGCAGTATGGAAATACAGAAGACAATCAGATGTTCCCTACATTCATGCCGAAGTGATTTTATGAAGCTTTTTTGCATATGAAGTGTACTTAAAGAAATAAATGCAGGGTTCAGTCTGGCCTCCATACATGCTCTCTTCCATTGACATGAGAAAACTAAAAGTGTTTGGTCAGTTGCTCAGAGAACCTGAAAGTGATTAACTTTTCCTTGGTTGCTTTGGAGGTGGGATGGGGAAATGGATGGCCAGTTTGACATGAACTAAATCCAATTCAGATTACAGTACCTAGGGTTACATACACTTCAGGTTACATACGCTTCAGGTTACAGACTCTGCTAACCCAGAAATATTACCTCGGGTTAAGAACTTTGCTTCAAGTTAAGAACAGAAATCGTGCTCCGGTGGCGTGGCGGCAGTGGGAGGCCCCATTAGTTAAAGTGGTGCTTCAGGTTAAGAACAGTTTCAGGTCAAGAACGGACCCCCGGAACGAATTAAGTACTTAACCCGAGGTACCACTGTATGTTTTATCTCATCTATCTGCCTTGTTAATTTCCTTAGCACAGAAGCTACTTTTCCGTCTTGTATAAACCTTGAACTCTCCCAGATGAACTACAATTTTGATTAATTAGGTTTAGATGTTTTATATCCATGGTTGCATCTAATTGCTAACTGATTGTTATGATCTTAATTTCAATTGCCTGGCAATGTGTTGGGAAACAAAAGATGATCAAAATGAAACATTGTTGATTTGCCCCTCTTGAGGACAAATGCTGTAGCAGAAAATACAAGTTTTATTTCCAATATATTGATCATTGCTGTTGTACCCATGCCTCCGTTCCATCAGCCGTTCTGCCTTCAAACATCGATCTCGCCATTTGGAATATAACATATTTCTGTATGTTAATTTTAACTAATATAGGCAAATTTATGCACATCCCGCCCCCAAAGATATGCATTTTTGTACATGCTGTTTTATTGGAGAACTGTATTGCAACACTAGGATTAAGTGCAAATTTCGAAGGATAGTTGGGTTTCGGTTTCTGCATTGGTTTGAGAAGTGTGAATTAGGTCACTTCTTATTTAAATGTAAACAGAATTGCATTAGTTAAGTTTCTTTAAGGAGCTTTGCACACTGCAGTTCAGGATCGTGACCACAACATCCAGCCCACTATTTGCAAAGCCTTGCAGCTGCACGAGGCAGTGCATTACCTTCACTGTTGCAGTTTGCTTGTGATTTGTCAGCTAGAATTTATACATTTTGCAGGAACATTGAGAAACCACGAAGGTTCAAACAGCAGCTCAGAAATAGAGCTGACATTTAACTTTTGCTTCTATACCCACTGAAGATGTCAGCTAAACCCACCAAAATCAGTGATATTTTCCTATAATCCCAAAGAGGCTTCATGCCATTTTAAAGAACAATCTTAGAGCCAAGCCTGTCTTTCAGAACGTGTCAGGCAGAATATTTGTCATTTTCAAGGGCATCATGAGAATCCAATGTTCTTTACACACACAAAAAGGCCTCAGATGTGAAGGCTTCTGTTCTCATTGAGATGATAAACCTGTGCTTGTGCTGTACTTCTTCAGACCGTAGGAAACTGTTCAATTAATTGGACGTCTGTCCATTACAAAAAACTACAACAGCACCCATGCACTAAAATGCAAGCAGAAGAGTCAATACTGGCTAGCACTGAGCTCCATTGACAATTCCCCCTACTTTTCACAACCCTTCAAATGGTATGAAATTGGAGGAGAATTGAATGTTGAACCATCGTCTCCTCCCACAAAGCAGAAGGACGGCAGTGATCATTATCCTTTCTCTGACTGGTAATGGCCTTACAAGTCATCACTTCGTTCTTCTCTGTAGTGTAAACAGGTACATTACATTTACATGTTGGGTATTGAGGGTGGGGGCTGGGTTTGAAGGTCATCTCTGAGGTCCTGCTAAGGTGTTGGCCTCAGCAGATGCCTGATGATGCTAACCTCTGACACTGGTTTTGACCTGCTAGTTTACAGGGACAATTTTTTGATCAAAAACATAGTAAGATTATCATATTATTTCATGTTCTATGAGCACATAATAACATGATCATATTGAATTCAACTTTTAAACCACAAAGCTGGTTGATGTTCATATTGGTCAAAGGAAGGAAAATGAGAGTGCAGTGAAGAGGAATCTATATTGCTCAGAATTATGCAAAGAGTTACCATGAGGTAATAGAGGCAGGAGTTCTGATTGAAAAACCCCAAACCTTTTTTTGTCTGATCTGCACTGCTGAGGATAAAATGAGTCTCAGATGCTTTTCTTCTAAGCTAATCCCTGATTTGTTTCAACAATCATGTGTGCCAATGTTCTGTAGTGCTTAGGATGGAGAATTATTTAGAGATGTAATGTGAAACTACAGATTTCCTTTATCCATCACAGCTTGCATGCTGAATGTCAATCTTTGTAGATACAGCAATTCATCTAAGAAAATCCATAGATCAAAAAAGTACAGATGTTCGGTTTCTTGTTAACTCTTTGAGTACCGTACAAAAAGGTGTAAGGCAACAGTTCTTACAGTTGAGTAAGTGTGAGAATACTTAGAAGGGGAGAGAGAGAGACTGCAGATCAGTTTAAAGGAATGTGGTCTGCAATGTAGCAATAACTCCTAGACAATATTGATGAATTCAAGAACATTGACTAGAGTTCTTCTGCTTTTGCTTTTACTATGCAACTCAGTTCAGTAATTTGTTTGAGATATATATGGTGGCTAACTCTACTGTTTCTTAAATTTAGGTCAGTTCTACCCATATTTGGGACATTATATGCATTTTTTTTGTCAAAGGCTCAATCAGGATAGTAATGGCTGATGAGTAGTAAGGACATGTTTTAATATATTTATGTGCTGCTAACCAGTCCCACACACACACATGGTGAGTCTTTTAAAAGAGGCCCCATGGAACATGTGCACTCTGTATCCACGGGGCCTCTTTTAAAGGACTCACCCTGTATATATATATACACACCAAAGAAAGCTGACTACCATAATTGGCATTAATTACAATTTATTATGATGCTGTTAGTCATGGGGAAAAGCAAAGGACAGAAGCTCTTCCTCCTGACAACTAAGTCTCACTGAGCCCCTTGCTTTTGAAGTTTCATCTGGAATTTATGAATGTTTCCAAGCCTATCTTCATACACAGAGTGCTGTTGTGTTCAGGTTCTGCTTGGGGACTTCTCATAGGCATCTGGTTGGCCCCTGTGAGAACAAAGTGCTAGAACATACGTGCTTTTGGCAGAGTCCAACAAGACTCTTCCTATGTTCCAACACGTGTCCGATGGGATGAATTTTGTAAAAAAGGAAGGAAGGAAGGAAGGAAGGAAGGAAGGAAGGAAGGGTGCAAGAGCTCTCCTCCACTCTCAGTCCAATCCTTCTAAAAAGGATCTGATAGGGTTTTGGTCAAGGATTTTTAACCATCTTTGGACCCCTTCACCCTATGCTTTATTTATTTTGTTTTTTAAACCCTGTTTAGTTGCTGTAGTTATAACCACGTACTAAGTACACATTAAATTCTAACTTAAAATGTTTCCAATTGTTGGAACAGTGAGAAGAGTTTAAAAAAATGGAGTTCTAAAACCTAAGATTGCCCTATTTAATTGCTTTTTAATACCCCTTTTGTTTAGTGCAGCATGTAGAGTACATGCAACTTCTGTAAAAAGGCAGCTAACGAATAACATGATGACAAGTATCCTGGGGGGGGGGGGGGACTCCTCTCTTATTATACATTAGTTCTGATGCCATTTTCTATATGATGGAAGCACTCCAAGTTAATGAACATCGAAAGTTGAAATAGAACTGTTATTTTTCAAATACTTTGCAGATTTCTCAAAGGTCCTTATTAATACAGCCCAAGAATGCAGCCCCATAAATCCTACACCCTGCTGAAACATATCCATCTGCAGCAAAGAAATAAATGCTCACAAGAAATTCGGGAAGGGAACTTAAGAACCGAATGAGATTCTGAAAGTATTTTTCATCACTGCAGTCCTTGATTCAGATCTAGGCAGATGAATAGTGTGGCACATCTTTACTCATTTTTATATTGCATGCAACATCACTATCAACTACCTTGTTAGGAATAATTATGTTTCAATATTATTATACTGGTAGCTATATTCTTCCAATGGCGCAGTTTCGGTTTTTTGTTCCACAGGATATGTATGTGTGTATCTTGCACTTGAACATATTAATTGGTCTGGAAACTATTAATATTTTTACAGGTACACAAAAGCAAAAGAAAAGAAAAAAAGTCTCATGGCCAATATAAAGCTTTCATCGATGAATTATCTACTACCAAGAACTGACAAGCTAATTGAATGTGTCAGTCAGAGGAAGGAGATATATAACTATACAATTTCCATTGCACAAAGCACTATTTTTAGTGCTTCCATCAGAAAGTCATTTTTTCTTATCCATTATGGACAAAGGGGAGGCCTACAAAGTTCCTGAATCCATGACTTCTTTAATTTTAAATCTTGCCGAAATGGCTGTTTTTCACTGAGAGGACTAAATGATATATAGCCACTCAGTAGGAATGTGTACCTTGCTCTCAGTCAAGAAACTTGATAAAGAATTAAATTCTCTGGAGCACTCAAGAGTTGCTGAAGTTAGAGCAAGAAAGGTGCTGTATTAGTTAACAAGGCAATAAAGACTGCTGGGTTGCATCCAGTTAAGTCTCTCCACTCTGAGCAGACTTTGGTGAGATGAAAGTTGCAAAAAAAGAAGAAGTCTTTTTTTGAATGTTAATTGTATGGGTGGTGACAAAATGACACCTCCTCCCCAAAAGATTTGAGTGGGCGGGCGTGGATCTCTGAAATTTTGGGGAGGGGGCTGCTGCAAACCTTATTTTCACTTTAAGAGGTGCTTTAGAACTTAAAAAAAAGTTCTACTTCCACTTACAATTGCCTGAGTCTCTCTCATCAGCTTCCCACTGAGATTTTCAGACCAGAAAACAGTCTTTGTATGAATGTGAAGAGATCGATAATACATCAGATTTAGTGAACGGCAAAGCAGGGCAAAGCTGCAAACAGTGTCTATATGCCCCACAAGTCTCCAGCGTGTGGCAGAATGCTACTAGGTTTGTTAGTTTGGGTTCACTGTATTAGGCTTAGGAGCAATCAGATATAGGAAATGCAGGCTGTTGTTGCAACACAGGCCATGCATGAGATGGTTATCAATCTCCTTTCTCCTAACTGGGCTATCTACAGTTTCCATCCCTTGGGGACCTCCAAGCCAGGTTCCTGTTTACTGAGGCGGCAAGTTAACCTCCACTGAATCTGCCACATCTGAGATTGCATGAGGTGACCTAGTGTGACATATAGAAAGTTGGCTGTGTTGGAGCAGCATGAAACACTTGGAGTAGTCCACTAACACTTTTCCTTTGTTCTTAAAGCAATTAAGACTGGCTTAAAATAGATGATGGTTTTAAGAGAAGGGGGCAGGACAATCTAATCCAGTAATGAAACATAGGTAAAGGTACCCCTGACCATTAGGTCCAGTTGTGGACAACTCTGGGGTTGTGGCACTCATCTCGCTCTATAGGCCGAGGGAGCCGGCATACAGCTTCCGGGTCATGTGGCCAGCATGCCTAAGCCGCCTCTGGCGAACCAGAGCAGTGCATGGAAACGCCGTTTACCTTCCCACCGGAGTGGTACCTATTTATCTACTTGCACTTTGATGTGTTTTCGAACTGCTAGGTGGGCAGAAGCTGGGAAGTTCCTGATCAGTGCCATCGGTCTAACTATAAGATTTGCTACGACAATATACGAAAACTTCAGATATGGTCTGTTATTTTACTTCTTATTTTTATTTCACAAAACTATCTTCTCCCGAATAGACCATCCTCAACAGCGATACCAGCATGACAGCCATGACTCTGCAGGGGTCATAATGGTGGCACTGACTTAATAAAAAATTATTTAAAAAAACACAACAACAAAAAAACATAATGGTGGCACTGGAGGCGGGTTAAGTGGGGCAAATGTTCACAATCAGGTAGCACAGACTGGGATAATTATACAAAGCTAAATGTTTAAAGTGGCTGTGATCAGCAGATATTGTTGTTTGAAAAATTAAAAGTACACAGTTTCTTCCTAAGTGTTAATGTCAGAAATGTCAACCTTGAAGAGATGACATTTTCAACACGAAAACAGAAATACTTTGAAAACTGCTCGATAATAGTGCAGAAAATGTCAAATGCTTCACTTTGTAGCCATTCCACATCTGTTTTCCAGCCAGGTCATCTCTGGAGTTTAAGTGTTAGAGCACAGAATAATTATTTTTTTTCTCATTTCACATTTTTAATGATGTCTGCATGATAAAGAGCCAAACTTAGTGTGCTGTATAACAGTGAAGCATGTAAACATGTCTTAGAACGGAAAAGGTAAGTAGTCCTATGTACGTTTATTCAGAACTGAGCCCCACTATGTTCAATGGAACTTAGTCCCAGCTTAGTGTGTATATGCTGATGTAACAATTAAGCTTAATTCCTGTCTTCCCAGACCCAATTGTTCCATCACCAGGGCCGCATGGCAGCTTTTTGCTTATGGCCCAGTCCCGTGCTACTCTACTACATTTTAGAGAAATGAGCCACATAAGCTGGCCTCTTTGTCAAGCAAATAACCTTTGCTTATCTTCAAATTGAGGGGAGAGGTGGTGTGATGGGGGGGGGTGGCTATATAAGTGGCGGCGTGTTGTTGGGGCCTTACCTGGCTTTGCGCCGCCGAACACCCGCCCACCCAGCCTTTCTTAGGTTTTGCTTTGGCCTTGCTCTGGACTTTGGTTGGTCCCCCGTTTTGGAACAGGGGGCAGATAGGAATTTTTTCCACTTGGCAGATTGACACTGGCCATTTGGTTTTCGCCTACCTCTTAGCAATCATCACAACTTTGTAAGGTTTGGCAGTTAGGCAATGGCTTAGTGAGATGTGGGGGAGGGGAGGTGCAGCCCTTACCTGCCCCTCCAGGTACAAGGGTATTCTGTTAAAGGAATCCATGGGTCTGGATCTCGTCCAAAGTCTGCTTGAGGAGCTAGGGGAATGCCGGGACCCACCGGGAACCCCAGGGTGAGCTTCAGTTGGTTGCCATCGACGGAGCTCACTCTTTTGGTGGTTTACCCTTCCAGACTCCCTGCGAGGTGGGCAGGAGTCAGATATAGATTTGCCAGTGCCTAAGCCAATACCACTCACATTCTGTATTCAATAAAGTTGTGACCTAAATTTGCCCATTAACATTTAAACTAAAATATTTGTGTCAATGTGTCTTTATTATTCTGGGGGGGGGAGGGGTGTTCTGCGGCCTTAACATGCAAATGTTGAATGAATTCAAAGCTAATTCCGCTGAGCGCCCACAGAAAAAACCCCAGCACTGAAACACAACATACCTATGGACCTAGAAATCCACCAAATCCCAAGCAGCTCAATGGTGTTGCTGACACTAATTAGCAGCAGTTCCCCAAGAATATTGCCAAAACCTACCAGAGAATGCAAAGAAGGTGTTCTTCCACTGAGCTGAGTAATTTAAAAAATAATAGATTTATTGCATTAGCCGAGTGGCCATAGCATGATATACATTGAAATAACAACATAAAATGGGGGTGGGGAGGTAGAGGTAGATATCGTCCTGGGCGAATACTTAAAGAAAGAGAGGAGAAAACAAAAACAAAAACTGCTGAGGCTGGAGGAGGACCGTTGAAGGGTCCTTCAGCTCCTCAGATTAGTCCTAACTCGATTGTCCTTGTACAATAAGGCTACTTGGAACTTCGTTCGGTTGTGCGGCGTATCGACTGCAGCTGTGGTGTTAAGGAAGAAGTTAGTGCCGCTTTCCTCTTCATCACACTAAGCAGGAAGTTAGCTGTCATCTCGGTAATCCAACAATCAGAATCCTGCAAAAAGAGGGACACTATCCAAGGCTGGATTGGGAGATGGAACTTATTCACGAGGGGAGTTAAAAACCGAGATCTTTCATCTGTCCAGTTGGGACAGAAGAGCATTACATGTTCCATAGTCTCCAGGGCCGTGTCATTACAGGAGCATGTTCTGTTTGCGATGGGAACTCTGGAATAACGACCCGACAGAACTGCTGTAGGAAAACAGTTGAGACGGGCACAGGTAAAGGCCCTTCGCTTAGCCTCCGAAGAAATTGTGAAGCAGTATAGAGGGATCCCTTCAGGGGGTGGAATAGCTAGGGCTAAGCCTGAACACGGTCCTCTTGCACAAGAAGCTGTGTTAGAGAAGTCAAGTTGCTGTAGTTTCTTTTTAATTGGGGGTAGGGCCACCGGGCTGATACACTCTAAGTTAAGAACAGTTTTACAATTCAAATTGAGAAGAGAGCGGAATTTGAGGTTAATTGTAGTTTTCCAAGGGGAATTATGAATATCTCTTAGGATCAGATTGGAAAAACCACCTCTAATTCGAGCATCCGATGCTAATAGGTGGAAGGTGTAGGAAATGGCTCGACTCCATGCTCGTCTAACAATTGAAGGCTGGGCGAACTCGAGTCGTAGGGCTGCACCTGAGACACATCTCGGGACGCCGGAAAGAGATCTCAGAAACATATGAAGTGGGCGATCCAAGTTACCTGATATTGCTGTAGTCCATACTTCGCATCCATATAATAATTTATGGACAACTTTGGCATTAAATATTTGAATTGCTGCTGGAAGGTGTTTGCCGCCCTTCTGGTGGTAAAATCGGACAATGGCGTTAGAGGTCGTGGTTGCAGCGAGAAAGGCAGATTGTAGATGGGTGGTCCAGGAGAGATTATAAGTGAATATTAAGCCTAGATATTTAAAGGCTTTTACCTTTTCTAAGTAGCCACCTGTGATCTTAAGCGGCTCCAACTTGAGTTTGCGGGAACGAGTGAAGTGGAGGACTTTCGATTTTTTATAATTAATATTAAGAGCTTCCGCCTTACAATAGGCGATAAATGCATTAACTGCATTTGCTAGGTCCGCAGCTGTTCTGGATAAGATGACGGCATCATCAGCATAGAAAAGGGAAGCAACGGGGTGGCCTACTAAGTGAGGAGGATACTTAGATGCTAGCTTCAAAGTGGAAATTGCATCATGAAGATAGAGATTAAACAGTAAAGGGGCCAAGAGACAACCTTGTCGGACGCCCTTGGCCGTTGGAAATGGAGTAGTGAGGGAGCCGTTAGGACCAGTTCGGACGCGAGCTGTGGTGTTTGAATAAAGGGAGATAATTAGGGAGAGGAGGTGCGGATCAATTCCCAGATGGGCAAGTTTGGACCATAATCTCTGCCTAGGAATGGAATCAAAGGCGGCCTCCAGGTCCATGAAAGCGGCAAATAGGTGGCCTTGCCTTGGAGCAGTGTATTTACTGGCAAGGTGATAGAGAGTTAAACAGTGGTCCATGGTTGACGCTGACTTTCGGAAACCAATCTGTTCTAGCGGTAGAATGTTCCTCTCCTGGACCCATGAGAGAAGTTCCTCCAGTAAAACAGCGGCAAATATTTTCCCCGGGATGGATAATAAGCTGATGGGGCGATAGTTCCTAGGGATGTTTGGCTGGCCGCCTTGGAAGATCGGAACTATTATAGCTTCTCTCCAGGAGTCGGGGATGTCTAGGGCGGAGGAGATAGCGGTGAATACAGGAGTCAGGTGTTCGCTCCACCAAAGAGGATCAGTCAGGAAAAGGTCCAACGGGACCATGTCTGGGCCGGGGGCCTTATTCCTTCGCATTGACATTATGATGTTGAAAATGCGAGTTGAGGTAAAGTTTATTGAAGAAGTGGGACTAAGAGAGCAGGAACTGAGGTCCGACGGGGATTGAAGGAGATCTGTAAGATGGTTTGGAGAAGCGAAACTGGTTGAATAATAGGCAATCCATTCATCAGCGGAAATCTGGGTAGCTGAATTGAATGGTGCCGAAGGTCTAACTAGGCGCCAGAAGGAGCGGGAGTCATGCCTCTCTACAGCCGAACGAAGAGTGGACCAAGCCTCAAGGATGTGCTGCTGTTTCTTGCAATTAATCATGTTTCTATATGTCCTTTTAATATCTATGAGCTTTGCACGGGTTTGGGGGTCGTTGGAAAATTTGATGATTCTGACCATTTTCCTAATTCGCCTTCTTAGGGCTTTACATTCCTTGTCAAACCAGGGCGATTCAGAGAAGAGGCGTTGGTAAGTAGGCGAGGTGGTGGTTATGTAAGTTGTTGAGAAAGCATCAAGTAATTTCCGGTATTGGTCAGCGGGCAGGATTGGATCAGAGGGAACTGCAGACATATCAAATGATTTTTGTATGTCCAGGGCAAGAGAGGAGCTGAGGCTTGTCCATTTCTTTGTTTTGTATACAGGGTGGCTTTGTACCATGGTTCTATAGTTTGAGGGGACTGGAAGTGGCTCTATTAGGTTTAACATTAGAGTCAATGGAAGGTGGTCACCACCAAAATATTCAGCCACTTCCATTTTTGTAGAAATTGAGAATAGCTCCGGCGTCAATAAAATGTAGTCGACAACACTGGTTCCCCGGGAAGTGATGCACGTTAATTGCTGCGAGGACAAGGGAGTAATGTTACCATTTGCGATGCAGAGATCGTTTTCCATGGCCAGTTCGGCCATCAGCCTCCCCGACGCATTTGTTATAGGATCAAGAGAGCATCTGTTTCCCCAGGGGGGCTGCAGGGGATTGTCCAGGAGTGCTGCGGGAGATATTATATCATCGTCGTTGGGACCTATTCTTGCATTAAAGTCGCCTAAGAGGATTTGAGGGAGTCCTGGGTTAGTTGTTTGAAGATCATGGAGCCAAGACGAAAGTTCAGACCACCTTTCATTGCGGTCGAAATCATTAATTGCTGGGGGCAGATATACTGTAGTTATCAACCATGGGCTTTTGGTCTTTGGGAGATGGATCTTTATGGTGAGAAAGTAAGGGGAAGATTTAATTTCCTCGCAAATAGTGAAGGATAAGCTGGTTGAAATAAGACAGGCGAGGCCAACTTGGGGGCGACCCCTGTTGGTTAGTTTACGAGCACAGGAGCTAAAGGAGCAATAATTTGGGAGAACGATACTTTGTTGGGACCAGGTCTCTTGGAGGCACACAATGTCGAAAGAAGAGATGAAATTCATTGCTTCAGGATCCATTTGCTTTGTCGCCCAGCCGTTAACATTCCAGGAGACAATTTTAAGGCTCTGGGATGGGTTGGGTGCGTCTTTCAAGGAAACAACAAGTACCGTAAGGGAAAGTTGAAAAGAACTTTGAAGAGAGAGTTCAAGCCCGTGGACGGTGTGAGGCCGGTAGAGGCCCCCGGCACGCCGGGACCGGGTCTTCTCGGAGTCGGGTTGCTTGGGAATGCAGCCCAAAGCGGGTGGTAAACTCCATCTAAGGCTAAATACCGGCACGAGACCGATAGTCAACAAGTACCGTAAGGGAAAGTTGAAAAGAGTAATTTAACCAATTTAAATTTTTATTTGGGTTTCAGAAAATATGGTGTTCCATTAAGGGGGGGGGGAATCAGCTAAGTCCAAGTGGTCAAAGGTGCAACGTGGAGGCAGTCCGTAGCAGCTGAAGCTGGGTGCAGGGCAGGGAGTCGGGTGAAGTCAGGAACAGGCTTGCAAGCAGGGAACCAGGGCGGGTCAGGAGCTCAGGCAGGAAATCAGGACAGGTTCAGGCAGGAACTGGCACCCAACAATGTTGCTCCCACAACTTGGGACTGGGGCTGGCCGGCTTTTATCTGCCCTGAGGCATAGGGTGGCCACGATCCTCTGGTGACTTGCCTCTCCTGGTCTGGAGACAAGCACTCCTCCTGCGGGAACTTAGTTCCTTCCGCCTCTCTGCCCTGAGCCTCTGCAGCTCAGGAGAGGCTGGAGGGTTACCTCGATCTCATCACCCTCATTCTTCCCTTACTCCCTTTTAACTCTTCCAAAACAGAGCACCTTCCCTTGACCCGTCACGCCGGACACTCATTCCAGATCTTCTACAATTATGTCCTCTTCAGGTGCTGGTCTGATACGGGCCCGGTTTCGGGCTATTGCCTTCTCGAGCTCTGGAAAGCTCTTGAAGAGCTTTGTCACAAGTGGTGCCACAGGAGGCTGCTCCTTGGGCTGGAGCGGGGCCACTTTGTTGCTCTTTTTGAGCTGCATTGCGCTTCTCAGTCGTCTGAGCCACTCTGTTCCGCGAAGTACAAGTCTGCTGAACCTTCCTTCTTCTTCCTGAAGGTCTGGAACTGACCGCATGTTTGATGCTGGCTCCGCCTCCTCTTTAAGTAGTCAAAATCAGAAGAAAATCCAAATCATCTGCTTTCTCTCTTACCGCACCTACACACCTCTCTTTGTCTCTCCTCACTAACCCACAATGGACACCTGTAGTTGGTGGCTTTTAAGGGAGAAGCAGGAGATGTCACAGAGGAGGGCAGGCCTTTGTTACCATGGCAACCCACCCACCTTGATCCTGGGCCCAACTTGCCCTCCCCAATGTTTCTTCAGAACTTTGAAGCACCTGCTCTTCTGTCTGCAGGTGAATCTTATCTTTTGGAGTTCATGTTTCTATATTGGATCATTCTTCATGCAGCCCCATTTCCAAAGGGAGACAATCCCAACATCCCTTGAAATGCAGTAGAAGACTCCCAAGTCTCCAATCTGATGGTTATATTCAAGATTACTCAATATTTTATTATAATTCAGATGTTCAGTAATGGCACATTGACTACTGTATTTTGAATCAATACTAAAACTCATGGTTAGACATTAGGCCTGGGCAATAAATGTATGTAGGATACATCCTTGTTTTCTCCACATAAGAATGAAAATACCGATTTTCATTGATTCCTTAAGAAATTAATGAGAGCAACAGGAAGCTAACAGCCCTGGACAATTAGCAGAAATAGCCCTAAAAGGCATCTAGCTGAATTGAGATAATGGCTTCACAATGAGCAAAGAAAATTCAGATGGAAATATGAATATACCTGCACTATAGAATAGTAACTTATTTGCATGCTGGTGCAACAGCTACTTGATAAATTAACAATGACAAGACGCTTTAGAAGTTACATTTCTATGAACCAGAACATTAGGTTTTTCTGATATAATATGTACATATCTTATTTTATTTTCCTTTTCCATTGGTACATTTTTGACTTCTCCTATTATGAAATAATGTCAGAATGAAAAAAAAGTGTGTTCAAAATTTATAGATAGCTGAAGATTCGCTGCAATTGAGTCTGAATAATTCCATTTCAACATTTCCTGGATTAATTGCATTCACTTGTCAAATTAAATCCCTGGTGTGTCTCACCTTTTAAAAACAAACTTAGAAATAGTCTTTAATCAAGGCTTGTGTTTGGGTTCAAACCTAGAGGGTTTTTTTTCTTATGTGAGGATTCAGCACTGAAATACATATCTGAATAATAAAGAGTGCCTCTGGGCATATCACAGTGCATCTCACTCACTGAATATAGTCAACTCCAACACATCTAGGATTAGGGACCAATGCTTCCATATGTTGGAAATGGCAGACGGAAGCTCAGATACTTTTCTCATAAACTTAAGTCGCTTCTGTTATTAGAAACAAAATGGCAGACGGAAGCTCAGATACTTTTCTCATAAACTTAAGTCGCTTCTGTTATTAGAAACAAAATGGCAGACGGAAGCTCAGATACTTTTCTCATAGACTTAAGTTGCTTCTGTTATTAGAAACAACAATCTTTAAAGATTTGTTAAGTACTGGAAACGGGTTGCATTGTTTTCCATTGTGCTATTCCCAGCGCTTTACATTTCCTTAAAGATGGCAGTCAGTTTCTAAAGGAAAAAAAGACCAATCTTAAGAGAGGACTGCCTGAGTTTAAATCAGCCAAGACACTAAGGGCCAAACTACATTTCACATGTATTTAAATGTGCATGCTTCTACTTTGTATTTAACGTGCATGCTTTAAAAAATGAATGTTTCATTCAAAGGGGGAAACTGATCTTTTCCTCCTCTGCTGCAATTCTGAGGGAAATTCATTCCCTGAAGCTGCTGTTTTAACCGAGAGGAAATCATCCAGTGGTGCCAATATTCGTTTACCTTCTAACGCAACCTAACTGCTGCAGTAGAAATCATTTTCTTCAGTACCACAGCACAGGAGAAATGGGTTACATCTTCTGTTCCTGCCTACTGTGATCATGATAATTATTAGCCTCTTCCCCTAGTAGATACCATGTGCATTTTTGAAAGCATGCATTTAACATAATTCTAGATTCAGGTAGGTAACCGTGTTGGCCTGATGCAGTAGAAATACATACATATATATATATATATATATATATATATATATGTATATAAAATGTCCAGTAGCACCTTAGAGACAGGACGCAGGTGGCGCTGTGGGTTAAACCACAGAGCCTAGGACTTGCCGATCAGAAGGTCGGCAGTTCGAATCCCCGCGACGGGGTGAGCTCCCGTTGCTTGGTCCTTGCTCCTGCCAACCTAGCAGTTCGAAAGCACGTCAAAGTGCAAGTAGATAAATAGGTACCGCTCCAGCAGGAAGGTAAACGGCGTTTCCGTGTGCTGCTCTGGCTCGCCAGAAGCAGCTTAGTCATGCTGGCCACATGACCCGGAAGCTGTACGCCGGCTCCCTCGTCCAATAAAGCGAGATGAGCGCCGCAACCCCAGAGTCGGCCACAGCTGGACCTAATGGTCAGGGGTCCCTTTACCTTTAAGTTTGTTCTTGGTATGAGCTTCTGTGTGTGCATGCACACGAAAGCTCAAACCAAGAACAAACTTAGTTGGTCTCTAAGGTGCTACTGGTCATTTTTTTATTTTTTTAAATATATTCAACATAACGTCCAGATTGGCTGCAAATACCAGAACATAGGCTATTCAGACCTATTCCTGATCAGTTAATTAGTACTGGTCATGTACTGGTCTGTTTTAGCACTGTGCAATTTTTCAATATATTGACCAAAATCCTTATAGTTAAGAAGAAAATTAACATTAGATTCTAGATTTTGTGCTAGTTAATTGAACAAAATAAACCATCATAGCAGATATTAATCTAATATCAATTAGTGATATTTATTACCATGCATTAGAACAAAGGCTTTAAAAAAATAATATCCAAGGCCAGCTTGGGTTCATTTGAACTGTATTTTCGTTTAGTGGTTTCAGAAAAACTGTTTGCCTAGGCCTCGACTTACTACTGTTAAGACCAAAGGGAACAAAACAATGAATGTACAAGGCTTTTTCAGTGTGTAACAAAGGATACAAACTCAGTACAGGCAGTTCTACAGAAAGGACATTTGCAAGTTTCAGATATCTGAAACATCCCCATTGTGGTTTCTACAAGGCCTTGAAACCAGCACACACAGTAGCTCTTTATCAATATTCTTCAACCATGTATGTTATCTATGTCATTTTCTCTTGCTTGCAACAACAAACATGTATTCTTCAGTTTGATTGGGGAAGTGAGAAAACAGTATTGGAAACATGAGCCCATCGCAATGTTACATATATCTGGCACATACAGTTTTTTCAAACTGCTATCACTGCTGGCCAAGGCACATACTGGTGCCCTGTCCTTGAATGCTTCCTTTTGGAGCTTTCCACTGACTATTGCAAGTGGAAGATTATTGCCACAGTGGAGCTCCCATATCACCAGCGCTAATCTCAGTCAATGGAGGCTGGCAGAGGCAACAATACTGCATCCTAAACCCCTCTCCAACCATCAACACTGGGGCAGGGAAGGATGGTCTTAGGCATCAGAAGAGTATGTTAATTCTGCAATACCTTTGCCAGGTATGGAGTTTATTTCATAAGATCTGAGCATCCCTGATGGGCTACACGTCGTTGCTCTGGAAGTGTATGGAACAGCTGTATTCTTAAGAAAGCAGCAAGTGCTGTAAACTCTTGAAATTTGTACCATGTACAGATATTATTATTTACAGTGGTACCTTGGGTTAGAGACGCTTCAGGTTACAGGCTCCGCTAACCCAGAAATAGTACCTCAGGTTAAGAACTTTGCTTCAGGATGAGAACAGAAATCGATTGGCAGCAGTGTGGTGGCAGCAGGAGGCCCCATTAACTAAAGTGGTATCTCAGGTTAAGATGAAAACCAGTAGGATACAGTTAAGACGATTAAGTAATTTACTTTGCCCACTATGACCATTGTATACTGAAGATACTGGTATTTGCTACTTTAACTGCACAAACATTTAGCTGAAAGGAACTGTGATGAAGCACTGTCTTGAGGATTTTACACACTAACCTGTTATGCTCTCCTGGAAGCATTGTGACACCGACTCAAAAGTGCCTTCAAGGAAAGCACACTCCAAAAAGAAGGCAGTATTATCACGTATTATTTCTGATGTATTATTTTGCGAAACTTATGCTGTAATCTGCAGTCTTCAGAAAGCACGGAGGGGGGCAGGGGAACCTAAACTTTTTGCTTAATTTGTGTAATTTAAAACTGCGCCCACCTGCCAATTTGTATGAAGATTTAACACATATTTTGTCTAGCTGTACACTTGAGAGAATGTTTAATATTTTGTTTTCTTGCAGAAGTTGCAATATGAGATAGAATTTCAATAGTCTCAGAGCACAACAGTGCAGTTACAATTTCAAACTGGTGTAGGGAGAAAGGCCAGAGGATCACTCACTGGCTATTCTTCTGTTATTTTGACTAATAAAAACCACATTCTGGCAGGTAGCCCATACTAGGGACTGAAAAGCAACACCATCATTACCCAGTGCACTGTCCTGAACATCCAAAAATGAAAGCAGACCTGGCCCTACAAGCAGGCTTTCAACCTAGTAAAGCAAATCACACACAGAAAAAGGTGTCAAGAGAGAAGAAAAGGTTGCCATCTTTAGATGCCATCTTACAAATATTATTAATAGTATAGTTATTATTAATTTCACTTGTGGTTTTCCTCACAAGAAGTCTCAAAGCTTTTTTTATAATACACAAAAAGCTTACAAATATTCAAAAGCAAACACATCAAAAATTACAATAAAAACAAACAAACAAACAAACAGATTTCATCTAGGAGGTGCCCATCCAGCAATGTTGTAAAATGTACACAGCCTAACCCTCTCAGCTAAGAGAAATGGAAAACAGACTTCATGCAATCACAGTCAATTCACCAAAAGCCTACCTAAACATGTTTCTCAGCCTGGTGTCTGAGGCTGACAGTGTGGGTGCCATAAATATTTCCCTGGGGAGAGCATTCATTCATTCATTCATTCATTGTTAAATTTCTATACCGCCCTTCATCCAAAGATCACAGGGCGGTTCACAACGTAACAATATAAAATGAGAATACAAAAACAACAACAACAAAAAACCAACAGCCCGACAAACATATTGTTTTTGCTTTATTTATGCTTACGCACCAACAAGATACACAAAAAGAAATAGACATCATCCCCCAAAGGGCCTAATTTTTTTCCATTGTTTCTGGTTTCTTCCTCGGACAGTAAGGGTGAGTCAGCAGTCAGCCTTTTGTCCCCGCCATTTTCACTTCTCTTCAATCCTTTCTCCCTCCTTCCTCGTTGTGTTGGTCCCGTGGGTTACCCGAGAGGCGAGGTGCAAGTCCGGGTGCAGGGCAGGGAGTCGGGTGAAGTCAGGAACAGGCTTGCAAGCAGGGAACCAGGGCGGGTCAGGAGCTCAGGCAGGAAAGCAGGACAGGTTCAGGCAGGAACTAGCAACCAGCAATGTTGCTCCCACAACTTGGGACTGGGGCTGGCCAGCTTTTATCTGCCCCGAGGCATAGGGCGGCCACGATCCTCTGGTGACTCGCCTCTCCTGGCCTGGAGGTGAGCACTCTGTTCCACGAAGAAGTAGTCCGCTGAACCTTCCTTCTTCCTGAAGGTCTGGAACGGACCGCATGATTGATGCTGGCTCCGCCTCCTCTTTAAGCAGTCAAAATCAGAAGAAAATCCAAATCCTCTGCTTTCTCTCTTACCGCACCTACACACCTGTCTCTGTCTCTCCTCACTAACCCACAATGGACACCTGTAGTTGGTGGCTTTTAAGGGAAAAGCAGGAGATGTCACAAAGGACGGCAGGCCATTGTTACCATGGCAACCTACCCACCTTGACCCTGGGCCCAACTTGCCCTCCCCCCCATGTTTCTTCAGAACTTTCAAGCGCCTGCTGTTCCGTCAGCAGGCGAATCTTCTCCTTTGGAGTTCATGTTTCTATATTGGATCATTCTTCATTCAGCCCCATTTCCAAAGGGAGACAATCCCAACATCCCTTGAAATGCAGTAAAAGACTCCCAAGTCTAGGGGTGTCCATAGTACAGGATTAGACAATCTGCTTTGCATTATCATCATCCTCATAGATAATCCTGGATTACATCTCCAGCTGGGGCAGGGAATGTCCCCGGTCTGAAACCCGGTCAGTTTAGACGATGCTGAGGTGGATGGGTCAATGTCTGACTCTGTCCAAGGCAGTTTCCTATGAATATTCCTCTTAAGTCATTTACCCTGAAGACAAGCAAGCTAACTTCTCCACAGGACCAACAATCAATTTATCCGTTTAGAAGACAATACGGAAAGTCCCTGTTTTATATACAATAATGCAAGTAAAAAAATCTTGAATATGAGAGGAAGCAAAATTCTGGCCTCTGTAATGAAGCAATAGGCAAAGGGTCCTGAAGCAGAGCAAGTTGGGGGGCATCTGTCAGGGACTCTTCAACTGTGATTCCTGCATTGCAGGGGGTTGGGCTAGATGGCCTTGGTGTGGCCCCCAGTTCCACGATTCTGTAATTCTAGGTTTGTATTCTGTACTGGGTCCTGTTAGATTTATGCAGCATCACTTTTCTTTTTTTCCTTTCCTTTTTGAATTTGCATTTTATTTATTTGTTAACATTCTTATATTACATCGGTAAACGTTGTCATATTACATTACAGGACTTACTATAATATAATTTCCAACATGTATACAAAAATTATATACAAATTTTATATACCTAGAAAGAAAATGAAACAAAAAAAAAGAAAGAACAAAGAAAAAACAAAAACAAATCCCCCCCCCCAAATCATATACATACCAACACACTAGACTTCCTGTCTATCCCGTTGTATATTCCTTTTTTACAAATTAATATATTCTTATTATTGTATATTTCGTTACATTTTATCTAATACATTCCTATATCAATATGTTCTCTTAGTCTTATTTCTCAGCTCAGTCTCACTCTAATGTCAATCAAATGCTAGCATAGATAGAGAACTTTTACTGTATTTTTGAACGTATGTTTTATATCTCTCCCACTTTTCCATAATTTTTTGTTTTGAATTGCCTTTCAGGGTATTTGTTAACTGCGCCATTTCAGAAAATTCTTGTAGCTTGTCATGCCAGTCTGTTATTGTTGGGGCTTCTTGTTCCTTTCACCCCTTTGCCACCAAAGTCCGAGCTGCAGCCGTTGCATATAAGAATACCTCCCTAAAGGCCTTCAGGATGTCCCTGCCAACAATGCTTAACAGAAATGCCTCTGGTCTTTTTAAAAAAGTTATTCCAAACATTTTTTTCAGCTCCTCGTAAATTAAGCCCCAGAACACTTTGATCTTCCTACATGAGCACCACATAAGATGCATGTTGCCATTACTCCCACCACAGCTCCAACAAGTATTTGCTAATTTTTTATACATTTTCGATAGTCTTGAGGGGGTGAGGTACCATCTGTGCTGAATCTTTAACATATTAAAAAGGCCATGAAATGTTAATCAGCCAAACATTTTTGCCCGTCACCTAAAGATGAAGCAAAGGCACCTAGGTAAGACTTCCTGAGGAGATCATTTCACAAGTGGGGAGCCACTGTGGAAAAGGCCAGTTCTCTTGTTGGTCACCCTCTGGACTTGTCATGTAGGAGGCACACAAAGAAGGGCCTTAGATGATACTTGCAGGGTCCAGGTCAGTTCTTATTGGGAGAGGTGGTCCATTTCACAAAGTAGTATCTATTGTTTTGTGACTGACCCTGGAGCTCCTAGTAATCTGTACACACCCTGTCAAATCCTGCCAAACTCTGCCCCGACCATGATTCTCTTCCTCTTGCCTATCCTGACTCCAACCCCTCTTCGCCAAACCCTGATTTTAACTTCATTTCCTCAGACAAGGGATCTCAACCTTTCCCCTGAGGATCCTTATACATTGTTATAAGTGGGAAGGAGAGAACTCTTTGACATATGCCCCCCCCAAAACTTTCAATAAATTACAGTATTTCAGGTTGGGTATAGATTGATTATATGTCCATCCCCTCGTTCTGTTGCTCTCCAACCACCATTGCCTACTCACCTGTCCAGGCAACAGGCAATAAGTGAATGAGCAGATGACAACAAATGTTCTCCCTTGTCCAACTTGCTTGCTCCCTCTATCACTGAAGGAAAAAGCTGGATGAGCAAACAGGTGGTGATGCCAAGCAGCAATAACTCACAGTATGATGACCATGCAGTGGGAGGGTCCTTGTTCAAGTGCCCAGCAATGCCCAACAGTGCCCTTAATCCAGTGGTTCTGAACCTGTGGGTCCCCAGATGTTGTTGGACTACAACTCCCATCGTCCCTGACCACTGGTCATGCTGGCTAGGAATGATGGGAGTTTAGTCCAACAACATCTGGGGACCCACAGGGTGAGAAACACTGCCCTAAGTTGAAATCTCAGCTCTTCCTGCTTGCACCAAGTTCTACTTCTCAATTACAAAATTGCATGAAATAAGAATGTTGGGGAATGCTGGAGAATGTGGCATTCTGAGTCCTATTCTGAGAACTTCCTTGCATGTAAACCCTGGTTTCTCTAAACAAAGCAAGAGCTCAGCTAGCAAACGCAGCGGCATGGCAACTAGAAGTAAAAGGATCCCGTATCCGCAAAGAGCCAAGGTAGTGCTGTTCACTATCCGTTTCTGAAGATACTTAGTTGCACTTTGGGATGAAGATGCCATAGCAGAAACCTCTAGGCTAGAGGTTTTGGAATGTTTTGTTCACCCTGTCACCAGAAGCTGTTAAGTTTGTCCGTCTATTTCTGTGCTCTTGTGTTTACACAGAGTGGAACGTAGCACAATGTGAGCCAACAGAGACTCAATTCCTCCTGGGACTGAGCTGAGCTTTTGAGTTGGTATAGAACACAGTATTTCCATGCTCTTTCAGGAGTGCATTAAAGCTCAGGGAAAGCATTCTGCTGCTTTTTTGCACACAAAACCCCCCAAATCTTTTTATACTGCCACATTCGAAACATCTACAGATTGTTTACCTCCTTTAAAAAAAGTCTGACAAATGAAAACTTTGAAAGAACTGAATATGGGTTATCCCCACCTCATTAAGTCTAATATTGTCTTCCTGAAAAGCAGGCAAGGAAAGGAACACCAAAATCAGTTGCTGCAGCTTAAGCTATAGGATATTTTTGAAAAATCTTTGCTGGTATTTATATGTCATTTATTTAGAGCATTTTTAGCTTGTTCATCTTAGTGGTCCCAGGGAAAAGTACATCCATAAAATATTTATACAAACTGAAGGTCTACACCAGGTCCAAGACCCCCTACTCCCCTTGTATCTATTTTTTATATTAAAAAAATGGATAAATTATGTTGGGTTAGGGGATGGATTTCCTTTGGGATTTCACTGAACTGCATTTCTAAAATACAGTGGTACCTCTGGTTACGAATTTAATTCGTTCTGTAGGTCCGTTCTTAACCTGAAACTGTTCTTAACCTGAGGTACCACTTTAGCTAATGGGGCCTCCTGCTGCCGCCGCGCCGCAATTTCTGTTCTCATCCTGAAGCAAAGTTCTTAACCCGAGGTACTATTTCTGGGTTAGCAGAGTCTGTAATCTAAAGAGTCTGTAACCTGAAGTGTCTGTAACTCAAGGTACCACTGTATGCAAAATGTTCTATGTGTTTTCGTTCACCTAAGCCAAGTTGTACTAGGAATCAGATCTTACATAACAGATGTAGCAAAATCAGCACAGTCTTTAGCATATGCGCCGCCGCGGTGCAAAGATCCACCCAGCGCCCCCAAATTTAGCTTAGCCCCCAAATTAACTTTTATCATGATTGAAATTAACTCTTATGATGTAAGAGTTAATTTCGCATGACGGCGCCATTGAGAATGACAAGTGCCGTCGTTGAGTCAAGCGCAGCCATTGTGAATGACAAGTGCTGCCGTATTTCGGTAATACCTAGGTATATATGTATTTTGTTTTTCTAGCTTGATCAAAATTTCATAACAGGTAGATAGTTAAGAGCTTAGGTGGCTTCAGCAGTGGGCGCCCCCTAGAATCTGGCACCCGGGTGCCCCACACCCCTTCCACCCCCAGGTAAAGACGGCCCTGAGCAAAATGTAAGATTACCTCTATAAACTTACATTCTCTAAAGTTGTATGAGGGGGAAAAATCAGGACCCAAGCTCCTATAATGACAACTGATACACTCTTAGCTGGGTAAATGCAAAGAGCCGAGTGCCACCCAGGACTGAGGAAGAGGAGATGTAATATCAAAATAGAGCTATCAATGCATTCTTCAGTCCATCTTTACAATTAAACTGAAATACAAGCATACCAGGGACTCAAACACTGGTTCAAAGGAGTAGTCGTGCCTCTTTCTCACCTGCCTTTGATTCAGTTTGTTCCTCCTCCTCCCTGTTCCCCCTTTGGCTGGAAAGCTAAAGGGCTCTACTGTTGTGTGGGCCTGTTTTTAATTAACTTGTTCAAGCCAGAGCTATTGCTGGTGGTGAAGGTGGTCACGGCAGTTAAGGGTGTGAGGAAGCAAGGTGGGGAAATGCTGAAAGCTTGGTATTCTTATCTGTCAGGTCACCTGCAAAGATGCGCTTGCAATACTGTGACTGTGTGTGTGTGTGTGTGTGTGTGTATGGTTATATTTAAACTTCCCCTTCTGCTGGAGGAAGAACTTTCTATTGGAAGACGGGAAACTTTGGGAATAACGCTTTATGTCTGTCTCCCCTTTTTCCAAGCAACTGTAAACTATGACAGATTTCACATTACACTTCAAAGTGATAGAACACTTGGGCAAGTATACCCAACTTTTGATGAGTGTTATCAAAGGCCTCAAACTCGGATATTAACATTGTTGTATATGAAGGGATGTTACTGCTTAAGGTTTTATTAGATAAATATAAGAAAGAACTGACTTCCCAATTAATTACCCCAAAGTTACGTAAGCAGTAAATTAACAATGTAATTACATTCCCGAAAAGACATCTAATCTCTGTGGAATGTTCAGATATTTAACTGGGATTTAGCAGGATACTTGTAACAAGCTAATTAAATAAATTGCTAATAACACTACCGAGCATACAATAAATAAATTAATAGAATTAGAATTTGATAGCACAAGTTAACTATAACTATAATAATGCTTTATACCAATTAAATGGCTAAATATCCTCTCTAAGTACATTAAAAATACTGCAAATTTTATGTACTAATAACAATGTAATTTACATCGATAATAAAAGAAATTTTCACATAATTGTCCTGTATAGAAGCCAGGTTTTATAATCTGCATATCCATTAAAACCCAGCTTTAAACAATCAAGTTGAACATATAATTAACTTACCATAACTTTGTTTTAATATGCAAATGAAACACATAGTCTGCTTCTGTTAAACTGGGCTTTGAGTATTCCAACTTGAGATAACTAGGCTATGGTCCTAAGCAGCACATTTTTTGTCCCAGTTGTCCAGGTTTGATACAGCAGCAGGCTTCTATGAAGACAAACACTGCTGGATTGGAAACTGTGAAAATAACATTCTTTGAATCCAATTATTTAGTACTTTATTCTTCTTAGTACCAGATAGGAACTATATGCACAACACACAATGAATGGTCAGCAATGTTTGGAGAAGTAGGGTGTGGTACTGAAATGAGCTCTCCGTTCTTCCCCATTGGAATGAATAAGGGAGCGCCTTGACTCAGTTTGAGCATCTTACCATCATGGTCACCTCCAGACTGTCAGTATTTTGTAGGAGGAATTCAAGTGTGTGACCAGATTAAAGTACAATTAAAGGGGATTAACATGAGGATAGAAACACAGGTCCTAGTCTGATATTCCAACCATTATAGTGTACGGGTACGGCATTCAGCGGGGCAAGATTGCTGCACTTCAGATCCAGAATGAGGATACCTTATGCATTTCTGCTGGATCCCAGTTCTCTCGGTGAATGGAAAGAGACCTTCCACTTGCATTGGTCAAGTTACAGGCAGTTTTGCAAACTTTTCAAAGAACTGTCAGAACTGTCATGAGTTCTGAGCAAGGCCCACACATATAAACATGCCTGTACTTCTGAAGTCTTGAAAGTGCAAGAAAGCAAGCTTTTAAAAGACTAGTTTTTCTCCTTCTACCTTCTCAGTGTGTATTTCAATGATTTAGGACGGTCAAACTTGTGCTTGATTTACTCAGGGCACAAGAGTCTGAATGCCTGAGGTGAGCAGCCTTGCAAACTGGCATCCAGAAAAAAATAGGTTTGTGCATTTGTGGCCAGCATCATCATTCCCAGGCCTTTAGGGCTCTGGGAAATGAGGCTCTAAGAACTGCCTCACCTTCCACCCCTATTGCTCGTAGGGAGTTTGGGTGAATATGTATATTGATCTCTCCAGGTAATGTATACATCCATCATCGCCATGGCAATGGGAGCACCCCGTTGCTTAAAAAGAAATGTCAATGCTCCCAGTGTGTTACCATGGAAATAACAAGTCCCTAAAAGCTATTATTTGCATTGCTTCTACCTAAGGCCAACCCAGAAGCTCACTGAAATCCCTGAAGACAATGCTAAGTGTTAGCCATCAAGTGCTTTTAAATGAAAAGTGTCAAACACAGAATTATTAAGGATGCTCCCCCTGCCACCTTTATGTAGTACTCTGAATTAAATAAGATCTGCTGAGTGGGGAAACAGCAGGATAATTAAGCCCCCCCCCCCAAAAAAAAAATCCACTTAGTGTAGTAATGCCCCCAGTGTGTAAGTATAAATTTGACAGCTTCTGAAGAGCCACCAGTGTCTTCAGTATTGTCATGTTCATGTTCACGTCTTGTAATATATTTGTGACATAGGAGAGCCTTAAAAGGGATTGGTTCACTGCTGGCTGGCTGCTCACATAATGCTGGAAGTGGGAAGAGCCTTACAGGAAGTGGAGGGACTAAGGCAGGCATCCCCAAACCATCATCATTGACCACTGGTGCTGTTAGCTAGGGATGATGGGAGTTGTAGTCCCAAAACATCTGGAGGGCCGAGTTTGGGGATGCCTGGACTAAGCTTTATAAAAGGCGTAATGCTGAAGAAAGCTAGAGAGGGTTGCCCAAGACATTAGCTGTTAAGTCACATGCAATCTACACCTTGAGAATTTTGAGGCAGGCACAAGAGAGATCTAAGCTTTCAGGTTAGTCCAGACTACTTTACAACCACCGCCCCCCCCCCCATAGAGCTACTGGCTGTGGCTTGCTAGGAATGGACAGATTGGCACATTTCTGTCCCATGCCAGTTCTTTTTTTTAATCCTAAACCTCCTTCCCAGGGATATTAGAAAAAGAAATAAAAAGAAATAAAATTTAAGCTACCTGAGAATTTTACATACAATCAGCAATCTTTTTATATGTGTATCTGTGTGTATGCATGTGCAATTCATTATGTATGCCTCTTAACAGTGCCAGACTTAGGGTGATGCAGGCAGTTTTTCCATACAGGGTGCCAACTGTGGGGGTACATAACAACAACAGCAAACACCTATACAGTGGTACATCGGGTTACAGATGCTTCAGGTTACAGGCGCTTCAGGTTACAGGCGCTTCAGGTTACAGACTTCGCTAACCCAGAAATAGTACCTCGGGTTAAGAACTTTGCTTCAGGATGAGAACAGAAATCGCACAACGACGGTGCAGCGGCAGCGGGAGGCCCATTAGCTAAAGTGGTACCTGAGGTTAAGAACAGTTTCAGGTTAAGAACGGACCTCCGGAATGAATTAAGTTCTTAACCCGAGGTACCACTGTATTTATACAGGTACCAACTCAAAGCTGGCCCTATTGAGAAGATCCATTTAAAAAGCAACTGTACCAAAAGGGATAATAATTAATAATAATAATAATAATAATTTATTATTTGTACCCCGCCCATCTGGCTGGGTTTCCCAAGCCACTCTGGGCGGCTTGCAACAAAGATGAAAAATACACTAAAATGTCACATATTAAAAACTTCCATGAACAGGGCTGCCTTCAGATGTCTTCTGAATGTCAGGTAGTTGTTTATCACTTTGACATCTGATGGGAGGGCGTTCCACAGGGCGGGCGCCACTACCGAGAAGGCCCTCTGCCTGGTTCCCTGTAACTTGGCCTCTTGCAGTGAGGGAACCACCAGAAGGCCCTCGGAGCTGGACCTCAGTGTCCGGGCAGAACGATGGGGGTGGAGACGCTCCTTGTGAAAATAATAAATATTTAGGGGAATGGCGCCAAATTTTGTCCTTGCTCAGGGCGCCATATTACCAAAGCCCGCCCCTGCTCTGAATATCAACTGCTGGAAACTGCAATAGGAGAGAGTGCTGTTGTTCCTGTGTCCTGCTTGTGAACTTCCCACAAGCATCTGGATGGTGACTGTGAGAACAGGGTGCTGGACTAGATAGGCCACTTGCTGATCTAGCAGGGCTCTAAGTCGCTTAATTTACCAAACTTTGTTCCAATCCATGCATAGCTCCAATTGGGGTGAAATGGGAAAGTTCGCTCCAAAACACAGAGCGGACCAGATTCCTCCCTAATCTTAGTTGTATCCAGTGGTGTCCACTTGTACTGACAGGGAACCTTTGTCACTGGAACATGTAAGTAGATGGTTTCTGCTGGTTCCTCTCCCTTTGCAGCTTCAGTGCACCCCAAAATCTGCTCCGGAGTGGTAGGGGATCTTCAGAACAGTGTGAGAGGTGGCAACAGGGCAGTAGAGATGTGGGCTATGGGTTGCATTCATTGGTATCATTTGCAGTGATGGAAGGCTCTTTGATCCAGAAGAGGGTTCTGTCAGTGGAAAGGGGAGGGAGGTGATGTTTGACAATTCATTCTCTCTCCTTGTCTTTCTTTCAAAACCACTGTGCCCTTAACTACATTATCTTGCTCTCTCTCAAATTATGCTATTGGAGTTTGGGAAGGTAAGGAAACTTCTGATTACTCTCCCATTACCAATAGAGCAGATTAAATGTTAATCACACACCCTCCATATATAAAATATACACTTTATATCCTAAAATTGTCAGTGGAATCGGTGCTTTAGCAGGGCTTTTTTTTCTTTTCTTTTTTCAAATTAGGCACAAGAACATCTGTATCATTTGTATGGTACCCACAGTCAGTTACACTGCAAATGGTGCATAATACATTTAGCAATCCCTATAGCAACAACCTAGTAATTACTCTTAAATAGGAAAAAAGGTACCTTTGTTGAAATCATTTCAAGTATTCACAGTTAACCGTATGTATTGCAATGAAGCTTCAATAGCAATTTGGTCCCTAATGGAGAATTCTTGTAAGGAAGAAGACCGTTTTGCAATTGCTCAGTCTAAATCTAAGGGAAAGTGGCAGGTGCTGAAGTAAAGCCTATATGTGTTGGGTAACACAAGAAAGGAGTTTTCCCACCACTTTTCTTTTGTGTCCATGTGGCAGGGCATATTGTGTTTAACTGTAACATGGGGCATAATTGAGTCTAGAGATCTCTGATTGAAAAGGAAGCGGAAATTGCTGGTGTTCACCTCTTCATCCCATATCTGTAATGGAAACCAATCCAGCAAATAACATGGGTATTTTCTGTTACGAAATTTCAGTGCACAAATGCTACCTAATTGATGTAAACCCCCCCCCCTTTGCATTGTGCTTCTTTTGCATTAAAAGGAATGATATAGAATATCATAAAAGTAATGCAGTTACATAATAATGTAATTTTTCTGCCACAGTGGACAGCAAAGCAAATGATATAGTATTTGTTGAAAGCCGAAATGCAGCAGAACAGAAACAGTGTTGCATGCAACTCACATGGGTCACCTGCCTTCTCCTTCACTGATAGAAGCCTGCACTGGACACTATTGGGTATGACCCTATTTGTCACAATATTTTACAGGCAGAAAGATTTTCTTGACAGACATAACTGAGGTGTGCATAAGAGAGACAGTATTAGAGCTCAGATGACTGTGGGGAAGAAAGCTGGAGAGGAGGAGCAATTGGGGAGTGGCAGGTGAAACAAGATGGAGTTAAAGGGGGCATCTGCCATGCTGTGGAGAAGCGAGAGGGGGTATTGGGGGAAAGGAAGAGGAATATGTCAATGTCCTTCCCTTCTCGCTATACTCAAACCTCTCCATCTTCTCTCCCTCAGCTGCCTCATATGAGAGAGATAAAGGATATAGAGCCCTCAAATATTCCATAGCACCTTCACACAATGTGGCACCATGTGTTGTATTTTAACATGAAGTTCCAGATTCAGTGCAGTGACTTAGAATAGATATGAACAAGCAAACACTCACATATGTACAACAGACATAAACTGAACTGAACCTTCTCTAAGTGAGCAAGCTTACCAACAGGCTTGCTCAAGGTTTCGTAGAACATAAGACACAGGAAGCTGCCTTATACTGAGTTGGATCTATAGGTCCATCTAGCTGTGTTGTCCACACTGACTGGCAGTAGCTCTCCAGGTTTTCAGGCAGGGATTCCTCCTACTCCTGCCTGGAGATTCCAGGGACTGAATCTGGGACCTTGTCCATGTAGACCAGACACACTACTACTGAACTACAGCCCATCCCTCACACACAATATATCTCATTTTCCTGCGTTTCTAAAGAGGAGAATGCAAAGACACTGGTACACTTTTCAGTACCTCCTCTTCAGATGGAACACTACATGAATAAAAAAATGCATACATTAGGTATGAAGATTGCCATAGAAACCATTTCTATGAAGACAGGAAGAGAAAGCATGGGTGTTTTGTGGTGATAGCTGTATATCTAGAGGAAAACAATGGCCACCCTGATAGTAAGTATATTTAATTGTTTCTAATGTCTTCATTCATAACCAAGAATGAGAGAATCAAATGTGGATTATTATTATTTTTATAAAAAAACCTCCCAAACATTAGAATCATATTTAATTCTACTTCACTTATGATTTATCTATAGTCAAGTGAAATTAATAGCAGTCTTTGTGTACTACAAGGGAAAGAAGCTGTTTTGTGTTTAAGTTTTTGTGATTTCATGAAATATGAATTTGATGTTGGTAAAACCATCATAATGTTTAGAAGTTATTGCAAACAGCACAAGAAGGGGACTTTTGGAACAATCGAACAGGATTGTAATTGCACACTCCAGTCCTGCACTTCAGTTCCATACACGAATTCATATAAAATGAGGCTTAATATGTTCCGTTGTCTACTGTTGAGTTCTGAATTATTATTATTTAAACAAAACAATAAGCAACTGAATGGGCTACCCAAAAGCTAGCCTTACCATTTAGGCCATAGTCCTAAGCATAATTATTTGTTTTTTAAAAAGTTTAATTGAAATCAAGTTACTATTAAATAAATTGCAATACTCCTAGAAAAAGAAACATCTATCTACACATTTCTAAAAGCACAACAACTTTGTACTATTAGTTAGCCAGCTTCTAAAATGTTAGTTTCCAAAGCTGGGCATTAATTAATTTAGAGATTAGGAGGCAGGTAACCATTCACCATTGATCCTAAACACATTTTTCTCGTCAGACTGCAAAAGAAGTAAGGATATTATGGAAATAAGAATGTCACTGAAACATAACATTACTACAACAACAACAACAATATATTTTTTTAAAATGATCAATGCTATATTAATTTTTTTATATTTTAGCGCCAATGACCCCATCTGCACCATACATTTTAAGGAGTATTATACCACTTTAAAGAGTCATACCTTCCTCCCCCAAATCCTGGGACCTGTAGTTTGTTAAGAATTCTGAGGGTGGTTAGGAGACCTCTGTCCCTCTCACAGAGCTGCAATTCCTAGAGTTCCCTGGGAAGAGGGATTGTTAATCCCTCCTTGAGCCTCCTAACTACTCTCAGCACCCTTTTCTTTGGAGGAAGCCATGGCTGTTCAAAATGGTATAGTACAACTTTAAATATGTAGGGCAAATGGGCCCAATGTTTTAGGAAAAGGACAGTTACCTTATGATGGAAGACTGGTTAATAAATGCATAGCAAATCTTTAAAACTGTAAAGATCTCCCCTTCTATAATAATATGGGGTAAGTAATCCTTAATATTTGATAGGAAAGGGTTTTGTCAGAGCATCATAAACTTTTCATTGAAAGTATTTTTCTTTCTTACTTCCTCCCCTCACGCTTGGAAACTGTATATGAATATTTTCTCTTTTCCTTTGTACTTCAGTTTTAGAAGTTATGCAAGTATATAATCAAAGATCATTTTTTTAAAAAAACAAAACATAATTGAGACTGCAAGAGGCAGTGCTTGGGAAAAGCTCATCAGCAGGGAAGCTTATTGTAACATGAATTTTCCACTGGTTGTGTTAATGAAAGCTGGTTCCATTGAAGCTGTGCAAATGTTGAATCATTAGTCCAAGAAGAAGAGAATGTCTAATAAATTTGCACCTTCCTGGGATAGGCAAACTAGTTCCTTCAGACCATTTACAGATAGTTAAAGGTGATATATTGAAAGGGTTATGTATATATGGAGTTATGTGTTGCTTCCTATGCAACAGGCAACAAATAAGAATCTTAAGGAGAACAAGCTATTTAGCACTTAAAATGGAAGCCAGTTATGTCAAGCTAGCAAGATATGAATAATCATGGCCAGCACTGGCCAGATCCATCACATCTTTTTTATCATGTAATGGATCCATAATAAGCGGTGTATTATTTTATACACACACACACAGTCTGCTCATATGGCTTATCTATACAAAGAGTGATGTAGTTGCATGAGCACTGTAGCATCTGATGAGGAAGCAGACCAATAATTTGAACATCTTTTTTTAAAAAAACCCAAAACTGGAATATGTTCTAATCATGGATCTACAACCTTCCCTGTATTCCATACAGGTCATATTGTGTTTAAGTGAGCAGCTCATTCAGGCTAATTGGCCTAACCCTCACCTCCCTCCTGATTTTCATTTGCAACCATTCCCCAACATGCTTTCCCTCCATTGTTGGATCAAACAGGACCTTGGCTAGAGGTAAGAGCAGAAGAAAGGTTAAGCATAATTCCTCCGCCTGCAGATTCTTCCCTGTGAATTACCCCCCAGACCAGTATGATTTCTGGTGTTCTAGATAGTATACAGAAAGTATAGAGCTGTCCTCAAAAGGAACATGATCCAGACAATGAGTGTTCTCTTCTTCAAAACAAAACAAACAGGAGAGGGGAAATAATGAACACTGGCTTGACAGGTTAAAATGCCTTTCAGTGATGAAAATATTAGGTGTAGCCTGCAACTTAGTCTGCACATTATAGCCATTCTTTGATTGTTTCATTTCCACTACTATGACTCATAACAATAAGGGATTGACTTAAGAGTGTAAAAGGGCATGCAAAGGTCTAATTAGCATGCGTTCAATGGCCCATGACCTATTTCTACACATATCTTTATTGCAAGGTGGAAAATGAGAAGCTAGAAGTCAAACGGATGCAAGGGATCTATTTTAGTTATATAAGAGTCATTGAAAGGACTGAGAAATGAAATAGCGATGTAAGTAAGCCAAGGCACAGAGAAGTCTTAAACTAGAATGAAATGGCACAGTATTTAAAACTCCATAAATCTAAGAGATGTAGCAGTCATTAATGTTCTCTCTCCCCCTCTGCCCCATGCACGCACACATTAGACCATTGGATCTGCCCACATACTGTGATAGCTGGACAATTTCATTCAGAAATGCATGGGGAAAACCTCTTGCCTTATAGATTTCTCCTATCTCTTTGAATAGAAATGTGCCTTTCCAGACTCAAACTGCTGGAAAATCCAAAAGGATATTTTCTTGCACATCAGATCATGACTCAAACTGAAAAGAAAAGAAAAAGGTAAAAGGTAAAAGGTAAAGGATCCCTGGATGGTTAAGTTTAGTCAAAGGTGACTATTGGGTGAGGCACTCATCTAGCTTTTCAGGCCAAGGGAACTGGTGTTTGTCCGGGTCATGTGGCCAGCATGACTAAACAGCTACTGGTGCAATGGAACACCGTGATGGAAGCCAGAGCGCACAGAGCCACAGCAGTACCTATTTATGTACTTGCACTAGTATGCTAGGTTGGCAGAAGCTGGGACAGAGCAACGGGAGCTCACGCCATCACATGGATTCGAACTGCCGACCTTCCAATCAGCAAGCACAAGAGGCTCAGTGGTTTAGACCACAGTGCCACCTGCGTCTCTGCACTCAAACTGTAACACCCTGTTCCTTAGGTTTCAGTTGGTAAAGTTTCAATTAATATAAAAGGAGACCTTGCTTACTACTTATCTGTACTGGATTGGGGCCAATGATTCTAACAGTAGACAGGCCACAGATCTTCCCAGTGGTGGCCTGGGATCGGGGTCAGCTCAGCTGGCCTGCATCTTAGGATGACCCATATCCCAGGCACGACTCTGTTCAACATCATCCCCCTCTGACAGGTGGCTGATTCAGGATACATGCCCAATGCCTGAGCCAAAGCCTACCACCATCTATAATCAATAAAGTTGTGGCTATTTCCAATTCCAAAAGTTTGTTGTGTGAGTTGTTCCCCCTGTCAGCACCCCTCCCCCACTTTCCTTGGGGCCCCCTGCACATGGGCTCGCAATAGTCAGACCTTTGATCACAGATGTTGATCTGAGTTACCAATCATAAGATGATAGTCAACGGTTCCCCTCTCCCCTCCCCAGACTGTAAAATCAATTTAGCATGACCTTGGTTTGGAACAGGAATCACTGGGGTCTTGCTTGTTTTGTCTGGCAATGTGAAAGTACACAGCAGAGCCATCCCTTAATAAGTTACACTTTTGTGTCTAACACATGTGATACCAAGTATAGTTTCCTTCCTTCCTTCAAAGATACATTATTAAAAGAACATGAAATCAGGGAATCTAAAACCCAGAAGGATGAAGATGTACAGGAGAGAGAAAAGAACAACCTATAGCTAATCAGATCTAATCATTTGAAGTGTATTAAGTAATCAGCACAATTCTCATAAAAAAGGTCCCCTCTGACATTAGGGAAATATTATTTGCTACTAAAATCAGCATGTTTTCCTTTGAGCTGCATCAAGTGATATACAACATGTTGATACCTATGAATCACCAACGTTCTCATTTCAAACAATTTGGGTACATGCCTATTAATGTATAACTATAAACCAGCTTTCAGAATTTAGCCAGGAATAGCTGATTGCATGTCATTAAAAGCGGGCTGAGGATCAACTAGCCCCACACCATGGTATCACATGCACACACATGCTGCCCTGCAAAACCATTACTCGGCAGTTAGATTGTATAGCTATTTCTCTTGGAAGCAGATAGGAGTGAGTGGAAACTAGTCTCCCTATGCAACATTGGTTTGAGATGACATGTAGAATGAAGCCTCATTGATGTCAATGGAATATTCTAGGTAAGTGTATATAGAATGGGACATTCTAGTTAAGTGCATATAGAATTGCAGACTCAGAGATTCACCTATGCATCTATGAATGGACTGATTGGGGCGGATCACCTTGTCGACTTCCTACTGAGTTTGTAAATTATTTCTACCAAGTGCTGAAAATAGTGCGCTGTAGAACCATAAAGCTGCTGTTGTCTCCAAGAAAAAATATTCCTACACCTGTAAAAAGTGAAAATTGGATTCTAACCATCCTGATTGTACACAGGCTTTACTACTTACTTTGCTTCTCATTTTTAAAACAACTCCAGAAATAAATAAGTTACCAAAAATCTGGATTTTAACTAAATTATCTTTGCTGATTTTATACAACGTAATAACATACCTTTTTTAAAAAGAAAATGTTACATTGAGTCAATACACCATTTTCTCCATAACATGCAGTAAACATAGCCAACCTATTGGAAAGGAATTATATGAATGTCCCTGTTGTCTATTTTTTAACCAAAATAGTCTGTTTTGGTTTGGTAATTTGAAATTTTATCCATGCTCTACGTAGGGTGGAAAAGAACTCCATTAGCTTTCATATACTGACGGGTTTGTATGTTTGTTTTGTTTGGCTGAAATTAGTATATTTAAAAAAACCTACATTACTACCCTAGCAATCATTCCACAGAATTTGGTCATACTCCAACCGTGCCTGCATTCATAGTTCTTTGAGCTGCATGCATGAGAGGGATGGTTAGTGCAATCTGTTTTTATTCCATGTATACACTTTAAAGGGAAGACTTGCATGAAAGTGAGTATGTGTGTTCTCAATCCAAGGAGTGCCAAGGGGCTGTCAAAATCAGCCCACCAACTCTACCAGAACGGGTAAGATTTCCTAGCCTATGGGCCACATTCGCTCCTGGCTAACCTTTCAGGGGCCACATGGCCCTGGCATTTTAGGCCAGAGGCAAACAAGGCCATGGTCAGAGGCAAAAGTGAGCAGAGCATCAAAGGGGCACTTTGTCATTACAAAGTAGCCTGGTTCTTCACATTCATGCTTTCCTCTCTATCCTCTAATCCCAAAGTGGGATTTGATATCCCACTTTATCACTACCTGAAGGAGTCTCAAAGCAGCTAACATTCTCCTTTCCCTTCCTCCCCCACAACAAACACTCTGTGAGGTGAGTGGGGCTGAGAGACTTCAGAGAAGTGTGACTAGCCCAAGGTCACCCAGCAGCTGCATGTGGAGGAGCAGGGAAGCGAACCCGGTTCACCAGATTGCGAGTCCACCGCTCTTAACCACTACACCACACTGGCTCTGGAAACATGTTGCTGTGGCAAAGAGCCAAAGGGAAATGCTGACCTTATATCCCTTCCCGGCTCTTGTCTCCAGGTGCTGTGAGTAACCAAGTGGCCTCACCTGTGTGGCCACTCCTTGCCTCTCCAGAACAAACGTAGGAAGGCCCCAGTCCTGCGAAGCCCTACTGGTCACAGGGCCTGGCTCCTGCATGCACTCCTGACACTCAGAAATGCCTTCAATGAATGGCAAAGGCTCTTTGGGTTCCAGGCTGTCCCCCCCCCCCGAGAACCCAATGCCTGTTGCCCTCTTACGCTGTGCACTTGGGTCCATGTTTCACCAAAGAGCTCAGGCACTGAAGCAGGCTGGATGGTGACTTAATAGTGCAGTGAATTGAAAGGCCTCTGCATAAGTGGAAGCTTCATGCCAAAGAAGTGGGGTGAGGCCTTGGGCAGTGGGAGCTCCAGGAGTGGCACCCCCGTCTCCTCCACCACTGGTGGCGAAGCAATGTTGGAAGCAGCTTTTGGCAAGATGTCACTGAAATCTTGCACAGCACATGACATCTTGGCAGAACCCACTTTCACCATTGTTGCTATGCAGGTGCTGCCACACAACCCAGGTAAGAGAGATTTCAGCAGCGGCAAAACACATTCCTATTTTGCCTCAGGCAGCAAAACGGGATGCACCACCCCAGGTTCCATGCACTGAAAGATCCAGAGAGCTGCTTACATACCATTAGATGAAAACTTTGGTGGTCCAGCTGAAGCAATAAATATTTCAGGCCCTTTCCTGTATAGTAGTAATAATAAGCCACAGACTGCCTTCTGGTTCTGCATCACTTGGAGTATTCTATTTCAGACTTTCAAGCGAGATGGTAGATCATCATGCTGCTTTGTAGAAATTGGAATCCTAGTTTTGTATTAATGTTGACAGCATTCTCTAACCTACAATCTAGGTCAGATCTCAGCTGAAAATGGAGAGGAACAACACATTTGCTTTGAAGTCTGGTTGTTTGCTTGCTGCTGTATAAGTAATTATTAATATTAATGGTGTAAAGTTAAGCTCTCCTCATAAATTATTTACCCAAAGACTTTATTGTAAATGATCGTGTATCGCTGAAATATTAAAGTTTAGAAACGATCCAATGCTGCTTCTTGTTTTGACAATTTCCCTTATTACGGAGATAATATTCTAACTCAAGCACAAAAGGTTCACATTTGTTTCCACTTATTTACACATAATTGAAGTACTGTATTGTTAAGAGGGGGGATATTCAAAGAACTTATAAGACTAGCCTGAAAAATGCCCGTGGGACACTGGTAATATATTTTCGCTTTATCTTATTATTTTCTGTCGAGATTGAAAGAAGCTTGAAGTCTGGAATAGAATTTTTGGCACATAATGCCTTAAAATACAATAGTAGGATAAATGAAATGTATCACCTAAACCCAGACCTGTGGGGGAGGCAGCTGGGTACACTTGCCCAGGCCTCAGAGCCCACCACATCCCAGCTTCGAGTTTATAACTTTATTCTAAGAGTCCCTCCTCAGACTAGTACTGCATGGGTGTGCCTAAAACTATGTATTTTTACCCAGAAACAAGTGCCACTGATTTCAGTGGGACTTACTCCTAAGTAAACATTCACAGAATTACAACCATAGGAATATACCTCTCTCTTTATGTGTGTATGCACATATACATCCCCCTGCATGTATATGTATATGGGGAATAAGTTGAGTAGTTAATGTGCCTAACAACCAACCATTGTGCACATTTACCAGGCCTCATGGAGAATGTGCACATCATGTTTCCATGAAGAGGGAATTGTGCACATTTTCTGGTCAATATCCTTAATCTCCAACAGACCTTGGGAAATGTGCATATATCAGCTGAATTTTGTACAGTCTCTAGTAGTCATTATGCATGATCCCCAGCCGGCCTAAACTACATTTTGTACACTCTCTCTTCTGCCTTCCCCCCCCCCTCCAGAGTTGCTTACAAAGATCAGAAAAAGGACTAGACGTTCACAATGTGGGTCTCCCTTTGAGGAAGAAATCTAAAATAATGTAAATACACATACTTTATTGGGGAAGTGGGAGAGGACAGTCGGCTCTGGCATTGTTTTGTTGGTTGGAAGAGAAGAGGAAGTGTGTACACAGAGGGAAAGGATGGTGGCTGGAAAGAAGAGGGGAAAGTGAGGAAAGGTGGAAAGAGGGAAAAGGGAAGGGCAGAGAGGGAGGAAAGAGCAGTGAAAAGATAAAAAGGGTGAGATGAAGGGGAAAGGGGGAACAAGGAGGTGAACGGAGCTAAGGGAAAGGGAAAGGAAGGCAACCAGAAGATGAATGAATGAAAGGATAAAAGCCAAGGTGAAGAATAGAGTGAAAGGCCTGCAGGATGCAGTGTCCTGGCAAATTTAGCACATGACCTATCCCTGCATGGGGACAGTACTCCAAGATCAGAAAAGACTGATCATAGCATTCATAGGATTTGTATGTTCCTGTTTTTAGATGGATTGTGCTCACAATTGTTTATAGACTTTATCATTCCTTGTAAAGTCTAAATTTCTCTCCCTTTATGCCAGAAAATGCCTCATTTGTCATTAGTAGCAATCCATTATCTTTCTTTTGGGGAAAACACATGCACATGACTATCCATGAGTCACCATCCGCAAGAAAATTAATATAATAAATATTTCTACATTCACATGCTCTTGCTGGTGATGAACATTGTTGAATAACTCCCTTGTTAACCTTGAACAGAAGGAAATATTTAATGTAACTCCAGCACCCGAGAGGTGCAGAGAGAGAAACAATCCAAATAAGCACTTTAAATATTTGAACAGATACTAGAGATGTGGTGGATGGAATCTTTTCATGATTCTGTGCCATTTGGATGTGCTTTGCTCTTTGTTCTGTTCAATGAAATATATAAAAAAAGAACCAGAGAAGCATATTTTTCTGATGTGAAGGTAAAGTGACCTAATTTTACTGAAGAACATAGCATACTCTCACGCAGGCTGATTAAAATAAAATAATAAAACCAAAGAGAATGTTACGACAATCGGGTAGGGGGAAGTGAGATACATCATTTTATTTGTTGAGTTTTCTCTTCTTAGTTCTTATAGGTAAGGAGTATGGAAGTGGATCCAGCCAGTATTTCCTGCACTCCCCACAGTCCATGTTTGACAAGCTGCGCGCTTGATGATTACTTGGCACCACAAGCATTGCTGAGCAATCCAACAATCAGCTGATCATCAGAGCTTCCAAATAGACATGCACTGTTCTTTGACATCCTATTGACCAGCTGGTTGCCAGGGCTTCAAAGCACTACATATAGCACTATGCCAGTCCTGAGCAAACCACTTTTTGGCTCAGCCACATATCTACTTGTCCCGCATCTGACATCAGGTGTTGGGTGGATGGGCATGACTTGGCCAGACTAATGGGGAGACCTGGTGTGCCTAATTAGGTTTTTGAGGTATTGATAGATCAATCTAGCTGTTGAGTTTACTTCTTGTAATGCTCTTGATGAACTCACTACTTATGTGCCTAGTCAGTCTATATTTTTTAAAATACTGGAACCAGTCCAAAAAAATTCATGCTTATGCTTCTCACCTCAAATCTCAAAACCAGGAGCCAACATGACAACTGCGGAACTCATGCAAGAACAGATGACACCACTTTTGTACACAGGGCCTTTGCATATAGGTGGCAAAGTGTAATTAATTGCAGAACTGTAACAGAATGACCCAAGTTTTGCCACTAATTCTGTTTGTGGTAGAACTCAGTAGCATCTCTAATCAAAGTTTCGGCTTTAAAAACATAAATTATTAAAGATTCTTGTGTTTTAAAGAAGCACATGAGTTGTCTCTTTTTCCGGTTTTCTACAGATCAATTACATTTGTTGTGAGACAATATTTTGTATGCAGTATAGGCTTGTGGAAAAGTGGTGAGCTAGATTTCTGTGTAGTTGGCTAGAGCACTGGTAATGAAAAATAGATCTCAAAAGAAAGAAAGAAGAACTCTGTATATTTCATGTTTTTTTTAAAAAAAATCTGTAAAAACAGAAGATTGATTTTGCAACGTGCTGAATGGTCTTTGAGCAATGATATGTTTTAGACATATAAATGACAGCAGTGGGAAAATCTGATCCATTTTGTATGTGAGGGGGGATATCTATTTAACTACATGCATATTTTCCAAGCACAACCAAATGTCAGTCCACATGCAACATGGAGAAACAGAATAATATAAGTTAATGAAATCAACCAAACAAGGTACTTGGGTGTGTAACAGTCATGTGAAACCTACATTCCATATAAAATTCACACTCTTTAAAAATTGTGCACATACACATGACCTATGAAATGTTCAAACACATTTGGCTAAGGAGAAGCTCAGCTACATTTCTTTTGTGGTTATAAAGCCTCTCTGATCTTGAATTCTGAATGTATCAAAGCCTGTTTGGCAGGAAGACACAGTTCAACTAAGGAACCCTCTAAACATCTTTTCCACTGTACATTCATGATGTTTGTGCTCATGATAGTATTGGGACAGTTATATGCAGTCCCGCTTCCAATACTGTTTCCACCTGCAAATATTTCAGGGTGGACATACTGCTTCATTTCCAATCGATGCATGTCCTGTAACCGGTTGAAATCTTTTAAGCTTTTGTAATGCAAATGTTCTGAGTTTCTTTGTCCTGCTTTTGTTGCACTTTGGCACAAGAGTGCCCTTCCAGATTACAATAACATTGCAGTAATACTGGGAATGCACCTCAAATCGGCAAATAAAGCTGCAGGATTTGTGGAGCGTCCAGTATATGGCCACCACTAATGCACTATTCTTATATCAATGCAATGCTACATAATACCCCCCCCCCAAAAAAAACCCCACCAGCCTGGAGGGGCCCTAAGTGGAAGAGTGTTTCCCCTCATAAGTGAGGCCAGGCTGTATTCAAATTTGAAAACAGCAGAAGTGTCCTATTTTTAGTGTAATGGCCATAGTTAACAAAGGACATCAGATGGTTTTCCACACTTGCGTCCTTTGTAAAACTGAGAGAGACTAAGGATGAAGCAGTGGAAGTGCGATGTGGTGCTTCAAAGTCACAACCCATCAAAAAGCCTTTTGGGGCAGCGGTTCTTCCCTAAATCAAAGTAAAAGCATGCTAGGCTAGCGCTTTATTCTTTGCTGTGGCAGCTGTTCACTATATCACGGAGGAGGTTGGCTGCTCCAAGTGAGGTCTGTAAACCTACTACATTGAGGCCATGACCTAACTTACAAAGTTGAAATCCAGAAGCCCAAGCCAAGCTCAGAGAGACAGAGACAGGGGCGGGGGTGGGGGCGGGGGAAAAGAGTGATCACTTGTGTAGGCAAACACTGTCTGCTGATCCTGGCAATTAATGAATTTAAATGCCAGTGTAGCATAGGTAACACAAGGCTCGCTTTAAAATAAGCACCTGGCCATGGCTCCTGGAGACAAAATTAAATATGAGATGAATAATAATGACATACCTGGCAGAACTGATAAAGACAAGGCTTAAATGACTAACGAGTGTGATAGCAGCTGTAGTGAAAGAAGCTGACACCCACAAAGCATGCGATAAACCAGCATTAGAAGGCAAAGGTGTCACTGAAGCGAAAATATCCCTTATAAATCTCTGCCCAGAATATTTTACATACATTACTTGTACATGAAGAAATGAAAAGCTGAAACTGTATCCGCAGTTAGAAACAACAAAAGGAATGGGGGGAGTGGTGACGTTTTCTGTTATTTATACGTTTGCAAAGTATCTACAATGCTTACATTCCAGAAATCACATATTTGCTTCAAAGCAGCCTTCCCCAAGCTGAGGTCCCCTTGTGTTGTTGGACCAAACCGCCCATAATTCCTGCCCACTGACCGTGCTGGGTGAAAATGATGGTAGTTGAAGGACATCTGGGGCCACAAGGGTGCTGCAAATGTTTGATTTAAGTGAATGTTTTGGATTAGGTAAAAGAGGTACTAACTTTACTCTGACACACACTGACACACACACACACACACACACACACACACACACACACAGCATCCATACTGTGCTAGAAAAGATAAACACAAGCAAAGTGACACATTGTCCTTTGAGAGGGTAAGATGAGGCAGTTTAAATGGTACACTAACCAACCTCAATGAGGTCCTGCACTAGGGGTTGACCTGTGGGCACTGGCCAAGACCCACACTTATGCTGTTGGTCCACTGCCCAAGCCCTTTGGCCTTCCTCCTCTGCCTTCCTTTGCCATCTACTGGCCCTCTTGAAGCAACAGAGCCAGAAGTTGACAAGAGAAAGAGCAGATAGAGGCCAAAGCCTTTATCCTCCTCACTGCCATTACTGCACATTCACCTTTGCTCAGTGATAGCAGTGAGAATGTGGAGCAGACGTTGCTGCTCATTTACTTTGCCTGCTCCCTTCGGATGTCATTGGTAGGGATTGAGCTAAATCAGCAGCAGTGGTGGCAGTTACTCTGAAAATGCTTTGCTTTGGGGGCTGGGGAGCCCAAAAACCTGGAGTGGGCAATGTCACCAAGAGTCAGTATTGCTATTCTTGCTGAAAACTGTTGCATGTAATATAGTGCCCAGCTCAGCTATTAGATGATGAACTAAGCAGGTTGCTTATTGCTCATTTCACCATCTGTGTAAACTTTGCAGCAAAATCTAAAGGTTCACATTTGGATCTACTGAAGTTTAAATTGCTAATAAAATAAAAATAAAAATGCAAGCGCAGGTGAAAATCTCCCACCTAAAAATGCAGACATAAATAAATATTTCACTATTTATTTCACAAACTCATTTAATTTCTGACAACCATATCCACTTTCTGCATAGAACCAGTGAGGTGGCCACCCAACTGAGTAATAAATTTACATGTAGTCTGAACAAGGGGTATTGTTTTCCCTGGAAGCCACTGTTTTACCATATTGTTATTACTCTGACTGTTGCCTGGAAGATCCCACATATTTAGGGATAATGTACTGGATGGGATTGCATTACAATGAGATTCAGCCACTCAGGAATGGACACATAATGATTGGGAAGTGATGGGAAGTGAAGTCGGTTTTGTTGGCATTTGGTAAATATATCACAGTGATGCATAGAAAGAAAACGTCTAGGAAGTCTGCTGGTTGGAAGAATAAAGAAAAATTAAAGTTTATCAGTTATGGCAAACCAGGCCATTCTGAGTACAGGCTTGACAAAATGAGGCATTAGCACACACCAGCTCATATGTGGACTAACAAACTTGGAGAGGAAACAGGAGGAAATCCAAAACCCGAAAGAAAGTAATCTATTTTACAAAAACGTATTTACTCTAAGGTAGGAATCGCTGGGGGAGACTAGGTTGTCTTCCTATCCCCACGCCGCGGCTGGTTCATATATAACTTATTGCAAGTGTTGTTGCTTTACATCGAAGAAGGTTAAGCAATCAAGTGTATATATTTGCAAAACATACTGGGGGAAAATATCACTGCAAAGGGAGTCCTTTTCTAGCATTTTAAAAACTGTTTTCAATAAGAGTAGTTTGTGCTCAACCCAGGTTAATCCACTCCCACTAGTAGTAAACTACCAACCAGCTCTAGCATATTTTGCCACTGATTCATCAGTCTGAGGTATAGTTTTCTAATTATGTAGGAGCATATGAACCCTCACTTGAAGTATAAATTGGTACAGTCCAAACACTGGTTTTCTACCTCATCTACTCCAAATGAGAATGAGGTTTAAATGGCAGCTCTAAAATAACAACTGTTTGTGACATATAAAATACCCAATATTTTAAACATGACCAGATATTTCAGGTCTACCAAATAGAAGTTAAAAGAAGAAGAAGAAGCAACAACTCACCAGACAATGTCAGCTGGTAAGGGGTAACAGTTGAAGCTACTATTGACATGCTGTGTGACTGTGATAAGGGGATGTCTGAACTTGCCGTATGTTCTTCATCTGTACTATCAGTCCACTTCAAATACTGCTGTGAAGTACCATCTATTACAGTTAAAGCCTGATTTTCATCAGAAAATGAAAGGTACTGTGTCGCTGAGATTTTCGCAAAGTACATTTGTGTAGGGAGTGGCTGGTGGGCTAGTACTGAAGAGGATGCCATATCAGAAAAGGCTGATAAATGCCCGTGAAGTAAAGCAACCCCTGAGCTTCTTTCTGAAATGCCTGCATGCTCAAGGTGCAAATCAAAAATCCTCTCTGAACTTCTTGGTTCATGTGATGTGGACTTATTGGAATGAGATGCAACATGGGCGCCATTTTCTTCTTGAAGAGCATTGCTCAGATAAAATGCTAACAATGTATCCTGAGTCAATGACTGAGACATCTCCATAATTGGATCATGTGATGTGAAGTTTAGCTGTTCCACGCCAGTTAATTTCCTACTCAAATACATGTTTGATCTTTGAGAAGCTGAGATGGTCGGAAACGATGGCTCTAATTGGACAGTTTGTAAAAGAACAGTTGCTACGCAGTCCAAATAGACACATGAGAATTCAGTGCTTGGTTCCTCCAAGGGCCTAGTTTGAAAATACCCTCCTGTAGTGAATTTATATCTGCTTTGTTCAGTAGGATGCAAGGAAGATACTTCTGTGAATTTTGCCGAAGATGCCGTTCCCCATGCTGAAACAAATGAATGCCCAGAAGTACCGGCAGTAGATCTCATTAATGTGGAGCAGCTGCTTAATAAGACCAAATTCATCCAGAACGCCTCATGAAGGAGAGGCTCTTTGCTATGCAGAACCCGATCTGAGAATTCATTGGAGAGTTTCATGTCAGCTGAAGAACCTGTTGCACATGTTTGGTTTAATTTGCTTAAAGAACCTGCAGTTTGCCAGTTGAGGTCAAAGGATGTTTGCTTTTTGGATTGCTGCATAACTGATGAGCTAAAGCCGCCTACCTTTTCTGAAATGGCTGCTTCAAGAGGGAAAACAGGTATCACAGAGGGCTTTGGTAAAATCCAGTCTTTGCCTATCGATATTAGGGAAGCAGCCGATTGCTCTCTAGTATCCTCTTGAGGCAACATGGAGAGAACTGAAAATGCAATTGCCAGAGTGGCAGGCTGGAATCTGGGGGAGAGTAATGAGTGACTATTTAATTCAATCACGGTCTCTGGTATGCTACTAATTACTGAGCTCACGTCTGTAGCAGATAAAGCAAGAGCCTTATGGTTCCCTACTGACAAACTTTGCACAGAGGGAACTGGAACTGTCATTAAGGAGTCTGTGATAAATGAGGTTATATCATACTCATCTTGTGAGAGTGAGACTAGTGTTAAATCTCCTGAACTATCAATCATTGCCCATGGCTCAGTTGTTATGTCGGACGTTATTCTTGTTGCAAACGGACCTGAAAATCCCAACAACTGTGAGGTGGGAATGTCTGCTGAGGAAGTGAGCAAGAAGGCTGCTGAAGACTCACTATTGGTGGTTAATGATCCTAGTCCCGTGCCTTCAAGTGGTATGCTGGACATTAATTTAGCCATGCTAGAGGTTGCAAGAATCCCATGGTTGAGAAAGTCTGTCTTTTGCAGATCTTTAGAGGATAAAAAGTAAGGGGGGCAGTTAGAAGAAAATAAAAAATGAACAACTTTGGCCCTAGGCTGGATCGGCAGCAAATTGCATTGCTACCTGAAAACCATTAATTCTCACCCAGGCACCCCAGAGCAGACAAATACAACTCCGTAAATCATATTCTTAATAAAAGTGTAAGAAAAATTTTAGTGACCTCAAGAGCTGACTAAATGCAAAGCCTCACATTATTCACATGGTGAGAACAGAACAAATAGCATTGCTTGGAAGAGATGTATTAAATTTGCTAAATCAATTTTTTCCCTGAGAATCAATATAAAAAGGATAAATTACAGATCTGTACCATTGAGAATTTGAGGGGCTGCCACGATAAGCTGGAAAAGTTACAAAGATAATTATATTTACAAATTGGGTCGCATTTAATTTGCTTATCTACATCAAGAAGAAATATTACTTAGATTTTTTTTAAAAAGGAAAGAAAAACAGCAAAAAGATCAGGCCAAAAGAGGGAACGAAGCATGCATTTTGAAGTTCGCTATTGAATAGCACAGTGTTTAGAAGAGCTGTAGTTAGTTGAATGAATAGGCTCAGACACATGACACTCAAAATAGGCCACTGCATTTAAGATACTATTCCATTTTTAATGGTTTCCATGCTAGCAGATTCTTTTCCTTTCTGAATTTGAAGCACAAAGGAGTGAGAAAAAAAGTGGAAATGTGCAAAACCCGGAGGAGCTTGTTACAGGCATTCTTATGTATGAAAACATCAAGAGGTTGGGAAAAGATACACACAAGAAAGATACGTGCCAGGGAAAGGAAAGGCAAGTTTCTCAAAGCGCCGTCATCTGCCTTCCAGTCTGAAGAGGATTGCACTAACAGAGGGGGCAGAGACGTATTAGGGAGCATACGAAGTCACACATATTAGCCAAGCTCAAATGAAAAGCTAAACAAGTTGTGGAAAAATGCAATTCTCTATACAGTGTAGGCCAACAGCTGGAGTGGAGAGGGGGATATTGTCCCTGAGTGCTTTTGCACTCAGTCCACCAGGAGTTCTAATAAACAAAGAATGGCATTCAAATTGAGAGAGACAAGACAGGTGCTTAGTTAAAGAGAACAGAATTCAGAGTTTGGGGAGGGGGACCCTGAAAGAATACAGACGAGAAACACAGAATACAGAAGACATTAATCCTTATAAAAATAATTTAAAACTGCACACACTGAAAGGGCAGGGTTGCATGTACAACCTCTCAGTCTTTTATTCATAATACTTGTACTTTCTTACCTGTGGAAGTTTGAAAAATATAAAGGTCAGAAGGCGAGAGGCTTGGATGGGCTGATGCAAGGCCTCTCTGTAATGGCTCACTAGGGGGCACTCCTTCCATTTTGATGATGGTTTGTCCCCTTTGGGGGACTGCAGGTAAACAGGTGATATTGTTTATTCCATCCACACAGAGAAACCCAGCAGGGCAGGTACGTATTAAGCAATCGTCGTAATTAAGCTCACAGCTTCGGCCCTAGAGGAGAAGTTTTTAAAAAGTCATTATGAAGGCCATTTCCATTTCCTTGTCACATTAAATGGTTCAAATTATTGCTTTCTTTTGATTCCGCCTCCCTCCCCCCCCCCCACCCAAAGAGAAAAGAAAGAGATACTGTCTTATTTCAGCTGGGCAGACTGCACTTCCCAAAATTAATTTAAGCCCACTGAGATTTTTCCCTTTATTGATTTCATGACAGAGACCCAGGCTTTTCAATTGCAATTTAATTATGGCATTTTGACTTCCAATCAGTTCAAAGAGCAAACTACCGGTATTAAAATAAAGATTCCATCTCACAGTCCCTATCACATTCTATATCCTAAAACAGTTTTGTTCCCAAGTTGTCTGCCTTTTAAAGTTAACAATATGCTTCTCGGAGATTGAACCAAAGTGATATACAAGGGTGTAAACAAAAAATATGTTCTGATGCTATAATTACTTTATGTTGTACTGTCTGAAAAGTACACAGTTTATTCCACACTTTAACTTGATTTGTGCAGCATGAGGATGCCACATCCTTACAAAGCAGGTTGCAATACAGTGAAATTGAATTATCTCTTGGGGGATCAAGAAATGTGTTGCCTGTCTAAGGAGCCACAGGATGGTGTTTGCTATGGCATGCCGATCTTTCCTTTCTTTCCATTGAGTATGCACTCTTTGCAAAGCCTGCCTACTAGTCACAGCACCATTGCAAGAGTTGCAAATACTATCATGGCTAGGGATGGAATTTTCTGAAAATATCAATATCAACATTGTGCACGCAGATTTATTTTTTTACAATTCCTACCTTGCATCTTGGTCTCGACACACAGTTAGCACTAGACCTGTCTGACCTTTTCTTCTCTCTGTGTTCAAGGTATGTGTGTTTGTGTGCTTCTGCTCAGTTGTGCCTTTATGCAAATAGAAAGACTCCTTCCATTTGTGGAAGAGTCTTTGAACTAGTGAAGGCGTCCAATAATGGAAGAGGAAGGGAGGGGATATTCAGATTTCTCCTCCTCCACGCAGGTTTGTGCCACCTTTCAGAGGGTTCCTCAACCATTCAGATCAGATTGTCTGGAAGGGGCAGAAAGGGAATGCATGGGGGAGCAGGAACAGATAAGTATCTTTTCCCCTCCATCCACTAGTGGAGGGATTTGCTGGGTTAAAAGTCCTTCTACTCATGGAATGGAACAATTGGATTCCACCCATATAGCCCACATGTCCGGTGATATAGTGTTTGGTCCAGAAAACCTTGTGCCAACATGAATATCCTGCTCTGTAAAAGTTCCCCTTCTCCTTGCTTATCTTTTCTCAAAAATAAGTGGCTAATGTCCCCTGAAAGCCCCAGTCTGAAGCTTCAAATGAGAACTATCAGGCAAAATAATTCCAGCCGGCCCTTCCTTTTGTTTTTATTTATCCAAAGCATCTTTTTCTATTAAAAAAGTCCAAGTTGTGTGTTGACAGAGATGAAATAATGCAGTTGTTCAGCTCTTTGAGATTTCAAATTGATGTATTATATAATTAAACTATTGGGGAGTGATACTAAATAAACCACGGACGTAAATCACTTTGATCTTAACCGTTTTCTTCTTCTTCAAACAGCAGTTTTTTCCCTATTCGTGTCTCTCCCCCCACACCCGCAACAGTAGGAAAAGAATGGGATTCATCTGAATAACTGCTTGCATATCTTGGGAGATTTATTGTAAAGCTGACAAATAAATAATGCATATCTACTGAACAGGAAATTTGTTGTGCATTATTAGCCAGAAATCCAAATTCAGCAAGAGCAATCTGCGCAAGGTAACAGGATAAGATCTGGTGCGAGTAGAACAGGCAGGATAAAATCACTACGGCAAAGAAACAGGTTTGTATACATGGACACAATTCCTGGCTCAAGTGTAAAAAAAGGTTAATGAAGTGGGAAGGGTGGATTTAAACAGAGCACCCTTAGGAAACAGAATATTCTGCACCTTGATTGGATTATGGAGGCAGGGTGCTTTCCCCTCTTCTACAGTTGCTTTTTTTTTTTAACAACACAGCCATAGAGTTGTGGTGTCAGGGTGTGTGTGTGTCACAGCTCAAGAGTGACTCAGCAAACCTAAGCAGCACTAGACACTTGACTGGTGCTGTTACAGCCAGTTTATAGCACAAAGGTAATTTTCCATTGGGGATTATATAAACCTAAAACTCCAAATTTAACTTTGACAAACTACATGGAAGAATCCAGATATACCCCTGCCAGGGAAACATTCAGCATCTTCCCATAAATAATAGATAAAGAGGTGGACACCTGTGTGACTGCACCACTTCACACAACAGATGAGGACTCAAAAAGAGCAACACAAGAAGGAGAAGCAGGCAAAATCCTTCTTCCCTGATACTTAGTTTTCCATGCACAGAGAGGACTGTGGGTATGTGCAATCATAACACATCTAGCAAGATTTTCAATAGCATACCACAAATCCAGGTTTGCAGTAACAGGTGTAGCCAAAGCCTGGTTCATTCTGGATGCAAATCCCATGCATGCAGGGATTTGATGCACATTCATTGATATCCTCTTCACAACGGAAGCCTTCCCAGCCTGTTAGAATGAAAAAAGTGTATCTCATTGACCTTTGCTATTGTAAAAACCATGTTAAAAGTCTCTCTCTCTGTGTGTACACATCCAAATCTCTTGATATGTCTCCCCTGCCCCATTCAAACAAAATAGTAAAAAATAAAACACGGACCAAGTGTCCCTATTTTCCAGGTCCCTAGTGTGCATCACCATGCCTGCTTGGTCCTGTGTTGAGCAGGGAGAAGTGAAGGGAGTTTGTACTCACATTTGCCTTCTGCCCCATCTGACTGAGAACCCAAAGTTACAGTGATCCCTGGTCAACGCAGAGGATTCTGCTGGTATTCAAGTGAATGTGAGCAAACAAAACAAAAACTTCAGACCTCTGCTCAACACAGGAAGGTCAAGGACTGGGGAGGCGGGACGGAGGGCAGGGAGGAAGATGTGGGGAGCCTAGGGCCGGCATGTGTAGCTTTATGCTGACTACATGTGGGGAGGTTTCCTGTTCATGCGGAACCTAAACAGCACCAGTAATGTCCTACAAAAAACTCTTGTTTGCTGTATTTTTAGGACTGTATGCAGTCCTAATTTTTTTTTTAAAAAATGCATGTTTCCCTAAGAACAGAAAGCCAAGATAGAAAAAAAAAATACTATAGCATGCACCTCAAATATATCATACATGCAATATGTGAGATATATTTATATAATACACATACACACACCCCCATCTAACTGATTTCAATGGAAGAGTATTAATCATATGTGTCTAAATCTCTCTTCTCTTAATCTTTCCAAGTGCTTAATGCTGGCTCAGTGGTGCCCATTAAGCATCTAGCAACAGGGAGGCAAACTATCAACACTGTCATTTCTAAAGCAGCCACTGGAAGCTCCCATTTTGATCAGAACAGTGACTCTGAAGAAACTGGATCCCCTCCCCTCAATGCTATATTTCCAATCTCAATATCTAAAGCTGCTACAGCCTGCTTTAAGATGAAAATGAAAATGTTGACATATCTCAAAGGAGTCGACTCCTAGGGGCAGTTCCATTCAAATGGTGTGTGTGCACTGCACCAGGTGATCGATTATGTGGGGTGGGGTTTACCTGTCCTCCCCCCAATATTTTATTCAAGTTGGCACCCCTGACATACCTGGTTACAGATTCCTCACATCCCAAGTGTGCTGCATAAATAAGGGTCAATTGCTGCCAATAGGCATACGGCCACGGAAGGCCAGAATCCAAGGAACTGCCTTAGACATGACTTTTGATCTGCAGGTCCCTTGTGCTATTTCAATATGCTATTGAAAGCCCCCCTCAGTTTTGTAAGTTGCTTGCATTACAGCGGTTCAGAAGCCCTTTGAATTGGCAGAACTAATTGTGTGGTTGTTTGCATTCCAGCCAAGCTGAAGACACAAGGAAGTGAAGGGAGAGAGGAAGCACATGATGCCAGGGATGCTCTAAACAAGGGTATTAATCTCTAGGCACATTTTTATTTAGTTGCATTTATTTTCAGAAAGCCACTTCTCCCCCCCCCCCACCTGATGATATGTTTGAGGGCCAGAAGACTGTCTGAAATGATCCCATTAGATGTGTCCAATTCCAAGAACTGTCTTAACTCAAAGTGCAAACAATTTGTTCCACCATTTTCTTTCACAGTAATGTTTAATCATTCTGTTTAAACCATGGCACAATTAACCACTTTAAAATGCAAATTAAAACACCCCATTCAACCTTTGGACTTCAGACAATATTTTAAGTGCATTCAGTGGCTTCCCTTGAAAAGTGTCTATTTTGATCAAGAGGTTACATCAATTTGCACCTCAGAATCACTCTGGAAGCAAGACAATCGCAATGCATTACTTTCTGTTTACAGAAAAGCATTAGCTCCAGACCTTAATTTCCAGTATGTGCTGCTTTATCTTAGTATGTAAAAAAAGAATGTTCTTTGCATTCAAAAGTCCTTTAGGAATTAAATCCTTTATGACATGAAAATGCTTTAATTCAAAATATCATTTCAGTGGTTACCTTCCTGACATCTGCAGAAGTATCCATTAATAAGGTCTTCACAGACGGCGCCATGCTGGCAAGGTGATGAGATGCACTCATTGATGTCTGCTTCACAAAACTGACCAGAGAATCCATCCAGGCATCTAAAGATTTAATAAATTCCATAGTACAATATAAACATAGTGCAGTATAGTACAGTAGGTTTTTTTCTTGAATAAATGTTTTATTTATATATTTTTGACACATTCAATCTTAGTTTAGACTACTTTTTGTTAGATAACCACCACCTATGATGTTATTTGTACATTCACATTGTTCATCCTAGAGAGGACCAACCTTGGCCCAGAAACCACTCTTATGGGCTGCCAAGTTGCACTGAGGAAAACCTCTTCCTCTTTCATGACCACATGACACTTGCTTTTAAGATCCATTTCAGTCTACTTTACAACACAGCATTGTGGCAGAAAACAATCTGACGGCCTACACAAATTATTGTAACCTATGGGTTGATGGGGTGTTGTTGTTTTTTTGCTGGACTATTGATTTTGTGGGACTTCTCAACCGCATTCCATGTTTTCAGGCATCAAGTGCTTCTGGGATATCTTGATGGATTCAGGGCATCACTTTGTGATGGTTCCACTTCCGTGAGATGAGATAGGGTATGTTCAGTAGGCAGAGATCATGGCCAGGTGGCCCACACATGAGGCAGGCAGAGGCAGCTTCCTCAGGCGGCAGAACCCCAAGAGGAGGCACCTTCACAGGAACCCTGCCCACTGAGATCTCATGGTATCTTCAAGTTGTTTGTGTATCGGTGGTATCTTCTCTTCTACAGCAGTTGCTATATCCTTTGCCTCTTCAGCTGTTTTTCGTGTCGAGGTAGATTCCTGTAGTAATTTCTGAATAGTTTCTGTGTTGGTATTTACCTTCTGTCCCAAATTATTAATACTTGTGGTATTTTGGTCAATTTTGCCCGATGCTTCGGCTACTTGTTTACTTTCCCCCCCAAAGATTCGTTAATTTTACCAAGTGCCTGAGCCAAAGCAACTTGAAGATCACAGGTCAATATTGTCTATGATTGAGCTGAAGGAGAAGCAAACCAATTTAAGAATCAGGGCTGTACCTGAACTTGAGAAAGACAACTTGATTGATTTTCTTACGCAGGAATTTGCAGACTTTTGGAACCCAGATTTGGAGAAGGACAACTTCAAGATAGTGAGTGCTTTTAGGCTTGGAAGAGGAGGGAAGAAGAACAGGGTGAGAGACTGTTTGATCACCCTCCAAACAAAAGAGGGGAGAGACAAAATCTTGAGTCTGCATTTCCAGAAGACTTTGGAAATTCATCAGTCAAAAGTAGAGATATTTAAGGACATTCCGAAATATCTTTTGGACCTTAGGTCCAACTATAGAGATTTGGTCGCCCTGTTGAGAAGCAACAGAATCATTTTTAGGTGGGAATTCCCCCAAGGCCTATCCTTTAGTTACAAAGGGAAGAAGATAAAAATAAGATCAGAGGACGACAAAGATAGATTTTGGAGAGACCACGGAGAAGACTTGCAGAAGGAAGCTGCAGAAGAGTTAAGAGCACTAGTAAGTGAAACTTTAGACATACCAAGATTACCTCCTGAACTAAAAGACCGCCTGGAGAAGGTGATACCACCGACAGATCAGGAACAGGCACTGGGTGCAGTTGGAGGAGAAGCAAAGTAACTACATCATGGCTCTGCAACTATTAAGCTGGAATTGTAATGGTTTGAACTCCCCTCAGAAAAGGAAATCTGTGTTTCATTTATTAAAAAAGGAACAATTGGACTTGATTTGTTTACAGGAAACACATGTAACAAGGCTACACAGGAAAGTACTGATTAATAAAAGACTGGGTCAGGAGTTTATTTCTTCGGACAAGGTTAAAAAAAGAGGGGTAGTGATTTATGCAAAGGAGAGACTATTACCGAAATTTATCTTTAAAGATGACCAAGGAAGATTCGTGGCAATTGAAATTCAAACACAAGGAGAGAAATTTTTGATAGTAGGAGTTTATGCACCAAATGAGGGGAAATCTGAATTTTTCAAAAAGTTGCATGAGACCTTGATGGACTATTTGGACTATAATGTGATTTTGATGGGAGACATGAATGGAGTGGTATCTACACATATGGATAAGGCACAAAGACAGGTAGTCACTAAGGACGGCAGATTACCGAAAACTTTTTTTGAGATGACAGACAACTTGGACTTAGTTGATATTTGGAGAACAAAGAATCCCTTGACCAGAGAGGGAACCTTCTTCTCTGAAGCCAAACTGACATGGACAAGAATTGACCAAATATGGGTAACTAGAGGAATGGCACCAAAGAAAAGAAAAGTGGAAATCTGCCCAAAAACCTGCTCCGACCATAATGCTGTAAAGATGGAGATGAAGCTAACACCAACTGGTTCCTTCAGATGGAGGATGAATGACACCTTATTCAGAGATGAAGAAGTGTATAAAAAGGCCCAAAAAACCTTGAGAGACTATTTTGAGATAAATATGAACACCAATGTGGAAAAAAGAGTAATCTGGGACGCTAGCAAAGCTGTTATGAGAGGGTTCTTGATACAACAGAACGCATTAAAGAAGAGAATTCAAAATGAGAAGAAGGATAAAATTTTGGAGAAAATAAAAGAAGGTGAAAAGAAATTGAGAACAAAACCTAAGTTGCAAGAGATTTTGAGAGAAATAAAATTATATCAAGTACAATATATGAAAATGATCAATCAGGAGATAGAATGGAAAATTAAACAAATGAGACAAAAAACATTTGAGTCGGCTAATAAATGTGGGAAATTGTTGGCTTGGCAAATGAAAAAAAGACAAAAATTAAATACAGTTACAAATTTAGAAGTGGAATGAAGGAATATACAGAACCCAGCCGAGATTAGAAATTGTTTCCAGAGGTACTTCAAACAACTATATACACAAGGACCACAGAAAGAAATTGATCTAGATCGATTTTTGAAAACAAATGGATTACAAAAAATCTCTCAGGAAAGTAAATCAATGTTGAACTATAAAATAACTGAACAGGAGATAGAAGGTGCCATTCAGAATATGCAACTAGGTAAATCTCCGGGACCGGATGGACTGACCTCTAAATATTACAGATCCTTAAAAGAATGGTTGGTACAACCTTTGAAGGAAGTCTGTAACAAAATAATGGATGGGAAAAGGGCACCAGAGTCGTGGAAAGAAGCGTATATTACACTTGTACCAAAAACAGAGACTGAAAAGACACAACTTAAGAACTACCGTCCCATCTCATTGCTTAATGTGGATTATAAAATTTTTGCAGACATTCTGGCTAAAAGACTAAAAAAAGTGTTAGTGGAAGAGATTCATAAAGACCAAGCAGGCTTTCTCCCGGGTAGACACTTATCGGATAATGTGAGAAACATAATTAACATTTTAGAAAAATTACAAGTGAACATAAATACTAAAGCAGTTTTGATATTTGTGGACGCGGAGAAAGCTTTTGACAATATTTCCTGGAGCTTTATGAAGAAGAACCTACAGGGGATGGGGGTAGGCCAAGGCTTTGAAAACGGTATAAGTGCAATTTATTCAGAACAAAAGGCTAAACTAATTGTAAATAAGGTGGTGATGGAAGAATTTAAGATAGAAAAAGGGACACGACAAGGTTGCCCAATCTCCCCATTGCTTTTTATATCGGTCCTGGAGGTTTTGCTGAATATGATTAGAAGGGACCAGTTGGTTAAAGGTATACAAGTCGGAGCCAAACAGTACAAATTGAGAGCATTTGCAGATGACTTAGTATTGACGTTACAGGAGCCAGAATCTAGTACCAAAAGGGTTTTAGAACTGATTCAAGAATTTGGTCAGGTTGCAGGATTCAAACTGAATAAGTTAAAAACCAAGGTTTTAGAGAAAAATTTAACACCGATTGAGAGAGAGAGAGGTTTCAGAATGAGACAGGCTTAACAGTGGTTAAGAAAGTGAAATACCTGGGGATTAGCATGACAGCAAAAAATGGGAATTTATTTAAAGACAAGTATGAAAAATGCTGGGCCGAAGTGAAAAAAGATTTAGAAATTTGGTCAAATTTGAAGCTTTCCCTGCTGGGTCGTATTGCTGCGATAAAAATGAATGTATTGCCTAGAATGTTGTTTTTGTTTCAAACATTGCAAATTGTGGACAAAATGGACTGTTTCAAGAAGTGGCAGAGAGATATTTCTGGGAGATGATTTATAATGAAATGAAAAGGGTATTTAAATATACCTTCTTGAAGAAACCAGAGGCCTTTCTCCTGGGCATAGTGGGCCAATTGGTGTTAAAGAAGGATAGAACTTTCTTTATGTATGCCACAACAGTAGCAAGAATACTTATTGCAAAGTATTGGAAGACACAAGAACTACCCACTCTGGAAGAATGGCAGATGAAGGTGATGGACTACATGGAATTGGCGGAAATGACTGGCAGAATCCGAGACCAGGGAGAAGAGTTGGTGGAAGAAGATTGGAAGAAATTTAAAGACTATCTACAGAAATATTGCAAAATTAATGAATGATGTTTAAATGAAGTTAGGTGGTTTAAGCGGTAATGCTATAAAGGTGTATGTAAAAATGGATTGATAACAGGTGAAAATTTAAAGTTATAGTATATTAAGTTAAAGGATTAAGAGAAAATAAAGAGGGAAAGAAATTGCTGAATTAACTAATTGAATTGGAATACAAAAAAGGGAGGTACGAGGAGGTCAGGGAAACAAGGATATGAATGTAAGGCATGGAAAGATTGATCTATTTTTTTTAAGTGTTTTTTATTCTTTTATTCTGTATTTTGTATTTTGTATTTTTCTTGTATTTTTATTTCTGCCTTTTGTTTTTGCTTTTCTTGTTTTTTATGTAACTCTTTTTTCTGAAATTTTAATAAATATCATTTTTTTTAAAAAAGAGATCTCATGGTATCTTGTTGTAGCCCACCATTGCTGTTTTGTGGGTACTGTGGCATGATCCAGGTAAAGGAGGCTTGGGGGGCAGGGCTTTGGCAACAGCGGGGCAGCACCTTCCTATTTCACCTCAGATGGCAAAACGGGATTGGGCTGCCCCTGCCAGAAATGCCATTGCTTCTGCTTCTTCCCAGGAGATGTGCTGTGTGGGGCTCACCAGATTGCACTGTCCAACTCACAGTGTTTAATATTTATATGAAACTTGGAAAAACCATCCATTTATTTGCAGTGAGATGCCATAAGAATCCCTCTGATCTTTCTTTTTTCAGCAAATCCAGGTACACTCACAGTTGGAGGTTCTAAAGGGCAGTGCCTGGTGTCCAATATAAGAGGTAGGTAGGAATTCAGCTTCCGAGTATATTTGCTTTGGAACACTGCCAGATGAAATTGCCGCTCTAACAGTTGCATTGCCAGTGAGTTCAGAATGATCATTAAAAAATGAAAGGAAATGCAAGTGTGCATTTAATTGACCTTAGCATGTACTATAGCAAGAACACTCCTGCCAGAGTAGTTGAAGAAGGTCGGTGATTCAAAGTACAGGCATCTTTGAAGAAATCCCACAAAACAGCAGATTTAACAGGGAACACGGCGACAGATTTTAAGTTTATTTCCAAAGTCTTTTTTTAGTCAATAATGTGCTTGTAACATAAGTTTGCATCTCTACTGATAAAACACCAACCTGAAAGCTATAGATCTTATGGCCATAGCCGTTATTTGCTCCCCAAATCAGGCTGAGAATGAAAGCAAAGAGTCTCTTCCCCAGCTGTAGGGCAGCTTCATATGTTCATATATCCAGAGGTTATCGACAAAGCTTACCTGTCTTCTGGTTGAACAACTCCCTTCAGTCTTATATTGGGCCTGCGACTCTCCAAATGTCAAACTACCTCCCCCCGATCCAATTCTAATCCATATCCTGCTGTAGCCCATTGTTCTTTGTCTCTGTTTCTCACCTGTACCCTTTTCTCATCTCCTTTCATCTCTCTGGTGACATTTCACAGCTTATGAATAATTTGTATAACTGCCAGGTTGAAGGCTACCATCTCAAAAACACTCTTCCTCAAACGCGGAGTTTGCTGAGGTTATTCAGGAGCAATTAACAGCAATTGAAGTTATTGAGACCACGCCTGCACCAAAATGTTTACCTGTTTTCTAGGCACGTTCTGTCTAGATAAATGGGCAGGGACCTATTACTACATTTGCTTGGGATTCCTATTTGTCTGAATGCATCTTAATCCTCAAGAGTAAGAAAATGGTTGGAAGAATATTTTTTCTCCCTCTAATAATTAGGGCTCCGAAGAGAGTAACAAATCAAAATGAAAGACGTTGCTTCCGAGTTCCCGTGAAATAAGATAGCCCAGTGAAAAGTTCTTTTGACATTCGTCCTGATTTCCTCCCCATTCAAATCTGCATTTTCTGTGCAGAATAAATCTTGCTAACTACTCCACTCTAACAGGCCAGTTCTGTCACTGGAAATTTATATTGGGGTGGCTATACATTATTAACAAGCTATGAAAAGTCACAGGCAAAATGTCATGGCAGCTGAGATATAGCAGCACCTTGGGATTCATATTGCAAACAGTTTAGTTTTAATCATCTTGGACCACGAGGTGCCTTGACATTTGAGGGGCAACTTTTTCCTTTTTAACTTCAACTGGAGTCAGACCTCTATTATCTCAGCCATAATTTTCAGCCTCGGCAGTGATAGAATGTTTTACCTCCTAAATTAAAAATGTGGGAAAAAAATCGATCTATCACAGACCTTATCGTTCGTTTAATCAATGCTCACATGCAGGCTTAAAGAAGTAGAGCAAGGTTAGCTGATAATTCTAGCACCTGCAGGACAATTCAGTGCAATGTGTGACCACTATTACATGAATGCCACTGGCTGAACTATACTAAAGAGAGAGGGCAAATCTTGATTCATTTCTTATTAGAGGAGGGGGAAATGTGGGTGCGCTGAGAGTGATACTGCAATCCCATCCTACAATCACCTCTGTTATATCACCAAATATAAATCTAGTGTGCCAAATTAATGTACAAATATAATCACATTTTTCTAATAAGAAGCATTTTCTTCTTCTTCATTTTTTGCAGTTCAGAGGCATGACACAGCTGGTAGAAATCCACCATGCCGGTCCGGCTATTCAAAGGGATCACATTAACTATCTGAGCCACATTCAGTGCAAAGTGTGACCATTATTATATGAAGGCCACTGGCTGAACTACACCAAAGAGAGAGAACAAATCTTGATGTATTTCTTTTTAAAAGGGGGAGGGGAGTAGACTTCATAATTGAGAGTGATACTGCAATCCCATCCTATGAACACTTCCATTATATCACCAAAGTATCAAGCTATAGTGCTAAATTAATGTACAAATATAACAATCTTTTGCGCGCGCGCGCACACACACACACACACACACACACACACAAAACAGCAGTACAGAGACAAGTTGTAGCTGGTAGAAATAGGTTGGCTGTTCAAAGAATTGCACTACTAGCAGGCAAAATAAATGAAACAAGTGCTTTTTCCTTAGCTAAATAATAAAAAGGAGCATTGTTCTCGAATATAAAAATGCAGTAGATGTTTGAAATCCCAGCTCCATCAAACATGCATCTGACAAGCTGAAAGCTCTTTCATGCTTTCAGCAGTTTCACGGAAATGTTTCAAGTCTGGGGTTTTCTTTCAGTGCTTTTGATTTCTTTCAAACCTGCCTAATTTTTTTTGTTACCTTTTTATTCTCTTATTATTCTTTATATCCAGCCACAGACTAATTGCCAACTTCCTTTTAATATAGAAATCAGATTGTGAGCTCCATTATAAAGGAGTAGTCCTTTTATCAGGATGTACAAAGCTTTCCATATTGCAAGGAACCTCAAAGACTTAGTCTAATAGCATCTCGCGCAAGGAATTTAAGCCTGTTGTCTGTTGCTTCCATTCCATGCCTGCTTTGCAAGATTATTGCATATATTCTTATATATATTTACAGGGCATGTTACTTCCCATTGCAATTCTACTGAGTGGTTCAAAAAAGAGGCAATTGGGTCTTCTGAACAATCCCTGGTACATGGTGCAAGATTATGTGAATTCATTCACGACGTTTTCCATTACCATTTGCTTCCAACAGAACATACACTAGAAGGGCAAGTATCTGCCCCAAGTATTTATTCTAACGACACTCTTAAAATGATAATCATCACAATAAAATTGTCCTTTGAAGTACAAGGAGCTGAGGAGATCTAATTCTCAAAGTACAACCCTGAAACATGGCCAATAATTTGACACGTTATATAAGGTTGACATTTGGGGAAATGTAAACCTTAGCCTGCTGCCAGCCTTCACCTTCTCAGCCAAATGAACCAAGTGGAAGGATGCCTGGGAGCTTGCTGACAATTTGAAGAAAAAAAAAGATTATGTGAAGTGCTTTCCTTAGGGTTCTTACCCTTAACTTCACAACTTGTGCTGGTTTCTAACAGCCTGGGTTCCTCTCTCCCACGCTTAAGTCCCAATTTCTGTATTGACATGCTAGGTTGATGTTAATATGCAGTGTAATTTTATCATAGTTCTCATAATTACTGCCATTCACTAAAGCAAAGGACTAATCAATCACATCTTAATTACAGTCAAAGACCAGCATAACAATGGACTAAGGAAGAGGTTTGGTTGACAAGAGATCTTAGGATAACCCCCTATAGCTGGTGAGCCACCAAGGAAAACACAGCTTGGTGTCCATGTATTGTGGCTTATGGAATACTTGAAAACTCTCTTTTTTGTACAATCCACAGCAGGAAGCAGCAGTACAAGATTAATCAAGCCCCAGGCAGACCAGAATCCATTACTTGGTTGACTTGGATGCCATATGATGTGATTTACGCAACAGTTTCCTAAGATGTCGAGGGAGATTCCCTAAGATTTCCAATGAGAGGCTTCTACATGCTTCCAAAGGAGTATAAATATGCCTTGAAAAGTCGAATGATCATTTGGAATTAGCAATTCTATGAGATCTCAACACAAACTGAGATGATAGAAATATCACAGATGTTTTATTGGACAATATCTCATGCCCTGAATAAGAAGACACTGAACAGATCCAGGTGACTTCAATAGGGTATTTTACTAGTGCAGTTGCCCAAAGTTTCTCTGCTAACCCATGTGGTGTGTGACTATACTTCAAGGGGATATGTCACCAGTGTGCACAGTGGAGGAGAGAGCCAACTATGTGGACAGCCATCTATATTCGCCAGGGGGAAACTGCTCTTTAGTGCTCAACTGGAGCAAACGACAATCAGGTTTTCTGTGGACTGCAGTTTGTTCCAACTTAGAACTGAAGAGCAGATTTTCCCTGGAAAAGGAGTGGGGCAAGGAGAAAACTGCTTGGACCCATGCTTTCTAAGCATGGGAGAAGCAGAAGTGTGGACGAGCCCTTACTCTGTATGCCCCAGTAGAAATAGCAAGTCCACACACACTTCCTCCCCTGAACTGAAGTGAGAAAACCTGTGAGCAAGCCTTTAAATCATTTCTTGACTATGTGAAATAGGTAGCAGAAGCAGCAGCAGCAAGGTATCCCAAATGCAAAAATAATGCAGGTGATCACCTGGACTGGATTCATACCATAATGGTCACATTTTATCCTGTTGAAATAAGTAGGAATAAAGTTAGTGATGCTCCAACCCAATATTTTCATTCATGCCAATGAAGTGCAGTAGTGTGTGTCAGAGTATATTATACATTGTCACAGAAGATGATATGCTATCGCTCTCAGAGAAACCATTTGGGAGCACAGTATTGTCTTGTGTTGGCCCTGATCACCAAACATCTTATATTTGGGGACTCATGAGGACCAATATATTTTCTAGCATCAAATTCTTATTGTCTTCACAAATCCCGCTCTCTCCACACACAATTTCTATTGCTCCTGTATCCCTTTCTTTATTGTTGTCATGCAATCCTTAGTTTATGAAAGTGTTTGATTAGGCTTTCAAGTATCGCCTTTTTTCCAGACAAATAAAAACACACTTGCTCTTTTTTATTCAATAAAAAGCTTACTTTTTGTCTCAGTAGTCTGAAACAGCAGTGTCATCTATCTTTGTTCCTTCTGAAAGCCTTCTGTAATTAATTCCCACCAAGTATTAACTCAGATGAACTACAAACATCCCCTCCACTGGGTAAAATACCAATTCCTTTGCAGGGGAAGAATCTACCTTGAAGGGAGGTATGGAAGGCTTCCTTCATGTCTGCAAACTTATAAAACTGAAATCCATGTTTACTCTTCAAAGAACCAACTTTTCAGAGGTTCCAGTTGCTCCCATTTGAATTTTATGCCTGGTTTTGAATACTTCAGTCTCTCTCACTTCTCCCCCCATGAAGAACATTAACTAGTGTTTTGGACAGAAAAATTCTAGGCTTTATTCATATGAAACTTTTTCTATGGACTTCGGATAGGGTTGGCATTCAAAGAATCAGAGATGGTAAACAAATCTGGTGTTAAGTTGACTGAAATAAATCCAATACTGAATGTAACACCATCTTTAATTATTTATTTAACTCACGCTGTTTAACTCATACAGCTGAGTTATAGGAAATGAGTTAACTAATTTGTTTAGGTATTAAGAGACCTTTTAAAATACAGTGGTACCTCGGGTTAAGAACTTAATTCGTTCTGGAGGTCTGTTCTTAACCTGAAACTGTTCTTAACCTGAAGCACCACTTTAGCTAATGGGGCTTCCTGCTGCCACCGCGCTGCCACTGCTCGATTTCTCTTCTCATCCTGAAGCAAAGTTCTTAACCCAAGGTACTATTTCTGGGTTAGCGGAGTCTGTAACCTGAAGCCTCTGTAACCTGAAGCGTCTGTAACCTGAGGTACCACTGTATTGTGAGTTAAAAGCTCACTGTGGTTAATTATTATATCTGTATAGGAACTGTAGCATTGTGATTTGATGTTAAGATAAAAAAAGTTGAGGCCATGTTACTGTGTTTTGGTCTTGCAGCTCCTACTGCTGTCTGTCTACAAGTTTTTTAATTTTCTTTTTAAAAGAGAAAAATCACTGGAGGGGAAAAAAACGAAACCCAGCTACTACCCAATTTTCTCCCACCAGTTTAAAATAATCCTGGATTATTTTAAATAGCACGAATTCCGAAATAATGAGAACTAAGAAAACACAACATTGTGGTATGCAGAGGCTCTTTCCACCGTCACGTGGCAGGGATATATACTTGATGTGATCCTAACTGACATAAATGCAGAGGCAATCAGAGGTAATAATTCATAACTCATTAATCTTGATATTTGTTACTAGGCCTAACACTGTACGTCTCACATCAGTGCCTTAAAGCACATTTGACAAACAATGCATGTCATTAATCAACATTAGAAAACAAGTTACAGCTGAATAAATACAAACATCTGCCTCCCCTTCCCCCAAAAGTTTTGCTTTGTTTTGTCAGTTTTAATGGGCACTCTAGCAATTGGCACAGGAGTAAAAACCCAGTTGGCATAATTATCAGCAGTTATTTTCAGAGATCCTTTCCCCTCTTTTATCATTGCCAAAAAGAAAAGCCTGCCTGGAAAGGGAAGCTATTTTTTTCTGTGAGGAAAAACCCCTTGACTGGGTGGCATTTCTGACTTGTGCAGTCAGAATGTAAAAGTTGCATAGCTGGCTAAGAACTCCCAGTTAATATTTAGAACCTACTTCCACTGGCAGCAGGAAACAATCCATCTGTGTCACTGCTCAGAAAATAACAGCAACAAAAGTTCTTGTGAAAGACTTGACCTTTGAGACAGAGGGGCAGTTTGCATGCTTTGTAGCAAACTGATCCTCTGGTGTCTCCATAGATCAAGGATGCAGAACCCTACTAGCCTGGTGGGCTGGATTGTTATCTCCCTCACCCCACCCAGGTCCAGTTTGACAGGGGGTTGGAGCTGCTCACCTGTCAATCACCCAACATCATAGGGGTGTTCAAAAGCCCCTTTCAAAGCACCATTTTGTGCAGTGCTTTCAACGCTGATTGTCAGCTCTTTGGATGATTGTTGGATCTTCAGAACCCCCACTGATAATTCAGGCTAAGGTAGAGAACTCTAAGTGGGACTTCTGCAGATGTCTTGAGACTCCCCTCTCAAAACATCACGCTGCCCTGCATTTTGAAATGGACTTTGCAAGCACCACCAATCAAATGACAGCTACTTCCTACAAATACCCTTTTCACCAAGCCCTTCCCTTACCTGCCTCACACCTGACATTATGCACAATGCCAGGGATGAAGCAGGTGGATGTGACTTGGGTGAAATGGCCTTGTGGAAAAGTCTAATTAGGCCTACAGGCCAGAGGATTCCCCAACCCACCCCTAGCAGTAGATGGTCCATGTTGTGAATTTTTCTACTTATCAAAACTTCCCTACCAAATAAAGCTGACACTATTGTGATTTGCCTCTGAATGATTTGTTGTCCATGCAACATGCTCTGAGATATATATATATATATATATATATATATATATATATATTTACTGCTCTTCTTGGTGTTTATCTTTATTTTCTCTTATTAAGTTAGTGTTTTAGTAATTTTACGATTGAAGCTGGGATGCCTTTTTGATAATAATAAAGTGCAGACTATAAATATTTTAAATGCATGCCGCAAATACACATTCACACACACACTGCATGCAAAAGCTCCAGCACTTGTTAGCTCTGTGGTAAAAAAAGAGAGGAAAAAGTCTGAATCTAGCTTTTCTTATAAGCTAATAGAAGTCAAACTGAATACATATCATTTTGCACATTCCTCTTCCACATTCCAATAAAGCCTGTGTTGCTATCTACTTGAATGACAAGTATGACAAATTGCCATGGAGAAACTTGTAAATAGCAAGTCGTAATTCTTACTGAAATCTATACTATTTCACATTGATGACAGGCTCTCCAGTGTAATTTTCCAGCATAATCATTTATGAATTATCAGTTATTAGCATAAGGAGAGCTTCTGATGACATTTTCATTGTTTTTCCTTTTCCAGCAATTCATCAAAAGGATTTTTTTTGTTTTGATTTTGTAAATATGCTTTGGTTTGACGTTGCATTAGCCTATATTTCAGTTGAACTAAACCCAGCAAACTTCATTACAACACTGGTGTTTGAATGATCATTCAGCAGTAAGTACCTCAAGAATGTCTATGCATAAATTATAGGTCAACCTACTTATAATCCATCACCAAGCGGTGAAGCAGGCAGTGGTTTTAGACATCATGGTGAAGCCAGGTAAGCAGATATACAACAACCAACTATCTAGTTGTCCTTTGCACAATTGGTGTCATTGAGGGGCAGTTAAGGGCACCCGCAAGACGATTTGAACAATGCAAGAATTCTCCTGTGCCTTAGGTAACAATGTATTTGTTACGGGCCGTTGCACACACTTGCTTGAGCGAGTTCTCCATGGTGTGAAGGCATGTGTCTATTTGAGCACTCTACTCATGCCTGCAGTACAACATAGGCTTCTGAACTGAAGCAGCTTCAGTAGTCCTGGTGGAATATATATTACATATATATTCCTAGAAGTTGATGGAGGCAACTCCTGCCTCCTGGTATGCTTGGACCTTTGGTGTGTAGCTTTTTGTACAGCGGATCATGTCAATCTGTCAACCCCAGCGTGAACTGCTAGCAATGAGTGTCAGGTCTGGGTCTTGAGTGCTTCTGTTCGTTCTTTCTTTTCCAGAACACACTCAAAAGTTCACTGTCAATGGCATGCCCTTGGTTGTTTTGAGGGTTCTACTACACAAGCCTCAGCTCAGCCCAGACTTTTCAAATCTCTCTGAGCCTTGGAGCTTTGAAGAAGAGGTGATCAGATCTTCCTCATTCCATTCTGTTACTTTTGGGGAGTTTTTTTTCACATCCAAGTATTCTGCCTGACAACCTTCACTGATCTTCTGGAGTGTTGTTGGTTGTTGATTTTTTAGTTCTAAAGGAATTAAGATTTTGATGTGCAATATCCCTCTACACTAAGTAAAACAAAGTAGTTAGACCAGGCTACATAATCTGTGATATACCACTTTTATGGCACCCACAAGGGCCTACAGAAATGTCTTGCTTGTACTACCTGGCTGGAACTGCAAGAAGATGATTGACAAAAATGGAACAGTAATCAGGGGCATGATTTGCAATGGACAGCCAACTGCACTCATGTTCAGGTACACATCACATGAAGAAGAATTGCCATCATATATCCTGGCATTTATCCTAAGTTTAAAAGGCTATAATGTAACTGAAATGTATTATAAATTTCAGCAGAACTGTTATCCATATAATGGGGTTTAGGAGAGCTATGTTATATTAAGGGATGAATGAATGAATGAATTTATCTATCTATCATCTATCTATCTATTTCTAGTCTGCTCCTCTTTCACATGTGTTCACTCATAAGGCCATCACATTCCATTTCTGCATTTTAAAAAATCTGCAGCATTTTTCCCCCATTTAAACACGTATTTCAAATGTATTTCCCCCCAAACAACATCCATGCATTATTTGAGCCAAAAACTGTGATGTTCAAAAGCTGGTGGATAACTAATTAATCATCTATACATTAGTCCAACAGGTACAGATAATGTCAGTTGCACTGGAATTCACTAATATAAAATTCCTCAAGCATCTCTACTTATATTCCAGTCCCAGATACATTTACTTGGAAGAAAGAGGAGCTGATTTCAAATGAATTTACTTCCAAGTAAGTATGCTAAGGATTAAGTCACCTTTAACATGGTTATACTGCTCAGAAAGATGAAACATACTCTGCAAGAGTAGGTCAAACTATTTCCCTTATAACTGAGCAGGAAAAAGAGCAAATTGCTAACGTCAAAACACATGGAAATTTACAATTTATTTTTTTAAAAAAAACTAGAGTAATTGTTAGCCTCCAAATACAAGTATATGTGAAGTTAAATGTCATGCCCTAAATATCCTGGAATATGAAATGTTATCCTGAAGCATATCATAAAGACTCATAAACTCAGGGCGGGCACTGGTGGTGGGGAGATAGTGATATTATTTTAAGTACCTTTTGCAGATAACCCATGAAAAAGAATCCCAGGCAGCAAAGCATTGCAGTGACTGGAGATATATAGAAGTCTGAATATCATCAAGTGGTTCTGAGACTGAAACTGATTCAATTGAGATAAACATTATGGAGTGTGATACTTTACTCGAAATCTGTGATCGTGCCAGCCAGTGCCCAAGACCAGCTCTTTCAAAGGAAAACAAGTTATCCATTCAACCTTGGATTAGGGAACTGCAAATAAGGATTAAAAAAGGGGTGGGGGAGAGAGAGAGCACATTGAACTTCAGTTGACTCAATGAGCTTTTCTGTGAACTGATCTTTAAAAAGCATGAAAATGTAGAGAGGGCATCATTTCAAATGCCTTATCTTTAATAACGAGTGTCAATGGTTCCTTTGAGGGTGACAGGCAAAAGATCAGCCCTTCAACAGGGAGAGATATCAAAAACTTCTTCTAAAGTGTTTCATCAGGTATCTTAGCCTATGTGCAAGATACTGCTCTGTAGATATTCTGTAAAGGTTGGCTTGGCGCTCCCCAGGAAAAAACCCCACACCATTCAATCAGATTAATTCTTCAGAAAGAATGAATTTATATTTGAAGGCTGTATCTTCAGATTGGTGTGCAGACAAGTATAACACATACAGACTTTATAGGAGTACGCTCCCACAGACACAAACACATAAATATTGTGGGGTTGAGGTTGTCCTTCAAGAATTATTTAAAGGTGAACAGAGACTTACAACTACTCTCTGTGTAAATAAATATGTAAATTTAGCAGCTAACATGCATAACAACCAGCCATTGTGCACATTCTCCAGGCCTCAAGAGAATGTGTATGTAATCCTTCCATGAAAAAGAGAGAGTTATGTACATTTTCCAGTCAATATACATACAGTGGTACCTCAGGTTAAGAACTTAATTCATTCTGGAGGTCCGTTCTTAACCTGAAACTGTTCTTAACTTGAAGCACCACTTTAGCTAATGGGGCCTCCCGCTGCCGCTGTGCTATTTCTGTTTTCATCCTGAAGCAAAGTTCTTAACCCGAGGTACTATTTCTGGGTTAGCGGAGTCTGTAACCTGAAGCGTCTGTAACCCGAGGTACCACTGTACTCTCTAAAAGGCCTTGGGGAATGTGCACATCTTGTCTGAATTTTGTACATTCTCCAACTGTTATGCATAACCCCCAACAGGCCTTGAGAAATATGAATCTCTCTGGTACCCCATATGACTCTTATGCAAATGCCCTAAACTGTATGTGTTAATGTGGCTAATGTGTGCAACAACTGTCCATTGTGCATGTCCACCAGTTCTCATGGAGAATGTGCACATAACCCTTGCATGAAGATGGAATTGTGCACATTTCGCAGCCAATATACACCATCTCCAAAGAGCCTTGAGGAATGTGCATATACTGACTATGTTTTATATATTATTCAGCCACTGGGCATAATCTTCAAGGGGCTTTGGGGAATGTGCATCGTTCAACTGAATTCTGTACATTCTTTGGCTAATAAACGTAAGGCTCAACAGGCTTATGGGATTGTGCACATCTGTACTGCATTTTGTACATTCCCCAGCTAATATACACATTCTTCAATCTTTATACATAATCTCCTAGGAACTTTCCTTTTTTAAAATCTAAGTTCAGGAGTATGCAATCTATGCCTGCACTCCCCAGCAGTGTGAAGTATCTCTCTGGTCCCAAGTACTACCGTTTATTGCCCCACCCACCGCTGGCAGATTAGCTTCAAGAGAACTCATTGCTGTAATGGTCTGACCCAAATGAATGACAGCTTCCTATATACGATGCAACACTATCAGCATCATGCCCGCTACCAGTAATACAACATAATAAAGCTTTGAGCAATGTTGGATTATACGAACTTTACAGAATTTCAGTGGAAGATGATTCTTTTTGAAGCAAGGCATTGGTTTAGGGTGAAGACACATGTCACTCTGGTTCTAATGATTTTATCAACATGGGAGATAGGAAATGAAATCAAAACAAACACTAGTTCCTTCTCTGCAGCGCTTGATTTATTTCTAAATAGAAAGCTTAAGCAGAAAAGTCATTTTTTAAAAAAAACAAAACAAAACAAAAACCAATTGGGACAGTCTGAAAGAAGCAGGACATATTAATATTGTCATTTTGACAGATATTTGGGCAGCATGCAATAAAGTCAAAATATATTTTGACAAGAAAAAAGGATTTATCTGAAGATTTCCAAATCAGAACCCCAGCAACACACAGTCAAAGGAAGATAACTGGGAGTGTGTTATGTTGATGCATCCTTAATATTCTGCATCCCATTGATCTAGAACAACAAAGTGTCAAAAGAAGCAATAGAACTGTTCTAGGGTGGGGGTGGCAGACCTGGGGCTCCACTAGATGAATACAAATAAGTGTAGCATTAGTTGAACTACCATGTAAGAGGGAGAAAGTCACTTCCCAGGGGGCAGTTGGGATTAGAGATGCAACTGCAGCAGTAAGGTCTCTCTCTCTCTCTCTCTCTCTCTCTCTCTCCACACACACATACCTCTCTCCTTGCCAGTTTCTTCCCTTACCCAAATTATCCACCCACCCATAATTTTTTTCTGCCCACAGTGTTTCAATTGTAGCTCCCTCTCTGCAAGAAGCTTTTCCTGTCTAAAAAGGAGCTTCAAATCAATAGTACACAGGCCTGTGTCTTATGCTTAGTTTCTCCCTTTATACTAGAGCATTCCTAACACATTAACAAATGGATGCATTTAAAACAAATTAAGTGAAATATTTCACCTGGGAATATAGCAAGAATACATTGTACAAAGCATACAGAGACACACAATTAAGTAGCACATCTAAAACAAGCCAAACTGAATAACAGAAATGTTATCTACCCATTACAGGAAACAGCAAACCTACTTGTGTTTTGTGATAAAACACTGCTTCCTAGTTCTTTCACTGTGCACAAAAGCACAGAGAATTAAGTATGCCTTATTTTCACAAAAAAACAAATGAAGTGTATGACCGCAGGTGACAAGCAAAAGTTGAAGATGAACCACTTGAAACTCCCCTCAGGTATTTGGAACAATATTCAGACATTGTAATGAGGTTCTCTGCTTTTGAACAGGAACAAAAATCTATTTACAATCTAAACAAGTTGCCCCCTAGAAGAAAACATCTCCTAGAAAGTTGTTTTCCAGTCCCTATATAAAGTGTTCTTATTATCTACAATGACATCACAGTGCATCCATTTAAACTTTTTTTTTTAAAGGAGTTGAATGCTAATGTCGATTCTACCCATAGCCTATTCAGCCTATTGTGGGATTACTCATCAATCACAGCTACTTTTTAACTGGGCCCTTTTATCCCAAAATGTTAGGTGGAGTGAATCCTTATGAAAATTGGCTGCCTGGTGAACTAGTAAGACATTTGCGAAACCTAGAGCTCACTGATGGCCAAAGTCAGCTTCGCTCATTTGGTATTATACTCTTCTCTCCAGTCTGGCTCAATGGGTAAAAGGAATGTGCTTTACTATCCGTGCTTGAAACAGGCAAGGACTGGTCAACCAACTGATGCTGCTCATGCATGTACTATCAGAAAAGTCCATACATCAATGACACATGCAAGGAACATGTGTAAAGAACTGAAGAGTGTGGAAATGTTCACCTTTACACACTTCACAGAGTTTCAACTCAAAGAGGAGCGATTAGTAGTTTTAGTCAACAGTGTATTTATGCTTGCAAATCTGTTTACTAGTACCATTTTTCTCTATTCACAAGAAAGTTAGTATTTATCTAAAGAAAGAAAGAAAATGAGGCCATTTCTCTCTACAGGAAAAAAAGGAAGAAAAAAGCACTTTGAGTGTGTCCTGAAAATGTGCAGGTCAAGGCAGCACCTCGACTCTGCCCTGTGCAACACAGAAAGCCTCTTACTCAAAGGGTATGTGGCTTAGGAGCAGAAATGTTGACTTTGCATGCAAGTTTGACAAAATGCATTTTCCCCAACATGACACTCAATAACACTTGAGAAATGTCACATTTCGCGTACTGAAAGAGTATATATGAGTGTATAATGAAAAGTCTGTGGGAATGTGGAGCAGCTAAAGACCAGGCCCCCACCTTACCTTTCAAAGCACTCCACAACTATATACCAAATATGTGGTTTCAGGCTCTTAGAAAGGTAAAAAATTAACTAGCCTTATTATTGATTATGATAGCAACATCAACAAGCCCTCCGCTACTTATTCTCTTTTGTCATGAGGTGTCTCACACACCAGTGGTTTCCTTAGCTTTGACTTATTACTTAATTTCCCTAATCCTTTATCACTTGCTGCGATCAGGTATGATAATACCATATATTGCACATTACTCACCAGTAGCTATGGACCAATAGCTACTAGCTTCCATGGCTATTTTTTTCCTCCATGGTGGGAGGCAATATGCTTCTGAATAAAAGTTTCTGGAAATCACAGGAGGGAGAGGAGGTTGTTGTGCTCAGGTCTTGATTTCAGACTTCCCACAGGGTGCTGAACTAGATGGACCATTGTTTATACTAGGGGCTTTGCACCTACTCATGTTGCTTACCAATCCAATCTACACCTTCACCCAACCCCCAGCAAGCCTAATTCTCATCCATTAATTTCAGTGGATTTACTCGGAGTAGAACTAATAATGGGCACAACTCATTTGCTTCAAACAATATAATGATGGTATGTATACAAATAAAAACAATTATATCCTATTTCAGCATTATCAATTTATACTTCCATGTCATCCACCGTATCAGCTTCTATGACAATAGCAATTATTAAAAATTATTTCAATATTCTTGGAAGTATACTATAATATGCCTTGTTCTTCACGAGCATTTGAATGCTAATTAACTCATAAACTGAAACTAGAATCAATATATTTTACACATGTGCATGTCAGAGCAAGAAACCAAATGGGTCTCATGAAGAATTTATAGAAACAACACAAATCCTCCAATAACATCAACAGAGATTTTCTGAACATGTGAACAAAGCAAGGAGAAACCAGTCAGATTGGATGGATGTTGGTTGACTTGAGATTGCATCTGATGCTATCACAAAATAAAATATTGCAAAAACCTGTTTCGATGTTGCATTACAATAAATAGGTGCAAGACTCCCAGTACTCATGTAAGAGGAGCTTTCCGCTGTCCTGGCCCAACAACAGCAGCACTTATTGCATCTGCTGTGCTGGCACTTGCTGGCATACCTTATTTTCTGGAGGAACCACACAAAGTGTCTTTACAAGGGGAGGGGGGCACAGCATTTTAAGTCCCTGGGAAAAGCTACATCCATCTATCATCAACACAGGCAACAAAAAGGGTACAGCATGGTGGATTAGAAATAATATTCCAAATGTGAAACGTAAGTGTGACTGACAACTAAGGCAACTAGGGCACTATTTCAGTCTCAGCCTCTCATTTGCAATATGATGAGAAGAAGAAAAAACAGTATTGGGTTTCACTTTCAGATATCCAAAAGTTCAACCAAAATTTGATGGGATCCTGGGGCAAAAGAGGGAAAGTTTGAAACAGCATTTTCTCTTCTGACTTGGGAGGTGGGGAGGATTTTGGAATGGATGAAGTTTACTGACACTCCTACAGTGTCCTACAGCCCTGAAATGATGCTTTGTCAGACATAGCTTCATTCCAAGTAACACGGGGGGGGGGGAGGGGAGGCACCATTCACCTTTTTTTACAGGGTTGTTGCCAAGTTTCCTGAGACACTGCACAGGAACTAGCTTCCTAACAGCACCATTGTATGCAAGCCTACTCAGAAGTATGTCCCATTGAGTTCAATGGGGTTAATTCCAAGTAAACGGGTTTATGATTGCAGTCCAGATTTAGAAATACTAAGTATTAGTATATGGCACTCTAGCTGCATGATCAGCTGTGGAAAATATGGTTGAAATTCACAGCAACGTTTAATCTTTGAGAGAGCAATTATTTAGGGTGCCTGCCGAAGCCTTTGTTCATTTTTGAATGTTCCACAATGATACCTTACTACTTCGCTTTGTCTAATCTCCAAGGGATTGGTGATAAAACGTCAGGCAAATTTGTTTCATTTTCAGAGCTATAAACAGACTTGCTGACACCAAGTACACTTGATAAAATGCAAACTACTTGTGAACCTGAAGTGAATTATCAAAAACTCAGCATAAGAAACACACTGCTTTCAACGTTAGTTGAGAATGTTAAGCAACATAATGCATTTACCTATCATTACGACATTTGCAAATTGTGTTAGAAGGTCTCAGAGTTTGATTTGGAAGTTTCAGGACCTTACCAGCCTTAATTTGAGGATCTCCCAGGAAGAGGTATAGAATTTCAAAATGAGGGTCCAGAATCAAGAGATTTGGAATACCAGCTTTTGTTATTGAGCATTTTCCTGCTTTGTGCTATATGGAATTAGGTGATAAACTCTAGAAAGCAGCTTGCCAATATGTTTTAGTCTACCATAATTTTCCACCTTTGACTTTGAAAAAGTGTCAACTAAGGGATTCTGGATAAAAATCCAGAAAGGACTTGCAACTAATCAGAAACACCAGATTTCCCCCTTGGTATCCACTCTTGAGAACAGAACATTTTTGGGCTAGTTATCAGACCAAACCCTTACCAGTTTCCTTAAGCAATGCCTTTTTTGAGCTGTGTTTCCAAATGATGCCCAGTGCAGTCTTGGATGGCCAGTACAACAAGGTTCTGTACACAGAAAGATTTTGTATTTGTGGTCAACCTCAGGTGGGAGACATCACTCATTGTCTGTTAGCCTGTGTCTTATATAGAGACACCCAGGAGATCTCTGAAACCTTTGTTCACACAAACAAGTGTGTACATCCCAACAGAAATGTTTCCAGTTTCTTTTGAGTGACAATAATATATTTGTAACACAGAGTGTGTCCCTCTATGCACTGGCTGCAAAAGAAACAACAACAAGAGGAAGACAGGAAAATGGAGATTGATAAAATTTCTATAAACTGTTGTGGTGAGTTGGAGGTTTAATTTGAAATCAAGCTGGACTTGAGCTTGTTGGAGCCTCTGGCAACCTCTTTCTTACAGCACAGACGTTGGCTCATATTATGGGTGTATGATCAGTATTGTTTCTTTGGTACTGTCACGGAAGGTTTGTCATGGCTTTGGCTAGAACAATAAACTTATATTGATTGATTATTTATGGAAGTATTTCTATACTGCCATATCATAAAATATCAGGGCGATGAACAAGTTTAAAACGCTATTAAAAACAATACAAATAATCATTAAAGGGACTGGCTACTCAACTTAAACCTGTCTCAGCTTAAACCTGTCTCCATACCCCCAACCCCGCAAAATACATGTTTTCGTTGTTTGCCTTTGGAAGGTTACATTAAAGTAGCACCTGCAAGGGATTCATGAGGAGTGATTGCTTGACAAATTGTTCTGACAAGGAGCTGGTGAACTTTGATAGTCCCCAGTTTGCCCACTACCATTTTCTCAGGTCTCGTGATCTCTGTTTGCTTTTGGTATAAATGCAAGAGAATATATGATGTAAGTGCCAAGGTTAACCATGGATACGTAATCAAATAAATGGTATTGTGGGCAATGATAAAAACAACAAGTCATAACCTGTAAAAACTTTGATACTCTCCTGGCCTTTTTTTTTTTTTTTTGGACAAAGTGTGCTCATAAAATCGATGTACTCATAAAATAGATGTGTATTTATAAAATGATATTTTCTAGTGCAATAGAGACACTTTAAAATGTCCAATGATTCCTGTAGTAGTCATAAGTCCTTAATATCAATTCCACTTCTAAGGATATTAACCTTTGGTTAACCTCCTTTCCAAGCTGGATGAAAAGTTCTGCAGCCTAATCCTTTCCACACACATTTGGAAGAGAGTTCCACGCATTTCACTGGAACTTACATCCAACAACTAAATGTCCTTAGGATCATAATCTTACCTACAGAGGATGCATAATCTTTCGCCTTAACAAAAACAAGCATTAACAAGATAGGGGGCATTTATTTATTTATTATTATTTTGGTCTTATGTTGCCATGAAACAAAGTGGTTACTGGCTATTCCACACAGAAGGAGACTACTTAAATGTGAATGAATAAAACTAAAGCACTAATCACACAGCAGGACTGGTGCATTTCGGCATTTTAGGCAGCCAGAAAGCAGGCATTTCCCCATGTAGCTAATTGAATTCCAGCTGTTGAAATCCTTTAGCCACATGTCAACACAAGCTAATGCCATCCCAGAATTTGCTCTTCGTTTTCTGTAGACTCGCATGAACATTGTTATAACCACTTTTAATAACCTATGCCAGAAAGGACAATAATACTTTCATTGCAGGGGTATTCTCTCTCTCTCTCTCATATCACACTGCACTCCTCATAGGGTCATCTTCTAAAGGGCACTAATTTACTTATTTTTTTTATCTTGAACCATTTTTACTTCATTCCTGAAGAGTTGATAACTACAGTGAGGGGAGATTTCAGTTAGTTCTGGCAGCCCCTGCCCAAGTTGATGGACACTGCCATTCAAATGGTGTGTGTGTGCCACATCTTGTGATCAATTATGTGGGACAGGGCTTATTCAAGTTGGCAGCCCGGCAACTAAGCTTAACTCAGAATAGACTCACAGAAATTCATGAACATGACTGAGTTAAGCCCATTAGCTTCAACAGCTCTATTCTGAGTAAAGCTTAGTAGAATACCACACCAATATTAGGACACGGGTGGCGCTGTGGGTTAAAGCCTCAGCAGCCTCAGCGCGGGTGGCGCTGTGGGTTAAAGCCTCAGCACCTAGGACTTGCCGATCGAAAGGTTGGCGGTTTGAATCCCCACGGCGGGGTGCGCTCCCGTCGTTCGGTCCCAGTGCCTGCCAACCTAGCAGTTCGAAAGCACCCTCGGGTGCAAGTAGATAAATAGGGACCGCTTACCAGCGGGAAGGTAAACGGCGTTCCGTCTGCTGCGCTGGCTCGCCAGATGCAGCTTGTCACGCTGGCCACGTGACCTGGAAGTGTCTTCGGACAGCGCTGGCTCCCAGCCTTTAGAGTGAGATGAGCGCACAACCCTAGAGTCTGGCAAGACTGGCCCGTACGGGCAGGGGTACCTTTACCTTTTACACCAATATTTCAACATTTTCTGTTTAATCAATAGTTACTTCCCTGCCAATCTTACTGATAGCAAAGCAACTTCAGCAACATCCACGCAAACCAATTTCATTCCGCTTAAGCTACCGTTCTGCCCACATTTCTTATGTGTGGTCTCTTTTGTACAAATACATGCAGCACCACAGCATTAAACCAATTCTTTATTCTCCATGGGCGTAGTGAGTAGGAATTGTAATTTAAGAATTACTCAGGATAAATTCACCAACACCTGAACTACCCACAGAGCTTTAAAATGTGCTAACAGGGTCAGAGAAGAAAATAAACCATGTGATTTATTTGCACTGGCTTTTCTCAGAAAATGAAGAACCTCAGTGTAAATTGATTTTGTTATACAGCATCATTAGATTATTCTCCGGCAGCCACATGACATGACTGTTTTAAGAGGAGTGCTGAATGGGTTGGCCTGCATCACAGGTTAGTAGTATGAGCTTTTCTTATGAGCAGATACTGTCTAAAGGAATAGTGCATGTGGCTGGCAGGGCAGTGAGGAAGGTGCTGTATCGCTCTCCTGGCTTCCTGACCTGCTGCCACTTATCAAGATGGAGATGGCAAGGGGCAAGGCACCAGAGAGCTCAGCATGGTGCCAGAACTGCAACAGGAGCTTCAGACTGGTTGTGTCTGTACCTGTACCATGCTGAGCTCTTTAGTGCCTTATCCCTCTCCCTTTTAGTAAGTGCCAGCGATGCACGACACTGCTGGACAATGCTTGTGCAGAACACATTGCTTGTACAGTGGTATCTCTGGTTATGAACGCTTCTGGTTACAAAAGCTTTGGGTTACGAACTCCGCTAACCCGGAAGTAGCTGCTCCTGGCTGCAAACTTTGCCCCAGGATGCGAACGGAAATCATGCATCAGAGGCGCGCGTGCAGTGGGAGGCCCCATTAGCAAAGCACACCTCAAGATAAGAACAGTTTCAGCTTAAGAACGGACCTCCAGAATGAATTAAGTTCGTAACCAGAGGTACCACTGTACACAGATGTAAAGGTAAAGGTAAAGGGACCCCTGACCATTAGGTCCAGTCGTGGCCGACTCTGGGGTTGCAGCGCTCATCTCGCTTTATTGGCCGAGGGAGCGGGCGTACAGCTTCCGGGTCATGTGGCCAGCATGACTAAGCCGCTTCTGGCGAACCAGAGCAGCGCACGGAAATGCCGTTTACCTTCCCGCCGGAGCGGTACCTATTTATCTACTTGCACTTTGATGTGCTTTCAAACTGCTAGGTTGGCAGGAGCAGGGACTGAGCAATGGGAGCTCACCCCGTTGCGGGGATTCGAACCGCCAACCTTCTGATCGGCAAGTCCTAGGCTCTGTGGTTTAACCCACAGTGCCACCCGCGTCCGTACACAGTTGTACTTGCTATTAATAAGAGCTATTTGAAAGCAAGTCCCTGTTTTCAATTGAAAATACTCCTGAAAATGGGGGCCTAGAATCACAGCCTTATGGCACCATCCTATCAGTATCACATGGGTAGGTCCTTTATTTATAGAGTATTCATTTTTGTTGGCATTGTGAGAGACTGGAGGGGCTAGAGCTTGGTTGGTTGCAGCTTTTTGGTTGCAGTACTGTTTGTATGTACGGGAGAGGAGTCAGTTATTGAGTCAGATTAGCCATATTGATTCATAAGCTGTTTGGGGGGGATAGGTCATTTTGTTGTGCTGTATAGAGGAGAGTGACACCAGAGTGAATTCCCAACATATAACTATACTACTTTGCCAACCAAGGAGTGTTCCACATAATCTCATTTATCCTAGAAGACAAAACGAAACAATGGGTGCACATGGAGTTAGATACCAATGGAAACAACCTCACTACAGCAGACCCATTCCTCCATAACAAACTAAGCAAACTAAGGAAAATTCCCACAATGCTAAACAGGTCAATACAGTTCATGCTTAAAGCATGGAAGGAAAAAGTAGGAAAACTGACCCCAACCCCATCATTAAGAATTCTGAAGACATGGTTGCATTTGTGCCTGCCTAGGGCTATGACCTTAACTTCAACAGCCAAGCTCTGCTGAGATTGTTCTTTCCCCTGCCCCCAGTACAGCCTATAAGCAGATGGGCTGACAATGGCCTCACTGAAAGGAACCCATTCATCTGTGAGGTCCTGTGGCTGCATCTTTTGTTTATTTATTTGGTCAATTGATGTTCCTGTACTAAAAGGTTCTGCTTGCCAATTACTGGAAAGTTAGATAGTTGTTCCTGGTTTGCAAGCACCATGGTGTTTCTATGTATATGTATATTATGCAAACAACACCTCTCAAAGAAGTACAGGATTGGCTGCTTCAGAGCCAATGCTGACCTTAGCACCAAAATAACTTCCTTTGCACCTTTCTTCAGATATGAGGAAACGAATTATGCGCTGACTGTCTTTACATAGGAGGACAGGAATTGTGAAGCTTTATCAGAAATGGTTGGATACCCCAAGGACATAATGAGATGTTGGTATTCAGATATCTGGTGAAAAGATGAATAAGCTTTTCTACCTCAAGGTATAAAAATGTTAAAAAGGAATACACTCATATGTGAAAGAGGCAGTTCGTGAAGTTTGCCATTTTCTCTCGGCATCTTATTAAATCTCTAAATCTACATAATGTAAAGATTAAATTGCACTTAAATGAAAAGTTCACTTCTAGACAGAAAGTGGGAAGAGGATGTATTGGAGTTATATACTATTTCTATATATATATATATAATAAAGTTACTTGGACAGATAGGAAATGAATGGAAAGAGAGAATATAACAACTTTCATCTCCCTCAGTCATAGGTACTTATCTAAAAGGAACATCGATAGTTTGTCTAAAAGGAACCCTTTATATGAGTGACTGGAACAACTACAGAATACAAAAACACAAGCTGATTTACATGAGCACTTTCCTGTATGAGGTTCAGTGAGACCAGGCATATTTTAAAGTGCTATTCTTATGTGCTAGTCTCTGTGTGCCTAGCATTCACATGACAACAGTATATGATTGTTCACAGGTAAGTGGTTTCTTGCAATTTTTAATTCATGAGCTCTTTTACTTCCATGTGGGTTGAGAATATTCCTATGATGGCAGTGGTCTGGAAGAGCCATTCTGTTGTAGCTATCAGAATAGGTTGTGGGGTGTGTGTGTGTGTGTGTGTGTGTGTGTGTGTGTGTCCCCAGGACACTTTCTTCAGTTTGCACATATAACCACAGGCCTCCAAAGGTTGGTGGCCCCTGACCTAACAAATTACAGTGACATGAGTTTTCCTTACAGATATGAGTTTGGTGATACACATGAGTTGTCTTGTAGAATAGCTTACAAATCAGCGCATTTGAAGCTGAGGTATGTTACCGAAAATCACCAAAGTATCCCTAACTTATCCCTTCCTTTCCTAATGCTCAGCAGAAGTTATATTGGCAGTGTACCCCACTTGAGTGTCGTTTATGCTTCCTCTCACTTATATGAATGACTCTGAAAGTTGAATGTGTTCATCCACAATTCAACTTAAATAGCATTTTAAAAAACATTTTAAGGCAGCCTGACTTTCTCATTAGGAAGCTGATAGGTGCTTATTTGTTCCTCAGCATATTGTTTGGAAGCTATTGTAAAACTCAGAGTAGAACTAATGTGAGTTTAATTACCACTTCGAGCTCTGTTACCTGAGAAAATATGCCAGTCGTCTCAGGAAACAGAGGAGAGAAATCCGTGAAATGAAGCTCTTCTCTAAGCAAAATCAAAGCACTATGGCTTCTCTGCTACAGTTCCCTAGAGTATAGGGAACACGAGAATCAAGGGATGTATCATTTAAGGCTTTTAGTACAGCTTAACCATTACATTTTTCAGAAAGTGGTTTCTAGTAACATAAGTGATTAACATTGCAACTCCATTTATTATATCTTTCTGCATTTCAGTTAACTTTTTACATAAAAAGTATTGTGATCCTGCGGTTACATGAAAAACAATCAAATCTGGGGATGAATGATTTATCTGAGCATTACCAATCCAGTCAAAAATCAAGTGGACTCATTATGTCTTTTATCTGTATTCCATGTGGGTCATTGATCATTTGCATTTATCATTTTTTTAATGACATGACTGCTTTCTTCAGCTCTTTAGGACCTGGGATTCCTATCTCCTAGTGTTGAAACAACTCATTCATCAATCACAGCTCTGACTTTACTCATTGACTAAAAACACAGAAAGATGGGAGCAGCCTGCTATTTTTGCTTCCTAACATTCTTTCTAGGAGGTCAAGAGTTACTTAAACAAAAGAACTCAAAGTCTGGGGCCCCTTGCTGGCCCCTTGTTAATTCAGCTTTGCTAGGCATACAGTGGTACCTTGGTTCTCAAACTTAATCTGTTCTGGAAGTCCATTCCAAAACCAAAGCGTTCCAAAACCAAGGTGTGCTTTCCCATAGGAAGTAATGCAAAATGGATTAATCCATTCCAGACTTTTAAAAACAACCCCTTAGCAGCAATTTAACATGAATTTTACTATCTAACAGGACTATTGATCCATAAAATGAAAGCAATAAACAATGTACTGTAGTCATACAATCAATCAATCAGTCGCTGAACTGGGTTCCACACGGTCACAAAAACAAAACAAAAAAGTCGCAAAAACAGACAGACCTCAGCGTAATACTCAAAACGGAAGTGTGGCGCTCAAAACGGAAGTGTGACACTCAAATCGGAACACACAAAACAGAGCTTCCAAAAAATCTCTTTTTGGCTTTTATCGGCTTCCGAAAACAGTTCGCAAACTGGAACACTTACTTCTGGGTTTGCAGTGTTTGGGTTCCAAGCTGTTTGAGTACCAAGGCGTTTGAGAAAGCCACTTCCAACCTTGGGAGGAGGTGGTGTTGCGGGCTTCATGCCCCCAGCCCCGCGCGATCAGGGGAATCCTATGCCGCATCATCCCCCTGGCCAGCCAATTGGCTGGCTCAGGGGGTGTGGCTTGCCGCATTTAAGGCAAGCGCGGCAGAGGAGCGTTCTCGTTGCCGCCGATCAGCTGGGGCCTCTACCGTGGGGATGGCGTGCATCTTTCCAATGAGGGGAACGATGTTTGGCTGGCTGACATATCTGCAGGGATTAGGGATTGGTTGCAGGTCTGAGGGTATTGGTGGCGAGCTTTGCTTGAGTGGCGGTTAGGCACTGGTTGGGGTATTGTTATGTAGATCAATGGGGGGGAGGAGCGCCATCACCTCCCCCGGTTACTGAAGGGTAGTCCGGTAAAGCATTCCGGGGGGCATGGCCCCGTCCGAAGCCTATGGAGCCCAGGGCCCAAGGCATGCCCCTGAGCGGTGACCCTGGGGGAGTGCCTAGTTAATGTGCATCAGCAGGGCTCCCCCTGCTGGTGTTAACCCTTCCCAGCCTTCAGGCAGACAGACTGAAGCCAGATAGTCGATTAGGACCAATGCCTAAGCCAATACCGCTCATCACCTGTAACCAATAAAGTTGTGGCCAATTTTAGCCCATTAAACTAAATAATGGTGTCTTGTGTCTTTATTTCTACTGGTGGGAGGCGGGAACTCGCCACGCAACCAAGGTACCACTGTATCTGATTATGTAAACTAGCCCTTCAGGGGATTCTCAGTTTAGAGCTTTTACTCACTTGTTGCGCCAGATCCAGAATCTCTCAAAGTCATTCTTCCTTTGGAAATATGTCAGTATTTTCCTTTCTAGAAAATTACGTTATGTTATTGCTACCTAAATTTGATTATTGAATGATATGTGAAATGTGGTTGCTCATCAAATTTACATATAATGAGGTTTTTAAGAAGAAGATTCATTCATTTATTTTTAAACTGTAGGCACCTTTGTTTCTTGTACCGTTACGCTAGAGTGCATTATCCTATGGACTAGAATGTTGATAGAAAGATCCCCCTTTTTTTTGGCCATACAGACTAAAAAAATGCATTTAGATAAGTCAAAGACCCTAACCCCTTTCAGTTATTCATTCTCAGCCCTTCCACTTATTGATTCACCATGTCGAATGAACACACGTTCAAACTGCTGTGAGAGCTGTATGTGCAGAAGGCTCAGTTAAGGCATTTGGATTAAGACACTTAGATTCAGAGGAGAGGTCAGGCTGACCTTTTTACACATTCATTGTAATTGGGCAATAGATGCCTAAAAATGGCCCCTGTTGATTCATTTTTGACAGACTGTGTGTCAGTTTCAGCCCTGACTACGAAAGTGCAACAGCATGCACCCAAGTAGATTTATTTGCATTCTTTTCCAACAACAGCGTCCAAAAGAGATTTGAGAGAAAACACAGTCAAGTTTCATCATGCGGAAGAGCGTTACGATAAAAGTGGAAGAATATCTTTCTATCCACTGCCAACAATAGTTGCCACCCTGTGTTGTGAATGTGTGAGCTCTCTCTCTCTCTCTCTCCCTTTTGTGTGTATGTCTTGAAGCAATCGACTCCAAACCTAAAAGAAGCAGCATGCAGAGTTATCAGCAGCCGGCTGCATCCTCATTTGAATGCCAGTCACACATTCAAGCTTTGCACTCCATTTTCAAATAATCTCTGCAATATGCACCTCACACATTGCTTCAGGTCTCTGGAAAAGGCTTGTATTGGTAGCATCCCTTAGGGTACTTATCTCATTAGTGGTCTGGGCCTGCCTTCCTCTTTCCTCAGCGCCTCATTCTGTACACCCATTGCAACCACCCTGACTGGAAGTTTCAACTGCTTGTTGGAACAACAGCACATCTTCCCCCTGCCCCTCTTCACAGGCTCAGCTCCTCGCAGAAAACTAAACCTTTGTCATCTCCTGAGTAAGCTAAATAAAAGTCAGAAAATAAGGACTTAACAGATGAGAGGGCATCTTTCGCTTTCAGTATTATATCCACAAGACATAGTCCAAGCTTAGTATGATATTCAGAGCCTATACTTTGCCAGCCTAAAGGCACATACTGATCATTCCCAAACAGACACAGACACATACATGCGCTGTGACATTTTATCTAGAAATCTCTCCATTGTGCTTATCCAATAGGTTTTTCTGACAGGAAATATTGATTTATTTTTTTTACACCCCCCTCCATTTATACTTCTCTCACTTTTATAGGACATTGTCAAAAGCCATTAGGAAAGAGAGGATTTGAAATGGACAAACAGATAAAGTATTTTTTGTTATTTAAACTCAATATACCGTAGCGGCTTCACAGAGCCTCATTTAGACAAACCAGCATACAAAATCTTCTCTCACTCAAAGATCAGCAGGCAATAGCAGTTTGCATAAACAACATACTGGTTCCATCCAATATTAATGCATCTGGAATCACAGGTCACCTTAAATTTTGAGAAAGGGACATAGCTTAAGACACATCCCTGTATGTTTACTGGGAAGAAGTCATCAAGTTGTGCTGTACCCGCTGTGTTTGGGAGAATTCATTATATCAGATAATGCAGGCAAAACGTTATGGAGCAAATCAGAATATGAACAAGCTCAGTCACTGGTCCCAGTCATTCAACCCTTTGGAGAAGAGATGGAAAGGAGGAATCCCTGAGCTCCTGTAGAAAGAAGAATACTGCCAAAATCTTGGCAGTATTTTGTATAATTCATTTTGTCCCCTGGTCAGCAATTACTTCTACAAGTGGACCACTCAGAAGGTGATGGGGGTGATGCGCCTTGAACCACCAAAATTAGTACCAGTGTGTTCCATTGCCACAACTATCACTATCTTTGGGTAGGAAACCATGTGGGTGTGTACTGGCATGAGGATACCAGGAACAGGTGCCCTGGTGAATAGGAATATAAGAGCGGAAGAAGAGTCCCCCTGATCAGACCAAAGGCTTATCAAGCCCATCATCTAGCTTCTCACAGGAGCTCACTAGATGCCTATGGAAATCCCACAAGCAGGACATGAGCACAATAGCTCTCCCCCACTGTAGTTCCCCAGTGACTGGTATTCAGAGGCATGTTGCCTCTGATCCTAGGTCAGGATAGGTAAATTAAATGTACGCAGTGACAAAGTTGCACATCTTGTGTGCATCATTTCCTTAATTCACTTAATGGAGGAATTTCTGTGGTCCTGTATTTTAAGTAAGAGGTGCATGGCAAAAAACAATAAGAGTATCAGAAGGTATCAAACTTCAGAATGCCTCCCCCCGCCCTTCCAGACAGACCCAGACTTATCTGTGAGGTGTGTGTGATTAGCCTCACAACTAAAGAAATATTTGAGAAACTTTTCTATATGGCTAAAATATCACAAATGGCAACAGGCTGTAAATCAAAAGTAGTTCATTTCACTTGCTTTCTTAAGAAAGAAAGCAAAGTACTATGGTGGCAGACAACAAAAAAGAAAATAAAAAAAACATGGACCGAGTTTATATTTCTACAACCTTTCACATTCAATTATCTGAGCTGTTTGCTTTTAGCACTTCTATTTATAAGATGCTAGAGGATGAACAGCACAAATGGCACTCCACAAGTACAGCTCCCCCCACCCCCACCAAAGAGTGGCTTGAACTATGTTTGCTTTTACATATAAGTGTAAAAGCAAACATCCAAAGAAAAGCACCCAATTTATCTATAGGCAAAACAATAACCTCAGTATGTACCAACTTTGAAACCACTTCCAGAAGAAAACAACAGCTGTCAGGGATGGTTTGCAAATTTATAGTATCTGTTGTTTACTGTTGTTTCCAGCATGGTGGGTGCTGGCAAGCATTAGCCTGATCTCAGCCTATGAAGTTAGGAAAGAGCATGCTGGAAAATCAGGAGGAGCTAGGATGGAAAGGCTGATAAAACCACACAGTGGTTCTTCACACAGTGCACTGTGAAGCTAAGGGGTTTGCCGCTGTAAGATGTAGTGGTGGACACCAATTTGGATAGCTTTAAAGGGGTCTTAGATTCATAGATGAGAAGGCTATCAATGACTACTGACCACAATAGCTGTGTAGTATTTCCAGTGTTGGAAGTTGCTGAGAGTTGCTGGTGGGGAGAGCACTTGTGGGGCTCCTATAGGCATCTGTTTGGCCACTCTGAAAACAGGATCATGGACTAGATGGCCATTCTATGTGATCCAACAGACTGAGAGCAACCAGGGCAAATCCAGGGGAAATGAACAGCACAGGTACATGGATTAGTAGTTAAGTGCCATTAATGTCTGTGCTGCAACTGTATTGGCCATAATCCAACATAGTTAAATGTGTTTAAATGCATTGTTGTACCTGCTTGTGTGAATGTGCATGCCATACAAATGTAGGGGAGAGAGCTGGGGTAAGTCCACCCCTCTCCCCAACTGCAACTGCAAGGGGATAAGTGAAACAAACAACACATTGTAAGTGCAGACGTCACATCTCCATTTCTAGCTATCCTTAATAAAAGGCTTAGATGGGGGGCTTCTCTGAGTACCAGCTGCAAGATAGTAGCATTGGGCATCCCAGCTTTCAAATACCCCCCATGAAGGATGTAAGACTGGTACCAACATTTACCTTTTTGGTGCTAGGTTAAAACATTTTTAATTTGCCCAGGCTTAATAATAATAATAATAATAATAATAATAATAATAATTGTAACCTGCCCATCTGACTGGGTTGCACTAAATTTAGTGTATTATTTTAGATGGTTCGATAGTTTTGGTTTGTTATCAGATTTTATTATGCTGTTTTGATTTGTGTTGTCAATATTGTATTGACATTTTGAATTTATATATATATTGCCTTAGAATCCATGCTTGGATGAAGGTGTGGTCTTTAGGTTTCCTAAAGCAATAAATGACATCTGGTAATCAACTCTACTGATCTGTCTTAGTAATGGCTGCACTATGGTAGTATTCCTGTTTCTTGTACATTTATTAAGTAAGTGGTATATAACACTGCACCACAATCTTTATTACTTTCTTTCATTTAAAATCAAAATATTTGTCCCACTTAGTATAGCAACACACTTAAGTTTGTTTCCATTCTAAAGCTGCAACAACAACATATTACATAGAACAGCTCAAAAATTATTAAATGATCTCTGCAAACAACTCTGATAACAAAAATAAATTTTATAAATCTTGGTTATCATGTGTATCAAAATAGTATTTCTTGGCAGTAATGCAAGCAATGTAGCTTGCCAACTACTTCATGAATTTCCAAAAATTGGGAGATCTGTGCAAAATCCAGTGATTTTAATGTGTGCTCAGAGATAATTCCTTTGCTATCTCAGTTTGACTTTATTTAAGAAGGTGGCTGCAGAAGATATTTAATAAAGACGAAATTCAATGATAAAATTTTCCATATAACCAATTGCTCTTTTTACTTAATATAAGTAATTGGTTTACCATGGTCACAGCTGAGAAAGTAAGATTGGCATTACAGCTTTATCTCTGCAGTTTAAATAAATTTTGATCTGTCTGTCATCCAGTGTTCTCATGCAGAATCATTCATTTCTAAAAATCTATCTTTCAGAGAAGAAGTAAACTGCTGTTCCATTTTACCTTGCAGAGTCCTCATCACATTCTCAAGTATGACTGAAGGATGCTCACTGCATCCATTCAATCATGGGTTGTCCCAAGTGTTTTAAATGGAAACTGCAGAGGAATAAATTCATTGTATTCTCATTTACACTGTTAAAACCTTGTTGAAGATCAGTCTAGCCCTGATCAGATATCAGGATTGCTACCTTCATGTTTTCACCTTTAGCAATTGAAGGAAAGGGAGAATTCAACTCCTGAAGCTTCCCCCAGCACTTCATATCATTAACCCACTAGGAAAAAGCTTCATTTTGAGCCTATTATAGAACCGTCTGAGGAGCTCTGACACAGAAAAAGTAGCGATATTAGAGGAGTTATATAGACCATCCACATGGATCCAGTATTACTGTTCCTCTAAGATCATACAGAAATGTCTTACATTTTAATATCATCTACTATAACTGCATCTTGGAGCATGTAGAAGTGTCAGTGAGAAACTGATTTAACTTGTGCTAAAAAGTTCCATAAGTTAAGTCCATTTTGTCCCTAAAAGAGAAGCCTTTACAAATTGGATACACCTCATCACTTGACAACATTTCCCCTTAGTTTAGTTTAAAAACTACTCTACAGGCAGAAGGAGGAAGAAGAAATAGCAGGTTTCTGGCTGCAGAAGGGAGGAGAGAGCTGCACGCAAATGACAAATGCCGGAATGGCACTGGAATGGAGCCACAACTTCTGCCTGCCTCTTTCTCTGTCTGCCTTTCTGCTCCCTTCCAACTTGAGGGAACCAGGTTTTTAATTCCTCTTTCTGACTCCAGTGCTTCCCCACACGGGGCTTCTTCACCTCAGCTTTCAGCAGGCACGATTATGGCTTTGTGGACTAACCCTGGAATGTAAGTTACGAGCCGCCTGTATCTGTAGCATTTGGAAGCAACCCTATCTGTTTCTGACCTGCTCTGTGTCTTTTCCAATTCAACAAGTTATCTGGGTCCAAATCAAATCTGTAAAATCCAAAGCTCTGTTTCCCCCAATGGCTACAACCTTTCCCCCTCTTCACAGAAGTAAATGAAATTTGCAGGCAAAGGAGCTCTATATTATTATTTTTGATAAGTTTAATAATTATAAATGTCCATAGGAACACTAAAAGTGTCATATACATGATAAGGTGAGGCATGCAAGAGCATTCAAAGCGATCAGACTTGGACTACAGCAACCCCTTACATTTAAGGCTCTCTTACACAACTTTAACTGGCATGGTTCTCCCTGGCAACTGTAGTTTATTAAGGGTGCTGAGAATTGCTCTGTGAGGGGTCTCCTAACAATTCTCTGTGCCCTTAGCAGACTGCAGTTACCAGAATTCTTTGGGGGAAGCCCAAACTGTTTAAAGTGGTATGGTACTGCTTTAAATGTATTGTGGGATGCGCTCTGAGTCATTGCTAGTTGATTCAAAGAAACAAATGCTATGTGGAATTGGAACTAAGTATTGTGATGAGGCCGTTCTGTCTCCATAGTCTGTAATCTTATAACAGGCAAAGCATCCAGAAACAAAGCAATATATTTATGAGACCAAAATAAACTGAACAGCCAGACTATACTCTGAGGATAGATATTGTAATTAGATCTGATAAAAGAGCATTTGACAGAATGCTATGTATTTTTCACTGAGCTGAAGTTGTCTGTTTGCTCCTTATTTACATGTTTCTGTCAGCCACATCCTTTACTGAAAATATCAAGTAGCATCCTGGCAGCCTAAGGAACTTCCACAGCTAACGAAAATAAGACATTTGCAAATAGGATTTGTCAAGGTCTCCTTAAAAGTACAAACTGAAATAAACACCCACCAATCCTAGATTTTACAGAGCTTCAAAGAGAACTTCTTTTTGCTCATACAGGCCAATTTTTAAGACTTAAAACAACTAAAATTTATGCAGACAGTCTTCCTATTATACCAGAAAGGGATGCAGCGCCTAAAATATTCAGCAACATGCAGGGTCTAAAATAACAAGCCTGAACTAGATCTGGTACTTGGCTTTTTCTATTTATAGTAGACGAGGCTTTTGTTTAAGCACTACTGGTACTAACATAAAAAACTTTCAAGGGGCTATTGTTATCTTGACGAAAGGCTATCTGGTTTAGCTGTTGCCTGTGCTTAAAAATGAGCCACTTGCTTTTCAGACATTAGCGGCATGAAAAAATAGGTATTATACTGAAGTACACAAAACATGTGTCAACTGAATCTACCTCAGGACCGGAATCTCATATTCATACCACCAAGAAAGTGTAGTCACATTGACTATCTATTTATCTAGTTCAGAAAATATAACCATGATCAGTTCACAGCTTTTCCCACATGGAGGCAACCTGCTGGTACTTGTGGAGAACTGAAAAAATATGAGGTAAAAATGGCAGAGAGTATTCCGGCGGGGGGGGGGGGGGGAGGAGACAACACACCCAATAATTGAAAATGTTTGTTGTGACATATGATCATTTGATATGTAAATAATTCAAATATGAGATTTAAAAGTTGGCACTTCGTCTCTAACCTGAATGGTAAAGATGTGTTGTATGTGTGGGTTTCAGTTAGCAGCCTGAGAAAGAAAGAAAGAAAGAAAGAAAGAAAGAAAGAAAGAGAAAGAATCATTTGCTATATAAAAGGAAGTGTCTGTTACTCAAATGGTTTACAGTTACAGTGGTACCTTGGGTTACATACACTTCAGGTTACATACACTTCAGGTTACAGGCTCCGCTAACCAAGAAATAGTACCTCGGGTTAAGAACTTTGCTTCAGGATAAGAACAGAAATCGCACGGTAGCACAACAGCAACGGGAGGCCCCATTAGCTAAAGTGGCGCTTCAGATTAAGAACAGTTTCAGGTTAAGAACGGACCTCCGGAACGAATTAAGTACGTAACCAGAGGTACCACTGTATATCATTGCCATATTAGACATTCCTGCTTTTTTACTAGACAGGTGAATCACAAAGGGGGGAAAATGTCAAACACCGATTGGTTCAGAAGTAAACATTTTATCTACTCTCATTGCCTCTTGATTAAATGCCAATGGACAATCAGTCTTCCAGACTAACATGATCAGTTGAAGGGTTCTGGCTGGGAGAATCAAAGGTCCAGAACAAGAAAGGAAGTTGGAAGAAGTTGACAGTATGGATGGGGGAGAAATGCTTCTCAGTTTAATGCAAGCCTACCAAATTCGCATTTCCCCAAGCCAATAAGCAACTAGAAACACAGCTCTCCTTTGAAATTCATACTTCTCTGAATTTTGCAATTATTATTATTTAATTAACATATATATATATATTGCTTAATTGCAAAATAGGCTTTTAAATGGTTCACATGCATAAAAACCAAATAAACAAGTTATCCAAGAACCCTATCTGTACAAAATGCACACAATAGTGAAACTACATGCAAAAATATGAAAATAAATTCTCTCCAGTACTAAACATTAAATTGTAGCAGTAGGAGTCATTTAGTCAACCAAATACATGTACATATGTAGCATTGAATTAACAGCAACAACAAACACCCTTGAAAACCTTTCCGTTTAACTTGTGTTAAGAGCTTTCCATGCTCAGACAAGCTCCAATGAGCCACACCTTTAACAGACATGTTATTTACGGCAAGTTGATATGGTATAGTTTCCTATCCTGTGGTTACTTTTAGCTTCACCACTATGTTTCAGTAGGGTGGTTGTTAGTGGTCTTAGACTTGCCTCATCGCTGGAATAGAAACACAGAGTCTCTGCAACTGAAGGTACCATTCGTTAGAAGTACCTGGCAAGCAACCAGTATGATCCACATAGAAGAATTGGAAGGGGACTCTGGAAGTCAGCAAGGCAGGGTTTATTGGTGGAAAACATCACTTGCGGCCACAGCTACAACCAAGCCATATGGTCATATGGTTACACAACCAGGAAGAGAGAGGGAGAACTTTTGCATTAAGGGGTGAAGAGGGTTGCATATGCACATACATGCATACAAGAGTTATAATGCAAATTTACTGATAGCAAATAGGCCGACTTGGGCATTTTGCTTATGACAGCTCTTTAAAATGTGTATAAAGTTGCTTTGGACTGTGGCCGCAGAATGCCATAGATTTAGATGGAAGCAAATTGATTTTAGTCTTAAGGATTGCAAAGAATGGAAGTTGCACACACTCTCCGCTGTGCAAATCAAGTGCTTTTACTCGGTGTACCCCACCACTATATCATCAGCAGAGAAAAAGAGATATCCCAGTGGGATTAGTTCCAAGATAAATGCATTAATTCGTCCTGTAGTGGATCAGAAATCTCATAGAGTGGAAAGTGACCTTTACCATTACCCTCGGCTGCTGTAGTTTCAGTGTTTCAGCACGAAGGCTTCTTCAAGAATGAACTATCTTAGCTAATGCCACTGAGAGCAAGGATGTTTTATGTCTTGGCTGCATTAATATATGCATTACAGGAGACTTTGGCTAAATTCTAAAAGTGTAAGTATTATGTCACACCGGGGCATAGAGTACAATGAACAGGATTTGTAAAAATGTGAATAAATGTAGTAGTTCAACCTGCAGTGAAAATTTTATGATAAAAAGAGCACGGTCCTAGTGCTCTGTACTGCTCATGTGGGAGGTGTGGGTTTGATTTCTGACCCACTCTCTCGTATGCCAAGAGGTTGCCAGCTCATTATATATGTGTTGCCTTTATTGGTGCATAGAAGGGTGGCACTCCTGGGTAATAAATGACATACTATTTTCAAACTCGCCTGGGAATAAAAATTAAAAGAAAGAGGAAGGGCTCAGGCTGAAACTATATGTCAAATGCAGTGTGTGTGTGTGTGTGTGTGTGTGTGTAGTTTTGAGTTTGGGGCAGGGAGTTGAGACCCTTCTAATGCCTGGACTGAGCAAGTGTTAAAACATAAGCCAGGCTAGCTTCCTGTGTTGTGATCAACTAGGTGATTAAAAGAACAATGGAAAGGGGGGTGTCTGCCAGACAGCAAATGGGTGGGGACCTTCCCCAAGCTTGTATTTAGTTAGAAGGACAAAGCCAGAGTTTAGAATTGAGCCTGCAGTGTTGTCACCTAGGAGCAAAGCAGCAAGTTGGAAAACCAGAGACTCAGAGCGATGGTTGATTTCTGTTTGAGTCTAAGGCTGTGGCTCTGGGAGAAACAAGACTCTTTTGGGGTGTTAGTGCTGCCAACTCCTCCATCGTAGGCTCAGGTTGTGTGTGTGTGTGTGTGTGTGTGTGTGTAAATAAACCATATATCATAAAGACACCACAGTCTTCACTGTGCCTTATTCCCAAAAAGAAACACGAACCCTGGGTAAGCATCTAGAAACTCCTTGGAATCTCACACCACTCAGAGATTGGGGTGGTATGTAACAATGCAGTATATAGAAAAGTGGCAGTGGTGGCTGGTGCCCGTTGAATCTGGAAGGCAGAGCCAACTAATCCTAGTTTTGTCCCCATCCTCTTCCCTGCAGGGTTCTACAAGGGCAACCTGAAGACTAAGGAGGAGGAGGAAGCTGCCAGGCAGTTCTATTCCCTAGGCTGGTTGTAAGAAGGCAGACTGAGATTGATGGTGAACTGGTCCATTTGCCCTAGTGAACCATCCATTTGCCTCCACTGAACAGTGGGCACCTACACTAAGTGTTCAGTGGACACATTTAAGCCCATACTTTAAGCTGATGAGCAAAACTGAGAACAACACTGAATAAAAGCAGTCATATTGCACTTCCTATCACAATTCAAACAGCCTTAGAAATTTCTGCAGGGAAAGATCTTCAGAGAACGCAGAGGACAGTACAACAGGTAATGAATACATCATGAGAGTTGTCTGCAGCATCTACAAGAGGGCTCTGTGAAGTGGGGTTGTTTCTGCACAAATTGTACAAAAAAACCCCTTTGTACATTTCCATCCACCTTCACTGAGCCAGTGAAGAAAGATGAGTCAGAAGAAGAGGCTTGCCCTCATTTAATCTACAAACCTGCTTTCAGAACACTTTGCAGAAATGGAAGGGTGCCTGAGTGAAGAAGGAACAGCCTTGAGGAGTGAACATGAGCAGCAGCAGCAGCAGCAGTGAATGTTTCCATGGATGCAACAACTTCACCTGTGCTCCCAGTGGCTTTTACAAATGGACTTGCACCCCTGCTCAGATACTATGACCATAAAGGCAACCATGATGAAAATGACTGCAGCAGCTGACAAAGGAGGAGCAACCATTTAGGGTGGTCCTTTGGAGGATCCGACTCAGAGCCTCCTGCTGGAAAGCTCACACCATCCCATCCTTAGCACTGCCCTGTCCTGTCCCCGTTCAATATACGGCAACAGCACCTAAGCTGGGAGGTCAGATTGTGGTTCTGCCCATTCTCACCTGCTCCTCCTGCACCAACACAAGCAATTTCCCCAACTTATTTCAACAGAGAGAGAGAGAGAAAAGCAGGAACAGTCAGAGAAATGGAAGGGAGAGCAGTAAATCGCCAGTGTTTCTGCATGGCCTTGAAGCGAAGGGTCTTTACCAGTGCCCGCTGGAGGCACGAAGTAGTGGCAGAAGTGCCACACAAGTGTGTTGCTGGTGGCAATCCTGTAGCAATGTGTCTAGGGGTAGGGGGAGTTTTAAGAGGTGAAAATGTACAATGCCTGAGGCTGGAATCTAGGCACCCCCCTTTTAAAACACTAGCATAGAAAGGGGAGGGGAACCAGGGAGCAAATATTGTGATAAGAGGAGTTTTGCAGGGTGGTCAGCCCGATTTTGTTTTTCAAACTCTGTAAATTTTCACTGCACCATCAATTTCAGTAAATCCTTTCATACTTGAAATGGGAAAAGGGCCTTGGCTCCCCCATCTCAAGCAGCAAACTGAGTTGGACCAGCCCTGCTCCATTTCATATTGAAATGTGTGATTATGGTCCACAGACTAAAGTAACTGATGCTATCTTGATATACTGGGATGGTAGCATGAACTTGAAAGTTCTCCCACTCTTGCTGCACTGTCAATAGAATGCTCTGCTTGATATTTTCCTTTGTGCTTGTTTGACACTATGCTGACAGCTCTGATGTCAAGGCATAAATTCTAGCAGTAATGCAAGTATTCTCCCTTCTCCAACAAATCTCAGTAGGCCTTCCGTCAGAGCACTCTGCATGGTCCCTTCCCTCCCAGTGAATATACAGAAAATACTTGCAAGAATCATACAGAATCAAAAAATGTTTGGCTTATAAATTTGGGTCATGCTTTTGCCTGCTTTCATATCAACATAGCTCCTGCAACTCCTATACCCATCTAGCATTTTCAGTCAGTTCCTCTTTTGTGTTGAATAAAATAAATTTCCAAACTGTATATACAGTACAGGTGTGCATGAATCACATTCAGTTTGGACCCCAATTTGGTGCTTTGGAAAACAGCCCACTTTTGTCCAAGATGCTTCTGTAGGATGCTTAAGTAAGCTTAAATATATCCAAGATTGATTCATTCCTATCTCTCTCACTAAAGAAAAATAAATAAAATGCTTATACCTTTTTTTCCTTTTACAGAAATGAATGAAATTTGCAGGCATACTAGCAACACCAGAATGATTTAAGCCTGCCACATTTCGAGCAAAATAGGTCTAGGATTTTTTGTGCTGGTCATATTTAAATGGACCCTTCCAACTCTACAATTCTATGATTCTATACTTCTTGTATAACCACTGCCCCCAATCTACTTCAGAGTTAGGGACTCCCCAGAACATATTGGGAGGGGGAGGAGAAAGAGGAAAATTTCTGTTGCACATGTTCTTGCACTAAAAGTGGAACTTTGTTGGCTACAACCTGAAATCTCTGAGTTACGGACATAGGAGCCAACTCCAGGTGGGCGTGGATGCTTGGGCACCCACAATAATTTAAGTGTGGAGGCTGGGCACCCACAAAGTCAATGAGAAAAGCCGGTAGGCGGCATTGGCTCTGCCCTCTATAGCCAGCCAGTGAGGCATATTTTTCTAGGGGGTGGGGATCGGATGTGGAGGCCACAGAAAAAGGGTGCCTTGCTGACTGCGGAGAGGAGGAAGAGGAGCTGCTGCCACCGCAATGCGAGTGTGTGACGTCCCACACGCTATATGCATGCATGTTTGTGTGATGTCACACATCCACTTTGCGGCATTGGGCATCCACAGTCCTGAGGGCGAGATGGTGTCCATGGTTATGGAAGTGCACATATATCAAATAAAGGAAACACACACCTTTATACACACACATATTTAACCAGAGCAATCCAACTTTAATATATGTTATTAGCATATGTAAGAACAAAGTGTATAAACATACTAAGGGCAAACTCTGGCTATTGCTGATGGTGAAATGTGCTCTTCCACAGAGGTAAGCATTGTACATAAAGTTACCAACTTCCTCTCTTATCAATATTTATCACCACCCAAGGCATGAAAAATTCTACATGTTTGCTGGCTCCTGGTATAAAACTACATTTTAGCCATATATATATATGTATGACTTTCATCACTTTTCAAATATTTGAGCTGAAAATATACTGGGGGTGGGTTCACTTTATCACTTCCCAGTTTGTCTCCACTTTACCCAATGTGCTGTGCTTGTCTTTTTTAAAATGAGTGTCTTCTAAAAAGCAATTTTGTCTCTTTTTTGTGGTCCTGAGGGCTTGGGTCAACTTACTTTTATGATATCTGTATCTACATTTCATACTGACCTGCATTCAGGAGACCCCCTTGGCACTGAGGATGTTTTTAGTATTAATTTGCTAATTTGTGTAGCGCTTCTCATTACGGCAGCGAGTTGCTTTAATTAAAGAGATTAGAATACAAAACAAGGTAGGTGGGCTTCAGCTGGGAGTCTGTTTCCTGAAGCTTCCTTCCAGTGGCAATCTGCCCAGGATGGCAGTGAATTACAGCTCCCTAGACATGTCTCCGTAGAGTGTGAGCTGAAATTTATACCAGAGTTTAAGACATAATGCAATGCTAGAGCGTGTACAAGGCAAAGATTCTCTCTCTCACACACACTTTCCCTCCCTTCAAGGCCATGTCTGTGGTATAAAATAACTTCTTCGCTCTATAGAAAAAGCATGCTGTGAAAATCCCTATCAGCTTTCTCTCTCCCCACCTCCAAAACAACGTTTAAGCATAATCTTTTTTTAAAAAAAAATAATAATAATTGAGTTATTCCTCTTGGTTTTTTCTCCTCACCATGTTATGTAGAAGTGCTTAAGATTCAATCAGGGCTTTTTTCCAGCTGGAACTCACCAGAACTCAGTTCCAGCACCTGCCAGGTGGGCGCCATTGCCATACTAAGAGAATGAGGGAGGTGTTCGTTGTGAGTTCCGGCACCTCTTTTTCTAGAAAAATAGCACTGAGTCCAACCAATTGTTTGCATTTTTCTTGCTGTGACATAAGCTAACAAACATGTCTGTCAGACTGGGACTGTTCACTCAACACCAGGGCCCTTAATCTCCCCAGCGTCCAATGACTCAAAATGATTTTGAACAGGTGTGGATGACTTTTAATGGTGAAGGTATGAGAGTATGAGAGAATGATGAATGCATTAAAGGTTAGCCTTTTGTGAACTTCAGTATAAATTTGAAAAATGCAACAGACCAAAAAGATATTCTACACCCATGTACAACAGACCTGCTGATTCAGCTTGCTAGGAATCCAGGTGCTACTTTTGCATATACTTATATCATTAAAAAAAAAAAGTAAAAATTGTCACAGCACCTGCTTGCTTACAGCTATGAGATGCCCCAGGCAAGGAATTCATGCTTCCATAGAGGTCAAACACAGAACATTCTTCTGTAATTTAACTTGCTGGTTACCGGTATACAAATGTCATGTAAACTGCAATGATCAATGTCTTACTGGGTGTGAATGCTTGTGTAGGGGATATCATTCTTTTCTTACATTCAGTTCCTCTGATTTTTTTTTTGTAAAAACCCCAATATAGTTCTCTCCACATTCTGAAGGAAAAGATTTGCTTAATAGCTTTCGACATTAACGCCAGCTGTTTGTGACCTTGCATAAAGTACTTTGGGACTTGTGTGCAATGGGGCACAAGGATAAGGGCAAATTTATATGGTATAATAAGTTAAGAGCTGAAACACTGAGCTCTTAGCATCTGAGAAGATCTATAGCTCACCACATGCTCACTCTTTAGCTCCATATTTATGATACAATTTTGCCTGCAGGCTTGGGTTGATTCGTGGCCAATTTTGCTATGTCTGAATCAAAGATGCCTCACACAGCTTTGCCTTCTCTGTTACAAATACATTTCTTTATATTCATTGACACGAGCATGATAATTCTACCGACAATAAAGAGTAAGGAACTGTTTTGTTTTGCAGTTTGTGTACAGTCTGAGAAGACACAGTTGGGGCTAGAATGCAAAATGTTATTCAAGGATCCAATACCAGCTCTAACAATGCATAATTCCAAATTCTACACCATAGAAGTACAAATCCACCATGTACGAGTGGTGCCTGCGAGATTAAATTAGGATTTCATCAAATTTTCTCTGATTTCAATGTTTTCTTGATAGGCACACTTATTGTGACTGAACACATGGAGGGGGGGTGTTATTCATCTTGCAGAATATCCACATTATTTCAATACTGTTCAGCACCTGTTTGTTCCTTTGGCGGCGGCTTCTTCTTCTTTTTGCCACTACTATCTTTGATCTCACTGTCTTCACCCTTGTTTCCCACACTGCTGCTTAATTTGATTGACTGTGAGGCAACCCACTGGGTCTGGCTCATATTCTTTATATCATATCAGATGCCATCAACAAAATCACATAGATCACCATAGCCAAGAGAATGGAATAGTAGGGTGGGTTAATAAAGCCAAGGCCTTAAGAGGCCAAAGGAGAAGCACATGCCTCAGAAAAAAAACATCAGAACAATATGAATGGCTTTGGACTCAGCATTATTTTTTAAAGAAAATAATAATTGATTGATTCCTTCCCCCCAATATTCATGCAACCATATCTACAGATTTGTGCTGTATGTTTTGTTTTAAGATGAAGTGTGCTGTTCTTGCTTGGTCTTTCATCAGCTGTTGATACCATCAACCAACGTATCTTCTTGTACTATCTTGGGGAGTTGGGTATTGAGGTCACTGTTCCGGAACGGTTCTGGAATGGTTCCAGAAGATAACATGGGATGTGCTTCTTGGTCCCTTGGCTCTTGAGCTATGAGGTGCCTCAGGGCACTATATTGCCTCCAATGCTGTTTAACATCTACATAAATCTGCTGGGTGTGGTCATTAGGAGATTTGGAGTGGACTGATGACATCGAACTCCATGTTTTTGTAATAACTAACTCAGGAATGGATGAGCAAGCAGTGTCAGGATGTAGTGGTGGGCCAGATGAGAGCTAATATACCAAGTCTGAATCCTGGCAAGATAGAGGCTCTTGCAGGTGAGCAGTTCCTGAGTGTGGGAAGCCAGTAAATAACCTGCTCTGGATGGGGTCAGACTCTCCCTGGAGGAGCAGGTGTGTAGCCAGGAGATGCTCCTAGCCCTAGCTGTGCTACTAGAGACACAGGTGTGCTTATTGACTAGGAGTGCCTCTTATCAGCCTTGGCGGTAGGACAGTAATGTCCATCTCTGAATCAGGTTAGCTAGGCCACAGTTGTCCATGAATTGGTAACCTCATATGTTGATTACTGCAATTAACTCTATGTGGGGCTGCCCTTGAGGCTGGGCCAGAGGCTGCAGTTAACAGAGAACATGGTGGTTAGGTTATGGGGACACACTACTACCAGCATATCACACCTTGTTTGTGTGTTTTGCACACAAAACTGGCTCCAATCTGCTACTGGTATGAGACTTTGGTACTAAGGCCCTATACAGCTCAAGTACAAGCTACTTAAGAGATAATCTTATGCCAAGTAGGTCTCTGCACACTGCAGAAGAGTTTCTCCTTCAAGTCCCTAAAATATCAGAAGTCTGATCCTCAGTAACCAAGAGCAGGGCTTTCAGTGTGGCTGCCCCTGTTCTGTGGAACAGTGATCCTGTTGACATTCAACAGGTGCCCATTATTGTACTTTCTGGAAATAACTAAAGAAATGTTCTGTCCCAAGAAGCTTTCACAGCTAGCTGAAAATGTATTTTCCTTAGATGTTCACTTTGCATCATTTTTGAGATGCACATAAACAGTTATTCATTAATTTCATTGTTATTTGTTGTTTTCAGGGTGGAATCTTAACCCACTTACTTGGGGGTCAGCCTCATAAACCTCAGTGGGATTTACTTCTAAGCAGAAATATAGGATTGTGCTGCAAACCTATTACCCCACATAGTTAAAAGTTACAATCCACTATTATATGGTTGGCATTATATTCTAATAATTATGCTTAATAAACTTCTTTCAGCTTTGCTTCAGACCACCAACTACAAAACATACAATGATATCTTGAAATGTACGCTTTCGAGACTATATTAGTATTTCACACAGAAAATTGTCACAAAGGATTAGAATTCCTTTTTATCAAGCTTTTCAATAGATGAGTAAGTCAAAGTGGAAGTCTGAGTATTATTTCTAATACAAAGAGAATTTGATAAATGCACCTTAAAACAGCCTAGAGAATGTTGAAAGCTTTGTGTATATCTAAGTTTTTATTCCTGCAAAGAATTAATTAAATCATTACCAGAACTCACATTATGCTGAATCTCTCTGCAAATTCTAGTCACTATTCAGTGCCTTCTTCAGCATAGAATCATAGAATAATAGAATCACGGAATTGTGGAGTTGGAAGGGCCCCCAAGGCTAGTCCAACCCCCTGCAATGCAGGAGTCTCAGGTAAGGCATACATTTAAATAATATTTGCTGTCATTTCAGTTGAAAAAAGTCATGTTTTTACAACCTATATATATATATATATATCTTCACAGATCCCATTAAATATTTCTTATTAAAAAGTCTAATATGTTTGAATATATCCATTTTCATATACAGTCATACCTCATGTTACGTTTGCTTCATGTTACGTTCTTTCAGGTTACGTCCTGCAGCGACCCGGAAGTACCGGAAAGGGTTACTTCCGGGTTTTGCCGCTTGCGCATGCACAGAAGTGCTAGATCACGCTTCTCGCATGCGCACAAGCACCAAATCGTGCCACGCACCTGCGCAGATACGGCACTTCAGGTTGCGCTCTTTTCATGTTGCGAACAGGCCTCCAGAACTGATCCCGTTCGCAACCAGAGGTACCACTGTAACATCATGAATTTGGATTTTTCTGTCCTTTTCCTCTTCCCATCTCTTCACCAGCCTTTTGTGTGAATAGGGCAAAATAGCAGCAATTCTGTAAAACTTACCAAACCAGAGAGAAGACTTGTTTACAAGTACTCTGTCATAGGAAGTACCCTAACTTTCCTGTGAATATAATTTCAATTAAATGGCTTCTTGGGCGAAACTGAGCAGGTATAGTCCCGATACGACTACTACGCCATATTACGAATGCACTTAAAAATAGTTCTTGATCTGCTGTGGTTGAGTTAGACTATGGTTAATGAAGAAGGCAAGATCACAAACCTCAGCCTGATTTTTATTTTCTGAACAAATGGGATGGGTGAACTTGTCCCCTTAAAAATTGTAATTGTCTCAACATCTACTGAAACGCACCATGTAATTTTGGGTGAGATCTCATAACTATATATGATTTTTGCACATTAAAAAGTGTGACTTCAGAGAGTGTTACACATATTTTGCCCTCAAGATATTCATTGCAACATCATGCATCACTGACCACAGAACAATTGAGCAGGATTCAACCAAGTTGCTGCATGCACAGAACAAGGTCTGCCCGTGGAATGGGACTTTCCCTCCTTTCCTTCCCGTGTCCCCTGCACCCCCTAAATCTGCTCTGGAGGATAGGGAAAACCCCAAGAACAGTTTAAGGGAATGCACAAGGGGATGAGAGAGTGGAAAAGTCCAATTCTTAGCTGGTGACACTGTAGCCTCTGACTCAGTGTCTGAATCAAGACACCAAGGGCAAATGACACCAAGGGCCCAATTGGATTGAGTGATTTTGTTTCTTAACAACACCAACAACACCAACAACAACACCCCACACTTTAGCCTATGGCCCATGGTGGGTTACAACATTAAAATACAATATTAAAAACAGTTTAACACAAACACAAAAATAAGGAGAGTTCTGAAAAGATACACCTCAAGCGTCAAAAACTGGAGTAAAGAAGTGTGTCTTCAGCAGTCACCAGAAGCTGTGAAATGAGGGTGCCAGATGCACCTCTGTGTGGAGGGAGTTCCACCATTTAGGGGCCACCACAGAGAATACCCTCGCCTTGGCTGTCCCCCCTCAAACCTCTGCAGGCCAATCTCAGCACCCCAGTAGGGAAGGAGGAGGTATTTCAGATGTTCAGTTACCGGTAGTTGTTTACTTAAAATAATAACATACCCCCCTTTTTTTGCTATCAGGCGGAACTCAAAACAGATCACAAAGGTTAACTCTTATATTGCTAAACCTTTTCAGATTCCAATGGTCCTTTTAAAAACATCACAACATTCATGTTGGTTTAGAAAAGACCCTATAACATAACCCCCTCCAGATTTCTTAACAACTTGATGTATATTGATTGCTCATGTTATAGGTAAGCAGACTACTGACCTGCAATAAAAAGTTCTTCCTGGGCCATCAACACATTTGCCTCCATTGAAACAGAGGGATGAGTTCAGAAGAGGTTCAGCGCAAACATCAATATCCACTTCACAAAATTCACCAGTGTATCCACTCAAGCAAATGCACTCAAAGGCATTGACCAAATCTTGACAAGAACCTCCATTAAGACAGGGAGCCGATTCACATTCCTGAGGAGATAAATGACAATAAATTGATTTCAGAGCCTTAGCAGCATAAGATTGTTTCCTGTAAAGGGGTATCTGCACAACAATGGACTCAGGGTCCTGGTCTTCATCAGTAAATCTCTTGGTGGTTAACTGTAATGCCCTGATCACAGGTTAAGCATATGCTTATGAGTAGTTATAAATTCCTGTGATTATACAGATGTTGGCAAGTGTGGAAGATTTCTAGCCACTCGAAATAAAGATCTAGTGACCTTCACATGCATCAGCAAAGCCCTACATATAGCTAGTCACAAGTGATAACTCTGTGCAGTGGCTCCTGATAGCAGAAAGCTACACACAAAAACACAGAGACACCCATCTGCACCAAAAGACGGATATACTGATGAGAATTACGTCTTGTGAATGCCATATGAGCATTCAAATTTCACATGTGCTGGGTGTTAAATGCAGCCCCAGTTGCTGAGAACAAAAATTAGGCAAAGGATTCTCATGCCAGCACCTTACAATTAGGCACAGTGAGGCAGCCATCTTAAGCCACAGATGTGAGGAGGGTGTGAGGAGCGGCATTGTGAAAATCCATCTTGTTTCAGAGGCAACTTTAAAAAAAAGTATAAAAGATTTCTACATAGTTGGATGTAAAACTATGTCATATACCCTCTTTTTGTCATTTTATACAGCATCAGAAACTGGTGAGATCCGATTGTTCAGTTGGTGGACATTTTACCTCATCCAAATGGGTCAGTTATATGCCGATGAGGGGGCAGAATCCTACCCAAGCTGAAATGACTGGCTAGCGAAGATGGCAGTGGCTGACTGGCCAGCTAGAGAGAACAAAGAGCTTAGTCTCTGGTCAAGGGGAGGGAATTGCTGAGAGAGGCTATTGGTTAAGCTGAAGGAAAAGCTGGACACTGGAGTCAGACAGCAGACTTAATAAGTGGTTCAGAGAGGCTCAGGAAGCCTGAGAGTGACCGAGAGCTGGCATTACTGGCTAGAGCTGAGAAGGTGCAAGGAAGAGTTGTGACTCTAGAAGCAGCCCTCAGCCAAGTTCTTCAGCTGAGCACCGGCAGGATTGTCAAGAACCTGAGGCAACAGTGGTTGCTGGACCAGAGGAAAGACTGCTGCAGAAGTCCTGAGTGAAGCCTGAATCTGGAGAGAGGAGGAAAACTGCAAGTCTAGTCTTCAGTGCCTAGTTGAGTGTTAAATGGATGGATGTGCTACAGGAAAACTGGCTTTAGGCTTCAATAGGGAGAGGAGCTGAAATCCAGATAACTATACTATTAAAGTAACAGAAACCATGTATTGTATTGGCTATGCCATTCCAAGTGATGGTAATCATAGTGTAAGTGTTCTTATTCAAAGCAATGGTAACATGGTGAAGTTTAACTGTAATGCTCCAAGCATCTAGTTCTGTTAGTACAATGGGACTTTCCATTTCTTCTCCTTCCATCCTACAGACATAGTGTAGAATTGTGGTGGCCTATTACAAGAGTTTAAGAGTCAACTGCCACCCCAGTCAGCTTCTGTGCATGGAATGGGGGGGGGGGGGTTCCATCCTGCCCTTCACCTGGGGAGCAAAATGCCTCAGGCTAGCTGTGATTGCCATTTTCCAGTCTCGGCAGCAGATTTCGCTGTGGAAGACCGAAACCACACCACAAACAGATCTCCTTTGCTAAATCAGGGCAAGAGTTAACAAAACAACAGAGATTAAAAGGGTATCAGCAACTCTAATCACCTAGATATGGTAAGATTTCAAAATTAACGTCCCATCTGAGGAGCCGTATAGATTTTTCTTCCCTTGAGCTTATATTTACTCATTTATTCATTCAGCAGACACAATCCAAAGAGCTCTGTATGGCATGCAGAATGGCTTATGCATGCCCAGTGGGGACTGTCAGTCTGTTCCAAATAGCATTTTGGGGGTAGGGAGACTAAAGTTCCGCATGCATCATTTATGTCTTTATATGTGATCTCTTACTCACTTCATAAATGCAGTGTTAATTATATGCTGTTAATTATATGCTACTATTTTACAGCTTGTGGCGGGGTTATTGTTACATAGTACAGAGGATACTGTGGGGTATAATGCTGAGATCGGATGAGAGAAATTTTAACAAAGTTGAAAACAACTGTGTAACAAATGCTACACATTTTAATATTTCATATATCACACTAGAATATTTAATGGCGAATAAAAAAATAGTTTCTGCATTAGTAGCCAATACCCACTGATCAATGGTGGCAAAACAACAACAACAACAAAAACCCAAAAAGAATTTTTGTTGCATTTTCCTAAGAATATTAGTCAAGCTGCTCAATAAAATTATTATCTACTACAATATTTAAATGTGCAGTATCTGAGAACTAGGAGTGTTTGAAGAAAAAGGCAAGGCAGCAGAAGCAATGGTCAATAGTGCAAGAGTATATGACATGTTTAGCTATTTCTTGATTGTCACATCTTGGTACAAACACACATGCACACACGGTCATACCTCGGAAGTTGAGGTACCGTATTTTTCATCCTATAGGGCGCACCGGCCCATAGGACGCACCTTGTTTTTTTGGGGGGGGGGGAAATGAATAAAAAATATTTATTCCCCCCCCAGCCGCGGCTGCCGCCCCAAGTCCTTGCGGACACTCGCCCGAAGCACGGGGAGCCCTCCGGAGGGCTCCCTGTGCTTCGGGCTGCAGGCTGCTACCCGCAAGCCTTGTGAGCCCGCGGGAACTCCCGCAGGGCTTGCAAGGCTTGCGGATAGCTTCCTGAAGCCTGGAGTGTGAGAGGGGTCGGTGCGCACTGATGCCTCTTGCTCTCCAGGCTTCAGCGAAAACCTACATTCACCCCATAGGATGCACACACATTTCCCCTTCATTTTTGGAGGGGAAAAAGTGTGTCCTATGGGGCGAAAAATACGGTATGTCTTGCGAGTTGAACATTTTAGCTCCTGAATGCTGCAAACCCAGAAGTGAGTGTTCTGGTTTGCAAATGTTCTTTGGAACCCGAATGTCCGATGCAGCTTCCGATTGGTTGCAGGAGCTTCCTGCAGCCAATCAGAAGTTGCACCTTGGGTTCTGAACGTTTTGGAAGTTGAACGGACTTCTGGAACAGATTCTATTTGACTTCTAGGGTATGACTGTATACATATAAAAAATTGGAAAGAATTCAACATTGTGACATAATAAACATTCCATCAAACAATTCTGGGAGTATGAATGGAGGAAAAGTGGGAAAGCCCCTTTGCTGCAGCAAAAGTCCTTACGGGAGCTTCCTTTAGCATGATCCAGCCCATTGGACCTAGTCCAAGAAAGTTTGTAGCAACAGAGCCCAGGAAACTATAAAGAGGTCAGTGTCTGCTGCAGCACTCTGAGGGACTTCCTCCTGTCCTCTTAATAGCCTCTGGGGAAGGAGAAGAAGGCAGCCAGCACCTACAGTCTCACTCAGAAGATGCATGGTGGGGGCACCAAAGCAACATCAACTTCGCAAGTGCTCTCCCACTGAAAGGCTGTGTTGTATAGTGGTTAGAGTGCCAGATGAGGACTTTGAAGATTCTAGTTAAAATCCTTCATGGATCACTGCCTTGCCGTGGCGAAGGGGCTTGAATAACTCAGAGAAGCTATGAGCTATGCCATGCAGGGCCACCCAAGATGGACAGGTCATAGTGGAGAGTTTTGACCAAACGTGATCCACCTGGAGCAGGAACCGGCAAGCCACTCCAGTATCCCTGCCAAGAAAACTCCATGGACAAAGACAACAGGCATATAAAAGTTATGACGCTGGAAGATGAGCCCCTCAGGTCGGAAGGCGTCCAACATGCTACTGGGGAAGAGCGGAGGACAAGTACAAGTAGATCCAGAGCTGATAAAGCGGCTGGGCCAAAGCCGAAAGGACGCTCAGTTGTGGATATGCCTGGAAGCGAAAGGAAAGTCCAATGCTGTAAAGAAAAATATTGCATAGGAACCTGGAATGTAAGAACCATGAACCTGGGTAAGTTGGATGTGGTCAAAAGTGAGATGGCAAGAATAAATATTGACATCCTGGGCATCAGTGAACTAAAATGGACGGGAATGGGCGAATTCAGTTCGGATGACCATCATATCTACTACTGTGGGCAAGAAACCCACAAAAGAAATGGAGTGGCCATCATAGTCAACAAAAGAGCTGTACTGGGATGCAATCTCAAAAATGATAGAATGATCTCGATACGAATCCAAGGCAGACCTTTTAACATCACAGTAATCCAAGTTTATGCACCAACCACTGGTGCTGAAGAAACTGAAATTGACCAATTCTATGAAGACTTACAACACCTTATAGAAATGACACCAAAGAAGGATGTTCTTCTCATTATAGGGGATTGGAATGCTAAAGTAGGGAGTCAAGAGATAAAAGGAACAACTGGCAAGTTTGGCCTTGGAATTCAAAACGAAGCAGGGCAAAGGCTAATAGAGTTCTGCCAAGAGAACAAGCTGGTCATCACAAACACTCTTTTCCAACAACACAAGAGATGACTCTACACATGGACATCACCAGATGGGCAGCATCGAAATCAGATTGATTATATTCTCTGCAGCCAAAGATGGAGAAGCTCTATACAGTCAGCAAAAACAAGACCTGGAGCTGACTGTGGCTCAGATCATCAGCTTCTTATAGCAAAATTCAAGCTTAAACTGAAGAAAGTAGGAAAAACCACTGGGCCGGTAAGATACAATCTAAGTCAAATCCCTTATGAATACACAGTGGAAGTGAGGAACAGGTTTAAGGATTTAGATTTGGTGGACAGAGTGCCTGAAGAACTATGGATGGAGGCTCGTAACATTATACAGGAGGCAGCAATTAAAACCATCCCAAAGAAAAGGAAATGCAAGAAAGCAAAGTGGCTGTCCAACGAGGCCTTACAAATAGCGGGGGAGAGAAGGCAAGCAAAATGCGAGGGAGATAGTGAAAGATACAGGAAATTGAATGCAGATTTCAAAAAAATAGCAAGGAGAGACAAGAAGGCCTTCTTAAACGAGCAATGCAAAGAAATAGAGGAAAACAATAGAATGGGAAGAACCAGAGATCTGTTCAAGAAAATTGGAGATATGAAAGGAACATTTTGTACAAAGATTACCATAATAAAAGACAAAAGTGGAAAGGACCTAACAGAAGCAGAAGACATCAAGAAGAGGTGGCAAGAATACACAGAGGAACTATACAAGAAAGATATGGATGGCTCGTACACACCAGGTAGTGTGGTTGCCGACCTTGAGCCAGACATCCTGGAGAGTGAAGTCAAAAGGGCCTTAGAAAGCACTGCTAATAACAAGGCCAGTGGAAGTGATGATATTCCAGCTGAACTATTTAAAATTTTAAACGATGATGCTGTCAAGGTGCTACACTCAATATGCCAGCAAATTTGGAAAACTCAGCAGTGGCCAGAGGATTGGAGAAGATCAGTCTACATCCCAATCCCAAAGAAGGGCAGTGCCAAAGAATGCTCCAACTACTGCACAATTGCACTCATTTCACACGCTAGCAAGGTTATGCTTAAAATTCTACAAGGCAGGCTTAAGCAGTATGTGGACTGAGAACTCCCAGAAGTGCAAGCTGAATTTCGAAGGGGCAGAGGAACCAGAGACCAAATTGCAAACATGCGCTGGATTATGGAGAAAGCTAGAGAGTTCCAGAAAGACATCTACTTCTGCTTCATTGACTATGCAAAAGCCTTTGACTGTGTCGACCACGGCAAACTATGGCAAGTTCTTAAAGAAATGGGAGTGCCTGATCACCTCATCTGTCTCCTGAGAAATCTCTATGTGGGACAAGAAGCTACAGTTAGAACTGGATATGGAACAACTGATTGGTTCAAAATTGGGAAAGGAATACGGCAAGGCTGTATATTGTCTCCCTGCTTATTTAACTTATATGCAGAATTCATCATGCAAAAGGCTGGGCTGGATGAATCCCTAGCCGGAATTAAGATTGCTGGAAGAAATATCAACAACCTCAGATATGCAGATGACACAACCTTGATGGCAGAAAGTGAGGTGGAATTAAAGAACCTTTTAATGAGGGTGAAAGAGGAGAGCACAAAATATGGTCTGAAGCTCAACATCAAAAAAACGAAGATCATGGCCACCTGGCCCATCACCTCCTGGGAAATAGAAGGGGAAGAAATGGAGGCAGTGAGAGATTTTACTTTCTTGGGCTCCACGATCACTGCAGATGGTGACAGCAGTCACAAAATTAAAAGACGCCTGCTCCTTGGGAGAAAGGCGATGGCAAACCTAGACAGCATCTTAAAAAGCAGAGACATCACCTTGCCAACAAAGGTCCGTATAGTTAAAGCCATGGTTTTCTCAGTAGTGATGTATGGAAGTGAGAGCTGGACCATAAAGAAGGCTGATCGCCGAAGAACTGATGCTTTTAAATTATGGTGCTGGAGGAGACTCTTGAGAGTCCCATGGACTGCAAGAAGATCAAACCTCTCCATTCTGAAGGAAATCAGCCCTGAGTGCTCACTGGAAGGACAGATCCTGAAGCTGAGGCTCCAATACTTTGGCCACCTCATGAGAAGAGAAGAGTCCCTGGAAAAGACCCTGATGTTGGGAAAGATGGAAGGCACAAGGAGAAGGGGACGACAGAGGACGAGATGGTTGGATAGTGTTCTCGAAGCTACAAACATGAGTCTGACCAAACTGCGGGAGGCAGTGGAAGACAGCCTGGCGTGCTCTGGTCCATGGGGTCACGAAGAGTTGGACACGACTAAACGACTAAACAACAACCACAAAAGTTAAAATCCTCACTCAGCTGTGAAGCTCACTGGGTGACACTGGGCTCCCCCTTCTCTAACCTACCTTACATGGAGGAGGGAGAAGAATGTTGTATGCTGCCTTCAGCTCCTGGGAGAGAAGGTAGGATATGCATTTAATGAATAACGCTAGAAGCAACTGGGCTGTGTGAGCATGCAGTGCTCCCCTCACATGGATCTCCCCTCACATGGAAAACTGGATGAGGGCAATTCTTTACAATTGCTTTGAAAAGTTAAAGTTTAAAAAAACGTGTAAGAGCAAACGTACTGATCCTTATTCAAATAATAACATAAATATAGTGACAAATACTTTGTCCTAATCCAATGGAAAACCTTGTCACATTTACATAACATAACCTTGTGGCAAATTAACTTTTACTGCGTCAAAACTACAGGAAAGCACAATTAGTGTAATTGCCAAAATGAATCAGAATTCCTCCACTCCCCGATTGACGAATGCATTCATCTTCAATAAGGTTTGTTAATTGCTGTCATCCAGGCTTTTGAGATAATCAACACAAGTCACCTGAAAGTACAGTTCTTCATTTTTGAAGGGGTAGGGCGGAGGGTTATTGCTAACTTCTCCAAACTAGTGAACACTTTTCAGCTTACCAAGAGCAAGGATAAGTAGATTTCCTTTTCCGATATACTCATTACTTTTACCTAAATGCAAATACCTGAACCCAAGGGCACTGGTGTGAAAACAACATGCTTTTCCTATCAGCAAACCAGCTGGGATGTATAGGATGATTTATTAGAAAGCATTACATAAAGTAATTGAATTATACATCCCATAGGAAGGATGGGAAACTTTGTATACTGCCAAAGAATTTGAACCTATAGTTTGAACATTAGTCTTTCACTAAATTAATGAAAATACTTAATGGGAAACTCAAAGTCATTAAAAAGAAAAGAAAAGAACAGTCTGCTGTTTGAAATTAAGAGGTGTTCTGTGCTTGCTAGCCAAAAATAGAGGACTGCTTTTTATTTCTGTCCATGCATTCCCTGTAGCTTGTTAGCATTTCAAACTGTTCCTTCAGCTTTGTTCTCTTATATGCTCTTTACAAAATTTATGGAGAACAAATCAACCTAAAATAATAGTTCATTGGAGAAAGCATAAAAATCATCAGGAAGTATCAAACTTGAAAAAGAAGCTGAGAATAAAAACAGGCACAAGGTGCTGTTTTCTTATCAAACGTCAAATTATTGAAAATTTTATTAGGGTTGTGCCCAACATTTCTTCCATGGTTTTGTTTTTTTAAAAAACCTATTCCCCGTTAATTCACAAAAAGAGAAAATGTATTTGAAAATTATCAAAAAGCAAGGAAAATGCAAGCCAAATTCTCATATGTGAGATGTGGAGCTTTTGATGAGCTTTTGGTGGACAAGGGGTGTTTGTGAGTGTCCTTTCCTTCCTTGTACAAATAACCGTTCTACTGGTCTGTACCCTGCAGCCTTTTCAGATGTCAGCAATTCCTGAAGACCCTATGACACACTTTGCTGGGCTTTCGACAGAAGCTTCTAGCAGCTGTTAATTGTGGTTGTTTTAAGTGTAGCCATTTTTGCTTTTAAAGAAACCAGTGCAGAAATACTTTTTGGGAGGAAAGGGGAACAGGAGTTAAAAGGAAGAACTTCCTTTAAGAACAAAATCTGCAAGCGCACCAATTTCAGGCACTTGGTAGCTAGACTTCATGCACTTTAATTAAAGCCCTGTGGAAAGGTATCATGAGATAACTCTTCCCATGGGGCTTTTTCACATCAGGAAGTGTGGGCAGCTGCTTCCACCCAACACTCACAGACAAAGGCCCTTACTTGGAAGTAAGAGAGAGATCTTTACTTAGTCAAGTAAGGCTCAGGAGTGGATGTAGTACTCAGGAGTCCAAATCCTGGAGTTCAGGAGCCCCAATCCTGGAGTTCAGGAGCATGGCAAGAAGTTCAGAACTTGACAGACGCAATAAAGACGTCCCAACAAATTCCCCACCCCTCCTGCCAAGCTTTTGCCTTGTGGGAATATCATATTTGGAAGCATATACTCCTGTTGGGATGGGTGGGTCTCCTTCCATCTGTGAAGGTTGTGTCAAGTTATAAGCAACAAGACTGCACTCTCCTGCTTAGACTCCTGTTCAGTAACTAGATTCACCTAGATTCCTCCCATGTCTGATCAAAGCCCTCCACAGCCTCTGCTGGGGCTTCCAGGTCTGCAGGAAGATTGGAAGAAAGATCCACTATCCCTGCTGCCTTTCCAAAGTGACTGAAGTTGGGGTGGAAAGGGGAGGTCCTCCTCCAGCCTAGGTTCTCCCAGTTCAGCTACTCCTGATTCTTCTAGCCCATTCTAGACTACTACAGCTGGAGCAAAGGGCTGGAAGCTCTTCTATTCCACCAAGTCTGGATTGCGATCTGGATCAGGTTTCCTGCACTGGCAATTTTAGAAAAAAACTTGTGCTCAAAGGCAACATAGACTGCATTTGAAAATTCTCTTTTCTTTTGAAAATCTAAATATCTTCTCCCTGCTCCCCAAATGTAGCACCATTAATTTGGGAAACAACACAAACATAAAGCAGTTCTGCTAGTACTACAGAAGGAATCAGCATCTGTTCCTTAATGAATTAAGTTACAAGGTCTGCAGAAAATTTAATGCCTCTTTTGGAACAAATGAGAATGGAAAATCAAATAAGTCAGGCTCCCTAAAGAAAAGTCACAAACATTAACCGGAGATAATTACACAGGGACACATTTCTGAAGAGTAACAAAAAAGCCAAGGTGGAAGAACTTGTGCAGATGACTGTCATTTCCGGGATGAGTCACACCACTTAAAGATTCCTGAGTCCTTCCATCCTCCCTCATATAACTTGCTACCTTCTGAGACGGAATGCGGTGAAACCACTTGGGCCAGTATGAATATTTAACATGCATTTTTATACCACTCTTCAGTGATATTCCCAGGGAAGTTTACAAAAAAAAAAGAATATAAACAATTAAAATGTAAATCTGGGGGTGGGGCACAGTAAACTAAAAGCCACAACAATAACAAAGAAAAGGGAGCACTTCTTAAATTCATTATTAGGAGCTGTCATGGAGAAAAGAAACTTGATTTTACCTGTCAAACCTGGTCAAGCTACTGTGTTCAGACCACAAGTGCAAGAAGACACACAGTAGGATAGCAGCAATGCAGTGTTCATTATTGCCTATGGTTTATCCTGGTTCTGTTTACTAGTAAGCTGCCTTGCCCTGTGTGCCACCAGCCCCAGTTACAACCAGCCACTACTGATATGTTTCACTTTGCTAATAGCATCTCAAAAAGAGTCTAGGAACAATGTTTGTTTTCAAGATCTAAATGTTGAACTTGTGGTATGCTACAACACGCATGACATCAGGAATATGATGAATTAAAACAGCTAATTAGTTCATATTATGCTCTGGTGACATGGTCGACTCACTGACATGCTTACTGAACATCCAAAGCAATAGGAAAAGTTCAAAAGAATACAGAGCTCTGACTGCAGGTAGTAAATAGAGTATGAATGTAAATCCCCAGTGACCTATCAAATTACTGAATGGTTTCATATAGCAAGCACTACGATATCCCTACGAACAATTATAACAAAAGGTTTTCTAGCACAAATGTGCTACATATTGAGTCAATTAATGCTTTAAACAGGAAACAGAAACAATCCATTAAGCCAGGATCCTGTTTCCTATTGTGGCTAACCATGCGGCTCAAAGAAGCTCAAAAGAAGGACTTGAAATCAGCAGTCCTCATCCACTGCTAGTGAACAGCAACTTGTATTCAGTGACACATTCTGGTCACAACCACACCTTACATTGAAAGCACATGGCTCCCCCCCCCCCCCCCAAGAATCATGGGAGCTCAGCCTTAAGGGTGCTCAGTGAGGGGTGAACTAGGATTCTTTGGTCGTGAACTTTAAATGCATTGTGTGGATGTGACCCTTATGCTGAAGGCAGCTACTGTGAAAGGACCTGGAACATGCAGTTTGTTCCCTTTAGGCACCATCACTGCACATCAGTCCTTTGAGTATTAATGCTTTTCCTGCACTTTGTAGTGAATGGAGGGAAAACACTGCAGCCTTTCTCCCCTTGAGGCACTGGCTCTAATAATATGGTTGCCTCTGATGACCAGACTACTGAAACTTTTGTACCCTTGCCACCTCCTCGGTGTTGAGAACCCAGGGAGTACTTCTTTTGTAAAAAGCTTTGCTATTTTATGGGTTCGTGTGTGCAAATGGCCTCTGCTTTAATGAGAAGACTTACGTTAACGTCAATTTCACATCTTGAACTGGTCCACCCCGCTTCGCAGTTGCACCGATACCCATCAATGAGGTCAATGCATCTGAAAAAGAACATCAAGGTCACTTGCCACACTTGCACAACACAGCACCATTCACATTAATCCGTTGTATTCATACACAAATCTCAGGCTAATCCTGTACGTACTCCACTCGACGTAATAGAAGTTGCCCCTATAACTGTATTGTGTCATGACCAAAGACCCTTTAGTACAGCATCTGCTTTGCATGCAAAAGATCTCAGGTTCAATCCCTGGTATCTGCAGGTACGGCTGGAACCCTGGAGTACCATTGCCAGTCCTTGCAGAAAATACTGAGTTGGCTAGACAAATAGTCCAACTTGGAAAAATGAAGCTTCTTATGTTCTTTGTTCCTAAGTATTTTAAACCTCCACACATATGCTTGCACTCCAAAGAAGAATCCTCTTTCAACCTGCTCGCATGCAAAGGCTGAAGAACTCCTTGCAAGTATATTAAAGTCTAATTAATGCACAGTTATTGAAAATTACTTTATGTTATTGCACTCGAATGAAAGAAGAAATGAGATAATGTACCCACTATATTGCATTAGCTTAAACTGGCAACATCTGTCATCCTTTAACTGTGGCTGTACTTTTACTTTATGGAACAGCATAATTAGAAGTATCTTCAGCAACCTTCCCTGACATTAAATCTTAAATGTTGCTAGTTCTTCTTCCCCTTCCCCTTCTTTTCTTATGGGTAATAATAGTAAAAGATGAAAATAGCCACCTTCCATGAAGACAAGGCGCTGACAAACATTCATCAGCATTTGTTTCACAGTTTATTCCAATAAAACCACTTCGGCAGTAGCACTTATAGTAGCTGATGCCATCGACGCAGCTTCCATTGTTGAGACAAGGTGTTGAAACGCATTCATCTATATCTACTTCGCACTGGTTGCCTGGGGCGGGGGACACACATAAAGACAACAGTACAATCAAAACACTATGTACTTAAAAATATATCCATTTATTTATTTATATATGGTGGGGGCAGACATTGTATGCATTTAAGCCTGCAGCTCTAGCCTAGATGTATATAATTAAGCTACAGCAGCATAGCAGAGTTTCTTAAGTGCAAAAATACCATGGAAGCAACACTAGAATATGAGAAGGCTGCAGTGATGCAAACTACTCATATTCTAATGTTCCCCCTGTAGCAATTTAAGACACCTAACTTCAGAGATAATTTCTAGAGCAGTGTGGGATCCAGACACTGGGAAGCCATAGTACACTAATCTGGGAATATATGAATTGGGCCCTGTTGTCACCATGGAGTTCAGCCTCACTTGTCTTTTCAGCATCCCTGCAAGTGCTTTAACTCCAGTATTAACTCCCACATTTCCTGGGCAGCGTGCTAAGCAAGGACTTAAACACACAGAAAAAGACAATTTTAGTTTGTGTGATGTGTATCCTTTGCTCACATGCCACATTCACTTTGCATAATGACAGCAGAACCCCAAACATGCAGATAATTTTCTCATCTCTAACTTAACTCCTACCATCCAAAAGCACACCCTGAATTTGGACCATGTAGTAGAGCCTGGCTGAAGCAAAATACCATCCTTATAGCACTACCACTGCTAACAGCACTCATGAATTGAATCCTGCCCTATGATTCCATGACACATGACAGTAAACTAGATGTACAGAATCAGCAGGATTCCAAAAATTTCCATGTATTTTACTGAGTTGCTGGTAAGCAGATTTCTTCCTTCCCGGTATTATTCACTGGGAAAATTCTTCAAGTTATCTCATTAACACATTGCTAAATCCTATCAGACAACATGTAAATAAACCCAGTGTTGTTGATTTTATACATATTTCTGTATGTATGAACACAATGTGCTTCATATAGCATCCCACACAACAGAGGGAAAAAACACCTTATGTATGATGTACAGTAAGCCTATAACTCAGGTGGGGGTTACATGCCAGGGATTGCACCTAAAGCAAAAATTGTGTATAGTCAAAACCCATTGGGTTCAATGGTGGGTGGGATTACCAAACCATTTTTCCTGGAACTCTGCCCACTTTCCACCCCTTTATATTTATTTATTGATTTGCCACACATGTAAAGCTGAATGTGCACAAGTTAACTGGGCATAAATTGTGGGCTTACTGTATAGAAAACATATCTGTATGCTCTCTTGTGTGCCAAACTAGCTACTTTCTCCCCCACAGGCCAGCAATAGGAAGATATTCTACATATATAAATCAAATTCCAGTAGGAGGTTTTCTTGATCTGCTGTTGTAAAGAAGAGGTGATAAAATGTTGTTAGGATACAGACAAAGAAGTCGAGCTCCACAATACTCTCCCTTTGAGCATCTGCTTCACCTGCATAAACTCCAAATACTTTCTTTTGAAGTCATTCACTTCTGTACATCAGAGGGTTGAAAATCCTTCTATAGTGTCAAGCTTGCAGAGGATGGGACTTCAAAAGAACAGTTACTCTATCTCTCTGGTCTTTGGCTATCCCACTGCATATACGCTCCAAACCTAAGGCAAACAATTTTCCTCCTACTTCTTGTGCTTTGATGAGGTCATAATGGCACTCTCTTCCCATATATATATTCTTTTTAATTGGACTTTTGATTTGTCACACTTGCATATATATCTCATAGTTTATAATTAGTTGCAGTGCTAATATTAATTAAGAATTGTTTTAGGAATTGTGTACATGATCTCTCACATGCTACAACTTTCTCTCTCTGCAATTCAACAAGTGCAGCCCTTACAAAAAACACTAAATGAATTGGAATAAACTGCCATAATTAAGGAAATCATGAATATATCTGATTAGATCTATCATGGGGAAAAAAAATAAAGTTCCCTTACTATAGAGTCTTGCAGAGACACAATTTCTTCCTTTCACATTAGCCCAGCTAATGGAGCATCTCGTGTACAAGGTGGAGGTCTGTGTATTGAGAATTGGGGGTGGTGAGTTCAAATCTACTAATTTACTCTTGTTAAGCATAATTTTTGTAGTATCATTAATCATTATCATGCTCAGTGCTGGGCTTGCACTAACCTGCTACTTTAAATTACCCTGAATTTTTTTTTAGCAAAAAAATTGTGAGCTCATAACTGATCTTTTAGAGGCCACTACACAATATGAATTGCACTTGATTGGAAGACTTAAGGAGTCAAGTCACAGATTAGTTACAATACCACCACTCATATGGCAGGTTTAAGTTAGATTTTTTAAAGAAAATGCATTCTTGGACCAAAGCTCACAATTGGAAAAGGAATTATTACAGAATAAGGATAAACTTTTGTCTAAAATGTATAACTTTTTATTAGAATGGGAAACAAAAGATGAGCTAGTTAAAGATCTAAACCAATGGGAGAAACTCTGGGAAAATGACCTAAAATTTACTGTGTGTTATTCACTGAAAGAGAGCTATTTGAAAATGATTCATAGATGGTATTTAACTCCGAGTAGGTTAGTAAAGATGTATAAAGTAGAATCAGACTTGTGTTGGAAATGTAAAGAAATGAAGGGAACTTTTTTTCATATGTGGTGGACATGTAAAAAGATAAAAGAATATAACAAAATGAAAAAAAAAATGTTGAAAATTACTTTCCCAAAAACTTGGGTAGCATTACTATTCACAGCTTAATTTTTAAAAGGAATAACTGGCCTCTGCAACATCTCGCCTTAAAACAAGTTCTTGTCATCCTGGATGGGAGTCACTTCTAAACTTTATGTTCCTAATTGTGGGGTGTGTGGGTGTGGGTGTGTGTACACATTTATACATATATCAAGATACAGTCAATATATCATATATTAACATGGTTATTTGGAAATGACAAATAATTTGCAAATGAAGGAAAGACCAAAACAGAAACTATGCAGAGTTGGGTTGCTAAATTCTTATCAACCCCTGTGGGATTTGCATTTAACATGGAAGTAAGTTAATTGTTGCCCATACCAATTATAATCCTGAAACACAACAATTCATTTGAATTGGAGGGAGGAAGGTTATTCAGGCAGCAGCGGTGCTTTGCTGAGGCTCTTCAGTCTCCCAGCTAACAGCTGATGTGTGGGAAAGCTGCGCCTCAGCTGAGCAAGCTCCCAGCTGCTGCTGCTCTGGTGAGCAGGAGAGATGGGTGGGTGGGTGGGAGCTTGTTAAGCTGCTCAGCTGAGGTGCAGAAGCCCCTCTTTGCCTCAGCTGAGCACTCTCAGCAATTGGCCTGGGCGATACATCCCCAGTATGAGGGCCACAGCATAATGGCGGCGTCACCTGTTGGTATATCGTGAGTGAAACTGCCATTGTTCCTTACTCCCCCTGCCACCAGCAGACAACCGTATGCCCCTCAGTGAAGCAGTATAAAGAAGCCGTCCACCCATGCCTCAGCTGCCTCTGCATAAGCAGGGGGCGCACACAGACTGCCTCTTCCTCCTGGGAGAAGGAGTAGCCTGCCTACTTCCTGCCCGCCCATGTGGCAGCCGTGCGAACAGAACCTGACACAGGTTGCCTCTGACTCATGAGGAGACACCTCCCCCCCAAGCCCAAAGATATCCTCTTTGGGCTCTGGAGTAGTTCTTCTGAGGGAGGAGCGTCCCAGCACCTTTTGGTCTAGAAAAGAGCACTGGTCATACCTTACTTAAGAAATAAAACTGTCTCTGTTGAGGTGGGGCAGCAGTCACAAATCTGACACAAACTGTTGTTATACTTTCATAGCTCGGCTGCCTTTTTGCTTCATTCTTCTCTGGCAATCAAGCTCCAGGCCATATATCCGGCTCGCTTGTGAGCAGGCAACATTCCACCTAAACAGGTTGGCAACAGTATAGCCAGCCAGGTACACGGTGTTTACACATTGGGAATGGGAGCTGAAAGTCAGCCCTGGCACAAAACAAACAAACATAATCAGCAAAGCATTTTTTCTACCGCGTTTACAAGCTTCGTTGGAGGAATTCGCTGGCATAGCCCTAGTCACTTGTAAGGAGCAACAGGAAAGCCATACTATTCAAATAAATAAATGCTTTGACCACCTGTGATGGCATGGGCTATAATCTGTACCATTGAGGGAGAAGAGAGGAAAACAAAGCAATCAACTCTTTCACTTTGTTATCACCACAACCACCAAGTGGATTCCTCCCTTAGCTGCCTCAACCAGTGCTTTTTCTCTAGAAAAATAGGTGCCAGTACTCACCATGAAGTTGTTACAGTAAGTGCCACACTTTTAAACAACAACAACAAAAAAGAGAAGTTGCCAGATCCTTCTATATAGTGAGAAGGTGGGGAGGGGTATTACTCAGAAGGGTGGTGGGAATGGGAGATTGGCAGATAGCTGAGATGAGCCTGCTGACGACTCTTAACGACTGTAATAGGTCTTACAGGAAAAGGCAAGGGGTGAGAAGGTGAGAAATGGCTTAGTCATGTATAATGGGATAAGAATCCAATGTCTTTGTTCAAACCAGGACTCTCCATGGTTTTAAGTTTGGTAATGAGTTGCAATTCAGCAGCTTCTCTTTCCAGTCTATTTCTGAAATTCCTTGATTAGATTCACAAAACAGAGAAACCAGTAGGAGAACACTTCAATCTCCCAGGACATTCTATACAAGATCTCAAAGTAGCTGTTTTACTACAAAGGAATTTCAGAAATAGACTGGAAAGAGAAGCTGCTGAATTGCAACTCATTACCAAACTTAAAACCATGGAGAGACCTGGTTTGAACAAAGACATTGGATTCTTATCCCATTATACATGACTAAGCCATTTCTCACCTTCTCACCCCTTGCCTTTTCCTGTAAGACCTATTACAGTCGTTAAGAGTCGTCAGCAGGCTCATCTCAGCTATCTGCCAATCTCCCATTCCCACCACCCTTCTGAGTAATACCCCTCCCCACCTTCTCACTATATAGAAGGATCTGGCAACTTCTGTTTCAGTGTATCTGAAGAAGTGTGCTTGCACACGAAAGCTCATACCAAGAACTAACTTAGTTGGTCTTAAAGGTGCTACTGGAAGGATTTTTTTTTTATTTTGACTATGGCAGACCAACACGGCTACCTATCTGTAACAAAAAAGAGGTGCTGGTAACTGCATACCTTTGAGTACCCCCTGGAACAAAAGCACTGTTCCTAAAGCTTTGGACTTTAAATTGTCTCAATCTGCTGTCTATGGTAGGTATATTGGTATGACCCTTAGGCATGGAGTGAATAACAAGACCTTAGACCAATTCCAATGCCACCCTGCCAAAAAAACCAAACCAAACAAGCAAGCCCTAAGTAACAAAGTAGGATTTTACTCAAAGTTTTAGCAAGGCAACAAGGAAAGATTAGAGTGTAGGTCATGTAAAACTCTCTGCAAAGTTGAGAAAGCACCTAACCCAACCAACAGTGGAAACACTTTTCTCTCACTGGATCAGGGAGCTTTCTGCAGTTATGCAGAGCCAAGTTAAGTTTCTTGGTGTAGGCTGACGATGAATTGCAGAAGCCATTCCAGCTTCTGAAATCCCTTCCAGCGTTTTGTCCTGACAGCGGTATTGCCCAGTGGCACTGCATTACTGTTGATGTGTGTTGCAAACAGGCTCTCCAACATCTGTATCCCTTGTGAGGTGCGATCGCTAAGAGATGCCTTTTGGTGTACACACAGGTAGTACTGCCATCATCCGTGTTTTAATACCTTAGTTTGAAGACATGAAAACTCATACTATATATTAAAGAGGAAAGAGAGAGAGGCCTACACCAGCCCTCCTACTAGCTCAGCTGCACTGGGCAGAACTGTCATCAGCATGGGTGAGATTGTCCAAGTCAAGGCTTGTTACTACTAGCCCTTGCAAATGAGCTGTTGCTACTTTAAATCTATCCAGTTTGGCAGCACGCCTTGCCCTCCTCTCTGTGCTTCCAATGACATTAGTACATATGAACATAGGAAGCTGTTCTTATACCGAGTCATACCATTGGTCCATCTAGCTCAGTACTGTCAACACTGGTTGGTTGTGGTTCTCCAGGTTTCAGAACTGGGAGGAGGGGTCACTGCAGACCTACCTGAATATGCCAGTGATATGACCAGTACCCATAACCATGCATGCAAAGAGGCCACACTCTTTGGCCATTTAAGGTGCCAGAGCCTCACTTCCAGCACCCTTGGCTGGCTGGCTGATAGCAAGAGCTGAGAATATGACTGGGATGTCAGGATTAAGCTCCCCATCCTGGTATAAATCACGCCACATTTGATGAAAGCACTGCTGCTTACATGCTTTCAAAGCACAGACAGAGCAAGACACAGCAGCAGCGCTGCAACTATTTTGGTTCAGAGCTGCCTTTGGTCTTTCAATTCCCTCACTTATAAGGTCCTTATTCTTCAATGTCTGGAAGAAACCTCCTAGGGGAGTTTTGGAAGCCACAATCAATACTGTCACTAAGTTGTCACAATGCCTGAAGTAAATTTGTATTTGAGAGAGAGCAGCCAGCTTTAAGAAAAGCAGGGGGGACCTGAAGTGGTGTTGATGGGAAGGGAAAAACACTCTGACAATATAGTTAAAGATCCTGATCTAACACATTTGGCCTCTGGTCATTTGAGAAACTCTGAATTTACAGAGTTGCTATTAATCCTGAACTCTGAAGTACCTAGACTAACAAGAATTGCCTTCTATTCAATCTAGCACATCAGAAAACTAAAATCACTTATGTGGGGTAACATGCCAGGCTTTGCGAAATGTGCATCGATAGCAGCTAGGCTCTCACTGATGTTGTGAGAGTAAATGAAAGAAAAATATAGGGACTTTAAGCACTGCAGAATGGAGCAGCCTGCCTTCCCATGAAGAAAAGGCTATCCAAAAAGGATATTCACTTGCAGATCCTGCTTACCAAACACAGTGTGTTCCCAGGAAATTGTTTATTAGGTGAGCATTCACATAATGAGCTGACAATTTGCATTACTTCCTATGGGAACATTTCCAGTTCATGATCCCACCCCCTGTCATGATTTCTTCCTAAAATGGCTGCAGCAAACCAGCAAAACAGAGACAAAGGAAAAAACTGATTTGTCTGATCTCCCCTGCTCTCTGGTTTGTCCAGTCTTTCTCACACCTCCCTCTCTCCATGGTCTCTGTCCAAAAATGGTGGCCATTGACCAGCAAAGCAGAAACAAGTACGAAAGTGAGGAAACTCCAGCTGTTCAGATATCAGAATCAGCCATGTTTGTAGTGTAGTTTTGGTATAAGTCCTTATTTTTGGATCAGGGAATTTTCGGAGAGCAGGACCTGCCCATACATTATTTCTGAGATCAAATCACTCTATGGTATTAAGAAATGTCCACATGTTACATTCAGCAAGTGTATATGTACCTGTTTACACAAATAGTTGAGATATACACATGTACAGTAATTCACATATAATGGTAAATAAGTGCAGTCTGTGTACCTAGGCATCAAATAACCGAATGAACAAGTATACACTCTTTCACAGAAACATTTATGCATGTGAAGAGAGAGCTTGCACCTGTGTTCAAAATGTGAACAAGCCTACATATAGTTCACATGTTACATTCAACAGGTGTGCAGTCTGTAAACCGTCTTTTGCACAAACACTTGCACATGTGTAGAAGCAGATTGCGCCTCTGTTCCACGTAATGTGTGAAAGAGCCTATAGTTAAATCATGCACAACATGCACCGCAGGACCTTATCAGCAGAAGTGCCACCAGTAGGGGCTGGTGAGGTAATGCTGGTGGGCTCCATTGCTCTCCTGGCTTCCTAACACAGCAAGTTGCTGCTGCTTACCGAGAAGGTGAGGGGGGAGTGTAGGGAGCTCAGTGCGCTGCATAGTGGCAGGAGTATCAAATCAGCTCTGCCACCAAGCTCTCCCTCTTATGTCATCTGTTCCCTTTGTACATTTATTTTTCCAAAAATGTCAAAATATTGCTGCAAATAAATTTGCAATAAACTTGTACATAACGTAGTAATGTGCACTGAAAAATTATGAAAACATCCTAATGAACCATCTTAATTCCTACAGATCAATAATAATCATAAAATACTTTCTGCTCTTCATGGGTATAAGAAACTTAAGGAGGGAAAGTTACTATATTAATAGTGCAATTACTTAAAATTTATAGACGGGTCTTATAAGAACAAAGTTGGTTTTATTTTATTGCATTATACTACAACCACACCTCCTGCAAGTCTCCGAGTAGACAACTACCTTATTGCAAACCCTGCAAAGAAAACAAACATGTTTTTCCCCCTTTCACCATTTCAGGGCTTCAAACTGAGTTAAGTAGTAGCATCAACTGATTACAACGCCATTAGGTCCACTATGTTCATTAAAGTTAGAGCTGGAAGAAATAGCGCAAGCATCAGGGTGGGTGATTGGGATGGAGAGGAAAATGCTCCAAAAGACATTTAATTGGAATTCTTTCATTCCACAGAAACTTCTTCAAGAAACAGCAAACATTTAGCATCAAAGTGAGCCGGCAAATGAGAGAGGACAGAAAATCACCTCAGTGCAGCAAGGACAACAAAGAAAAGTTAGAAAATGAATGAAAGACAGCCCTTTAAATCAATAATCAGAAAGAATGCAATATTACTGGGTGGCATGCATATGTATTTGTTTATACTATATATCCCACCCCCTAGCCAAAGATTTTCAGGGCTGGGTACAAATCCAACTACAGTTCAGTAGTGGGGGATGGGGGTGGGCAATAAATATTTTTAAAGCACAAGCTGCAGTCATTACAAAGTGAGGCTATCATTAAACACTAATAACCAGGTTTTAACCTGGTGCCCAAATGGAAGCAGGGTCGCTTAACAATCCCTCTTCTCAGGGAACTCTGGGGATTGTAGCTTAGTGAGGGGAATGGGGATGTCTTCTAACAACTCTCAGCACCCTTAACGAACCACAGTTCACAGGATTCTTTGGGGGGAAACCATGCCTATTATAGTGGTATAATAGTGCTTTAAATGTATTATGGGGCTGAGGTCTTGAGTCTTTCAAGGCGCCACAAGGCACTTTGTTCTTTTTGCTGCAACAGACTAAACCCCCAGGAAACAGTTAAACAATAGTTAATAGAAGTCGTGCCTGAAGGGAGCTGTCTTGCTGTGTTCATTTTGCGTGCTGAGGTCCCCCAAAACACCCTACCCCAAATAACTCACACTTCACACGTAATTTTTGTTTAAGGTTTTTGGCATAATTTTTTGGCCACAACTTTATTATCATACATAATTGTGAGTGGTTGCTTAGGCATTGGTTAAGACTATCTGTCCCCCCGCCTTGGGGACAGCACTGCCTTCCGGATTCCAGCGGAAGCCAGTGTGGAGGAACAAGTTCCGGGATAACTGGAGCTGCGACACAGACCCTCAGCTTCTCCCCACATGCTCCTAGAGGCTTACGCGGCCCAAACCCGATTCCAGGGGTTTGGACGAAAGGATGGTAAGCCCCTGAATTCCTTTAACGGAATTCCCGTGCAGCAGCATCACCTGAGGGGCAGGCACAGCCAATCCATACCCCTCCACCAACCAATTTAAACCAATGCCTAACCGCCAACCTTACAAGTTGTGACGATTTGCTACGCAGTAGGCAAAAAACCAAATGGCACGCACTAATCAGCCAGATGGCAAAATTCCTACCAGGCCCCCGCATCAATGCGAACGACCCCATGACAGGCATAGCAAGGTCAAAGCGGAAGCCCAAACAAGGGAGGGCGGGCGGGTGATCCGATGCCCACAGCGAAAGAGAAAGCAACTTTCCGTGGGCCTTGCTTAAATATTCTCTGATCTCCACCCCCAAATTGGCAACATACAATTTTCCCCAGCAACACCAACAACCAATCCTGGTCCTTCAATTCTGCCTGGCAACTAAAGGGTGCTTTGCCTGGCCCCAGCCGCAACACGTGCTCTCCCTTAATGAGAACACGCTTTGCGTGCTGAGGTCCCCCAAAACACCCTACCCCAAATAACTCACACTTCACACGTAATTTTTGTTTAAGGTTTTTGGCATAATTTTTTGGCCACAACTTTATTATCATACATAATTGTGAGTGGTTGCTTAGGCATTGGTTAAGACTATCTGTCCCCCCGCCTTGGGGACAGCACTGCCTTCCGGATTCCAGCGGAAGCCAGTGTGGAGGAACAAGTTCCGGGATAACTGGAGCTGCGACACAGACCCTCAGCTTCTCCCCACATGCTCCTAGAGGCTTACGCGGCCCAAACCCGATTCCAGGGGTTTGGACGAAAGGATGGTAAGCCCCTGAATTCCTTTAACGGAATTCCCGTGCAGCAGCATCACCTGAGGGGCAGGCACAGCCAATCCATACCCCTCCACCAACCAATTTAAACCAATGCCTAACCGCCACCCGAGCCCTTACGCTCGCCGCCAACCACTCACAAACTTAAACACACCCTCAACTTAGCCACCACTGACCTCAACCATACATCATTCCCAACTGAGGTGAGATGAACCCCATCCAACCTGTAGCAATCAGTGGCTTTAACATTAATATCTGGGTGGGGAATCACAAGCCCACCCAGATCAGACACCAGCTTGCTCGCAGCCGAATTGATACGCTTTCGCACCCTTTCGGTGGCCGCAGGGCAGGGACTACCCCTCCAGATGCAACGCTGAAGCAACTGGGACCAAATTATCTTAGTAGCGGGCACCAAGGCCGCCAAGTCCCTCAAATCCTGCAAAATAATAGCACGTAAAACATAACAAGAGGAGGAAACCATATCATTTTCCCCGAGCTGCACCACAATCGCCGTGGGGGGGCCCTCCAGCAGAACACGCCTCTGCATGAGCGGTAAGAATTCCTTCCACAGCATCCCCCTTCTGGCGATCCAGGACACCTGCACGTGCTGAGGAAAGCCAAGGCCAGCTCCCAATTCGGATTGCCGAGCTCTGCAAGCAGCCCAATGCACAATACTGTGCCCCACTATCCAGACCCGGATAGTGGGTAGACCTAGGGTAAAACAACAGATGTGAGTACATGAAATCAACATCGTTTCCGCACATAACCCCTGTATGCGCCCGACTTCCAACGGCCCAGGTCTTTAATCCTCTTAACCGACAAGCCCCAATGAGCAGCTGTCGTTGCAGCCCCAATCCTGAAGGAATGCGGAGCAAATTCAGAGGCTACATGGCCACAAGCAGCAATGACTTTGCGCAAGACACCGGTGAACTGATGACGCGCCAATGGGCGCCCATCTTCATGAATGAACAGGGGCCCCTCTCCCGTAGGCCGCAAAGCCATATATTTTTGGAGATCCTTAACTGGGCAAGGGCCCCCGAGCCCAGTTGCTGGGAGCCGAATAACTGCTCCCCTACCCAGCTGATCAGTTTTGGAACTCCTGACATGGACCTGCAGTTCCGACTGAGACAGGCTCACGTCCTGCAGCAACAAACCTCTAGAACCTCCATCCTGCTTAGGTTCAAACACCACCTCCCCAACTCTCAGGGCCCCAAAAAAGGTTAACGAATAGGCTGCGGAAAATAACCGAGCCTCAAACCTAGACCAACAGATGCCCTTCAATTTACTTCGCATCTCGGTCAGCAATTCAAACGTTATAGGCCTCCTCGTAGCAGGTCTGGACGGGCAGAGACGTCCCCATCCCTCCAGTGCCTTGCGCACCACGAACTTCCCACAAGGATCCTTATTAAAATAAACCTTGCTAAAGAAGGAAATTGCAGCTGAATGCAATCTCAGGGTCCTGGCTGCCCGCCGCATCTGAAACAGATGGGCCAAATATCGGAGCACCTGTGCGGTAGAATGAGGTGTGCCCATTCCCCCTACCACTGACCGCCCAGTAAAATACAAAAAATCAGTCCAAGCCTTCTTGTAGGACCGCAACGTGGAGGGGGCAATAGATGCAGCTACTCCCTGTAAAACTAAGTGCTGCCAAGGTTCCAGAGATGATCCGGGAAAAATTCCGGACGGTCTCGAGCCACTGGCGCCAGGGACCTGAACCGCCGCATCTGAAAACGGGACAGAGCATCAGCGATCTCGTTAGACACTCCAGGAACAAAACGAGCAGAAAATATGATGTTAAAACGCAAGCAATGTAAAACAAAAACCCTTAGCAGGGCTGATACCCTAGGTGAACGTGAAGACTGCTTGGCAAGCACGTTCACCACCGCCAGGTTATCTGTCCAAAAACATACACGCCGGTCCCTGAATTGCTCGACCCACAAATGGACGGCCACTACAATGGGAAAAAACTCAAGAAAAGTTAGGTCCCGAGTTATAGCTTCCCCACGCCAAGCCAGAGGCCAACGCTCAGCACACCACCTGCCATCCCAATACAAACCAAAACCCAATGATCCTGCAGCATCTGAGTGCACCTGAAAATCATTACAAAGGTTTAAGGTGTCCTGCCAAAGTGACACCCCGTTGTATTCCTCCAGGAATTCCAACCAAATACGAAGATCAGCACGCACCTGGGCTGACAAGCGCACTCTATGCCTCGGGGACCTCAGACCAGACATAAGTCTGGCCAAGCAGGAACAGAAAGGCCGCCCCGGAGCGATCACCCTACAAGCAAAATTTAGGTGGCCTAGCAACGACTGCAGTTGTCGCAGAGTAGCCTTTCTCAAGGGAATGAGGTCAGAAATGACGCCTTTTAAGGTGAGAATCTTATCCGCCGGCAAACTGGAAGTTTGTGCCACCGTATCCAACAAAATACCCAGGTAAGTCAGCTGCGTAGAAGGACCCTCAGTCTTCTCCGCGGCTAATGGCACCCCCAGCTCCTCAGTCAAGGCCGCGAAGGCCTGCAACAACACCACGCAGTTTCCCGTATCACTAGCTGAGGCCACTAAAAAAATCATCGAGATAATGAGTGACTCCGCCCAAACCAGTTCTTTTGCGCAGAGCCCAGTCCAAAAAGGAACTAAAACACTCAAAAGCCGCACAGGCTACTGAGCAGCCCATGGGCATGGCCTTGTCAAAGTAAAATTCCCCATCAAACTGAAATCCCAGCAGCCAGAAGTCATCGGGATGAATTGGAAGCAGCCGAAATGCCGACTCAATGTCGCATTTGGCCAGCAGGGCACCCTGCCCAAATTTCCTTATCATTTTGATCGCTTGATCAAGCGAGGCATACTTCACGGAACAAAGCTCCGGGGGAATAACATCATTTACTGATGTGCCCCTGGGGTGAGAAAGGTTGTGAATTAGGCGAAATTCCCCCGGAGCCTTCTTAGGAACTATACCTAATGGTGAAACATGTAGATTGGGAAAGGGGGGAACAGCAAAAGGGCCGGCCATACGTCGTAAAGCCAGTTCTTTCCCAATTTTCTTACGCGCGACCTCAGGCATATCCCTCACAGACTTCTGGTTTGAAGGGTTCCTGGCTACTGGAGTTGACGCCACTGGGATTCTAAAACCCAAAGAAAAGCCGTCACGCTAATAAGACGCTGCCTCCTGAAGAGGGTATAACTGTAACAATGACAACAACGGCTGTAGCTTAACCGGAGTATAAGCTAAAGCGGAAAGCACACTATTTCCCTGCTCCGGCGACTGTAGCCTGGGGAGCGGCCTTTGGGGGCTGCTGAGAGCCCCCCCTTTCCGAAAGGGCCGTCGAACCCCTGCACAAGTAGATGCTGGATGGTTCCCTGAACACCTCTCACAACTATGAGAATATCTGCAGAACTGGCGCTGACAGGTACCCTTGTTAAAATCCCAACAAAAGAACTTGCGACCTGTCTTAGCTGGCACATTCTTAGGTTTCTGCGATTCAGGGACCTTATTGTTGATATGTGGAGCCACATAAGTGGTCCAGACATCTAAATCCTTACGATCCCAGCGGGCAGTGGGGATCTTGGCAGCCCTGCGTCTAAAATTCTCATCATAAGAAATTGCAGCAGACGGTCCAGCCATCGTAAATGCTGAACGGACTATGGACAAATAAACCCATAGGTGCATGGACCTCCGTGGGTAAGCCGCTGCCACCACTCCAGCGAACACTTGGAAACTATCCAACCATCTATCGAAGGTCCTTTCCACTTTCGGCAAGACCACCCTTCTTTTTGTGGCTGCCAAACCCCTATCCTGCGAGTCCTGACTCTCCTGAGGGGGTGCCAAGCTAAAAATATCAATGTAACGGCCGTCCAGAATCCTGGATCGCAGTTTAGTAGGCAAGTGGGCACCGGGTATAATGTCCCTAGCTGAATTAGTAGAGACCTTCACGTCAGGCATGAGGACCCCTTCCAGACAGTCCTGCACCGCCCCATACTTTGCCCTGTGAGAGTTCGCCCTCCGCTCCCAAGCCCATTTTGGGAGGCCCGAGGTCTCCCCAAAGCCCCAGTACAGCTTAAGCGAAGATTCCTCATCGCTACTGGAGGTTTGAGACGAAGTACCTGCAGAAGAGGATGAAGTGTCTCTCCGTCTCCTCTTGGCACGCCTCTTAGAACTCTTCTTTCGGCGACGAAGCCCACCGGAAGAAGACTTTGGAGGTGGAGGGAGGCTGTCCTCCACAGAAGACTCAGATCCATCGCCTTGCAGCACCTCACCTGAAACTGACTGAAAAGAGACTACAGGTGAATAACCAGGAACAGACCTCACCGCTGATGAGGACTGCACAGCTGCACCCCGAGCCGCCCGAATCCGGGCGGATGCCCTCCGCCTGGATGCCCCCCTGGGGCCGCCCCGTACCCTTGGCACTGCAGCCTGGGAGGCAGGTAAGACCGGAGACTGGGACGATCGCATAGTATGCAAAAGACCCCCGGCTGACAAATCCTCTCCCTCATCTTCAAAAGAAGATGACACCGAAGGAGGTGCGCCAACAGGCGGAGCTGGGGGTGCAGCAGAGGTCGTCGGAGTCGAGCAGCGCTGAAGCAAGCCATCCACCTCAGCCTCAACATGTGCCAATGCCACCGGGTCACCAGCCAGACCTGTGACCATAGATTGGAGGCGTCTCAGCGATTGGCTTGGCTCAGGAGAACGCAGAGCCTGGGACGGGCCTTTTATGGGCCGCTTCGCTGAGGACGCGAGTCCAGGCCTCTGCGCCACCTTCTTCTTTGGAGCCATACCTGCTACCAGGAGAATACAAATTTATAATTAGATGCAATCAAAATTATCAATGTAGCCTACTCAACAATAAAATTATCCCAAACAGCAAAGAATTCTGCTTTTATTCCCGGCAGTTGCAGTTATAGAGCTCACCAGCAGGTGGCGCCAGCGGTCGTCAAGGCCAATTATAGGCCGCACTTGCTATGAACAGCCACTAGAGGCCAGCACACAAGAAAGGAAGGCAGGAGAAAATGGCGCTCCCGCCAGACTCCAAAATGGAGGCTCTTACAGCCTTCAGCTAGTCGGCCCACCCCAAAGGCCTGAATTAGGCCGGATGCAGGCCTAAAATTGGGCCAAACTGCTGGGCGCGCTAGGCAGCCCCGGCCTAAAATGGCCCTACTTTGGCCCGCTGCGCGCGCAGTAGCGCGCCAGAACACCAACGGCGGGTGCGAAAAAAGGGGGGGCCGCGGAGGCTCCTACGGCCCAAAATAAGCCGCCCCGCGACCCACCGCCGGCTCCCCGGCCGCTCCGGGCCACCAGCAAGGGAAGAGGGAGGAAACCAGGCCTCTCCCAAACTGGCCTAACAGGCCTAAGGCTGCCGAGAGTGCAGACGCGAATCGGCAGCTCGCAGGGGCGCCTGCGCGGCGCCTCCTCCCAACTCGGCCTGCCTCAGCCGTGTAGGGCGCGCCGGAGCGCGCGAAAAGGCCGCCGCCGGGGGAGCGAAGGGAAAGACCGCGGACACCGGCACCCTCTCCCCAGGCTCCCGCGCTCACCGGTAAGTAAAGAAAACAAAGTGGGGGGGGGAGCCTGGCCCCCGATGGCCCGCAATTAAATTTGGTGCCAGCCGGCAGTAGCCAGGCCCAAAGCACCGACCCCTCCGCTGTGCTTCGGCCGTGAACCGGGCCGTAAGCCTGGGGTCCGCTGCCCACCCCCCGCGGCCACCCCCAGCGACCCACAGGGCCTAAAGCCCCAGGGAAGCTGTGACAGAGGTATAAATTAAATTTACGGACAAATCAAACAATGAAATAAAAGGGGGTACAAATGAAATAAACAAACAAAGAACGAAGAAAGAAATAAAAGGAGGGGGGGTAGAGAGTCCTAACTACAAGAGATCAAGAAATAAAAGAAGAAAATAGGAAGAGAGTCAAAGTTTTTTATACAACCAGTCCTTCACTGTGTTCGATCCGATGCCCACAGCGAAAGAGAAAGCAACTTTCCGTGGGCCTTGCTTAAATATTCTCTGATCTCCACCCCCAAATTGGCAACATACAATTTTCCCCAGCAACACCAACAACCAATCCTGGTCCTTCAATTCTGCCTGGCAACTAAAGGGTGCTTTGCCTGGCCCCAGCCGCAACACGTGCTCTCCCTTAATGAGAACACGCTTTATCAGCCAAGTCTCAAAAATGTCCTCAAGACAAGAGAATTACCATACAAATGAGCTTGTTGTGTGCTTGGACCTTGCTAGCCATGTATATTTGCCTATAAAACACAGCGAGGGTGCATATGGACTGGCATACTGTGTGATCAGACAGGTGCCTCCTTCTCCCTGGCACTCCATGAGATTCATAGAGAATTCTGACGGGAAAGGGGCATCATCAGCGCAAGGAAAGCTCCATCCTCTGAAGGGCTGGCAAAAGGGGATTTGTCAGTAACTGGATTGTAATCAGTTATCGCCGAAGAATTGATGCTTTTGAATTATGGTGCTGGAGGAGACTCTTGAGAGTCCCATGGACTGCAAGAAGATCAAACCTCTCCATTCTGAAGGAAATCAGCCCTGAGTGCTCACTGGAAGGACAGATCCTGAAGCTGAGACTCTAATACTCTGGCCACCTCATGAGAAGAGAAGACTCCCTGGAAAAGACCCTGATGTTGGGAAAGATGGAGGGCACAAGGAGAAGGGGACGACAGAGGACGAGATGGTTGGATAGTGTTCTCGAAGCTACCAGCATGAGTCTGACCAAACTGTCAGCATCGCCCTAGAGCCAGTGCGCCAACTGGACTCATGCACCTCAACCCCGACTGAGCTAGGCGAGCTGGGTAGCACCGCCAGAGACCTCCTTTTCCCACAGGAACAGGTCACAGTGCTGTGGACTCACAGCTTAGAGCTGAGAGCACCGGATTCACTGTCTCAAGAATACAGTCGTTGCGCAGCAGAGTTTTGCAGAGTCTTGCAGAGTCTTGCAGAGTATAAACCACTCGGAGAGCAGCTCTGTAAAATATCTTCCTTTTATTCTATAACTACAACTATGATACAAAGCTATATACAGAGCTGAATATTCTAAGCATAAATCAATGCTACACTGAGAGTCTGCAGCTGCTCTTAGCAGCAATCTTATCTCTAGGATCTCTCACACTCTCACTCTCTCCGATACACTGACTGACTGACTCTCTCTCACACACACACACAGATATGTTGCTGGGCAGAATAAGTAGATAGGCAGGACACGCCTCCTTCTCTCTGGAGAGTCAGCAGAGACCATCAGGAGATGATCAGGAGATTCTTGTGTATGGGAGGGGTGAAATCTCCTCATCCTCCCCCATTTCATCCGACCATTTCAAGAATCTTTAACATAACTGCAATTTGCACATACACTCCAAAAGTTGTTCTCTGCTTACAACCTTGGTTAACATATCTGCAGGTATCTCTTTTCCCGGCATATAACACTTTTACAATACAAATGAATAAGCAGCTTCTGGAAAAATCTTCACACACATTTCTTCCTCTCAGATACAAATTGACATTTCTAATTAGGCAGATTTGAACAAACCATTTTTCAGAACTCAAATACACGCTTTCCTTCAAATATCAGGTAAGGAAATAAATAAAGCGTTTTGTGCTACTACTCTCAGCACACTTCATGCTAGGTTTGAAAACCCCACCAGAGTTGCTCGTGACCGCAGTCTTTGCAAACTCTTCAGAAAACCTTTTCGGTGGTACACCCTTGGTTGTTCTCTCGGACCTGTGCAGAACTCTTTGATCCTCTTGTTCTGGTGCTTCCTCCTCTTTGGGAGAATGGGGAGCTAAAGTATATGAAGCTGCTAAGTCTGAGTCAGGGTCAGACTCACCTGAGGCTTTTGGGCTCTGATAATCTGTGCCATCATCTGGAACTACATTGGCATCAGGATTATCATCACCAACAACACTTGCCTCCCTCTTAACTTTCTTTGCCCCTTTTGCACCATCATCACAAATGGGATGGCACTGAAAAACGCCAACTCTGTCCCATTGTGGATTGTCATCAATACTCCTGGTCAGCCTTATGGTTTTCGTGTCTGTGATCAGAACACGATAAGACCCTTTCTCATATCCTAGGAAAACACCATGTTCTCCACGCTTGCTCAGTTTGTCACCCTGCGAGGTGTGCACCCAAACCTCCGAACCAAAAATTTTAAAATGCTTTACACATGGCTTTCTTCCGTGAAGCATCTCATATGGGGTGCAATTTACACTAGACTGGTACCTCCTGTTATACACATGACAGAAAAATGAAAGAGCTTCAGCCCAATAGGGATTGGGTAACCCCGAATCATGTAACAGTGTTCTGATTCCTTGCTGCAGGGTCTGGTTTACTCTCTCACATAAACCATTCTGCCAGGGTGATCTGGGCGTGGCCGTCCTATGCTCAATGCCCTGTTCAGAAAGAAAACTCTCAAACTCTTCTGAACAAAACTCTCCACCCCTGTCTGTGAAAAGACAACGTACATTCTCATTATGTACATTTCTGAGCCATTTACAAAACTGGCGAAACTTGGTAAAGGCTTCAGACTTTTTCTGCAGCATATAGACCCAAACATATTTCGAATAGGAGTCTATCAGAACCATGAAAAACCTTGAATTGCCTCTAGAGAGCGCTAGAGGCCCCACTAAGTCTGCATGAATGACTTCATATGGTTTCTTGGCCTCTCTCCCAGACTCTGTACCTTTGGGAGCTTGCCTTGCCTTACTCTCTGCACAAGAAACACATTTCATGTGGTAGGGACATTCTTTCAACTTCATACCCTGAACCATATCAGGCATTTTTGCCACAGCCTGGAAATTCAAATGACCATAAACGCGATGGTAATAATGAATACATTGGTCATGCAACTTCTCATTCTTATCTACAGTTAAATTGCAACACTTTTTCTCAGTAGCTTCTGCAGTGCCTGTACCTGAAACAAAAGGCAATTGGTACAATCCATTTACACATTTTGCATACAGAATGAGCTTGCCATCTCTAAGAATTTCACAGCGAGATTTAGCAAACACCACCTTAAACCCTTGACGATCAAGCTGGGAAACACTCAACAAATTGTCCTGAATATCAGGCGCATACAGGACGTTCTTAATAGTTGCATTCAGGCTCTTTAAGAACACAGTTCCCTGAGCCACACTCGTGAGAACTGTCCCATCTGCTTGATGAATTTCTTTCTCTTGCTTCTCAAGCTGAACAAAGAGATTCTTATCTTTGGCCACGTGGTTTGAACAGCCAGAGTCGACCACGAAGAAACTCCGCCCACGTTGACTGGAACAGCGAGAGATCAAGGCCTTTGAAGTAGCAGGTGCATGGGGATTTCGTCCTCCTCCCCCTCTGCCTCTGAAGTTTCCCTTCTTCTTTGAAGACTTCTTACACTGGAAACTCAAATGGCCTTGTGCTCCACACGAAAAGCACCGCTTCAATTTCAAAGCTTTAACAGCAGCAGTTTCACTTTCACTTTCCCCTGCTGAAGACTCAGGCACATTTTCAAGCATATTTTTAACAGCACAGTCCCGGCTTTCTTTAACAGCCTGTCTGCGATCCCACTCATTCAAGAGCACGCTAGACACATAATCTTCTGTTAGCCGGTCAGAAGGCATTGTGGAAATCTGGGCAGCCACTCCATCATAAGACTCATCTAGGCTATTGATCATCAGCATTGCAAACACAGCCTCTGAAATAGCCAGGTCTCGCTGAACAAGGTCCTGTCTGAGACGCTTTAATAGAGATAGATGGCTAGGCAAATCACCACCTTTCTCCAACTGCAGCCTGCACAGCTTCTTAAAGAAAATCACACTGGAACCAGCATTTTGTCTAAGATGCATATCTCTCAACTTATGCCAAACAGCTTGTGCAGTCTCTTGACCCTCTAAGTTCACCAGCAAGTGGTCTGAAACACTCAAAATAATTGTCCCTCGGGCTTTCATATCTGCAGCATGCCACTCAGCCCAATCATCATCATCCTTATCTGGAGGGTCATCTTCTATCGTGTGAAATAGCTTTTCCCTCTGTAAAAGCGCTTTCATCTTTACTTGCCAAACTGCATAGGTTTCAGGCGTGAGGAGAGGAAAGGACAGAGCCATCTGGCCAGAATGTGCACAGGCCATGTCTGCTATTACTTAGAGCAAGACACTTCCCTCGTGCAACACAGATAAAGCCTTGACTCCTTCAGCCACTCTCTCTCCCACTCAGAGCGCAATTAACAGGCAAACAGGGATGCTATCTTCTTCCTTTGGCAGTCAGCAACATACCTCCATAAATCAAGCAGCAGCAAGAGCAACAGCGGCAGCTTGAACACTCTGCTCCAAAACAGCTCTGCTTCTGGGCACCGCAAATCAGTCCAGCATGTAGCGTCCGTTCCACCGTCCGGCAATCAGCAACAGAAACCTCTGGCGACTGGGACGCCTGGGATGACTGGAACAACGCCAGGTCAGACGACTGGAACAACGACTGGGCCCATAACCGATGTCAGCATCGCCCTAGAGCCAGTGCGCCAACTGGACTCATGCACCTCAACCCCGACTGGGCTAGGCGAGCTGGGTAGCACCGCCAGAGACCTCCTTTTCCCACAGGAACAGGTCACAGTGCTGTGGACTCACAGCTTAGAGCTGAGAGCACCGGATTCACTGTCTCAATAATACAGTCGTTGCGCAGCAGAGTTTTGCAGAGTCTTGCAGAGTATAAACCACTCGGAGAGCAGCTCTGTAAAATATCTTCCTATTATTCTATAACTACAACTATGATACAAAGCTATATACAGAGCTGAATATTCTAAGCATAAATCAATGCTACACTGAGAGTCTGCAGCTGCTCTTAGCAGCAATCTTATCTCTAGGATCTCTCACACTCTCACTCTCTCCGATACACTGACTGACTGACTCTCTCTCTCACACACACACAGATATGTTGCTGGGCAGAATAAGTAGATAGGCAGGACACGCCTCCTTCTCTCTGGAGAGTCAGCAGAGACCATCAGGAGATGATCAGGAGATTCTTGTGTATGGGAGGGGTGAAATCTCCTCACAAACTGTGGGAGGCAGTGGAAGACAGGAGCGCCTGGCGTGCTCTGGTTCATGGGGTCACGAAGAGTCGGACACGACTAAATGACTAAACAATAATCAGTTAATTCATTGCATCATGCACTTAACCTTAAGCAGCAACCAGAATGTTGATCTCATTTAGGTGTACACAAGTTGTGATCCACCAAGCCAAACATGATAAAATCCCTAGTTTTTGCTCTCTGTGAAAAACGAAGGGGTGGTCAATCCCCACTTCCTGACTGAAGGGGAGCACTGAGTTCAATACCAGCTGCAGGTGTGGAAGGCCCTCGGTCAACACTCTCTCTTTCCTTCAGGGATTCTGTGACCTGTCCTCACTGCCATTATCACCAGCTGCTCCTTTTCCCAGTTCTTCAGTGCAACAGCCTGGTTGTTTGTGATGCACAGAGCCGATAAGCAATTGGGCAGCTGCATCTAGCACTTCTCCTTATCACCACCACCATTTTCTGGGAGAAAATGAGAGGGTGAATAAGATGGTTTCGACCAAGAGGAGAAGAAATGGGTCCAGGGAACTTGTGTATGTTCCCCCCCTTCCTGGACCCTCTGTAGGTGCCAGACCATTCAGATCCTGTCTGACTGTCCTAATTTAAATTCATTCATACCAACCAATCCAACTCATCTGAAGCTTAAAAGTGGTCATATTTACAGGCACAAAGACTCCACGACACCCCAAAGGGTTGGGACTAGCTCCTTGCGCAGCCTCTTCTAGGTGTCTGTTCCCTCCCTCTTAACAGGGAGGGTAGATTTCCCTTTAAAACTAGTGTACCTTTTATTCCAGCTCCAGCACTCCATCGCCATGTGCCTCACTATATTAGTGGCAGCAAGTTTTTAACTTCCTTTCTCATATACGTGTTGAATAAAACCCGGCTGATAAGGTTGTTGAACCTAATATGCTATTGATTTCATCTTTGAAAGATTTATTACAGGTTAATGGCCAACTCTAAAGGCTTTGAATTTGTATTTTGGGGTCATTTACAAATTTATTGCAAGGAATTATTTTAGCTTAGTGATATTAAATCAAATTAAATGGCCGCTGTATGGAGGGGTGAAATTTGAAGTGCGAGGTCAGCTTGGAGGTAAATATATTTGCCCTGTTTTTACACAGCACAATACTTCACAGGTCACAACTTTGCCTTGCAGCAACAAGATGAAAAAGTGACTAACTTTGCTAGAAATGGGGACAAAAAGTCTAGAAATATTTGCATTCAACACAGTTCGGTTCACGTAGGGTGATAATTTTTTAAACATTGATTTAAGTTAAATGTCAAATACTGCCTATGGAGCATCTTAGGGCTAGATTTGTCCTTTAATCTGAAAAGTGGTGGTATGAACAATGTGATCCTTATCACTTCAAGAAACTTTTTGATGTATTCTCTTGCAAACTTTTATTTCCAGCACCCATGGTGTGCAGCATTAAAATAAAAGAGGATATCTCTAATATGTCAAGATTATCTAGATATTTGTATTTGGTGGGTAAGAACTATTAGTCAAGTTCTTTGGTTGTCCCTCACCTCTTTTTACACAAGGCTGAGTGGAAACTACGAAATGGCACAACCCAGACAAAGATCAGCAAACTCCCACAGATGTGCTCCAAACTCTTCCACTGTAAATGTTCCACTGAAATTCACCAGGACTTACAAAGTAAGAAGGTACTGAATTATGGTTGGATTATATTTGCACCTGTGCTTAAAATACCAGGAGAGTGAGGTTATCCCGCAAATTGCGAAATAGACTTTTGTGCATTTGTTACACAAGATTTTACATGCCAGATTTATGCAAACACCAACAAAGAAATTACTTCTCTGTATGAAATGTCATCTTGTACAAAGTGGCATTTGTTAGTATTATCATAAAGTCTGCACAATTAAAGGCTCACAAGGATGACGATAAGTATACTTCCCAAAGCCCTTTTTTTGTTTGTTTGTTGATTCAACAGACAAGAGCTCAGTAATATCTCTCTCAGCATATTCTCAAAAACAAAATACTGGTCTGTCATATAACTGCTAAGCCTCACATCTGAAATTCTTCACCGGTGACTCAATATCCCCTTGGACATATGGCAACATAGATGTTGGGCTTTTAATATCACCATGTCTTGGGTGATAATGGAGCATAGAGGTTCAGTTCATCAATCACTCTGTAGCCTCCGTAAAATTGCATTACGAGTGTATGCAGGCTGTCAGGAAGTTTGTGACCTGGCAAGGTTTGTATGGAGCTACTGACAGTAAAAAACTTAAACAACACAGCCCACCTTGATAGACATTGCCTAGAGCTTCAGTCAGAGGTGCCAGATTGAGGGGACCCAGCGTGTGGCATGTGTGATGTCACACAAATGACATTGTGTTGTCCGGAGAAGGCTGAGCGCTCTGGAGGAGCCAGCTGCACATGCAACACTCACCACGCGTGATGTTGCATATGTGGGCTGGGCCCCCTCAACATTGAGGGGGCCTAGCCCCTTTCCAACAAAGACTGCGGGGGTTGGAGACACATCAGCTCACTAGAGTTGGCATGCCTGGCCACAGCAACTGTAATTTTTAGGTAAAGATAAAGGACCCCTGAATGGTTACGTCCAGTCAAAGGTGACTATGAGGTGCAACGCTCATCTCACTTCAGGCTGAGGGAGCCAGCCGTTTGTCCATAGAAAGCTTTCTGAGTCATGTGGCCAGAATGATGAAACTGCTTCTGGTGCAACGGGACACTGCAACGAGTGCCAGAACACATGGCAATGCCATTTGCTGAACCAGGCATATGTCTTAAATGCATCTAGTAAGCCTCAGGCAACATTGTTGGGCTCACTAAGCGAAGAAGACCAAGAAATTAACAATACTGATAGAATTGCTTGTCTGCATGTGGGTTTTTTTCTTTTGAAAACTATACAGTAACAAGCAGAGCAACATACTGAACATGCTACATTTGTGCACAGCTCTCAGATTCAAGGATAAAAAGGTAAAGGGATCCCTGACCATTAGGTCCAGTCGTGACCGACTCTGGGGTTGCGGCGCTCATCTCGCTCTATAGGCCGAGGGAGCCGGCGTTTGTCCACAGACAGCTTCCGGGTCATGTGGCCAGCATGACTAAGCCGCTTCTGGTGAACCAGAGCAGTGCACGGAAACGCCATTTACCTTCCCGCCGGAGTAGTACCTATTTATCTACTTGCACTTTGACGTGCTTTCGAACTGCTAGGTTGGCAGGAGCAGGGACCGAGCAATGGGAGCTCACCCCGTCGCAGGGATTCGAACCGCCGACCTTCTGATTGGCAAGTCCTAGGCTCTGTGGTTTAACCCACAGCGCCACCCGCGTGCCTGCCCCAGATTCAAGGATAACCTCCCACAAAAAATGCAACATGGTTTGTTTTGTCTTTAATGTAAGTCGTTGTCCTGAAATGATAGTGAATGGGCTTGCTCATTTCTTCTTTGATCTGCTTTTAAGGGTCAGTTGCTTGACCACTAGCATATAATCACTTAACCACGGAGTGCTGACAATCTCCCAGAGACAGAATAGGCCTAACCGACTTATGTGCTCTGTTGTGTTTAGAGGCCCTTGGAAACAATTAGCCTCCTTTTATTTCCTGCACATGCATAGCATTATGCTTTAGCCTTTAGGTGGTAACCTTGACTACACAGATTGACATTTTCAGAATAATTTCCTAAGCAGTGGGAAGTGTATGGATGATAAACAGAGGACTTTCGTGGTGGCATACAATCAATGCTCATTTTGTTCCTTGTCTCCTAATAGCTGTGCATCCAGAACAATGTGCATTACGTTTTCATGAGAATTTACTGATATAACTTCATGCTCAGCTGCTGCAATCTGCTTTAGCATTAAAGGTAGTCTTTTCTTTAATATCCAGAGCAGAAGCAATGGACTGAGCAACAGATTTGGGTTCCCTATGCGCTGGTAACTACTTCAGCATACAAGTTCATAAGCATACTTAGTGTCATCTGAAGACACATCAGAGGCCTAATTTGGCAGAAAATGTAATCACTCCACTTCAGCAGGGGGAGCTGAAAGGTACACTCCTGATTAGTTGTTTGAGATGTCTGTTGGTTGCCTACGGTGCAGAATACACATATTTGATGTACAAATACTTGACTTTTCCCTGGCCTTTACTAATTGGCTAATGAATTAAACACTTGGCCTCTTTAAGAGTTTAAGCCAGTGAGTTTTAGATTTGATGTCACTTACTTAATCTGAGAGGGGATGCGGGTGGCGCTGTGGGTTAAACCACAGAGCCAAGGACTTGCCGATCAGAAGGTCGGCGGTTCAAATCCCCGCGACGGGGTGAGCTCCTGTTGCTCGGTCCCTGCTCCTGCCAACCTAGCAGTTCGAAAGCATGTCAAAGTGCAAGTAGATAAATAGGTACTGCTCTGGTGGGAAGGTAAACGGTATTTCCGTGCACTGCTCTGGTTCGCCAGAAGCAGCTTAGTCATGCTGGTCACATGACCCGGAAGCTGTCCCTTGGCCAATAAAGCGAGATGAGTGCCGCAACCCCAGAGTCGGCCACGACTGGACCTAATGGTCAGGGGTCCCTTTACCTTTACCTTTACTTAATCTGAGGGAGCCAGAACTTGACCTTACAATTTATACTATAGCAATTATACGGCATGTTCATTGCTTGTTTTTCATCAACTTTATCTAATTTATTAGATATCATATGCACAAGCCATATGTTGGGGGAATCATGCATTATTATTATTATTATTATTATTATTATTATTATTATTTAAAAAGCACAGCACAACTCTAAGCACATTTACTTGGCAGTACATTTTACCACAGCTAAAAAACCATAATACATGCTTTAAAAATACTATATTCACTAGTATATGCCTTTTATGCACTTTTTTTTGGGGGGGGGTGCATTTATTTCAAAGTCACTTTTGGTTGAAAAGGTCCATTGCAAAAGTGGGCAAAATTAAGTAGGTTTGTCAATTTTTAAAAATCTTTTTAGTTAAAGCCGCACACTAAAAGACACAGGACTGTAACCAACATTGCACAAGCAGATTTCCACTCATTTGATTGGACTCCCCCTTCCCCTTAGCCCATGCATGCCCCAAAATCTGCTCCGGAGGGTTTCCTAACCCTGTTGGAACAAATTTCGAGGCTATTTGCACAGGGGGCCATCAGGTGGCAGGAGAGGAAGAGGGGGAGTTCCATTGGAGGTCTGTTATACAAATGAAAGCACAGCATTCCTTTGGCAATCATGTAAGATGATTACTTTCCGTCATTAGCAGGAAACCTGCCTTCACCTTTGTTCTTCTCCTGCCTCAACATTTGCTTTCCTAATATTTCTTGCTGCCACATGTGTTCTGTGTGCTCTTTTGCTGATGCAGCAGCATGTAGATGTGCTCTCATACTTGCTAAGTAACGAAAACAGGAAAACAACAACAGTGTTCAACAAATCCACCTGAATCATATAATGTGCCCCACCCGAGGGAGGTGTGGAGGTTGACCACACAAGAACGGGTCTCTTCAGTGGTTGCTCCTTGTCTGTGAAGTGGTCTCTCAAGGGAGATGTTCTTGGTGCCATTGTCAATCTTTAAGTGCCAGGCTAAGACCTTTTAGTCTACTCGGGCTTTGGTAATCAAGTTGCCTCCCACTGTGGTGCTCATCTTTAAGGGGGTGGGAGACAAAAAGTAGATAAATTGGTACCACTCCAGCGGGAAGGAAAATGGCGTTTCCGTGCACTGCTCTGGTTTCGGTGTTCCATTGCACCAGAAGTGGCTTAGTCATGCTGGCCACATGACCTGGAAAAACTGCAGACAAATGCTGGCTCCCTCGGCCTGTAAAGCGAGATGAGCATCGCAACGCCAGAGTCGTCTGCAACTGAACTTTACTGTAGGGGTCCCTTTACCCTTTTTAGACATTTCCTAATTGGAAATGCCACAGGATGAGCATTTTGTGTATTTTGAAATGATCATTTTTATAAAAAAAAACTGGTTTAAAAATGTTTTTGTTCGCTCTGTTTTTATCTTGTCAAATCACTTTTAAAAACTTTTCTTTTCTAATAAATGATGACAATGACGATGACAGGAATAGCTGAGTGTGTGTCCCCCCCCCCCCCTTTATACATCATCAATATACATTGTTCTTGCTATAGGAGTTTTTCCCCCATAGGAATACATACATTTTAAGTGAGAGATGCCCAGGTGTTTTCACCAAAATCTCGCCACCCCAGTTTACTAAGATTATGAAAAGGGACATGATTAACTCAGCAATCAGGGAAATGATCTTCAGAAAACTGATCATTATACTAAATTACATCCAATTTACTTATTCGCTAGAATATGCTCATTTTGCAGCAAAATAAAAATACATCTCAGTGTTGTTTACCTATTTTGTAATAGGATGTTACAGAAGAACTATAGGAAGATTCTCTTTTAGCAACTTTTGCATGGAAGTTCTGGAGGTTTAGAGGCACTGCTATGCTAAAGAAAGCAGCTGAACCATTTTTTAAATAAACTGTTATAATCAACTAACGAGAGCTACTGAACTTGTCCACCTAGTGGTTTAGGCAATACTCTCCTCTAACTTCTTCCTACATATCAGGGTGGAAGTAAGATGACATCTTCCTGCTCCAACTACTGAATGTGCCTGTTGCACCCCTAGACAATCCACAATGGCTATATGATAAATTCAATTGGCACAAAATCTGTGCCAATTCAATTTCCTCTCAAAATCTGAAAACTGAGGCTGCTAGCCAACTCCCCTTCATGCTAGGCTGTAGTCATTCCTCCACCCAGCCCAGCATCCACCTGTGGAGTCTAGTACAGAACATTATTTCACCTGCAGGTGTGATCCTCTCCCTACCCCTTCAAGGCAGTCGGCAAGAAGCCCTGAGCTGACTCCATTGCTACCACTTGATGAGACCACAACCGGCGCTGCACTAGACCTAGGCTGGGTCAGAAGTTTTCCAGCTCCTCCCTTCCTCCTCACCTTGCATGAGTGTCAGGGCTGCAAATTCTCTCTTAAGCCTTTCATTTTGCTGGCTAGGGTTTGGATCACAGTGCCATTATGCCATTGGGTCTATTCAATGAGCAATGAGTTTTATGTGTATATTTGAATGGTATACCTATGCCTGGGTGACCAGGGGGGTGGGACAGGGTAGTCTAGTGGGACATGGTGTTCAAGAAGCTTGTGGCTGTCCAGCTTCAGGCATGCTTGGAAGAAGCTCATTAAATAGATCCATTCCAGTTTGCCTTCAGGTCTGGCCACAGCACTAAAACTACCTTAGTCACCCTAGTGGATTATATTTATCAGGAGAAAGAGAAGGACCGTGTGGCCCTGCTTATCTTCCTTGCTTTCTCAGTGGCTTTTAATACTCTTGACCATGGTATCCTTCTGGAGCATCTTCAAGGAGGTGGAGGTTGGGGGCATTGTGTTCCAGTGGTTCCAGTCCTAATTCCAAGGTCATTTCCTGAAAATAGCTATGGGGCACCACTTTGGTATCCCACAGGGTTCCATTTTGTCCCCTGTACTATTTAACATCTATATGAAGCCTCTGTAAGCTGTCACCAGATTGGGAGGGAAATGCCCTTGATATGTGGATGTCATAAAGTTCTATTGCTCTGTCCCATCAAAATCGGGAGAGGTGCTTGAGGTGTTAGACCAATGCTTGGAGGTGTTGATGAACTGGATGTAGGGCAATAAATTGAGGCTGAATGCAGAAAAAACAGAGGTGCCAAGTGTTCTGAATTCTCAGGCCCAGAAGGTAGGGATATGACCTGTCATGGACAATACATTCCCCTGGAAGGAGCAGGTCCACAGCATGGCAGGGGAGGGTAACCTCTGAATCCAACCTTGTCACTGGACCCTCAGGTAGATTTGGTGGCTAGGAGCGTCTTTTCCCACCTCCAACAGGTTTGCCACCCATGGCCCTTTTTGGACACAAACTGCTTCACCAATACACTCCATGCTCCTGTAACATCTAGACTGGATTACTGCAATGTGCTTTACGTGGCATATCACGGGCCTTTCTCCCACTGTCATTATGACAGGCATTTTGCAAGTAAAGAGATTATTGCAGATGGGAGGATGTGACAATGAAGCTAACATAAGAATATGGTATCAGGAGTGTCCAAACTTTGTTACTATATATATAGCTGTCATGGTCTGGTTTACAGGAGGTCAAAGTCCTGGCAGAGGACATCAGGACCGGGGGCAAGACGGCAGGGTGCAAGCAGGAACGAGAGTCTGGAAGCCAGGAGTCAGGAAGCAAAGGGTCCGAGGGTCAGAAAACCAGGAGTCAAGAAGCCAAATGCAGGAAGGCAGGAAATGTGTTGTGGTGGCAAAGAGCCAAAGGGAAATGCTGACCTTATATCCCTTCCCAGCTCTTGCCACCAGGTGCTGTGAGTTACCAATTGGCCTCACCTGTGCGGCCTCGCCTTGCCTCTTCAGAACAAACTTAGGAAAACCCCAGTCCTGTGAAGCCCTACCGGTCACAGGGCCTGGCTCCTGCACGCACTCCTGACAATAGCCCACTGATAGCAGGAGACCAAACTTCAGAAATGCCAGAAGAATTTGTCAACAGAACATTTTGTCACTGAGCTTGGTGCAAAAAAGGGAAACAAGGGCTCATTTGTTGTGATAAGAGCGACGCAGTTGCCTTGCATGATGGGTGGCTGGGCGGGTCCACATTTCCCGCTAGGGCACTGATTAGGCATGCCATTATGGATGGATTGCAGCAAACTGCAAACCCACATTATAATGATAATAATAATAATTTATTATTTATACCCCACCCATCTGCCTGAGTTTCCCCAGCCACTCTGGGCGGCTTCCAATCAAGTGTTAAAAACAATAGCCACACATTGGTATCAGCACTGTAGCATACATTCCTTCCCTCAGTGAAAATGCCACATATAATGAGAAACACTGTGAGCTAGTTATGCCCACCCTCTTAAATATTAAGAGGGGTGGGGGAAAGAGGATAAAATTTGACAAGAGGGGCGAGATGTTCCTTCTGAACAAGCCATGCTCTAAACGGCATGACAGCTGGCACTCTGTAAAGGTTACAGGTTGTCAGCATTACAGTATTTCATGTCTAATTTGGTGTTACATGAATTCATGCCTTTCTTGTTAGTCACAATGTATAACCAGGCCCACACTTCTAGTGGTGGTTACTCAGTCTGCTGGAAATGGTGAATCACCAGAGTGTCAAAAATAACCTTGTCAAGCCCCAAGAAGCAAGCCTCACAATTAGAAATTCAGAAGAGAAGCACACTTCTGCTTACAGATACCAGGCACTGAGATTTGACGGTGTTATCCGTTTCACAATGACTAGTCTTATGTCTGCGTGCTTTCCATAGCGTAACCGGAACCCTCACGTACAGCCAGGAGTGAGATGCAACTGCCATAATAAAAGCCTCGTTGTCGTCTTTTGTGTGCTAAATCGGGTTGGGGAAGAGATTTAGCTCCAGCTGACTGAAAGGAAAGCAGGTGAGCCTAAAGCAGAAGATGTCGTGAATGATTAGCACAGTGACATGAGGGTGAGTGAGTAGTCTAGGAGCAACATTCACAGGGGAAAACAAAGAATGGCAAAGAAATTTCATTTGGAAAAAGCAATACCCAGACTGGATGTGTTCAAGGCTGAATGGCAATAATTACTGTACTTTAAGAACGTAAGTTACAGAATAGTGACCCATTTTAAATAAAGGGATTTATATAGGTTATACTAAATGTCCAAAATACGGTCGACATTGATTTGCTGAAGTGAATTTCAGCAACCCCATCTCCATTTTGTCAACGTATGAAAACAGATATACGGTATGTCAGGACCCAGATAAATGCAACTGAAAAGCCTTCTTCTTTTGAGCTAGTTTGGAGGCTTCAGGGCCCCACAGGTGGCAAATGAAGGCAAATTTAGTGCAGTTACTAGAAGCACATCCAAGCACACCAAGGCATTATTTGTGATGCCACTGCAGTTTAACACCTTCCAGCGAGTTGATTTAGAGACAGCTCCTGCGACAGTTGAGTCAAATTCTGGAGACAGTCGTGCAAGGTTTCTAAAAATTCAGAGATCATGATGGAGTAATAAGCCAAGAGGGTGGTTTATGGACAGAAGAAATGGGAAAATAAAGACTGCAATTCAATCTCTTGTTCAGTGACAAAGACAAAATAGAATCAGGTTTGATCCATGACAGGGAATAGAAATTACTGTGATCTATGGAATGAAAGATATTACACTGCAGGTATGATTAATATCTAAAAGGAATTTCATCATTCTGCAATAACACTTTCCTGGGACAGACCTCAGGGTCTATTTCTTTGGACAGTAGCAGAACATTACATAGGCCAACTGGCAAAGTGGTCAATAGGTACCCAACGTCACGTCAGCAGTACATGCCCTGCTAAAACTGTTCATCTATTCTTCATAATATCCTCCTAAAACAGCAGCATTCCAAAGAAACAATGCATGCTCTCTTAAGGTTTACATTATTCCTAGGTTGTCAGAAGTCATCAGTGTCCTGTGAAACATGATATTACAATACTGGTGATCAGGTGTGTGGCCTCCTTTGCCTGATTGCATTACAGCAGCCCAATTCTTGATGTCCAATGTAGGCTCAGAAGCAATTCCGCCAAGTTCCTGTGTTCACTTCCCTGAGTGTTAAAACTGCATCAATAATGAACAAATCCAGTGCAGTGCAGTACAAATACATAATAAAATTTTGTGTGTATCAGTTTCTGAATAAATTTGGTCCTACGTTTTTGAATGGAATAGAACAGCATATTATTAACATGACATTCATCCCCCTGTATTTGCCAGACAGCACAAGAGCAACTTATTCTACCTGACCACACTGAATATGAATTTATATCAATTAGTATATAGACTGATAACGAGCCAGTAAGAAAAAGTAACTTTCCTTGAGAAAGACAAAAAACAAGCTGAGATATAACCCTAAGAAACAGCAACTTCAATTAACAAAATGGTCTTTGGGTATATCATTAACATTTTGCTTATACTAAAACACCACTTAAAAACAGTTTATCCCCTGTTCCTGGCATGACTTTTGCCTTTCAGTCATATTTCATTATACTCCATGAAAACTATCCTGAGCCACATGGATACAGTATAGGCACAATAGATGGAATAATAGCATTAGAATGCAACAGTATTGTCTTCTCTGTGGCTGACAATAAGGAATCCACTTGCATATGCAGAACCGCATTGCAAGAGCACAGTCTTTATGTCCAGTTTGTGCTCTAGGTGCTGGGGACAAAGAACAGGGGAGTCCTGTTGCCTTTCTGTTCTACTTCTGCTATGGGAAGCCTGTCATCCTGTTGAACTCCAACTCCCATCAGCCCCAGCCAGCATGGCTCATAGTAAGGAATGGTGGGAGCTATAGTCCATCAGCAACTGGAAGGCTACAGGCTCCCCATCCCTGTCCTACTTGAAGGTGACCCAGATGCATCTGCTTGGCCAACCCTGGAGGTAGGCTGGACTGTTAGACAGACTTTGCTCAGCCCCAGTAAAGCTCTTCTAATACTATGTTCGTATTATTGTAGTATGTGAAAGCTTGATTTGTTGTTGTTTAGTCATTTAGTCATGTCCGACTCGTTGTGACCCCATGGACCAGAGCACGCCAGGCACTCCAGTCTTGGTTACCGAGACTGTTAAGTAGTTTTTCATGGAACACATCCTCATTTAAAAGAGCTAGACCCACATGTGCACTGATATCCAGCAATGAAGGAAATGACTTTGTCTAAATTGTACTTCCAATTTTTGACTCATTACTCTAAATCTGACTTTTCTCTGAAACTTCTGCTCATTCTTGTTGTCACTTCCCTCCTTTGTCAAATAGTTTTCCTGTCCTGGAATATAACAGCCCACAATAAGCTGGAGAAAACCATTAGCATATAACCACTGTGAAATCATTATGATGAGTTGATAAGGGAAATAAGCTCTGCAATGCACACTTAAAGACACTGTGTCTCTTTTGAGCTCCAGAAATATGGAAAAATGCAGATAAGGATTATACTTTGGATACCTACGTGCACCGGGAAGAAACTTTTTCACATCAAGAATGACTCCCCACTGTGACTATGCACTGTAGGATTAATCTCCATCACAAAACTTTATGTGGGTTTGTGGATTTAAGTTAGAGTCTTAATCACTTTCAATGTATTTGATTAGTCTTGGCAGGTAACCAAAGCACACTTGACAAAACAATCATAGATGACTGTCTTAATTATGGGTATGGATAGTAAACAATATGCCCTTTCCCTTCTGAAAGGGCATAGATATGCACTTTTCTTGCTTTAAAGCTTTTACAGATAGTAACATTTAAAGAAAGGCAGTCTAGTTGTCATCTTTACTAACAAGGTGCATCTTTACTAATTGCAACTAATTTACTAATTGCAACTAATTTACTAATTGCAACTTTTGCACCATCAACTTTAGCAATGTACATTCATGACAAAAATAAAATGCACCCTGTTTGAATTCTGTGGTTTTACATATCAGGACATAATAGTAATCATTTGTTCCTTAGCAGGCCTTAAAATTAGGTAAATGAACACCACCACATGACATATTACACCATGTCATGATTTATTTAACAGAAATAAAGCCAGGATGGAGAAGTCATATGTGAAAAACTAACTACACCCTTAGTTGTTCCATAGAAATTAAGAGGGTAAGTAACAGACAGGGGCTGCTAATCAAATGCCCTTGCTTAACTGATAATCAGCAAGTGTGCCCACCTCTATAAAAGCTGAGTTTTAGCAGTTTGCTGGACTGGAGAATTCAGGTGTGTTTTAACACAATGCCAAGGAGGAAAGACGACAGTGCTTTTAGAGAAGCAAGTGCTGCTGCCCATGAAACTGGGTTCTAAGGCTATCTCCAACCAATTTTAAGTCCATCATTCTACAGTGAGAAAGATGATTTAAAAATGGAAAACATTCAAGACAGTTGCCAATCTTCTCAGGAGTAGATGTCCCAGAAAATTCACCCCAAGGTCAGACCATGCAATGCTCAGAGAAACTGCAACAAAACCCCAAGGGTTACACTTCAGGCTCTACAGGCCTCAGTTAACATGTTAAATGTTAAAGTTCATGACAGTACAATTAGAAAAAAGACTGAACAAATATGGTTTGTTTGGAAGGGATTCCAGGAGAAAGCCTTGTCTCTCTAAAAAGAACATGGCAGCATGGCTTTGGTTTGCAAAGTTGCACCTGAACAAACCACGAGACTTCTGGAACAGTGTCCTTTGGACAGATGAGACCAAAGTGGAAATGTTTGGCCATAATGCACAGCGCCACGTTTCGCAAAAACCAAACACAGCATATCAGCACAAGCACCTCATACCAGCTGTCAAGTACAGTGGTGGAAGGGTGATGATTTGGGCTTGTTTTGCAGCCACAGGACCTGGGGACCTGGTGGTCATTGATTCAACCACGGACTCCTCTGTATACCAATCAAATGTGTGCCAATGTGACCAATCAGTCAAATGTGTGGTCATCTGCCCAACAGCTGAAGCTTGACTAAAATTGGGTCATGCAACAGGACAAGGATCCCAAGCACACCAGCAAATCTACAACAGAATGGCTGGGGCAGACGACAAAAAACAAAATCAAGGTGTTGCAATGGCCCAGTCAAAATCCAGACCTCAACCCAATTGAAATGCTGTGCGGGACCTTAAGAGAGCTGTGCATAAACAAATGCCAGCAAATCTCAATGAACTGAAGCAACGTTACAAAAAAGAGTGGGCTCAAATTCATCTACAACGATGTGAGAGATGGATAAAGTCCTACAGGAAACAATTGCTTCATGCTATTGCTGCTAAAGCTGGTTCTACAAGCTATTGGATCAGAAGGTGTACTTAGTTTTTCACACATGGTTTTTCCATTTTGGCTTTATTTCTGCTAAATAAATCATGACACAGTGTAATATATCATGTGTTACTGTTCATCTGAGGTTGTATTTACCTTATTTTAAGACCTGCTAAGGAACAGATGATTGTTATTATGTCTTCATATGTAAAAACCACAGAATTCAAAGAGGGTGTGCTGTCTTTCCCCCATGACTCTATGCAGCAAAAGAACTGGCCACAAGGAATGTATCCAGAGACTCCTTCAGGAAATGAGGAATGAGTGTGCGTAGAGGGGAGCAGGCCCACCCCCATCAGGCCCGCCCCCAATGCTCCTGCATCGAGGAAGATTCAGGGCTTTGCACGCACGTTGAATGAGGCATGCTAGCCAACAGGCATGCAAAGCAAGGGTAGAAACGACTGTCCTGAATTGTTTATGGTTTTATGGCAACATGTAACACTTCACACACACACACACACACACACACACACACACACTATATGGGACAAGGCAGTTGGAAATGTATTTGCTTTTTAATCAGCTAAATATATTGCCTGGTTATATCCCCATAAATTCAGTGCCTTTAAACTGCTGACATATTGACTTTTTAAATTGTCTTTTTCATTATCCAAAACGGAGAAGGTTGGCACTCTCGCAAACAATATGTTTTCGTTTCCTATGAATTAGGTGACATAAAGCCAATAAAACACAGAAAGTAGTCATGTATCATCATAGCTATATAGTACATTTCTAAAAATACATGTTTCTCAAATTTTCAAGCGGTCGATAAATTGTATCCAATGCCAAACGTCAGCCTGCTGCATGATGGGAATTGTGAACTCACCTCTGCTCGCAGGCTGATAGCTTATAACTTACTTCAAATAGTTTTTCTTTTCTTTTTTTCAGGCAGGCAAATGAGAACATTTTGCATTCTGGGTATAACAAGCTTTACATAATTTGTTACAAGCAATAAAAACTAGAACTCAATAACAACATCAACTGCTGTTTAGGAACGAATACTTACAGCGGCAATCAAAAAGGGAACTGGCTAGAAACCTTATCAAAACAATATGGTTAACAGAACCAAAAATGAATTCAAACACAAAGAAATCACATATGCCTCTGTCTTATGATTAATAGTTAGTACACATGCAATTAGAACAGTTCTGAATAGACCCACTAAGCTGAATACCACATTCTTTAACTTATATACTAACTGCCATATACCAAACCCAATAGGAGGTACGATACCTGAAGCAGCGTCTCCACCCCCGTCATTCAGCCCAGAAACTGAGATCAAGCACTGAGGACCTTCTGGCAGTTCCCTCATGACAAAAAGTAAGTTACAGGGAACCAGGCAGAGGGCCTTCTTGGTAGTGGCACCCGCCCTGTGGAATGCCCTCCCATCAGATGTCAAGGAGACATCTAAATGTTGCATAATTACTTAGCTCCTTGACATCTGATATAGGGACATTTTTTAATGTGTTGCATTTTATTATATTTTTATATATGTTGGAAGCCACCCAGAGTGGCTGGAGCAACCCTGTCAGATGGATGCGATAATGATGATAATGATGATAATAATAATTGCCTTTGTGCTGATTAAGGCTGCACAATGGCGGGTGGGCTGTGTGTGGATCAATGGATGTACAGCTTGGTAAATTCTGTACGTGTAACAGAAATGTGTATTTTCAATTGAGAGAGTTAGAACACTCCCTCAATACTATGTCCTGGTGCAAGCATGAAAACTAAGGCCTAGATCCTGACCTGAACCCACGTGGTCAAATTCTGAACCTAGCTCAGTCTGCTTTCTTTGGTCCCAACCAGCCTTGCCTAACCTACTTTGGCTCTCCAGTTCCATTCACCATGACAACGACGACGACGATGACGACAACAACAACAACAACAATTCTCCACACAGGGGAACATAGGAAGCTGCATCACACAGTATTTGTCAGAGGCTTAAAGCTGTCCAGCTGGCAGAGATAAGACTCCGGGCTCCCAGCCAGTTCTAAACCATTTGATTTATTGACAAAGTTCAAACGTACATCTCCAGCGTTTCAATTAGCGTCCTTCCCCTTGTGCGCAGTTGCTGCCTCTAATCTTTCTTCTTCCTTTTCCGCACCCAGCATGCAAGTCTGCGAAAACTCCTCCCCTTACTTTCTCTGTGTACAGAATGACTTGTTCCAGGCTCATCCTCCTCCCCCTCTACGTCAGACCCACTGTCAGACGAGAAGCTGCTGATAATCTCTTTAGGCTCTCTATAACTGCTGGTTTCTGTCCTTTCATCTTTCCCCGTTTGCCTCTCCCTGACAGTACTGAGCCAAACCATTGGCCCATCTAACTCAGCATTGTCTACACAGACTAGCAGCAGCTCTCAGGGGTTTCAGGTAGGAAGTATTTCCAAGGCCTACCTGGAAATGTCAAATATTGAACTGGGGCCTTTTGAATGCAAATACTATCTCTGCACCAGTTTCCTCACAATTCCCCCTGTGCCGTTTGCCAGCCTCCATGCAATGCAGGTAACATTGAGAATATTAAAGTGAAGAGGGCACTGATGAAGACCAGCACATAGTCTGCACTGGCTGGGTGTAGAAAGGACATCCTCCCCTTTGCTCCTGAGGGTGAGCAGCCCTTGGTCTGCTCTCTCTCCAAGCGCGTTCATTATGACTTCAGACCTGTGAGAAGAGACTTGAGTCTGAAGTCGGAGCTTCACTGGAGTCAAGCCCAGGCACAGTGTTTGTAAAGCTCTGGTCAACATGGGAAGAACCCCTTGGGACTCAGACAAGAGGTGGAAGATCTAAGTAGCTTGTTGAAGGCCTTGTGGTGAGTTAATGGTAGAGGCAAGATTTAACTTGTACTATTTTCCTTGTATATTAACTGCACTATTTTATATGCATTTGTAGTAATTATTTCTAAACCATCAATTATATACGATCCATTATATATGAACACTTAAGTTATGACTATGATGCATTTGTGAATCTCAGTAAATAATTCATTAATTCTGGGTGTAAATTTAAAGAAGAAGAAGAAGAGTTTGGATTTGATATCCCGCCTTTCACTCCCTTTAAGGAGTCTCAAAGTGGCTAACATTCTCCTTTCCCTTCCTCCCCCACAACAAACACTCTGTGAGGTGAGTGGGGCTGAGAGACTTCAAAGAAGTGTGACTGGCCCAAGGTCACCCAGCAGCTGCATGTGGAGGAGTGGAGACTCAAACCCGGTTCCCCAGATTATGAGACTACCGCTCTTAACCACTACACCACACTGGCTCTCATCACTATCCAATCAAAATTTTCAATAGTCCATTTTAAGGAAGTCAAATGTTCAGTAATTAGCAATTCCAATGTAAAGGAATATTGTTGTTTTTAAATGCTAGATTCTGAATTATTTATTTTACATATGCCAGGCTTTATGTTGATTCACTAGGTATCTGAACTGGGACTGTGATAAAAACCGACACAACTGAAAAGGAGGCTGTGATATATGTATTTGCAAAACTTATTCAGTAGCTATACTAATAATTATTTTTTCTTGGCTGAATTCACACAATATTGATTTTTGCTCTGCTCTGTCTAACCTCTCTTTTAATGTAATTCAGCTAAATATCTGGATTGGTAAGGAACCAATAAATCAGAAATGACGTAAATAAGGTCCAGAGGTACTTAAGAAGATGCAGATCCAACAATCACTAGGGTAAACATTGATTTGTATTCCAATATGCTTGTGACCTCTTTTGCTCATCCTTGATGTAGTGGCAAACCTTGTTTACGCCAATACAACTCTCAAGATGTTACAGTGCGGTTTTGCTTTGCTTCCACAGCGTTCTCCAAATGCACTATACCTGTGAAACCAGGAGCACAGAGACATTGATAGCCGCCAGGCTTGTTGAAGCAGCTTCCTCCATGCAAGCAAGGAATAATTTCACATTCATCCACATCCAGCTCACAAAGCGACCCATAGTAACCAGTTGGGCAGTGGCAAAGGAACCTATTATGATGCGGATGAGAAATAACTTCAGTGGAGAGCAATGAACAATATCACTTTTAGACTAGATCAAGCTGCCCATTATATCTAAGTGTCATGCGTACCACATCCACATCAAAATAATCACAATGATATCCCGCCCCCATTTTTGATTCCCCACCACCACCACAGAATTCATTTCTAAAAACACTCCACACCCAATATTCATAGGAGCTATAATATTTAGATAACACATTGCTAGGTAGTGAGTATGGTCCTGAAAAGGAATGCATGAAGTATCTGTGCTGTTCTGTCCTGGGCTGATTGTAACAGTTCTTACTAGTATTATATGCACCATTATGTGATTAATATAGCATGCATATTATAGGAATATAGATTCTAGATGTCCTAAAGTAACAACATAAAAAGATGTCTACAACTTTGGTATTAATTTTGTATTAATACTTATAAAATTATGCTACATACAGAATATAATTTAAATAAGTAACACAGAGAGCTTGACTCTTATGCATATTATACATATGATATACATACTTTTCAATATAAATTTCCATCATTCACAGGCAGCTCAGATATTCCAATGTGGGAAAAGATCTCTTGGATTGGACCTGCCCAATTCCATGAATAAATCCATTTAAACCTGATTCTCCTTCCATTCTTACTTGCAGAGCACTTTGGAAATTTAAGGGCTGCCTAGCACCAGAGATTGTACACCTCTTACTACAATCCCTTTATAAAGCCAGAGTTTAAGTATGTAGTGAAAGGTGAATCTAGCTTCCTACCTATTTTTGTTCATGCAGTTCTACATCAACAGTCAATTGAAAAGCAGGACAATTTTTATTCTATTTTTAAAAAACTTGATTCACTCACAAACCTGTTTATAAGATCTATGCATGTTCCACTGTTTGCACAGGGATTTGAGGCACACTCATTAATCTCCACTTCACACAATGTCCCAGAAAAGCCATCTCTGCAGAAGCACCTGGAGAGAAGAATGACATCTAGTGAGCTACAAAGAATCTTTAACATCCAAATAAAGAAAGAGAATGAAATGGGTGTGTGTGGGGAAGCGTAATATTTGTTCACATTTCCATGGTTGGCGCACTATTTTAGAAAATAGACAAGTTGGGAAGGTCTTGTGGCAGAACACTTGATTATAATGATCACAGTCATGCACTGGATAATTCAGCGGCAACAACATTATCCACAAATCACCTAAAATCACATGAGCTACAATCCATTGTCTCTGTCTGAAAGCGTTCCCAAGTCAAATCTAGCAACGTCATTCCCTTGGGCTGTTTTTCCTCACCTGTAACCGTTAACCCCATCCACACAGTGACCTTGATTCTTACACGGGCTGGAGATGCATTCATTGTTGTCAATTTCACAGTAAGCACCTTCAAATCCTGAAAGATAGATGAAACAGGTATGGATCAGTGATTTCGGCTAGTCAGTTTGAATGTCAGGATCAGTGATAACAAAGGCCCAGGTGAATGCCTTCCAAATGGAACTTGAAAACACTCGAAGCATTTTTTATCCTTCAAACCTAATGGGCAATGCTTCCCCTCGAAGAATACCGGCACATCTAATAATGCTTGAGCACAGAGGCACAAATAGGACTGAATGCAAGAAATGAGCATCTGGTTAACTCTACTGGGGAATTGAGCCTGGTTTAAAAGCTTGGAAATGCTTCATCAAAAAGAGGGATGCTATACTATCTCAAAATGCAAGGCAAATCCACTGCATGACAAGTTTTAATCTATCATTTCAGTAGTGACCAAACAAAATTTCTCTTTCTCCGCTCCATAACCCATTTCCTCTTAAACATCAGAAGGGACAGTGGCTTGAAATGGATGCCATAAGCTTTTAATAGATGACACATTCATCTTCAGAAGGCTCGGGATTTATATTTACCTAGTCAAAACATTTATATATTCAGAACATTGGTATACCACCCCTCATACAATATAATTCCAGAGTAGGTGTTAAGTATAAATAATAAATACATATCATGAAATATTAAGATACACAATAAAACCATAATATTAGCAATAATTGGGTGTATGGGGTGTTAGGGGAGGAGTAGCACCTCTGGTGGGGGGACATGTTGTGCTCCTTCTGGGGTAGCTTGTCAACCTTTGGTCCCCACACTGCACTTAGCTCTCACCTGTGGTTCCTAAAAGCTGTCAGCATGCGGCAGCAGCCACATCCCAGTAAACAGCCTTGACTGACCAGCTAAACCAGGTGAGGATAGATGATGGGTCTCAAACCCTCAGTGACTTAAGGACTTCCCTTGCATGTGAAGACAGGCTCTGGCGGATAGAGCAGACAAGACCAGTATTGGGTCCAACAGTCAAGGTGTTGGTTTCTGCGTGTGCTGTAGAAGGAAGTGAGGGGGAAATGGGGCTTGTCAACCTGGGAGGGTAGTCCATCTAGAAGAAGGAAAAATCTGATCTTAAACCTCCACTGCCTTGCAGGATATCTTCAGGAGAACATAGGGCTAAGGAGCAAAGCCTACACAGGGAGCAAACCCGACACAAATCTGAAGTGAAGTCCCCAAGACGGTAGGATGGCACTTTATATGCCATACTTCTAGCAACTCCTGTAGCCAAGCTGGTGCCAAACATATTGCAAGGCCAGCAGGGAGGTCTTGTTGGCTGGGCAGCCCAAGACCTCCATACACACAGCCCAGGCTTGCACCTTGCTGAGGTCACTTTGGTGCTGCTAACACAGCAGTTTGAATTCACTCCCGCAGGCACACTCCATCATCTCTTTGAGACAGATGGATGCCAACAGCTAGCAGTAATATAAGACAACAAATAAAAACATACACTAGGCTAAGGCACCAAATAAATTACAATGTGTGGGGAAATGGAATGTTTGAACCACACACACCACTTTAGAGAGGGCATTCCACAACCACCCAGAAAGCTCTCTCCATTGTTGCAACTTGGAGAAGGGCTTCAGCCTATATACACTGTTGGGCTTTGCTGCATCCACTCTAGAGGAATGTTTTTCTTACAACTTCTGCTCTGTTTAGGTGCTGCTATGTGACAAGTCCCATCACATATTCTCTCTACCACTACACATTACTGGAGAAGTGGGGGACCTGTTTTCGATTCCTGGATCCTATGCCACTCCAGCAACATCTGCAAAGAGTAATCATGGCTTGGGCTGGGGAAATGCTTCCACTGCCAGTTTCGCTAGCCCCAGAAAACTGGGATGAGAAGGAACCGCAAGGTTCTTCTTTCTAGACCTTTAAAGCCCTAAACGGCCTCGGTCCAGTATATCTGAAGGAGCGTCTCCACCCCCATCGCTCTACCAGGACACTGAGGTCCACCTCAGAGGGCCTTCTGGCGGTTCCCTCACTGTGAGAAGCCAAGTTACAGGGAACCAGGCAGAGGGCCTTCTTGCTAGTGGCACCCACCCTGTGGAATGCCCTCCCACCAGATGTCAAAGAGAACAACAACTACCAGACTTTTAGAAGACATCTGAAGGCAGCCCTGTTTATGAAAGCTTTTAATGTTTGATGCAGTATGTTATTTTAATATTTTGTTGGAAGACACCCAGAGTGGCTGGGGAAACCCGGCCACATGGGTGGGGTACAAATAATAAATTATTATTATTATTTATTATTATTATTATTATTGACATTACTGGGGGGAAAACATGGGACCTAGCTATGCTGTAGTAGTAATCAGTCATTCGGACTTATCTGGGAGCAAGCTAAAAGAGTTTCATTAGATCTCACTTTGATTATTTAAAGGAAATGTAAAGCATGGCTTTTACAATATGTACTGAGGATACTGAGTTCTGTCACCTGACCATGTGATTCATCAATAATACAACACCAAGTGGAGCCCTTTTGCTGTGATATTAATTGCATTTATGCAGTGGCTCTTGCATTTTTAAAAGAAGATCCTGCAATTTCTTTTGCCACACTAGTGGTTTGATAAGGTGCCAAATAGTAAGTCCAGCAGTTAATTAAACTTGACATTAATGTTGGATACCTCATTCATTAAAACAGCTCTAGACCAGGCAGGAGGAACTTGTGGCCTCCAGATGTTGTTGAACTACAGTTCCCATCGCTGTAGTCGGGTGCAACAACATCTGGAGGGTCAGAGGTTCCCCATCACTGCTCTAACAACTAGTGAAGTCCTGTGATACCCATTCCATGCAATCACATTCTTGCTGCTACTCTGCCATTTTCAGAGTTATCTGAATCAGTTCCAGCAGCATAAAAAGCTGCTGGAGATCTAATAATTTATCTTGGAAGATGCTGGTCTAACTAAAAAAAGAGCTGAGACTGGGCAAGAGAAGCTAAAACATATTGACAAAAGAGCATTCAAAGTTCAGGGTAGTGTGCTTTATTGTTACTAAGTAGCAAACATAGGGAGATAATCTCCAGTACTAAGTCAGTACTTCAGCATGAAATGACATTCCTTCAGGTTCTTTTCATCTAAAGTGGGCCTTCTAAAATCTATTTCTGAACAATATAAAACTAAGTAATGCCATTCTTATCATGGAGGCATGCAATCTCTGATACAAACACACACAGAGAAAAGCAATATATATTATCTAATAGATTTCGTTCTCCGCAACTTTGGAAAATATGGCAGATTTACTTCTTGCTATTTTATCAGCAACCCATGGCACACATTCCTCTTTAGACAAAGGCACTTGTTACATTTACTGCTCCATCTCTGGGCCCCACAGAATGAAGACTTGAACTCAGGCATCAGAAATCAGGATGCAAATCTCAATGGTATGTTATTTTCCTATTTACTTCAATGAGGTTTTTTTAGAAAGAAAAAGAAGAAAACAAACAAATATGAAAAGGCTTAAGGGAATGCAGCCCCACTTTCCAGTATCATTGTACCATAGAGAGACTGAGTCACGCCAAGCTACCCTGAGGACACTTACAATGAACTGTTCTCTAAGAGTGTTTCCTTTAATCCACAGCATCCAGTTCTCAGTGCTGGAAAAGACAGTGATTGTCCCTCCTCAGATTTCTGGATGAATGAGAACAAGGTTGGGGAGTGCTTGCCCCTCCAGCAAGGGCTGGATTTGCTCTGGGAAAAGTAGTCAGGGGCAAGTGACCATGGTGGCTGGGCCAACTGTGGAAGGAGTGGAATGACAGCAATGAGCCAGCGAGGTGAAATAGGGTGTGGACTGCGGGGATGCGGATGCAGCGTGGGGGCACACCTCCACCTCAGCATAAGACACGCCAGAGCGGGTCTAGCTGCCATGGCCACTCTCTGACCTTTGCCTCTCTCGCAGAAAGCTTTGCTTAATGTTCCACTTGGCTGGAGCATGTCAAATGACGCAGACTTTTGGGTATCAGGGGAACATTTGGGGGAAACACCTGTCTGCCATGTGTATTTGCTAATGCTGCAAATTTGCCTTGCTGGAAATACGTTAAGTTCAGGGTAGTTCCACTGCTGTTTCCAATTGTTGACTTCTGCTAATAAAAGGAGCCTCGGCAGAGCTAGCCGGCAGCTTGCTTGGAGCATGCTTGCTTGCTTGCTCCTGCACAGTTCGCATGCATTCAACTCCTGTGCCATCCTCTGTTATTTCTACAGTGGTCTAAGGAGAGGGGTCTGTAGAGAGTGCCAGGGACGGATTTGACCCATATTCTGGAAGATCCCCATGATGGGTTCAAGTAAATAAACTGTGAGATGACCCATGCCACTGACTGTGGCCTAGTTCACAGAATCATAGAAGTACCTGTATGGGTTCAACACAACATCAAAAAAGACCCTTACGACACTTCCAGACTATCACTCTTTCCAGGTGGGATTCACTGTCCTGCTGGCAAGTTTAGATTATACAACTAAAGTTGATTTGGCACTTCTGGGCAACAAACCCCACTTCCTTCCAAAATTGGACTTTTTGCAACAAGGAAAGTGACAGGAAAATGCACTGGCAAATGTACAGTAACAACTGCTTGATGCAACATCATATAACCTCCTCAAAACATATCAGAATGAATGTTCAACAGTCATCAACATTCCCTGTAAACTTTGAGCAAACAAATCAAGATGAACGCTTCATAAACAGGTAATCTGGAAGCGACCTTAGATTCCTAAAGGAAAATACTACTGATCGCTTGGGTGAATACAGAAATTAGGAAGAGGCCAGCCAGCTAGAGCCAAGTTTCAGGTTAATTTAATGTGATCTAGCAAAAAGAAATGAGAACTGACTGGGCATTTTCTCTCTTTTCAAAAAAGTCTCTATCTGCTACTTAAAGCCGTTTAACACATTTTTAAAATGTTAGCAACATTATTACAAATTAACATCATCAACTGCAATCAATTTGCAGCTTTCAAAGTATTTGCACAAAGTAAATCTTCAAAAAGCATCATAATGTAAACGCTCGTTCATGTATTGGGCTAGAAAGAAAGTTCACTCATTTAAGTTATAAAACAGAATGATTTTTATTTTTCAGCAAGCTGTTTTGTAAATTGGCATATTAATTGGGCACCTAACAAATATACATTTAGTGCTAATGTATTGCTATGGTAATGATATTTAGTAGCATGTGTACTAGAATAATAGGCACATTTAAATGCAACTGCTTGCTGCTGGTGGTCATGCAAATCAGTCTAGCTAGGGATACAAATTATAAATCAATAGTGCATGGAAATGATCTGATACAGCCCTGGAGAACAACACTTCTTTTTTTATTTATTTACACAAGGTGGCTTTTTCACATTTCCCAGCAAAGTCGCATATCGCTCAGAGGAAACTCTGGGATATTTTCAGTCTGGCGTTTCTGATGGTTTGACCTTGCAGCCTTTTCTGTGAGTAAACAGGAACTGCCTACTGAATTTACACCAACCTTGTGAACCGCTGCATGTAAATATTTACCTAATCAATAGCAAACAATAAATAGCAGGTTACTGCTTGCAAAGCATTGGCAGAAGACAAAATACGACTCATGTTATCGCATACTGCATTTCTCAGAGAAAAGCCCCAAATACCTCTTGAAGTACCTAGAGTTTTATTCCTGATGTTAAAATGGGATATTCCCCACCAGGAGCACTGCAAATCAATCTTGATGCCTTCCTTTTACAGCAATGCAGTATTAATCAATTGCCAAAGGACCCAAGTTGAGTTCTGCTGAACCAAAGGCCCAGAGTCTTGTTAGTCAGCAAGATGTGTGTGAGAAGCCCACAAGAGATCTGTCCCACTGGACTCTCCTGCTCGTGCTTCCCATTAACTGGTGTTCAAGGGCATACTACCTTGGATACTGGCAGTAATTTATTACCATGATGACTAGCAGCAAAGGATAGCTGCCATTTTCAAATTACGAGGGCCCCTTTCCAGTTGATAAAAGTCAAAATCAAAAAGCAAAGGCAAAACACATAATACATCAAAATCAAAAAGCAGAATTAAACAAAACAAAAAATTAAAAGCAGATCCAGTATTCTCAAATCCTTAACTGTCATTACCTTATTTCATCGACCTCCTCACGCCTCCCTTTTTTGTATTCTAGTTGTTAATTGTCTCAGCAAATCCTTTCCATTTTTCATAATATTCTGTCATTAAATTACCTTAATCTATTTTAGCCTTATCTTACCATAAAAAACTCTAGAACTTAAAACTTAAATCTTATTTATACCAATTTCTCATTACCATAGCATATTCTTACATAGTTCTTTTTAACATTTCTGCTAAAGACAAATAATTTCGTTCCAACATTTTTCTAATACTCATTACTTTTACAAAACATTCCTAAATAGAATTTTAAAAACTTTCTTCCAATTTTCATCCAGCGTCTCTTCCTCCTGGTCTCGGGTTTTGTCAGTCCTTTCTATCCCATCCATCTAGTTCATTAACCTGGTAACCTTATGTCCGAGGCCCTTAAGTCTCTTCCATGTCCCTTCCGCAGATCTTCTTCATATTTATACCTGTACTTTACTTTGTCTTCTGCTCCTTTCACTCGTGGAGACTCCAGCTTGACAATATTTTTGTCCCTTCTCGACAGATCAGCCCCTTTTCCATAGTCCACACTGAGCTCCATGTGGTATTTAAAAGCATGTTTCAAAGTCCCTCCAAGGTTGAGGACCCCCACAAGTCCAAACTCCTCCCGGCCCAACGCCAGATTTGAAAATTCAAAACATCCTTGCATAGGGGGGGTCTATCCAGCCCCCCATCTCCAAGCCGAACAAGACTCTATCTCTCCAAATCTGGCTTTTTCCAGGTTCATTCATCAGATCCAACAACTCATGTTCCTGCTGGGCCACAGTTCCCTCCATCTCTGCCTCCCGAGGTCCAGCCACAACCTCCTCCCTCATCTGATCTGTCAGAGCACACTCCTGAATTAATTCCTGAGTGGGAATATAGATACCCACTACCTGTCCAAAATTTCTGATCGCATCAGTCATCAAATCCATCTTCTCATGTAACTGTTCCAATAAAGCACTTGTTTTGCAGAAAGCACGCACCAGAGCCTCCGAGTACATTGTTGTGCAAGGTCAAAGTCTAATCCCACGATCTTAATCTATTGCAGCTGCAAAGCTCCCCAGTTCAGATTAATAACAGTTTCACAAGCTCCCTCTAGGGGAAGAACTTCTATTTGTATCCATCTCTCTTTCTCTCTTTTTTTTTTAGCAGATCTAACAACAAAGTTTCCTTTTTCAGATATTTTGTCAATATTTTGTTCCTTTTAGCTGCGAAGGAGAACAATGGAATCACTATGTTTCTCTTCTTTTAACTATCTGTCAAAAACGTTTGTCTATAGTCAATGAACTTCCCGAAAACGTCTGTCCTGACACCCCGCTTCCAGGTTCAGGACGGTGGAAAATTGCTTTTCTTTAGACTCTCTTCTGCAAGTTTAAACAGTCCAGAAAAAATCCCCCCTCTCCTCCTGCTTCCAAAGGGGGTTCAGTAATTTTAAGTGATGAAAGTTGATCCTTTACAAATGATTTTCTAAACTCTAGCTTGCCATGTCTTTGCTTTAATCTTTCTACAAAAAGCGGAAGGCTGACTTCCTGTTTAGACCTTCCCGCTTCAGTACCAAATTAAAAGGAATTTCTTAGTCCAATTTTCCGTTCTACTCACGGGTCGTTGTTTAGAGTCCAATTGTCCAAATTTAACCTACTCACGGGTAGTTATTTTTGTAGCCAGATTGTCACAGGAAAAAGGTAGTGCTCTCCGGTAACGGCTGTGTGGCTTCGCTCCACGGAAGAAGCAGTTGACTCTCAGCACCGCACCGCTTGCCCCGCTTCACTCCAGAGCCCGTAATTGGGTTCTTTTACAAATTGGGGGGGGCGCGCGAAAGGTGCCCGCCGAGTCCCACGGTCACAGACTTCACAGACCTGTGATTTTTTAAAGGGTCCCCGCTTCGCCGTAGCGGAACAGACCCGATTTCCATAGAGCTAGTCCCTCCGGATCAGAGGGAGTCCGCCATTATCGATGGCGCCACCCCGGAAGTCCCCCCTCCATATGTTGTTGGACTACAATTCCCATCACCCCATCCAGCATGCCCAATGGTCAGGGATGATGGGAATTGTAGTCCAACAACAGAGGTTGCCACATTGGGGGAAGGCTGCTTTCCAAACATCTCATAGCATTCAAATGAGGCTCCCTGGAATTCATGCCATCTGACCTGGCAACCCTTAGCATGGCTAATGCTACCTGCACATGCTCATAGGCTCCTTCCTTTCATTTCCTTGTGCTCATAGTATTTTTTGAAGAAAAGTGTCAGACAGTAGCGCCTTGGCATGCCCTACTTTGTTCTGCTCTTCTCTTTACACCTTTTCTTTTTGCCACTTGCAGCAAGTCTAGAATTTCAAAGATGTGACTGAAGCTGCTTTGGCTTCCAGGCAGGGCCATTTTTTGTCTCACAGCAGTAGCAGCATTCCCTTCTGGTTTGCATCCAATTGCCTTCATTGCAGATGGCGCAGAAGAACTTGTCCACATGCGCAGAAGAAAGCCTAAGCTGACACTGCCTCCATCTCCCCCTTCAAAACTGCTGCTGCTCCATTTTCTGACCCAGAATGGCACATTAAGGTGATGTTCTGTTTCACCCACCCACCCAATAGCACCATCAGCCTCCTTCTCACTCCTCAGACACACCCTCTCTCTGTCCCTTTTCTTGCTGGTGGTCTTCACTTGGACTGCCGGCTTCCCTGGAGGTCATGCTCAGCTCCCCTTCTGCCATGGCTGAAATGCTCTACCTGGCCGGATCAGGACTCCTCAGAGGAGCAAGCTGCTATATTCAAAAAGGCCTTTATAATCATTACACCATGATCCCTGTGCTCCATATTACTGCCAAAGCCTGGGGAGGGGGGACATTTGCAATGGAACCACAGAATCTTCTAGCCATGTAGTCACATGCAATGAAAGCACACAGCAATCAAACCATGCTGTTCTTGTCACTCAGGTTAGCACATGGGTAGGTGAACTAAGACCCGGGGGCCAGATCCGGCCCAATCGCCTTCTAAATCTGGCCTGCGGACGGTCTGGGAATCAGCGTGTTTTTACATGAGTAGAATGTGTCCTTTTATTTAAAATGCATCTCTGGGTTATTTGTGGGGCATAGGAATTTGTTCATTCCCCCCCCCCCAATATAGTCCGGCCCTCCACAAGGTCTGAGGGACAGTGGACCGGCCCCCTGCTGAAAAGGTTTGCTGATCCCTGGGTTAGCAGCTTCCCCCTTACCAGTCTGAAGCCTCTGGCCAGTCCCCACTATTATCCTGATTGATCATTGACTATTTTGGATGCCGGATGAAGGCTCAGAATAGAATGCAGCTCATTTGGCACTGCCTGCCTAAAGTACACACCACCAAGTGTTGGTAGGACTGGGAAATGTCTTGCGCCAAATTTTATGCTTACACTGTTTAAAACAGTAATTCAGAAGGCTACAAAATCGACAGCATTCCACAGTGTGACTTGCATGCAACCGTTTGATAAGTAGTGCCCTTTACCTTTTTGACAGATGCACAATGGCTTCCCATTGACTTGCGCCAAACAAGTAGAGTTGTTGATACATGGGTTGTAGGGGGCATCACATGGGTTGTAGCGATACTGGCAAGTCCTTCCAATATAAAATGGAGGACAAACACATAGAAATTGCCCATATACAGTGGACTCGTGGCAGGTGGCTCCATTCAGGCATGGTTCAGAATCGCATTCATTTATATCTTCACTGCATTGCTGCCCTGTCCAGCCTGCTGCACACAAACAACTAAAGGGGGAAGAGAGAGGATAATGAAAAGAGGTGAAAGCAATCTTTTTAAACAACAAAAAATATAAACACTTGCAACAGCCTCCTATATCTGCCCCATTGCTTTGATCTGTGTTTTCAGTACTGAATTACAGTTTCCCCAGGGTCTTTTTCCTCAACAAGTAAAAATAAACCCTGCTACATAGAACAAAGGAATTCATATCTGAGAAAGAGAAGGAGAAAGTGCTTAAAAGTACAGGGAACAATGTGACATATAAATAAAATAGCTGCCCCATCATCACGCTTAGTGTTAACTGACTTCCACATGCAGAAATGGCCACACAAATATATAAGTATGTAAAATGTGCATAGTTTGCTTTCCCATCATTTAGGACCCCACAATGACTCACAGTTGCAAATGCAATTTAGAACAGTATAAAAATACCAATAATCAGTCAAATAGAACAAGAAATTAATTATAGCAGCACAGTCTTAAAGAAAATAAATAGGCAGTAGCTAAGAGTACCGGTATATGAATATTTTCTGCCATTAAAGGCCATTAGGCTTAGCATGTCAGATGAAATATAGCAATGATGGTGCAAGGCAAATGTGCTTGGAGAGAACGTTCCATCATAGGCCATATCTGCACAACGGTATCATACCACTTTAAACGAATCCTTGGAACTGAAGTTTGCTAAGAGATTGCTAAAAGTTATTAGGAGAGTCCTATTCCCCTCACATAGCTACAATTCTTTGAGTTGATTAACAATCAATCCATCTCAGAGAATTCTGGGAATTGTAGCCTCCTGATTTTTTTATTTTGAAAGAAAGAAAGAAAAGTATTTGTGTAGTTTCATTAATTTCGCAAGAAGCTACCTAGGAAGCCAATGTATATTTCTTGCACATCCTCATGGTGCTGAGATTAGATTGTAAAGGTGGTCTGAGAGAAAGGTGGGATTTGAACACAGATTTTACCAAGTTCAGCTATTTTTCCACTTGAGCCTAATTCAGGGAAGATGCGAGTTGTTTTCAGGCACTCACACAAAAAGCAGAAAACTTGCACCTACTGAGCCTGCCTTGTTGTTCTCTGCCAGCCACACATAGGGGCAAACACCTGTAAAGGGGAATCCAATGTGCACAGGCTCTGTCTGCTAATGGGAACCCTGATTGTGCAGGGTTCCCAGTTATAAGGAGGGTCTGTTTGTACACAGAGGCTTTTCTGTACAGACGTTTACCCCAAATCTTGGAAGATAGGAAGGTGACAGGACTGCCAGAGTAAGTGATGGGAAAGATTGAGCCAAAGGGTATGGCCCTAAATCTGAGTGTGTGACCCCCCCCCAAAAAAAACCCTTCTGTTTGCATTTTCTCTCATCGTTAGATGTATCCAACTAAGAACTGACCAGCTGGGTGGGATTCACCTAACAAGCTCCATCGGCGGAAGCCCTATGCAAGGACTTCCACTTGCACAATGGGGCTTTACCCCACACTTCCCTCCCCAACCCCCCAACAATTGGTTCTGTTGGGGGTCAGGAGAATAACAGCACAAGGAGGGAGACTGTTCTGTCTGCTAAGCTGAAATGCTTGCGGATACAGAGCATTCATCATAGTGCAACGTTGACTGCTACCCACTGAAATGAATGAACCTAAGTTACGGCTCATCTACACTCACACTTGTCCAAGCGGTTTTCCTTTTGCCCTGACACTTTCCTTGGCAAAATCTGCTATTTAGCGCTGAATCAGATCCAACAACAATCTGCGGGAAACCTGTTTGACGTTTACTCCAATTCAGCGGTAAAGATCACGTTTCCCTGGGGGAAAGCAGAGGAAAAAGTGGAAGTCTAGTTGAGTCCTTAGTCACGTCCATTCATTTCAATGAGCCGGCTGTGAGCAGACCTAGCATCCCCTGTGAGTTGTACCCAATGCTGTGCCAAAAGGATTCTATTAGTGCAATGGGACTTCAGTTTCCTCTTCTGCCCCCCACATGCCCCTCAGAGTCTGCTCTAGATGGTTCCCCCCCCCCCAATAGCTGATTTGGCTGGTGCCCGATGGGCCATAAGGGACAGGAGAGGAAAAGGAAACTGCATTGCACAAATGGAAGTCCCTTGTGCCAGCAGAGCTGCAGCACTGGATATGGCCCTGAGAGGTTCCCCAGCCCCTTCAATCTCTCTTTCACTCTCAAACACACCTACCCCTGCATGTGAGCGTCTAGAGCAGAGTATACGTAGCCTGGTTTCTGAACTATAAGTTTCCCTAAGTTCTATGGAGGCTGATTGCCGAAGAATTGATACTTTTGAATTATGGTGCTGGAGGAGACTCTTGAGAGTCCCGTGGACTGCAAGAAGATCAAACCTCTCCATTCTGAAGGAAATCAGCCCTGAGTGCTCACTGGAAGGACAGATCCTGAAGCTGAGGCTCCAATACTTTGGCCACCTCATGAGAAGAGAAGACTCCCTGGAAAAGACCCTGATGTTAGGAAAGATGGAGGGCACAAGGAGAAGGGGATGACAGAGGACGAGATGGTTGGACAGTGTTCTTGAAGCTACCAGCATGAGTTTGACTAAACTGTGGGAGGCAGTGGAAGACAGAAGTGCCTGGCGTGCTCTGGTCCATGGGGTCACGAAGAGTCGGACACGACTAAACGACTAAACAACAACAATAAGTTCTGTGAAAGGCAACATTGGTGAGACTGAATGCCCTAATTTAATTGACACAAATGTGCAGTGTACACCTTTATTACTTCTGCTCTCTAAGTGTCCTGATGACAGCCACAGCACTTTAGACAGCCGCCACATGCATTGACATTTCCAGCGCATTTTGAATGGAAACTTGACACATCAGAAACTCCTACATATTAGAAGGCTGCTGTTTCTCCACATTTGAGCACTGGGAGGGAAAAGGAGGAGTGTGGAAGGCCAAGTTACAGTACAGAATATCTACATTTTCAGCATGGAATGAGGGGACTTGCTTTGCCAAGCCTGCCCTTCTCTAAGATGCCTTGCAGTTAATGATGCAGATGACGATAATGAGATGCACCTGTGTTTCCTCTCCAAATAACCCTCATGGCCCTGCTTATAATGGCACTTCCCTACTTGGCTTCTTTTAATTTTAATCAACACTAACTATCTGGAAGCATTTGTTGCCGGTGTGGTGTGCCAAAATAAAATAAACATATTGATGTATGCCTTTTGGAAGGAAAGGACCTTTTTCTTTGTTCTGTACTTCCCTCAACTAAAAATGTCATGTGTGTCACCCATATTGGAAGAAGTAAACAGCATCTTTCTTCTCCCTATCTCAATGCTGTTGGAGTTATACGCTGCCCTTTTGTCCCACAGCCAATGTGAAGCATCACAAATGATGCCACAAAGTGAAGCATGAGACAGGCCTGAGACCTAGGGTGCACCCTGCATGGTTTTTAAAAAGCTGCTGCTGCTGTTGTTACTGCTTTTCAACTCCTAGGTGCCTGTGCATGTGAGCAGAACAGTCCAAATGTGTTCATCAATTTAAGTAGTTGGCAAGGACTATTTCTCCATAAATGCCACCATCAACTTGTGGGGGTAGGATGCCCCCAAATAAACACAAATCATAAGCGGCAGTGGATGGTGTAGTGGGTCTGCACCCTTTACCTGATCTCCTTCTGGCTCCAGTGAGCGGGGGTCGCTCTGGTGGTGCACCCCCCCCCCAGCACACCTGCCCTGGGCGCCAACAAGAAACACTCCACTGCTTTTTCTAGCTGCGACATAATGAAGACTCCTATCTTCAGCTGCAATCTGAATGCACGACTTGAAAACGTGGATACAAAACAGAACACTGGACCTGCTCTAACAAATGAATAAACCAGCCGTATACACAGCATCGTTTGGGGACTGAAAGAAAACGAGCAGGGGCTAGTTAGGCTAGTTGCATGCCTTCAGCCCTGATCTCCTTCCTAACAGAATCCCCATGTGACTTCATTTTGCACGCCTCCCTATTCCTAAGTAACGCCAGTCTCTCCCCTTTTCGATCACTGGGGCTACAATTTACCGTTACACAGAGCTGCTGGAACTGCTTAATGAATCATTGGCTTGTTGTTTGCAATAATGTCATATTTCTATTTGCTGAGACAAAGAGCTGCGAGGTGTTTATTACCTTGGAAATTTTCAGCACTTTTTTTTTATAAATCCCAGATTGAAAAGCAAATGCAGTTAATTGCCTGCCAAACAAAATCTGCTGCAGGTAACGACAGAAGATGTTTTACATTAGAAAGAAGTTGCCAGATTTTGACAAAATGCCCTTGCGTAGCCAGCAGAGCTGACCGTACCAAGTCCTTCTGCAAAAGTGACTTGCATCCCATTGTCTGATGGGAGATAAACAAAAGCTAATGGGCTTTTTCGAGTTTGATGTTTCTTCCAAGCTTAGAATCATAGAATCATAGAATCATAGAGTTGGAAGAGACCACAAGGGCCATCGAGTCCAACCCCCTGCCAAGCAGGAAACACCATCAGAGCACTCCTGACATATGGTTGTCAAGCCTCTGCTTAAACACCTCCAAAGAAGGAGACTCCACCACACTCCTTGGCAGCAAATTCCACTGTCGAACAGCTCTTACTGTCAGGAAGTTCTTCCTAATGTTTAGGTGGAATCTTCTTTCTTGTAGTTTGGATCCATTGCTCCGTGTCCGCTTCTCTGGAGCAGCAGAAAACAACCTTTCTCCCTCCTCTATGTGACATCCTTTTATATATTTGAACATGGCTATCATATCACCCCTTAACCTCCTCTTCTCCAGGCTAAACATGCCCAGCTCCCTTAGCCGTTCCTCATAAGGCATCGTTTCCAGGCCTTTGACCATTTTGGTTGCCCTCCTCTGGACACGTTCCAGTTTGTCAGTGTCCTTCTTGAACTGTGGTGCCCAGAACTGGACACAGTACTCCAGGTGAGGTCTGACCAGAGCAGAATACAGTGGCACTATTACTTCCCTTGATCTAGATGCTATACTCCTATTGATGCAGCCCAGAATTGCATTGGCTTTTTTAGCTGCCGCGTCACACTGTTGGCTCATGTTGGCTTGCTGAAGGATCAATCAAAGCACTTGTTTTTGCCGTAGCTACAGGCCCTTCCACAATACAAACTGTTCAAGGCTGCAATGCTAGAATGCAACCTCCAATCTGCCTGCTCTTAAACATTCCAAGTGCAGAAAGTAGGTACCTGGGTTAAACTTCTCTCTCCAAGTTGAATACACTAAAATGTTCTCCTATAATTGCAACCACCTCATCCTTCCATAATCTGCACTTCAAAAAGCCTGCATTGGGAAGATGAGGAAAAACAACCCATTCATTCACCACCTCCATGGGACAACAAAGCTGCTGAAAGTAATTGTGTCAAGGGCTCATTCAACAACCATTCACTGTATATTTCCTTTCCTGCGCATGCTATCAAGTTTCATTGCAAGCCACCATTTTGGGCAAATCCAGGATGCCGGCTATCGGAACTATACGCGGCTGAAGCCTGCTTAAATAATCTAACAAGCACTATTTGAAATAAAGGCACACATGTTCTGCTAGGTAAAAAAACGTTCTAAAAATAAGCAAATCTATCTTATTTGTAACAGCCCCATCATTATCCACCACCCTGCCATTGATTCCCCCTCCTGCAAGCTGGGTAAGACCTTTTTGGCCCAGTTTTTTATTTATTTATTTAATTTGTTTGTTTGTTTCTTCAGCAAAGAAAAATATTAAAGAGAAATGTGTTCGAATGAATCAAGTTTCCTGCCTTCTGTTGTTTTTGTATGAAAACACTACAGTGAGCTAAGTTAATGGTAGATTAATATGTAATCTTGATGAGGCCAGAGCCTCTCCAGAGTAGTAACTTCTCTAGTCAGGCCACACAACTGAGCCAGCTCTCCAGGAGATGGCTTCCTGGGTTCTATAGTTCTGTGCCAGATATTTAGTTCAAAATTCACACATTACAGGAAGGATGGTGAGGTCCTCAAACCATTATGTAGTAGAAAGTGGGTGTTTATTCTTCCGTGGTCAAAATATAAGGATTTTGACAGCTCACAAAATCCACATTTATTGTCCTGCCATTAATCCCCTTAATTCAAAAGTGGATGGGCATCTTGTAATATCAAATATTTTGATAGTACAAAATTGATATGGACTATTTAAGACCAAAAAAGAATCTGGACATGCCCACATTTTATGCCCCAACAAGGCATTTCCAACATTATACCGCCAGTCTTAGACTGTGCTTTTGGCCTAATATTAATTATTTCTGCCTTTGCCCCAGTATAAATTATTTATCTGTTGCTTATATTTTATAATGTACTTTTGTGTTTGGAGTATCCCTTGGAATAGGTTTGATACTCATTCTACAGTTTCAAAAATTGATGCCTGTATATTGAAAATGGACCTTTGCCACATACTAAAGGTAAAAGGGCATATTCACATTTCCTTTCTAGCCTTTCAAACCTCCCTTATCCTTCTTCAAGTTCCAAAATTCTCAAGGATTAACCCTTTTGAAGTCCACTCAAAAATCCTTAGAATTATTTTTTTAAGAAGACTCCTCCAAACACAGGTATCCCTAGCATTTCACTTTCTTTGCAAAGCTGAAGATAAAAGAGGATATTGACCCTATATGGGGAAGAAAGGCATTTGATAGGAGAAAGCTGGCGGGAGAGATAAAGGAAGGGGACTATTATTATCATAACAGTGAAAGAATATGCCTTTGCATGTGCAGTCTTATACAGGGAAACCTTAGAGGGCTTATGTAGTTATATATATATATTGTTCCTTCCATTCTAATTGATTCCTTCCATTTAATTGGTTCAGCCCTTTTTGCCTCATTCCTTTTCTAATTTCCTATGATTCATTTCCCCATTTCTATGCATTTCTTATCACAGTCTCCCCACTCATAATCTCTTTTATAATAGCAGTAAAATAGCATATTTTTAATACATTGTGTATCAAGTGACGTAGCACACAAAGAACAAAATATCTGAGACAGAGGCACATTGATTATTATGCATTTCTATTTCACTTCATGTGCATGTTACCTTTCCCTCATCACCCTTTAAACTGATGAGCACGCGTGATCATATTTGAAAGATCAGAATTAAAAATCTCAATTTAAACGCTAGTCACGAATAGTTTGAGGAATGGATTTAAGTACTGTGTCCCTTTGCTTTGGTTCACATCCTAAGCTTTGAATCTCCTAACTACTTATCCTTAATTAGTCTCATTTAAAGAGAGATGAATTCTAGAAGGGTAGTCATATTGGTTTGGTGCAGTAAACATAATAAAGCGTGTTACCGCACCTTAAAGACGAAGAGAGGAACAATAAATATGTTGGCCTAAGATGCTTAAAGACTTTTATTTTCAAGTCAAGCCAGTTCCTGTATTAAAGGACAACTCTGGAGTAAATACATAGAAGCTGTACATTGTGCAGTTAATATCTAGAAGGCCACTCCCGTGTTAGTCTGTCAATAAAATATATTCACTAAAATTTATTAGAATTGCCACTTTCACACACATATCTACTGAATTTTATCAATCAATCTAAAGGTGCCTCTAAACTGACGGTATTTTGTGGCAGGAATTTGGGCTCATACTGGCTCAATTAAAGTGGTCAAAGTGTTCTGTTATCCTAGTGCAACAAATCCTTTTAAAGGGACTTTTTGCAGTTAGGAAAGTGATGGGAAATGAACTGAAATGTCAATAATCTTCCTGGATCAGGGTCCTGACAGAGTGTTCTGTTCCTCTACTTTACTGTGTCAATACTGCTGTGGATTTTAGTATATACTACCTCTATGTTTCTCTAGCTCCATGGACTTTCCAAAATGTTGTCTGTGGAACACTCAAAACATCTGATTTGTCGTTTGTTTAAACACAGCGGTGGAGGATTTTTTTAAATAAAAAAAGTTAAAACCTCCATTTAAGTTATTTTTAAAAAGAAATTCTACATTACCCTGCTTTAACAAAAAAAAAAAAAAGCAAAACAAATCCTCAGAGTTCTTCAGAATTACACGTCTACACAGCCTTACAATTTAAGGCGTATCAGGATGCCAGTAAATCCTATCGGAGGTTGCAAACAAAGTCACCAGAAAAAGCCACTGTGAAGCTGGAATATTTAAAAAAATCACATCTTTATTGTTTTAGGATAAGAAAGACACCCACCCACCCCAGATATTATGGAAGAAATGGCATATGAAGGAAAGGGGACACCCCCAGCTCCTAAATTACTGTTGTGATTTCAATTTAATATGGTTGTATTCCAGCCAACATACACACATACATCCTGGATCAATGAAAGAATGACAGTGGAATAAGAATTTGATTTCTGGAATCTTGTGTGAATCCAACAAAATCCAGCAGTGCATGCATGGTCAATTTCCCCTTTGTTATCAAGTAAGAAAACCCTGTCAAAGTGCTGTTTGAAAACGTAAGTGAAAGGAAATAGGACGTTCTGCAGCTCCCATCAGCCCCTGCCAGAATGGCCCATGGTGAGGGATGATGGGATTTGTAGTCCGAAACATCTGGTGGGCACTGGTTTGGCGAAGGCTGATCTAGGGCATTCTCTCTCTCCCTACTGCATCATGCTGAATGGCTTTAAAGGGATCCAAATATAACAATGAAACTGAAATGGTCAGCCTCTAGCTCATAAAGGCCCACATTAATTAGACATGAAACAACTGCCCTTCCATTTAATTGCATACTAAATATAAATCCCAGCGATAAAAACGTCACATATTTTACTGAAATGTTAGTTTTAACAATGTTTTAAAGGCCAATATATGATTACATTGCATATTGTGCCTGTTTTATAGTTCTCAGAAAAGCAGGGAATTGGGAAGAACATTAAAAATGAAGTAGATACCATCTTGGATGGGTGAATTGTCTCAAATACACAAATAAATAGATTGTGATCCCTCAGAGGTTATTTTACAGGCATTCAAATTATTACAGTTGTTCCTTTTGCTTGTCTACAGAGAGAAACAGTAACTCACCAAATCCTATATAGGCATATCACATTCTCTCTTCTTGTCTAGCGTCTCTCTTTAGCCTAATCTTATCTCACAAAGCACTGCACATTGAATATTAACACTGAAAGCATTATGCTCCATGTTTCAATGGCACTGAAAAGGTTCTAGATTTTTGTGTGTATGTGTGTGTAGACGTAACATGCACTGCAAACGGAAAGGGTGAGAATTGACATGCAGGTGTTGTAAGACAAAGCGTGTTCTCCTTCATGGAGAGCACGTGTTGCGGTGGGGGCCGCCAGGACACTCCAAAGTTGGGGGGCGGGCTAATTGATCGTTGGCCACTGATGCGATTGGGGCTTCCCTTGTTGTTGGGAAGAAGTTAATGTTGCCATTTATTGATTGACAGCCAGAAATAGTAAAACTCCTTGCACGAGGCTAGGGCTTCCTCTTTTCGCCCGTGCATCAGATTGCCCGTCCCTCCCTCCCTAGAATAGGGTTGTTCGCTTTGACCTTGCTATGCCTGTCATGGGGTCGTCTGCTTTGGAGCGGGGGCCTGGTAGGAATTTTGTCCATCTGGCTGATTGGCTGGGGCCATTTGGTTTTTGCCAAAGATAGACATCCTGGGAGAGAAGACTAGGAAGATGCACAGGTTGCATCTGCCGCAGTGTCTATCAAGAAAGACCTTATTAAACTTTTGAAGATACCACTTAAAAGAAAGAGGGCTGTATGCAATGCAGCCCAACTCCAAGTAGATCAATTAAAATCAATATATTTAAATTAGTGATACTAAATATAAACTATCGATTTCAATGGGTCTTCTCTGAATATCACTTAGGTGGATGCAACAAACAAACCCGTTTTAAAAAGCTCAAGTCAAAATACATCTTTCTCCACACTGTGCAGTAAAGATTATGCTCAACCATTAACAAGATTTACAAAACTTCATATTTAATTAAGCTTTTCGAGCCTGCGTAGATTCTTAAAATTTTAAGAGCAAATTTGCCATTTGAGCAAACTGAAGTGTTCGAAAAGGAAAGCTATATTGCTGCAGGTCATATAAAACAGTAGGTAAAAGATATAAGTATGAACACTTTTATTTTTTTAATCACATTAGTGTTGTGTAATATGTGGCACAGTGTTAACAATACTGAAATTCAAAACTGGGAGCAATGCTTATATTTTTTAATAAGCCCATCTGTTATGAGGCAGATTTCACAAAGTTTGTTACTGTGAAGACTCAAATTAAACTGTTTCCCCTGGGTGGGGCAGCATTCCTGCAACCCCAAGGGTAAAGAATAAAGTCATAGCCACACTATATGTTTAAAGCACTCTGTCATGGCTTCCTCCAAAGAAACTTGGGAACTATAGTTTAAGGGTGATGGAAATTCTAGCTCTGTAAGGGGGTAAACTACAGTTTACAGGATTCATTGCGGGAAGTCACAACCAGGTGATTTAAAAGTTCTTTAAATATATGGTGTGTGTCAGGGGACTGCCATCAGAACAGGGAAGGGAAGCTGAGGGGCAGTTGGGTTACAGGGAACCTCCGAAAATCTTGCAAAGCAGTTCCTCTTCCTGTGGTGGGGAAAGCCACACCTCCAGTGGGGAAGAGAAGAAGGAACCAAAGGATGCTGCTGGGAGCCTCAGCACCGCTCCTAGCCAAGCCGGTCAGGAGCCATCGCCCACTCTGCGCAGAGGTGTAAAACGCAAAGAAGGAAGTAAAAGGCTGGGGGTGACTAAGCTATTATGTTGGGGGAGGACCCGGAAACGACCACTCCTGGATTCTGCTAGCGATTGAGGCAGACATGAACTTGTGGTACTGCACTATAAATAGTTTTGCACCAAAATAAAAACCTGTAAAAGACAGGTCTGAGCCCTGACGGGTTACTCACGAGCAACCACCATTGCCATCTGACAGTGTGGATGTGGCCTAAGGGGGAGAAGGACGACATTCCCCCCTCCACCAGGCTGATTGCTATTTTATTTTTGCAGGAACAATACCTAAGAAAAACATTTACTGTCATATCCAGTCACTCTCCGTGTGCAAGTTATAGCTTAAGCCTTTTTTTGTTTTTTGTTACCTGTCACAATAGAAATGACCCATTTTTTAAAACTTGGGCTTACTTTATGACTAATTTCTGAAGAACTATCCCCTAAATATTTTATTGCTGTCCCTTCCAAATATTAAAGTAGAGAGGGAGGGAGGCATCCATGACTCTTATGCAGATGTACATTTTTTACATGTGAAATTTTTCTCTCTGCTTCATGAGCTTTGGAGATAAAGTCCTCCTTTTAAAAACTTTTATTACCTTCTTTACATAGCCAAAGAGGCATTTAATGGAGGCCAATGTGATAATTACGTGTTCTGAATGTGCCCGCTTTTGTCCTAGTAAAAAAGGAGCCTCTTCTTTTTCATAAAAAAGCTGTACTAGGACATTGTTTGCAGTAGTCGTTCTCTATAATACTTATTGATCTAACATAATAGAAGAATTTAAATTGCACACAGAAACAAGATGGCTATAAAATAAAATTCAATTATCTGTAAAAACTGGGAAAGCGGGGGGAAGGATGCTGAATTTTTCAAAAATCACTTATACTGAAAGAATTTCACATTAGTAACATGTTCCCCTAAAAAAAAAGCAATTTCCAAAGTAAAGTAAGATATACAATTGTTATGTGTCATTTCCTAAATGCACGGTTTTTCTTCTCTGCCAAAATAATTTTTGAATAGGGTACTTTAATGGTAGACTTTTAGCTAGTGAAATAAAACATCAGTGTGGGTGAATATGCTGGACACAAAGCAATAAGACATATCAGCTTACTTTTGATAACATCTGTTATTTATATTTCTGAGGAGGGTGTCAAAGGTGACATTATATTATATTATTGCAGCTTTTGTTATTAATTATGGGCCGGATTCAACGAAATAGTTGTGCTAGCAGCAGCCAGCGCAATTATTCCTGCTAGTGCAATGGGGCTTTTCCTACTCTCCTGTCCCCATGCCCCCCCCCCATGTTTCCCCAAATTGGTCCTGGAGAATTGGGAGAAGCCCCAGAGCTGTGCACATGTGGGCTGGGCAGGGAGGGGAGAGATAAGATTCTTCCATCTGGCAAGCAAAAATGCTTGTGCTGGTGGAAAAATCCCATTACTGCAACATTTAAGTCCACCCTCTATTGCTGTTGATGTTGAGCAGACATAGTAACTGGAAACAATTGCCTAAGACTACCATTGCCATTGGTGGAACTGAAAGAATGTGGAACACAGAAAGGCAGGCTTACATGCACGATGACCCAGAATGCAACCCCCGCGTAAATGGGGCGTTGCCTGCATAGGAAAAATAGTTCCTCATAGTTTCTGGACATTTTTCTGCATGCTCAGAGTCACCAAAGTAAGACATCTCCAGGCATGCATACTGTATTGGCCCGAATATAAGCCGCATCTGAATATAAGCCACACCTTTAAAATTCAAGGGGGGGGGGACAATACCCAAATATAAGCCACTCCCTTAAAATTCCACAGGCACTCACACCCATTGTGTTTTACCGTATGTCTGTTTCAGCAGCAATATCGTAAATTGTGTCCTCCCTAAAAGAGGGCATGTGTTGCGGTGAGGCCTGGAGACTGACCTCTTGGTTGTGGGTGGGTATATTGGACAGCAACAACACCCAATTGGTAGGTCCCTCGTTGCTAGGTTGAATCTGGCCAATGGGGTGCAGTCTAAATGGGTCGAGGGACCTATTTATACCTATGCACGTGACCGAGTTTCCTCTTTTGGCGCATGCATCAGAAAACCCACCCACCTCTCCCTATATGTAAGGCATTTTGCGATTGACCTTGCTATGCCGTTGTGTGTCATTGGGACAGGGGCAAGGCAGGAATTTCCCCCACTTGGCTGATTGGCTGTTGCCATTTGGTTTTCGCCTACTGTGTAGCAAATCGTCACAACTTGTAAGGTTGCGGATAGGCTCTGGTTCAAGTGATAGGGATGGGAGAACGGTCTCGCCATCCCTACGTGAAAGGTATTCCATTAAAGGAATCCAGGGACTCAACTTGGTTTGGTCAACCCCCGAGAGGGGGTTGTGCCCGTGCCTGAGTCCAGGGGAGCATCTGGGGAGTGAACATAGTCTGTTCCCGGGCTTTTCACCTACCTTTGGTGTTCACCCTTGGCTGACCAATGCTGGTGCCCTGGGTCAGTGCTACCTGCAAGGGTGCAGGGAGCTAGTCGAACCAGAGCCTATGCAACCACTCACTTTTCTGTAATCAATAAAGTTGTGGCCTAAATTCTTCCAAAAACCAAAACTAAAATTTGAGTCAAATGTGTGTTTATTTAGGGGGGAGGTCATTGGGTCTGAACACGCAAAAGCCAATTTTTGTAACGTTGCGAATTTAAGCTGCACTTTAACTTTTTATGGTTGGACTTTGGAAAAAAAGTGAGGCTCCTATTCAGGCCAATATGGTATATACTGTACAGGTGTATACACTACTTTGGAAAGTTTGGGGAAATGCAGAACAGGAAAGGCTTATGTTGGGTACTAGGGTGCAAGGGAACTTAAACAGATCCCATTAGGATTGTGCCTTCACTCTGAGACCAAAACTAATTGTTTGGGGGGGGGCAGAAGCCCCAGGAAACTGGTGGCCAACCCCTCCTGAGAAACAACATACCCTTTTCCAGAAACACAACCTTAAGTTTTTATTAATTTTTTTGTGTGAAACAGTAAGTATGACTTTTACAGCGGTTCTACATATTGTACATTTATGTGAAATTGCTTATTACTCATTCTCCATGGTTCAATGGGATTTAATGCTAGTGGCAATTCCCATAATACTTTCAAAATTTTGCTTCTTTGTGTATGTCATAGACATTGGCCATGCATGAAATATCTCATCTGTACCAAACACTGATGGATGGGTTTTCCTTTCATTTCTAATGAGCCATTGTAAAGTGCCTGCACCATTTTATATTTGTTTGTTTAAACTTCATTTTTTCTAGGATTTCTCTAAAGATGTCACTGTGCTTTCAGAAAACCATTGAATCAAGGGCAAAAGAACAAACAAAATTGATTTTGTTATGACTCATCTGCAGCAGACATGTATTACAAAGGGTTTAGATTAGAAATAATGAGGTCACTAAGTTTCTTTTTTTTTTTTTTTTGCACCTTCTCTTAGTTTTCTCTGTTTATACGTCCTGCAATTTAAACTTTTCTCAGCCACAAGTGGCATGGTGGGGCTGTGCTACTAACCTGACTGCAGTCCAACTGAGTTGCTGCAGCATACAGGGATGGAGACAGGGAAGGGCATGGTAGTGGTGAGGTTGGCATTGTGCAAATGCACTAGTGGAGCCAATCTGGCATCCCTGCCCCTCTTGGTTTTGGTATGCTATAGTGGCTCAGCCGGACAAAAGTTAGGTAAATGGCACAACCCCACCATGCCCTCTGCAATGGAGGGTATCTCAGACCCAATGCATGTCTTCCTAACATTGTGTAGCTGCAACCTGCCTTTGTGACTCCAGTAAAATTTGAAAAATGGAGGCTGGATCACATGAATACTTCCCACACCACTGTCCCTCCACACTGGGCAATTGATGCTGGAATGCATTCATCTGGATCCGGTGGGAATTCACTAAAATCTAATTCATCCAGCACCCATACAGGGAAATAACCATACTTCAACTCAATGTTATCCCAGCACTGTAATATCAGTCACTATGCCAAAGTGTCCTGCCGCCAGACTAAGAAAGTCTAAAAAAAAAATAGTTCTTCTTATAATAAAAGGTTACATGATATTTTCTTCATTACTGAATCAAAATTTCCTTGTGGCTGTTTAATGAGATTCATTCTATTTCCCATAGGTAGCAAGCATGTCTGATTTTTCTTTCACAGAGAATTTAGCCTGTTGCTGTTACCACTATGTCAATAGCTTGCACAGGTGACCAGGGTGTTTGTCATATTCATTCTAGGTTCTTCTACTCACTATCTTACATATCTACGGATTTTGGTCTGGTCTTGTAGCCAGTTCAACCTATGTTAGCCTACAGACTTTGACTTTAGCTGGAGTAACACAAATAACAACTTATACTGCTGTTGCTAAAGACTGTTGGTAGGATCTGGTTCCTTACTTACTGTTAAACAACTTATTTTTTTCCTAAATGACTGTGGATGCTTCTAGACTGTCACTACTTTTGACTGGGAGTCAAATCACATGCCAGCAAATTTATATTGTGGAATTTCAGTTGAATGGTGTGTCTTGAGCAACAAATCTGCTTCCTGAAAAGATCAGGTGGAAAGTGATAGGGGCAGGCATGCCAGGCATCCCCAAACTCGGCCCTCCAGATGTTTTGGGACTACAACTCCCATCATCCCTAGCTAACAGGACCAGTGGTCAGGGATGATGGGAACTGTAGTCCCAAAACATCTGGAGAGCAGAGTTTGGGAATGCCTGTGATAGGGGAATGCACTGGAAAGTGTGGAATAGCATCTGACCTCCCTGTAAACAAATAGAATGAATGCTCATTAAGTAGCCAGGATCATCTATTCTCCATGCAAACCAACCAGGATGAATGCTGAATAAACAGGTCATCATAGTCATCCATGAATGGATGGCACCCTTTCCCATGAGTGCACATTCTCCTTCTGTGAGTGCAAGCAGATAAGTTGATCCCACCTTGTAAGCCATAGATTGAAAGCCATAGATTTCTGTTTCATCCATCTTAGTGATTTAATATGCTTTTTTTATGGTTAAGTGGTCTCTTGCTTGTGTTTGTCACTCCAACTGCCACTACGCCCAAGTTACGGTTAAAGGGCTGGCTTGAGAGAAGCGCAAGTTAAGCATGGCTGCAGCTTTGCATACGTAATGCCTTGAGTTGGTCATCTCCCTTGCAAATTAGTGTGCCTAAACCATGCATCTCTGTAAATGACTGGATTTTTTTCCACATTGGTATGGAGCTGGAAAAAGCAAATTGGAATATAAATGTTAATTTAGATGCTGAGTTCAGCTTGCCTTCTGCTACTTCTGGCAAGGCTATAAACTGCTGTTGCCTTACTGCTTTCGACTGCACCTTCCCCAGCAGCAGTCAACAGCTTCAGCCACAGATGGAGAATCTGTATAGTGCTTACTGGTCCCAGATGCCAGGCTCTGGAACACTTCTTGCTAGCAGCATCTGGCTGTTTCCCTGGCAATCTATCAGCACTTCATGTCCAGCTCTTCCTCGGGTTTTGTGCTGAGCTGCTTCTCAGACCATTTTATAGTTTGGCTGTTAAACTTCTGCCTGGCCTTAAGTTACGCCCATGGTGGAAATGGAAGGTGGAGGGAGGGATGAGGCTGAAACTTCATTATATCGGTAGCAAGATAATGAGAACATCCATATTGTAGGCAGGGAGCTGGGCACGGCTGTTAGTAGGCCAAACACAGAAGAATACAATGATAAGTGGAGGGTTCCAGGACCCTGCTGCTTGCCTTTATCTGTTCATCTTGAAATTTGGGGAGGGTGCTTCATCACATATCTTGTTTATGCTTGAGTCCCTGTTCCTAAAACATCAGAAAGCTTACACTCTCTGCAGTGGAAATAATTTAGTTAAAACAGTGAGCATGTATCAGTAGAAATACTACATCAAGTAACTGACATTTTCCTTTACTGCCTCATCAAAGCAATTTTATTTTATTTTTTACCTGTGGCATTACAAACATGAAATCAAGGGCAGGTGGATCCACAGATAAGGATGCACAAAGATCACTGTATGACCAAACTGCAGATTCAGACCTATTTCTTCATAAATGGCTCAGAGGCGGAGTTAAGCATTGCAGTTCTCCTTCAGGTCCGACCCAGCCCAGTCCACAGTTGATGCCATGGTGTGACTCTATCCCTGCAGTGTGGGATGTGGAGTGCATTAACAAATAACGGTGGAACACACCAATCTGTCTCTGGAAACATCAAGTAGCCCCCCTACCCCTCAGTATTATTTCTCTTCAGAGAGGGGCAAACGAGTCACCATTTTAATGGCAAGAGAACAGTTTGAATTTGATGCTGATTGTATCATAAGTTAATTGTTTAATATATGACTTCACACAGGCTGGGTGGCTGGGCAAACTTCCACGCATTTCAAAAGATCCCTTCCACCCCACAAACCACCATCCTAAAATCATTCAAAAATTTCACCAACATTCGACCAAATAAAAAGTGCAGTATGTCCAACTCACTTTTCATTTTCAATTTGTAATGGACTGTTGCGTCCTTGTACAAATTCAGCACAACTTGCAAATACTGCACACTGCATTTTGCATACCTCGTAACATGCTTCAGCTCTCTGGTTTTGCCTGCTCTGAACAAAGACTGTGGCTTCCCCATCCAAGCAAAATGAGACCTATTAAATAACTGCTATATTGCTGCTTGCCCAGAGAGAAGACTTTTGTTCATTCTTCACTTGTTTCTCAGAACAGAGGTACCCTAGTGAAAAACCCTAGTGAAACATAAAACTCAGAAAAACCTGCTATCAAAACATGGTAAACATTATTCAAGCCAATGTTTCCGTTTATATCTGCCAATAAAGCAGAATAGGTACCCCTAGTATCTTGCATGAAGAACTAGTAATGTTAAAAAGGCCCTATTTTATTCCCCATCAGGTGGAGGAGTCAAGGAAATGGTCGCTGTGGTGAGCAGAGGTTGAGCATATTTGCTGCCAGAATTGGAAAAGCACATTTAAATATTTGTATAGCTGCCTCTCGTAAGTTACCTATAGGTCCCTATTGGATGCAGGTGGTTGAGAACTCAATAATACAAAGCTACAAAAGTACAGATGCAAATAATGCAGCTTATATCATCATCTGAACAATCACTCCCTTTCAGAATAATTAGAAAATTAGTTTTCCTTACATTATGCACAGCCGCCAAAATCCAGCAGAATCTGAACACACACAATATTTTTTGACACCATTTCCCAGTGTGCAATATATTATTGTATTCTTCACTTATTTCCTGTGGGTGACATCCCATGATAGCCATACTCAGAGTAGACTCACAATTAAAAACAACGGACTTAAGTCACCCTCTGAATGGATTAGATGCAATAGCAAAATTATTTTTCTATTAGATAGGGCTGTGCACGGAGGCCCAAACTGAACAGGACCAGTTGTGGGGAACTGGATATCACTTGTGTTGGGTTGAAACAGTCTCAGACTGCTGCCCATTAGGCTGCGAGGTCCAGAGCAATCTGAGGTTGTCAGGGGACAGGGAGTCAGGCATGAAGGAGAGCCAAGCATCAAACAGGAAAAAGAAAAAAATATGCAAAAAAGAGACCTACCTTACCAGCTGTGTCTTTCTGGGGGAAGCTGGATGGGTGGAGTGCCTTTGGATGTGGAGTGTGGGCTTTCCCACTTGACCTTTCCTACCCGTCCAACCTCTCCTCTGCCTCCTAAAGCAGCACTACACTGGTAAACAGAGAATTTGATCCTGCACAGCGTAGGTTTCTGCTTCTTTGTGAGGGACTTCCTTGAAGGGAAGATACTTGTAAATGAGCAGTACCCTGCGGAACTGAACCCTCTTGCTTCCAGATGGGGTGTGAGAAAAAGGGGTGCCTCCTCCTTCCTCACTGTATATCTAAATTTGGGGTTTAAATAGGGTTTTTTTAAAAAACAAACAAACAAACAAACAAACAAACAAACAAACAACAACTCTATTTAAACAATAGCTGGGCATTTTGAACCTACTCTTTATCTGAAAAGGGTCCCAGAGTGGCTTGCATACAAGTAAATCAAACAGGACAGTTCCTTCCTGCAGGGTTATAATCAAAAACAGGTGTGTGGAACCTCTTTCCTTCAGGCCTAACTAGCCGATAATGAGTCCCAATTTGGCCTGCTAGCCTGTTTTCCACAAGCCATGCCCACCTGCCCACACCTGCCATCATATGGGATGTCAGGTGTGGCACAGGTAGAGACACAGCTGCCAATACGCAATGAGGAGCCTCAAAGTGGACTTCTGCTTGGCAAGGGAGGCTTGCTATGACTGCTAAGTTGCATGACCAAACCCTGTGCAGAGGCTCTCTGCAGAAAGCAGGTGTGGAGTCAGTTGCCTAACAAATGATAGGCAGCAACTTGAAGTCTGAATTGGCTTGGGTTCTCTTTTTTAGTGATTGCTATGCTAGAAAGGTAAAAAGAAACAGCCAGCTAATGCAATACCTGTTTCAAGTGACAGGTGATTAGGTCTCTGCCCCCTTACCCAAGTAGCCTGATGAAGTTGGGGGGCACTCAGGATCCAGTCCACCAGCTGGATCCAGTTCCCCACCCCCTGACCTAAAAAGACATGTCACAATGTACTGGAATCTGTTCTTGCTACCCTGTTCCCAATACATCATGGGAGAGATACACTAATCTTCTCCCCTCTTTCTATATGGAGGCCCCTGGAAATTTCCAGAATGTGCCTTATGCTCAGGCATTCCTGCAGACCGGTGTTTCGCAGACTTGGGTCTCCAAGTTTGCCTTTGGACTACAATTCCCATCATCCTTGACCACTTGTCTTGCTAGCTAAGGATGATGGGAGTTGTAGTCCAAAAACAGCTGGAGACCCAAGTCTAGGAAACACTGCTCCAGACCAGACTCTGCCAGTAGCATTTACAACTAAATGCCTGGAAAAGGTTAAAAACCTTAGCTTTTCTTCAAGCCCGCACTGAGGAAGTGGTTCTGTTGCCTCCATGAAAACAAGCCATTTCATAGTTGTATGCACAGTCGCACACCTTTTAAGCTCTAATGTAATAAAACCCATTGACATTCCTAGGAGGCGGAGTCAATTTCTGTAATTGGCATTGAAATAATCCTTGAACTCACTATTGGACTCATGATGAGATTTATTTCATATCAGATAAACCAATCTTGTAGAGGGAATAATAAATCTTATGCATTTAAAGCCGGCCACACACTCAAATGGGAAAGGGGGGGGGGAAGACTTTTCATCAGCAAACCAAACAACTTGTGATAGATGGGCAATTAAATAAATAAGGATGATTCGAGTTAGCTTATTAAATCTTACAAAGCTTTTGCATTCAGCCTTACTCCAAAATGTGCAGTCAAGTAGTCCGTGATGACCTTTCCCTGCCAGCAGGATCATTTCATGTCAGCACCGACAGAATGAGAGGAATGAAAGATTCGCTCTTGGAATGCTTTTGAATCCTTTCGTTCTGACACTGAAAAGCTTGGCACAAAAAGACCTACAACTGCTTATCAAAGAGCTGTAAACAAATACAGAAGCTTTTAGGACTGTGGGTTGGTGTGATCATCTGCAACACCACAAAGATGAAGCCAAAAGCATTGCTTTTAAAACCTTGGAATGGACAGAGGAATCCAGTTGCATCCCCCTTCTTAGAGAAGAAACCGAATGAAAGGAAACTGAAAGAGCAAGGATACCAAAACACCTCATTTGTATTGATTAGTAGAAAGCATTCAGAGATGGTACAATAAATGGCCTTTTTGTTTGTCCTTAGGAGCAAAAAGAAAAAGAAAAAAAGATGATGGTATTAAATCATTAGGAGAACTCTTTAACACAGCTGCACTGCTTTCTCCCTTACAGCACTGCAAGAGTTACCTCCCATAGCGTAAACTTTGGGAAATGCACAAGGATCGCAACCAGGTGAGCATTTCCCACCTGACTGGCATCTTCATTTCAGGCAGCAAAATATATCAACACATCTGATGAGTTGTGTGATCACTGAACGTAACAACCACAAACCCACTCCAGAGTTAAGTATGCATGAACTCAGAAAAATTGCACTTAAATCTGTTTTGTTATTGTGCTCAGTGGCACCAAGTAATAGAATACATTTGTTGTTGTTTAGTTGTTTAGTCGTGTCCGACTCTTCGTGCCCCATGGACCAGAGCACGCCAGGCACTCCTGTCTTCCACTGCCTCCCGCAGTTTGGTCAGAATACATTTAAGTAACACCATTTGTGTGATAATAGTATATTTAAGGAAAGAAAACAGTGAAACTGATGGCAACAATGATGAATGCTCAGGAGGTTATTAGTTGTCTAAAGTAGTGTTATTTTACATTATCATGAGGGTGGGGGGATGATTTGCTTAATACTGAGTTAGGAAGATGTTTCATTAAGACATACGCACACACCTATTCCAGCTGTAATTCAAGCACTCCAAGACTGGCTTTTTGAACTGGTTGTGCTGATCCCACATTTTGAGGATGTGGAGAGCGGGTTTTGTTGCACATACTAAAATCCTACCAAACATTGCTAAGCTAAAAAGTGGGCAGAGGGAGATAGAATTCAGTTTCTTCTCCTGCCAAAGAACCAGTGGTCAGAGGTTTAGCTTTTTAAAAATAACTACATGAATAGGAAAGAATTCATCCGTCAATTTTGGTTTCTCGCTTTTCCAATCTTAAATTCAGTTTGCAATGTTTTTTATTTTTAAAGTGCTTATTAACGTCTGCAATCTTTTTTTTAAAAAAGTGCTTATTAACGTCTGCCAACATATCAATACACATTTCTGATAATAAATATGCTTTTGTATGCAAGCTTGCTTATTAGAAACACTTTTTCAAACCATTTCTTCCCTATCTCTATCCATTAACACATCTCTGTTTCCTCAACTGGAGAGAACAACTCCGTATTCTGCTCATAACTGTGAATGCAGTTCCCCCATTCAGCTAGATATGCATGCTGAAGCCTGCATGCCACTTAGTGTCTTGACAATTGGGAGAAATGTCCAGACTTGCACACTTACCTGCAACACACTGTCTCTTGATCTTCTTCAACAAATGTGCCCTGGAAAAACATGGATCTCCCTAACCCCCACCCTCACAATGCCACTGCTCCAGTTTATATCAAAAGCTGTTTGCTATGCAGCAATTTTGAAATCCAGCAAATGTACAAATAAAATGTCACCACTGGAACATCCAAATCATTTAATGGTAGAGAAGATGCTCCTTACCGGAAGTCATTGAAGAGATCAATGCAAGTGCCATTATTCTTACAAGGTGCAGAGTCACACTCATTGGATTCAGATTCACAAAATGGTCCTTCCCAGCCAAGGAGGCAGACACACTGGTAGCCCTGAAAGGAAGTAGGGGGGGGACACATTAATTAACTCCTTGTCAATATCTCAGTGTTGACTGCATTAACAATATAACTTTGGGGGACCTTATTGCTTTTTAGTTCCATTAATCATTGGAAAATGTTGAACCCCAGTATCCACTTGGACTGATGCAAAACTGGAAAAATTATATGATTATTAAGAATATTTGACCAAATAACAGCACAGGACCTATTCATGAGCTGCCACAGTGGCACAGGAATCATGACAGCAATGTTTAAGGCTGGGATTTTCTAATAGTTTTGGTGTTGAGCTTATCTGCACAGATTCTGCCCAGACCCAATCCAATCTCATTCCTTGATCTCAACAAAAAGCAAGGTCCCCCCCCCTCAACTGGAACCACCAAATTCCATGTATAAATATATTTAAATGAGATGCTTCTTCCATCCCTAGTAATGTATGAAAGGCTGATACCACATGGAAAGGACAATTGTGTCTTTCTCACCCCATGGCTGAAGGTCCTATACAATTAGTCCCATTCATGGTATCACATCAGAAGCACAAAAATGCAGAACTATGAGTTGCTGTTGCAGTCTTTGCTGAAATATCCAAAACCACTTTATGAAAAATGTAAGGAGAGAGATGTAGTCTGTACCAGTAACAGAAGTAACTCCAAAACCGTTAGAGACGACCTGTCTTCTCCTGTATAAAAATGGAGCTGAGCTATTTCCCTTTTGCTCTAATTCTAACACTTTCAGCAAGAAGAAAAGTTGGGGTGAAATATGACTGCCCACTAGAAAATGTAGCCAAATAATTCTGCTTTAAATTGTTTGCCAATTTGAGTTTTGGTTAAAAGCATCTGAATTACTGCTCTCAAAATAGGCAGTGGGCTAGAATTGAACTTTCTCAAAACTCTACTTCTTGGAATAAAAGATCTTTTATGTAGCAATAATCTATCATGCTTTGTATCTGTCATGTTGAACAGCCCTTTTAAATGGAAAAGAACAAAATGTGCAAGTCCTGATTATAGAGGAAAGAACTCCAACTCTGTATGAGATTGTTAAATGGTATGGACCAGTTAATCAAGTAGAGGCAATTGCTGTAAAACTCTGAAATAAAGATAGAACATTCAGACTCACAGACGTATCTAAAGAGATTGATTTTAGAGATCTTGTGCTCATCCTTTATTAAGAACTGTGAAGGTCTTTGTAAAGAGGTAGTATATGTTTTTAACAGCTTTCTGCTCTCTGTCGTATAGGGGAAATAAAGCAATGCTTTTTGTTAGTATTGATTCATAAACAAGGAGGTCAATAGGACAAGCTAGATGTACTTATATAGACTTGCACATTTTGAATTTTCTCTGGTTTTTACTAAATCACGATTTCTCCATATAAAAAAATCCCTCCATATAAAAAAACGCATGTTATAGGGAAGGGTTATGGCCCTGAAATCTAGATTTCCAAGATTACGATTGTATGTGCATGTTTATTTTTGTATGGAGGGGACATGAATTCCAATGAAGGGGTACAGGCCTGTCTTATTTAGTGAGAACTAGTGCCTAGAGTAACTGAAGCTAGATTTTGCTTGTATCTATGCTAACATTAGGAGCTAAATATCATCTATGGCATATAATATGTAATGGTGTTTTCACACAAGCAAGTCCTCATTCAATATTGGCATGTGGGAGTAATAAACTGGCATGTGTGTCTGAATCTTATTCATCCTTAGTCCTTATGGAATAGAAATGTCAAATCCCTCAAGAAATCACAAATGTGTCAAGGTTTACAAGGTTTACAAACTCATCTTCTCACATTTCACAACGCCATACCTATCACAACAGAAACTTGCAAAACACTGAACCTTGTGCATCCTCACCACAACCTTTGACTCCTAACAGGACCACCGCTCTCCTCCCCAAACCCTTAAGCACTTGTATGTCCTGGCATACATACTATACACACAGACATGCCTGTCACAGGAATTCCAACACCTTTTCATCACTTATGTAAAGAGATGCACCACTGCACGTTCCATTCTAGAAGCCTGACTTTCTTTTGCAGGAGCAGCAAAATGGGGGGGAAAGTCCAGAGAATGTCTGCCTCTGCTCCAAAGAACAGAGCAAGACATGTCTGTCCTCATTGTGCTGAGAGACACAGAGGGAGAAACCTGGGTCTTTGCAGTGAAGCAAAGACTCAAAGACAACCTCACAGGATGTGACACTTTGGACCAGTATTTTTGGAATACAGGTACTGTCATCCCTGGCCACTGGTCTTGCTAGCTGGGATGATGGGAGTTGTACCTGTAAAAGCATCCAGTATTTACAACTGCTGCAGACATGCAGAAGAGTCACACTGACCCCGGTTCTCACTGTTACCTAGCATGCAAACAGTTGGGAAAAAGTGCCTCTGAAGTCATGCATCCAGGCCAAATAGAATTATTGAATGTGCTTTCTGTTTTGAAACTGTGAGCAAATAAACAAAGGAAGATAATAATGCCCTACTACTCACTGCAAACTTCAATACACTTATAACGATATGTGGTCCAACAAATCAGCATTTTTTAATATTCTTAAAGGAACAAGATAATTGCTGTGAGCAGCAGGTGGGGAGAAAATAAAGCTAAGTTATTTTGCCAAGTATATAGCCTTTACTGAGCAAGATGCCCGGTGCAGTAATTTTGCAATTATAAGAACAGCAGTTCTTTACTTCATATTGAAGAAAAAGTGTTAATCTGCAGTAGAAAAGGTCAAACTGAGAGCAATTTGAAGAGGTGTGGGCACACAGACACACACACCGAGAGAGATAGCGAGAGAGAGAGAGAGAGAGAGGGAGAGAGAGAGATATGATGGCATAGGGACACCTGTGTATCTTCATCTAATTAAGTGCTTGAGCATTTAGGAAAGCTTTATTTTCCAAGCACTTGCATCCCTCTTACTCTTACCACATTGCAGACATAAGATTCATCATTTCTGAAGTCTCAGACTATGTTATGCTACTGGAGAATAGCTGTGGAACATCTGGCAAACAAACAGAGCAATGTACGAAGCATCCATCACAGGCAACAAGTGGTCTGCATCCCAATTATGCAAAATCTTCTGATTAATCCTTTGCAAGTGTGGCTGGAGCGTGGCTTTAGCACTAAACTACTAAGGGCTTCAGTTCTACATGATATATCCAGCATTATATAAACTAGGAGGACTTGTGCAGAACCCAGGTGGTGATCCTTAAAATAAATTGAACACCGTTCTGTGATCCAAAGTGCTGTGAACACATGAGGCATGTTCAGGTTCCCTATTACTACTGCTGGTCTTTTCTGAGCCTTCTTGAAGAAGCAAGTATGGGAAGGACCTGCAGAATAATAGCCAATGAAGCACAGGGAGCTGCAAGCAAGAAGGAAAAGCATCAGGCTGTGCCTCAATGCAGGCTCTGAAGTGTTCTTTAGGCAGGTACACGGCAATGCTTTTGAACTAGGACCATGCACCGGATTCAGCCAAGGCCCAACTATTAGGACAAATGAGGCATATTTGGAGGGACTCAGGCATTGGACCAATGCCACAGATTGCTCCTGGATGGGTTTGATGGCTCAGAGTGATCAGAGGGTGGGGCATCTGAGGTGGGCACTTGGCAGGAAAACCCTGAGAAGAGGCAAACAGTTATCCTGACCACCAGCTGTGTTTTCCTGGAAGTAGGTAGCAGCCCGCTGCCTGACTATGCTGCCTGCCTGAGACTCATCTTTGAAACAGCACCATGCAGCATCAATGGCTCCATAAGAGAAGACATTAGCAAAGGAGCACCCCACAGAATTGACCCCACCTGCTCTCAGTTGGGAGTGGGAGAGAAAGAGATGCAATGTCTGTTGGGATACTGCCAGGGAGACAAAGTCCATCATGGCCCCCAAGCCGGCTGCCGGACGATCCATCAATCTCCCGTAGTCACGCAGTATCAACAATTAGCGACATGAGTTTCTAGAAAATATCTTGCCACATTCCAGAGCTCATGCACACTCTATCAGCAGATAATGCACAGCCAAAAGTTGCACTCAGGAGAGCATTATTTACAAGTTTATTCAGCGTTGATCAGAACACAGAAAAACATGACTGCCTGCTTTAGTGTCTACGATACAGAGAGAGAAAACGAAAGCAACAGAAAACATAAACATCCTGTGAACAGGAAATACGCAGACTCTGTGACTCACAGCCTGCTCCCTTTTAAGGTGGAACGGAAATATCCTAACAATGTCACCTTCCCCTTTCCCCTCCCAGCTGTATGTTTAATTAGGTGGTTTTTTTTAAAAAAAACAACCTATTTGAACATTAGCTCTGCCCTCAACTAATTCAGGATCAGATCCCAGGTAGGGTGGATGGTCCCCACATTGGCCCAGGGCAGGTTGACCTTATTAGGGACCTATAGATTGGGACTGTGAGACAGATGTAGGGCTGCGCACAACCTTATTTCACACATCTAGGATCCCTTGGATCCAGGCAGATTATAGCTATACCTCTCTCTCTCCCTCTGTGTGTGTATGTAAGAGTGTTATATATATCATATTAAATACTCAGCATCATACTCAGTTTGCAACATTGGCCAATTTGTGGTGTGTCATAATTCCAATGGGTGTGCCTAAGTTGCACATTGCTTTCAGCAATATTCAAAGCCTCGAACTTGATAAAGTGATTGAAAAGGTCACGTTCAAACCCCATTATTTCCATCACTTAAGACAGCTGACACTGAAATCAATACATTCTGAAATGAGTTAAAATACCAGGAGGCCTCATCATTTCCATTTCAAAGTCGTAACAAGAAGCTTCGTTCAGAAATTCACACTGTCAAAAACGTGATATACAGAATAATACATATTAGTAGTGAGTTATGCAACTATTATTCTTATTTTAACCACTGCATACCTAACAAAAACAGTTTGGAATGACAATTGAAGTGATTGACATTAGAGAACCTTAAAAAAGTTTCTTGTAGGAGGCATCCCCAGATATCTTGAAAATTTGAAAGGCTTGGCTTGGGACTGGTGGTTTCTGCCAAGGAAGAGTGAAAGCTTACAGCTTAGTCTATATTGCATTGCAGCTGTGGCAGTGAAGCCTCAGGCATCTACTGACCATGGATGCGGTAAGGCACAGAGACCTGAGTCTTGGCTCTTTTGCACAGGATCCCATATCTCCTGCCCTTTCTCTTTTTTAAAAAACTAAAGACAAACCCACATATTTTGCTTTCCTGGTGGCTTTCCCTCTGAAAATTGGCACCCAAATTTGCACCTCTAAACATAAAGTAGCATATGCAAATTTATATAGCAATTTGTGCCACAGGCCTACACCCCAAGTCTTTTAAAGACCTAGTAATGCCTCTGGTACTGACTGAGCTTAAGTGACAGCACAGAATGTTCATAGTCATTCCAACTGTCAGGCAACAAAGGTGTCATCAGCAAGTCAGTCAAATATATTTGCCAGAAACTACTGGCCATCACAAAAAAAGAAGGTGTCATCAGATCTGCAGTTTAGGCCACTTCAGTTGGGGATGTGAAAGCTGTCAGTTTAGCTAGGATTAAAACCTTACACAGGTCCTAACAGCATCATTTTGTGGGGTTGTCTGAGGACTGGGAAGGAGCTACGGATGTCAGGGACAGACAGCTTGTTAATGCTGGAAGTCTAAACCCATGAAGAGTTGCAAAGGAAGGGAATTCTGATAGTCGTGGTTGGCTGGCTTCTGCTCACACCAAGTGTATGCAACCAATTTAGTTTGTTTTTAAATGCTGTGTATCTATGACTATGGGACGCGGGTGGCACTATGGGTAAAACCACAGTGCCTAGGACTTGCCGATCGTATGGTCGGCGGTTCGAATCCCCACGGCGGGGTGAGCTCCTGTCTTTCGGTCCCAGCTCCTGCCCACCTAGCAGTTCGAAATCACCCTTAAGTGCAAGTAGATAAATAGGTACCGCTTTATAGCGGGAAGGTAAACGGCGTTCCGTGTGCTGCGCTGGTGCAGGTTCGCCAGAGCAGCGATGTCACACTGGCCACGTGACCCGGAAGTGTCTGCGGACGGCGCCAGCTCCTGGCCTCTAGAGTGAGATGAGCGCACAACCCTAGAGTCTGACAAGACTGGCCTGTACGGGCAGGGGTACCTTTACCTTTATCTATGACTCATGTAAATGTATTGCCTTTGCTTTTACGACCCCCAAGGATAGCCTTTAAATACGTACTTGCTGAAATGCATAGGGCTATTTTGAAAATAAAGTTTGTATTTTTTTCAGTAACTTGTGCTCTTCTTTTAACACTGTGGCATGGTGTTTGGGCAAAGCTAAGGGGGTAAAGGCAGCCAAGAAACAGTGGAATGCCCGAAATTTCACACAATGGTTTGAACAAACCAGCAACTTATTTGGCTGTAGGCTTCTACTGTACAGATGAATATTCTTCACCTTCACTGTCAGAATATGAAGCTTCAGTCAATACACTTTCCTCTTATTTCCATGGCATGCATTATTTAAGATGACTGCTCCATGAACACAAGCTCTTTTGTTTCATTTTTGGTTCACGTAAAGGCTAATTGATCATATCTAAGGATGCCTTAAAAATTCAAGGAACTGAACATTGCAGCACAGATTGGGCCAACATTCTTATCTCCAGTTTATCTCATCAATTCTACACTGTCCGAAGGATGTAATGCTTTCCAAAAACAGCACCAGAACATCAGTCAGCACACCAAAATCGTACACACTTATTTATCGCATCAGTCTCATGGGCACTCAAAAGTTATAGGGATAAAATGTATGCACTTAAATAGAAATGGGGGCATAGGTGGAACAATGTGTAGTCATTTTATTCGGCTGACATTACACATTTAGACCACTGAACTTCCAAATACATTGAATTTCACATGTAATCAGTTTGCTGCTGAATGCTGTAGAACTGCATATTGATGAATGTTGCATGCTGAAAGTCTTATGTGAGTGGGGCAGGATAATTCACACAGGACTGAGTAGTAGAATTGGATAATTCACATGACTGGGTAGTTGTAATATTCTCTCCTACCTTTCCAAGATATTATGCAATGAAAAATGCACCCTGCCATATAGCCTTGGCGCAATGATCTAAAACCAATTCCTAGCTGACGGATATCCCTGCATTTGGAACACTTGCTGTAACATGATGAGGCAGAAATGATGAAATAAATGCTAGTCTCTACTGAACAGGCAGGCTAACGGTCTACATTGCCACATCTTATGTGGCCTCTGACACCTCCTGCAGAAGCCCCATTTGGCATCACCTGAAGAGTGTCTTTCTTCCTATTTGTTTCCTCCTTCAAATGCGTTCTAAACTTTATGTAGGGTTCGTAACAATTAGAAAGGGTGAAAACAGACTTAAAAAAACCCCTCCCCCCAACGTATGGCCTCAATGCGTGTTTATATTGAGACACACGAAGAGTGCCACACAGCACGTACCATTTGCACACCACAGTCTGAACGTCCATTTGCAGAAGGAAACAGAAGGAAAGGGAAGAGTTTGTGGAAGTAATACGTTTTAAATATGGATGCAAGTATGACAAAGGTGTGACACGGAATATATTTGAGCTTAGACAAATCGACACTTCTTTAGATAAGAATTTGCAGCACAATTTACACCTAAGAAGGGAGTTCAAGGCAAGAAGGACAATCAAGAAGATTAAGGAGAATCAGCAGCACAAGAAGGAAGCACTGGAATAGAAGAAATAAGAGATGGGCAGGATTAAGACTCAAATGTAGAGGCTGGTGTTGTTTGTGAGCACTGTAATTGAAACCTATGTCTCCCTACATTTTATTTATTTCTTTAATTTCTATACCGCTTTATATTTTTAATAAAAATCTCAAAGCAGTTTACAGCATATTAAAACAATAAAACTATAGCCATGCGATGTTCCTCTGGCCTCATGAGGAGCCTCCGGGCTTTCATTTTAAGAGTCTACTAGAAATGTTCTGTTTTTCCTTATTTTGGAGTAACACTTTGGGTTATGGTGACCTTGACATTACGTATTGCCAAGGGTGCTATGTGTTTTGTAGAGAACAGAAAAAACAACAACTACACTGGTGGTTGTGTGTACGTCAAAATGTATGGTAATTCTGTTTCTACAATCATCTGTCAATCATCCATTTACAGAGAGGGCGAAATAATTCAGCTTGAGTGCTTTAGTGCACCGGCTAGTTGCGGTGAACTGTTAATTATAAGATCTGGATTGGACAAGGAGCCAGCAAATTATTTACAGTGAAGTGAAGGGCCTTTGTCCTGAACCCACATGCAATCACATCCAGATCCTTTCAGGCATTACAATCTGCTAAGAATAGATAGCTGTAGCTATCAAGATTGCCCATAGATAGGAAACAGTTCTGGTCCACCCACGTGATCCCTTAATGTATCAGGTACAATGCAGAAGTGCACCCATCTTCACAAGATGACACTCATACATGTTGAAGTTGAAGGGATGAACAGAGCTTTCTAAATTATTTCAATTATCCTTGAGAAAGAGTCACACGATTCCTGGAATTTATCAAGGATATTATATAGGTGGAAGAACACGCATGTTATGAACTGAATGGACATTATTTCTGGGTTACAAAACTGAATATTATTTATCTCTGAGCTTCAGAATTCTTCGGTTCTTGGGTGAATGGTAATATTTGTCCAAATAAAAGCAATCACTGGACAAAATGTCTCTAAACGTGCAGGGAGGGCTCACCTAAATCTTTTCATGGGAGACAATGTTAAGCTGCAGTTTAAACCTCCAGTAAGTTCTTTTCTACTAGCAGCCAAGCTCATAATAATGAGATACTGGAATAATTTAGGAGGTGCCTCTCTGACAAATTGGCACAGCAAAGTATGGCAAAAAGCACTTGTGGAAAAATTAAATAATAAAATGAAATTGGCACAAGGCCTGAAACACAAAGACTCTTTTGTAATTTAATGGCTAATAACAAAAATGGAGGACTTCTCTCACATTACAGAACATTTTGGTTAACTTAAATTGATTATTGCATTGTCCAAATAGTAGTTTGGGATAAGAACTGGTGGTATTTGGCCATTATGTATGTATTGTCTAAATAACAGCTTCTAGGTAAGGGTGTGATATTTCATTATTTATCTGTATAAATGTTGTTGTATATTGAAAGAATTTAATAAAAGAAGATGAAAGAAACAATTATATTCTTTTTTTAACAATATTTTCCTTGTTTGGGGAGGAGAGAATCCATGTTTAAATGTATTTCATTTGGAAAGAAGAGCTATATGGCTTAAAAAAAATACTGAAAAGAATTCACATAAAACATTCAACCCACACAAGACTTTAGGGAGAGATTTACAGATTTCATTTCTGCAGAGGTAGAATATGCTAAGTTTCATTGCGTTTAGATAGGATTAATAAAATAGTAATTAAAGGGGGGGATAGCTTAAAGTAAGGACATTCAGAAGGCATAATAGGTTTACAGTAATAAACATTTTAAGCTTGTGACAAATAGAAGCATTAAAAACACCACAGGAAACAATTAAGAACAATAATAAAAAATAACTGTTGAGGAAATGAGACCATTTAAAGCTTGCTCTTTAGGAAAGCAATTTCTCTTAAAGGGACCATTCTTAGGATCAATAGGTAGGCTGGGGGCCTATTCTGAGAAAATAAATGTTAAAAATGGTGTCTGACGTATACTAATTAATTGAATACAGTTTGAAGCATATTTCCAGATCATAAATATTACAGCTGAGGCATTGTTTTACGGAAGTTTTTTGAGTTTCAGTATTTATTTATTTATTTACTTTTGTCCCTTTGCACATTCAGTGATGGGCAAAGCAAGCATGTCAAGAAGGTTGGCTTCAAGGTGGCAGGTCCTGCATAGCAAAAGAAACCAAAATAAAAACAATAACCTCAAGCTATTTGTTCAAATAAACCAAATAACCAATCCAGATTCTGAGGGACCTTTAGAATATCGAGGCTTTGATCAGTGTATCTGATATGACATTTACCTCGATTGCTCAGTGAATAGTGAAAGGTCATAAGCTACACAAATAAGCAGCTGAACACAAATGCAGAAGAATTCATTTCTCCGTACAAGGACACCCAAACCTTTCAATTTGCTCCCACATCTATGACCCTGGCAGTGATTTAAAAGGAAAGCAGTGTTCCAGAAAAGCTCTTTTGTTTGACGGCACATTCCATTTGTCCCTTTCCTTTAGTACTCTTATGTCTGGTATAGAAACCATTAGATCTATAACATGAAGACATATCTATATCCCCTACAGGTAACCTTTGCATACAACAATCTACAGGACACACTAATATCAAGTCCTCAAACATCAGACACAAATCAACATGGCTGGAGATGTAAGAGAATGTGCTGTATCTTAATAACAAGCATTTCCTACAGAACGTGTTTCAATCGGATTCACGTTTCAAATAATTGTGAGAAACTTCTAAACTTGTTTGCAGCTATCTAAAACCAAATCTTAAGTTTCCATTCATTTATCACTCTAAATCTAGAAAGATTTAGAAGTATACCATGACAGTTCAGAATATACAGAACAATCAGCACTATTTTTCTATAAAAAGGAGTGCCGGAACTCTGAGAACAATGGCGATAAACCTTCAAACCCGTAGATCCCTGAAGCATGGCTCCCTGGATGGGTGGTTAAAATTAGGTATTAACCACTGGGGCTGAATAGGGTGGGGCAGCATTGCTTATCCAGCTTTCCAAAGCAGAGTTGACTGCTGGTAACTACAAGGGACAGGTGAACAGGGAGGTAGGCATTGTGCGGATGCAACGTTGTAGCTAACCGATATTCCTACTCCTGCTCCTGCACTGCACTAACCTCAACTCTCCCAGTCTCAGTTATTGGCAGTGACTTCCATATTTGGCAGCCAGGTAGCCCAAGCCTATTCCACAGCACCAGCTGATACTGGCATTAACTTGTTACTCTGGCACTCCAAAATACACCCCAAAATTGTGAAATGAATGGATTTGGTGCAACAGCAGTCTACCTATTTTTTTTTTTTGGGGGGGGGGGGTGGGACGGACGGACAGAAGGCTTCATCTCTCTATGTCAGAAGCTAGGTAATCCTATGGACTGAACCATGTACGGACAGTCTCGAGTCCATTCCATAAGGGGTTAAAGTAGAGTGAATAGGGACGGAGGGAAGAGGAATTATTCCGGCCTAATCTGACACTCCTGAATTTCTTTGCTTATCGAATCACAATCCCCAGTCAGCTTGGCACACACTTTTCCAGATTCTGCAATGCAGCTCCAGTGCACAAAACGTGCTCTGAAATGTGTCTTCTATGTAAAAGATGCACACAAACTGTGTGTTTTATGGATCAGTGCATCAAAAAGTGTATATTTGATGTTATGTTACAGAATGTGTACGATTTAATGATGGATTTGTGTATTCTATTAGGAAACAGAATTGGCCTGTGATGAGCACCACCAGCAAGACTTAAACAGGATGAAATCCTGTCTACGATCCATTCCCTAAGACTGAACTCTTAAACTTCAGCGAAAACTTTCATGTTTGGAGGAAACAGTAATTTTAGCTGACAGGACAATTAGAGCAGAAGATGTTTTCTATCAACCTATACATGGCTAGAAGAATGTGATACACAAACATATAAATGGCATGGCATCCAGTATGAAAGAAAATGCAACGAATCATATACTGGAATGCATTATGTTTCTTAACTAGAAATAGGACCATAAATAGATGTCCAAACCCATCTAATCTTCTCTGATATAATATATTAAATGAAAATGTGAAGTCCCCTAGCCAGACACATACATATTCAGTTTTATTGTAATTGATACAATTTTTTAAAAAAGAAAAGAAAATAGACTGTATTTTTTCTTCTTCCAGGACTACAGGAGTTAATGTGTTTTACTATTTTATCCAAAATGGTTGCTTTGGTTTCCCACTCTTTCTCAAATGAAGGCAATTTAATGACTTTTCTGGTAATTGGATATGTTTAAATTTGAACTGTATTTTTTGGTCTCAATGATACCCACAAAAAATAACTGCTGCTATCCGGGGTCTTTTCTCAAATTTGCAATGTCTCTCTTTAACCTTCTAGCTACTTGGCCCTTATTTTGCAATTAAGTTTGAAGAAAGAAATCTCAGACTGCTAAATGGAAAAATCCGGCTGCTTCACCACATTTAACTTGGCTTCAGGCATGTACACAAACCTCTTTGATTTATTTCTGTTATACCTACCGTTTCTGAAATACGGTTTGCGCTTCCTTTGTCAGATGGGCTGTGCTTTTCTTTTTTAAAAAAACCAACTACGTTGCACTGATGTTCCATGCATCTTCTAAACTACCATAATCACACCAATAAATGTCAGAAACATCAGCAGGAAATTGACAAGACGGGTCATCTACCAATAAACTACTCCTAAATGGTCCAAGCGTTAAACTTGTCATTTTCTCTGGGCACGAATATTATGTGCATCGTTACTTTTTCACTTTCTCTTCCCACTGCCCTTTTAGGCAGTTACATGGGATAGCTTTGTTCACAAATTAGAAAGCCAGAATTTTATAGATCTCTCCCTCTTTCCCATCTCCTTCTTTCCCACCCAGCTCAAGGTCGTAACTTTCTCCTTTCTATGGAGGCAGATTATCGCTGTGCTTAACAACGAGGTATACTAATCCCCAAAGCTGTCATCTTCATTGGAAAGGTTTCAGAGTAAATTCCACAAACTGCTTTTGAGTCTCCCCTCTTTCCAAAGCAACATTCTATATGGCACAGACAACCAAGGCAGTGTACTGGGGTAACCAGCTTGGTGTGTTGGCTAGGGGTGATCCTGTTTCAAAGTTGATTTGGTGCTTTCTAAAGCACTGGCGGAGAAAGGGGGTGCGGTAGGTGCAGTCCATCCTGGGTGTCATCCCTGGGGGGGTGTGACATCGCTGCCCTGCCCTCCTGGGACTCTTGCCGCGGGCGGCACCCCCCTGGGACCCTCGCCCCATGGGTGGCGACCCTGCAGGCAGCTAGCCCCGCCCCCATGGGCAGCTAGCTCCGCCCCTGGGTGCACAGTATATACACCACTCTGGGTGCCGGAGCAGCTAGCTCCGCCTCTATTCTAAAGGAGACTGCCTCAGTCTGAGGAGCTTCATAGATTGCCTAATTTAACTCATGTGTTGAGTCTGCTTCATTTCCCTGCTTTCCCATTCACTATTGGGAAATAATAATAATAAAAAGGCTATTAATGTTTATGTTAGACAGAAGTGGATGAAATTTGTAAGCATACTAGGCCCTCCAGAGCAGATAAAGCCTGCCAAATTAAATATGTCAGGGACCTTTTTTTCTGGACACGTCTAAAATGTTATCTTTTTAAAATGTTGCTTAATTGCATGAAATTTCCCAGCGTGGTCAACTTCTGAGGGATGAGGATTGTTGAAGTTCTTCATACTTGCTGCAGAAGTTTTTCTGCAAAAGGCAGACTCTGAAGTTTTGGACTGAGTAAAATAGGAATACTTCCCTCCCCTGCCCTTGGTTTTTTGTGGGTCATCGGAATGAAAACTACATACCAAGAAAGGTGAGCCTGCCTAAGAAACCTGCCAAATTTCAGATGCATAGGTCCAGCGGCATAGCGTGGGTTGTCAGCACCCAGGGCAAGGCAAGTAATTTGCGCCCCCTAACCCGGGGCAAGGCAAGTAATTTGCGCCCCCTAACCCCTAACCTGCCGCCGCTGCCAGCTTCTTGCTGCTGCCTGGTCTGGTCTGGTGTGGTTCTCTCCCGCGCTCAGTGCTGCGCTGGGCGGCCGCTGCACTGTCCCTCCCCCAGATAGTCCCTCGCTCTCTCTCCGCACCGCACGCCTGGCACCCACCCCCTCCACAGTGGGCGGCGACCCAGCGGCTCGGATCGGATTCGCACAGCCAGCACTGCAGTGAGAGAGAGTGAGTGAGCCAGGTAGGGGCAGAGAGCTGCGAGTGCGAGCGCGCCTCCCCAGATGTTGTGCCCGGTGCGGCCAGCCCCCCCTGCATCCCCACGCTACGCCACTGCATAGGTCCAAGGGCTTACAAACTTGATCTGCTCAAATCCTCACGAAGTTTACTGAGTAACTTAGGGCCAATCCAAACTGATGTAAACCGACCTTTCCTGTGAAGTAGGAGAACTGCTTACACTTACTTCCCTGTGCTCTTTGGCTCATGTAACTGGTTTCACAATTCCTTGGTTCCTGGTTACTGTATATAATTCAAGCATAACTACTAGGTATCTGCATTACACATAAAACATCAATTCCCCTCCCTTCCTAACAAAGATATTACCTGAGGAAGGAAATCAACCTTCACTGCAAAGTGAGATGTTTGTCAAGCAAGAGAGTGTTCCTGGGTAACAAATTCATTCAGTAGCAAAACATATGTCCTTGCTTAAATACAAGCTAAATTAGTCCATACTGCGCTAACTGAAACACCTGCAGGATTGGCATGAAAGGAGCTCTGACAAACTAATGCCTCTTCAGAGCTGAAAATAACTTCTCCAAAGAACTGCCAGATGTCTTACACTTACAAGGAATTCTTCACTTTGAAGAAACTCACCTCTGCAGAGGTTAATACATGCCATTTATTTCAAGACTTTGCAGGTAAGCTACATATGCATGCATATAGAGCTCCATTGCTTCCCCATCCCAGATGTTATACTGTATATTGATATCTGGTGGTTAGTGTATGGAAGTAAATAGGGAAGGTAAAGGGTCACTACAGCAGTGACAAGCCTCCTCCCCATTTCAGCAGTGGGAAGCTGGGCACTTAGGAGTGGCAATATTTCCCCTTCTTATTTAATATCACTAGGACTATAACTAACAGCTTGTTCACCCTTCTGCTTGTCCTGTGCCTAGAAATCATGGGTCCAAGTGGTTTTGCCTTTGCCCTACCACCTCCCCCTGAAAAGCCTGCTCTTTAGTGCTAAATTGGAACATATGGCAATCCGCAGAAAACCTGGTTGCCGTTCGCTCCTATTCAGTGGTAAAAATAAACAAAACAAAACAAAGCAAACTGCTTGGACATACAGCTTTAAAGCCCAGAGTTGTGCCCAGAAATGCAGCACAAAAGGAAGTCTGGATGAGTCCTAAATGAACAAGGGGGAAATGGCAAGTACATTCTGTGTCCTAAAAGGTAAATTGAGCTATTTCTTAATGGATCCGTCTCAAATTTGGTTGCTTATAATGCTCAACGTGTAGCTACTATATGCCAAATTTTGGGAAGTTGGAGAAATCATCTCCATTCTGTTAAGTTTTGCAGCATTCATGCTTTACAATGGTACAATGAAGGTTGGTCCACTTCAACTATACAGGCGCTATTGTGACTGCATAATATTTCCTTTGATCAATGGAATGCTGCTGAGCAGTGTATGCCGAGGCTCAAAAGAAGCAATTTTTTCCTATATAGCACAAAATGCTTTCAAGTACTGTACTCGCTCTTTACCTCATAATATACATAATGTGTGTACAGTCTCTTAAAAAGCTAATACACAGGAAGAAACTCTTCAGCATATTGTACGCAGAGAAGTCATGAGATAATGGAGCGCACTGAAGCATCTTGCTGTTTTGATATTTTATTAAACACACAAAGAGAGACCATTTGTTTGCAGATAAGAACAGGGAATGGTGAAGCCAGGATTGCTCCTGATTTCCATCATCTATTGGGTTTATTAATAAATAAAGCCCAGTAGATGACAGTGATATTTCAGGGAAATGAACCAGACCCAAATTCAATAATCTGTTAATTGTTCTTTCCCACTCCACACACACACACACACACACACACACACACACACACACGGGGGGGGGGGAGTGGAGAATGAGAGAGAGAGAGAGAGAGAGAGAAGCAAGAATATGAACAGAGGCATTAAGAATAATGGAAGTTATTAGTAAATGATTTCATCTCATGGTGGCTTTGCACTGGTGCATGGGTAGGCAAACTAAGACCCGGGGGCCAGATCCAGCCCAATCGCCTTCTAAATCCAGCCCACAGATGGTCTGGAAATCAGCGTGTTTTTACATGAGTTGAATGTGTCCTTTTTATTTAAAGTGTATCTCTGGGTTATTTGTGGGGCCTGCCTGGTGTTTTTACATGAGTAGAATGTGTGCTTTTATTTAAAATGCATCTCTGGGTTATTTGTGGGAATTTGTTCATTTCCCCCCAAAAATATAGTTTGGCCCTCCACAAGGTCTGAGGGACAGTGGACCAGTCCTTGCTGAAAAAGTTTGCTGACCTCTGCACTAGTGGAAAGTGCTTCTGCTCACACAAGACAAGGCTCCTGACAGTAGCGATGTCAAAATTCAGTGCCCCTTGCCTTTCGCCTTCCATTCTACATCATAGTTGTGGCACCCCCTGCGGCGCAACACCCAGTGCAACCGAATCAGATGCACTCCCCTAAATTTGCCTCTGCTCCTGTCCTTTGTGGATTTCCCCTACTTACTGCAGCCCTCTCTGCCATATGCCATGCTGTTCCAGAGGAACATCAAATCCTCAGGAATGGATATTCTGGGAGTATTGGTGGGGGAGGTGCAGTGGGGAGAGAGGATTAGTGACTGGTTGTAATTCACTTAGAAAACAATCCTAATTGAGGTGAGGTGGGGGGCAGACCAGATTTTTCCCACACTGTGCTCAGAGCCCTGATCACTCCTGCCTGCCAAGGTAGAATGTGTGTTGCTTTGTTTTACCTATGTTGTTGTGCCAGCTCCAGGCTGCCACAGTACTCTTCAGGAACTTGACTGACTTAGGATTCAGCAGATCCATCCCTATCCCTGCTTTGCTTCCCAAGTGCCCCATTTTGTGAGCTTATGTTAGCTATTGTTAGGAAAAAAATAGAATGGGAAAAACCAGAGATCTGTTCAAGATATGAAAGGAACATTTTGTACAAAGATTTCCATAATAAAAGACAAAAGTGGAAAGGACCTAACAGAAGCAGAAGACATCAAGAAGAGGTGGCAGGAACACACAGAGGAACTATACCAAAAAGAAATGGATGTCTCGTATACCCCAGGTAGTGTGGTTGCTGACCTTCAGCCAGACATCCTGGCGAGTGAAGTCAAATGGGCCTTAGAAAGCATTGCTAATAACAAGGCCAGTGGAAGTGATGATATTCCAGCTGAACTATTTAAAATTTTAAAAGATGATGCTGTTAAGGTGCTACACTCAATATGCCAGAAAATTTGGAAAACTCAGCAGTGGCCAGAGGATTGGAGAAGATCAGTCTACATCCCACTGCCAAAGAAGGGCAGTGCCAAAGAATGCTCCAACTACCGCACAATTGCACTCATTTCACACGCTAGCAAGGTTATACTTAACATTCTACAAGGCAGGCTTAAGCAGTATGTGGACCGAGAACTCCCAATAGTGCAAGCTGGATTTAGAAGAGGCAGAGGAACCAGGGACCAAATTGCAAACATGCGCTGGATTATGGAGAAAGCTAGAGAGTTCCAGAAAGACATCTACTTCTGCTTCATTGACTATGCAAAAGCCTTTGACTGTGTCGACCACAGCAAACTATGGCAAGTTCTTAAAGAAATGGGAGTGCCTGATCACCTCATCTGTCTCCTGAGAAATCTCTATGTGGGACAAGAAGCTACAGTTAGAACTGGATATGGAACAACTGATTGGTTCAAAATTGGGAAAGGAGTACGGCAAGGCTGTATATTGTCCCCCTGCTTATTTAACTTATATGCAGAATTCATCATGCAAAAGGCTGGGCTGGATGAATCCGAAGCCGGAATTAAGATCGCCGGAAGAAATATCAACAACCTCAGATATGCAGATGACGCAACCTTGATGGTAGAAAGTGAGGAGGAATTAAAGAACCTTTTAATGAGGGTGAAAGAGGAGAGCGCAAAATATGGTCTGAAGCTCAACATCAAAAAAACAAAGATCATGGCCACTGGTCCCATCACCTCCTGGCAAATAGAAGGGGAAGAAATGGAGGCAATGAGAGATTTTACCTTCTTGGGCTCCATGATCACTGCAGATGGTGACAGCAGTCACGAAATTAAAAGACGCCTGCTCCTTGGGAGAAAGGCAATGGCAAACCTAGACAGCATCTTAAAAAGCAGAGACATTACCTTACCAACAAAGGTCTGTATAGTTAAAGCCATGGTCTTCCCAGTAGTGATGTATGGAAGTGAGAGCTGGACCATAAAGAAGGCTGATCGCCGAAGAATTGATGCTTTTGAATTATGGTGCTGGAGGAGACTCTTGAGAGTCCCATGGACTGCAAGAAAATCAAACCTCTCCATTCTTAAGGAAATCAGCCCTGAGTGCTCACTGGAAGGACAGATCGTGAAGCTGAGGCTCCAATACTTTGGCCACCTCATGAGAAGAGAAGACTCCCTGGAAAAGACCCTGATGTTGGGAAAGATGGAGGGCACAAGGAGAAGGGGACAACAGAGGACGAGATGGTTGGACAGTGTTCTCGAAGCTACAAACATGAGTCTGACCAAACTGCGGGAGGCAGTGGAAGACAGGAGTGCCTGGCGTGCTCTGGTCCAGGGGGTCACGAAGAGTCGGACATGACTAAACAACTAAACAAACACATGTTAGCTGTCACCAGTGGTAGCATGCACCCTGAGTCTCATTTGATGGGTGCAGGGGAGGCCCCCACTAGCCACGCCGCTAGCAGAGGGACAATTCCTTCAAATACTAATCTTCACCAGCAGTGCAGATCAGAGGTTAAGATTGCTCTGTCCATGCCCTTAATGTTTTCAAAATGGCTTAAATGGCTATAAGGCTTAATAGTTCAGAAAGAATTAAGATTAACCATTTTTTCCAGCATAATAATAATAATAATAATAATTTATTATTTATACCCGCCCATCTGGCTGGGCTTCCCCAGCCACTCTGGGCTGCTTCAGCCACTCTGGGCGGCATATAACAGGTCTTGCCATGAAGCTGGTTTGAACGCTAACTCAAATGGTCATCTTTGTGGTTTCATGTATATAAATATATTGAGTACAAAATCCAAAGTTTTGACATTAGGAAAGTTCTATTGTCCACATAAGGATGTGACTGCTTAAAAAAAACAAAAAACCAGCTGCTGCGGTATTACCCTCCTTGTAGTGAACTGTGTATGTAAGCTAGTACACAGTTGGTTGCACTTTAGATCCTTTGTGGATGTATTAGGTGGAGTGATACTTTGTTGACGTTGTGATTTATTTATTTTTGCCGGAGCAATGCTAATGTCAAAGGTGGCCTAAAGTTCAGTTCTAAGCAAAAATAAAAGTATCCAGTATTGCATTCCTTTATCAAAACTAACAGAAAAACAACCCATTCTTCATACTGAATAAAGCAAGAAAAGAAACAGAATTCTGTAATAGAGCCATAAACCTAAAATGCTGTCCAGGTAAATTTGCCCTATTGTCTGTATAGTTAAAGCTATGGTTTTCCCAGTAGTGATGTATGGAAGTGAGAGCTGGACCATAAAGAAGGCTGATCGCCGAAGAATTGATGCTTTTGAATTATGGTCTGGAGGAGACTCTTGAGAGTCCCATGGACTGCAAGAAGATCAAACCTATCCATTCTGAAGGAAATCAGACCTGAGTGCCCACTGGAAGGACAGATCCTGAAGCTGAGACTCCAATACTTTGGCCACCTCATGAGAAGAGAAGACTCCCTGGAAAAGACCCTGATGTTGGGAAAGATGGAGGGCACAAGGAGAAGGGGACAACAGAGGGCGAGATGGTTGGACAGTGTTCTCGAAGCTACCAACAGGAGTTTGACCAAACTGCGGGAGGCAGTGGAAGACAGGAGTGCCTGGCCTGCTCTGGTCCATGGGGTCACGAAGAGTTGGACACAACTAAATGACTAAAGAACAACAACAATAAAATTATTGTAGCCAACTCCAGAATAGAGCTAATAGTCAGCAAATATGGCTGTCTGATACCACTAGAGCACGGTTCCATGCATGCCCACTTGGAAACAAGTTCCACTGTTCAGTGGAGGCTACTCCTTAGCAAGCGTGAGGCATTCCAGCCTAAAATAATTTACTGAAATGGGTCAATACTGGCTTATACACTTAGCCTTTCTTGTGTGCTTGCAGGTGGAGTCATGAAAAAGCCAAGATTGTGTTCAGTAAGCTGGTAGCACCTCCAGGTGCGAGATGAATCAATGCATGAATGGTGGGGCATCTCTTTTTGGGGTTTGCGGATCTTGTGGAAATTCTGACCACTGCATGCACGTTCTCCCACAGGGAGGTTCCAGTTCAACAACTGGCTGATTCTGTCTGGGTTGCAAGCCCACCAGTGGACTTGCTTGCTCCCACAGGAAATTCTCTGGAGACAATCAGGTCAGCAGTTATATAATCTGGTCTCTCTCCCATGTTGCTTTCTTTGCCATTTGGACGAAGGGTGTGAAAGAAGTCTCTGAAATGTTACCTTCACTTGATACTCCAGAGAATGATGCCAAAGAAATTGATGTTGCTTTATCACTGATGCAAAGCAATTCTGGTTTGCTTGCTGTGCGCAGGATGGTTCTGATGTTGCCTCATAGGACATGCCTCTGTCTGTGGATCCATAGTTAGTCCCTGAGCCTATTAGCAGAGGTCTGTCAATATTCATTTTCTACGCCCAAATCTCTACTCCCAGCAACGTTCCAGGTGCATGCTCACCTGTTCAAACAGCCTAACTGGAACCCTGCAGCAGGGAGCAATTTGGGCAAAGAAAAATGACCTAGACAGGCAAACTTGGTTAATATGCTCAGGGAATAGCAATTGTTTATTATGACTCAACAAGCAGAGGATCGGTCTGCAAACAACACACCTGAAACCTTAAAGAAGGGAAAGCAACTGGCAGGGGGGTGGGAGTGCTAAGCCAAGAACAGGGAGTTAAGATAAGGAAAGGGTTAGTGCACTACCCACCTAGAACATGTTGAGGTGGCAGGGAACCCCCTCTGGTTAGAGCTGTGTCTGAGACAGAATGGAACAAGTCTAAGAAGTGCAGATACTAGATAGATCATGTTAGATATCTATTCTCGCTCTGGATCTTTATGATTGAACTTGGATCATAAGTACCATCTAGACAGATGCCTATTTGGTCAATGTAACAGGCACTCAGGAAAGATGCAGCTGGCTGTAGTAGATATGGCAGGTGGTACCAGATGATGTAATCATTACAAGTTAATTCAGTAAAAACACCAAGACCTCACAGTGCAAACTGTGTGTCCTATTTGACAGTACTTCATTCTCCAAAAATCAAGGGAAATTTGGTAGGTTGGTAGGTAAGAAAATAATTTTAAAAATCCATCAAGCTCTTAAGATTTTCATTTTCTAAAATGTAAACAGGGCCATGGCCTATAGACCAATTAGATTTAGAATTGTTATTTTGTTTTAGTTATCCTGGCCAAAACCCGCAGGATGGATAAGAATGATTCCTACTCCAGTGTGGAATATGCTGGCTGTAATTCCCTCCCTCATTAATCAGTCTCGATGTTCAGATTTTGTGGTGGTATACCAGTGGTCTAGAATTTTCTCCATATGTTCAGCTGGGTTGGTGCCTACTGAAAAATCACTGGCCCATTTAACAGAATCAGAGAAAAAGATGCCAAGTGACTGGGAGATGCTTAACAAAACATTGGCTGCTTGACAACACCACATTGTCTGCTTGCTGCTTCCTGAGGAAGAAATTGAGAATAAATGAAACTCTCTACAAATTAGTTCTTCAGGGGGACTGGGGTGCCTCTGCCAGGTAAGAAAAAGAAAGCGCACATAAATTGATTCCTGCTCACAATCTATCCCTTGTGAGTCCTCTCTGCAGTCTTTCCTTGCATGGAGAGATAACACATCTGGAATTCAAACATATTTTGACAAAGAGAGAGAGACAGAGAGAGATGATGGGGTGGGGAAGCAAGCTTTGGGAGTATTGCCATGTGGCTTCACGAGTGTCAAAACTGGTACATGAGTTTAATGTTGCCCCCCCCCCCCGCCCCAGCCTATAAAGAAATCTGGTTAGGATGTTGAAATATACTCAGAGTCGCAAAGTGATTTCATGCTCTTTATTCAGCTCATAGTAGTGAGGAGGAATGAATGAAAGTCCCCTCAAAGTATCTGCTTTATATACATTATTTACACAATGGGCTGCACATGATTGGCTAATTCCGGAATTCTACTGTAAGCCAATCAGGTTGTGGATTCACTTCTATCTGGAGCATGATTGGGTGGTTCTAGGACCAATCAGACTGCTACATTCTGAATCCTATTGTTCTAGGACCAATCAGACTGCTGCATTTTGGATCCTATTCAACTCAGTACATAACAGATGTATTGTCAATGTGTTAATCCTTATTGGTGCAGTAAGAATGTGGCTTTGAGACTCCTGCAGAGCAGGTTGTGAAGCCAGAACCAGGCTGTGAAAGCCTTTTGCTTACATGCACACTGTTGTTTCACCAGAATAAAAGCTTTGGACTAGAAAATGATGAGGAGAAGGCAAATGGCTTTTTATTCTGGACTGAAAGCTGGCAACAGATATTTTTCCTTGCTGATAAGTCAGTGGAAAATCACATCGGCCATAGAATGTTCTGAACAATGTCCTTCCAATGGGGGATAGGGAAATCTAGCAGTTTTGGATTCTCACCCACACCACCCTACCAGTTCTCCATCTGTCTGCATCAGTTTGTGAACTTTCCCCTCATGTATATCTGTCAACACTTCATTGCATCCCCCCCCTGTAATGTAGACATTTTATAATGCAGTCTTGACCAATATAATGCATTTTTCTTTGTTATTTTATTCATATATACATTTTTGTGCACTCTCTCCTAGTATATGCAATTTTGTATATGTTATTAAAACACTGCAACATCTAGTTGAGTTAGCAAAAATAAAAATCTAAACTATCCTTCTGAAATCTCTGTAATTTAGGCCACAGCCACCATATATGAAAGAATTACTTCTCTCACACTTGTTTTTATTGTGCTCTCAGTCAAACTAATTTGTATTCAACCTAGAACAATGCATACTGGTGCTTCAACTGAGGATAAAAATAAATACATAAATAAAAAACAACCTAACCTCATATTTGCCCAGCACACCCATTGCCTGTGTGAGGAGTGGGAGTGGCGGTAACAGAGAAGCTGCCATTGCATGCTGCTAATTGACCTAGGAAAGGAGAAGCACAGCTGGGAAGCTGAGTGTTAAGGAAACAACTTTCAGCTCATTGACATGCCATGTAAGGATAAAATAACCACAGGCAGGACAGCAGTGGTGGTTCCAAATTCATAGCGAAGGAGAGAGAGAGATACGCTGGAGGAAAGTGAAAGTAACAAGCGGTAAAGACCACAGACCCAGCCACAGTATGGGCTTTGAAGCACTGAGAACTAGGAAGTTAAGAAGCATGTGCAAGAGGGTAAGGGGCCACTGGCAGAAATGACCAGTAAGGCTGGAAGTTAGAGATGCAGGCCTACCGGCTGAACTCTATTAAGAAAGTGGGAGTTTGGGTGATGGTACAGAAAGAGGAGAGTTAGAAGCTGGGCAAAGAAAGGAGCAGAAGGGAGAGAACATTATGCAACAAAGCTTTAGTTGGCCTGGACTTCCTCAGTGAAAGGAACAAAGAAAGGCAGGAGTTTGAAGGCTCTCTAGTGTTCATTACACCCGTGACAGGCCATAGACTAAACAAGGAGAGCCACGTGATAGACAAGAGGTCCAATGATGAGAAAGAACTTTTACTAGAACATTTCCCTCAAAAATGATGAGAAAAAATTCCAGCAGGAGAATCTGAAGAGTTCACTAGCTCTGGTGTTGAGAGAGGTTGGGTTTCTGAGGACTTGTAGGACACACAGCAGAGGAAGCCTCACAACACATCAGTCCATGTTTACGTTTTGCCCTGGAAACATATTTCAGTCCACCAGAATATGCCACATTGCTGAATAGGTATGACTGTTTTAACAGAGATAGTAACTTGGACTAAACCACCAAGAGAGTAGAATTTTCTCTTCTATTATTTATGACCAATTTGATGTATGGGATGCTGCAGTTTGAGAAGAGGGTAAAGTTTCAAGGCTCCCATCTGATTTTCCTCTTATTTTCCCTGTTATTCTGTCATCTATTAGATTTCTATGTGCATTTTATGCAATTTCTTTTTCCATTTATCGCACAGTTTGCTATAGAATAAAATATCATCACTATAACTAATAAATCAGAAAAACACTATTTTGGATGTCACAGAAAATGTGTTCCAATGTTAGTCTTAAGAGCCTATGGATCCTTTTGCTTCAGTTTAGATGGGTGAAATAAATCCATAGTACTGAGTAAGATAAAGGCACCTTGAGGCATTACTATTCAACAACTCACCAGCACCAAGTCTTCAAAAACAGCTCTTGCTACAAAAATGAACTACATGAGATAAATTTCAAAGAGCTGTGCAATTTCTCAGGGATTTCTGGGAGTCACGTGGCTGAAACAGAACACCATTTTTTTAAAAAAAACATTTGCAGCATATATATGTAATATGTCAGATGCAAGCAGTGCAGGCTAGGAATTAGGAACTTGGTAACTGGTGTTTTTTTAGCACTAAGTGATTTCAGTGGAATAATGAAGAAAAATATTGTGACCTTGCTACAATGACAAAACAGTCACTTAAGAGCTTCCATCACATATATACTCAGTCTAAGCAATAATCCCACCCCACAGTGGCTCACACTAGGGTGAGGTAAATGGTAGGCTGGACACTCAGTCTGGCACAGTGTTTCAGCATTTCAGTCACTTAGTCTCATACAAACCAAGGCAAAAGGTTCTTCAACTCTGTACTCCACAACAGAGATAAGTGGAAAACTCTACCAAAGTCTTTGGTGAGGGAGAATGAAAGAGCCCTTTGCTTGTGTATCAGCCTGTGGAAGTCAGAATGGAGGCAGTACCACTGACCTTGCTTATTTCAAAAATTTTAACTCTTACTAAAAAGAAGGAATTTGAATTATGGTGCTGGAGGAGACTCTTGAGAGTCCCATGGACTGCAAGAAGATCAAACCTCTCCATTCTTAAGGAAATCAGCCCTGAGTGCTCACTGGAAGGACAGATCCTGAAGCTGAGACTCCAATACTTTGGCCACCTCATGAAAAGAAAAGACTCCCTGGAAAAGACCCTGATGCTGGGAAAGATGGAGGGCACAAGGAGAAGGGGACGACAGAGGACGAGATGGTTGGACAGTGTTCTCGAAGCTACTAACATGAGTTTGACCAAACTGCGGGAGGCAGTGGAAGACAGGAGTGCCTGGCATGCTCTGCTCCATGGGGTCGCGAAGAGTTGGACACAACTAAATGACTAAAGAACAACAACAAAAAGAAGGATGCCAACTAGGAGGTGAGACATCCTAATCTGTGGCTATTTCCAAGCATGATTATCCCTTGTTTCTATTGGCCACATGACCAGCCACTTTGCTTTTGCAAAGTCCTAGCATGGACTGAAACCATGATACTTATGTGGCAGAAAAAAGGGTGTCATCTCAGTGCTGGCTAAGGATGACCTATTAGAGAAGGAGTAAAGATTACCCAATCTCAGTCAATGTGCCTTCTTTCAAAAACCAACAGGAATCTGTACCACCAGAAGGATTCTCCTTCCATCTCACTCCCATAAATAAACAGCACTATTAGTGACTGAGCATAGTTCAGTCATTATGTCACATAAGCAGCAGTACTGCAGGCTGATACATGAGCAAAGGGCTCTTTAAGTCTCTCCCACCAGTGTGCCAAACAGAGGCTTTGGTAGTTCTCCCCATAGCTCTGTATAGGAGCAGGGAGTTGAGAGCCTGGTCATGTTCTGTCCTACTTTTGGCAAGAAATGATGGTCAAGAAGGATGGGTCACCACAGGGAGTTAACATGAGGACTCTTCAAGGATTCTACCCATGTGTAAAATCAACATGCAAGTAGGGAGGGGCTAAACTCTTTCATCCCTATTGCCCTCCACAAGATGGAGGAAAACTGGCTCTCCCCCATCAACTGGTCTCTTGACTTGGTCATCTTATCTCCTTTTGGTTTTGCTTCACCTAGTCAGGATTTTCTCTCTCAGCAATTTCTTACTATCCTTTTTTCAGTGAGAATATTAATAAACATAGCAAAGTCAGCCTGTGTCATATAGTGTTTTGTCACAGGATGATGTAGTAGCTTGCTTTGGTGACCACTCCTCTATTTTCCAGATGAAAGTACCACATCCCTTTAATCTGCTCTCATACTTCAGCTATGGCATTGCCTTAATCCATCACATTGACAGTACAAGTGAACACCATGCACTTCACATACATACAAGATGCCATAAATTGTTTTAAAAGGCATTAGACAAATGGTTCTTACTGCTGCAAAAATAACACCACTGCACTGGTTCACCATTGTCCCCTTTATAGGAAACACAGGTGGGCAGACTGATCTCGGTGGCATCGATCTTCTTCCTTCCAGTCAGGTTTTAGTATCCCTACAGAGCATAAAGACAATGGGCCATGTATATCCTTGATGAATGATTCCAGTACAATGGTTCAGCTATAATCCTACAACCCTCTTTTAGAAGCAAGACTAGTTGAACAGCCTGTCTTACTTTGAGTAAATGTACAAAGGATTTGGTTGCTGGAAAACAATTTTTATTTTCATATCTGTTGAAATTTTTTTACATTTATGTCAATGTACAGGAGAAAGGCAAGGAGAGCATTTCCAAAATATTTCCTCTCCCCCCCCCCCCATGGAAGGAACCTATGCATACAAAACAAATAAACTGAGCATTAACTCATCCCTTTCTCAGCAGAGTGCACTACTGGACTCCCCCAACATCACATTCTGTTTTATCTCTTATGTATTATAAATAGCAGATGGCAGCAGATAAATCTTGTTAGCCGAGGACCACCACTGTTACAATCACAAACCTGGACTGTGCCAAAAGGCATTAAGCACAGCCCCTCACTGCAAGACAACACGCCAGCACTCTGTTGCTCAATCCAGAGGATTGTTTCAATTTGTATGCCACATCAATTTGTTTCCCACAAAACATGTGTAAGTTTTGTGCTCTTGGCAATGCTATGTGTACCAGATGCACTCCCCAGCTAATATGTGCTCAGTGAAGAGTGCTGCCCTATTTGCACATTGGGTTTCCAACACTGGGATGTGAACCCTGATGGATCAGCAAAACTTGCCTAAACCACTTTCAAAGCTATATAAGGCAGCAGTTATCACCACATCTATGGCAGCAAATTTCATAAGTTAATGATGCTCTGTGTGAAGAGCTTTCTTTTATCTGCCCTGAATTTATTACCAATCAATTTTATTGAGAGACCTTGAGTTCTTCTGTTATGAGAAAGGAAGAATATTGTCGCCTTCACTCCCAATCACTCAGTGGGGTGATATCATTTCAGGTGAGGTCCCATCCTTCTCCTGTACAAAAGTATGAATATACTTCCCTATGCCAACAAGAAATGCCTTACATAACACAATCAATAGTTCCTTTTGCCCTCAAGGCAGAAACATCATATTGGTGGCTGCTTATTATTGATTAAGCAGTACCAAGACACCCCATTTCCCTTCAGTCAGGTTGCCTGGCTAACAGTGAAAATGACCATTATTGGTCCCCAGGCCCAGGACCTTATATTGTGAACTCTTGAATTTAAGATCTGTTACTTTAGTTCGTAAGGTCAAGCTGTTAATCCTGCATGGCTTCCTAGTTGGCTTGCTCATTATTAATGCTCTTAGCAGTGTCTGTCATTCTCAGATTTATTCTCTTTATCACATTCTTCCACCCTTCTCTAAGGTCACCAAAGAAAATACTGAACAAAACCAAGCCTACAAAAAAATCCCTAAGAAGAGATTGAAAGGTTGCCTTTTATCACAACCTTTCACCTTCCATTAGTTCATTACTGATTTTATGGTGTATGCAGTGGTAGCAAATATGAGCAATGCAATTCATTCTAGTGTTTAAGCATGTGATCTTATACTTACTTAGAAGGAAACAACACTGAACTCAAAGGGACTTACTTCTCAGGAGACATGTATAGGATTGCACTATAAATGCCAGATTTGGGAGAAGGCTTTTGTCTTGATATTTATTTGCATTTATAATTATTATTGAATTGCACATCTAGGAAAGTCATATACCCCACAAAGGATATATCTGACAAAAAGAAAACAATTAAATGTTCTTTGTCCATAACAGTTATTTTTAAAGTGATTATAGTGCACAATGATGTTCTGCTACAAGAAAAAACAACAGCATTATTAGGTGAAAAGCCAACCAAAAGCATCATAAATGGCACACTCCAAATAAAGCTGAACCCTGTGTGTGTGTGTTTCTATTTCTATATTGAAAAAATGCTCTGAGGGGAGGGTGTTCTTATGTCTCTCTCCCCCCTCTGGCCCAGCTTTCTCGGGAATGATGACCCAGTGGGGATTTTATTGATCTTCTAACTATGTCACAGTCCATTTAAAACAAAATGGTATATGTTTTTGACAGAGGAATATGACATATTACTGTAGAAGGAGAATGGATAGACTTGAGTGATGGTAAGAAAACAACAACAAAAAGCCTCTCGGGACACACGAAGAAAACAAATCTAAGATATGATGCTGTAAATGGAAGTGAATTAGGCTTTTTATGGCAAGATTTAGCTGTAGAAGAAAACAGAGATTGTAAGCACAGGGAGAAGTAAGCACCATTCATGCAAGTAATTCCCCCCTGTTCTTGTTTTTTTGTAGATTCTCACCGGGATACTGTTCCCAAGAGAGGAGAAAGATAAATCATGTAAGCATCATTTGGTGATGCATTAAGGAAGTGGTAAAAAGGTAAAGGTAAAGGATCCCTGGCAGTTAAGTCCAGTCGCAGACGACTATGGGGTTGCAGTGCTCATCTCACTTTACTGGCTGAGGGAGCCGACGTTTGTCCGCAGACAGTTTTTCCAGGTCATGTGGCCAGCATAACTAATCCGCTTCTGGTGAAACCAGAGCAGCGCACGGAAATGCCGTTTACCTTCCTGCTGGGGTGGTACCTATTTATCTACTTGCACTTTGATGTGCTTTCGAACTGCTACACCCTCTCCCCATCCACAACCACACTAGACCTGCTTCGCATCATTCTTGACTGTTTTAACCTGGCTGGAGTATGTCTTTCTTGGATGTAAAATAGGGGTGTGAGAGCTTGTGTAGAAACTTACCTACTGTACATTGGTAAAATCCAAATTAATTGCTCCACTCACCCCACTCACCAATGAAATGTGCCCCTCATCCCTGTCTCCAGAAAGTTGCCCAGAAGTGAATGTGGCCACCGCACTGAAAACAAGTTCTCTACCCCGAAGTACAAGAATGAAAAGTGTTTTGTTTCCTGTCCTCTTGAAAGGCTATGCAGTAAGGAAGTCTAGTTTTTAAGTACATGCACATACAACAGGTCACCATAGCACACTCCTCCCCCCTCCGCCAAAAGCAAAAATGAAATGCTTACTGCGTACTAACCAAATGGAGATCCACACAGGTAGAATTGTGTTTGCATGCGTTAACGAGGCAGTCATCAATATCTTGGTCACATTTTTGTCCTGCGTACCCAGGGTTGCACAAGCAGTAGAAGCCGTCAACAACTGCAGTGTGTGAAGGGGGGGGGGGAGCAGGTCAATCACATTTTGTACAAAGTTAGATTTTAACTGGAACTGCAAAACACTTAAATAAAGATAGCACATAAATCCTAGAGATGTAGTCCTATTTTCTCCAGAAATATAAAGGGCAATTGAAATGGAAAGAGAGAACAAGCAAGAGGCAGGGGGAAGGAAATGAAACAGTATTGTGTAATCGTCACTGAAATGAAAAGAAGGTGTGTCATACACAGGCAGGAAATGTAACCATGGGGAAACTGGATTTCTGATACAGGAGAGAATGACATCAGCAGCCATTCATGACAAATTAGGTAGGTTACTTCATTGTCATGAATGGCTGCTGATGTCATCAGGTATAAAAGCAATTTAGCTCCACACCGCTATGTTCCCAAATGCTCTCTGCTTTTACTCACCCCCTCCTTATGAATTAACTGCTCTTATCCATTCCTACGAAGAAAACTGGGTGCGATCCCCATCCCAAACTATCTTTACTGGATAAATTAAAAAAAATAAAAATTGTCCAGTAGCACCTTGGAGACCAACTAAGTTTGTTCTAGGTATAAGATTTCGTGTGCATGCACACTTTTTCAGATACATTGAAACAGAAGTCACCAGACCCTTATATATAGTGGGAGGGTGGGGTGGGTTTTTTCTCAGAAGGGTAGTAGGAGATGGGTGATTGGCTCAATGGGTATGATAAACCTGTAGACAAATGTTAACGACTGTCATCAGCATACTTTCTCTTGCTTTTCCCTGTAGGACTAATTGCAGTCATCAACAGGTTTACCATACTCATTGAGTCAATCACCCATCTCCTACTACCCTTCTGATAGAAATCCCACCCTTTTTATTTTATTTTTTTATTTTGACTGCGTCATACCAACACAGCTATCTATCTGAATCTAGTATTTTGACTGGGACATCACAGAGTACAGCAGAGTGCATCTACCGTGATGTTCTGAACCCAACACAGTAGCCAGTGCCTACATGGCCCCACCTGACTTAACAACAGGGCAGATTTCAACACAGTGCTAATATAAAGCTAATACAAACTGCTTTACAGCGCATGATGTTCAGTTGCTGGATGTTTTCCTAGATGGCAGGTGTCCATCTTTCCCTTCCAGGTATTCCCCTCCACACACACTAAAAATCCCACCCCCAAGGTGCATTTCTTCTATTGGGGAAAAGAAAAAACTTGTGCCCTTGATATTTTGCATCTGTTATTTTTAAAAGAAATAGACAGGGAAAGAAACATTTATTATCTGGAGGTGCCATTTTCACACTGTGCCACTTTATTTAAAAGAAACTGCTCAAGAGCTGAGGTTTGACAGCCTTGATCAGCTACTCTCATGAGTTTCCATGTTTCATTCTTGCCCCCTCCCAAGCTAACAATCAGTCCTTCCTCTTTTTCATCATTAGTGATGTAAAGAGAAAAGTATCTTTGGAGAGTTACATCTATACAAGGGACCCAGTGACAGCAATGATTGCAGTTCTTACAGGCATAGATTTATTATAGCCTCACACAGGTCCCTGGGTTCTTCATTATCTCTAAGATTTACCATGTAATCTAGGCTGTCACTCAGTCTCAGCACATGTAACTGCTATTACTCTCATTAAATGCTTGGAGCCCTTTGTTCCAATACTACTTTTTTTTTTCAAGACGCTTGGATTTTTCTTAATTCACAGTTTTAAGATGGAGCTAAAGCAAAGCACTTCACCTCCTTTTTAACTTGTCTATCAAATCTCAATAGTTATTTACTTCCATGGATACTCAGATCTGAACCTGAAGGGTAAGCTTTCAAGTAATTTTTTTTTTAAAAAAATATTTGCTGAATATCCACTTCTATGGAAATTTAAACTTCTTTTCTTTTTTGCACAGCTAGTAACCATTGTTATTCTTAAAAAGGTAAAGGTAAAGGTACCCCTGACCATTAGGTCCAGTCGTGGCTGACTCTGGGGTTGCGGCGCTCATCTTGCTCTATGGGCCGAGGGAGCCGGCGTTTGTCCGCAGACAGCTTCCGGGTCATGTGGCCAGCATGACTAAGCCGCTTCTGGCGAACCAGAGCAGCGTACAGAAATGCCATTTACCTTCCCGCTGGAGCGGTACCTATTTATCTACTTGCACTTTGACGTGCTTTCGAACTGCTAGGTTGGCAGGAGCAGGGACCGAGCAATGGGAGCTCACCCCGTCACGGGGATTCGAACCGCCAACCTTCTGATCGGCAAGTCCTAGGCTCTGTGGTTTAACCCACAGCGCCACCCGCGTCCCTTATGCTCCATTCTTATCCTCCATGAATTTGTTTAATTTGTAAACCACTTAGAGGTTTTCTTACAATCAAGCAGTATATACATTTTGTTAGATAAATAAATAATCTGCTTTTGAGGAAGGGCTCAATGGTTGAGCAGCTGTTTTGCATGCAAAGACTCCAGGTTCCATCCCCAGCATGCCCAGGTAGGGCCGGAAGAGAACCTTGGAGAAGCTACTGCCAGTCAATGTAGACCCGCTGTAGTCAACCTTTTTATACCTACCGCCCAATAATGCATCTTTCTTGATGGTTAAATTTCCTTACCGCCCACCAGTGCTTGATGGAAGGAAGATTCAGCTTGTGCCGTACAACCCCCTACTGCCCACCTAGAATCCTGAAATGCCCACTAGTGGGTGGTAGGGACCAGGTTGACAACCCCTGGTGTAGACAACAGGGAGCTAGATGGAACACTAGTCTGACGCAGTACACGGCAGTTTCCTATGTTCCTAGTTAAATAAAATGGTTCAATATATATAACTTGAAAATGGACCATGTCAGACAAATATCCACCTGGACAGACAGAAAGGGGAAGTCAAAGTGATCAAGTAACTGGAGCAACTCTCTCACGAGGGAAGGTTGTAAGATTTGGGGCATTTTATTTCAGAAAAAAGTAAGAAGGTGTTACTGAGCCCAACACTGGGGGCAAATCAGTATGCTTGGTGAAGGTGAGAATCCCAGAGAGAAGTGGAATAGAAGGAACTCTTCAGTCAAGAAGCTCTAACCACTGGGCTATGGCCCTCCTTCTTTGATACTGAGTAACTTGAATACTCTTCTCATCTATTGCGAAATTACAAAAGAAAAACTCTAAACCTATAACCACAAGACCATTAGCAGTTGTGGCTCTGCTACAATGATGGTATGACATCATACTACTAGCAAAGCTTCTTCACCAAAAAATTAAGACACATTCAGTCATGGAGGAGTGAAGTGACCAATTCTACAGATGGGGGGACTTCACCACCATCAAAGGCAAAGCCTTTATCAGGCAAGGGGGACAACAATTCTTCCATCCAAACAAGAGAAGCAGTTGGGGAATTTAGAAGTTCACATCCCCTTTGATTGGTGCCTGTGAATTGCTTTCCGGGCCTAGTTCACTGACAACCCCAGTTTGTACCATGTCAGAAATGGGCAGATGACTCAGCCATGAGTTTAACCATTACAAATTTTTCTGTGGTTCTCTTTACTCTTTTCCCACAGAATTTGCAACAGAATTGGCACTCCATCTACAGTATTTAAAACCCATAGAGGAAGAGAAACAATGGCTAAGTTACTGACCAAGGGCAGATTTATGGAGCCCAGGGAATGTAAAGTATGGATACCTTTGAATCTATGGTTAGAGTTTACAGAGCAGTGACTGATGCTTCTGACAACATTACTGCTTATAATATAATTTATTTGGGATAAGGTTTTGGAAGATTCTGGGGACATACAGACATGCTGTTCCCCCTTAAAGTAAGCAATTCTAAACAGTAACCTAACATCTTAGTCCACTGTCTGCCTCTGGCTGAACAACTACAGTATAATAAACTGCCTTAATTCTGTTGATTTTGATGGCACTAAATTATCCTAAAATTCTACTACTTAGACCTAATGGGAACTTGTGTCTTACTGTTGCAAGTGTTTCAGGGCATTGTAAAACTCTATTCAACAGAACACTTTTTTCCATTTCCAATTGGTTCATGAAGTGAAATATACAAAGTATACTGCCCTTCATATTTGGCTTTCCCTTGCTTGTTCCCATAATAAAGATTTAATGGTAATATTTATAATCCTTCCATTTCTTTAAAAAACGTGAGAGCTGAAATGCACACGGGGATTTAAACTCTGGTAAACATGGTACAGGGCTTTTTCTCTCTATATCCCACCCCACTGGACAAGCACCCTGCTTTTCATCAGCCCTGATCTCATTTTAATGCAATAGTCAAACCTATTTGTTAAACTCACTGCAAACAGTGCCTCCTTGCACAGAGGAGCTGTTTCTGAGCACCTGAAAATTACCCAACATCAAATATATTGCACAAAAGGCATTTGGGCTAATTGAAGCATCGGATGAGACAACTTAAAAAAAAAAATCATCTCATTAGAATTTCTCATTAGCTTCAATGGTGACCTCTGGAAAGATAAACCTCTGTGCCAGGAAATGAGACATCTTGGCAAAGTCCCCTTCTTTCAGAAATAGGATGCAAAGTTGTTTCCAGGGCACACGTACTGGAGAGCGTTATCTGCTGATCTCCCTGAAATGTCTCAAATGCAGCTGCGAGGGTTGCACAAAAAGGAGAAACAAATGCCAAACTCACCATCGTAGCAATACCCATTGAAGCAAGGGTTAGAGCTGCACTCGTTGACGTTGATCTCACAGCGTGGGCCTTCAAAGCCCTTCAGACACTGGCACCGGAATCCAAGGGGAAAGGCAGCCAAGTCCGTCTCTTTCAGACACACAGCTCCGTTCTCACAGGGATTCCCTCCCTCACAGGGCCTGAATTCACAATTAAAACCTGGAAGGAAAAGAAAACAAAAGTTGGCACCATTTAACTAATAAACTGGTTGTTACCTATCCTGTGCCGTATTGTATCCTAAGTTAACTAATTAAAGACACTTGGCACAAAATCTTTTCTAATCCTTTTATCTCCCCCTCCTCATGCAAAAAATAAAATAAAATACAAATCCAGAAATTTCTTTGCTCTTCAGTTTTAGAAACAAGAAAGTAATTCTTTTCTCTGTAGCCTACGCATATAAAACTAAGATGTACGGGTTGTTGTTTTTTAAATCTGATAAACAAACATTTAAACAGTGTCACAAACCAAGGCGCACATTCCCATAGAAAGTAATGCAAAACAGATTAATTTGTTCCAGACTTTTAAAAACAACCCTTAAAACAGCAATTTAACATGAATTTTACTATCTAACAAGACCATTGATCCATAAAATGACAGCAATAATCAATGTAATGTACTATAAAATAAATAAGACAGTGTTTGTAGTCACAAAAACAAATTAACCAAAAAAGCCTCAAAAAGAAAAATGCAAAAACAAAAGCACCAAATACAGTGGTACCTTGGTTCTCGAACTTAACCCGTTCCAAAATGTTTGAAAACCAAGGCACGACTTCTGATTGGTGCAGGCGCCCCAGAAACAATAGCCGACAGCCGTATCAGATGTTTGACTTCCGAAAAACATTCAAAAACCAGAACACTTACTTCTGGGTTTTCAGCATTTGAGAACCAAGGCTTTTGACTAGCAAGGTATTTGAGAACCAAGGTACCACTATATGTCACATAGCCTGAGCAGTGTCTGTAACTCAGGAATGATGTACGTCCTTCTCCATTGGTTGTGTGTGTGGCTTTTGGACCCAATAATCTGATTGGCTCAGAAAGATACTTTGCCAAATTCCAACGTTTTCCTATGAGTAGAGTTTATGTACTTGAAATAGAGTTTATGTACTTGAAATTAATTTCCTGCTGAAACATGTATTTGCCTGTGTCTTAAAATATTATGGTTATCAACAATATTGAGAGAACGGTCTCACCATCCCTATGTGAAAGGTATTCCATTAAAGGAATCCAGGGACTCAACTTGGTTTGGTCAACCCCCGAGAGGGGGTTGTGCCTGTACCTGAGTCCAGGGGAGCATCTGGGGAGTGAACAGAGTCTGTTCCCAGGCTTTTCACCTGCCTCAGGTGTTCACCCTTGGCTGACCTATGATGGAGCTCTGGGTCAGCGCTACCTGCAAGGGTGTAGGGAGCTAGTCAAACCAGAGCCTATGCAACCACTCACTTTCTGTAATCAATAAAGTTGTGGCCTAAATTCTGCAAAAAACCAAAACTAAAATTAGAGTCAAATGTGTTTTTATTTAGGGGGGAGATCTCTGGGTCTGAACACGCAATGGAATAATCATGAACAAGATGTCTTTCATTCAGTGCTAATTCACCTATAATGCCTATTTTCGTATCTGTAGAGATTCATTGTAATTCATTTTACCCTCTCCTAGAGCTATGTTCACCCTTCCTTTTAGCTGGACCATTTTTCTTTAACAAGTGCATCTCAAGGTAGTTATAATACAATATACAATTAAAATAATCAAATACTACCAAGTAGTCAAAAAAGTATTGATCTTTTATAGCGTTAGATGCCAATAGCCACCGTGAATAGAAATGTTTTCATCATTTTTCTGAAATTGTACTGATCTTGGTACATGCCTTATTTCTGGGGGAAGGCTACTCTAGAGAGTCGGTGCTACCACAAAAAAGGCCCCTTTCCTGGACATCACCAGATGGGCACAACCAGGTGTGGCACAACCAGGAGGGCCTACATTAATGACCTTATTGACTGCATAGATCTGTTTAGAAGGTTTTCCTTCAGATAATCTGGCCCCAAGTTGTTTAGAGTAGCATTGCCTTTAAACAATGGTGTTTTATGTCCTCAGACACTGTCACCAGTCAATAACCTAGCCACCACATTGTGTATGAGCTAGTTTCCTGAGGATGCAATATGCAGATTTTAGTGACTATGTAAGTCAGACAATATTGAATATATTTTAATATACAAACCTACATAGTTCTGCCTACCTGTGGAGTCCCCCTGAGTATGCAGACACAATTGAATTATTTTTGTATATCCCCTCTGTGTTCCAAACTTAAACAATTGAGGCCACTCAAGTTCAGTGTTAGATGGAAACATCGTGCCTCACAAGACAAAGGAATTTAGAGATACATGGTTGTACCCACTAGGACATGAACTACAATAAAGATTGATATTTCAAGGGAAATGAAAGTAAAAGCTCTAATGAGATATGTCTCAAAACTTCAGTTTTCCCGCAGCTTTTTTATTGTACTTCTATCTTTAAAAAAAGAATCCTCAGCATCTCTGTGATTTATGAGTTACATGAAATAAGTAAATTAGATTTTCACTTTAGTCAGAAGGCATAATGCAATAGAAAAAAAATGAAGAATCAAAGCACTCCTGGTGGATAAAAACCTAATTAAAAAGAAGCTGACACACTCCCTGGTGAACTCTGTTATTATTTAGCAAAATAATTTTAATAGGGAAAAAAGTTAATGCTGCCAAATCTCTAGGTACTACTTATTACCGGAATACTATTATCTTCATGTTCAATATTATCTCATATGATGCTTCTGTGAGACATTTCCCCCTTGTTTTATTACCTTTTATCACTTTTAAGGCTCCATCTGTACTGTAAACTAAATGTGTTTTAGCATTATTGCCACGGGTTTCCCTCAAGGAAGTCTGGGACGTGTAGTTTTATGATGGCACTTCTTAGATTCCTTGTTAGCAGCCTCATGTCTCCCGACAGAAATACAATGTTTAGGATTTTTAGGGTGGGGTTCATGATACATACACCTTTTAAAGTTCCTAGCAGATCCATGCTACAGGGAAAAGGTAGAGAACCTGTTGAATTCAGCCCCTACAAGTATGGCTAATGGACAGGGATGATGGGAGTTGTAGTCCAGTGTCACCTGTGTTCTCCTCCCCTCCCCTAGGGAATCACTTCCCAAAACACTACAAATACCACTGTTGAACCCTATATTTTGAAGAAAATATACCATTCTCACATAACATAGGTCTCCCCTCCCCCGAATGCAGTATCCTGCTTATAGATTAGAGGTCGAGAGTTTATATTTGTTATGAGTTGAAGGCTGAAGAGCTTTCTTTGCAAAGGCATCCCACTTGTGGAGCACACAGTTCCCTCCTTCCACGACTCCAGGCCTTTAGACAAGCCTTCTCAATATGTTGGGCGTTATATGGTATCTGGATGTGCCAATATATTTCTAACTGAATTTTATCGTTTTATTGTACTTTATGCACTGGTGACCCGCCCTGCTGATCATTTGTGCAAGATATAAATCCCATAGATATATATAATTACCTGGCTGAAAGATCTGCTTCTTGCATCTCAGTTACGGCAGCGGGGCAACAAACCAATTATGTTGTCCATCCAAGGAAATAAAAAGATAAAGGGACCCCTGACCATTAGGTCCAGTCATGACTGACTCTGGGGTTGCGGCGCTCATCTCGCTTTATTGGCCGAGGGAGCCGGCGTACAGCTTCCAGGTCATGTGGCCAGCATGACTAAGTCGCTTCTGGTGAACAAGAGCGGCGCACGGAAACGCCATTTACCTTCCTGCCGGAGCAGTACCTATTTATCTACTTGCACTTTGACGTGCTTTCGAACTGCTAGGTTGGCAGGAACTGGGACCGAGCAATGGGAGCTCACCCAGTCGCGGGGATTCGAACTGCCGACCTTCTGATCGGCAAGCCCTAGGCTCTGTGGTTTAACCCACAGCGCCATCCGTGCCCCTGCATCCAAGGAAATAGATGGATCCAATTAGCTTCCAGAACTAAGAGATTAACCCCACAACCCTATACATGCCAACAACATAAGTAAGTCCCATTGAGGACAATGAGACCTACTTCCTAGTAAATTCATGCAGCAGAGGTAGGGAACCTATGTGGCCCTCCAGCTGTTCCTCAACTATAGTGCTTATCAACTGTGGTCATGATGGCTGCAGCTGATGGGAGTCCAAAAACATCTGGAGGGTCAAAGATGTTCCCCACTGTTGGTGTATAGGACTGTAGTGTCCAGAAGGACTTTAAAAAATCAACATGGGGTATAGGAGGCAGTGCTGGCCTGGTGGTAGAAGCCGAATAATCCTACTTTACCTGTATAGAAAAAAACAAGACCTTCATGCTCATATAACATAAGCCAAAAAAATTATAGCCTTCAAGGAACAGAATGGAGACCAACATGTGCAGCTATGACCAACCTCTAAAATCCTCTTGCAGCTTTCTACATTATAGGCTTGCAGTTAATATGCCTATCTAAATGTTTTTGCCCCTTTCCCCCACTTAATCAAAGCTTGTTCAGCACTGCAATTTCCCCACACCCACAGTTCCTTGCCTTATGATTTTGACAAGCTGCTTGGCCTCCTTTAATCTTCAGTCTTATCAGACTGTCAAACTCTTAAGCTTTTTAAAATCAACAGCTGAAGACCGCATACTATTCTGAAGGCTCACATATAGTAATTTATATTTCCCCCCTGACCTTCATGCTTATTTCATTCTCCTCAGGGGAGGGAAATATGAAGTAGCATAGAGCTATGTTAATAATGGTAGCTTAAGAACTTTCTTCTTCTTCTTCAAAAAAGTAGAATAACAGATTTTGCCTCTATTGTGTGTAATAATATTATACATCGCACAGTTCCTAATTACACCTACTTTGTTTTATTTGTAATGTATATGAGTAAGAGATTATCCAGGGGTCAAATGACTGTTCTGTGATAGTATTGGGGAACGAGAAAACCCCCGATGCTATTAGGTGATTGAATTAGTGAAGTATCAAAAACAGCAGGACTCAAATTGCTATCAACCGCTGCTGTACAGTCTTAACTGGAAGCAGATGCTTGTTCTAAGGAAACCAGATGACATTTGCCACAAACAGCAATAATAAATGCTTAGTTTTCACTGAAATGGTAAACCTTTGCCTGGGCTATACAGTGGTACCTCTGGTTACAAACTTAATTCATTCCGGAGGTCTGTTCTTAACCTGAAACCGTTCTTAACTTGAGGTACCACTTTAGCTAATGGAGCCTCCGAGCGATTTCTGTTCTCATCCTGAGGTAAAGTTCTTAACCTGAGGTACTACTTCCAGTGTAGTAGAGTCTGTAACCTGAGGTGTTTGTAACCTGAGGTGTTTGTAACCCGAGGTACCACTGTACAACTTTAGATTTTAGGTGGGGGTCACATGAAGGGATGCTCCCCTATACAGCCCCATCATCGCTATATGCCTTTAAAAATGAGTTTACAGTGGTACCTCAGGTTAAGTACTTAATTCGTTCCAGAGGTTCATTCTTACCCTGAAACTGTTCTTAACCTGTAGCACCACTTTAGCTAATGGGGCCTCCCGCTGCGGCCGTGCCACCGGAGCACGATTTCTGTTCTCATCCTGAAGCAAAGTTCTTAACCCGAGGTACTATTTCTGGGTTAGCGGAGTCTGTAACCTGAAGCGTATGTAACCTGAAGCATATGTAACCCGAGGTACCACTGTATTAGGGAGAAACATTCTAGACTGTTTCTCCTGATACACTGGTTTTTGTGCACAGGGATATTTCTTGTATGCAGGAACATTCAGCATGGCTTGAGATCCTGCATACATACCTCCAATATACAAAAAGGGAATGCAAGTGCTGGTTCTTTTTTAAATTTTCCCCCTTCTAAAAGATGTTGCCATTCAGCTCTGCCCAGCAGCCGTTCCTGTACTGGCCCGATTGAGTAAAAGTGGAAAGGAAGTTGGGCAGCCAGTGATAACCTGTCCACCTTTTCTTCTAGCTTGTGCTCTGCTGGAGAACTGCTTGGGGTTGTGTCAGGTTTCTAGTCCCAGAAAAACTTCCTTCTTCTTTTTTGGAGCTTCAAACACAGTAGTCAGTGCAAAGCTTCCTGCGTGTGGTTTTGGCTCTCTGAAATGGAGCCAAGGGGGGTGGGAATCATAATCCTTGGCAGGGGGTCTTGTGGGGCTGGGAAGGCCCTGTGTCAGCTGTTTCCAAAGAGATCTGAGCACCAAAGCAATCAAGAGCGAAGGGTAAACAGCTGATCTCTTTCCTGCTGTGCAGTGACCCTGTATGAGTCAGCTTCACAGAGCTTCTTTTAAAAAATATGACGCTCCCTGAACTATGTCTCTGTAGGGAATTTCCGCAGTGCACCCAAAATGACAGACACTGTCACTTCCCTCTTTACTCTGCTTGCATCAAGTGCTATAATTTCTCCTGCAACTGTTTGTTTTTAAAGCACTATCTTTATCAATCCAGCAGCACTAACACATGGCACAAGGACTGGCTATCCCTGGGAATTTTCACTAGATAACACTGGGAATACTTCACAGATTCAATTAAATACTTCCCCCCCTCCTTTATGTGTACATGTCAAGCACACATACACACAAATACATAAACGCATCTGTAAGTATGTCCCAGCACACACAATGTGGCATTTCTCTTCATGAGAAATCAGGAAATTTGGTGTCCAAGGACAGTCATAAAAAGAAACGTTTCTGGAACAGAATACATTGACCAAATATGTGTGTGAAATTTCACAACTTCAGATACACTCCCGCTTGCATGACAGAGTAAGCTATGCAAAACTGTCACTGAACAGAAGTGTTGCCTTTTTTATTTTTAAGTGTTAACTGTCATAAAAGCTCTTTTAGTTTTTCTTCAGGGAGAGTGGCATTTAAAGTCACTTTCCATTTATATTTTCTCCAGTGGCCAAGGTTGGGGTGGGGTGGCAGGGAATATAAATCATATTTTTGTACAATTTAAAAATAGCAGCAAACTTCAGCAAAGGAACATTCCCCCTCCCCCATTTCCCAAATGTTCTCCGTGTTTGCACTCCATCATGTCTGGTACCACAATAGTTGTGTCCCCACACCTCCCATTTTCTGTTCCTGTCACTGCATTTCTAATAACAAAGCTAAAAGGTTTTTCAAGGTTACTGTGAATCACCTCAAGGTTTTATGGGGGGGAAATCTAATGAAAATTATTGCGTGGGATTTTTTTCTGCCTATTACAATGCTACTGAAAGATGTTGACTAATGTCACACACAGCTGAGACTTGTAACTACTTGAAGACAGGGCTGTGATTTGTGAGGAAAAGCATTGACTTTCCCAATGATGGGCTATTAGCACCTCTAAAGCAAATGACCACAATTATTTCTATTTGTCCGCATATAAGAAATCTACATCATAATTTCTAATCAATCTCCATTTCAGCCTAGTAGCTTTAAATAATGGGTTTTCTGGAATGCATCACTAATACTATGCCCATGAGAACTCTAGGAAATAAGAGTCAAACATGTAAGGTAGAATTTTATTTGCTTTTGATGTGAAATTTTCAAACTAAATACTAGAAAAAAGCCCTTATGATTTGCTTTTTATAACTTTGGCTGAATATTGTAAAATGATTTCTGATGACTTTGACAAAGGCTAAATTCAGCTTTAAACTTGCTATCAGTTGCATCCATTGGATGATTTGTTCTATTAGTGCTGTGCCAAAACCATTCTCTAATTTCTTTAATGTTTTCTTTCGTGCCTTTTCTTATCACGTGCCCCTGCACTTCTAGTGCCTAATTTCTCCCCTCCTTGATTTGGATGATCATAAACGCTTCCCCCCATCCTTGGTGGGTGGGTGTGATTTAGTCTGGATACTGTTGTCAGCTTTCCTCCCCCAAATCAGTTTAAAAGCAGCTGTGCCACCTTTTTATTTTAAGTGCCAACAGTCTGTTTCCATCCTGGTTCAGGTGGAGCCTATCCTTTTTGTACAGGCCTCGCTTATACCAAAATTTCCTCAGTGTCTAACAAACCCAAACCCCTCCTCCTCCTCCTCTCATTCACTCAGCTGTGACTGTCTAGCCAGCCCTGCCTGAAACAGACAATATTTCAGAAAAATCTTCCTTTCATGGTTTTCAACCTCCTAACTAGTAACTTAAATTTTACTTCCCAAACCACACGACAATATGTTCCCATGTTAGTGGTGCCAGCATGCACCTCAACTACAGACTGTTCTCCAGCGCTATCTACCAGGCTGCCTAGACTATTTGTGACATCTGCAATCATTGCACCAGGAAGGCAGTCTGCATGCACATCACAAACCAAGTTATCCAAAGATTCACTCACTACTAGGACACCCTCACTCCTGTTTCCTCAGCACAGGAGGGTAATGTTATAATGTAAACAGTCACCCCCTAATTCAGGGCCCATTGTTGAGTGCACATTCCTTCAAGTAAGCAGAAGGAGCTTTGGATCAAAAAACGGCTCCTTGTAATTAATTTTTCAAAGCATATCCAGTCACCATAAAAATATGTTTGGAATCAGGGAAGCCCTAAAATATTCCATGGAAAGGGCATTTTTGCCATGTTTCATGGTGGATATCAAATTATGCGAATTGTTTTCCTCCACAAGATGAGTGAGGAACATGAGCTCCCTTCCTCTCTCCCCTCAAAAAAACTGTGGTTGGAAAAAGCAGCTCTTAGCACCTTCAGCACAGACCCTGGAGAGTCACAAATCAATAACATTAACAAGGCCATGCAGTCATGCCAAATACAAACAGGACACACTCTTTGACACCATGCAAAAAGAACAGAAATTGTATGCCATACCTGCGTAAAGTTCTGGGGGGGGGGGGAGGGGGAAAAACAGATGCGAAATACCAGATTATTCCAAGAAACAAACATGTCTGAAGAAAAACCCTCTCTCTCTCTCTGTATAATGAAGCAAGTTTGCTCCACTTGCTTATTATTTCATGTTTCATAGTGTTTCTTTAAGAGACAGTTTACAGTATGAGAGTGTTTGGGTCAAATTGAGAGTACAGCGTACATATTTAGAGACGGACTTAAGCTAGTCATGTCAGGTGAGTTCTCTGAGTCCGCTCTGAGCACGATTTGGTCAGATACCATCCATCATTAAGAATAAACTTACAAGGCCCCACATCCTGTAAAATCCATGGTCACTAATCCAGGATAGCCATTTCTCCCAATCAAACTGTGAACTGGACTTTACTGATGAATATTTGGAAGATGCACATATAAATTCATTAGGAAAGCAGAAATCTCAAGAGTTGCTGTGATATATATATAATACATTGTGTGTTTATTCTGAGGATGCCATTAAAATATATAATGGCTTGAATTTAGAATCAATGCAGAAATGGCACTGATATGTATTCACACACGTACCGGTTTGTAATCCAATTTGTTGTAACATGGAGTTTCTTTTAAGAAACTGGATGAGCAAATGCCTCAGAACTACATCTACACTGAAGTCTACCTTATGATAACAGCCTATATTGTTAATAATTATTATATTGTTAATAGTTAAGATATCACAGGGTTCTCCCCTGTGGGCGCTTCTCATGTATGCAAACACTTTGCATAATTCACACTTTGCAAAATTCACTTAATGTTGCTTTCATCAAAATGCCAGTCTGTATTCTCCCCATCTCCCAATTTAATCCAAGAAAAGTCCTATGGCTGGTTGGCAACTGATTTGTTCTGGAACTTCACTTGCACAACAGAACTTGTGTCCCTCCTTTCTTCAGGCACACCCCATTCTCTCCATAAATATTCTCCAGTGGGTTGGAGGGAGACCCATAATAGGTTTCAGGGAATGCACAAGATATGGAGGGGGGAGTTATGCTGTGTAAGCAGAAATTCTTGAACTGATGAAACAAAAATTAGATGATTATTATTATTATTATTTTAAAAAACTATTGTCAATGACCTGTTTGCAACCGATTTAAAATATTAAGCCCCCCTCTGGAAACATCCAAAGCGGGCATTTTGTTGTTGTTTCACCAGTATCATAAAATGATATTGGGCCCACCATAAGCTTATTACATCACTTGTTAACTTGCCCTAATAGTTTCACTATGCTACGCTGCCCTGAAAGGTCGGTCCTTAAAAATGTTGGCCATTATTAGAATTAATTTGGAGCTCCCAGTAGGGGTGTTTGACTGCTATTCTCTCAAATATCAACTAGGGAACCCAATACATTCAGGAAACATTAGCTGGATTAATGGAACAGCATCTTGGTGATCAAGGTGAGAGAGAGGACTGAATTCATTATCATTACTATGCCACATTTTCCCAGAAATGGGGGGGGGGTATGTGGCCCTTCAGATGTTTTTGGACTACAACTGCCACTATCCCCAGCAGTACTGACTAGGACTGATGGGAACTGTACTCCAACAACACCTGGAGGGCTTCTCTGTGCCTGCCATTTGTTAATTAAATGATATAACCAGCTGATGTTTTCCTATCTTTTTTTGACTGAAGGTACATCAGAGCCACCTTCATGGACGACAAATCCTGTATGAAGGGCAAGGCGGATATAGCCACCTGGGAATCTTAGCTTAACTTTTCTTAAAAACCAGGGTTTATTTCACATTAACATGCATGGACCAATTTTATATAAAAATATTGGAGTGGAGTCCCTGTGTGGATATTTGATCCTCCTTGTAACTCATGGTCCCTGTTGTCCTTCAGCCTTATGACCACCCTAATTTTACACGCTTTCAACCTTGGCTGAAGTACTTTGTGAGAGCCCAAAGGTTACGAAGATGGCAAATAAGAAATCAAAATGCCCATGAACAGATTTTGGCATGTCTGTTCCTGACAAATCAGGCCTGGGTCATGGCAAATTTCAGCAGTGCGGTCATGCTTAGGACCTGAAGGCTATTCAACAGACATAGACAAACTCGGCCCTCCAGATGTTTTGGGACTACAATTCCCATCATCCCTGACCACTGGTCCTGTTACCTAGGGATGATGGGAGTTGTAGGCCAAAAACCTCTGGAGGGCCGAGTTTGCCTATGCCTGCTATTCAACATCCAAATGGATTTAACAGAATCATTTGGTGATGCTGCACCAAGACCTGCAGCAACCAGAGATAAAGTGTTTTAAATTGGGAGATATTGCTTTCATATTTCAGGAGAGTCTCAGATCTGAGAGATATTTGTGTTATGAAAGCTGCAACTCTCCATTGAGCCATATCACAAAATGTGTAGTCTGTGATCACTGAAAACTAATTGTTCATTTGGTCCATTATCTTTACTCTCCTGTCTCGCCTCTGTCACGAGCACTTAAAAACCTTTTACTTATAATCCAATTTCTAATTACCACCACCCATAATAGTCTCCTATACTGAAAACTCTTATTATTATTCTAGTTATTCTCCATTTTCCCCTCTGAGCTGCTCTTGTTGACTTACCTTTTTTTACAAAATGTTTAATGGTCAATTACAATTTCAGCTTTAATCTTATTTGGTATATATTTGGGGACATGCCATTGGGGCTGCAACAAACAGGAACACATTGTCTTTTAATTGAAGCACAGCAATAAATAAATAAATGTCTGAGTCATGAAACATTTTGGATCAAAGAACAGTTTTCTTTGTCTGACATCATGGAAATAATTAAAAGAATATTACCTCAAATCACTCAAGCATTCTGCACTTGTTGAATGTTAAAGAATACTGTACTAGGCTGTATTCAGACATGAACATGCTATGAATCTTTGTCTCCTTTCAGCAACCAAAATGGCTAATAGAACAGAAAAATTGTTCCAGGTGCCTTACATAGAGCAAATTTATACTTTTTTTTAACCATTTTTTAAACCAATTTTTACTCAATTTTACCATACCCCAGATACACTGGATTTGCTGATACATTAGTCATGTACTTTTCATTTCATACTTGATGCTGTATTCTTCTTCTTAAACCCAACTGTGGCTTTGTAGCCATTTGCTGCCATACCTGTGTGGGATAGCCAGCCTCATATAGTGCCACAGAGTAAGCTGTCCTGCCAGGCTTAGCTATGCCTCCTTCCCCTCACCTTTGGAGAAACTAGGTAATCAGGCCTATTGTTCTCGCCCAGTCTGCTTGAAAAGCTCAACATGTGAAGAGGTAAGCTGGTTGCTCAGGCTTAGCTGCATGGCTCTAACAAGCCTGTCTTGAGTTTCTATACAAATAATTTAAGCACTTTCACCAATTTACAGCTAAGCCAAATTTTACTGCCTGCACAACTTTTCTGACGGGTGTATGGCAAAGTGCATGAACCTGACCTTTGAACAGTTTTTAGGTAAACCATTTTTTAACTTACCAAACGTGTGGTCTTTTCTTATGCTGGGGGAAGAGGGAAGTTTTGAAATTCACAAGGGCAACTTTAAAAGCCTATATTTCCACACTTTATTTGCTGCATATTTTGTGGTTTTTAAATCTCTGTGGGGGGTTCTCTCACCAAACAGTACTTGCCCCAAATCTGGATCTTGGCATCCAGGAATTCACCTTTCATACTTATTTTTTTCCTTAAAGGAACAGCCTGGCCATTTGACACATTTTAGTTGCTCAGGACTTCAAAACCTATCACTATTACTAGCTGAAGATCACCAGGTGTTCTGGAGATAAAAGGTGCATTGTGTTTACATCTCTGTGCCATTAGGACTAAGATACTCCTGAATGCATTCGTGTTTTGCATACGAACTCGTGATTGCACGAGTTAGGCTGACATTGGAGGGGTTTGTTTGTGTAGGCCCCAATTCAAGCTGAATATGCAATGGAGTGGAGCAGTGAGCTCAGTGCTCACTCCTGAGCCCCACTACATATAAAAATTACATGCTGGGGACTATGCACACACTGGTGCTGTGCAACTTGAAAAGGCTAGTTATCAAGAGAGCTCTGTCTAATGGAGAAAAAGTGAAGCAATTTTGAGTTTGGGGGGAAGGTGGACAGACAGAAAACCAATGCATAGACAAGAAAACTGAGATAATGGAAGATTTATAAAATAAGGTCTCTGGAAATATCATCAAGATATCCTTAAAGAAAGAAGCAACAAACGTGAAGGAGAAGAAAAAGAAGTAGAAGCAAGGGTGAGTGGCTTATATCCAGAGTGAGAGAGGCTAATTGCCCCCAAAGGAGGTTCTGAAAAATGTGCACAGCTCAATTAGGTAGCCATTGCGTAGGAAAAAATGTACTTATTCCTTTTCTTCTTGTTGTTCAGAAGACCAAAGAAGGTGACAGGTTTATAACCCCATCATTTTCAAGGACATCTTCTTAGTCCTTTCTACAGAAACGATAAACTATGTTTATACAGATCTCCTTTAGGAAGGGGAAAGCATGGCAGTGCCCAGACAAAATTAGACAATGAAGATTCTAAAATTTACAAACCATGGCATTCTGCTTAGATGGGTGAACGTTAAGATCTTTTATATAGTACAACGTATGACCCTAAAAATAGGTACAGCCAGGGCTTTTTTTCGGCCAGAACTCAGTCATTGCCACTATAAGAGAACAAGGGAAGTGTTTGTGGTGAGTTCCAGCACCTGTTTTCCTAGAAAAACAGCACTGGGTACAACCTCCTGATCTATGGTTAGGTGTTCTTTGTTCTCCAACTCTCAACAGGGGCTATGTGTTGCACCCAAAGAAACTTGTAAAGGCACTTTCATTTGTGCAAGGTATCCCCCAATGATTTCCCCTGCTCCAACCTCGGTGTCCCATTCCAGGCCTTTCCTTAGTGCCCCCCCCAAAAAAAAACCTAAAGAGAGTTTGGTTGGTACAGATGAGTGCAGTGGAAAGGAGGGAAAGGAAAGCTCAGTTGTACAAGTAGGTTATGGGGCATGCAGCATTGGCTACACTCACATCACACATTTAAAGCACTTTGAACAGTCATGACTTCCTCCCAAAGAATTCTGGGAGCTGTAGTTTGTGAAGGGTGCTGAGAGTTGTTAAGAAGTCCCTACCCCCCCCCCACAGAGCTACAATTTCCAGAGTCAATCCCTCTTCACAGGGAACTCTGGAGGGAGGAATAAGTGTCTCCTAAAAACTCCCCTAACCCTTAATAAACTGCAACTCCCAGAATTCTTTGAGGACTGTTTAAATTTAAGCTAGTAGCCATTGATAGCTTTATCCTCCACAAATTTGCCTAATGATTTTTTTAAAGCCATCCAACTTGGTCCAGCTGATATGGTTCTATGTTTTCCCCTTTAAGGCTGAATTTCCACATGTTCAGATTGATGGCCAGGGCAACATCCTACTCATGAGTAAATATCCGGAAGGGTGTTGACATTTGTCACCTCCTTAAGTAAGCGTCTTGTGTTTATTTTACTGCCTGCTGATTTTATATGATACTTTAAATTGATTTAATGTCATAGTTTTAATTGTATTTTAAAAGTACCGGGAGTTTGTTGGTTAGTCTTTGTTATGCATAACATTGATGAAACTGGTGCTATTATAGAACGGGTGTTGTGTCCCCACACTCCAGAAAGGCACAAGGCCAAAAATATGCTAGTCGCAACTTTATTAACTTCAACACATAAGGAACTGCAACAAACAGGATTGCTTAACTCAATCCAAGCAAGCAGCCTGAGAGGGGAGGCTGATAGCAGCTTTGCTCCAGCCTCTCCTGTGCTTTTCCTGAGCACCGCATCAGTAAGTTAAATGGCCCATACCTTTCTTCCTTCCAAGAGGCCATGTGCTACCGAGATCCTCTCCTATGTTTGTTATGTTTGTTAGCATCTCTTCTAATAAATAACTGAACTCTTTCAGCAGATGAATAAACAAAGTTTATTTCACATTAGTCACAGCCTCAGAGATAATTGGCTGGTCACTTTTGAAGCTCGCTCTGAGAAAATAAAGGCCTAATAATGCTGCTCGGAAGAGTGAAATGAGTTCAGACAAGTGACAGAAATGCTTTCTAAAGTTAATTATGTTTACTTTCCCTTCTCCCTCGGTGTTCATTACCTTTAAATGGACTCACACATTGGCAGTAGTAATTACCAGGTTGGTCAATGCAGGTGCCTCCATGCTTGCAAGGAAACGAAGCACATTCATCTATATCAGTTTCACAGTGCATACCTTTGAAAAGATAATTGAAGATGCAGCAATTTACTAAGACAGGCAGGTGTCAATTGATAATTGTTCAATTTGTACCTCAAGATTCCAGATCCATTCCATGCTGAGAATCTCCTTGAAGTCAAACAAATAAGAACCTTACACACAGTATATTATTGTCAGAATCTATTTACTTCACACTCTCACGACTTAACATTCTCCCCTTGAATTATGTTACTTTTTGGTGACATGTGCCTCTATACAGCTCTGCAAATTACTTCTCAGTATTCTGGGAATAAGCCCTTCTGCAACACATTTGACTTGTGAATGGGGAGGATTTAGCTCAAATGTGTAGTGAAGCTGCTTCTTATAGTGAACCCTGGCTCTATTCTGCCAGAGAACAAACCACTGTCTGGCCATTAAGTATGGCCCAAACCAGGCACAGGCAAACTCGGCCCTCCAGATGTTTTGAGACTACAATTCCTATAACCCCTGACCACTGGTCCTGCTATCTAGGGATCATGGGAGTTGTAGGCCAAAAACATCTGGAGGGCCGAGTTTGCCTATGCCTGGCCCAAACCATGTATGCTTATGGGGAAAAAAACATAAAGAGCACAGCATGCAAAACTTTGTTTCATTTCAGTCTAGGTTGCAAAGTGCCCTTGTAAGGTACTCAGGGAGCAATAGAGATGAAGATGAGAGGTTTTCATAAAAAGATTATTATTATTATTAAATTTTGAAAGTATAAAAAATAGCATTTTGATGGCTAACTGTCCCATAAATGGAAGGAGGGGAGATATGGAGTGAGATGGCTGCAGGCCACAGAGGTTACATGGTGTGATTGTTTCAGTTTTTGAAGCCAGCATTCCAGACTAAGGGTTGGATCCAATGTTAGTCTTATTCAGAGTAGGCCCATGGGTATTAATAAGCATGGCAAATTTAGGTCCATTAATTTTCATGGGTACACTTTGCTTAAAACTTAGTTGGATGCAGGATGAGCCTATGATAGCAAGAATCTTCTTTTGGAATCACTTGCGGCTATACTGTAAAGAACTGGCACCCATCTGGAAGGGCATGTCTGCTAACAAATGAGACTTAGAAGGTCCAGGTAGGTTGAGGAAGACTCAGAGAGCTTTAGAGAAACTCAGGAAACTTGTGGAAGTCAATGCCTTGGCCCCTTAGCCCCCTCCATTCATTTACTAAATCATTTAATATTATTCTAATAAACAACTTAAAAATGCCCAAAGAGGGCTATGGTGTTCCTTTTATTCTATCAGGATCCAGTGTGTTAATTATCTCAGGAGGCCCCAAAGAAGTATGGAGGCTGAAGAGACTTCTTTGTCCTTTTCAATAGACAGCTTCTATGGGAAACTTCAAGTGGATTTTATCCTAGCTATCTAGAACTTTCCAGCCTTCCTTTCCAGTCAAAATGAAGCCTTTTGAGCCAAGGTGCTCATGAACAAACACACAGAAAGGAGACAGATTAGTGCTCTCTGGCAACAATTATCAAGCACATATTTATCATCCCTTTGCATAGATGTAGTCACGGTCCATTCTAGGCATGGCCCTGCTCATTTTATTTTGGAAAAGTTCACAGATGTGGCTGGCAATCCAGTTCGTCTGGAATGCAAATGAATGCAAGTTGGAGAAGTTAAAGAGAAACAAGAAGGAAGCAGCAGCAAATTAGTCTTAATGAATATCTTGAAGGCTACTCTTCCATAGAAAACAGGATCCATTATGGATGCCACTCACCTGTGAAGCCGGAAAGGCAGACACAGTCATATCCGCCAATAAGGTCTGTACAAGTTGCATTATGGAGACAGGGGTTTGAGTGACATTCATTTATGTTGATTTCACAAAGTGTGCCTATAAAGTAGTGGAAGGAAAGAAGACAATATTTTGCAGCATCCAGACGTTTAATCATGACTACGATTTTGTTTTGCATTTCTATGGAAAGCCACTTACTCCTCAGAACTTTCTGTCAGTAACGTTATTATACTTTCAACCTGTCGCTCTAAAGCATTATTCGAGATATTTCACTGGTTTACTAAGAAGGCACACAAAGAACAAAGTCTTCACTGACACTGAATTGATTCTCAAGACTCATGGCAGGCAATTTCCTTATCAATTTGTATCAATATAAAGGGAAGAGAAAAGAAATGACACAAATATAATAGACTGCGTTTGCCGTGACATGAAGGGAAATCTTCCTTCTGTTCTTGATAAGCTAGTGAATGAATGCTCGCCAAAGTAAAAGGAGAAATTTCAAACGTGAAAAACACATTATACTAGTTAAGAACCTGAGAGAGTTTGTGGTATTATATGCTGAGGCATGGGTGGGGAATATTTTGCCCTCCCAATGTTGCTGGACTACAACTCCCAGCAGCCCCAGAAAGCACAGCTGATGACCAGGGATGATAGAAGATGTAGTTCCGCAACATCTGGCAGGCCAAAGCCCCCAGCCTTGTTTTGGATGTGCGTTTTAGGACACAGAACTCATTATTATTATTATTATTATTATTATTATTATTATTATTGCATTGTATGAAATTATACAATGCAATATTAACAACATTTTTTTAAAAAAACTGACAATTACAAAAAGCAGGTGAGTTCTAAAAATATACACCTCAACACTTCTCAACCTCTGGTACCTCCTTCCTCTCCAATGAAGCATCAATCACTCTCTCGTCCCATCCAGTCAACCCACCAATGGCTAGTTCTAAGAAGCCAGGATGGGCAAGGGTCAAGGAGGCAGACGGGTGACCACACTTCTTCAAACAGATTCTCCGTCTCCTCAGGCTGCCATAGTCTAAACTGACTCAGTATAGGTGGAAGAGACAGTGCTATAGACACCTCCACTGGCCCTGTAGCATTTCTTCCTTCAATTAGTATCATTTGTTGATTCCTTTGCTATATCTTCTCCTTCATTCTCAAGCTCACTACAGGAAAACGGGTGACAACAGAGGTGTTCATTTTTTTTTTTTAATGATGTTTATTGAGAATTTTAAAGTTACAAAGAAAGAAGAAAGAAAAGACAAGAGAGGGAGAAAAAGAGAGAAAGAAGTAGATAAACATAACAATTAAACAATACAGATCAATAAAAACCAAAGTCAAAAAAGAAAAAATAAATAAATAACAAAACACACAATACATCTAGATCAAAAAACAAAAATAAACAAACAATTAAAAAACAAGTCTAATATTCCCAAATCCTTAACTTTCATTAACTTATTTCAACGACCTCCTCACACCTCACTTTTTTGTATTCTAGTTGTTAATTATCTCAGCAAATCCTTTCCATCTTTCACAATATTCTGTCATTTAAATTACCTTAATCTATTTTAACCTTATCTTACCTAAAAGACCCTAAAACTTAAAACTTATATATACCAAATTCTTTTAACCATAACATATTCTTTCATAATTCTTTTTGACATTTCTGCTAAAGCCAAATAATTTCATTCCAACATTTTTCTAATACTCATTAATTTTACAATACTTTTCTAAATAAATTTTGAAACTTTCTTCCAATCTTCATCCATCGTCTCTTCTTCCTGGTCTCGGGTTTTGTCAGTCCTTTCTCGTCTATCTAATCCATCAACCTGGTGCTCTTATGTCCTGGGACATAAGAACAGAGGTGTTCATACATCTCATGACCCGAGGCAAGCAATGGGATCATGCCCAATAGCTACACCCTTCCATATTTAAATAAAGCTAGCATTTGTTTCACATATTTATCAGCAGGAGATAACCAAGCACTCAACTGAAGTAACCAGGTAACTGAAAGAGCCGCTATTGTTAATTTTTACAGTAATATGTTATGATTTGTGAATACAGTTATTTTTAGGATTTGAGATAGATGAAACGATTCTACATTTCTAGCTTTGGATGAAGTTAATGGCACAATCCTATTCCCACTTACTTGAGCAAACACAAAGGGATTTACTTCTGAATTAAACATGCACTGGGATGTGCATAAATCTCCTGGATATGATTATTTGTATCCACTGCATTTTAAAGGCTGATAATTTTCTGGTTACCTTGAAATCCATCAGAACACTGGCAGCTGAAGGCATTAAGCTGTTCGACACACGTAGCACCATTGCGGCAGGGGCCACTTAGGCATTCATCCATTTCTGTCTCACAGTTATTCCCTTGAAATAAGTGAAGAGGACATTTTTGAGAAATTCTTCATACAGCAGCGCAAATGGAAACAACAAAATCAAACGTATAAGTGAATACGGGTCTTAATTTCCATGTAGAGGATCCTACCTTTGATGTAAAGGTAACCAACATCAGGCAACATTATCTCATGGAGACACGACACTCACATTTTCCATACAAATTGCTATAAATTTCCAACTCCTTTTGGTATTCAGTTCCCTGAGGGCAATTTGAGGAAGTTGGCCATCCCTAAGGGCGTTTGCCACAATGATCCAACAGTATGTCGAAGTCCCCGGTCGATCAACTTGATCTAACATTAGGCTGAAGTTCCAGTCTTTAGCCACCCAAAGTTAAGCATATACTTCACTCTCACACAGAGCTCATGTGCATTCTTACCTGCAATGCTCTTTACACCTATCGGATAAAAGTCCATAGAGCAAAGCTGCAAAGGTGAACAAGGCTAGATTGTGTTACTGTTTTGATTGCTAGTTTTAATTCTGTTCTTAAGTATTTTAATTGCTGTTTTTAACTAGTTTGCTTTTATTACTCTGCATTATATAATTATAATTTTAAATGTTCCTCCCTGCCACTTACCACCTGGCCCAGGGCAGGGCCTGATGGGCCTCACTAGGACATTTGCTGTTACTGCTGGAAGGGTGCAGAGTGCTTTTAAAATGTTTTTAAAAAAATTCTTTTGAATTTTTTGTAAGTGGGGGTGGGGTGGGGTTCGGATGGATGTTTATTGGGCCTGGAAATTTGTTTGATTTTATGTTTTTGTAATTTTTACTGTTTTTTGTTTGTATTGTTTTATTGGGGTTTTTTTTTTAAGGTGTTATTTTGTTCTTAAGGGGAGGGGTCAGGGCTGCCGAGGAGTGGGTCCCAGCCAACAAAATGGCTGGGGCATGTTCCACAGGGGGTGATGCACTGGGACAACCGATCTCAGTGATCATGGGTAGGAGGAGGTGTTACGCTAAGACCAAGTCATTACAGAGGAGGCAGGTTTAGTTGTTGTCTGAGGACTATCCCTGCCTCCAGGTCTGGTCCTGACCGGATGGATACTAGAATCAGCAAGGGATACCCACATGACCTGAAGGTGCTGCTGTGCAATGCCAGGTCAATGATTCATAAGACCACTGCCATCCATGACTTGATCATGGATGGAGGACTTGACCTGGCATGTGTAACAGAGACTTGGTTGGATGAAGCAGATGGGCCTGTCCTTGCCGCTGCTTGTCCACCAGGTTTCTCTTACGCACAGCAACCCAGGTCATGTGGGCGGGGAGGGGGGGGGTTGCAGTGATTTTTAGGAAGTCATTAGTTTGCACCAGGCGTCCTATTGGGAAGACCCAGTTTTCCGAGTGCATGTTCTGGAAGTTGGGCAATAAGAGCAGTACAGGATTCCTTTTGGTGTACCGACCTCCCCGCTGCACCAAGGATTCCCTGCCCGAGCTGCTTCAGGTCGTGGCGGATGTTCTCCTGGAGACACCTAGCTTGGTCGTCCTAGGGGATTTTAACATCCATGCCGACACGACCTTACAAGGGGCCGCTCGGGAATTCGTGGAAAGCATGGCCTCCATGAGGCTGTCCCTGAATAAGTCTGGCCCAACCCATAGCCGCGGACATGCCTTGGACCTGGTGTTTACCTCTATGGATGTTGGTGATCTGACACTAAGTAAAAGCGAAACGAAAGAAGTGCCATGGTCAGATCACTTCCTGGTGCAACTGGACTTCTCTGCGACCCATCCCCTCTGCAGGGAGGTGGGACCAATTCGGATGGTCCGCCCCCGCCACTTAATGGATCCAAATGGTTTCCAGAGAGTGGTAGGGGATGCCTTTTTTGCAGATAAAATCGCTCAGATTCGGGAAGTAGACTCCACCGTGGGAGCAGGGCCAGGGCGGGAGAGTGCTAGAGTCCTGTCTAGTCAAGTTGTGTGGGATCAATTCCAACCTGTTACCTCCGAGGATGTGGACAGGCTGCTTGGACGAGTGAAGCCAACCACCTGTCTCCTGGATCCTTGCCCATCCTGGCTTATCAAAGCTAGCTGGGAAGGACTGGGCGATGGGCTTCGTGGGGTGGTGAATGCTTCCCTCCGTGAGGGAGCCTTCCCAGACCCGCTGAAAGAGGCGGTTATTAAATCGCTTCTTAAAAAACCATCTTTAGATGCGGCCACGATGGCCAATTATCGCCCAGTCTCAAATCTTCCATTCTTGGGCAAGGTAAATGAGCGGGTGGTTGCTGAACAACTCCAGGCACACCTGGAAGAAGCGGACCATTTGGATCCCTTCCAGTCGGGATTCAGGCCTCATCATGGGACTGAAACTGCCTTGGTCGCACTGGTTGATGATCTCCGGTGGGCTAGGGACAAAGGTGAGAGCTGTTTCCCAGTTCTGCTGGATCTCTCAGCGGCGTTTGATACCATTGACCATAACATCCTTCTGGACCGTCTTGAGGGGCTGGGAGCTGGGGGCACTGTCATACAGTGGATCCGCTCCTTCCTCCTGAGTCGTGTTCAGAAAGTGGTGGTGGGGGATGAGTGTTCAGACCCCTGGGCTCTCACTTGTGGGGTGCCTCAGGGTTCTGTCCTCTCCCCCATGCTTTTCAACATTTACATGCAGCCACTGGGAGAGATCATCAGGAGGTTTGGGCTGGGTGTTCATCAGTATGCGGATGATACCCAGCTCTACCTCTCTTTTAAATCAGAACCAGTGAAGGAGGTGAAGGTCCTGTGTGAGTGTCTGGAGGCGATTGGAGGATGGATGACGGCTAACAGATTGAGGTTGAATCCTGACAAGACAGAAGTACTATTTTGGGGGGTCAGGAGGCGGGCAGGTGTGGAGGATTCCCTGGTCCTGAATGGGGTAACTGTGCCCCTGAAGGACCAGGTGCACAGCCTGGGAGTCATTTTGGACTCACAGCTGTCCATGGAGGCACAGGTCAAATCTGTATCCAGGGCAGCTGTTTACCAGCTCCATCTGGTACGTAGGCTGAGACCCTATCTGTCTGCAGACTGTCTCGCCAGAGTGGTGCATGCTCTGGTTATCTCCCGCTTGGACTACTGCAATGCGCTCTACGTGGGGCTACCTTTGAAGGTGACCTGGAAACTACAACTAATCCAGAATGCGGCAGCTAGACTGGTGACTGGGAGCGGCCGCCGAGACCATATAACACCGGTCTTGAAAGGCCTACATTGGCTCCCAGTATGTTTCCGAGCACAATTCAAAGTGTTTGTGCTGACCTTTAAAGCCCTAAACGGCCTCGGTCCAGTATATCTGAAGGAGCGTCTCCACCCCCATCGTTCTGCCCGGACACTGAGGTCCAGCTCCGAGGACCTTCTGGCGGTTCCCTCACTGCAAGAGGCCAAGTTACAGGGAACCAGGCAGAGGGCCTTCTCGGTAGTGGCGCCCGCCCTGTGGAACACCCTCCCATCAGAAGTCAAAGCGATAAACAACTACCTGACATTCAGAAGACATCTGAAGGCAGCCCTGTTCAGGGAAGTTTTTAATATGTGACATTTTAGTGTATTTTTCATCTTTGTTGGAAGCCGCCCAGAGTGGGTGGGGAAACCCAGCCAGATGGGTGGGGTACAAATAATAAATTATATTATTATTATTATTATTATTATTATTATTATGTTGTAAGCTGCCTTGAATCCCAACATGGAAGGAAGGTGAAATATAAATATATTAAACAAATAATTTAGATATAATACTGTTTAGACTGAGTGGTGCTGAAGCTTAACTGTGTCTATTTTGTTTCACATTTTTTTCCCCTTTCAAGTTCCCCTTAATAAAGCAGAGGAATGATGTATGTTTCTTGAGGTGTTCATAGTGATTTATTGAGCCAAGAAAACATTTGCTTTCAGCAGTTTCTTTCAAGGGGAAACGCAGACCCATTAGAGTTATTTAGAATGAAATTCTTTTAGAACCTAGAATTTGAAAATATAAAAGCTTTCCCACTGAAATTAATATTCTAAAAGAAAGATGTTGGTCAATGATAAAAGGAGTAATCACCCCTTAGCAATCTGAAACGATATTTAAGGTCAGCTCTAAGAGTTGTAATCATGGTGGGCATGACTGCTTACTTCTCTGCAATCAAAGGGAATGGCTCAGCAATTGTCAAGCCTTTTAAACCCTAATTTTAATGAGAGAGAATGAAGCATGTGCTTAACTTTCAAATTAGGCTTAAGACTAACAATGTCATTCAATATGTACTTACTCGGGAGTAAATCCTGCTGTAGTCTAACTATATAACTCTAACACTTCAGGACTGCAATACCTCAAGGACTCACCCCTCCATATGAACCTACCCAGACCCTGAGATCAGATGAATCTTCTTTGTGTGCTCCCTCCACGAGAGGTCCAGAGGGTGGCAACATGAGTATGGCCCTTTTCTGCAGTGCTTTCCCCCTAGGAAGTTCAGATGGTGCCTTCATTCATTTAGACCCCAGGAGAAAATCAGCCTGTGCCTGATTAACACCTGATACCCTTTTAAATGTGTCTGGAAGGGAGGATTATTCTTATTTTTATTATGTATTTTGTGTTTTTATATTGTATTTTTATGCTGCAAACTGCCCTGAGATCTCTGGATGAAGGGTGGGATACAAATTTAATAAATGTATTAATATATATTTACTTAGAATAAAGTACTACTGAATTCAATAGGGGCTTACTCCCAGGTAAGTTGTGTTAGAGTTTCAGCAAGTATTTATTTTAGTAGAGCACGATAAACCCTTTTCCTCCCAAGGGATGACTTTTTCTGTAGAAGCATGATTTACAACATCAAAATCTGGTGTTGAATAATACAAGTTACTGAGACTACCATAAATAATGCCTTAAAAAGCAAAACAAAACCATCAACTACAGTTACAACACAGATGCTTAACCAACTGACCTGTGTGACTATTTCTACAAATATATATGTGTGTGTGTGAGAGAGAGAGAAAATCTATAAATATATATTAAAAAATCACATTGGCTGTCTACTTTAAATGTACACTTTTGGGTGTCATTATGATTTCATTTGGAAGTGGTGAACAATGACCCCACATCTAAAAAAAGCCAGGATAATTGGTTTTCTGCCAAAATTCCGATATTGAATTTTCAACACGAACTACAGTGGTACCTCGGGTTACATACGCTTCAGGTTACAGACTCTGCTAACCCAGAAATAGTACCTCGGATTAAGAACTTTGCTTCAGGATGAGAACAGAAATCGTGTGGTGGAGGTGCAGTGGCAACGGGAGGCCCCATTAGCTAAAGTGGTACCTCAGGTTAAGAACAGTTTCAGGTTAAGAATGGACCTCCAGAAAAAACTAAGTTCTTAACCCGAGGTACCAGAGTCCTGTTAAAATCACCCTAGTAGTTTTGATTTCCAAGTAGCTACATCCAGCAAGCATGTTAGGTTTCACAGCAGCACTTTACAGTTTGAAGTAATCAATTATATTGAAGCACAAGTAGACAGTGTAAAGAAAACTCCAGTGGCCAGGGATACTAGGTCATGTGGTCCTCCTCCTTGACTTCTGATTGACAGGATAGCAAACTGACACAGGAAAACGAATGAGTATTATGCATTTCCAGTTACAAGGGAATTGCGAAAAATAATCCTGAAGGCAGAGTGATGGAGAATGGAGACAAGGAGAATTCTGCTGCAGATATTGTTGTGTCTCCTCTTCCTAATATCCAGGTCAAGCAAAGCCCTGATTAACTGCTGGTTTGAGCTTATCCTCCTATGGTCCGACCTACCCCTCTTAATCAGTGCATAGATGAATAGACAGTTCACATTAAGATCCCATGGGTTATTTTAAAATTCTCATATAATTTTAGCCAATCTCTCATGATGTGCTATGTGCGGTTTGGTACTAGAGAACAAATTCCAGCTCTGTAACAGGGATATAATTCAGACGCCGAGCAAGTTCTCAACCAAAAGGCTGCTGGACTGAGCAACACTTACAATCCATCCAACCAACTCTATGAGCCAAGGGATGCCACCATTTTTATTTTTGAAATTCATATGGCCCTTTCATAAAGGGCCTTCTCATACAAATTGTAGTGACTATATATTTATTTAAGTCCCACTACATATGTGTTTATGCAGTTAGCACCTTCACATAATCCCTGCTGGTTTAGGAATCCAACAGCAGATTCTCGCATCTTCCCATAAATGATCGTGCAGGAACCACAGGCGTATAAAGTGAGCCACAAAGGACTGATAGACAACAAACTGACAAAATACTAGCTGCAATACCTAACAGGTATTGTTAGGTATTGTTTTTGTATTGTATTGTATTGTTTATTTTCTTTTTCGATGTATGTTCAAATTGTTGGAAAGTAATAAATATCATTTAAAAAAATAAAAAAGACAAAATACTAGCTGCTATGCAGCAGTTTGGGGGAAGGGGTCTGCTTAATGAATTTAAAGTATCTTTAGATCCAAACCTACCTATAAAACCAGGTGCACAGAAACAACGATAACCATCAAATCCATCTTCACAGAGACTGAAAGCGCCACAAGGTCGTGACAAACAGCCACCAATAGGTGTTTCACACAGCTTACCAGTAAAACCTGTTGAACAGAGAAATAAAGTGAATAAGCAAAGATTACTGCAGAAAAGTCTTGTAACTATATATGTATACATATAACTTTTCCACAAGGTAAATAAAAAAACCTATCAACATTATTTCTCAAAGTTTTTAGTTGCAATACTTTAACAGCATTTCAAAGTTGGTACTCAAGAAAAATAAATGTCAAAGTAATACCCATCATTTTTCTGCCCCCCTCCCAATATTAGTGACTAATGTTGCCATTTTCTACATGTCTAATTAGAAGCGAACCCCTCTGAGTTCAATGAGGGTTACTTCCAGGTAAGTGGGATGGCAGCAGAAGGATTCTTGACATCTTCATTTTTTGTTTGATATAAAAACATGTATTATGGTGCTTGATGACTTTTTTTTTTAATTTACTAGAAAGCAATTGTTAGAAAAGTAGCTTGTTCAAATGGACCGAATAAGCTCCACAATTTAAATCAAGAATCCTTGAAGAACAAGGGACTGCAGAGAGGGAACCAGTGCCTTCTCTAGATCCCGAAGCGATGTGACAAGTTAGCACAGCCTTATAAAAGATCTGAAATGTACACTTCCAACAGTGCAGTTCTGTATGTGTCTACTCAGAAGTAAGCCCTACCAAGTTTTATGGTACTTATTCACAGGTAAGTGAACATAACATTGACATTTTGCTTTAATTATTTTCAAAGCAAATGTGCCGACAACTTATTGAGCAATTCTGGCACATCAGAATAGTTTTCTGAGGGAGGAGCGGGGTTAAGAAATCTAACATTAGATGCCAAAAGGCATGCAATTCCTTGAATTCCGGAAAATCTCAACACCATCACCACTGTCAGCAGTGGAGTTTATTAGCGTTTCAACTTCTGTAAAGAATCTTATTTACAGGGCTACTGTTTTAAGAAGGAAATGTTGATGTAAGCAGAACAAGAATGCGAAAGCTTTGAAAATAAGTGTCCATTACAATTCTGTAAGCACAAGCAAAAACAGTGATTTTATACTTGCTCTTGAATGTCATTTCTGTTCTTCGCTTTATTTTTAAACAATACAAGTAACACAAATAACAAGATTGAGAGTGAAAGCAAAACGTTGTGATCAGTATGCCAGGGGAGACTATTAGAGGTGCCTATCAGCACCAATTCAATGAGCTTGGTTGAAAGAACTTCTCTGCAGCCATTTCTGTTGTGTTCCTTAAGTGTCCGTATGTGGACATGTGTCCTTTAAACTCAACACGTCATAATTTAATAATGCTAGCAACCTTTCTTTTAAAGGCAGCCCAGTAACCGCTTAATGCTTGTGCAATATGAATGACATCAAAAGTGAGTAATTAGCATTATAGTAAAGCTGGCTATTTTCTAGCAATGGGACAATTTTATTTTTCTATTAACTATCTCCAACAGTTCTCAAACTGCTGTTATCACATTTGCTAACGTGGTAAGTTAAAACAGTCAGCTGAAGCAAGAACTCTTGATACACAAATTAAGAACATGCTAGAGAAATGCCTTTCATTAAGAGAGGCGAGCTTGTATGTTGCAGGTTCCAGAAAGACTGGGGAGATTCATCAAAACGGTTTTTTGCGCCTTCTTCCCTGATTAAGGTTGCAATCCTATACACACTTCCCTAGGAGTAGGTCCTACTGAACTAGCAAGAATTACTTTGCAGTAGACATTCAAGAAACTGTAAATTGGGGAATGCAGAACTCCCCTATGCCTGGAAGTCTGTAGAATGCAGTTCACTGTGGCCACAACTACTTGGCTTCATCCCTAAAGAAAATCAGTGGTCCAGATTCTTAATGTATTAGAGGTGGTGGTATTTACAGAACAGAGAGGGAAATGCATTCTGCAGATGCTCAGAGTCCTCTGTAGCATAAACTTTTTCTTTTGAGAATCTAAATTCTTGTGAAGCACAGAGAAAGACCAAAGGGCAGTACTGCAATTTCTTTTGATTTTTGGTGCAATGAGCCATTGGTGATTTCAAGTTGCCTGTTCAGAATCCAGGGGAGGATGTAGTGGCTACCAATGAATTTGCAAAGATCAGCCTTCCCCAATCATCCCCCCACTCCAGGGAGGTGTGACTTGTCCTTCATGCAACAGCTGGGGCAATCTTTAATGGGGTAGCAATTCGTACTAGACAGAAACAGACACTGAACCATGGAAGAATTTCACAATGACTTTTTGGAATTACAGAACGCTATTCCCTATAAAAAAGGCTGATTGCCGAAGAATTGATGCTTTTGAATTATGGTGCTGGAGGAGACTCTTGAGAGTCCCATGGACTGCAAGAAGATCAAACCTATCCATTCTGAAGGAAATCAGACCTGAGTGCCCACTGGAAGGACAGATCCTGAAGCTGAGACTCCAATACATTGGCCACCTCATGAGAAGAGAAGACTCCCTGGGAAAGACCCTGATGTTGGGAAATATTGAGGGCACAAGGAGAAGGGGACAACAGAGGGCGAGATGGTTGGACAGTGTTCTCGAAGCTACCAGCATGAGTTTGACCAAACTGCGGGAGGCAGTGGAAGACAGGAGTGCCTGGCGTGCTCTGGTCCATGGGGTCACGAAGAGTCAGACACGACTAAACAACAAGCCTCCATCACAGTAAAGGCTTTCCCCTCCAAAACCAAACCAAACCAAACCAAACCATTTTGATCTGCATTCATCTACCCACTCCCTTTTTTATTTTTTTTAATTGACTGCGCATCACAAAAAAGAAAGCTTTCACAGGCATTGTGAAAATTTTGTGGTTTCCTTGGCGCAAGTCACAGTTAAATATTCCCTTGATAATCAGTGGGAAGGAAGGGTTCAACTTTGGTTTGGTTTTCAGAAAATCTCCCAGGAACATTTTCAGCAGGATAAGAGTATTTGACGAATTCCCAAAGGGGTCATTCTGAAGCATAAGCAAAACCCTCAGGATAAGAATTTTTCTACAACATGGGCAAATGCTTCCTGTTGATTACACTGTGCTCACATCTATAATAGCAAGAGTGCAAGCCCTACTTGTAAGGTTAAAATGGCATTATTAAGAATTTAATTATTCAGCAACCTATAAGAAAAGAAGTGATTCTTTTAACAGTGGCGTTCCTAGCACCAGGGACAAGGAGAGATGAAAGAAAACCCTGGAGTCTAGTGGAGGTTCCCATGAGACAGATGTCACACATGCCTTCAAGTGGCGTATCTGTGGAGCAACAACCGACTTTCATGAAGCATCCTAGAAGGATGTCATGTTGTCTGTTTGGCATGGTTGAAATTCCTTAAGTACTATTTGGCAGGAGCAACCAAGGAGGAGTGGCAGTGCTGTGAACATGGCTTCCCAGCAGTGGCACCCTGCTGTAGAGCCAGTGTGGTGTAGTGGTTAAGAGCGGTAGTCTCGTAATCTGGGGAACCGGGTTCGCATCTCCGCTCCTCCACATGCAGCTGCTGGGTGACCTTGGGCCAGTCACACTTCTTTGAAGTCTCTCAGCCCCACTCACCTCACAGAGTGTTTGTTGTGGGGGAGGGAGGGAAAGGAGAATGTTAGCCGCTTTGAGACTCCTGAAGGGGAGTGAAAGGCGGGATATCAAATCCAAACTCTTCTTCTTCTGTATCCCAGGACGGTGCCAGGAGTGATGCAGGGCTGTGCAAAAGTGAATTTGGGGTGGTTCAGGCACACTGGAAGAGTCAATCTGGTGATCTCACTGGGGCACCCTAACCTCACTACTGACCTGCACATATATTTTATGTATATGGCACCCGTTGGCAGGGTATTCCATAACAGTAAGTGAATAACAATAAAGGCTCATTTCTTGTTGTCGCCTGAGCCTCACCAATGACACTCCTACAGAGAGTCTCAGTGACTGAGCTGGGATATAAGGGTCAAGGCAATCCCTAAGGTACTCTGGACCTAGGTTGTTTAGGGCTCTGTAAATGAATGCAAGAACACTAAACTTGGCATGGTAGTAATAGCCACACAGAAATCAATGTTTCGCTCTTTCACTTGCTAGTACTTCAAGCAAAAGGGGTCAATTATACTTATTTAATGAATACTGAAAAGCTATTGCCATTGCAGCATATCTAGCCCAGTAACCATCTAGCTCCCATTTAAGAGCAGTGGAAGCCCACTCCTAATTTGAAAGGGAACTAGAATTGGTAGTTAGGTGTCACATTAAGCCAGGGTTTCCCAAACTTTTGAGTTTATTGACCCCTTAATGAGCTTCTAAAGTTGACACTGACCTCAACCCAAGTTCTAAGGAATGTAAATTGAACCAATTTCACTATATATTTAACATTTAACAGGTGAAAATCTTCACCTATATTTAGCAATAAAGCACCATGGTCTGTTGTGGTACCTCTCTTATTTCTGAGGCTCATAGTTCCTAATTACTTTTTGCACACTATAATTTGTAAACTTCTTTTCCTCCACCGGTCCTTTTTGATCCCCTTTTTGCCCCTACATTTTTATTCACCCACTGCAAAATCCCATAAACTCCAGGGGCTCAGTGTCAACCACTTTGAGAAACCTTGCATTAAGGAATAAGCCTGCATCTGCTAAAACAAAAGAAAGTAGTACATTGTTATTATATGATATCTTTGAATTATGGCTGCATAGAAGACAACCAAAGAGACACGGTTTCCCCTGATAACCTTGAGCTAGTATAAATGGCTACCCAAATGCGTCTTTATCCCAAAGGTGTTTGTTTCCTTGTAGTATGTCTTGTCTTTTCATTGTCATTTATGAACTGATCCAGGTTTACAGGCTTTAATGCTGGGTCACACCTCCAAGATTGGAGCCCCTAAAGCCTAATGCTAGCTATCAATTATTATCTTATCAGTAGGCACATAAAGTGATGCTCATAACTACTTCTTGAAAAGGTCATCGTGGAATGCACTGGAAGAGGGAGCGATTACCTTGTTCGAAAATGGGTGAATTTGTCACACAGTACTTGCAGTTTTAATTTCTGTGATAATTCATTCAGGGTATTTAATACACAGGATAACTGTACATTAACTGCAAATATAAATATATATTGTTGAATAGCAGTGGAATAAACAACTGCTTTGTTTTTACTGTATTATTTTATGTTGCATTGCATCAGATATAAGAGCAATGCAACATGGCATATTTGCCTAGAGGACTTGAAACTGGTAAAACCATTTCTCCTGCCCCAGATCCTCCAGCTCATTACATCTAGGCTTTCTGTCTGTGCTATTTCCATGTCTTGTATCAAACCTTATGCAACTAAAAGAATATGCAATACAGATGCTCTTCTTCACCGGGAATTTCATTCCGTTGGAAAACCTTATATATTAAAAGCTGGCATTTCCAAGTTGATCTTCTCCAATTATTTAGTTCTGTGAGTTATCTGGACACAAAATATTCTTTTGCCTCTTGCCTAAAACCAATAAGAATCAGAGGGAAAGAAAATGCAATTGCCAGTAGGTGAGTAAAAAAAAAATCTGGCTTTAGTTGTTAGGCTAGCTAGAGGCATATCTTAGCTAAAAAAGAAATCTCAGAGATTGTTCAGTCATCTGGCCAGGTGTGTGTGTTTGGGTGTGTGTGTGTGAAAATCAATTTGCCAGTAATATGGAAATGAGCTCTGAACTTGCATTATATTCTGCTATGTTTCTGGAAGTTGCTTTCACGTCATGTGAAAGCTCAAGTATAATGTGGGAATTAACAATTAGGGAAAGGCTGGGGGAAATGGAATAAACTACATATGAATGTAGCCTCCACCTTAGCTTCATCTCTGTTTCACACAAGCAGTCCCATCCCCACCTTCTCATTGCTCCTGCTCCGGTGCTTTTTTGTGCTGTAACTTCTCCAGAACCCAAACAGAAAGAAGAAAACCCTGCTTTAAGATTTCATTTTTTCCCACTTGGTAATAATTTTACAATGGGTTAGGTTTCTATGTACTGAGTTTTCCTCATACTTTTTTTGTGCAGCTCTGATTGATCCCTGTACCTTGTTTTCAGGAATTTTTCTTCTACTTATCTATCCCTCCTAGGCGAAAAAAAAGTTACGGAGAACCAGCCTGGCTGCTCCCACCTATCAGTGTTTCTAGTCAAGGAGTGAAGCCAAAGCTGTGATTGTTTAGACGCCAGGCAGTAGGTGCCCCTGGGGTCCTAAAGAGCTGCTGTTTTTCGCTTCTCTAGACTGTACTTTTCCTGCTTTTGTTTTGTTTAATAGTCCTCAGCTCCACCCACTTGCTACTTTTTTTGTTTTGTTTTGCTACCTGCCAGCCACATAGTATAGCCAGCAGGCAGCTGCTTGAGAGGCTTTTTTAAAAATGTGTGTTTTGCAGTAGGAAAAGAAGCACAGGAATCATTTGTTTTGCTGCCAGCTAGCCGCATGGAACAGTTGATAGGCAGCTTGATAAACTTTTTGGAAAAAAACGTGGAGGTGAGGGACGCAATGCAGGAATCCTCCGGTTGCTGTTCTGTTTTGATTTCCTTCCTGTTTAAGACATGTCTCAGTTGGATTCCTGGATTCATTCATATATATATATATTCTACAGCAGCAAAGCCGCAACAGTGGCATAACAACCAAGACTTAACAGAATCTGGAAAAGTAGAACATTTTAATAATATCTTTTGTTAACAAACAAACAAACAAAATTGAATAGACCCCCCCCCCGCCGCCGCCGCCGCCAATATTTGAACTATTTTATGTTCCCATCTCTTTTCCTTTTCCTGCTCTTTTGGAAGCGGCGGCCATTTTGTGGCAGGCCACACTCCTGACAGCAGCCATTTTCAAATTTCCAGATGTGCCCCAGACCCCAAAATGTTGGCAATCACTAGTTTATTTTATTGATGTGCACACATTTAAAACATTTATTTAATCTCTGTCCCTCATTCAGTGTGACACATATGGTCTAATAAAATATGAAGAAGTGGGAGGAAAGATACTCCATTGGCAAGAAAATCTGCCCTGAGGGAACTGCCCTCAATACCCTATTTCAGCCACAAACAAAAAGGATGGTCTTGAAGAACTTTCAGCTTCCATTCCCTATCTGTAAAGGGGGCAATGATTTGTCTCACGGGGCAGCTGTGATGATGCATAGGAATAGGTCTGCCAACCACTCTGAACAATAAAATGACTGCATGAGTGACTAACAGAGATTTTCATTAGAACATCCAGGTCTCTAATACCAAGCATATACTATTCCCCTGTTTCTAGACTATTGCTATTTTAACTGCTTTTATAGGGCTGTATGCATTTTGAAAATGTGCCATGAATTAGATTTATGAACCATTCCACACTACACATTTTCTGGGAGAATGGCACTGAAAACAAACATTATGAGGTTTCGTACAAAAAAAATGACTTTGAAGGATAAAAAGAGCTGAGACAACATTATCAACTGATTTTCAGAACACCTGGAAAATTGCTACAAGTGCTGTGTGCTGAAGAAAGGAATAGCTGTGAATAAATTCATTCGGGCTGCAATCTCATGCCCACTTAATGAAGAATAAACTTCTCTGAACTCAATGGGACTTGTTTCTATGCAAACATGTAGGATTCCTGAGAAGGACTGCATACAGTCCTGGAAGCATACAGTCTATAGATGTCTGTCTGTTTGTTTCATAAAGTTTATATGCCACTTGTATCAAAGTATTACCAAACTTGGCACAAGGGTCCCTGAGGAGGGTGTGATCTTTGTTGACATTTGGATGTTGGCTGCCATTTAGAATTACTCCCTGCTAGCAGAACATTGACTTCTGACGACTTAACTATGTTGGATTGTGGTCACCCTGTTCAAAGGCCATACACTATAATCATTTTTATTTTGATTACTACATTCACATCCCACCTTTCCTCCAAGCTCATGGTGGCATATGATTATTCTTATTTAATCCTCACAGCAACTGTAGGAAGTAGGTTAGGCTAAAAGACAGTGGCTGGCCCAATATCACCTAGTGAGCTTCATGGCCAAGTGTGAATTTGAATCCTAGTCTCCAAGTCCCTAATCTCACTCTCTAACCACCACAACAAACTTGATCTCCAATCATGGGTCATCAACAAGCTCCACAGGTCCCCAAATGGTCGTCAGAGTCTGGTACACTTGCCTCTCCTACACTGTGATGTGTCCTGCTGAGTGATGATAGGAAACTTCATTTCAATGCACATGAGGCATTGCATAGTTTACTCTAGACTCGAATGGTACCATTTTGGGCACACTTTCTAAGACATTTGATGAAGACTTTTTAAGCCCAGCTTTTGGTGGCTGGTAATTTATTGCCATGATGTGTGTAAGCAATTTATACCAATTTTAAAAGCCAAAATTATATTGAGAAATGTGTACAACAGAGTTGTGGAACCTCAGGCCACACACCATCCAAAGCCACCCTCCTCACACGCTCTGCTTTATACCCTCCTTGCATGCCTTTGCTAGAATGTGTCCTTGAACTCTGGCAATTCCTTGTTTGCCTCAATGGAGGATAAGGAGAGGCGTGCGAGTGTTTGCAGAAACTTGCCTACTGTACAAAAAGGTAAAGGGGACCCTTGACCGTTAGGTCCAGTCGCGGACAACTCTGGGGTTGCGGTGCTCATCTCGCTTTACTGGCCGAGGGAGCTGGCACAGCTTTTGGGTCATGTGGCCAGCATGACTAAGCCACTTCTGGTGAACCAGAGCAGTGCACGGAAATGATGTTTACCTTCCCGCCGGAGTGGTACCTATTTAACTACTTACACTTTGATGTGCTTTCAAACTACTAAGTTGGCAGGAGCAGGGACCGAGCAATGGGAGCTCACCCTGTTGTGGGGATTCGAACCGCCGACCTTCTGATTGGCAAGCGCTAGGCTCTGTGGTTTAGACCACAGCGCCACCCATGTCCCTCCTACTGTACAAAGGCAGCATGTAAATTCATTGTTCCACCCACTTTTGCTCCTAGCCCCAGCCACGGCTGGCATGTGGACCTTGGAAGAATATTCAGAAAGGAATGATTGAGGCTCTGGAGGTACAAAAGGTCCCTCATCCCTGAGGTAGAACATAGCTAAACCAAGTGAAGCCAGTGCAAAACATTGGAACTCACCAGATGGAACATTCATCCCTTTCCTCCCCCCTTAATGTTTTCCAGACAACCCCGGGAGGTGGGCACACAGGTGGAGGAGAGTGGGGGAAATCCCCATTTTGCACGCACAAGTCCTTGCAATAAGGCTTTTGCTGACATTAGGTGAATCCTGCCCAAGGTGTTCAGAGAAATGCTTGGAGAAGCAGAAGAAATGCTGAGCAGTATCAAAATGTGTATTGAGGTTATAAATGCTTTGTGCCTCTCGGCTTGGAATTCTGCACACAGCTCGGCTTCTTATATCACGATGAGGTCAGTGTACAGGACTGTGTGCAGGATTGCAGTCTTGGAGAAGAGTGATAATGAGAAACAGCAAGATAGACCTTAGAGGATAGTGCAAGCCTTGTTCTTTGCAATACAATACTCTGGTTTTGAAGCAAAAAGAAAAAAAAGAAAGAAGAGAAAGTCACTGAAGCACTGTTGACTATGGGATGGGCGATAATTCCCCAATGTGCGTTACTTTGCATTAGTCAGCTTTGAAATCAATTTGCCCATTCCACTAGCATTGTTTACTTCTGAAAACCAGTCAGTCCTCTGTAGGCCAAAACAACCTATAAGAGCTGTGTTGGATATGCAAATCCTACTTCACTGCTTGCTGCCTTGTCTAGATCATGAATATACACATTAACTGATTCGTGGGAGATAACTTCATAGTTTTTTTTCCTTATTTACTGGTTGCGAAACTTTTAAAAAATAATAATCTCACATTATACTTTACATGGGTGTTCTTTAAAAAAAATATAAACCTGGAATGTTGAAGGCATTTATAGCATACCTTCCAACATTTTTTCAGATGGAAATGGGGACATTTATGGTGTAGCTCACTTGCTTGAGTCCACTGAGCAATTTGCACTTTTTTGCAGACACCTGCTTCCTGCTTGCATAGTGGATGCAGCGGGAGGGGAGGAAGGTTGTCTTTCCAGGGCAGGAGTTCACCTCTAGAATGACCCTGCACTGCAGCACGCATTATTGAAGCAACGGCCCCAAGGCTTGAGAAATGCACAGAACTTGTGCAGCTTGGGAACTGCCCAGGCTGGTGGCAGAAGAATGAGAGCGCTACTTTCTTTCAGGAGTTTTAAAGTTAATGGTCCTGGATATCCAAAGGAGAAGGGAACCCAAATGAGGCAGTAAAGGAGTGAAATGGAAAAATCCTGGACAAATAAAACTTTATGAAGTTCCTATTATGTTTTCCTGTTAGAATTGGAAAAATCAAGAAGACTTCCAATCAATTTCCTGAAAGATCTAAGTAAAGCTCCACTGCCCATCTACCGCATACAGTTGCAAGCGAAAAGCATTTTGTCCAACACAAAATTCTAAAATACTCAGGTGAGGGGTGCTGTGACGGCTGGGCAAGTCCCTTCTCCTTCACCCGAAGAAAGCAGCAAGAGGAGGGGCTTGTCTTGCTTTGGGCAATAGGCTTGAGGGCTCTGACAGTGTCCCAGAGTCCACCCATCTTCTTTCCAAAGCCTAGTAATCGCTAACTAGGCTTTGGGAAGGAGCTCTCATGCTTCCTTCCCAAGGCCGCTGCAGGGAGAATCAGGACGCCCCAGGATGAAGGCAGGCACAGTGGGAGCTTAATGAATTCTTTCTGGCCATCCTGGCCAAATAAGGACAGTTGAGGGGTATGTTATAGGCAAGGTATAAAAATCTTTGGTATCCTTATTTCATGGTATGATGCGATTTAAAGTAGGCTTGAATCAGACATTTGGCAGCAGACCCAGATTGGATACCTTGAGTTGCCAACTGAATAGAATCATAGAATTGGAAGGGACCGTGAGGGTCATCTAGTCCAACCCACTGCAATGCAGGAATCTCAACAAGCTGTTTCCCATCCAGTTTGAAACCATACTGGACCCTGCCTAGCTTTGCAAATGTGCTTGCAATTTGCTTGGTGTGCTGAATCTGTTACCACTTACCACTGCAAACCTGGGGGTTCCAGATGACCTATTTACTGAGCATTCATCCTGATTCGCTTGCACAATGGCAGAATTAGGACTGGGGCCTTAGTTTCCAGTTTGTGCCATATATTGGGAGTTAATAAAAAACACAGCATGACCAAACAAAACATGGTATTAACTTTTATCAATGTATGAAAAAGGAAGGAAAGGAGGAGAGAGAAGGCCGTGGGTATTGTGATTAACAAGTTAAAGCAATCTGAAGTACCAAATTTCTGGCATTAAAAAAATAAATAAAGCAAGAAGCTACAGAAATGAAAACACTATTCATCATACTAAACCTTCTAAGCCCCGCAAGGCTAAGGGGCATGGATGGTTGTTTTTTTCAGCACAGCCTATGCACAACAACAGAATTCTTCTACAATTGTGTCCTGCAAATCAGTGTATTATCATATTTAAAGGTTTTAGAATTGGAACACCCTGCAGGATCTATTATGAATGCAGTTGATATTTTCATATAAAATAACCTCTCCTCATTAGTATGCAACACCTCATTTTCAGATAGGTATTCAAGCGACATGGTCTGCAACCAAATTCATAAAAATAGAGGATGCTGTCCTAATAATAAATGTGCTGTGCATTGCAGGAACATTTGTATAGCTTCTGTGCGTGGGTGATGGGGGCGGGGGTGGCGGGGGCATGTACAAAGCAAATTTGAATCTAAAATAATGCATCTGAAGAAATTAGTTCTATTTCTGTCCCAAACATTTGTCTTAACTCTTCACCCACGTAACACCTGAGCACCTACCTGGCAAGCAGTTACAGTAAAATTCGCCAATCAAATTATGGCAACTGGCTCCATTTTTGCAGGGCTTGAAGGGACATTCATCAATGTCCATTGAGCAGTTTTTGTCTGACAGAAAAGAAAATGAAACGTTAAAACTATAAATCATGTAGGGTTTGGGATAGCAAAAAGGCTACTTCATAATCCAAGTGACAACTACATAATTTAACTTTTCCTGGTTGGGAACATTGTATTTTATGTCTGCCTGACAGCTTTAAAGGAAAGAGGTTTTTGGTTTTTTTATAGATCACAGACAGCAGTTAAATAAATTAGATCTTTATAGGCAGGATTATACGAAGCAAATAAAGTATTTACTAATATATTTTGTGTGGTTATTATAACATCCCTTTAGCTGCAATATAATTATAGTTAGTATCGTGTCTCTATGGACTTAAACACATTGGCAAGCAATGAAGGACCCCAGTGAAGACCAAGTAACAGCCTGATCTTATTGGCATATCAAAATGGCGGACACTGGGCCACTAGCTGCACCATCTCCAAGTAGAAAGTGGTATCCTAGCCTTGCTCAGCAGCAGCTCAATAGCAAACCTGAAGTACTAAAATTCAAAACACAGGTACAACCATTCTTACAGCCTCCATAGCCAGTTTACGGCTTGCCATTAATCTCAGCATTTCCCATTAACAACTCCACCCTACCCTCCAGAATGCATGAGTGAAGCCACATTAAAGTCGTAAGATTTCAAATTACATTGCAGAGATAGGTAACAGTAACCACACTGGCCTGGTTTGCACATCACGGTGAGCCAAACTATGGCCAAGCAAGGACCACACAAATGTTCTGACTCCTGGGAAGGAGCTCATACCTGCTTTGCTTCTCCCAAGTCCTTTTGGCACAATACATCATGGCAAGGTAAGGTGTGGCTTACCATGTCATCCAGACCTGGAATTGTGGTTAAGGTCTTTCCATAGGACAAAGTTTACAAAAACAGTGAGTTTGGGAGGTGGAGAGGGGGAATGTTTTGTTTTGATGGTCAGGTCTAGGTTATCACAGTGAATTCTTTCCCCAGGACATTCCGATCACAGTGATTTGTGGGAGGGATGTTGACGGAAAGCAGGGCATTTAGAAGAATGCTGGATTACTGGCATCCTTACCAATTACATACAGTTAAAAGCAAAATCTTAAATCAATTTGTTTTCAGTCTGCCAGGTTTTCTTTCTCCTCCCTCCCAAGCTCACGTCAGTTTGCAAACTTTGAAGAGAGCTTAGTATGGGGTCAAAACCCGCCACGCTCATTTCAGCTGTGGATTATCTCATGTATGATGTACTTGTCCCTTTTTATTCCAATCACTTTCTGTTTTCCAATAAACAAATTCCTATTTTAGTTATTTAGTCATCCTGTTTGTTTTCTCTTATTTTTCTTTAGCCCTGTGCAAACTTCTCTTGAGTTCACCCTCCTGCTGCTTCTGCTGTATGTGTGTTTCAGTTATTATTCAATTCTATTTGTTTGCTTTTTTTCCTCCTCTAGGTTTTAGTCTGCTTGTTCAAAGCATTACCATATTCTTTTAGATTTTAGGGTAGCTGTCACTCATTACCCCCTTTATGACTGGTATTTTCTTCCCCACTCAACTAAGCCTACTTGCCCCTTAAGTTACGGAGCTGCCAGTTGTGCTACTCATTGCCAACCTACTTACTGAGTGGCACCTCCCTCATGTCACTAGTTTTCAGACTGACTGCCAGCAAATTATTAAGAGAGGTTAAGTGGTTCTTTATTTTACCCACCCCAAAATATTGCCCTTGTGGGCAGGGCCGGATTTAATGGCGCCATTTATATGTCCAGCTGTCCTTTGTCAACAACAAATTGTTGCTGTTTTTTGTGTTGAATATATGCTATATGGTAATTTATGGACCTAATAGGTATCTAAAGCCATTTGCACATAACAAAATATGTATTTTATCAAAGTAATTGTTGAACTGAAATACAACTGGAAATGTACATCCAGGGTTTTTTTCCTTTTTTGGGGGGGGCACCAAGAAAGTGGGGCCCTAAGCTATAGCTTGTTTAGCTTATACGTAAATCTGACACTGCTTGTGGGAGAATCACTGTACCTATCATTCTGAAAGCTGGCAGCCTTCATCCCTTCAGAATGGACCGCCATGCCTATAAATTGCATCTAGTTCTGGCATAAAATACTTTTTTTTCATTGCTTTTAAAACAAGAAACTTAATGGTATAAAACTCTTAAACAAACCTGCTTGAAATGTGGCAGGCTTAGTTTCTTGGGTCCTAGAATCTCCTCAGCTATGGATCTAGCAACTATTTGCAAGTCACTAGCAGTCAATCTTAATTTTAATCTGTAAAATGGGAGTAACAGACCAACTATACAGGTCTTTTAAAAAAAAGACATATAACAGTGGCTAAATCACACAATTATGGTGTTTTAAATGCTTTAGTCTTATATGTATATGCAAAAGACCTGAATGCCTAATCACTATTATTCCCATTTTACAGAGTGAGTAAATAGAGGGAATTGAAACTGAATGTGATTAACTTGTGAATATAGACTTCATAGATCCCTCCAGAGTAGGAATGAATCCAAATGAGTCTGTTTTAATGACTTTTAAGCCTGTGTTTTAATCATAAAACCAGAATACTTGGCTGGGTTTTTGTTGTTGTTCAGTTGAGGACAAAATTTGTGATTGTAGCAGTGGTTGTTATTATTACCTTTCTCTATCTCAATCATGATCAGAAAAGACATTAAAGAAATCCTTAATGCATTAAATTATAACTATGTCTCAAGTGGAAACATTGTTTTCATTTTCTTGTTTCCAAAATAAAGGACATGAACTGAAATGTGAAAATAAGAAAGCTTGGTAGCATTCCCTAAACACCAACCACAAAAAGGAAGAACAAGTCTCATTTCATCTCATTTTATTCTTAGTTGATGAATGAACACATTTTCTCCAGATGATTTCAACTCTTAAGCTTTGGTTCTAATTAAAGAAATCATGCTAATTATTTGCAGATGAGAAACTTTCAGCAAATTATGCCTCTGATTTCATGTAAACAAGGCACTTTGGTTAATTTCTAACAGGGAGAGAAAATTGTGCTGTTGAACCATAATTGATTTTCCCTTTAATTTTATGCAACTCACTGGTAGCTCAACTCTTTATCCTTTATAGAGAAATTAACTGTTTAGTTTAGTATATGACGCCTCTCGAAGGTCCTTGAAACACAGGGCCTTAAGTTGGAAGTCCTCATTTGTGCATTTTTAATAGATTCTGCCTTCAGATTTCCAGGATATTGTGTAGATGCTGTTTGGACTTCTACATTACCAATCAGCAATTCCTAATCAGCTGATGTATACAGTATGTATGTATGTATCCATGAAGAAAACAGAAAACTCTTCTTAGAAACAATTATCAACACATTTTTTGTACCCCAATCCTGAGTGGGGCATGGAAGCTAATAATTATATTCAAAGTTCTTTGGAGCAGGAGGTAAAAATGAGGTGCCAGTAGTCATATCTTGATAAAAGTGCCATGGGTGCCAGCACAAAACGGTTGACATGGGCAGTACAAATAAGAGGTGGTGGTACTCTGTACCAGAGAGTACCACCATCGCAAAAAAACACTGCTTTTTAATGTGTGGAGTGTCCATTACTTGTCTGAGTGTAATGTGTACTTGAACTAGTTACTATTTTTCCCCCTACCAGGTGAGTTAGTGATGAAAAAATCATGAGTATGCTTTAACATCCCTGTTAATTAACTCGGAAACTTTAACATCAGCATTTCCAACTTTCATCTTATGATCAGAGGATTAAGGAATATAATTGACGGGAGTTATTGCAATGTGTTACTTATTCTGTTTTTATTAGCAGTGTGGCAGTGTATAAAATGTCATTATGGGCACTTATTTACTTTTAATTTTGCAAGATATAATGGAGTCTTTAAATATTTATTGTTTCATTTAAAGGCTTGGGTTATACCTTACCCATGAAGCCTGGAGGACAAACACAAGCGTAGTCTGCAACCAGGTCTAAGCACGTTGAATTGTTTTTACAGAAGCCGTAGGAGCAGTCATCAAAGTTGATTTCACAGTTCAGGCCTTCAAATCCTTGGTTGAGGAGAAAGAGAGAGGGGGGCAGTATATTCTTTATCTACACCTGTGTCTCCTTTCTCAGTCCTCTCTTTTGTAAATAATAAATCAATCCTTATCAAATTACTCTGTAAAACAGAAATAATTCTCTTTTTATGGCTCACAGTGAACGCTTCTAAAAGCTGCCTTGCTCCTCATCTGTCATTAGTAAATTATCCCCCTTTGTCCTTAAAGAAGGATCACATTTAAAGGAACAAGGGCAGCAAGCATAAAGCTGTGTCAGAGCAGCACAACTTGTAAATACTTAGGAAGTCCTTTACGCAAATGGGTTTTCATGAACATGACACCAGGCAAGCCCTGTATGCAAAACAATCACCCATATGGTTATCATTTCTATAGCATATTTCTTGCTTAGATTTTTTCATTTTTACAACTATTCAGCGACCTAGGTTGCTAAAGCGTCTACTGTACAAAAAAAGAAGCCGAGTCTTGGAACATGCTCAGGACATGAAGTGTTGCTTTAGTTTAAGAAAGACCTCAATAACCATTAACTTCTATTCTAGTCCTTCTGTTCCAGTGTGACAGGGAGAGAAATACAGGTACAGCCCTAAAGAGGCATAGTAATGACTTAACAGCATGTCCAAGGGTTGTGAGGATAAAAGAAAGAAAACCAGGCTCACTTCTTTTAATTGACTCAACACAAAATAGATGGTCATGGGAAGGCAGCACATGAACAAATCAGTCTATTGGGTCTGGGGGCTACCCTGGGCTGCCACCCTGTGTCTACATATTGCATTCAATAGCGTTCACTCCTAGTTAAGTGGACCTAATCTATTAGCTGCATTTATACCATCTCCTAAAACAGAGGAGTTATCCTAGAGTCTCCCAAAGCATAACAAAACAGTTAAAACAGTAAATTAAAATCAAAACACAATTAATACACATTTTAAAACATTAAATGTATACTTCAGGTTATTGTTTTTTTGAGGAATATACAGACACTAAGAAGCAGCAAACCAAGGTAAAAGCAAAAGCACACACTTCTCTTCTTGCCTTCTCTCTCTCTCTCTCTCTCTCTAAAATAAGCTTAAAAGCCTGCTACTTTTTCAAGGCTGGCTAGCTTTCCCACCTAGTAACATCTTTATTGAAAGTTCAAAAAGTACATAACTGTATGTGCACCAAACATGGTGAGACACAAACAAAAAAGAGAAAGAGACAAAGAGAAACAAAACCCATGCAGAAGGGAAAACAAAGGGGTGGTGGTGACACACCCAAAACTGTATACAGTGGTAGCTCTGGTTACGTACTTAATTCGTTCCGGAGGTCCGTTCTTAACCTGAAACTGTTCTTAACCTGAAGCACCACTTTAGCTAATGGGGCCTCCCGCTGCCGCCGCACGATTTCTGTTCTCATCCTGAAGCAAAGTTCTTAACCCGAGGTATTATTTCTGGGTTAGCGGAGTCTGTAACTTGAAGCGTATGTAACCCGAGGTACCACTGTATTTTACAAGGTTGTTATTGTCCTTCACCAGATCTTAACCTATTACAGTATTAGTAAGAATGGCTGGCTAGCTTGTTTGTTTCTTCCACAGAGTGTTCTGGGAAGGAAATTCCTCTCTGCAGATTCCAAAAGAATGTATGGTTCTGACTTGCTTGTGAACACCCTCACAAAAAGAACGCATGGTTTGGATTGGCTTAAGGTGGGCTTATTGACAGGTTGCATGACACACCCACACAGTTTCTTGTACAGCTAACGAGAAAGGGGAGGGGAAAGGACAAAAGAATCCACTGCCCCATCAAAGCCATTTCTGGGGGGAAACAGTTGCTGCAGACAGTGGTGAGGCCCACTAGTAGGGATTATTTTGATTGGCTAAGCCAGAGGAGACGGGCAGAAGCATCTACGAATCCTTTCTGTCGGTGGAAATGTATAAATAATGAATGTGGAAAATATTGTACAATGACGGTGCTAGATGCACCTCTGAGGGGGAGGGAGTTCTGCAATTTAGGGGCCACGACAGGAAAAGCCCAACCCCCAGGCAACCATTCCTCACACTTTTGAATGGTGGCAGAACTACCAAGAGAGCCTGTATAAGTTCTGCTGCCTAATCTGCCAACAAAGTTTCACGCTCGGGTTTTCTTATTTTTCTATGGCTTGCTTTCAGCTGAATGCTTGCCTTGCACCCGTGTTGCAGACAATCGTCACTCCCAGGTGTGTAGGGTTTTTGTCTTGCTCTAAGAGCTGACAAAGAACTCTCCACTTTGGTATGTGACATTTTATGCTCTTGTAAATCTATTCTAATGCATGGTCACGCTACAAAATGACTATCATTAAGTGCTGTCACAGGCCATGGCTGCGGGAAGACCATGACTAATGCTAAGCTATCAGCGCCCACAGTGCAAGGCATATTCTCATAATTTCTCAAAATGACCGTGGAACCAATTTCTACTGATCCCTAAGTCATAAAACTTTACAATTACCCTGAGTTCATTAATAATGTATACAGTAACAGATCTCACTCACATACAGACTTTAATCAGACCCATGTCTCTGTTCCTGATAACAACCAATCCACAAAAATTATCGCCGTGAATACCAAGTTTTATTTCCCCCAGAGTCCAGCGATGGAAGAGAGCAACCCACTTGCATTATCCTGTCTGAACTTCATCCTCAGATCACACGCTTCCATTTTTGGACACAAATCGAAACGAAGTCTGGTGAAATGATCAGATATACAATGGACGCTCGGGTTGCGAATGTAATCCGTGTGGGTGGCACATTCGCAACCCACAGCGCTGCGTCTGCACATGCGTGGGTTGCAAATCGGCGCTTCTGTGCATGTGCGACTGCCAAAACCCATTCTGGTACTTCCGGGTTTCGGTGTGTCCGTAACCCGAAAAAACGCAACCTGAAGCGTCTGTAACCTGAGCTATGACTGTAATTTTATACGACAATAAGTGGAAATCATATTTTGCAATGCAACTTCCTGAGGTTTTTTTGTTTTTGTTTTTTGATTTAAAATCCTGCATATGTGGAGCACGACTGCCTTCCCCACAGTGACACAGCATTCACACATAGAAAGAACCCTATAGGGCAGAGTGGAGTCTGCCCTATGGTGCACCGGGAGGCAAAGTGAGCTCAGCACCCACACACTTGGACTGAGCAGATGGTGGAGGACTGGATGAGGATGTGTCCCGGCCATTCCCATCCATAAGTGCTGCCCTCAGTCACTACCTCAGAGAGAATCTCCACAGGGCTCAATGGAGCCTCTTTCCATTCCATTTCCTGGTCTTTCAGAAGGGACAGGGTGGGTGGATATGTGCTCTTGGCTAAAGAAGAAGAATTGGTCATGCCCTTGAGGAAGGGAAGTGGACTCCACTATGCCCTATAGGGTTCTTTCTATGTGTGGGTGCTGTGCCAGTGTAGGGAAGAGATTCATATTCCATACATTTTAAAATGATAGTATGAAATATCCCAGGATGTTGCATGTGGTTAAGGATTGGCAGTGTATGGTGGAGATGGAACAGGACAGTTGGAGAGTAAAGTGAGGCTGGGGTGGGTCTGGATAAATTGTTTACCTTCAAAGGTAAGGAGGGTGGAAGTGGTTCGACAGCTTCTTCATTGTTCCAAGAAATTAAGATATTTAATATTGCTTCTCCACCCCAAGCTTCACATTGCAGTAACACTGCAGTTTCCAAAAACGAAACTGTGCCCTTAACTCTCAGCTCCAGTGATAAGACATGCTCATGCTTAATTAAAACAGGCATTAATTGACTAAAGGCACAGTGACAAATCAGCTACAGTGTGTGTCCCTAATTTTATAACCAATAGGAAAAATAAAGAAATAATATACTCTTGAGTAAAAAGGAAATGCTTTGTGCTTCGTGCTGTGCTGAAAATGTATCACCGCTTCCTAAATCTTAGTTTACTATTTGTTTTACTCAGGTTGTTATACCCTATGGGGACATATTTTTAGGAAACAGGCAGACCAGTTCACTGGCCTTTGAGTTGTTTTTTGTGGATATTTTTTTTTTTTTACTACTGTTGTTGTAACATAGTTAAGAATCACAGGCAGCGTGTCAGACATACATTCACACTTTTAGATATAACTATTTGCAACCTTCATACGAATAGGCTGCCTTGATGGACATAGATGCAAATGAAACTTCAGGACTGAACAACTTATTTTGATAGGAAGGATGTTTTGAATGCTTTGAAGATCGTCGCGAAGACAACCTTGCAATCTTCGGGCGATCTTGGCAAATTGTCACTTATAATAAAGATGCATTGTGTCAAACAACTTACCTTCGGGGCAAAAACAGCCATACCCGTCAACATCATCCACGCAGACAGCACCATTCAAGCAAGGCCCTGAGTCACATGGCTTGGCTTCCTTTTCACAGAAAAGCCCTGAAAAACCTGCAGAAAAATATATTTAAAAACATTGGATTTTTTCCTCCCATTTAAACTTACATAGTTCTTAACTTTACATATTTTCAACTATCACTCATACTTTACTTATTTTCAACTATCAAAAATCATTGACAGGAGTAGACAGGGCAAGATATTGTGTTAATGCCAACAACTACATTTTGCTGTTGCGAAAATGCACGACTCCCAAGATGAACTACAGAACTATGTTTTATGAAGCTGGTGATGACACATATCTTGTAAAAAAAACAAAACTGCATTAGCTCAGTAGTTCTCCAAATCCTCGTATTCTGGGCATAGTCCTCACACTCAGATTTCTTTTAGAGGTATACTTTACTCTTATGTGACTTAATAGTATTTATTTTTTTAACAGCTCACTGAACAACTGAGAAGGCATATTTCTTGCAAGCATGGGGGAGTCCTGTGTTCCCACCCACCTCTCATTGCCCAGTCAGGGCTCAAGGACAAGGGGTTATTAAGCACGGCTGCTGTTTCTAGGAATATTTTACAAATGTCAGTTATAGTGAGGGCTGCACCAAGGAATCTCTGGTGTGTGCTACATCCTTGGGATGATGCTAGATATTGGCAGAGAGAGAAAGGAATTCTTGCTTTATCAGAACACAACCAACTAACAATGGCTGGCTTAATTATTATAACTTTATAAATGTAAGGAAAGCATCATCATCAACAACCACCACTGGGTTAGCTTGAAGCTTGTGAGAATTGAAGCTTAAAGCTCTGCATGGCTTAGCAGGGATTCTCTGGGCTGCACATGGTGTCATTCCTGGGGTTTAAGGCCTAGTGAAAAGAGTGGGAAGCCAGGAATTCTTCATCAGCTCAGATTTTAATTCAGGACGGAGAAGAATTTGGGACTTGCAATATTTGCCTGTTTAAGATGAGTGCTGAGATCCCCTGAAACTTTTATCCAGGCACAAGCAAGTACCCTTACACTGTACACTTGCACCCTTACACATTTACTGACCAGTTCATGGAACACTGGGAGAGTCAGGGCTATGTTGTGTCTTACCAGCTCCTTTTCCCTGGCTAGTTCCGATTATCTAAGGGAAATTTGGATCAGGGAAAATTAACTTCTTTTCCATGCAAACACAAGAATCAGGCCTGGCTCACTTATCCCTCTGTTTAGGAAAGTTTTTAATGTTTAATGCTGTATTGTGTTTTAAAATTTGGTTGGGAGCCGCCCAGTGGCTGGGGAAACCCAGCCAGATGGGTGGGGTATAAATAATAAATTCTTCTTTTTCCTCTTCTTCTTCTTGTTAATAATAATAATGTAAATAGCTTCTGTAACATATTTGCATGGATACAGTACAAAGTTAATGGATCCACTATTTGTCTTTTACAGGTATTGCCCAAAATAGGCAATTTAGGATTCCAATATTCTCAAACACTTTGTGCTATGCACATTTTATGTCAAGAGCTACAGTTTGGTCACATAAATTCTTCGAGCTGATCCAGCCGATGCTGTAAAACCCAGAGACTAGTTTGTTCTCAAAATGAGAATGAGATCATGTTTTCTAACAGGCTTCTCTAACAGCACAAATATCATATTAAGGTTTCTTATCTGTGTGTCTGATTGCATTGCACAACTGTGGTTGATTATCTGATTGAGTGGCTGTCTAGATAAATCCCATCTGAGTCATATGGCTGATGAATAGAGCTTCCGACCCTCCTGTTTTTTTGGGGGGGAGGAATATGTTTTCTTCGTAGGATGTTATCTAACTTTAGTCATACTTAGATTATTGGTTTTAAGTACATTGATTTCAGTAGGATGAGTGTGCCTTAGTTGGATATACTCTGTAGCACTTTACCAAGTACTTTATAAGATCTCTTTTTAGAGATGAGGAGAGAAAAAAAGGAAGATTAACTTGTGGTGTGCCATGTTTCTCAAAGATGGGACATTATTAATTAATATCTTGATGAGCACGTTTTTTTCCACCCTCATTACACACTTCAAATTAACGAGGGGCAGTCACATGGGTTTAAAATTCAATCCCAGTTTAATATAGCAAAAATTTAATTGGAGAAATATGTAGAGCAGATTCCCATTCAAAGAAATGAGAATGTGAAAATTGTTCAAAGTCCTACTTGGTGTGCAGCACCAATGTTATAAACCCCAAATTCTCAGATAAATGTACTGCATAAAAAGCCTTCAGTCTACAGCATACTTCACATGACTGTTAATCTAGTCCAACCCAAAAGGTTGCCATCAGAAGTAGAACAGAGAAAAGAAGTGATTCACCTTCCGTCAGAACATGGATTTATAGAAAAGACTGGTGACCTACACTTTCCCTTTCTTCAAGGTGGTAAGAAAAAGATCCATTATCTTCTGTTCTAAGTGAAAGAAGCTATATAGTTAAAAAGAAATCCGGGCATCAGGACTTTTCAGATATAGAAATTCTTCCTTTTACTAATGCTTTTTCTGAAACTAAGAGATGGATATGAATGTCATGGGTATAACTCTACAAGACAGTACATGGTGGGAAAGCAGGAAAATGTGGCAATTGTCGTCTGACTACATATGTAACTATTAGCCAGAGGGTTTAAAGAACCATTCCAGCACACAATTGCAGTTACCACTTCACTATATTTGCTATTATTATTCTTTTTAGTGCCCACCATTTTAAAAACGGTTGTTTGAAACCACCCTTGTTAAACAGTATTATATATTGAATGTGTCTATTCTAGGATCAGTTAATACTAGATCCGTACAACTGGTGGTCCCCTGATGTCACCAGCAATTTATGGCATCCCACCAGGGTACTTGATAGAGTTCCCCGCTTTTGCTTTCTGGCTGGTACCACAAAAGCAGGGATGCCGTCGGAGCAAAGCTGCAGGGATGGTGAGCTGCATTTGGCTTGGTGGTTCATAAGTGATGCGAGCCTGTACATGTTATTGAAGCTGCACTGGCAAGAAGAGACCCAACACATGTCATCTGAAGCCTACCAAACCCTGCATAGGAATATGCACTTTCTGATAGTCTTGAAGGCTTCTACAGGCATACCATGGCTATATCTGCAGCAGGCTCATTTTCTCCCGTGTGGTAATTGCAGTAGCAGACGGCACAGTGGGGCTGCAGTACTTACCCAGTCTACCTTTGGCTGGGCCACTGCTGCATACTATGATGGATAGGAGCAGGGGGAGATGGCAGCAAGGTTAGTGTGGTGCAAACACATGGGCAGAACCACTGGATCAGCTTCCCTGGCATGTCTGCACTGTGCCAGCTTTGCTGCTGCCTTGTTCCTCCCCCTTTCCTTCATGGTATTGTTGCATGCCACCCCCAGTATCTGAGTGGTGCGAGATTCCAGGGGGTTCCAGGCACTCTGTTTCCTTTTGGAAAGGAGGCACAGCGGAGACTGTCGTGTCTTCATGGTATATGGTTTATTTATACATATATACAGCCTGAGCCTATGATGGAGGGGTTCCCAGCATCCTGCTTTGTCCATAGGCTCAGCCCTGGATCCGAACAGACATCAGGGATCATGCCTTGCCTGCCACTTTGCATCTCATGGTCACAAAGCTCCAACTCTGAGCTTCTGGCTCACATTGCTTCCCGCACACTTCTCTAACCTTTGGCTTTATCTGCAGAGTGAAAGAGGCCTCACTCCTTTGCCATCTCACACAGAGTTTGTTTGATCCTCTGTTGTCCTATTGGTGCAATTCCCCAGGTTATCATTTCACACCGGAGGCTAGCCTGACTTAATTAGCTGATTCCAGGGGATTTAGAAGAGTCTAGTACACAGCCAAACACGCAGGGTCACCTCACCTCACCTCCAGGGCTATTTCTTGGTTTTAACACCTCAAGCCTTAATTAAATTCTAACACCTACTGGACTCAGGGATTTAGGATGTCTAGCACTCACAAACTCATAACAGTATGCAACAGTGACTTGGGCAGAGGAGGGCCAAGTGAATGGTGCACACCCACCATTATCTGCTACCAGGCATTGGGTACATGCACGGCCACTTCTCTTACCAGTGCACTGGTTCCATAGTCTGCTGATGTGTAATGGTGATGCCACCAATGTCAACATTCAGCACACAGAACATTATTCACTCTTGAAAGCAGACTGACACTCAGAGGCTCAGCCAGTTCAAACTGCACCCTTTCTGCTAACTGCCTCTCCCTCCACTTTAGAAAATTCAACAGGAAATAATATAGTTTGGAGATTTCTTTTTCCCCACTACAACTTTAAGAGAATTTACCCTTCAAGCTAAAAAAACAACAAAAAACCCTATTTAAATGCAAAGTAATTTGTATTTATCTTAATGTGATGCTCTAAAAGTAGACAATTCCCGGTCTGTATAAACACTATGTTCCTTGATTGTGTTTATCCGTGGTTGATTTGTATGCGGCCAAATGACACCTCCTGCTCCAAAATCAAATTGCAGCTTAAATGTAGTGGAAGAGCATAAGTTTAAAGCAAAGCAAAGCAAAGCAGGGATCTCTTTATGCTTCATCTTAAAGGAAGGCAGAGAAACCAAGGCAATATAATTTCCTTTATTTCAATAAATGCAGCATCCTCACTATTTAATGTTTAAAAGCATTAATGGTCTGCTTTTATTGCAGCAAGAATTCAGCAACAAAACTGATTGTGGGTATTAAACTATAAATATAAAAAGCTGTGCATACAACTAATGATGTTTGAATGCGCATAAATCGTTTTCAAACCTCCACTCAACCAGTTTGAGCAACACAAGGGTGAGAGAAAATATTTGTTAAAAGCATTAAAGTATAATTTGGAACCACTGCTGTATTAATGGGATAGGATTGAGCAAAGAGAATAATTCATTTCTTATCAATGAATAAGTTTAAGACTATTCTTAAAAATGGAATGCTTAATTGCACTATGCACTATCTGTGTTTTAAGTTAAATAGTTTAACTTACATAAATTTGAAGGAGCTCAGTGGTTTATTGTGTGGTGTTAGCTCACACTCAGGTAGCTCCAGTGTTGGATTATATAGATTAATCCCTCTAGAAAAAAACAAACAACCCCAAAGTTAATGTCAGTGTATAGTGATTTGGCATGTTCTTTCGGAGTGCTGAACTGGTCAGGGACACCTCTAGCCAAAGGGAATACACGGCATAAAGCGGTAGAATTTAACTACATTTATGTCTCATTGATTCCAGTGGCAGAGTGCTTAAATCATCCCCATTTAAAATCAATGGGCCTTCAAAGTGTTTAACTTAGGCTGGATTGTCCCTTTCTGTGATTAGCAGGCTTTGCTCCTTCCTCCCCTGCCACACCAAGCTTTGGAAGTAAGTAATACAGCACCAGTTTAGGAGACTGGAGGAACAAGTTTGTGGAATGTAAGTCTTAGGCCCACTTGAGGAGCACAATTATTTCACAGATTCACAGAACTATAAAGTTGGAAGGGGCCACAAAGAGCCAGTGTGGTGTAGTGGTTAAGAGCAGTGGACTCGTAATCTGGTGAACCGGGTTTGATTCCCCGCTCCTTCACATGCAGCTGCTGGGTGACCTAGGGCTAGTCACACTTCTCTGAAGTCTCTCAGCCTCACTCACCTCACAGAGTGTTTGTTGTGGGAGAAGAAGGGAAAAGGAGATTGTTAGCCGCTTTGAGACACTTTCGGGTAGTGATAAAGCGGGATATCAAATCCAAACTCTTCTTCTTCATCAGATCCAACCCTTTGCAAATGCAGGAATCTTTTGCCCAACGTGGGGTTTGAACCCATATTCCTGAGATTAAGAGTCTTACGCCAACCTATTAATAAACCTCATTATACAAGTCAGATCAAAGAGGGGCAATCGTACAAGGCTTAAATTTCAATTCTGTTTTCAATTCCAAATTTTAATTTCAAATCTACGAGAATGCCATTCAAATCCACAAGAATGCCAAGATTACTCAAAATCCTACCTGCTGTGCAGCACAAACAATGCAACCCAAAAGGACCACTATTTGTGAGAGGTAAAAAGCAGCAACAACTTCAGGAGCACAAAGCAAACTTTGAGACTGAACATGGACCGTAGTGAACATGAACCACAATGAACATGCTGCTAAACTATGGAAGTCGCCCCCATAGGAGGCTGCAATGCCCAACAACTTGGATGGCTCTCAAAGAGGATTAGACAAAATCATGGCAGATGAGACAATCAGTGGCTAATAGCAATGATGGCTATGCTCTGCCTCCACAGTTGGAGAGAGTAATGCTTCTCGATAGAACTTTGCTTGAAATCACAGGAAGCGGTTTTGCTTGAGTGTTTCCCACAGGCATTTAGGCAGCTATGGTAACACAAGTCTCTCCCCCACCCCAGACATTCTTTGAATATGTCATAAAGTCATAGCATTGTAGACTTGGAAGGGACCACAAGGATCATCTAGTCCAATTCCTTGCAATGCAGGAATCTTTCACCCAACATGGGGCTCAAACGCATGACCCTAAGATTAAGAGTCTCATGCTGTACCAACTGAGCTATCTGAAGGAACAACCAATTCTGTCCCCACGTCAATCTCCTCATGGTTACATCATCATCATCATCATCATCATTAAATTTGTATACCGCCCTTCATCCAAAGATCTCAGGGCAGTCGGAACCCAAGAACACACATAAAACTATATGTATATAGGGCTCATTCCATGGGATTATAGTGTCTGAATTACACATAGAGAGACATATGCCCACCCCTTTCAAAGAACACATGGAAATGACTACAGAATCCATCTAACTAGCAGGCACAGACGAACACTAAAGCATGCAACAAAGAAACAGCCAACATTGTTTAAGATTTGGAGAATTCTAAGGAAGCAGAATAGGCATATCCCATGGTATAAATCTGTTTATTTGTAAATTTGGTTAGTGCCCTGTACTCCCATGAGACTATCTTGCAGTCATATATAGTTCTTCGGTAAAGTCCTACCACTATGTCTTTTACCATGGAAAACCCAGAAACAAATCTTCCTGTCGATGAAGTTTACTGGATAGTTTGGGGAAATTTATTACCTATCAAGTTCACTGTTCCTCAGTATTCATGAGAGGGTAACGGAAAATACAACTTGGAACTTTGTACTTAGAAATCATCCAAGTTCTTTGCCTCAAAGCAAACATTTTTCTTTCATCCATCATCTGCAGTCCTCCCCCCTCTCGTGTGTATGTTGTCCTTCCTCCCCAACATTTAACACAATGGTTGCAGAAGGGAGAAGGCAAGAACAGAAAATGTTTGAGCTGTTTTTCACTGAGAAGAACACAACAGTATCAAATGAACCACACTTCTAAGTAAGTCTTGGAGATCTGCCATTCAAATGTCCCCAGTGTTCTTGGTCAAGAGAAAGCACAGCAGCCAGAACAATAGAGGACATACCGTTTATTTTCATTACCTCAGGTGCTCAGTTAAGGTCACCAACTTCAGGCAAACTGTTGCATGATTTTGACTGTTAGCCAATTAAACTGCAGGGATGAGTCCTTAGGATGAGGACAATCTGGAAAGGAACAATTTGCCTTTGGGAACAGAATAATTTTAGTCTTGATTGTTAAAATGTAAATATATTTAAACAAATGATTGGGATCAACTAGCACATAATAATTTTACATCAACATAAATGTGTCAGAACTACAGATTGTTTAAAAAGATCCAATTAGTCTGTTTTTATGGAAGGACATAAAATATGTGTTTATGGAAATTCGGAAAGGTCAAAAATGTAAAAAAGAAGAAGAAGGTAGTGTCAGGGCTAGAGTCAGATGCAGGTCAGCAATAAAGAAAGCAGAACTCCATTGCCAGTGTTAACTGTTTATTCAAGGAAACGAACATCCAACTCGGCCTAGTGGCCTTAGCAACACTCCCCAGAAGATCTTGCCTCTATGGAGCAGTTGCCAGGGCTGAAGCTCCCTGCCTTCCACCCTTTTTAAGGCTTCTCATCTCCCAGATATTTCCCAAGTGGTCTCAAACTGTGTCTGCGCACCTCTGACCTCTGTTCTGCTCTTCTCATTACTCTGCCAGGTCTGGGAGATCAGGCAGAAGGGAAGCTTGTCACAGCAGGAGAAGGAGACTCCCTGGATTCCGTCTCTTGACCCCCCTCTTGACCCTTCCAGCAGTCTCTTGACCCCCCCCCTCTGCTTCAGCCTCAGAGTCTCAACTGCTCCATATCACAGGCTCTTCCTGCTCACTAAGACTTGTAGCCTCGTCAGCATCCGGCACCTCCTCCCAATCTTCTCCCTCTGATCTCTTTTTCTTTAAAAAAAATAATATTTATTAAGATTTGAAAGGTTACAAAAAGAAAAAATAGAAAACAGCATATTAAGCAAAAGCAGAACATCACATCACAATAAGGAAAAGAAGAAAAAAGAAGAAAAAATAAAAAATAAAAAAATAAAAAATACAATGAATCTTCCCATAACTTATCTTTCATTTGCTTGTTTCCTTGACCTCCTCACTCACACCTCCCTTTTTTGTATTCTAGTTCAGTTAGCTATTTCAGCAAGTCCTTTCCATCCTTTCCAATTTTTGTCCTCTATTTTATCTTAATATAATGTAACTTTACTTTCCCTCCTTTCACCATTTAACAATCTGTTTTTTCTTAATCCTTTATAGCATTTCTGCTAAAACCACATTACTTCATTCCAACATCCTTCTAACATTCTTTAATTTTACAATGTTTCTGTAAATAAACTTTAAATTTCTTCCAATCTTCTTCCGCCGACTCTTCTCCCTGGTCTCGGATTCTGCCAGTCATTTCCGCCAGTTCCATGTAGTCCATCACCTTCATCTGCCATTCTTCCCGGGTGGGTAGATCTTGTGTCTTCCAATACTTCGCGATGAGTATTCTTGCTGCTGTTGTGGCATACATAAAGAGAGTTCTATCCTTTTTTGGCACCAATTGGCCAACCATGCCCAGGAGAAAGGCCTCTGGTTTCTTCAGGAAGGTATATTTAAATACCTTTTTCATTTCATTATAAATCATCTCCCAGAATGTCTTAATCCTTGGGCACGTCCACCAAAGGTGAAAAAATGTACCTTCAGTCTCTTTACATTTCCAACATTTATTATCGGGCAAGTGATATATTTTTGCAAGCTTGACTGGTGTCATGTACCACCTGTAGATCATTTTCATTATATTCTCTCTTAAGGCATTACATGCCGTAAACTTCATACCTGTGGTCCATAACTGTTCCCAGTCAGCCATCATAATATTATGCCTCTGATCTCTCCTCAGTGTTCCACACCAATCCCCTGGCTCTGAGCCTTCCTCCCTTGGGGGTTCCCCGGCTGGTGCCTCCCACCATTCCTCTTCGGCCAGCCCATCCATGACAGGTAGCTCAGAAACTTTAACATGATTCTGAACTAAATTATATGAATTAAGAAGTAATTTAATGAAACATGATGGCTCTGTTTGCACACAGGATACCCTGCTTGCTGAAGGATCTACTGGATCATAGTGATTATGTTTATAAAGAAACATAGAATTGTAGAGTTGGAAGTGGTCCTGAGGGTCATCTAGTCCAACCCCATGCAATGCAGGAATCTTTTGCCCACTGTGGGGTTTGAACTCACAACCCTGAGATTAAAAGTCTTGTGCTTTACTGACTCAGCCATCCTGAGTTTGGCTTTTGAGCAATGATCCAAAAATTGCTTGGATAGTACAAAATCTTACACTTCTCAAAGAACTTGTCAGAATCATTTGATAACTTTGCTGTATTTAGTGTTCAAGTGTACAACAGAGCGGAATGTATCCAATCCATTTTAAAAGGCAATAAATTCCCATACATTCAGCCTTGACAAATGAGCCTATGAAGCACCAGACTGAAATTGTAGAGTCGGAAAGATCATTTTCTCTTGATGTGCTAAAACTCTTGAGCATTTCCTTTTGGTACACTTGCACCCCTAGCAGGGACACAGCAAGAATGCCAGTTCTGCAGATGCGCATCGCAGAGGAAATAAATTATTGTTAATTTATTATAAATAATTCAACAGAAAATTAACATTCCACATCTCCCTTGATTCAAAGGAAGTTACAAGCCTGTTTAAATTAGCTGCCCCGATAAGCAAAGTATCCAGGACATGATTTCTTTCTCAGAAATTGGAAGCGTTGGCATAAAATGCAGAAATCTGCAGCCTAAACTTAAATTTGAATGCCACACTACTAAAAATATAGGACATAAAGTGATGCCTCAGTATTCATTCCGGCCCTTATTGGTTGATAAAAGTCCCTCATAAATTATGTCATATGAATAACTGTATATATTTTAGCTTTCCCTATAGACTAAAAAACCCCACACATTTTTAAAGAAGACTTTTAACCATTCCCTATAGACTGGTGGTATAAATCAGAAATATATGACTTTGGCAATGAATGTACAACCTAATATTCCAAAAACTGGAACAGTGGTGCTCAAATTAGGGGCATATTGAATAAAGCTGAATTCAGTAGCACGTGAGAGCTTGTTGAGATGGAAGATGTTTGCAAAAAGCAATAAAAGAAGACAGCCAAACTTTTTGAAAAATGGGACCAAATCAATACAGGCACTCAAATAATGGTATGTACCCATGTGAAAAAGAAATATCTGCCTGAGGTGGTTTATGGTTGTGATAGCCGAGTTAAGCATTACATCTCTACATTATATACAGCCTTTGCAAATTTTCCTATTTCTTTGTTTTGGAGTATTTTACAATGCCACACAATATTTAAGAATGATTTCACATTTATTTTTTAAACATTGCATAATATTTGATTGCATAAAATGCCACTATCCAACAGAGTTAACTACACGTAAACACACTGAAACCAATGTGCAATCCTATACATGTCTAGTTAACTTAAGTCCCACTAGTTCAAAGATGCTTACTCCCAGGTAAGTGTGCAAAGGATTGCAGCCTTATAGCATGATCCTGGACCTGTCTACTCAGAAGATAGTCCCACTAATTCCAATGGGGCTTGCTATCAGATGCGTGTGTGGAAATGCACTGTTGACAATTCTTTCACATTCACAGCTTTCATTCTGAACTGCTGTTTAAAAGCAAGCAAGCTGCGATAGAAAGAGCTGGTTCAAGGGTTTGGGCAGGGTGTCTGACTTTTTCTTTTAACCGATATGTCAGAATCAGAATATTTCCTCAGTTTCCAAAGCAAATTGCTGTGTGGCATGCATGAGATGATGCACTTCGAGAAACACAAAAGCCAGAAGTAGACACACATTTCTTTGGATCTAAATCAACATTAAGAAACAGCACCCCAATTTCAACATATGCTAATGTAGATGACAAAAGCTGTGAGTTATACCAGGACAGAATAGCATTGTAACACATTGGTTGTGTCTTTTGTTTCAGGCTAGTGTAATTATAAAGCTGGCATTCTCGAATTTTCAGGATTTTGCTATCTAAGCAGACAGATGGACGGCCAGTACTTGTATTGAAACAGCAGGGCCCCAATCCAGCACAGAGGTCTTAGAATAATAAAATCATCTTGCCTGATCTGTGGGTACAGCCCCTATCAGATGCATGATAATGAGCTTCCCATTTTTACTCACCAAGATGTACTCATGGAAATTATCAATACGGATGATTTTTCAGTGTCTGAATTGGGCACAAGCTGCATCAAATGTTCCCAATGGTATTTTAGATCTATGCTGGAAATTGGTCTCCGTGGAATGCTTCATCAAGATTAGCACCCAATATGCAGGGAAGTTGCCTGCACTTTTCATGAGGTGACTAGAATATAAGAAGTCTCTTTAAATCTCTCTCCAAAACTATGCTTACTTAATCATCAGGATTATAAACAATTGGAGATCGTTAATACAGTCACTGGCCTATTCATACATGGTGCTTTCATATTGTGTTTCAAGCAGTTAAGTAGATGTGATTTATTTATTTAGAAATTACCAACACAGATGTTCTTGCCCATCAAGTATGCTCATTCTCTTCAACAATGATTTAATGGTTGCTTGTACAAAACTACTTTGAGCCAATTAAAAAGCACATAAATAGTCTCAGTAGAAGGTAAATTGCATCCTCTGCCTTCAGTAGCTTGTGTGCTTTGGGAAGATAAGATGTCAGTCTTAAAATCTCGGTGGTAGCCTTCTTTGCAAAATGCATGTAATGCATAAGGCATCTGTGTGAAGCAGCACTGCTTTCAACAGTCATTTTCCTGGGTAAATTTAAGGCTCAGGAAAAGGGTGTGGAACCCCTGGCCCATGAGCCAAGTACAGCCCTCTAGGCCTCTCTAGCCCTGCTCTGTGCTTTCTTCGAATGTATTTGCCTGGCTGCAATGTGATAACACCTCTTGCACAGCCAGACCTGATCCAAAAGCTATGGAAAAATAGAACTGAATGTCATCACAGCAAAGCAGATACACTGAATGCAAAAAGAAGGGAGTGGGATCCTGGCAGCTACTGACTGCTACACAATCAGCTGGACCTCCATACAGAGCCTATGACTGTGCAACTTATACAGTAGACCTGAAACTTGTGAGGGGGTCACATTTTGGGGGTCTGCATGCAAAAGCAAAATCATGCAAAGTCAAGAAGACCCTCAGAACCACAACCTTCCCTGCTCAACCATCCCTACCTGTCTGACACCAGTATGCTAAATGGGCAAGATTATGGAAGCCTTGCAGGATCTTCCAGAGCCCTCGTATAACCTTTCTAGAGGCTAGTAAGCAAGATGGTGGACTTAAAAACTCTTTCTGTGTCAGGAAAACCCAGCACGGAAAGAGCTTTTAAACCCACCCATCTCTCTTCTTGCTCTCCAAGGTCTGGGAAGGTTGTGCAAGGATGTACGAGGGCTCTGGAGACATGTAAGATCAGGCTCACAGTTTTCTCTTTGTTCTAGTTGTGCTCCATAGACCCATGGATGCCCCTGTGTGTGAAAACACAGAAATGTTATGATTTATTTATTATTGAATTTGTATCCTGCCTTTCCTCCCCAAGATGCCAATATGATGTCACAGAAACAGAAGCATTATATTCTCATTTTGACAAAATTATAACTAGTACCTAACCTTGAGGGACTACCAACCCAGAGGTTTTAGCTTGCTTTGACATCAATCTTTCTCATTCCTATTTAGGTAGCGCAGCTCTTTAAAAGCCTGCTAGGGGGCATATTCAGTGAGCTTTAGATAGTGTCAGTTGTCTTGATTAGGCTTAGCCAGTCCTGCAGGAAAAAGGTTTAACAGACTTGCCAAACTCTGAGAAATACTGAATGGCTTTAGGTAAATTTGCTATTTATTATATAAAGCCTACACTCCTGAGTACCTGATTCAAATCTCTTTGAAGTAACTGAGATCTTCTCCATTGATTTAAGAAGTTCCCCAAACAGGTCCAGAGACCAGAGTTCAACAAAGGGAATCCTGCCTTCAGCTACTTCTGGGGAAAAGTGCCCTAGGCATCACTCATTAAAACCATGTGAGAACCTGACTAAACTTTGAACAGTGAGAAGTTTTGCTCAGAATAGAGGACTTTAAGTAATTTAACTAATCTCAATTCCTTCAAATTGTTCTTAACATATTCATTTGATCACAACATGTATCTATCTCTGTGTGTGTGTGTGTGTGTGTGTGTGTGGTTATCAGATTATATCACCTTCTGTTGTTTGGAAGGTTAAGAATTAATGGTATGATGTCAAGTTTGACCCAAGGATTTTCAAACTGTGGTTTTCATATTTTCTGCCTTCAGAAAGCCATTTCCACATATATTTGTCTGCTGAGGAATCACTTTTTAATGACACTGAGGCATGTTCTAGGGCACACAATCATTTCAGGCCTACTGCCTTCTGTTAGCTGAGTGTGCTGGTTGGAGCTGTCCACTGTCAGAAACATATTGGGTGTGTTAGGCATGGTAGGGTCTGGCAAGGAACCTGGCCACCATGACTAATGTTCTCATTTTGGAACCTCTGGGAAGTTTCCAAGAAACAGATGAGCTGTAGATTGGCCACGTGCCCTACTTTATCCAATCCTCTGTTTAGATGGGCCATCAAGAGGGTGTGAAGGTGTCCTCTATTTGAGGGCTGCCCAGTCTAAGTCTTTTTTGGTTTTCAAAACCCTCCTTTTTGGCAATGCACTACTAACTATCCTGCTGGGTTCCCCCAGTATAGTGCCTGAAAACCTCTCCATCAGGGTGACCATAGTTTTCCTCTTCTGCATATTAGAAATCTGTTAAGGAAACTCTGCTAACTAAAAGGCATGCAAAATTATTATTTACCTTCCTACATTTATACCCTTTATTTTACCATGGGACCCAAGCGCTTTGTGGAAGTCAGGCACCAAACAGTCCCATACCTGCTAAGCTTCAGCCAGCAACATATCAAAATATATGCAGAAGCAAAACTTAAGATTCCCCTGCTTCTATAATGGAACCTTTAATGAACAGGCACATCCTGTGGGTTTTTTGAGTTGGTGAAAGGCAAAATGCCTAATGCAGATTAGCAGCCCTACAATTGGAAAACTGTACAAGACCAAATAATAAATCTATTTAAAGCAGGATCTGCTAAAGATCCATGAGCAAATTAGAAATCACGATATTCTAAATGCTTTTATTATTCATTTTTAAAATGTGTGCTGATAATGTTAATTACGCCAACAGGATGATTAATGGCATGTCTGCTGCAATTATTTAGCAAATTAGGTAGCAAACTTTCAAGCCCTTAATAGTAAGAGAAGGAGCTGTTTAATCAATATAGTATCAGGGCCAACTTTATGTATGCACAGTGTGGGGGAAAAAAAGTTAATGCAATGTAATGCATCTCCTTAAAGAAAGGGTTTTTTATCTTCGAGAATTCCTGGAGAACAGGCGAAGTCCCGGCAGACTGGAGGAGGGCAAATGTTGTCCCTATTTTCAAAAAGGGGAAAAGAGAGGACCCAAATAATTACCGCCCAGTCAGTCTGACATCAATACCAGGGAAGATTCTGGAGCAGATCATTAAGCAAACAGTCTGTGAGCACCTAGAAAGGAATGCTGTGATCACCAATAGTCAGCATGGATTTCTGAAAAATAAGTCATGTCAGACTAACCTGATCTCGTTTTTTGACAGAATTACAAGCCTGGTAGATGAAGGGAACGCAGTGGATGTAGCCTACCTTGATTTCAGCAAGGCATTTGGCAAGGTGCCCCATGATATTCTTGTAAAGAAGCTGGTAAAATGCGGTCTTGACTATGCTACCACTCAGTGGATTTGTAACTGGCTGGCTGACCGAACCCAAAGGGTGCTCATCAATGGTTCCTCTTCATCCTGGAGAAGAGTGACTAGTGGGGTGCCACAGGGGTCTGTCTTGGGCCCGGTCTTATTCAACATCTTTATCAACGACTTGGATGATGGACTCAAGGGCATCCTGATCAAATTTGCAGATGACACCAAACTGGGAGGGGTGGCTAACACCCCAGAGGACAGGATTACACTTCAAAACGACCTTGACAGATTAGAGAACTAGGCAAAAACAAACAAGATGAATTTTAACAGGGAGAAATGTAAAGTATTGCACTTGGGCAAAAAAAATGAGAGGAACAAATACAAGATGGGTGACACCTGGCTTGAGAGCAATACATGTGAAAAGGATATAGGAGTCTTGGTTGACCACAAACTTGACATGAGCCAACAGTGTGACGCGGCAGCTAAAAAAGCCAATGCAATTCTGGGCTGCATCAATAGGAGTATAGTATCTAGATCAAGGGAAGTAATAGTGCCACTGTATTCTGCTCTGGTCAGACCTCACCTGGAGTACTGTGTCCAGTTCTGGGCACCACAGTTCAGGAAGGACACTGACAAACTGGAACGTGTCCAGAGGAGGGCAACCAAAATGGTCAAAGGCCTGGAAACGATGCCTTATGAGGAACGGCTAAGGGAGCTGGGCATGTTTAGCCTGGAGAAGAGGAGGTTAAGGGGTGATATGATAGCCATGTTCAAATATATAAAAGGATGTCACATAGAGGAGGGAGAAAGGTTGTTTTCTGCTGCTCCAGAGAAGCGGACACGGAGCAATGGATCCAAACTACAAGAAAGAAGATTCCACCTAAACATTAGGAAGAACTTCCTGACAGTAAGAGCTGTTCGACAGTGGAATTTGCTGCCAAGGAGTGTGGTGGAGTCTCCTTCTTTGGAGGTGTTTAAGCAGAGGCTTGACAACCATATGTCAGGAGTGCTCTGATGGTGTTTCCTGCTTGGCAGGGGGTTGGACTCGATGGCCCTTGTGGTCTCTTCCAACTCTATGATTCTATGATTCTATGAAAATAATAATAATAATAAAGCAACAACCAAAAAGGGCTAGAAAAACTCATCAGTTCTGCTGCTTATGTCATCCCTTTTTATTGTCTTTTAGAATTATCTCATTGCATTCAAGCATTTATTCAGTGATAGGAGATGATCTGTATCGTATGTGCTTTGTAGGCATGGTTTTGCATTAAATTAACAAACCACAACACCAGCATATGGTTGCTCTTCGTTCTCCTGACTTCTGCTCAATATACATGAAAGGGTGATGGGAGTTTTGTGTGTGTGGAGGGGTGTGTGTGTTAATACCTGGAAAGAGATGGGGAGGTGAGATGAGGAAGTTTAAAACGTAAGAGGAAGCATAAATTAGAATGGATTCTCATTTGCATGTTTCTGCTTGACACACAGGGGAAAGTCGAATGATGCTACCAAAGTGTAATTTCTGGTTTGGAATATAAACCCTGCCAACTTGAAATGTCACCTTCAATATGAAGGTGAGCTTTATTTTTTTCTGAATTCTTCTTCAATTCAGATTTTAATCAGTGATGAAGAAGATCACAAAACTAAGTTACTTTACGGTTACTGCTGCAGTAAGGCTTCCTTCCTCACTTGTTGAAAGATGAGAGAGACAGAGAAAGATTACATGGTTTTTTAGGGGGGAAAATACTGAATATTCTTACTGCTTTTATTAAAAGCAATAAGAGATCATTATTATATTAAATGACATATCTATGTTAAATAGATACATCAGTTGTGGGTTTTTCCTCTTTGAATTTGGGCTACTGGTGAAAGTCCCCTGTTGTTTTCCTTCATATTGTCTTATAAAGTATTTTTCAGGTAGAGAGGATGTGAAATATATATACACTTGCAATCCCTACCTTCTAATCATAACAAGCACCAAAATTTTGGAGAGCAAACAGAATGTTCCCTTTAAAAGAGAGGGTGAGAGTTTTAGAAACAACAACAACAAAACCTTCACTATTTAAATAAAGTACTCAAAAAAGTATTTCATTTGAAATTATCCATATATTTTTGTTGTCCTTGAAATATGGGCATATTTGATCAGACTTTGCTTTCATTTACATAGAAAATCAATGAAAATCCATCATTTGGACATATGTTAAGTGAAAACAGTTTCTGCAGTAATAAGCTAGTATCTTCTGAATTAGTTCAAGGTCTACGCAGCAACAACTCTTTCATTAGCATAAAGAATGCTAAATAGCACAGAATAAATTTCGTTTCAAAACATCTCAGCAGGTAATAAACCTAAATCTAATTAGTGTCCTTTCTAATTTTTGTAATGTGTCGCCCTTAATAGAACTTGTATCACAAGATCATTGATTTGTTACTTATCAAAAAGTTTATAATATTATGTAAAGCAGATTTCCACACTTGAATGATCAAAATGCCGAATAATGATCAGTAATGGTAACTTACGGGTGTTTTTTGTGGGGGCCTTGAAGCAAACAGAAAGAGTGATTAAAAAGATCATCACAATAGAACGATTAAGTACCTATCAGCTTTCATTATCTTAAAATAATAATAATTATCTTTCTCCCATTTGAAATATTTGACCATGGCGCTGAGAATTCTCTTGTAGACAAATGAGAGAATCCTTGACCTTTAAGCCACGATGATGCATTGAGTGAAGAAACTACTGTTTTATGCTGCTGTGTGTTTTTTTCTGGCTGTGTGCACACTCCTGCTGCTGGTGGGGGAAGCGGTGTACACACAATGTTAGCCGCTGTCTATATCTCGCCCGCCCTTTCCTATGAAATACTACGTTTTGTTGCCTCCCCCCCCTAAATCGTCTTCGATCTGAATAGAGAAAAAGAATGACCTAGCTGCATTTTAAGCCAGTAATGTGCACACAGCCACAGTGAGGCGCGGGACATTGATGCATAAAACTAGAATTTGTAGTTCCAAGGTGTGAGGATCAGAAACTTTGTAGACACCACAAATTATAAAGCAACATTAATCGGTCATGATGCCTGAGGTGGGGTGGGGGCACCCTCCCAACAACACTGTGAGTGCTGCTTGCCTGGACAGGGCTGGACGGGCTGTGAGGTAAATGAAGGCAGATGCACTAAGCACCCAGGTGACCCCAATGTCATTGCTGCCTAGCCCCAGCAATGGCCGTGTGGAAAAGGTGAGTCTGCAACCTTGCCTTGAAGGGGGAAGGAATGGGTTTCTGTGCAATCAGTTTGAAACTGACCCAAAATCCCCATTTTTCCTCCTCCAAGGGAGCATTTCTAAAACGCTCTAACTTGAGCTCTTGAGCCAAAACCCAGCTGTATAAACAAGTGCTCAAAGCTCTCTCCCTTATCAGTCCATGACGGCAATGAGTGACCTTGCCAAGTTCCAGTAGAGCAGGGATGACGCGTCTGGGTCTTATCTTACATCCTGACCACAAAGACCACACTCTGATGCACAGACCTAGTCTGGGAACAGCGCCAGAGTATGTTCTTGGAGTTGGTGACCTCTTGTTCCAAGATAAGAATATAGGAACAGGAATACCCTTTTATGGTCAGGAATACAAGAAGGAAAGCCCTTTTATGGTTAAGAGTACCGGAGCAGGAACATCTGTGATGTCAACCTGCGTGAACAAGCTGACGTGGCTGGATTCCTGGGGAAGGGGAGGAGAAGGTTCCTGGAGGATATATATACTGCATGAAATTTCTCATTTCTTTGGACTTGCTGTGGACATACCACGCAGGTGCCTTTCTGCTGTTCCGGAGAGCAGAAATAAAGAACTCTTTCTCTGAACCAACCCTTGGTGTCATTTGACCTCCTTCCTCCTGTCCGGGAGCAACGCAGACCCAATCGGTGAACTCCAATAAGGCTACAGCCTCTCCACATATGCTACTACTGATTATATTACATAGTGCTGTAACCCGCCTTGGGACCTTGGGGTGAAGAGCAGGGCATAAATTAATAGTAGAGCCTGACATGTAGATAGCGCCACATGTCACACATACACGTGTGTGTGTGTGTGTGTGTGTGTTTTAAAGAGAAAATCAAAAAAGAAATGTAGTTACAAGACATTACAAACCCAACCACATCAACATCTGATAGAAGTCGCCAGAATTTGTGAGTTGAGGTTGTCAGGAGCTTGTCCTACACTTGAGTAGGACCCTGGCAGAGACACATGCCCTACTGGCATGTTCTCTCCCTCCTGGTCGATTGTTTGGGAACTTCAAAAGCTTTCTTCAGCCCGAACATCACAGCGACTGATGCCACCAGACACTGGCACACTTAGGGATCCGCAGAGTCTTCGCAGCTTGCGTGACAGACCTCAGCAACTCAGCATTTGGGCTAATCTACTTTATTTACATATAAACACACACGGAGCACTGCAACATGGCTCCCTCTCTCTCTAGCATCAGAGAGCAAAGAGAAAAAACAAAGGACAATAGTCCCACTTCATGGAACACAGTAACAAAAACATCCTGTCTCCATCACTTCCTACTTTGTGGAGTGAAAACATACACTGTCATGTGATAGACAAATATCCCATGACTGCAATCATGGAGCAGGAATTCTAACAGAGATTATGTGCAAGGTGGGGAAAGAGTAACAGTTTTGCCTCTCTTGAAGCCCAGGCTCTCTTGTTTATTTATTTCATTATTTTATTTATTAAATTTGTATACTGCCCTATACCCGTATACTGCCCTATACCCTATATCTCAGGGCAGTTCGCAGAAAACCACTATATATATATTTTAAAAAACACATACCACAAAATACATAATTATAAACATTTTTTTAGATGCCGATTGAATTTTGCCATGTCTGGAGGGTCGAAAATGAGTTTCCCCTCAAATCACAATGGCAAGAGCACGAGAGCCTTGAAGTTGCCCACCAGAATTTAGCAAAATCAGGTCAGCAGACTGCACAGCCAAAAGGTCACCTGTAGTCTTCTCCAGCATGGTGAGATAGCCTGTGTTTCTATTTAAATTATAGAGTGGCAACCTACAATGTCCTACTCAGAACCCTCCCCCACCCCCCCAAAAAAATTCCTGTACACACATGCTGAAATGCAAATATCTCTTGGTGAAAAACTAAAGCAAACACAGTGTTCAGTACAATGACTGACTCAGAGTGCAGGATCTTCACAAAAATCGGAATAAAAGTAAAAATTAATTGCTTCCACTGACAGCACACCTATAATCTGGAGATCTCAAGTACTCTCCAGAATTAATTCATTAAGTTTCACAATGCTCCTGTGAAGGAGATAAGTACATTATTATACAAGTTTCATAGATGAGTAAATGAAAGTCTGCAATTAGGAGGAGTCATGGAAGCACAATAACAATATCAGCCCAGCGTGACATAAGAGTAAAACACCAAGATGCAGTGATTGGGTCTGTTAATAAGAGAAACAAACAAAACAACATTCTGCTAAGAAAAAAAAGACACTACATTTTCCTAATGCGTACGATTCTAATCAGTCAAAGAGAGCAATAATGGCAAATCTAATATGTGCAGTGCAAAAGTTTGGGTGGTTCTCAGCATGCCAGTGAGTTGTCCTTGAGAAAACATGGAAGAAAGTGCCAGATGTCAATTTCTTTGCCCTCTCCCAGCAAAGGAATGAAATCCCTACCATTTCCTTAAAACCAACTGAATGGTTCTTGGATGTCTGTAGGAGTGAAGCTCATGGAGAAGTGAGGACCCAGCCACACTTTCCCTTAAGTTTGTGCCTCTTTGCCCCATTTTAATTTTTTCCCAGGATTGGGTTACCAGGATTTTTGCCTCAGATTTTACTTCAGACCTCTGAAACCATGTGTTTTCCCATACACTCTTCCTATAATCAGTAGCTCGCTTTTTGTGTTGTCTCCACCTTCATCTCCTCATGGCAGAGAGCCAGAGAATTAGCTACCCAGAGAATCACAAACCCAGGTAATCAGAAAATTGTATAAATCAGAAACTGAGAGAATCATCCAACATATACAAAAGGAACTGGGACTCTTCCAATACATATTAAGTATTACTTGTTATTAAAGACAGAAAATAAAGCTGTGATTGGAATTATCACAACCACTGAAAACAAACAACTGAGAACACACACAAGTTTTGTACATAAATTGTTTGACCACATGTCTTATATGAACGCCAAACAGGGAAAAGTAAAATAAATAAATTTAAGAATGCTGAGAAAACCAGAAGTGCACTGCTTGAAGCTGGAGACACAACTGGGTAAATTATCCTGCAGGGATAGGCGGGGAAAGAAAGAAAGGAGATGGGGGCAGACCCCCCCCCCCAACAGAGCTCCCAGGAAAGCATGTGAAATCCTGTTCAGGAGTCATTTTAGGACCAGTTCAGAAGAGGTACAAAATTTTCTTCAGGTATTCCATGCATGGGTATTTCAGGAGTAAACAGTGGCTTTTCCTGGGAAAAGCGGCAGGAGAAAAAAAGCACCCCTCAGACATGTGATGATAAAGATACAAAATACTAGAAATCATTCGACAAAGAAAGTGTGGATGGGCTCCGAGTCTGGGAACTTCATTTCTGCAGTGAAAGACTGGTCTCAAGTGAGAACTGCAGTGATTTGGAAAGCAAAAAAATTGTTTACTATACAAAATCTGGGGAACTGTGAGCTAGAGAAATGAAAAAAGCCACATGTTTAGTGATTGCCCACACTGAATTTTGAGTTTAGCCCGAGTTAACATTAGCAGAACTCAGCCTTCTACGCAATTACTGTCGTTAATCACAACGAAATATATTCGTTTTAATTGCTGTGTAACCAATCTATAAATTCACTATCACAGGGTATTCTGCCGCTGTCAAGGTGGGACCACTGATAGTACGAGGACAAAAATCTCTGGAGGAGCTCCGACTTGAAAAGGGACAATTGATATAATGAAGAAAGACCCGTTCCCCCGCTCCTCCTTCTCTCCCTGCAACATTGTAAAATCAATTTGCTGACAGCTCATTAAAAGCTTTCTAATCATTTCAAATAAGTTCCGTAATACAAAATGGTTGTCATTTTACATCTGTAACTTTCACAACTTTTATACACTGAAATGACAGCACTCAGATGGTATGCCCTGAAGAGTACTATTCTTTAAAACTGCTCTCTTCCCTTTCCACAATATTGTTTGCTGAGACAGAACTAAAAGCTCTTCTTATGTACTGAGTCTTTGTCTGTCTTGCATTCAGTTGTGCATTTGGAAAGCACTATTTCTAAAAGTGGCCCCATCTTATGTGCCTCCATCTTAGCAATGTGGCGTACAACAAGATGTATACAATAAAACATAAAACACCATTATAGAACACTGCACCCTGTAGGATCAATGCCTTCACTCAACAGCCGGTGGCAGAGGCAGTGATCCTGCAGCTTGCAGGGTGCTCACTCACAAGTTAAATGTGGCTGTGCTGAACTTCCTTGGCAATTGCCCACTTACATATAGATCCGTTGGTTAGAGGGTGGTTCTGATAACACCAAGGTTGCAGGTTTGATCCCTGTATGGGACAGCTGTGTATTTCTGCATTGCAAGGGGTTGTACTAGATGGTGCTCAGGGTCCCTGCCAACTCTACAATTCTATGATTCTATGTTGAATTTTATAGCATCGTAGTCACTGTTCCCAATGGGGTCATCAACATTTACATCTCACCTCAGGTCCTGGGTGTCACTTAGGAATAAGTCCAAGGTTACCACCCCTCTGGTTGGTTCCATGGCTAACTAGTCTAGGGCCCAACATTTATGCCAGTGGTTTTCAACCAGTGTGCTGTGGCACCCTGGAGTGCCTTGAATGATGGTCAGGGGTGCTGCGGGCAACACTGGCCTCTGTCCCTCTTCCTTCCCTCCCTCCTCTGATGACCTCTTATGTCTCTGCCTCCCAAAGGCTTGCACAGCTGTTTGTTGAAGCAACCCTGGCTACAAGCTCCCCAAGAGAATGGTGCCTGGTTGCCAGGAGCTGGGGCAAGCAAGCAAGCAGGCGAGGGAGCCCAGCCAGCCAGCCCTTGCTGTTGGGAATGGACAGACAAGTCCCACAACCCTGTGGGACAGTGTGAAGAAGCATCTCTCTTTGGAGCGGGGTGGTGTCAGCTCAGAGATCAGGGGCGGCGGCGGCAGCAGCAGCAGCTGCCCAGAGGACTCCCAAGGAGAAGGGAGGAAGCTGAGAGAACACTCCACAATGCAGGGTGTTTGAAATAGGGCTGAGGGGCTGCCAGCTCTGTAGGCAGGGGGTGACATAACTGGGCTCCTGAGCCCCACAGGGGTGCCGCAGAAAGAATGTAGCTGTGGACTCAAAAAGGTTGAGAATCTCTGATTTAGGCTATCTTGAAATTTTGCCTTTTTGTTTTGACTCGAGAACACATTTCCCCAATCTGTGAGAGGGTAATTGAGGTAAACTTTTCCTACCTCATGTCCTCTTTTGGATGCCTCTTTGATTTCATTCTTCATTTCAAGAGAACCTGGCACAAAGGAGCATTCATTCATGTGAATCCTCACCTGCGTGCTAAACCGGTACTTTCACAGACACAGCTTACCACCTCAGGGAAAACTAGACCTTGAGGATCATATACATTTGTAAAAATTGATGCCTGAAACTTCACAACTGGAAAAGGATGCCTAGTTAGAAAATAGTTTGTTCTCTGTCCTACACCAGGCCTCACAGCTTGTGATTCACCAAGCCCAAGGGAGATCAGAATGTGGACAGGTAGCTTGCACTCAGGTTGCCAAGGTCTGCATACCTATTCCAAACCATCAGTAGACTGAACTGGAATTAGAATGCTGAAGGTTTTGAAGAACCCTTGGTCTGAGTCATCACAGCTGTTCCTGAGTTTGGCTTGTCTCTTAGTCCTCAATGCAGATCAAAGCTGTTTCTATATATTATACACTTTACTAAGCACATCCTCCAGTGACGTACACCTGCTTGTACAACAGAAATCCATTTGTGCAACAGGACTTCTGGTGTTTCTTCTCCTCCCTCCAGGCTCTCACAACGTCCCAAAATCTGCTCCAAAGAAACATGCTACTTTGGTTCTCGCCTTAAGACTTTTTGCTTTATTTATCTTTAAATAGCAAATACTTTCAATAAGATAAATAAAATGTTTTCTTCCTCAAAATGCTGCACATTAAAGACAAGGTTCCAGAGCTGAATTTCCTGTCTTTTTCACCATGCGGTGTTACGGAAAGCAGCACTTAATATTTATGCAACGTATAAGGAGAATCTTTATACTGCTTCACATGCCACCGTTGAAAACAAAATACTTTCATGGCTGATTTACTCTGACAGTTCCTTTTTTTCATTGCCATACCTAGAGCACACTATGCTAATTTAGCTACTCATATGTGCAAAGGCCTGCCCTGTAAAGTTGATCTATATTCTCCCTAAAAAAAGAACAAAATGCTGTGTCTGTTGCCTACTGATAAATTTAAGAATCCCCTAGTTCTGTTGCCAGGGTTCTCTATTCAGCTGCCTGGGCTCTAATGCCCTGACAGGGCTTCAATGCCTGCTTTGAGCCCACCTTTGTGTGTGTTTTTTACCTGACATGGCACTTTGATCAGCACCAAGTGGCCACCATTTTATTTTTCCACAAGGACTCTGACCTAGGGTCAGCTCTGGGGCATTGTGGGAAATTAAAAGGATGGCTAGACACAGCCACTCAACATTGCCTGAGGCCTCCCCACCCCTGGCAAAAACTCACTTACCAGAGTTGTACATCTGCAGCAACAGCTTCCAGCATGAGATCCCTGTGAGATTGCACAGGGCCCTTGCAATATCTCACTAGAAGGCGGAAGCTGCCGGAAGCCACATTGGAATCCCTTGGATTCTGCCGCCCAAGGTGTCTGCCTTAGTCCACCTCATGGGTGGGCCGGCCCTTTTCTGACATGAGTACTCCCAAGGGAATGCAGACCTCAACAAAAACAAAATTTCACAACCCCAGCTATACACACTAATACGAGAAATTCAGACTAAATTGCCAATAAATTTCCATGAGGACTAACAAAAATGCAAACTGATGTGAAAATGTGGAGACGCAAACTTATGAGTGGAAAAATTGGAAACTGGGGAAAACCAAGTGACAGACTTCCTCATTCTTAGTTGCTTCACTTCTCCCCAGCTTATTCATGTGTATAAAAATTAGTTCATTTATTATCCATGTCCCAAAGAAAATTTGATCATTAGCAAGTGTGTACAGATAAGTTTCAACATGTAAAGCATAATGTTGACATTTGCAGCTATGTATGTTGGCACTAAGTGGGCACTTTTGCCACAATATTTTGATGTTTCATCTTGAGTTGGTGGAAGGAAAGACATCTAGGTGTTACAAAAACATGCTGGTAATCCTAATAAGGATTTAAACTGCAGCTTTATATTCTCCTACCTGGGAGTAAATCCCCCTGAGCTCTGCAGGGCTGAGTAGATATGTATGTATAGGATGGTGTTCAGGAATTGATAACAGTTACTGCACTGTTATTATGGTTTGATCAAACGCATTGCTTGTATATTTATATGTTGAAATTCAGTCTTTGCTAACAAGTCTACACTCAATACATGGTGCTAAGTTCATAAAAACATAATTCCTAGAAGAGTTGCTACTTTATATTAAGAACCTAGCTTATTTGAATCGTTCTCTGGACACTTGTGGGTGAGTTACGCTTCTCTGAGCACGAGGTATCAATAAAGCCACATGAAATTCACAGTACATACTTACAGGAAAAGGAGAGAGAATGAAGGAGAGATGGATTGAACACTAATCCCATTGCACTTATACTGCAATTGCCCACAGGAGCGGATATTTTAGTGTTTTCTGATGCACTGATAAACGGCATGTGCTCTAAGTCCACAGCTGAGCAAAATACGTCTGCGTTGGCTCTTCATGCATACACAGCTATATAGATGCAATCGCTTTAAACACTGCACAGAAATTACTGTCTTCTATAGAAAGGCGTTTTAACTCTGTACATAAACAGACCTTGAAATTATAAATCACACAGTGTGAATACCTGCAGGCTTAAAGGTTGGAATAAAAAATTACCAAGCACAGAGGCCAGCTTTGAGCAACATCAGCCAGCAAATCATCCACCCAGGCTACAGTGGAAGGGACATTATTTCAAGCTACACTGAGTATTACAAGCTGCAAAACAAACCATCCTGAAAAAGATAATTAGATGCATAATTTCCTATACTGACTGCATGCAAAGTCCAATCAACCTAAACGTGTCATTCTACTGACACATTTTTGCTATCCTTAATGTCAACTTGCTACAGCTTGCTTCTACCCACTGTGCTGATATTTAGGGTGAGGAAGAGTGCCAGAGTGCCTTCAGGTATACTTTGCACAAACCAGGATATTAGAACGACGACTTTAAAGTTCATCTGCACAGCATATTACAGCATTTGTACAGAAAAGATCATGGTTTGTTGGCAAAATCAACGTGCAGCTTTTGACACCATGAAAATGCTTCTATGCTTTGCATCAGAAAAATGTGGCTATTTATAAATTTAGATCACTTCATATATATTTATAAGTAATATATGAAGAGATCCAGAAATCTAACAAAATTCATTTAGTGTAACAAACTATATGTTTGCAAATTGAATACTGGTGAACATTTCAATACATTTCAAGAATGACTCAGAATGTTACTTTTCATTCTCTCAATTCTAGTCATTAGTATTTTTTATCAATGCTTGAATAATTTTTTTGTCTCTGTGACATCTTCATCTCCACATCCTTATCCTGGTTATAATTTTAGTCCTTAGATCCAGAGAGAAATTGTGCTGCATACAATTTCGCTTGAGCTCTGGCCTTGTTGGAATAAGTCGGAACCTTTTGTTTCATCTTTGCTTTTTCAATATATAAGAAATATATGGTCAGGTATGATTGAGCAAAATTTAAGCACTCCTAAAACCATTTAATATAAGAGGGATATATGTGGACCATCTCACTGGAATGAATGGAACTCAAAAGTACTTCAAACTTTTTTTTATGCATTCAGGCAGTTTATTCCTTTTTCATGATGTTTTCCTATTAACTCCTACATTATATTTTTGAGCTTTCATGCAATGTAAAAGCCATTTTTTAAAAAATATAAGGAAATATAGTGCAAGATGATGATGATTGTTGCTGTTATTGTTATTATTACTATTATTTATTGAATTTCACAGGATTAATCACAACATAAAAACACAAAATACACAATCAAAATAAAAACAAAATAACCTAATAACCCACCCCCAATACATTTTAAAAGGGCATCTGGGGAGATCATTCCAGAAATGGGGAGCCACTGCATTAAAGGCCCATTCTCATGTTGTCACCCTCCAAACCTCTTGAGGAGGAGGCACACAAATAAAGTTTATCACTGATTTCTGTTTTATTTGCAACCAGATTTTTTTTCTTGGAAGCCTTTCTGGAAGTGGTTCAAATAGAACGTGAAGATTAACAGTTAGATAAATGTTGGAGAAACAGAATAAACTGCTGTGTGAATGCAGCCTGAATGTGTTGCCCACTTAGGCTCAATTGATGAGAAACTAACCCTATTGGTTTGCAACTCATGAAACCTAACTTCTTTGCATGGTTTTGCTTGTTGGGACAGCAGGGTCATTGTGCCTTAGCAGTTGTGTGGCAGGCAGAATTTCAACCGTTCTCCCATTCTTTTGAACATTCCTCACATACCAGTTGACCTATTGCATCTATTACATCTGCTGCTTTTGCTTCGCTTCAGCAGACCTCAATGGTTTCTGTGCAGCCACACTTAAAATTGGCCCTTTAAGGCAACAGATTTCTCATATACCTGGATCTCTGGGGACTCAGACTTTTGTTCACAAAGTGCTCCCTGCAGTGTATGCATATTCTCCTATTCTTCAGGGCAGTTCTCCTTATGGAGAACTTTCACTGGGTGATCATGCTTTCTACTTTCAGGTACCAAATTTTGAAAGGGCGATATGTATATTTATTCTCCTTACACTTGAGATAACCAGAGGTCAAACCAAAGGAAGAAACCCTTCTGAGTCCTTGTCATGACATTGGGATCCACTGCAAAAACAGAACAAGAAGGTGTATCAGGGAAAGGAACTAGGAACCTAGACAGGTACCTGGCAGGAGTTTGAGAATAATTCTAATAAAGAAATGTTTGCCACCCAGAGGCTTAGAATCACAGAATTGTAGCATTGGAAGGGACACTGTGGGTCATCTAGTCCAACCCCCTGCAATGCAGGAATCTCCACTAAAGCATCCATGGCAGATGGCCACCCAACCTTGGCTTAAAAATCTGCAAGGAAAGAGAGTCCACCACCCTCCAAGGAATTTCTGACAGCTCCTACCGTCATAAAGTTCTTTCTGCTGTTTAGTCAGGATTTCATTTCTTGTAATGTAAAGCCATCTATAAAGCCATTGAACAACAGGCAAAACCCTGACGCACCCCACTTGCCACTTTTCCCAGGATGACGAGGAACCATTAGTGAGAACGATTTTGGTTTGGTCAGTCAACCAGCTACAAATCCACCTAACGGTTACCTCCTCCAGCCCACATTTTGCCAGCTTCTTCACAAAAATATAATGGGGGACTTTTGTCAAAAGCCTTACTGAAATCAAACTACACTACGTCCACAGCATCTCCCTGATCCACCAAGCTTGTAGCTCTATCGAAAGGAAAAAAGAAATGAGATTTGTCTAGCATGATTTGTTTTTATGTATGCAACAACAGCAGCAAGAATACTCATCGCAAAGTATTGGAAGACACAAGAGCTATCCACACTGGAAGAATGGCAGATGAAATTGATGGACTATATGGAATTGGCGGAAATGACTGGCAGAATCCGTGACCAGGGAGAAGAGTCGGTGGAAGAAGATTGGAAGAAATTTAAAGATTATTTACAGAAATATTGCAAAATTAAAGAATGTTAGAGTGATGATGGATTGAAATTAAGTGGCTTCTAGCTGTACAGGCTTTAAAGTTATATATAGATCAAGATTAAGGATTAGGATTAAAAAGGTTAAAAGAATGGAAAATTGGCTTTAAATAGGTAAAAATTTAATGTTATATTATATTAAGATTAAGGATTGGGATTAAAAAGGAGGGAAAGGAATTGCTGGACAAACAAACTGAATTGGAATACAAAAGAGGGAGGTATGAGGAGGTCCAGGAAATAAGTAAATTTTAAAGCAGTGATGAAAAGATGGAATTGTTTTTAACTGTTTTTTCTTTTTTCTTTTTGTATTTTGTATTGTGTATTTTTTCTTTTATTTTTTTAATTTTTTTTAATTTTTTTATTATTATTGATGTATTTCTTTTCATGTGAAACTTAATAAATATCATTTTTTTAAAAAAAGAGAAACCCATGCTGGGTCTTAGTCACCTTCTAAGCACTCAGAGATCCATTGTTTAATTATCTGTCCAAGGACCTTTCCTGGTATCAACATCAAACTGACTAATCGGTAGACTTGCACAACCTGCTCTAATGCTTCTCTTTTCTTGCACCAGCTGAGTCTTTATGAAATATACAATACCACATAATAATTAAAAGATTATTTTTAATCATGGTTCCTTCCCCTTGCCCCGAATTGAACACAATTCAGCAATTCCTTTCACATCACTCTGCAGACCTAACCCTCTTCTCAGGCTGGCAACACCTGTTGTTTTTAACCACTCTTCATCTTTGTTCTTCACGTACCGCTTTTGTGTATGTCACATTGCAGCCAGGAAGCCTTTATTACACTGGAGGCAGACTCCTCCTCCTTAATCTAAGGCATTTGTGTCATTCCTGTGCTGCATATTGTGTTAAAAGAACAGCCATTTATCTGTTTCTTTGTCTTCAGTTTCTATTACCTACACTGTGTCTTAATTAAAACCCATCAAGCAGCCATGACTTCTTATCATGGCACATACAGATGCAGAATATTTTTGTCCTCCCATTATTTATGGATATCCTTGCTGTTATGTTTGACTAAAAATATTAACTCTCCCGACAATCCAGCAAGATACTTCTCTGTCTCTCCTCTCTTTGTAATTTGAAATTAAAGAAGATTGCCAAGATGCTGATGAAAACTGTCCAGAGGTTTGTCCTAGTTCCTGGTTAGTTATCAAGCAGAATACAAATTTCTGCTTATTTCACTGTGCAGTTGCTTGATTTTTAAATAGCACACAATTCCCATTAATTACATAGCTCTCCTGATTATCAAAGTCCACTTTCTGTGTTGCGTTGCCTCATGCCAGCGTAAGTCAAAATTACTAGAAGCCAATTTATTTCTTTGACCTTTTGATTGCTGAAACACCGATAAACTGTAAGTGAATTGTGGGTAAAGAGGGGGGCAACTGCAGAAACTGGCCAGGATTCAGAATCCTAAGAATTTTATTTAGATCAAAAGAGAAGCTTGAGATAAATAAGAGTTTTTCTCTCTCCCTCTTTTAATCCCAGAATTTGGGGTTCACACAAATCAATTTATAGTAGGTTGAAGACCAAGGAAGGAAAACACTTCACACACTGCATGAATTCAAAGATTAAATAACAATTGCCAGTTCACGCCCAGAGTTAAGATTTATATGGGCTCAAGCTCCAAAAAATTGGGAAACTGACAGATATGGCTCATGCCTTAAGAGATGTTCCTACTGATTGGCCGAGGTATTGTGCAAAAGCATAACTTGTTCTTGCTTACAACTTACCCTCCATGCACCCATACTTTTCATTCGTCGTTCAGAACTAAGCCTACATGGGGAGGGTGGAGTGCCTGCAAAGAGTCTCCATCCACATCCAAGTCATTCCAGAATCATAGCCGCTATGAGCTGCCCCAGGCAGGAAGCTAGTGACAGCAGCCATGTAGAGGCAACTGGAGGCTCCCTTGCAACCACAACTTCCTCAGCTCAGGACAAGCACTAGCTCACCCTCCTCCCTGAGCTCTGTGGCAGCAGCACCGGTGGGAGAATCTTCAAGAGGGGCCACACACCACTGCTTCTTTCAAGAAGTGGGAATAAGTCCATCCATAGAGAGGCATTAACTACTCCCTGGGCCCATCCAGTCAATCCCCTCCTCCTAGATTTTTCCAGCCATGGTGGGCAGGGACCAAGAGGGCATGTGGTCAGTCTCAAGTATCCTTTCCATAGCTTCAGGAGGCTACAACCACACCAACTGCCACACACTGCAACTTGATGGTGCCCCAGGGACCTTCAGTGGGTCTGTACCATTTGTTTTGCACAAATCCAAGGAATTTTGGCATCAAAGTACTTCACAGATATCTCACAGCAGGCTACAGTATGGCTGGTTTTTAATGATACAACATTGGTCTGCACTGGCTGATTTAACACCCTGTACAGCTCTGGAAAGTGATTTACTGAGTGAGGACGCAATACAGATTGAGAGGTATGATCTCTTTGCTGCTGCAACTGCCATATGAGCAACACTGCTGTATACTCATACCTCTGTTTGGAGAGATTTGGAGCCACTGCCTGGCCTACTTCATTGTCCGGCGTTCCTCAGAAAACCAAGCAGCCTCCCAGACACTCTGGCTAGATGGTCCTCAGCACCTCATCACTTCTTAGTGAAACTAGGGCCTTGACAGGAGCACCAGCCACGCTGCCTTGAAGATCCCCAGAGCATTCAGTCCAGCAGCGTAAAAAGCTATGTAGGGTTCGCATAACAAGTTATGTGGGGAGCTGGGTTAATGATGAAAGATATGCAGCTCTGAACTGGGAGTTTATGCAGAATCTAAAGAGATCTTTTTTCCCCCCCGTTTCACTTTTGCAGAGTGTATAATGTCTCAAAGGGTCTATTAAACTGCCTTCTGTTTGTATGTCTGTGTTCTTCAGCAGCACAATGGCTTTTCCTCTAGATTATGAGGCCCCATATTATTAAGCCAATTTGCATTTAGCAGTTTGGATTAGGGGATTTTGTAATCAGCCCAATTATTCTTCCGAGTGTGACTAAATTCTGTAAGGTGGCAATTGTTTCTTTTTTTGTGGGTTCATTAACAAATATTGGACTATGAGAAAAATGAAATGAAAAAGCAACATAATAAGATTAGGAGGGCTGATCCTTCCCAAAAGAAAAGAAAAGCTGACCACTGTGCATTAGCATACACTAATTTGTTTAAACAAATGCAGATTTGAAACAGCTCATTTGCAATCCAGGAGATTTAGCTTTGGAAACATAGAAGGGGGAATACAAGAAAAAGGTGAAAAGTCACACTAAAGGCCAGTAGATAGGAGGACTGACAATGGTCAACTGCTTTCCTGTTGGCAGGCGTTTGTAGCTCTAAAAGCTTTGATTTTCCATAACAGGTTTCAGAAGTGAGTCTGTTTAAAATAGTTTGCTGCTTGACAGAGTCAGACTGCATTACATTGCTGCGTTTGTCACATGGCATTGTTTGGCTGTGAAAATGACCACCACAGATAAGCAATCACAGATAGAGGGTTTGTGTTTTCTTTTTTATGTATGCAAGTAAGCTGTCCTTCAACAGAGGCAGGCTGGTTTAGCTTCTCACCTCGGATGAATTTCTCTCTCTACCCCAACATTTCAACATGTTACAGAGCAGAAAGACGCAGAGGTGAGCCACTTCCATAAAGTGTTTCCAAGGGCTGTGCAGTCAACATACCAAGAAAACCGACAACCCTCAAAGCTCCAATTATTTTGTTTAATGTACAGTGGTAGCTCTGGTTACATACGCTTCAGGTTACAGACTCCGCCAACCCAGAAATAGTGCTCCAGGTTAAGAACTTTGCTTCAGGATGAGAACACAAATTGCGCTCCGGTGGTGCAGCGGCAGCAGGAGGCCCCATTAGCTAAAGTGGTGCTTCAGGTTAAGAACAGTTTCAGGTTAAGAACGGACCTCCGGAACGAATTAAGTACTTAACCCGAGGTACCACTGTACATGAAAGTAAGAAATGGCTATGTATATACTAACTGTCATTTTATTGGTGGTGCACTTTGTCAATCTCCACAACAGAATATTATGTGCTCATTTATGCAGAAAGATTGAACAGCTTATTGTGACTGCTTATTCTTGTGCAATGTGATACAGGATATGAGAATGAAACTTGAACATGACTGGGATGAGATGCAGCTTTATAATTAAGATTACACTGTAACAGCTAAATTCTGTCATGACAAAACCTTATGTACAGAAACGGATGAAGGAAAATGTTGTGTGATGTGTTCTTTAATTTGCTAAGTTCTCTTGCTTCTGGAGAACTCGCATAGAATCAAAGAATTGTAGGGTTGGGAGGCCCCTCAAAAGTCATCCTGTGAGTCGTCTAGTCCAAACCCATGAAATGCAGGAATCGCAAGAAAAACATCCATGGCAGACATCCAACCTCTGCCTAAAAACCTCCAGTGAAGCAGAGTCCACAATCTCCTGGAATTGGGGCCAGAAACAAACTGGCAACCAATGCAGCTGTTTTAAAACAGGGGTTATATAAGTTCTAAAGCAATCTGGATGCTGCATTTTGGATCAGCTGAAGTTTCCGAGTCGTCTTAGTAAGAATTACTGATAAAGACAATTAAAAGTTAATAGAAATTTATTGTATGTGGCAAGGGAGCCAATGTAGAAAGCAATAACTTTATTGTAGTGACAAGTGGAATTGATCAAGCAACCTGAAGAATTAAAGATGATGAAATGTCCTATTGTAACTTAACCTAAGCATGGGCAGCTAAAAACAACCTCATATTGCTTCCCTGTTTGTGCCTGCCTCCACTGAGCTGCTCCTTCCTCTGTTGTTTGTCCTGTGCTGAATGTTAGGTTGTAAGGCACAGACCTATCCTTAAGAGGTCTGAGAGAAGGGGCAGGAAAGACAAATAAAACAGTATTACGTAGACAATGCAGGACATAATGAGAGTGGACCAATAATTTTAGTGGGTGGGATCAATGGATTTCTTAATTGCACATTTTGAGGGTCAGACTGATTAGATATAATCTATGGGTCTAATAAAAGAGGGATGTGTTTTTAAAGAAAATAATAATAATAATAATAATAATAATAATAATAATAATAATAATAATGGTTTTGTGTTTCAGATTGCCTAAGTAAATGAAAAGATCAATTCTCAGTGTGAAATTTGTTGTATGTTGCCAAGGAAAGATGCTCTAATCACTGAACACATACAATTTCCCATAGATACTGCTGTTAACATTTCTGAACCAGCTGATTACAAAACAAACACACAACAATATGCAGGCAATAATGCCATTTGCATCTGTCTCTTCAGGCAGTCTGATTTTATTCTGGCACTTCTAGCGTAGTAATTTAGTTTCATGTAGAGATGGGAAGGCCTGGGGAAAAACCAGAAAAAATGGGGGGGGGGGACTAGGTTTCCCCCCGTTTTTTTCCAAAGCCATTTTTTCCCCGGGGAAAAAAAAGGGGAAAAAAAGTTTGATATAGTTTGAATATTCCACACACTATCCCCCGCCCCCATTTTCCCTGAAAATAATGGCTTTGGAAAAACTGTTTCCTCCCCAAATTTTTCCATTTTTTTCCAGGCCTTCCAGCACCCACATTTGGGAGCTCCCTGCTGACTGACACCAGGCAGGTGCTCTCACTGTACTTTTTCCAGCAACTGCTCAAAACATTTTTGTTATGGCCAGCTCATCTGAACACGGAGAAGCTGCATGCGATTTACTTCCTTTTAACCACTGTTGACTTTAATTATCTTTTGAATACTCTGAACTACCTGCTTTTAACTGTGTTTTATCAATCATTTTAATGTTCTGTTGTATATTTTTGTAAACTGTTTAGAAAGCTCTCTTACCATCATGCAGTTTATAATATATAATAACAAATTCAATTTAAAAAACACACACACTCCTTTTCCTTTCAATCAGAGTTTGAGCCTTAGTGCAACATACTATTCAGTAACTGGATGTTGGTTACTTCTGGGCCTGGCATGCAAAAAATTGCCTTATGCTTTGCCCTGGCTGTCCTCAAGTAGAGATGGGAAGGCCTGGAAAAAACCCGGAAAAATTGGGGGGGGGGGGACAGGTTTTCCCCTGTTTCTTTCCAAAGCCATTTTTTAGAAGTCCATGAGAAAAAAGACAAAGAGGAAGAAGAAATGGAAAATGATAGCAGTAGTTCAGAAAATGAGATAGAATCAACTGCATATATATGTTGTGTCTTCTGGTTTTTGTTGTTGTTGTTTAAGCACTAATCAAAGGGTAGACCTTCTATGGAGCTTAAATATTGACGTGGACCTTAACTTTATTTGCTGTTGGTGTGAAGGGGCAAATCTGATTGTTTTTTATGATGTTGGTTTCTTGCTTTTTTTGTTGCTTTTGAGGGAAAGGGGGGTGGTTACTTCTTTTATTGCAAACATAATGCTTTTATATACACTGCATTTCACACAATTTGTAAAACTACTCCACAATGAACTTTTTTTCAATTTTTCCAAAATTTTCATTTTTTCCAGAAAAAAACAGGAGAAAAAACATTTTTTTTCTAATGGCTTCAAAATTTCCGAAATGTTACATCTCTAGTTTCATGCTATCAGCCTTCCCTCTATCATAGGTAAGGTGATGCCTTTTTTGAACCAACATACTGCAATAGTATGTGAACTTCCAAGTTACCTGGAATGCTTTCTCAATCAGGATAAAAGCTGCCAATAAGATAATAACTCAAAAGTCTATATATTCTCAAAATATATTGGCCTATTTTCCGGTAGAAGCAGATACAATTTCCACAAATTCCTGCATTGTGCCACTGCCTGTGCTGTTCCAAAGGATCTCCCAACCATTGGAAGCAGATTTTTAGGGGGTGCTAAGTTATCCAGGGGAAGGGGGGCATCAGCAAAAGTCAACCTCCCATCAGGGGGGATATCCCATGAGCAGACATTCACAGATCTCTATAACCCATATCTTCAAGGTCTTTGGGCTGCATTCAATATTGCAGTTGCACTCACACAACAGACTTCTGTATGCACAATGGAATTTGCTCCTCCTCTCTTGACCACACCAGCCCTTCAAAATCAGCTCCAGAGGATTGGAGGACTCTGAAGCAGATTGGTTTTTGGGGGGAGGGGTGCAGAAGGAAACACAAGTCCCACTGAGTGAGCAGAATTCCACTTGCATAACGCCGGAGACAATCCTTAATCATTGAGATAGCCATAAGAACAACTGTCTAGATACAGAACTTGCCCACGTGTTATTTCACCACAATCTAGTGCTCAGTTATGGGTAGCGCAGTCCCACTGATATCAATGAAAGTTAAATGTGGCTACTGATAAGCTTGCATGTGGCCTCTTAGCAAAAATAATAAATACATTTAGGTCTATTTAAACCTAGATGTATCAATAATGCCTGAATGTTTTTAAAACAGCAGAATATGACCAGGATTGTACTCTGCATAGATAACTGGAATTTCATAGTCTGGCTTCTGATTGCTTATGAATTTGAAATAATAAAAATGTAGAAATATTTACTGTTAATAACTATACATAAGACTAGGGTGTGAGAGAGAGCAAGTGAGAGGGAGAGAATCACAACATAGGACTGAATCTGCAGGTGTCCGTATTTTTCAATACATCACATTCTATAGATACTAGTTTTATTCAGCATAGTTGTGCTGCCCCATTGGCTTCTCAATGGTGACCGCCATACCACAGAGCGCTCTCTTGGGAAAGGAGACTTAGTCAAAGCCAGCCTTGCGATAGGGAAAACATTTCAGTGTGAACCTTTCTAATTCACACTTCCTGAAGCAATACATGTGGCCACCAGAAGGTTGTCAAGAAGAGAATGCAGTTCTCAGGCTGAAAAACGTTCCTCACCATTGGGCTACCGTATATATGCAGCCCCTTGTAGATTTTCACTAGTCTTTTCTACCAAGTACAACAGAAGGAAATAGGAATTCACGGTTAAAAATGTACCTTTCGGCACCTGTCCAGGGGTACTACAAATCTCTGCTGCTTATGCCACAGGTTGGACACTCATGAACTTCAACAATCAAAATGTTGCTTCCTTTAATAACATCCATAAATCAGATGAGCATCTGCAACCTTCCCAATGATCTGGTACCAGCCCTGTTTGGGCAGCCCTGTTTGGGCAGTAGGGGAACAGATTCTAGGGCAGCTTGCACCCCACTATGTATCGTTTTAAAAAGAAATAATGCATTTTAATTGGCTGCTCAAAAAAAAAAAGAGTCTATACTATGTTTGACAGGCTTTACACCTCTTCCTCTGTTTCCTTCATATTTCTAATATCTAATATATTGTATCATATTCTAATCTCCTGCATATTTGACATAGTCTCCCAGAAGAGGGGGAATCAATGAATACTTCAAATAAAACAATGGATTTCAAATAGGCTATCTTTATTCATAGGGAGAGGAGAACCACCCTTTGATTTTTTCAACCGCTGGGCTGAACACACTCTTTAGAGTTTTCCTCTAAAAGGTATGAATGCTTTAAGTTAAAAGATGATTTTCAATGGCTGGTTTCTAAAAATATCTCCACTACCTTTTTATCTTTAGTAAACAAAGTGATTTCTCTCAGAGGGAAGAAAAACTGAACAGCTGGAATGAGACTTTCATTATCCCTATTATGAGATGAAATCTCACATTTGGGGGGAGGGGGAGGCAGTTCCCACCGGCATCCTGTAAATACAGAACAGTAGAGTGATGAAAACAGAGAGAAGATATCTATGTGGGACCACCTAGTGATACACAAGCAAGCAATTTTTTTAGATGGTCATAATATTCTGAAAACATCAGTGAATCCATAGCATGCATTTCCTCCCTTTCCTCCCTCCTCCCTCAATGCTCAAAGCTGCAGCCCTACACATCCTAATCTGGGAGTAAGCCCCCATGACACACAAGAGGGTCTCCTTCCATATAAACATGAATTGTGTCAGGAAGGGATTGACAGATCAAACTGTTTCTGTTCGGTGTCAGTTCAAACATAAGATTCATGTCATCCTGTGTTTTGTAGATTAAGACACACACAAAAAGAGAAAATTTGCATCTAACCTGTGCACATTTTATACGTGTGCTTCCCTTAAAATATTAAGTTTTGTAAGCTTTTCCATGCATTTCCTCTCAAATGCAAATATCCCCCATAAAATATGCATTAAAAAAAACAAACTGAAACTGCATTGCACAATGTCAAGAAGTCTGTGTTCTAATCCAGCAGTAAATCTGGGTCCAGCAAATTAGATCAGATGACTTTAAAATGCAGACTAAACACATATCTTTTCCATTCCTACTGTTGGCTTGCATGGTTTTGAAAGGTCCTCTTAATACCTACACAGAAAACCTTTAGTGATAAAGGTGTCCTCACTGTGGCAAGGCTGTATTAATGCATAGGTGAGATATATAATAAATAATGTTTACCGAGAGCCAGTGTGGTGTAGTGGTTAAGAACAGTGGACTCGTAATCTGGTGAACCAGGTTTGATTCCCTGCTCCTCCACATGCAGCTGCTGGGTGACCTTGGGCTAGTCACACTTTTCTGAAGTCTCTCAGCCTCACTCACCTCACAGAGTGGGATATCAAATCCAAACTCATCCAAACTCTTCTTCTTCTTTTCTCTGCTGTATTAGGCAAGTGAGCAGAAATAATATATTGGCCTAGTTTGCATGTAGCCAAGCTATGATTTTGTGTGAACAAGCAAATGTACCTCTAGTGCCCATTTACAAAATTGTGGCTGCTTCACTCCTGCCCTGGTCTTACTGTTACTGCATTACCCAGAGCTAAGCCATCGTTTGGCTTAACATTTAATGGAAGCTCAGGCTGAACAGTAAATCAAGAGCAAACCTTAGTTGTAGATCATGGTTTGTTTGGAGCAAGATAAGCCATGAGCCTGGATTTGCACATGACTTTAAGCCATACCATAGCTTAGCTCTTGGTACTGTGATGGCAGCAGGTCCAGGGAAGTAGAAAAGTGGTTGCTTGGTTGTTCATGCTAAACTGTAGTTTGGTTTAGCACCATGTGTAAACTGAGCCATTATAAAAGTACTCATATGAAACGGGTCTATACAATCTAGCAAACTAGAATTAGTTTGCCCCCATTTCAGGGACACATATACATTAGTGAAGAAACAACGATTTGAATACACTATAAACATGCAAGACCAGACGGTGCCAGAGAGTAGGAAATATTTAAACACAGTTTTCCATAGGGCCTTTCTTCTTTTGTTATAACAATCAAATTTATGAATTATTTATAGTGTTTCCCCCCCTGTTTTGACTACCCACTCCAAGTTGACTACTGGTTCTGGCCCCAGCAGCTCCTGTTATAGATAGGGATGGGGATAAATCATAATGCAGATCTACCCAAATCACACATTCTGTACCAAAACCTATCTGTACTTCGAAATTCATACTTCAAATTTTATAATGCAATTCTCCAATGAAATAATGTGCACAAAAATGCACATATTAGGAGAATGTGTGCATAAAATGCCTACCTTAGTGAAAATAGCATCTAAAATGCATTATATTAGGGGGAAATTGCTTGTAAAAAATGTGTACATCAGGCAAAATATCATGCAGAAATGTATATAAGGATAAATTTGAACTACAATGCTAATATATTTCCATTAAAAAAATAGCAAACAGATGCAGATATGTGCAGAACAGAACTTAAGATTGAAAAAATGAAAATAAATTGAGACAAACTCAATCAGTTCACCCCTAGTTATAAACAGTTTCCTGTACACTGTTGAGGAGAAATGGCATTCTGCCTCCTAGCTCAATCAAGGCCAATAACATATGGGTGTCTTTGAATAATTTGTGCATTCTATGGAAATTTCCTGAGCCTCCTTAGGTAGGGTCCCCCCCCCTCGTACTTTTATGATCCATTGCAAAAAGTTGTCACCACAGAATCTCCATTATTAAAGACTTTCTTCCAGCTTTGGATATGGAAAAACAAGCCCATATGTCTGCCATAGTTCTTCACCTCACTTGGCAGGCCTATGTGTCCAGTCCTCAACTGACAGACTTAATTTGGCAGAAGACATTTTATCCAGGTAAAGTTTTCTTTCTGAAAACATTAAAGGAAGCTGTATTGCCAGTCTCAGTCCACTTCTACAGGAGACACTTCTCATAGGGGATTCAGAAAGTACTTAGACTACAGGGCTGGTCATGAATAATAGATGGGACTGCTGTTAGAGAAGAAACAGATTTAAAGCAATAATTCTAAGGAGTATTCAATTCCTGTTGGAAAATTCCAAGCTAATAGTGCTACAGAAAAAAAGCCAGCTATTAAAAAATGTGAAATATTCAGGCCATAACCAATGAATTATGTACTAATTACCAGAACATTTTGGTGAAATTTGCATTCTTTCAGTTTCCATTGTGACTTGACCCCCCTCCACCCACCAAAAAAATAATCCCACTTATGTTATTAATTCCAGAAACATTTTATTAACTCATGTCATATCACGTTATATGCATGACAGAGAGTTATTCAATGTGACTTAATACATTTGAAAAGATGTAGCGTGTCAGATGTCAGAAGAGATAGCAATATTCTCCACTGAAACCAAATAGCAATTAGTAATATCTATAATGGAAATTACATATCCACTCAAGACTCGATTCAGCCAACCTTATCCCCCCAACCCCCAAATTCCAAAATAATTATTTTAACATCTACATAACTATCTCATGCCACTGGGGCAATACTCAGCTTTGCGGCAGAATGCAGACTTTTTCTTTTCTTTTTTTGCATGCTACTGACTTGTTATATATTCAGATTAAAGAAGTATGATTAGGAAGTGCAGAGAGAACAGGGAGGTTAACAGAGAAAAGCAAAACACTGCAATAAAATCATAACACGGATTATCTTCCACTCTTATCATAATGATGCAGTCTTCTCGATTTATAAAAATGTAGAAGTAGCCCCAGAATAATGTGGATGATATACTCCTGATTTCTAGGGTTCTGATTTATATGTTCCTTCAGTTTATTCATTCAATTAATGTTTATAGCACATTTTCATAAACAAAATTCTTCCCAAAGCACTTGACAGACTACCTCAACAATACAAACAATAAAATACAACAAGATAACAATTCAAACCCCCTTATTCAGGCTGGCTGGGCGAAGTGAGTGCTGTGTGAGTGTGGATTAGGTGTCACTCTAGCCAACCCTCCTCACTCAGCTGAACCCCCTCCCCCCCAAAAAAGCATACTGGCAAGTTCCTAGCCAAAAGGAGCCAACATCACTCTACCCCCAGTCTCAAAGCAATGTCAGGACAGCATAATGGTCAAACATCCTGCCCGCCCCCCCTCTGGTTGGTGTGAGCATCAGGATTTGGGAGTTAGGGTTGAATTTAAAATAAATCCCACTAATTTAGAACACCGTCTTCATTGCAACATACTTTTCTTATTCAATGTGATTAAAACTTGCAAACTAGTCACTTGTACAAGTCGAGACTCCAAAGTATGCACCACTTGTTGTTTGGAGAATACTTCCTCTAATTTCAAATTATTTGTTTTGCTTATTAAAGCACAAATAGATCAACTGACAGTTCACTTGCATGGAAGATCTATACGGGCAGCTAATGCCCATTTCACGAGCACAGTTCAATGCTGATGGTACAGCATATTTGGGTAGCACACAACATGACTTTAGCCAGCACATTTGATTCAGAGATTTGAGACGAGAGATTAAAACCAAAGGAGATCTGTAAAAAGCGGAATGACTGTGATGGAGGCAGGAGATGGCAGAGAAAGAATTTCTTGGGGCAAGTAGAGATGGAAGCAAGAAAACAGCAGGAGGATATTGTGATAAGAGGCCACATTTGTTTCTGTAGGTCTAGCCGAGGGGACAGAGTTCAGGGGCTGATGAAACGCGAAGCAAGTCCATGGGAACAATAGACACAGGCGAGAGAAATATCAATAGCTCTTTTCAAAAAGAGGTAAAGAAAACCAAGTGCGCTGAAAAGTCACAAGGTGCTGTGCTGCTCTCTAGCTAGCAGAATATGCCTTTTGACTTGCATTCATTCCATGTGAGCAATGACTATTCCTGTTGCATTTCCTGCCGTAGGTGTGTGTCCCCCCCTCACCACCTTCAACACAATACAACAGGCACACACAGCTTTGAACGCTCTTGTTTAGGTGGAAATATTCTCAAGGTTGATGAAAGTGTTGTACGGTTGCAGGGAGGAGAGGAAGTGGCCAGATAGTTGGAAAAAGGAAGGGAAATGGTTTAACATCTCTCTCTCTCTCTCTCTCTCTCTCTCTCTCCTCCATTGCAAGAGTGCAATCCCATGAACACTTATATGGTAGTAAGTTTCACTGAAGACAACAGGTATTATAATGTAAATTGGCTCAGTGCCCTAACCACTTCTGCAAAAGGGATTTCCTCCCCCTCATCCCTCAAATTTGATTGTGGGAGGGGGTGCGCTGGGGAACCGCTGGAGCATCATGCAGGGGGAGGGAAGAGGGGAGATTGTTCCATCTGGCAAGCAGGAACATTTGCGCAAACGAAACAAGTGGCGAAGCGTGATGCTGAACTCCGCCCGTTATATGAACACATGCAATATGCCTCTGCATAATTAATCCACTCCTCTCCTTCTAAGGACGAAATTACTTCTTACAAGCAGATGTGTGTAACAAACTTCCAGCACTGCACATTTTCTGTTTTTAAAGAAGAAGCAACTCTACAAGGGGTTGACTTGGGAGTGGGAGAAATGGGGTAGCAAGCATTCAACGCTTTTCCTGCCCCCTGATAAGCAATCACAGATAGAGGGTTTGTGTTTTCTTTTTTATGTATGCACGTATGCTATCCTTCTACAGTTGCAGGCTTGTTTAGCTTCTCACCTCGGATGAATTTCTCTCTCTACCCCAACATTTCAACATGTTACAGTGCAGAAAGATGCAGAGATGAGCCACTTCCGTGAAGTGTTTCCAAGGGCTGTGCAGTCAACATACCAAGAAAACCGACATACCAAGAAAATTTCCTGCCCCCTGATTCACAGCATCCAATTGCTCCCTCCCTTCCAGCTACTTCCTCCTGGGGTTTCAACTGCAGGTTCAACAAGGAAAAGCAACATGGAAGAGTGAACTGGAACACACCTCTCCCTCTCCCTCTAATCTTTTACGAAGACCAACCTTTGTTGTGATGCCATTACATTGTGAAATTCCTTACCCCGGTTACACATAATTGACTATTCAGGGAAGCACTGTAGGGAGATGTACCTTGACACAGTACTGGAATCATAAAGGGAAAGAACTCTGTTGCACTCTGTTCTCACGTGAGGGCTTCTCACAGGCATCCGATTGGCTATTGTGAGAAGGAGATGCTAGACTAGATGGGCCTTTGGCCTACCCAGCTTGACTTTTTTGATGTCCCCACCACACCACTGAACATGCTGCATAAACAACACTTCATAAGAGACAATAGTATAAATATTCTTAAAGGCCACCATTGCATCTCTCCTGAGAACCAGCATCCCTTATATAATGCTGAGCATGTAAGTGCTAAAAGACCTTCCTTTTATTAAGTTTAAAAAACTGCCCCCTCATGCAAGATTGCTTGTGGCTCCAAATACCAATAAAATCTATTTAAATGACATGTCTCATTACCGCATGCAAAATCCCAGCCCTTAAAATTTTACCTTCTAGCCAACAGAATGTTTAGTGTTCTGGGACTTTGTATTTTAACATACAGCCATGTTTTACTGACATTTTCATAGTCCCTGTAGTTCTGCAGGTCATTATTTTTGCTTCCAATTTCTGCATAAGGAGAGAAATTTATCATATAAGCACAGAAGATTATGCTTTCAAGCCTGCTGAGTTTTCCTATTGCTGGTTTTGTTTGGGGTAGATTCATTTCTTGGATTGTGGGTAGGGGGAAAGGGTGGGGGGTTTCCTGTAAAGTGTCGATTGTGCAAACTGCAGTGTCCATAACCCAAAGCAAACAACCCTTTCTTAAAAAAAAAAATCTGATTAAATTTTAGAAATATGATTATGAAGCCCATTTGAAATACAGATTTCAATTTAATCAAGGGTGAATGCAAACATGATACAGCAAGGAGGCTCCCAGCATATTATTCATCTCCTCGGCAAGCTTGCTTTCACAAGAGAACAAATGAACATCCTACCAAACTGAAATTTGGCTCAAGCCATCAGTCACACTTCCCCTTGCTGTTGCTGCTTCTTCCCTTCCTCCACCATCACTACTCCTGGATAGAGTTAGTGTCCCCACAGTTGGCTCCCTGAAACAAAAATGGTACAGCTTTGTCTTTTATCAGGCACCCATTTGTGAAGCACGTTGGTTAAGTTTGTGCAGTTGGAGGAAGAAGAGGCAGCAGTAGTGCTAATGAGTGGATGGGGGTGGAGAACAACTGATTCATTAAAGCTGATTCATGAAGCTGATGGTTGGCTTCATTGAGAAGCAAAGAGGAAGCAGCTAGGAGTACTGTTTACCCTGATTTCAGGTCTGCCTTTGGTGTTAATGTGCAGGGAAAGGGTTATATCGGCATGTTAGGCATGCACAAGATCTTAGCTTCAGTTCCTGACATCTGCAGTGGGATCATGACTGAAAATCTTGGGAGCGGATTTCAGTCACTGTAGAAAAAGACTCAGCGGTTTAACTGCTTGGACTACTGCAATGCGCTCTATGCGGGGCTACCTTTGAAGGTGACCCGGAAACTGCAATTAATCCAGAACGCAGCAGCTAGACTGGTGACTGGGAGTGGCCACCGAGACCACATAACACCGGTCCTGAGAGATCTGCATTGGCTCCCAGTACGTTTCCGAGCACAATTCAAAGTGTTGGTATTACCATTTAGATCCCTAAATGGCCTCGGTCCTGTATACCTGAAGGAGCATCTCCACCCCCATCGTTCAGTCCGGACACTGAGATCCAGCGCCCAGGGCCTTCTGGCGGTTCCCTCATTGCGAGAAGTGAGGTTACAGGAAACCAGACTGAGGGCCTTTTCGAACACCCTCCCTTCAGATGTGAAGGAAATAAGTAGCTATCTTATCTTTAAAAGGCATCTGAAGGCAGCCCTGTTTAGGGAAGTTTTTAATATTTAATGCTGTATTGTTTTTAACACTCGATTGGGAGCCGCCCAGAGTGGCTGGGGAAACTCAGCCAGATGGGCGGGGTATAAATAATAAATTATTATTATTATTATAACTGTCATGAGGTATGCATGTATTAGTGGGAGTGAGTGCTGTATATTGTGAATCAGCCTGTGTCTTGGTAAGGATGAAGAGGGAAGGAATGGTGCTCATATTTTTGTGGTTACAGGTAGGAGATGGTGTGGTAAGCAGTCAGGGTTAAAGAAGGCTGGGGTGTGGATGGCTGCAGACAGTGGGTGGGATTCAGTTCGGTGGAAGCCCTGCACAAAGACTTCTGCTTGTGCAATGGGGCTTCCCACCCCTGCACCCCAAAATTGGCTTGAGTTGGGCAAACCCACAAACAACATGGGGGGGGGGGGAGAAGGATCATTCCACCTGGCTAACTGAAATGCTTTCATAGATGGAACATTAATCATAGCATGATGTTTAATTTTACCCCATACTTCTCTCCAAACTTCACCAACAATTTTACTTGTGTGGATTCAAAGTGCCCTGCCTCATTACTTCTGGAGTCCATGCTGCATATGCAGATACAAAGTCAGTTTTCTTCCTCATATTTTTGTGCAGTTCTTGAATTGTGAAAACAGAAATCTATACCTTTGTTGGAAAATTGTGTGAGGAACAAAAACACAGGGAAATATACAAGCGCAGAAAACCAAACCAAAGAAAGCATGTGCGTGTTTAATGCTTGAATTGATTAGGTTCTAAAAATCAGATTTTTCAAGAAGAGCTGCTCTATCATCGAAAGACTTCATCCCATTAGACCACATTTTGTTGAATGTTCACGCACATTTAGATAAATTGCAAACTGTGTTATTAGGGTAAAATATTAATAGCATTTGAATTCACTGAAGTATAATATACAGATTATTAACTAGGTTTTGTGATATGTACTCTCACATATAATTGAAAACATTATTATTTTGAACACCAGAGGGCTCCCTTATTCTTCCAGTTAATGAGTTCCTTCTTCATCTCTTGCAACTGTGGGGCTATAATCAACATGAGCTTTCTCCCTCAAGAGTAAGAAATGCTTAAGTAGACATATATTGAAACTTGCAAGGAAAAGCTCCTGTTATTTTGTAGTAGATCTAAACAATCTTATATGTGTTAAACATATTTCCCTTTTTTCCCCTACAACCAGACCAATATGAAGTACTACTACCCACCCGCTGCAAGCCATATATCATTTCGAAGACCATTTTAAAAATCATGCCAGCATAAGTATCACTCCCCAAGTTCAGTTCACAACAAAGAACAATGTGATTCCAGGATTTCAAAATTATTCCACATCCACAGAAACTGAAGCCGGAGACCTGTTCCTCTCCTTTTTCTCCTACATATCACAAAATAAAACAAAAAATCTAACTGATTTTCTAAGAGAATGCTGAATATTGTCATTCTCATCTGTGCATTCCATGATTGATTGTACAGTAAAACCCTATGTGTGTACTTAGAATGAAAACCCCTGTATTCAAAGGCACTTACTCTGAAGTGAGTACAGTGGTACCTCGGGTTACAGATGCTTCAGGTTATAGACTCCGCTAACCCGCAAGTAGTACCTCGGGTTAAGAACTTTGTTTCAGGATGAAAACAGAAATCGCGTGGTGGCGGCGCGGGAGGCCCCATTAGCTAAAGTGGTACCTCAGGTTAAGAACAGTTTCAGGTTAAGAACGGACCTCCAGAACGAATTAAGTTCTTAACCCAAGGTACCACTGTATAGGATTGCAAGTGGGAACTGTGTGTTTTCAATCAGCAAGTGCCATTTGGGTAGCTAACCAAATATGCAACTGACTCACACATTATTTACACTCAAATATTCACCAGAATGCATATTTATATTTAAAATTCATCCCTCTTTCCCCACAAATAATACCCACTATGGTAGACACAGTTGCCCAAATTCCCTTTTTTAGTTAATTTCAAATGCATACAAAGCTGGTTTTAAACAGTTCAAGTCAGCTGGAACTCCCAGATGGCTTTATGTTCATGCCAAACTTCTAAGACAAAATGACAGAGAGGGAAAATGCAATGTGATGCTACAAGAAACCACTAAGTAACTCAAATGGATCTGTGTTTGGAGATGAAAGGCATTCAAGCCCTGTCATTCTCCCACAAAAGCAAAGGGGCAAAAGGGGTCTTGACAAATTGTTGATCTATCATCATCCTGTCAGAAACCTAAAAAAGTATTTGCCTGAACCTTGAGAAAGCAATTCATTCTGGTGCTTGGTTTTTAGGCAAGCAAGCAGGAAAACAATTTGTTTATCACCAATATATTACCCAGTAGAATGAGCAGAGAAGGGAAGAAGGAATGGGAGTACTGAAGAATCAAAGCAAATAAACTCCGTTGGAGTTCTAATCTGTGAAAAGTACAGATACTCTTTTTTTGAGAAGAGGAGCCAAGTGAATCCATTTTTTTAAAAAAATAGAACACTATACTATAGACTGGAAAACTTTTTTTTTTATTTTCCAGACAAGTGAAATGCACAGTGAATACTAGGACCGTGAAGCCGTCTCCAAAATAAATTTGCTAAGTAACCTCTGTCACAACCAGGAATAGTCCTGCTATTCTAGTTCCAGATCCTTCTGAAGAATAGACAGGTAATCTTGTTCAAATGTCCAAAACTGTATAGCTGCCTTTGTGTTAGCTTCTGTTACCGAACCTTTAAAGCAAGTCTATAAAAAACCCCAATTGTAGCTATTTTCTCAGGGATTATAGCTCCATTTTCTCTCTGTCCTTCCCACGAGATTTTATTTCTTGATGTAATGACGTGAATTCCTTATTTTCCCTTCTGCCATTTGTATAGCTGTATAGCTGTTTAGTGCTTTTTTGTTGCCATCATTTTCATTTTTGAATGTGCATTTCATGTAAGGATTGAGCCTGACTTCATTGGCTTTGCTAGAAGGAAACCTAGGGCTCATTCCGTCTTCCTTTGCGCTGCATTTCTAGGCACAGGTCTGGGTTTGAAAGTTGCATCTCTGAGTGGGTTTTGGAAAACCCATGCTTTACCAGTGAATCAGAGCAAACAACAATGGGGTTTTCTGCAGATTGTCATTTATTCCAATTCAGTGGTAAAATGTGGGTTTTCCCAGGGAAAGTGCCAACGACAATGGTTGGACACAGAGCTTTCAAAATAAGATCTGTTCCTGGAGGTTGTGGCACAAAAGGACGTCTGAATGAACCCATTGTTGATAGAAAGCTAAAGTCTATTTTTTGGGGGGCGGGGGGGGGGGCTTCTCCAGTTTTGCTGCACCCGGCTTGATGCAGATTCTGTTGTTTTTGTGTTTTCAGTGCTTGCCACCCAAGCTCTCAGTATTTGTTGCCAGACACTGCTCCCCAACTTATTTCTGTTTCTTTCTAAATGAGATTACATCATGAGCTTCTCCTACTTCATTACATTATCTGTTTTGCCTCTTCCATTGCCACTGCAAGCAATGAAGTAATGCAACTGTAGATCCTTGGACTGCATACATACCATGTATGGTGTGCACTCAGCAGCCAGGGCAGAAGTAGGGGGTGAAAATTGCTGCACCAGCGATAGAACTCAAGCATCCAATGTGATTACGTAACAGCATGTGGCTCAGAAACCAATGACAGCCTGAGCTATTCCCAGATCTTCAGCTAGCTGCCACTGGAGGCCATCCCATAGGTGGCACTTTCGCATATCTGCACAATTGGATATGTTACTCCTATAGTGACTGCTGAGAATAACAGCTTAGCTGGCAGAGGTCCACCCAATCCACCACCACTCCAGCCCAGCCCATGGGGTGGGTGAGCTGGATTGCTCTGTTAACGCTGAAACCTCCTCAGTTGGTCAGGAAAGTATGCTGGAACACAAAGGCTCAATATTCCAATAAACTGAAGTCAAATCCTGTCAAGGCAGAGCTATGATGGTTCTGTGGAAATAATGTTCCAGTTGCAAATAGTGAGGTGGCAACACTAATAGTTATAAGCTGGCTTCATCACAAGCTCAGGTCATAGCTCAACATAAACAGAAAACTATCAAAAGTGGATTGGTCATCAATTTTGGTTTCTCTCAGTTCCTCAGTTTTCCACATTTAAGTTCAATTCTCCATATTTCCACATCATTTGGTGATTTTTATTTTTTAAGTCCTCATTAAAATTTATCAGTATTTTAGCATGAATTTCTCACAACATACACGTTTTTTGGTATGGAAATTTGCCTATTTAATTGTGTAAAGCAGTTTCCCTCACAGTAATGGATGTTAGCATGCCACTTCCACCTATAAAAGCATTTCAATTCATATGCAATTTTGCACCCATTAATTGGCAGGAAAACTGTCTTGCAATATCCAGAAAAGTACAGATTTCAATGGATGACTGTTTTGCTCTGCACATTGTTTTGGAAAGGTGCAAATTTCTCCCCTATCCCTAGTATGAAGTAGCAAGCACATCTGGCATGAACATGGTAACCCCCTATCAACAAGTTGATAAAGCTGACATCTCTACATCCTGGTTAAAGCTAGCGCAGTGGAAAATCAGGAGACACACTACAATCCCAAGTCTGATGTGAACTTTGTCTGTGGACTCATGTAACTCACATTCATTGCCTAATCTTTAAGGAACACAACCACAAGACTCAAATTTACACCTTTTCACAACATTCGATCTGCTCTACCTTCACTTCTATGCTATATCTATTCCTCTCTATATACAACCATGCCTAATGCACCTTCTTATTAGGTACTTTGAGGATAACTGTAAATATCAAGGAGGCACCATCTATTGTGTATGATGAATGTTAATTATGTACAAACATAGACTAAAGAAAATGAAAAGATGTGATTTTTAAAAATAAGGAGGAAAAGTTGCTATGGAAACATCCTATGCAATATATATATATAATGTTGCTAGGCTTTTCTGATTTAATAAATTAATCGTCCCTAAAACCTTTCCTAGATTGCATTTTCATTTCATGCCTTCAAACTGAGATAGTCCGTTCAGAATCTTGTGGGTTCATGTTCTAAATAAATAACATATTTTTCCATGGGCAAATGTACAAAAAACAGCAGCAGCCTTGAAGAAGCGAAGGAACACACACACACACACACACACACACACACACACACACCACAGGGGCTCTTACTCTACATTCTCCCAATATCTATATTCACATATCTGCAATGAGAATGAATGAAAAGAAATGGAGATACAGCATGTATTCATTCCACCTGCAGGATGCAGAAGAATTTAAAAGGTCAGTGGGAAAGAACAGCTACAAATACCACGTCAAGTTGGCTTTAAAAGATAAACCTACATTATATGTAACTGCTGAAGGCTAATCATATCAAGCTATATATCTGATATGAGGTCAGACAGCAGGGGGTAGGTGGGTGGAACGAATAGGCAGGGTGGCATTAGCAACGGCAAGCAAGTTCCCTTACAAATAATATTTTCCTGATCCATCACTTGTGTGTGTTCTGGCGGGGTGGGAGGGAAATACAGGATACTTTCTTCTACCAATGGGAGCAGCATAGAAAGGGCAACCATGCCAGTTACATCTTCAGCTAATGGCTTACAGTAATAGACAAAGCAAGAAAGTGAACAGAAAGGAAGGAAGGGCTGGCCATGTAAAGGGAAAATGCCCGTCGGTAAGCAATGCAATAGTGAAGAAAGTTATAAACACCCAAGAACTCAGCAGCAGAGCTCCAGATCAGACTGCAGATAAGTAGCAAAATGCACTGGAGAGTGACAAACCAGTGGCATCTATGAGCTAAGGTTTCCTGCGAGTAATCTTCCATGGAGTAGTGCGTTCAGTCTGAAGTGTCAAGAACAGCACAAACGCTCTGACAGGCACCCTCAGAAACAAAGGGATTGAAAAGGAAATGTCAGGAGAAAGGGGAAGGATTCCCCAATATTCATAATCTTGTATAAGAATGGCTGGGATGTCTGAAAGTCTGTATGCCTGCCATCTCCTCCTGATCCGCTCTGAGAGAGAGAGAGAGAGAGAGAGAGAGAGAGAGAGAGAGAGAGAGAGAGGCAGGCACCATAGGAAAGCTGTAAGAGAGAGGAAGCAAATAAGATTTTATTTAGGGAATAAACACCCCCCCTCTCTAGAAACTGTAGCAGAGAAAGGCACTTCCCTTTGTAAACACACAAATTCAGCCCGTAAACTTCTCCTGCCTTACATCTATCTGCAGAACACAGCGGACCTGGGGGAAAGCTGGAGTACAATATGGCATCCATCATGCACCCTGGAGGAAACAGGCAATGCAGCGCCACACTGGAATAAAAGATGCTCTGCCCAATTCTGGGTAAGCTAGAGAGAAGCAACTACTGAGGTCCGTTCCCTGACCTGAGATGAGTAGTGATTATAGATGTTGAACTGAACCAGAATGCCTCCATGAAACTCTAGCTTGCTAGTGCTACAGACAAATCACAGTGTGGCTCAATGTGTGTGTGTGCAGGAGTGAATGAATAAATGGGAGCAAGTAAGAGCTGGCTTCAGTGTGACTCACTTAATGGAAAATCCCAGCAGCCAACAGTTTCTATGTGTGGAGGAAAGATCTATTTGAGGATGCTGTGAGGTGAGAGGTCAAATGCAGGATGTAAAGCTACCCCACACTCATCAAGCTGTCCACTTGGCTTTGTTTGTAGTTTGGAGGCACAGTACCAAGGGAAGTTATCTGATCAGCACACAGCAATGGACATGAGTTTACAATGAGGCCAAGGCACTGGGCTCAGAGGTTCAGTGGGAGATGCTTGTGGGTTGCAGTCCAAACAAGTCAATGCGAAGAGTTTTCCCTAAAAGTTGAAGGTAACACTTTGCTTAAGCTTGGGATGGTGGAGAGATTTGGCTCAGTTCACATTAATATGCAAATTGTGTGTCGAGGTTCCCAAGCCACCCCCAAATAACTCACACATCACACAGAATTTTTGTTTAAGGTTTTTGGCATAATTTTGGCCACAACTTTATTAAAATACATAAATGTGAGTGGTTGCTTAGGCACTGGTTCCGACTATCTGTCCCCGTCCAGGGACAGAACTGACTTCCGAATTAAGGCGAAAGCCAGTAAGGGAAAACAATATTGGGGAGAAAATGGAGCCAGGCACCAGACCCTCACCCCTCTCCGCATGCTTCCAGGGGCTTGCGCGGCCCAAGTCCCAGACCAGGGATTCGGACGAAAGCATGGCGAGCCCCTGGATTCCTTTAATGGAATTCCCTTGCAGCGGCAGCATTGGAGGGGCAGGCACAGCCAATACATGCCCCTCCACCAACCAAAAATTAACCAATGCCTAACCACAACCTTACAAGTTGTGACGATTTGCTTTGCAGTAGGCAAAAACCAAATGGCCCCAGCCAATCAGCCAAACGGACAAAAGCAGACAAATTGCCCCAAAAGCAGACGACCCCATGACAGACATAGCAAGGTCAAATGCAAGAGCCCTAAATTACGGTGGGTGGGCGGGTGATCCGGTGCACGCAGCAAGAGAATGCTCATTGCTGCGTGCCCTGCATATAAAACCTTTGGTCCATCCTACAAATTGGCAACATCAAAATTAGCCCAGTAACCCAAACAGCCCAATCACTGCCAATGGCTATCTAAACGATCCCGCCCAGCAACTGAGGGGGTGGCCTGTCAGACCCCACCGCAACACGTGCTCTCCATGAAGGAGAACACGCTATACCATATACACACTTTCCCAAACAGCCATCCGTTCACAATTCACCCCAAATTTTGCAGTGCACTTCTCAGGCCAAGTAATGTGTGTTAAAAAAAGAAGCAGCATATATCAGAATGAAGTGTGCATAGAAATCTCTCTATATATGTTGGTGGAAATGCAGTACAAAATGGGGAAATTGCTTTGCAGAACTGCATAAAAACACGTGTGTTAGAAGAAATCTGTGCTGAATTGTCATTAAGACTTTTTTTATACAAACTGATATGGAAAGGTGGTGAACTGAAAGGAGTATATAAAGTGAAATCTGAGACAAATGGAAATTGACAGATTTCCCCATCCTTACAGCTCTACCCTCTGCGTCTTGTAATAGGCACGGCCACCCACCCAAGGCAAGATGAGGCAACTGCCTCGTGTGGCAGGATCCATAGGGGTACCAGAACCCAGTGTAGATCTCTATTCCTCACTTATTCTTGATGTAGAACTTCACTAACTCCTGGCAGGGAGGGGAGCACCGTTTTGTGGTTCACCTCAGGTGCCAAAATGTCTTGGGCCAGCACTATAGGATTACAGTGATCCTGATATGCAAAGTATGAACATTATGTGCTAGAATCTATGAAAGCTATATGCCAGAATCCCATTTCCACCTGCTTTTTCCTGCTCTTACGCTAAGGAAGATGAGAAAATTAATATTAATAGGACTCCTTATCTTCTATGAAGTGTATCACACATTCAATGAAAGATAGATGGCCAAGAGAAACGATTTGAGATGTAATAGCATGTGCAGAAAATCAGAGGGGTGTGAAAAGTAAATGAAGCTTTCAAACAGAAGACTTCAAGTGGATATATATATATGAAATTGCAACACATCCCAAAAGAAATGCAGATTGAAACACAACGTAAGGCAGATTAATGCTTCCACCATCATCTGATATAAAAGGATTCCCAAAGAATGAGCTATCTTAGGAAGGGGCATCACATATTAATAATTCAAAAGCTAAGGAAGTTGTCCTCCCCCTACCCTTCCATCATATTCCCATGAACATGCATTTTAAGCCCTCCAACATGGGCAGTGATTAGGACTGATGTGAGTTGTATTTCAGTAACACCCGGAGGGCCACAGGTTCCCCATTTCCGCCATGTATCTAACCCTCCTTCTAATGCTGCTTTAATAATAAGCCAGACAAGCAGAAGGATACATTACAGTATCTAATAGGTCAAACACTCTCCCCATTCCAGATACCTAAAGAAAGGACCCTGTCTAGACATTACACTCTCCCTCCCAGCTGCTTGTCAGTACATACTATACATCTCTTGTCACTGAGTTCAATCAGAGTTACTACCAAGTAAGTATATATATGATTGCAGCCTAAGTCACATAGAAAACTCAGCTTTGGGCCACAAACATGAGGACTAGGGTCTAGGTCCCCCCCCCCCCCAAAAAAAGTATCACCTGAAATTCACAAGATAACAGAAGGCTTTGGAACACCAATTCTGCACTTAAAAGGAGAAGTAAAAAACAACAACACATTTCTCTCTTCTTTACACAAGCCATCAAACCTCTCAACCACAAAAAAATGCACCTTGAAGCCATTTTAATTTATCTCATGCATGCTTGACAAGGCAGAGATACCACTAATTATGCAGAGACTCAAATTGTGCTTTGTAATTTGATATTTAAACTATTTCATGTCAATGCAATTTGTACTAAACTGAATCACTCAAGATGCAGTTCCCCAAACATAAACATGAAAAGACATTTTGCTTGGTGTCTAAATGAGAATGTTTTCTTCAATGTTTCTTCTCTATGTGTGCATTCATCCAGGGGGTTTATTTTGGGAAGACAGAAAAAGTTGACTGAACCAAACAATAATGTGACTGCTGTTGCTTTGCTGATCATACTTCATCACATCTTGAATGTGGATTTGGGGTGGGTGGGGAGCAAGGGATGTTTTAAAAATGTCAATGAAAGACAACTTACTCAGCATGCTGTCTTAAGACTGTATACACTGTTACTGATACTATGGCAAGGTATTAGGACTGATTTATAGTATTGGTGTTATACAAGTGCTACAAGAGTAATATCAAGGTATCTTCACTTTAGGCAAAATATGGCAAGGCAGTGGCATAGCGTGGGTTGCCAGTGTCCAGGGCTGCATGGAGGGGTTGATGGGAGAAAAGAAAATGGATGGAGTTCGCATGCACATTCAACTGCCTAATAGCATCTACACCACTCTGAAGACTGCAGCCACAGAGAATGGAAAAGAAGAGCCATTCTGTTGTCTGGAGGGGTCACTTCCTGATTTGTATGGAAAAACTGTTTTCAATGGAGCCCAGTGACGGAAGTGTGTAGCTGTATTCAGGCACCACCCGGTGTTGAAATTTGGTGCCTAACAATTTTGTGCCGGGGGCAACCACACCCCTGCCCCCTCCCACACATTATGCCACTGCGGCAAGGCACTTTTGCTTCAGACAGTTTCAATTCTAATTGTACAAAGCAAAGTAAGAAGGGAAGATGAATAATATGTTATCAATATGACCAATTTAGGGGTGCAATCCTTTGGTTCCTTTGAAGGCATCCCAGGGCCCAAGGATAGATTAGATCAACCCCAGGAATGTTGTAGAAGGAGACTGGAGGTCTGAGGTTGATGTGACATTTGGTAATATGAAAATGTTCTGTCATTGCTTATTTGCACATAAAAAACATCATTCTTGCTGACCAGAGCATATCCCACAGCAGCATAAGAAGATATAATGAAAATGTAGCAATCTTTACCAGATGGACAGTTGCATATGAAGCCACTCATAGCGTCTTCACAAGTTCCTCCATTCTTGCAGGGCTTGTCTGTACATCTTTCCACAGCCATGGAGCATGTTTCTCCTGAATATATAGGTACAGAAAGGAATATTCATCATATTGAATGGTGGTGTTTTTTTTGTTTTTTTTTAAGTTAAAGAACAATGTTTGCATTACAAAACCACTACTTGGGTGGTTAAAAAAGCTAGCCTTGAGGCATCACACTGAAATTATGAACAATATGAAGAAAATAATATTGGTTATTTTGAAGGAATCAATATGTTGTTTACACAGTGCATTAAAAACCTCAGATTCTTTTCAAAATTGCTATATGGCTTTGCATTCTTGCTCATAAGAACGTAAGAAGAGCCTGCTGGATCAGGCCATTGACCCATCTAGTTCAGCATCCTGTTCTTACAGTGGCCAACCAGTGGCCTGTGGGAAACCTGCAAGTAAGATTCAAGGACAAGGGCACACTCCCCTCCTGTGGTTCCAGCAAATTATATTCAGAAGCTTTTCTGCTTCCAGTTGTGGTTTAGCTCCACGTACCACTCAGGGCAGAGTAAAGAAGAAAGCAATTATATTAAAAAAAAAAACCCACTGACATTGCAAACTGATGCACACTTCCTTGCAAGTCCCGTTGAACACGGTGGGACTTAATTCCAAGGAAACACACATAGGAGTGCAATGTTGAGTTGTGTAAGTACATGGATTTCCACATAGCAGCCAGTGTAATGTATGAGCCAAAACTAGATAAACGACCCAATCTACCATCTCTAGTAAGTGGTGGAATCATCAACTTAAACATGAGGCTCCATGCAGTGAGGACCTGGCCAATTCTTTTGAATGAGTCAAGGGAAGCTAGGTGAGGTTTCATCTTTGGTATTCATAATCTATTTAGATGCATCAGATATGCAACTTCCAAAGCTAGTAATAAAAGCAGCTAATGTTTGACAAATATGGAGCCCTTTCATAATTTTAAACTGCATTCATATTCACTTTTGACTGTTGTTCTGCCTGTATGTTAGTAGAGTTAGTAAATGATAGCAACTACAGGCTGTTCTTTTCCACTGAAAAGTAGCAAAAATGACTGAAACCACTGTTTTAAAAAGCATTCGATTATTCGTGAGAGCAACTGGCAAAAAGTAATGAAGTTTCAAAATAAAAACATCAGCCAGAGAACAAGTAGATTTCAACTTTTCCAGTAAAACTCTGGATGCAGCACTTCTATGTTTGGAACCAAGCAGTGTGTTTTTTATTTTACTTTATAAAGGGATGCACATAATTCCCTTCTTACAAGAGAAAAAGTAACATGGAAAATTACATCCTACTCATGCTTGGCATTATCACATAATCACAACATTAGGGCAAGCAGGTAGCAGATAGCAAAAAAAATTAAATTCAGTCTAAAGCGTAGCTGTCCACATGCATAGCTCAGAATAGATTTTCCTTTGACTTCAGCCAAGATTGCATCAAGAGCTACATTCTATTTATATTTATAACATGTGCCAAGTTCCAGTCCTGTCCGTTTTTCCTTTTTAAATGACTTTTCACATTATATCTGCACATTATCTGCTGATACTAACTTGGATCCCAGCTTTCTTTCTGTGAACTGAAAAGACCAAAGAATAAGTTCATGAAACTTATGCCTCCCCTTACCCAATGCATCAGTGAAATCTGAGAACCAGGTCTGGGAAATCTTTGAAGTGGTGTGGAATATGTTTCTAAGTGGGCTTCAAATGAAGTGTGGAGTTGGCAGAAAACACTCTCCTGTATGTGGTCAGAGGAGCAATTTAGCATTCTAGCCATTTTCTTTAGTTGCATATGTGCAGGGAATGTTTTCCTTCAGGGTGACTGAAATTTACCAACAATTCTAGTTTGGGAAAAGAGAATCACACTGGTCTGGACTAGAGACAAAGAGCCCACTTGATTTCTTAATGACCAGTTAGGTTCTATAATTTGAAGACGGCAATGTAAGTTCAATCTAGCATGTCCGCCCAAAAGAAAGAAAAGAAGACAAATGTAGGTTATAATCCTCAAGTACAGGGGAGCAAGGTCTTAACTAAGGTCAAATTTAGCTTAAGAGCACTCACTACTTTATTGCCATTGGAATGAAGAAGTTGTATCTGGGTCACACTAAAGATCCAGCCTGCTGCATTTCCCTACCCCCACCATAAAACAACAACAGCAGACCCTCCAGTGTCCCTGTTTTCCAGGGACAGTCCCAGATTTACAGAAGCCGTCCCGGTTTCTGAGTTGATCCTGGAATGTCCCACTTTTCCTCAGAACATCCCTGTTTTCATTGGAGAAATGTTGGAGGGTATGGAGTGATGCAACCCCCAAGCCAAGGAGATAAGTAAATATACAATTTTTAGTAAACATTTGTATAGGAAATCTGTTCAATGTTTATTTTTATTATGTTTTTATATATGTTGGAAACCCAGAGTGGGCAATCCAATCAGATGGGTGGGGGTTAGGGTTAAATAATAATAATAATAATAGAATAGGATGTACCTATTTTCATTAGAGAAATGATAGAGGGTATGTTTTAATAATAGTTTGACTTGACCCCCAAAAGTGCACTCCTCCATCATCTCCAGATGGATGCCAACTAATAATAATACAGTGGTACCTCGAGTTACAAACACTTCAGGTTACAAACGCTTCAGGTTACAAACTCAGCTAACCTGGAAGAGTTGCCTCGAGTTGAGAACTTTGCCCCAGGATGAGAATGGAAATTGTGTGCCGGCAGCACAGCAGCAGCAAGAGGCCCCATTAGCGAAAACCCGCCTCTAGTTAAGAACAGTTTCAGGTTAAGAATGGACCTCCAGAACGAATTAAGTTCGTAACTAGAGCTATCACTGTATAGAGCTAGCTAGATTTTCAAATTATGGCCTTTCACCCTCACAACTCCTTTTTTATTCATCATTTTATTCATTTAAGGAATTTATACCTGACTTTTCACTATATATTTCAAAGTGGCTTGAGGGACAGGGAATGAAGCATAAAATATTTAAAACATCAAAAGATGGAAAACACTAGAACAACATTAATGGTGTAAGGGCCTCTGAAATTTTAGTCTTATGTCTGGGACTTAGAAGGTCAGGCAGGTACCATCACTGCTAAGAGACCCAATGAGTGCTCAATATGTTCAAATAGCACAGGTTAATCAATCTAACAACGGTGGGCAACACTCTATTTCTTCTACCTTTTCTGAGCCACCAGAAAAGCAGGAATGAGCTTGCCTTCTCTAAAAGAAAGGGCAAATTTGCTTTTCAAAAACTCCATACAGACTAGTCATGTTGAACTAAGAAAAGGGTGGGGGGAGAGAGAAAAAAATTCTACCATTTGATTCAAGGTATTTTGGGGTTGTTGTTTTTTCCTCCTGTGGTCATAAAAAGACAGATATAATTGAACTTCAGAAGCCTAGTCATTGGAAAATATCCCAGAATCACAAGCCACACAGGGGGCTGTACCAAAACCAAATTACTTTTGCCACCGAGGCACTAATTAAAATCTTTCAATAAGAATGTTACTCCTCTGAAACACAATATTTTGTACATTATCTGACATTATAATAACAAAAGCAGCACTGGTAACTCAATGCAATTTATTTGTATCTTTCAATTTGTTTCATGGGAACTTTGTGCTTCAATGCAGTGCTTGCTGGGTAGTAAAGATACCCCCACAACACACACATGCACTTATATAGCATCTCTATAAAATCCCATCACATTGCAGCCAAGTGTATCAAATCATGTATTGTTTTAAGTTCCAACTGTGTAATGAAAATGTATTATGTTGGTACTGTTTGTTTGCCATATATCTGAGGTATTATTTTCCCTCTTTGGTTTTGCTCAGCCACTTAACAGCTACTTCTAAATTTTAGGCGAAATTGGCTAAGCTCTGCGAGTTGTGAAACATGACATTTTGCTTAAGCCCTGTGGATTAATGTTGGGTTGTTGTTTTTCTCCTTTACTGGACAAGCTCTGCGAAGTCTTCAGTCCAGGTGAGATCCTGTACTCAGGTTGATAACTGCTATTCAGGAACTACGTACTTTGCATCAGAGGCAGCCACACAGTGGGAAATTAGTTAAAATCTGCATATTTTGCTCACCTTAGAAAACAATTTCTAGAACTACTGTTTTTAAGCAGTATGAATCAATACCAAAAGGATGGCCGTCTTCCTCACTTGCAACAAAAAATGATGAAGAATCTTGTGAGGCCCTGTATTTCAGAGGAAGTTAAACACTCATAAATTCCATTTATTTCATGAGGATAGAATGAAGCAGATATACTTAAATGTGCTTCACTTAAGGTGGGTATGTCCTAACACAAGTTTGGATAGGCATGAATTCACCTCATAAAATGGAATGCAGCTAGACTCTATGATATTCATTCCCTGAAGAAAACAAAGCAAAACCATGTTCACAGTGGCAGAAATGTGTTCTCTGGTAATAGGTTTTAGGATATTTATTTTGGATAATGGAAAGAAAGGAGGGAATGGTAACTTGTCTGAGATATTGTACCAATTTATTAGCCTGATTCACCTCTTCTTATGCTGGCATTTAAAACAGTGTCTGCAGGTTCACCTCTGTTGTTATTGTGCATATTTCCCAGTACCTGAAAATCCAGTCCTCATCTTACTTCTTAAAGCAGACCCAAAATAAAAAATTGTGGTGGTAGGAAAAAATATACAAGACATTAGAGTGAACATTACATTTTCATAGGTATTGAAAAGCTCACACGGAGGCAAATTAAGAAAAATGCCTAATTAAAAATAATGACAATCTGAGCTTAAGTGAAGAAGAAATGGACTATGAAATGTGCCAAATAAAAGGTGAACATTGAAACTTGCCTTTGAAGCCTGCGGCACACTGACATGAGAAGTGGCCAATTAAATCTAAACAGGTGGCCCCATTTTTGCAGGGTGAACTTGAGCATTCATTAGCCTTCACTTCACAGAATGGTCCTTCATAGCCAAGCATGCAGTGGCAGGTGTAATTATTCAAATTGGCCAGACAAAAGCCATAGTCTGAGCAGCGGTTCTGAATGCAGGGGTCTAAGCCGAGTTCACAAAATGTCCCAGAATAACCTGGAGGACACACACATCTGAAAAGACACAAAAAGAGAAAAAGAGTCATCAATCCACCTAATTCCACATAGGAACCATAAATGTTTGATCCAGGCTGTTCCCCAAAGCAATGCTACCAGTCACAACTTTCTGCCAGAATGGAATCGAGAAAGTAGAGCATGTCTGCTCAGACGTGTGCCGAGTGTATCTTCCAGGTCTACGCAACATAGAGGCTAACTTTTCAGATCCATCTCTAATAAGCATCTGCTCTCCAGCTAAAGGTAAAGGTAAAGGGACCCCTGACCATTAGGTCCAGTCGTGACCGACTCTGGGGTTGCGGCGCTCATCTTGCTTTACTGGCCAAGGGAGCCGGCGTACAGCTTCCGGGTCATGTGGCCAGTGTTATGTAGTGTAGTTTCACCCTGGGCCAACAGGGGGATACTGTATATAGTTTTCACTCAGGTCTGTAGATAGTTTTCACTCAGGTCCGCGGCAGTTATTTTAGGCGGGAACTCTGGGCTGTTGTGGTTACAATGTTGACAGCCGGCTGCCTATAAATACAGGCCGGCTGAGCTGTTCGCAGTTAGTTCTATTCCAGCTTACCATAATAAAGAGCTACTTGAAGAAATCGCTGTGCCGGCTGCTATGTCAACCCACCACCTAACACTGGCGACGAGGATGGGATTGATGGACATCAGAGCACAGCCAGATGCGGCCAGCCTCTGAACTGAGCTGAATCACTGAGCTGAATCACAGAGCGAAATCACTGAGCGAAATCACTGGGCAGAACCAATTCAGAGCTGACTGTTCTGGCTAGAGCACTGTGTTCCATCCATCGCCCTTCACGCCGGCATCGGAATCATGGCTTCACTTGTGCCTCTACCGCCGTTTGCGCCAGCCTCTGAATCATGGGACTCCTACCTCGCTCGGTTCGACTGCTACCTCCAAGCCAACGAGCTGACAGAAGTATCACAGGAGCGGAAGCGGGGCCTATTCCTCAGCCTCTGTGGGCCTGAGGTGTTTGAGACGGCCCGAGCGTTGGTTGCGCCTGAAGCAGTCCAGGCAACACCATGGGACACGATCCAAGAGAAGCTCCGCAACCACTACGCACCAAAGCCGTCCAAGATTGCTGCCCGCCATGCGTTCTACCACCGGAACCAGGCAGAGGGGGAGTCAATCAACAACTACACCACCGCCCTGCGACAGGCTGCAATGCACTGTGAGTTCCGAGACTTAGACGATGCCCTGATGGATCGAATCGTCTGCGGGGTCCGGGACATCCATCTGCAACGGCGCCTCCTAGCCAAGCCAGACCTCACGCTACAGAAAGCCATTGAGGAGGCTGTGGCCTCAGAAGCTGCTGAACGCTCCGCCCAGGAGATCCGCAAGTCCAGCAGCCCGCGTCTTGCTAGGGAGCCAGTTCCGGTGCATCATGAAAAGGCCAGCAGTGAGGAGGCATCCTCCAGTGAAGACGATGACGTGCACCAGACAAAGCGGGAGCGCAGGAAGTTCCAACAGAAGTCCAAGGGCCAACCGGAATGTGCTGGCTGCGGAGGCAACCATTCCCGTGCCAAGTGTCGATTCAGAGACGCCATCTGTAGGAAGTGTTCCAGAAGGGGCCACATCGCTAAGGTCTGCCGATCGGCTCCGTCTGACACCCCCCCTTCATCGATTCGCAAGTCCAAGTCTTCACTCCAGTCTGCCAAGGAAAGTTGTTTCGCTCTCACCAACTGCCGCTGCCCGTCTGGAACCACGATTGGCCAAACCGACTCGCCTACGCGACGCAAGCTGAACGTCACGGTGCTCATTGAAGGAGCTCCATGTGACATGGAGATCGACACCGGGTCTGCCCTGTCCATCGTGTCATGGAGCACCATCAAAAGACTGGTACCCAGAGTGTCCAAAAGGCAACTCGACTCTCACCGCGTACACCTGAGAGACTACCAGGGAAACGACATTCCCGTGGTAGGCGTTGGCCGGTTCCGGATCGCCTTCAAGGATTTTTCGGGCCTGCTCCGGTTGGTGGTGGTCGAAGGTCAGCGGCCAAGCCTCCTAGGGCTAGACTGGTTTGATGCCCTCGGCCTGGAAGTCACCGGCATCAACTGCATCTCTAACGCAGAGACTGAGGGTCTGGTCAAAGACTTTGCCGAGGTTTTTGACGGCACCTTGGGCCAATATACAGGTACGCCCATCTCCTTTAGCCTTGATCCACAAGTCGCCCCCATCAAGCTAAAGCCACGCCGGGTTCCCTTTGCTCTCAAGGCTAAGGTGGATGAACAACTGGACAAACTGATCGCCCAAGGAGTTTTGGAGCCGGTTGACCACGCAAAGTGGGAAACCCCCATCGTCACGCCTGTCAAGCCAGATGGGTCGGTGAGAATCTGCGCTGACTACAAGTGCACGATCAACAAGGCACTTCAGCAGCACGCTTATCCGGTTCCTGTTGTCCAACACCTGCTGCATTCCCTGGGTGAGGGTAAGGTCTTCGCTAAGCTGGACCTTGCCCAAGCCTATCAACAACTGCCAGTCGATGATGCCACTGCTGAAGCCCAGACGATCGTCACCCACCGGGGGGCTTTCCGTTGCCGCCGGTTGCAGTTCGGGGTGAGTGTGGCTCCTGGCATCTTCCAAAGCCTTATGGAGCGTCTCCTGCAAGGGCTTCCGGGCGTGGTACCATATTTTGATGACGTCTTGGTGTCTGCAGACTCACACCAGCAGCTGTTCGAGCGCCTCCGTGCCGTGCTGACCAGGTTCCAGGAGGCCGGGCTCAAGGTAAAGAGGGAGAAGTGCCAGATCGCCGTTCCACAGGTAGAGTTCCTGGGCTATCTTATCGATGCCTCCGGTCTTCATCCAACCACATCCAAGATCCGCGCTATCCAGCAGGCCCCCACCCCAAAGAACAAAACGGAGTTGCAGGCATTCCTGGGGCTGCTGAACTTTTATAACATGTTCCTGCCCCACAAAGCCACAGTGGCTGAGCCTCTTCACCGACTCCTTAGCACTAAGACGCCTTGGGCCTGGGGTCATCGGGAGACGGCGGCCTTCAACGCGGTCAAGGCTCTCCTTTCTTCAGACAGTGTGCTGGTACAGTACAGTGAATCCAGGCCGCTGGTCCTTGCCTGCGACGCCTCACCTTTTGGCATCGGTGCTGTCCTTAGTCACCGTTTTCCAGATGGAAGAGAAGCACCGCTCGCCTACTTTTCCAGGACACTATCTCCGACGGAACGGAATTACAGCCAGCTCGACAAGGAGGCATTGGCACTTGTGGCTGGAGTGAAGAGGTTCCATGAATACCTCTATGGCAGGACTTTTGACCTCATCACTGACCACAAGCCACTCCTGGGCCTCCTCGCCGGTGATCGTCCAACTCCACCGGTCCTCTCACCACGCATGCTGCGATGGACTGTTTTCCTGGCTGCCTACCACTACCGGCTCATCCATCGCCCGGGGAAATCGATGGGCCATGCCGACGCCCTCAGCCGTTGCCCTCTTCCAGCATTTGTGGAAGACCCGGCTCCAGCTTCATCGCTCCTTCTGATTGAGGATCTTCCGGCAGCGCCTGTATCGGCTGCCACTGTGGCCTCCGCATCTGCCCAGGATCGCACCATCAGCCGGGTGCTCAACTGGGTGTGGAGGGGGTGGCCACAAGGGCCTTTTGCATCGGAGTTCCAGCCCTTCGCAACCAGACAACATGAACTCTCAGCTCATCGTGGCTGCCTGCTGTGGGGAGACCGCGTCGTGATTCCCCAGGGACTCCGTCAGCGCGTCCTGGAGGCTCTGCACGTTGGCCACCCGGGAATTGTCAAAATGAAGGCGTTGGCTCGGTGTTACGTCTGGTGGCCTAATATGGACGATGCCATCACTGCCTGGGTGTCCGCCTGTCAAGCGTGCCAGGAGTCGAGGCCTGCACCACCGGCAGCTAAGGGACACACCTGGGAGACGCCAAAGACACCCTGGTCGAGGGTGCACATCGATCTGGCTGGCCCCTTTCACGGCCGGACCTTTATGGTAGTGGTGGACGCCTATTCCAAATGGCTGGAGGTCGCCCTGATGCCCTCCACCACTACCGAAGCTGTCATCCGGGTGCTGCGAGGCCTGTTTGCAACGCATGGGTGTCCTGATGTCCTTGTCTCTGACAACGGACCGCAGTTCACGTCAGGCACGTTTGAGCGGTATCTTTTGGGACTGGGCATCCGCCATGCCCTAACGGCACCTTTTCATCCATCCAGCAACGGGCAAGCGGAAAGAATGGTGCGCTCGACAAAAGAGGCACTGGCGCGCCTGGACCGGGGAGACTGGCATGAGCGGGTCGCCGAATACTTGTTCGTGCAACACATCACCCCTCATGCGGCCACAGGGAGGAGTCCTGCTGAACTGCTTATGGGCCGCCGCCTCAGGTCACCGCTCGACCGGCTACACCCAGACTTTGCCGTGGCTGAACCCCCAGGCTGTGCCAACGCACCACGGTCATTTGTCCCAGGAAACCAGGTCTTTTCCCGGAACTATGTGGGGGACATCCCTTGGGTGCCAGCCACAGTAGTGGGAGTCACTGGACCTCGCTCGTACCAGGTGGCACTCGAAGACGGACGCTTGTGGCGACGGCACATAGACCAGCTTAGGCGCAGGGTTGGGGACTTGGACACTACCGAGGTGCCCCCAACTGCGCTTGCGGCTCCAGAAGAGACACGTACAGATGGCGAGGCCCCACCTACACCTCCCTCACAAACTGCCAGCGTGGAGCCGAACCAAGCCGTTTCAGAACAGACTCAGACCACTCCACTTGCGGAGGCTCCACCCACAGCAGCGGATCCAGGGGAGTTGGTTCCAACGCCACCTAGGGTCGCACCACAGCCTCAGCGAGAACTGTGTGGCCCTCCGGACTTGGCTACCAGTCCCCGGCGGTCTGGCAGAGTTTCCAAGCGCCCAACTTATTTAAAGGACTATGTTGTTGGACAGGTATCACTGTTGGTCTAAGTATGGGAAATGTAACCGATATGCTTTTGTGCTTAATTGAACCATTACGCGTAGTGCTGTATATAAGGAAACCATTACGATTGTAACTAACGCCTTATCTCGGTGGGGAGGGGTGTTATGTAGTGTAGTTTCACCCTGGGCCAACAGGGGGATACTGTATATAGTTTTCACTCAGGTCTGTAGATAGTTTTCACTCAGGTCCGCGGCAGTTATTTTAGGCGGGAACTCTGGGCTGTTGTGGTTACAATGTTGACAGCCGGCTGCCTATAAATACAGGCCGGCTGAGCTGTTCGCAGTTAGTTCTATTCCAGCTTACCATAATAAAGAGCTACTTGAAGAAATCGCTGTGCCGGCTGCTATGTCAACCCACCACCTAACAGCCAGCATGACTAAACCGCTTCTGGTGAACCAGAGCAGCGCACGGAAACCCCGTTTACCTTCCCGCCGGAGCGGTACCTATTTACCTACTTGCACTTTGATGTGCTTTCAAACTGCTAGGTTGGCAGGAGCAGGGACCGAGCAACGGGAGCTCATCCCGTCGTGGGGATTCGAACTGCTGACCTTCTGATCAGCAAGTCCTAGGCTCTGTGGTTTAACCCACAGCGGCACCCGCGTTAATTTAAAACACCCAGAGACAGTGAGAACATCGGACCAGCACCATCTAGAATTTATGAGGGGAAATGGCTTTGTATGGGGCTGACTTTTTATGTCAGCATCTTCCCTCTGTGGATTTGTCGGCTCTTACAGCTGCAAGCGCTTGACTTCTTTGTAGTGGTATTTCTGAATTACATAAACTTGCTTATCAATGGAGGAGGAGAATCCCTGGAGGAAACGTGACATAGAAAAGCAGGATTCTCAGGAGTCTGCTGTGTCTCTGGAGCTACAAAATTGGTTCCAGGTGATCACCTTGGATACTGATTCTCAGCCAGAGGTTGCAGACCTCAGAACACACCAAGGTGGCAGTGGAAGGTATAGTGTACAGAGCAATTCCTGCCAGAGAAGGAACTGCTGCCAAGTGGGCAGTTTACCTTTCACCAGAACAAAATATTGAAGAGAAGGCAATTTTCATTGAGACCATGGGTTGTGTGTGTGTGGTGGGAAAAGATTAAATGTTCGCACCCCATCTCTGGATGCCACCACCATAATAATTGGGGGAGGAGAGCCAAGGAACAAATACAAAGGCGATGCTATTTGAAAGTGGAAGGTTTGAAGTGAGAAAAAGACAAAATAGAAGAAAATGCCCAGAGTAGGGATAGAGAAATATGTTCAACGCAAGCACCACAAACCTATGAGCAGCCTAAGATCCCCATTCCCTTCCAACCCAGTCTAGAGCTTAGAAAATGTCTAGAGCAATCTACTCAGCCACCACAGTGCATAGAAACAGTCAGTTAGGTTGTGTATCCATAGCAGTGACCAGAGGAGGAATGACTGCTGGGAGGAATGCAGAAAGAAGAAACACCATGGTGACCTGCATCAACGGAACTGGGCACCTTCATCTGACCTAGCTGCAACAAAACATGTCTCTCCCGTACTGGTCTCCACACTCACAGCAAACCAATGGTTTGACTTCACGCCTGAAGGCACATTCTTCCATTGTCTCCCAAGACAGACGAATGGCCAACAGCTGTATCACTGAATGTAGAAAAATCCAGTGTTTTCTAAGATGGGGGGGGGGGGGCAGGGATGGAGTCTGAAAAGGACTAACATGTTTTGTTTATAGCTTCATGCAGATAACCCATAAAAAAGTGAGCAAACAAATGGTGGTTATGCTACAATACATGGCCCTTTTGAAAGTAGCCAAACAGCACGTTTTGGAGTTCTATTGAATCATGGACCTCTTCCAGCAAGAGGAGCAGACAAAGAATAGGCATTTGTTTTTCTTGTTGAAAATCCCACCCCTCAGTCCCTCCTCATGTCAAGCTCATTCCCGAAGGAGAGCACAGACAAACAAGTTTTTTTCCTGATACCCTTAATGTATTCTACTGTTTTTGATTGCCTAAGGATTTGATTTTTTTAATTAATTGCCAGCAGTTCTTAATTATGCCCTTATAATCCCTGGGAGAGTTTGTTTAAAGACCACAATGTTTTTTGACATTTGGTTTGTGCTCCCCGGTTGCAAAAGTAAAGAAAAAAACATCAATCCTGTTATAAGTATCATATTTCTAAATTCACGAGTGCTTGCAGAAATCTGGAGGAAAGTCAAGCTGCTATCAGAAATGGATGCCTTTGCTCTCCCCAGAGTTATCATAATAATTGGAAACCTTTCAGCTTACTACAGAAGGTCTACTGCCCTCCTTTCATTTAGCTCAGTTAGTCCCTCCATTTTACAATATTGGTTTGAAAGAAAGAGCCTTGTTCATCCCCCTTGATTGTTGAACATTTGCTTAGCCAATCTGTTAAATGTAGATGACTGCTTTGTCAAATATGCACTAGCTACTAATTATTTCCTGTATGTAAAACATGATTAGGAGAAAGCATTATAAACAGTAGGTTCTCTGTACCACATGTGACTGAAAATCGCTGATATATGTGTTCCCTCTTGTAATTAACATTTACTGTGTATAATCTGCAATCTAATAGTACTGAAACAGTCTTTGTTCAATGAGTACTTGATCCACACATACAGTAATGCAAACAGTGGAATTTTTAATCCCACTGATGGAAAAGGATGTTTATTTTCTTTTAAGTGACATGCATCTGCAGCTAATGAATTCATGCTACAATACTATCCTGATAATGAAATCTATTCTCTGTGTATTTCACCTGTCAACAACAGAGCAAAATTCTCCAGAGCCAAACCTACCTCAACTGAATATATTCCGTTTTATGGACTAATCAAATATTTATTTTTCTAACTATATGAAAGGCAATAGAGCATATCCTTGGCCTGTTATAGTTACATCAATCCTCAAAAAGCACCCAAAGCCAATTTTTGCTTCTTTGCACTTACAGCTTTCCCCATCCCACAGAATCAGCTTGCTCTTTCCCATAACAAGCCAACAAATCAGCAAAACAGAATAGAATTTCATTTTGTACACTAAGATTTACCAGCCATTTCCCCAGATGAGTCCTATGCATTTTGACTCTAATGTAAGGCCAATTTGGTTTAATGTGGCTTACTCCTAGGTAAGTGGGGAAAGGATTGCTGCCTTAATCTCATGTCTGAAAGGATAATATTTACTCAAATGTCTATAAGAGACATGTCATAATTTGGGAGCAGCCACTGAGGCCGCCTATCTTTGTCTACTTGATGACTGGATTCATGGATGGGATCTTTAAGAAGGCAAGCTGAGTGAGTACCAAGACCACCATCCAGCAAAAGGAAGGAGCAGATATAATCACCCAAATTCATTTAAAGCTTTATAGGAACACTAGTGGACGCAGGTGGCGCTGTGGGTTAAACCACAGAGCCTAGGACTTGGTGATCAGATGGTCGATGGTTCGAATCCCCGTGATGGGGTGAGCTCCCGTTGTTCGGTCCCTGCTCCTGCCAACCTAGCAGTTCAAAAGCATGCCAGTGCAAGTAGATAAATAGGTACCGCTCCGGTGGGAAGGTAAACAGCATTTCCGTACGCTGCTCTGGTTCGCCAGAAGCTGCTTAGTCATGCTGGTCACATGACCCGGAAGCTGTACGCCATCTCCCTCAGCCAATAAAGCGAGATGAGCACCACAACCCCAGAGTCGCCCATGACTGGACCTAATGGTCAGGGGTCCCTTTACCTTAGTGGACCTTGGGATCTCAAATTTCAGCAGAGTCCTGTGCTATGAAAAATTCAGTGTCCACTGCCTTTCACAATCATAGCTGCAGCACCCACAAGGCTTGGTGCCCAGTGTGACCAAACCTGTCATGCTCCTCCAAATTTGCCTCCGATAGGAAGATAGGAAACTGCTTCATCAGCGGTTTTCATTCAAGGTTCTGTGAGCATCTCCCACACCGTTCTGTTAATTCTTAAGCACATTCCTTATTGCCAGTTCAACTACTTAGTGCCGTTTTTTCTTTTTTTTCTTTAAAAATAACTTTGTATGTTGTAGTGGTGGTGAAGACCGAGACAGGTAGTAGGAAAAATAGAGGGGGTTGGAATAGTGCAGGATATTCCAGGTGTCCCTGAACCGAAGAAAAGGTTGAAAACCAATGTCCTAGAATACTGATTTGGATACGGCTGAGTGAGCCGCCTCAAAGTGAACTGGGTCATTCAAGTGTTCAATTCAAATGCACAGATACAGAGAGAGATAGAAAAATGCAAGTGTTTGTGTGTTAAAAAATGCTTGAAAGGCCCAGTTCCCTCGACTGCTTGTTACCCTGTCCCTGTCGCCAAGGGGGAAAACATCATCGGGGGAGGGGAGGTGGTCAGCATGAAGTAGCAGGGAATTGATGAAGTGGGTTTCTTAATTCTCCACAAGTTGAAACTTTCAGTTTTCAAGGATAGCCTTGAGTATAGCATTCAAGCCTGTGGCTCACGTAACCTGGGGCCAGCTTTCATGCAACATCTTTGGTGAATTTTCCAACCCATTCCCAAATGGCACTTCTCTTCGCCCAAGACCTGGAAAATGAGACATGACCTCGAGGAGTGACCACCCATGTTTGAAAGCCTAAGCTGCCTGCTCCGAAACCTTTTTTCCCCCTCAAAGTAGACCCTCAAGCAAGTCTTTCCTACGTTCAGCTAAAACTTTTGGGATAAACAAGATCCTTACTCAAAGTGCCCTGGGCTCACCTCCCTTCACAACAGGACCATAATGCTCATCTTCTAAGTCTTCAACTCACTCTCATCTTAACCAAGGTTTAGTTTGTATCTGTCGGGACTATATACGATTTTCAAAAATTGTTCTACATTCAACATTTTCAAAGTTCTTTTTGTTATTATCTATAGTTCTATCCAGGTAACTGAGGCATCTAACTGTGACTTATCTTCAGTGTTATGTTCCCTTTCTAGCTAGCTAGCCTCTTTGTCTTTACTGTTGTGATACAGAATGCATTTATAATAAAGATAAATACGCAATAATAAGTAACACAATATTGCTTGCAATCTGACTGTATTTGCCTAAGCAGTGTCCCATCTCCTGGAATGGCCTCTCAAGTGTGTTGACCCACCTTATTTAGCTAGCTACACGTATGTAACCACCATTGGAGGGGACCCTTGGGGAGGCAAACATATTAATCAGGCTCTTCTGAGCTGGGGCCTCATTTCCATTTAGCAAACTGGAATAGGGACCCCTGGTAATAATCTTGGCTCTGACTGTGCTATTTCCTGAGTCCTGAATAGTATTCCTCTATTAAATACTGCTTTGAAGGATGCTGAGCAATTTTTAACTCTATGTAAAAGATGTATATCTATCAAGTGATTAGACGCCTGCTCTTCTAGGGGAAATAATCATGTTGGTCTCTAATGAACATGACCTTGCATTAATGTCCTAAATCTTTCTAGCAGCAGTACACTAAATGCACTATTAAAAGCTTTGAGACACAGGTTAATTTGCTATTCAACTTTGCTGCAAGGTTAAACTAAAAACAGCTCTTCTCACAGATTTTAGTAACACCAGTAGGAGTTTAAAAATAAATAAATTGTGGCTTTTTAAATAAAAAAATAAATAAAGCTTTCTCTAGAAGTGCTAGTTATAGGATAGCTGTGCTTTACCTAACAATAGCCAGAGTAGCAGTGTGCTTTAATGAACGGAGTTTGGTGCTTAGGCTGAAGAGACATGGGCTTAAAGTCCCACTCAGGCAAATAATTAACCAGATGACTTTGGGCCAGCCATTATCTCTTAGAGGGATCTGCCTCAAAGGGTTCTTTAGAATAATATCTTCCTGGAGGAGGGGAGGGATTTATCATTTTGTTAAATAAATATCCCTGTACTATATCCAGAGAGACAGCATTCTGTTATCAGGTCTATGATTCTGGCATTCCACATAGTAATAAGCTTTTGGGGAAGATTTTATAGAGGAGATGAACTTGCCTTTTTCAAAAAGAATCTCCTTTGCAAATATTGATGATGAATATTCTCTGGATATGCTAATATTCTTGGAATACTCCATATTCAGCATTGGCATTTGACATCTGGAGACTTCGCAGAAGCAACCAATATCTGACAGTATCTGACAGCTGACACGTAGTAATAGCTATCATTAGCTGACACCTAGCCAGCAACATTTGACAGCTCATTTGCAGTAGTCATCATTATCCAACATGTACCTGTCAACATTTGATGGTACCATACAGCTGGCATTCAGCAGCTATCCATTTCTGACAGTATCAGGCGTACAGCAGTGAATATTTGACAATCATTGACAGCTGACAAGTGGCAGGTGTCCTCAGTTGACAGTATCAGATGTGCAGCAAACAGTATCTGACTATCTGACAGCTGACATGCAGTTGCATCTGGAATTTGGCAGCAGACTTGCAACAGTGTTTAGTAAATGTTATATTGATTTTGCTCACTCATTTAAGTAAATCATTATACCATTGTAGAATTTCTCAGCAAGAGTGATATAGTTCACCTGCCCTTTAGATGGATTTAGAGATTTTGGATGCGAGTTACCCAGTTTTGTTTCTCTACGTGGCAACTTTAACCCATCCAATACTTATGAGTTACAGTGTTATGTACGTGCAACAAGCCTTCTGGAGCAGAAACAGAATTCCCCAACATTTCAATATCTGTCAAATTCAGATTTTGGGATGGGGTGGGGTGGGGGAATAGACTTTGATATCCACTTTTCATTCTAAAACTTGATTGTCACTTCTTGAGGCGAAATTGTCAAAATCCAACTTTTGAAGTCTGCATATTCATCAGGTTTTAACCCTTTTCAAAAATGCCCTGCCATCATGTTTAAAGATCTAGTAACTCTTTGCCAGCAAATGAACTTTGATAATAATGGGGAACAATGTGGCAAAAAATAGACCTTAGGTATATCTCTTGCAACCTCAAAGTGTTAACCCAAATCCCACTCCTATTTTTTTCAATGGACCTGTTGCAATTATCTTAAATAGGACTCCAGATTAACAAGTACTGTACACCCAGTCCCAATGACTTAGAACCAAAGTTCTGGTGTGTGGAAGCCTATTCATAGGCGGCTCCTGCAGATTGACATTTATGTGGGAGGGTAGTCTTTTATGATTTCTCCTTCTCCACCAGCCCCCTAGTCCATTAAAATTGGGGTCCAAGTGTTTGTACATTTGAAAGGCAAGACAGCTAATTCCGAACACAATTTATGGCATGTTAATTTGGCTGGCTTCTTCACCCAATCCTAGTCCTCCCCTCATTTTGAGAAAACAGCATGTTGTCCTCAATATACAACCATAAGAATCAAGCATCATCATATCGTTTAAGACCAGCTAAGCCATAAAACCAATTAAAACTACCATTTAGATACCCAGGGCATTAGTAAAAAATCTATAGGACCACAGCATTTACTTTGAAAACGGAACCTGAAATAAATACATCTTTAGTGCCCACCTCAAGGCCTGTAAAGAAATGAAAGGTGGGGCACTACAGAAACTGAGGGCACTTGAAACATATATAATGCTTTTTTAATACCTTGGGTACATTCAGAGATGGAGATTATTGTGTTAGTTTTCCTGGTTACAATGCTAGTGCTTCTGTCCCGGTGTGGTGTGGTAAGACACAACAGTGGACATCACAGGCCATGTCAGGACCCTTTATGTATCCACTCCCTCTTGATTCACCCATGAAAACAGTGGTAAATAACCATATGCCAGAATATCACCCCAGATTTAATCATATGGGTCGCAGTGGCATCATCTTGTGGGAAAATTACAGCACAAACCTTCCATGATATTCTGGGTTAACAGGGTCACAAACAGGTGGGTTCCTCCCGCCCCCCCCCCCAAAAAAATCAATTGACACATAAATGTGTGCTCCACTTCTAGTAGGTCCCACTGTATTTCCAGAAGTGGCCCTTACATTGGGTGCACATGAAACACAGAAATTATCAGGTAGGAAACATCATAAATGACATAAAGTACTATCTGAATACAAGGGACACAGGTGGCGCTGTGGGTTAAACCACAGAGCCTAGGACTTGCCTATCAGAAGATCAGCAGTTCGAATCCCCACGATGGGGTGAACTCCCATTGCTCGGTCCCTGCTCCTGCCAACCTAGCAGTTCGAAAGCATGTCAAAGTGAAAGTAGATAAATAGATACTGCTCCTGCGGGAAGGTAAATGGCGTTTCCGTGCACTGCTCTGGTTTGCCAGAAGCAGCTTAGTCATGCTGGCCACATGACCCGGAAGCTGTACTCCAGCTCCCTTGGCCAATAAAGCGAGATGAGCGCCGCAACCCCAGAGTCGGTCACGACTGGACCTAATGGTCAGGGGTCCCTCTACCTTTACTTTTACTATCTGAATGCAGCTCCCTTTTCCCTCTTTCTTTTGAACAATGCCATATATCTAATATGGGGCAGGAACCCTGAATCAGCAGCAGAAGCAGGGGTGATATGGGGGAGAATCTGTGCATCGAAAGTGAAGCAAAGCTCCCACAAGGTGTGACAAGGTGGCTCAGGAACCATACAGACTGCTACAAGGCACTTCATAACAACAGCAACAAAATATCTGCATGAAGTATATATGATACTGTGCCATACCAGAAAAAAAATAATTTCTCACTCCCTCATCACAGAGCAGTGTGAGAGAATGGTGGCACTTTTCAGAAATGAAATTTACAATATACAAGAGAAGCATGTGGAAAAAAGGGAACGAGGGAGGTCCTTTGGGACTGGGCAGCTTCCTTTCATTTTGAGGGGAAGATTGCTGTATCAGTTGTTTGGAGGAGGGATTAATTCAAACAAATTAGCAAAATAATAGTTGGGGGGAAGCATTTTGCTTAATATTTTTTGGCAAAAATCCCTGAGCAGTTTATAGAAATTATAAAATCAAAATAAATGAAATACAAATGAGGATCAGAGTACAAATAAATGCAGTTAACATCCAGCATTTACATACGAGCCAACTCCTGCCCCCCATAAAATATTTGAGGGGACTGTGCTCCCCCAAAATTGATGGACATTGCCATTCAAATAGTGTGTGTGTGCACCATGCCAGGTGATCAGCTATGTGGGGTGAGGCTTACCTGCCCTCACCCCCAATATTTTATTCAAGTTGGCACCGCCAATCATTTAAGTCAGCAACAGAATAGGATAACTCACTTCAAATTTAAAGGTGCATAGCGTGAAAGTCCTATTCGTCTGCATTTGGGAAGGTTCGTTACTCAGGGATACTGCTCTCAAGTCTGTAATTTTCAGACCAATTATCCACAAAATGCTATGGGAGATTCAGCAATTTCCCTCCCTCCACTTTTTTTACACACTCCAAATTGTGATGACAACACTTGCAAGAAAAATCACTTGGCAGGGTTCATGCCCTCAGAAGGGGTGGCCCCAGCTGCAAATGTTATTCACTTCTGTCAAAGGGGAAGTAACTGCCATTTTAAAAATATTTCACCGGTGAAGGTGAGGTAACCAAGCAGATCTCAAAACTCCTTGCGGAAAAACTAGGGTGGCTATTGATATGAAATTCGTCAGGCCTTGTGCCCTCAGAGGATTCTATCCAATTTCCCCTCAAAATAGCAACAAAAGATTCGAGAAGTTATCTTTTTCTAAAACATTGAAGTGTCCAGCCCTCAACGCTCCCACAAGCCTCAAAGGAGACTCCTCCTGATCCAAATCCTAACACATATATAATAAATAAAAACCTAACCACTACACAAAGCCACCATGAATAATGTCACTTCTAGGGCAACCAGATACTTCCTAACACATTATGCTTGTCTATAGCCCTCATTTGGCATGAAAAATGGGACAGAAAATAAGAGAAAGAATAGAAAAAATACTTTACAGTCCTGAGATTTTTGTCATGCAAGGTGTTTTCAGTGGAGGAATATGTAAGTGGCAGAGAGAGGTGTGGGGGAGAATTACAACACATTCATTACTGCATTGCACCTTTCCTGGCATGCATCGGTAATTGGGTCAAAATCACAGCTTGGATTACATTGCTAACACATTTGGCAGTCGTTTGTGTGAACATTTGTGTTAGCTGATGTTTATGTGTCAGAAGGCAAGCTGCTTTATTTTAAATATGGATCACCAGAAGGATATATAAAACACACCTTATGGCTATGCCCACGGTCTGGTTTATGCACTGCCTGTGCAAGAATAGAAGCACATCAAATAGCTCATCCTAAAGTGTAGCCATTGTTCCTCGAATGCACTAAAAATACGCCCTATTTTTCACACTTAATGGGTTTCATAGATATTGTGTGATTTTCATCACTGATCTCTTTGCTGGGGGAAAAGAAAGCATGGCTTTACCTGGCAAACAAATCTGGGGGCGAGTCCAACTGGTGGCTCCTTGTGTTTGTATCTTATGCCAACCACCTCCTTCCATCTCTGCTTGGATAGCGGTTTACATTCCTAAACCTGTCCTGGACTAGGTGGGCAGGAGGAATCTCTTGACATTTGTAGCATGGTCTTTATGTTTTCTTCCAACTGAACTTTATTTACTCATTTACTTATACATTATGAAAATGTCGCTTTTGAAAGTTGCATGCCAAACTCCCCCCCCCCCTTTCCAATTTCACATACTTGCATCCAGCGATGATAGATTGCATTTACCCAGCTAGTCTATAATGCTGTTTTCCCCAAGTCTTCTATCATGAAAGTAATACTGGGTTGTCACAGGCATTGATTTGAATATTCAAGATGGATAAATGCGACTCTTTTACTTCTATCTGTGACTTTAGCAAACAAATAAACAAATAGCACTCCAACCCAACTAAATATATATAGTTTGCTTTTTTTATCTCAAAGACCACCAAGAGGCTTTGTTGAGAAACTGTGTACACTGAGCCTGACAACAGAAAATACAGCCATTGTTTGAAACACTGAGAAAGCACTGGCCAGGTCAACATCTTCATCTATAACATAGAGTGATAGTGTGGTCTCGGGGAACTTTGCCAGTTTTGATTTCTCCTGTTTTGTTACCATGGGAGGTTAATGGGGATCAGAACAGGAACATATCCTGCTTGACCTTGCTTTGGCATTTAAGGGCTTCTGTGCACTGACGCCTTACTGCACACATTTATCTCATCTTAATGGGATGGCAATGGAAATCTCACTTGTAGACCCAGCACAAAAACAGAGCTTGGCAACGGTGCACAAAGGAAATCTGGGCCAGATTTAAGAAGGGTGAAATTATAGTGTTTCAGCTGACAATGCAAGGCAACAAAAGATGTTCACATCAAGAAGGCTCAGTACCTGAAAACAGCAGAGGGCTTCAAAGTATAACATAAGGGGGTAATATCTGCTTCTTTCACTAGCAGTAGAAATCCAAGAAATTGCATCACATGTCTGTGAATTGCCAAATCCATAGAAAAATGTGTTGATTTCCCCCTCCCACAGCAGAATCCTATTCCTATTACTGCTGCTGCTGAAAGAATGTGCAATGAAACAGGAGGCGTACCATATACAACACTGCTGCACTGCTCTAATGCACTCTCATATGCCAACAGATGCACAGGCAGCAAAACGCTAGCAAGCTTTGCACAAACCTGGAATGTCAGGAACCTGGACCAAGCATTAAGATAATCCTCAGAGCCCTTTTCAGAGTCCTTTCACCATAAGAAGTGAAGAGGGTGGCAACAGGAGAAAGAGCCTTCTTGGCTATGGCACCCTGGCTTTGGCATTTTCTCCCCAGCAAGTCTTACTTGGCAATGAGTCTGACCTTTTCCAGTACCAAGTCCCTTACATTTGTCGAAGCCTTTTTGATCTGTCAGTTTTAATTCCAGTTTAATATCAAGATGCAGCGGGCTCTATTGTTGGATATAATGTAATTTTAAAATGTTCTGGGTTGAAGAGAGGGACATCAAAAGCAATAACTAAATAATAAATCAATGGATACATGAACAAAATACAAGGCACAGCAGTGATGCTACAACCATTAACTCTGTAGCAGCACCAAGTCACATCTGTGCCCAGAAATGGGAAGATTGGGACACTTGGGAGCTTTGGGGGTTCCTCTGATCATATATAGCTAAGCCAGTGGTTTTAGCAGAGCTGATAAGTTGTGCAGGATCAAAATCCTGGTAAGCTCTATGTTTGGCTCATTGCACTGTGAGTGGGGCCATTCCAGAAACATGCAACACTGACTGCGGAAAGCACCTAACACTTTGGACAGAGCAATCAATTTTAGTAATCAGGCATTCAGTTAATCAAGTGACAATGAAATAGGGTGTACTTATCAAGGTCAAAAATATAATCAGGAAGGTGCAAAATCTGAAAGGTTATCCATAGTAGCAAAAATGTATTGTTTGGAGTTTTTGTTTGCATCCCTCTTCCCATTAAAACAGCAAAATATGTAACTTTAAGAACTGTGTTAACATAATTGAATGTTCTTTTTTTCCAGGTTGCTGATGAAATTAAATTATACATACTGAATAAGAAGTTCGATCGAAAAGGCCAAGCCAGCTGAGAAATGAGTAGGACATTCACGCTTTGTTAGAAACAGAATCCATCTTCCTCAGTGAGAAAAACTTTCCTGTACTACTTTCTGAGAACATACCTCGAAACCCAACTTAGGGAGCTGCTTCTTACCAAGTTGGAACAATGGTTGATCTCCCTATTGTTTACACAGATGGACAGCAGCTCTTCAGGGTTTCAGAGAGTGTCGAGACTTCCTGCCTATAAGGCATGTGCTCTGCTGCTGAGCTGAGACCTCTTTCCAACTCCAGAATGAGTATTTTCAGTGTTTAAGCCTATCATTTTAATTTAGCTGTAATAATTGTAAAGCACAAGTGTTACTATAACACTAGCACATGAGGTAACAGGAGTAATAGTTCAACTCCCATTGCAAAATAATGATAACGAGTGTGTGAGTTTCAACATATACCCACTGGAATTATACGAAGCGTAAAATAATTTTAACAAACCTACGATATAAGAGTTTGTTTTTTAAACAAAAAGTATGGTGACACTTTCAAAATTGCTCTACCATTGCAAGCTATAGAATAATAGGCTTGGACCCAAAGAACAAGGGTGGGAGGAGAAAATGCATTAGTGATGTGCCATGAACTCTTGCAGAAGATTTCTAGCAGGAGTACCTAATGTGGTGCCTTTCAGATGTTGTTGGATTCCAGCTCCCGCCATCCCCTGGCAGCATGGTTGATGGTCAGAAATGAAGGGAGTTGTCATCCAACAATATCTGGTGTCTACAACAATGAAGGGAGTTGTCGTCCAACAACATCTGGTGTCTACAACATGGTGCCTATCCCTGCAGTGCAACATGGTTGTCAGAAGCCCAGGCTGCTGTCTTGATAACACAGCAGGCAAGTCGTAATTAGCTTGAAGATTTATTGCAATACAAACAATTAGCCTTGGATGTCTAACCAAGCGTCCGTGCCTTATGAGTCAGTTGACCCTTCTGAGGAGTGCTTCCTGGTTCTGCAGAATATCCTGAACCTATGACCCTTACGTTTCTGGGTTTGCTTGCTGCCTAATACCTTTCCCATACGACGACTCCTTGGGCTCAGATGATTAATTGCCTCCTCTTCCGGTGAGGAAATGCTACTTTGCCTGCTTTCTACATCTGCTTTGCGCAAGCTGACTTCTCACCCTCCCACTCTCTGCTGACTCCTTATCATCATTCCATTCTGTTCCAGATAGGTGGGGAGGAGGACTGCTTACTGACTCATGCTGTGTTTCTCTACTTGGGGCAGATGTGTTCATGACAGTGGTGATGCATCAAGGATTATGTTGCAGTACAAAGAACAGTGAATGGGGAAAACATGGTTTGTACCAAATAAGCCACAAAAAAGTATTGAGAATAAGCTTGTGTACAAACAGAGGAGGTCCCCTCGATTTGGGCTTTTCACACACAATGTCCTTCTCACATTCTTTCCTGTTTTAACTAATGACCAACTCCACTTTTGTCAGAGCTTTGCTAATCCTGCCCCAACTCATATGTACTTTGTGGATTGACCCAAAGAGAAAACAGAAAGCACTGTGATTTTATGCAGTTCCTATAGACATGCACTGGGGAACAAATCCAATTGAAGTCAGTGGAACTTATGCTCAGGATATGCTTACGCTCTTGGATTGCTCATTATGACTTATACAAGCAGATATGCCTGATTCTGTCTAGGGCAACTTTTTCTGACAAGGACAAAAATAGGACAAAGAGGGAAATTAGACTCGGCAACAAAGGGAGAAATTAAACAAAGCCCTAGACTTCAGTCTTGTATCACTTTAGTGGGGAATAAATCTCACCGAACTCAACAGGCCTTATTTATGAGTAGATGGGTACAGACAATTATTTCACACATTTAATAGGAAATGTATTCACCTTTGGGAGAGTTTTTTTTCATTTTCAACCAGTTATATTAAAGCTTCCTAGGCACATATACAGACCCCCTCTCTGTAGAATAGATACTCGTCAACATGAAAAATCTACATATAACTTCATGGTTTAGGTTGTCTTCAAAAGAACAGTGCTCTTGGATCAGCCAAAGTTGACAGATGGAGGATGCAGGGCTTTATCTGTGATGTGGGCATTCATTTCCAAACAAACTAAGTGAGCAGCAATCTTCATCTTCTAAAGACTGAACCAGAAGTAATTAGTTTCTAATCATCTTGTTGTCAAAGGCTTTGAGGCACAATCCACCAAGAATTTGTCCTATACAAGCCCCAGTGGAATGCACAGGAGCCTTGGTAGGTTTTTGTGGTGTTACCAGCTAATTATACCTGAAGTCATCTAGTCTCTCAAAACAGTTTAGAATACCTGAAGGACCGACAGCTCACTTTTGTGCGTTGTGCTAGCAAGTGATAGAACAGAACATCACAAGCTATTTAGACTGGCACATAGAATTTGTCTCCTGCATGTAGCTGATTTTTCATGTTAACCGCTGGGTGGGGAATGCTGGCTGCTTGCACAAATTAAGTATTTCTATCAGGTGTTTTTATTTATTTAGATAATTAACAACATGGCTTTCAATTAGAGATTCTCAAAACGAGGAACAGCAATTAAAACTCTGAATGATACAAGGGTTAAAATATAATTGAAATGAAATGAAATGCCAATAAAACCACTCTAGCAGATGCAACAAATGAAATGTTCAGGAGTCAACAGAATTATGTGGAAGCACATAAGTCACAGGACACCTCTGCAAAACAATGTTTGGTGCCATTTACAAAGCCTGAGTTCCTGAATCTAGCAAACTTCCAATGGCAATGGATTCCTCATCCTAGGGGCCACCACAGAATAGCTCTTCTCTCTGTATCGGCTGTTAGCTTAATAAATAGTGGGATCTGCCCAAACGTTATTGTGGTTCAATCTTAATTAGCAAAAAGGCCCATGGCTTCTGTTAGAGTTCTGCTAAGATCTCAAGAATTAAAATGAAGGCTGCTAGTTTCACAAAGCCTTTATACAAATTTATGGTGTGACAACACTTAGAATGCTGTAAACAGTTCTGATCACCACATCTTTTAGTTAAGGTGGAGGGGAAAGGTTATGTAAGATGGGACATGGTGTGAAAAGAGCAGAAAACAATACATTTTCCTCTCACACTTGCCGTACTAGAAATCTGGTTTATCTAATGAAGCTGAATGGTGGGAGATTCAGGACAAACAATAGGAAATACTTCTCCACAAAGCGAATATTTATTATTGTTATTGTTGTTATTATGTGTATTTTAATAGATTTTAAAAAATATATTGTTTTAATTATATTCGTACTTAATTGCTGTACCTTTTCATGCTTTGAGCTTTTTCTATTTTATCTGTGTTTTGCATTTTTATCTGTAAGCTGCCCTGGGTCCCAGTCTGGCGATAAGGCAGAATATTAATATTAATACTAATATTAATATTAATAACAAAAACTATGGAGTGTTGGTGGCCACCAACTTTGATGGCCTTAAAAGAGGATTATACCAATTAATTGTGGGTAAGGCTATCAATAGTTATTACAGCTATATATTACCTCCTGTGTCAGAGGCCAAGTATGACTCTGAATACCAATTGGTGAGAAACATAAGAAGGAAAGAGCTATTGAGCTCAGGTCCTGCATGGGATTCCCATGGGGTAATTAATAGCCATTGTACACAAACAGGTTTTCTTAAAAGTGGCTGACATGCAGTATATCCGAAACAAATTAGCACTATTCTTGCTTCCACTGAAAGGCAGCTGAAAAAAGAGCTTGGTGGGTTTGAAGCAGTAGAATGAGTTCAGATTCTTTCCCAATTGTTTTAGCTGCAATCTGTCAATATTTCATTTTGTGAGAATTCCTCTACTCGACCAATGCAGCATCACAGCTTGATATCATGTGCATACATGGTATTGCTCTTGCACAATGAAGGCTATATACTACATGCAGGATTAGAAGCAGCATGTCTCTGAATACCAATTGCTGACACTTGGTAGGAGAGGGCCGTTGCCTTCAGATCCTGTATGTAGACATTCATAGGCATCTGGTTGGCCATTGGGAGAAATCAGATGCTGGACTGGACAGGTCTCTGGTCTGCTCTAGTAGGACTCTTCTTGAATTTAGTTTGAACTGATTCATTGAACGCCCTGTGTTTGGCCTGGGTACATGCTGCATCAGTAGGAATGTTAAGTATTGGTACATATATTACAGCACCTTTCACTTTATAAATGGAGCTTGGGTCAGTGCAGCACTTTCATTAGCTGTAGGCTACCTAGTATAAAGGGACGTGGGTGGCGCTGTGGGTTAAACCACAGAGCCTAGGACTTGCCAATCAGAAGGTCAGCGGTTCGAATTCCCGTGATGGGGTGAGCTCCTGTTGCTCGGTCCCTGCTCCTGCCAACCTAGCAGTTTGAAAGCACGTCAAAGTGCAAGTAGATACATAGATACCAATCCAGCGGGAAGGTAAACGGCGTTTCCGTGTGCTGCTGTGGTTCACCAGAAGCGGCTTAGTCATGCTGGCCACATGACCCAGAAGCTGTACGCAGGCTGCCTCGGCCAATAAAGCGAGATGAGCGCCGCAACCCCAGAGTGGGTCACAACTGGACGTAATGGTCAGGGGTCCCTTTAACTTTACTTTACCCAGTATAAAACACAGATTTAAAAATCCTTGAAATGAGGATCATCAGGTATATAACAGAGCAGTATTCTTATACATCTTGCCTCCGTCATAATTTCTTTCAGTTTAATGCCAGGGTAAGCATTACCTTATCCATACCCTGGCTGCTTTCTAATGGTAGGTTTCCTTTCATAGACAGATGCACTCAATTTGTGACACAGGGTTGTCACATTTTGAGTTTTTCACTCTTGCTGTGCCATTGGCATCTTGTGTACGTTCGGCAAAATTGTATACAAATATATGTATAATGAGAGAAAATCACAGTAAAATGCTGATGAATTTTCAGGACGACCTTTTTGAAAACTCAGCAAAACCAAACCAAACCAAACCAAACCCATGGTGCAGTGATTAGGGTGTTGGACCAAGACCTGGGAGATCAAGGCTCAAACACCACTCAGCCATGCATCGGAAATGGTTGAAAGGTGGAGTATAAATAAAGTACTGTAATAAATAATCTCCTCACTAAAAGAGGGCATGTTGCGGTGAGACCTGGAGACCGACCTCCTGTGTTGTGGGTGGGTAAGATTGGATAGCCAAAACACCCGATTGGTAGGTCCCTTGATGTTGGGTTTAATCCGGCCAACGGGTGCAGTCCAAACAGATAGAGGGACCTATATATACCCATGCACGTGACCTAGAGCTTCCTCTTTTGGCTCGTGCATTTGGAACAGCTAACAGCGTGTCTTCTGTGCGGCTGAGAGACTTGATTCAACGATCGTCTTGGTGATATCATTCCATTATCCCCTTACTTTTGTTTACTAATTCATTTCCTTAATTTCTCTGTTCCCATTTTAAGTTTATCCCTTCTCCTTCCCCTCCCTTTTCCTTTGGACGGGCTTCGGCCCCACGGGGCTTTTAGCCCCTGAGCGCTCCCGGTTTGGGGAGTGAATGTGAGTGGTTGGCAGTGAGTGTGGGTGCTCGTGTGGCGGGTAGACACTGGTTGAGATGGCAGGGATGGGAGAATGGTCTTGCCATCCCTATGTGAAGGGTATTCCGTTAAAGGAATCCAGGGACTCAACTGGTTTGGTCAACCCCTGGGAGGGGGTTGTGTCCGTGCCGGAGTCCAGAGGGACATCTGGGGGTGAACATAGTCTGTTCCTGGCTTTTCACCTACCCAGGTGTTCACCCTTGGCTGACCTATGCTGGAGCCCTGGGTCAGTGCTACCTGCAAGGGTGTAGGGAGCTAGCTGAACCAGAGCCTATGCAACCACTCACTTTCTGTAATCAAAAAAGTTGTGGCCTAAATTCTGACAAAAACCAAAACTAAATTTTCAGTCAAATGTTTCTTTATTTAGGGAGGAGATCTCTGGGTCTGAACACGCAAAATAAAGAACCAATGTAGAAACACACAGAACTGAATTTAAGTTTGGAAAAATGAGAAACTGAAATGGTCAGATTTGCCCATCCCTCTTGCTGAGTGTGTATGAGTGCATCAATGACTTTGCCCACTGACCATACTCACATATGACCATGCCAAGTGACATTCCACTTCCTGAGTACCCGCTGCCTCATGTAGCCCTCAGGAGCAAAAAGGTTGTTTATCCCTCCTCTAGACTACCCTACTGTTCTGAATTGAATACAGAGAGCTGTAGCGTACAAAAAATAAGTAAGTATCATTTAACCAACTTTGACTAAACGTCTGCTAAAGTTAGCATGATATTATCCCTACAGATATTTTTCTCATATATACTTTATATGAAGAGCTCCTGCTATTTTACCCCTTCTTGTTCCTAAAGTGAATTTCATTTACTTTGTAGTAGAAGACAGTATATTTGTTAGATTGTACCTCAGTTTCCTCGCTTTCTTCTAGCAGCAATACATTATTATTATTATTATTATTATTATTATTATTATTCTGTGAAATATGACTTAGGTGATCAATCCGTTTACTTAAGAAGCCATGTTTATTGCAAATGACTGCCCATAACATTCTAGAATGTGAAGACGATAAATGCAACAGCAATGGCATTTTAACAGCAGTTGAAAGCAGCGGGAGAGAAGCAATATTTCAATCGTCTCTTGTAATGTCCCAAAGGTTTATGGAGAAAGCTGCCATAAGAGAGGCATGTTAGTACCTGTATTCATTGATTCCATCTTCACAAGTGCCTCCATTCTGGCACCAGCTCACTTCACAGTCATTAATATTTTCCAGGCATGTCGGTCCCGTCCATCCAGGAACACAGACGCATTGATAGCCCTGGTTGTCTTCATCGTGGAAGCACCGTCCTCCATTTGCACACAACTAGAAGTGAGAATTACACACTCAGATATAAGGAAAGATTTCCACCTCTGCAATATCCTGGGGTTAAACAGATTTATAAAACAAGTGATAGCGGAGGAGAGAAAGTTCCTTGGGATTTGAGAATTCATTGGTAATACCATTCATCACAGGAACATCATTAATAGTAGTGATACCTTTTATTTGTTTCTTTATTACCTTTATATACCACCTTTTCCTCAAGCAGTTCAGGTTTTCCTCCACCCCATTTTATCTTCACAATGACACTTTGAGGTTAGTTAGGATGAGAGGTGTTGACAGGCACAAGGGCACATCATTAAACTCATGGCTGGGTGGAGATTAGAACCCTGGTTGCCCAAATGCTAGCCTGAGGTTATGTACACATTAATGGCTTAATACTCAGCCAATACTGAGCTCTCCCCTCACCCCACAGTCTTTCAACTCACATTTGCCCATGGCTGTACACATTAGAACACTTCAATGTGTTTCCACATTGCCTTCTGTCTATCCACACCGATGGGTGGGCAAGGGGTGTGGATGTCTTCCAATAGCCAACTTGGCTGTGAGTCCTGAAAGACCAGCTCCCTGCCTTGCAAGCCTTTTCTCATCTGGCCTGAGAGGGCAGGGCCCTGACTGACTCCAGCTACAAAAACTGAGGCTGCTGAGGAGCACAGAGATCACCTTGGCTGTATGCTAGTGCAGACCCAGGTCATCAAGCATCAGCTTCCACAGCTACCTCCTGCCATGGACCACCATTGGCAGGATTGGCAGCAACAGCAAACTATATGTTCAGTGCTCAAGATAATATTTTATTCTCTTGCTAATTGTGCTGTTTTAAATATGCATTTTGTAGTTGACTTCCTTTGTAGTGTTTTATTTTGAAATATTTAAGACAATATTTTAGTTTCCTATTAATTATGTTGCTTTGAACGTAGTCAGTAATGTTTTATTATGGGTTGTTTCATTTGATGTTTCAATGTAGGTTGCAAGCCGCTTTGAGATTTTTCTTTTCTTAAAATATAAAGCAGTATAGAAATGAAATGGATAATAATCATAATCATAACAATAGCTTACATTTTCAAATCATAACAAAGCTGGCTTGGGGGGGGCACAATAATCCTCAGCATTTCACAAGAAGAAGAGCTCTGCATCATACGCAACATAAAAAATAGTGGTGGGAGCACATTAGAACCAGAGCAAATGGCAATGTGCCATTCATTCTAACTTCTGCATTACATTGACACTCTAATAATAATCTCCAAGGAAGGCACACATGTGGCAGTAAATTGTGACAGGGTTTATTCTCCACTGTGTCCCTAAAGATTAGACAGCTAAATGCAAATATGACTGATGCAAATTTGAGACACACTTTCAAGGTTCCTGTGCTAATATATTTCAATGCAAGGAGCGAAAGAACTGGCCAAAGATGCTTGGCAGGCAATGGATTGATGGTGTAGCCAAATAAAGTCATTCTCATGGAAAGATAAAATCAATATGGAAAATTATTGCTGAACGTAATGGTCCAACAGGGTTCACTGCTAACAGTGTGCTTTGTTGCTATGGATTCCAAATACACTTTGGCTTTTAGGACATGAGAATTGCCTTGCCGATTGAGGCCATAGGTTCACCTAGCTTTGCACTCTGTTTCCATCTGTGGCCATCCAGATGCCCTTATAAAGCGCAAGCTATTCTACTCTTTGCTCTTAGCATCTGGCAATCATAGGTGTGTTGCCTGCAGAAGTATAAATACAGCTGTTGAGAGGTATTTCTTAGAAGAATTTGTTTCACAACTGGCATGTGAGCTACTGATCATCACTACATACTGTGCCAACTAATTCTATAAGCAGATGGTCCTGAACCTACTGTACATAAGTTCTGATCAGATCCCCTCGGTTCTGCTTCCCCCTATTATTCTGACACTGCAGTTGATTTCCATCACTCCCTCTGATACCAAACTGATGTGATGAGTGCTAATAGGACCGGAGCAAAGATGGGGCCACTGAGAAGAAAATAGGGATATGATATTGCTTGTGGGTGAACCCTGATGTCCGGGAGGTAAATTTTAAGAAGACAAAAATATAAGCAGCAGTCCAGTGATGACTAGGAATATTAGTAGCCATGCAAAGTAGTAATCAGTTGGAATAGAAATCTGGGTAAGGGAAATGGAAAGGAGTATCCTGGAGCACATGACTGGCTGGAATCCACAACAATAGCACTCCTGTTAGGTGGAAAGATGAGGATGCATGCAGCATTTTGGTGCAGGTTCTCAAATTAGAATAATAGAATCTTAGAGTTGGACGGGACCCAAAGGTCACCTAGCACAAACCCAGCAGTGCAGGAATTGCTCCATTTTATTTTGATAGAAATTGCAGGTAGAGATATGCATGTGCCCTTGCACTGTAACAATAATTTAACCCTCCTTTTTTAAAAACAACAACAACAAAACCATTCTTTCTTAGTAGTAATGTCATGCAAAATTCTGGCAGTGCAGCTCCAGAAGAACTGGAATTCTGAATTCAAAGCTTTTGACTTCTCCTAGAATAAATGTATTTGGAAAACATAAACACAAAATCTGGAGAGGGATATGGTACTGATGGATTCTGTTAGCATCTATAGTACATTCTAAGTGTTAGAATGTTTGAAAAGAGAGAGAATAATTTCTATCAGTGCTCTCTCCACTGTGCAGCTAAGCCTCTATAAATCCCACCTTACCCCCTCATTCTTAGGAGGTATGAAGGGGAAATGGTGAAGATGGGCACCTTTGTAACAGTCAAGTAGACAGACGTGAGTTTGAAATGCTCTGCAAATCATCTTATACAGTAGCTGATCCCCTGAGCGCATTACTCAGAGTCACATCTCACATTAAAGTAACTTAGTATTTCCAAAGTGCCTACTTTGCCATTTTCTAGCTTCTGTTTTGTAGAAGAGTAGAGGGGATTGTGACATGAGGAAAGGCCCTAAGAAAGCAAATAACTAGGAGAAGAGAGGAAAAGAGCAATTAGCTTTGGAATATAGGACAGTGGAAATATGAAGGACAACAGCAACAATAAAATAGGGTTTTGAATGTTTTTTTTTTTGTGTGTGTACATAGCCAGTTGGATATTTTCTCCAAATCTTCCTGACAATAATGGCATCAGCTATGTGTGATCTGCTAGATATGAAACTCATCCACTACAAATAAAAACCAATTTGCAGGGCCAGTGCAAATATTGTTCTCTAGCTTTTCAGAGACCACAAAAATCCCAGCAATGCATGATATTTCTATATGTAAAAACAATGTGTGTTTCCCCTAATCAATGAGATGTGCATTGAAGAAAAGAGTGAATCAGGGAGAGATAATCAGCCATCCAGCTTTCCACTTCCTCAATTTGATTGAGACTAAACCTATTTAAAATGCTACTGAGATGTGTAATAACAACAACTCTTGGCAGAAATTTGCAATCTTAATTTGTCTTTGATTAAGTTTTAAATTGACCTTAAAATTGGATCTTTTTGCTATGTCATTAGTGCTAAATTCTGAAATTATGCTTGGGGCCATTTCTCATAAAAAAAGCCACTAGTCAGCTTGAGCGAAGCTGGCAAAAATTAATCCCTTATTTGCAACTATAGCAGTATTCTTCCTCTGCCAATTTTTAAAATTATTGTTTCCAATCTAAAAGCAGGTAAAACAGGCTGTTTAAAAAAAGAAAAAAATGATAAAAAATAGAGGGGTTAAAATGAAACCTTCTTGCAGAGGGGAAGATGGCCAAAGCCTTTCCATATTTTAATTTTAATTACCAGTCACTTTCCTGATAGGTCTCTAAAGGACAGTTCAGCCAGTAGTAGCAATGGAGAGCTTGATTTAGATCCAAAGTATTATGAAGTTGTAGAGGAGCTTTTCAGATTCTGCCTTCTGGAGGCAACCTTGAACACACACAAACAACACCTACACCCTCAGGAGCATAAACTCACGGGGCAAGAGGGACTGCCACATAAAATTAAATAATCTACAGTTTTCCACATTTATTCGCCGACTCAAACGTTTTTTGTTTCATTAGTTTAACCTTCCATTCGATTTCCTGATTTATCAGTTTAGAATATTGTGTTTGATAAAGTTTAATTTCTCTCAGAGTTGGCTGTGACTTCGGGTTCACTCTTAATTTCTTCTCTAATTCTTTTATTTTATCCAAAATCTTATCTTTTTTCTCATTTTGTGTTCTTTTCTTTACTGTATTCTGTTGTATCAAGAATCCCCTCATTACAGCTTTACTTGCGTCCCAGACGATTCTTTTTTCCACCGTAGTATTCATATTTATCTCAAAATAATCCTTCAAAACTTTTTGGGCCTTCTTAGTAATTTCCTGATCTCTGAACAAATTGTCATTCATCTTCCATCTAAAGGATCCAGTTGGTAGTAGTGTCATATCCATCTTTACTGCATTATGGTCGGAACAGGTCTTTGGGCAGATTTCCACTTTTCTGACCTTAGGTGCCAGGCCTCTAGAAATCCATATTTGGTCGATTCTTGTCCAGGTCAGTTGGGCTTCAGAAAAGAATGTTCCCTCTCTTCCTAGTGGGTTCTTTGTCCTCCAAACATCAATCAAATCCATATTGTCTGTCATTTCAAAAAAGGTTTTAGGTAGTCTGCCGTCTTTTGTAACATTTTGACTTTGTGACTTGTCCATGTTAGTTGATACGACCCCATTCATATCTCCCATCATTATGATGTTGTTGTAGTCCAGATAATCCAGCATTGTCTCCTGCAGCTTCTTGTAAAATTCCGATTTCCCTTCATTAGGTGCATAGATTCCTAATATCAACAGTTTCTCTCCTTGATATTGTATCTCAATAGCCAAAATTCTTCCATGTTCATCTTTAAATAAGAATTTGGGTGACAGGCTCTCTTTTGCATATATCACCACGCCTCTCTTCTTAACTTTATCCGACAATACAAATTCCTGGCCCAATCTTTTATTTATTAACACTTTTCTGTGGAGCCTCGTCACATGTGTTTCTTGTAAACAAATAATGTCCAATTGTTCTTTTTTTAGTATATGAAATATTTTCTTCCTTTTTTCCGGAATGTTACAACCATTAATATTCCAACTCAACAATTGCAGAGACATCCTGAATTGATCTGGTTATTTCTCCAGGGGTGGTATCTTCTCTGGATCTTCAGGTTCCCCAGGTGCTGGTGTTGGTGCTGGCGTTGCCCCAGGCCCAGAAGGTAGTTCAATTCCTTTTTGAAGGTCCTCTCCGTGTGTAGACAAAAATTTGTCTCTCTCTTCCAATGTTCTAATTTTGACCTTTCTCCCTCTAAAGGTAAAAGATATTCCTTGGGGAAATTCCCACCTAAATGGAATTGCGTTGCTCCTTAGTAGTTTGGCAAGTTCAGAGTAGGCGGCTCTAAGATCCAACAGTTGTCTTGGAATATCTTTGTAAATTTCAATTCTTCTGTCCAAAACCTCCAGTGACTTTCCGTAGTGTAGGCCCAAAATCTTGTCCCTTTCCTCCTTTGATCTCAATGTTATCAAAGGCGTTCTGGGAAATGATTTATAATGAATTGAAAAAGGTATTTAAATATACCTTCACTAAGAAACCAGAGGCTTTCCTTTTGGGTATTGTCGGCCAAGGGGTGGTAAAGAAGGACCAGACATTTTTTATGTATGCAACAACAGCAGCAAGGATACTTCTCGCAAAACACTGGAAAACTCAAGATCTACCCACACTGGAAGAATGGCAGATGCAACTGATAGACTACATGGAACTGGCTGAGATGACCGGCAGAATTCGCGACCTGGGAGAAGAGAGGATTGAGGAGGATTGGAAGAAATTTAAGAATTATTTACAAAAATATTGTAATTTGAGTGAATGCTAAACAGGATGCTAGATCAAAATAACTGAGCACCACTAAATTTAGAGGATTTTAAGAAAATAAGTAAGATTGTGAAAATATAACTCCTTTTGAGAACTAGAAGATTATGAAACATAGAAGGGATATAAGAATGTAAATAATAATAATAATAATAATAATAATAATTTATTATTTATACCCCGCCCATCTGGCTGGGTTTCCCCAGCCACTCTGGGCGGCTTCCAAAAGAATATTAAAATACAATGATACATCAAACATTAAAAGCTTCCCTAAACAGGGCTGCCTTCAGATGTCTTCTAAAAGTCTGGTAGTTGTTGTTCTCTTTGACATCTGGTGGGAGGGCGTTCCACAGGGAGGGCGCCACTACCGAGAAGGCCCTCTGCCTGGTTCCCTGTAACTTGGCTTCTCGTAGTGAGGGAACCGCCAGAAGGCCCTCGGTGCTGGACCTCAGTGTCCGGGTAGAACGATGGAGGTGGAGACGCTCCTTCAGGTATACTGGACCGAGGCCGTTTAGGGCTTTAAAGGTCAGCACCAACACTTTGAATTGTGCTCGGAAACGTACTGGGAGCCAATGTAGGTCTTTCAAGACCGGTGTTATATGGTCTCGGCGGCCGTTCCCAGTCACCAGTCTGGCTGCTGCATTCTGGATTAGTTGTAGTTTCCGGGTCACCTTCAAAGGTAGCCCCACGTAGAGTGCATTGCAGTAGTCCAAGCGGGAGATAACCAGAGCATGCACCACTCTGGCAAGGCAGTCCGCGGGCAGATAGGGTCTCAGCCTACGTACCAGATGGAGCTGGTACACAGCTGCCCTGGACACGGATTTAACCTGTGCCTCCATGGACAGCTGTGAGTCCAAAATTACTCCCAGGCTGCGCACCTGGTCCTTCAGGGGCACGGTTACCCCATTCAGGACCAGGGAATCCCCCACACCTGCCCGCCTCCTGTCCCCCAGAAACAGTACTTCTGTCTTGTCAGGATTCAATCTCAATCTGTTTGCCGCCATCCATCCTCCAACCGCCTCCAGACACTCACACAGGACCGTCACCGCCTTCACTGGTTCTGATTTGAAAGAGAGGTAGAGCTGGGTATCATCCGCATACTGATGAACACCCAGCCCAAACCCCCTGATGATCTCTCCCAGCGGCTGCATGTAGATGTTGAAAAGCATGGGGGAGAGGACAGAACCCTGAGGCACCCCACAAGTGAGAGCCCAGGGGTCTGAACACTCATCCCCCACCACCACTTTCTGAACACGGCCCAGGAGGAAGGAGCGGAACCACTGTATGACAGTGCCCCCAGCTCCCAGCCCCTCAAGACGGTCCAGAAGGATGTTATGGTCGATGGTATCAAACGCCGCTGAGAGATCCAGCAGAACTAGGAAACAGCTCTCACCTTTGTCCCTAGCCCGCCGGAGATCATCAACCAGTGCGACCAAGGCAGTTTCAGTCCCGTGATGAGGCCTGAATCCCGATTGGAAGGGATCCAAATGGTCCGCTTAATAATAAATTGCTGACAAAATGTTATAACGATGAAAGTGGGAGCGGGAGATGTGAGGAAGTCCAAAGAAAATGTGAAATTATGTTAAGACAAATGTTACATTGTCTATTATGTTCATTTTTATTGTAAAACCCAATAAATTGTTTTTTAAAAAAATAATTAAATAATCTACAAATAATAATAACAGAATTATGGAAACTAGTATGACTAAAGCAACACAATCTTTATATATAAAATTGAACAGAAATACATCTGTAACTGAAGGGTTTCGTGGCGAGCTCTTTAGTCTGCACAGTCCTGAAAAGTGGGTACTTGTGAAAATCTGTTATACGCAGCCAAGCGAAGGGATAAAAATGGAGAAGATCTCAACTCATGGACCTTTCCAGAGATAACTATAATATGTCAGTGCACACTGAGGGTAACAAAGCATCTAACGGGCTCCCCCTATTGCCCCCCCACCAAGGAATCACCCAGATATGGAGGGAAACATCAATGCTGACCCTAGACATTTTGCTACCTGAGAGACAGCAAGGAATCATGGTCACCCTCCCCTCCCCCATCTAGACACATAGGCCCCAAGGCTGTCAGGTTACATATTTTGGCACCTGAGGCAGAAAATCTCACAAGCACTGCTCTCTGGGAATAATAATACTTCAATAAGACTTTAAGTGGTTATAGCTGTATTTGTATGTTTAACATTGTTTGGGTAATAAGTAATGAACAAGTCTAATAAATAATATAACAATCCATTTTCAAGACATGCAAAATCAGTTGCCTGAAGCAATTGCCTCAGTCTGCCTGATGGTAGGGCCAGCCCTGGGTGTGGATTTGCTTGTGTAGGTCCCCAGGCCACCCCTCAAATAACTTCACACATAACACGTAATTTTAGTTTTGGTTTTTGGGCACTATTTTGGCCACAACTTTATTAAAATACAAAATCAGTGAGTGGTTGTTTAGACATTGGTTATGACTATCTGTCCCCCCGCCTGGGACAGAACTGACATCCCAAGGTCCAATCGGTAGCCAGTAGAAGGGAAAGTCAAACTTGGGGGTCATTTGAGCTAAGCGTCGGACCCACGCCGCTCACCCCAGCAGCTCCCCGAAAGCTTGCCGGCCCTGGTCCCATGACAGGGATTCCCATGACAGGGATTGGGCGGCCCTGGTCCCATGACAGGGATTGGACGAAATCGTGGCAAGCCCCAGGATTCCTTTAATGGAATTCCCTTCAGCGCAATAGGAGGGGCAGGCACAGCCTATCCTGACCCCTCCACCACCAGCATATTATAACCAATGCCTAACCGCAACCTTACAAGTTGTGACGAATTGCTGAGTAGTAGGCAAAAACCAAATGGCACAGCCAATCACCAAATGGCAAAATTCCTACTAGGCCCCTGCTCCAAAGCAGACGACCCCATGACAGGCAAAGCAAGGTCAACCGGAAAAGAGGGCGGGTGGGCACTCTTTGCACTCTGCAAAGAGAAAGAGAAACCAGAGTGCACCAATATTTAAAGACTATGGTCCCACCCACCCAATTTGCAACATACAATTTGCCCCAGCAACCCGGTTACCCAATCATAATGCCAGGCAACAACTCTTAACCTGCCTGGCAACAAGAGGCCTGGCCCGGCGGCCCACACCGCAACACGTGCTCTCATTTATTGGAGAACACGCTTTCCCTAACTCTTGGGCTGTATCATATAACCTGCCTCAGCATGATGCAGCACAAAAGTAAACGTGCATGTGAAAAGACATATGACATTTCCCGACAATATTCATTATGCAAATTTTGTCCAGAACAATATGTTATAGCAGACAGTTTTGACTCACTAGCTTTTCTTTAACATAGCAGTGGCAGTGGGTGAGATTGAGGGGAACTGGACTCTGGCATGAATGAAAGGGAGCTCAATCTTCCCCCCTGCACTGTGGTCCCGGCAAAAAAGAAAACTCATCAGAAGCTCTTATCTGCCCTAGTTTGGGGGACTGTTTGTAGCACTTGGGGAGGGGGAGGGAAAGGGTTAAACAAATCAGGTGATCCTGAGCTTGACTGAAACTACCCATACTGCTTCTTATCTATACAAACATATGATGACATACTGAATTTCCCGCATTGTTTGGCTCTTCCTCACTACATTTATTTGTTTATTATACTTATTTTGTGTAATTTTATTAGTAAATTGCCTCATGAGACAAACCCCTGGAGGTGCCTTTTTGCTATTCTCAAAGTCTTTTGCCCTTTGAACCATATCTGCACCTTATTATTTCTAAAACTCCTAAGTTCTATCAGTATATTAATCATTCGGATTGCTCCACACTATTCTGCAGCAAAACGTCTCTTTGGCTCTTTTCCTGCTGTACTAATGTCTTAAAACTATAACTTAACCTTGGAGTCTGTGCCCATGAGATCAACTACAGTTGAACACAAGAATTCAATGGGACATCACCCAGTGGGTGACTTTCCCCCTGGATTGTACCTGCAGAAAATGGCAGAGGGAGCTTCTTCAACCCCACTGAAGGAGTTTAAGCGTGTTGTTGTTTGAAGGCGAAAGCCCTCTCTGCACTTTGTGAAAACCTACACTTATGTCTCTGCCTCTCCTGCGTCATCCTTTCTCGTTCTCTTGCCTAGCATTTGATCACTGAATGCTATTGGCGCATCGTAAAATATGCAGGAAATATTCAAAATGCCAGAACCAACCTACTTGTTTTCATATTTTAAATGTTTACTTCATGCATGAGTAATAAGTTTAAAGTTGTACCATAACGCAATAAAGGCCAGAACATTAGGAAGGGCAACAGCAGACTCCCAGCTTTTCACAGTGGGTTAGGGGCATAAGGAGGTCAACTGCTGGACCAATCTGAAATCCTGCCCCAGTTCAAAGGTCTAAGAAAGCCCAATGCGGCGGTGGACCTACAGAAATAACCAGAAATCTGCAAGAGGTTTATTGTGCTTACAAGAACTTTCAGCAGCATAATGCATTCAAAACGGTGCCAACCACTATTCTGAGTTATTTTTAGCAATTATTCATTTAATTAAGCAAATGTTATTAATTTATTGAACCTTGTGCCATAGAAAATCAGAAGACCAATATATCTCATAAGTACTATTAACCTCTATTTTCATTTACTTCGGAAAACAAACTAATTTACCTGATTAAATGCCCAGAAACCTACATATGAGTACAAGTAGCAGAAATATTATAATCTGTATAGTGATTGTATGAATAAATTAAACATGTCTGAGAGCTTTTAACAAATATTACACCAAAATGCTTTAGTTGCTCCCATCAGAATCTTCAGTACATCAGCACTTTACAGCCTAAATGGCCATAATGATTATTGCACCATTTCAGAGTTGCCATGTGTAACAGATATTTATGCAATAAAAAAGAAGAATGAAATAAAATTTCCACACACAGAAGACAATTTGCATTTTAAAATTTGAAATGGTGTGGGGGTTCATTTTGTATTCAGTTTCAAATGTGGTTGCAACTGGATTTTAATATATAATAAACTTTTTTGGGTGGGTGTCCAATTGGTGCCCCTGCATTCACAGAAAAGTTTTTGAAGGCATCTTTTAATGGCAGAGGAGAACAGATATTTTACTTTTAGCAGAGAAATTGTCGGCAGCATCCTTTTCGGCATCCAAATTGCCAAAGTGCCACAAAGCAATTCAGGAGTCCCTACTTCAGTGTAAGATGCCTCTTACACATCCTAATTCACACTAGAAAGCCAGAACCTCTCTGGGCAGATGTAGCTTGGGATTCACGATTCATCTAAATCTCCTGCAAGCTCCTATTGCCTAGTGTCTGGTTTGAGGACAAGAACGTTATAGCCAAACAAGGGTTTTCAATCTGGGATTTAGGGAAGAGCAGTTTTCCTCCACTGTGCACAAAAGTCTAAAGTTTCCCACAATACAGGTAAGAGCATATTTAGGAATAGAGTCCGACTGACAGAACATTACATAAATAACCATTATGCTGTGCTGCGAAGGGTTTAGATCAGGGGTCAGCAAACTTTTTCAGCAGGGGGCTGGTCCACTGTCCCTCAGATCTTGTGGGGGGCCGGGCTATATTTTTTTTTGGGGGGGGGAATCAATGAATTCCTATGCCCCACAAATAACAGAGAGATGCAAAAGCACACATTCTGCTCATGTAAAAACACCAGGCAGGCCCCACAAATAACCCAGAGATACATTTTAAATAAAAGGACACACGCTGATTCCCAGACCGTCTGCAGGCCATATTTAGAAGGCGATTGGGCTGGATCCGGCCCCCGGGCCTTAGTTTGCCAACCCATGGTTCAGATTGTGCAAAACGGTCCTTCTGCCCAGCTTTGCCCACTAAGCTAGCCTCCTAGCTACTGTCAACAGAGTGACTCAAATGTCTCTCAATCGGTGCAGCTCCTCACCACCTTCTACCTGCTTAATGTGTGGGCAGGAGTGCCTTCATTGAGATCCCCACCAGCAGTAGGCAGCTTAAGGCCTTCAAATGGGGCATTCTGGAATCAGGGAGAGGATGGAGGCCCTGGGTCCATTTGATCCCAAACCAGTTTCACTGCAATCACTCAATGACATTGTGCCTGACCACTGTGGCAACTCCAGGCCAGCACGGCGATCATTCTGCCCCTTTCCACCTTCCATCTTTGTCACCTTGAGTAACAGGGCTGTGGATGTGATAGTAGCCCCACCGCTCAGTGAAGCCATGCTGTTATGGTTGGAAGGTTCTGATTATGCCCTTATTTTATTTCTCAAAAAGTTATTAGAGCCACTTCAGGCATTTATCTAATCTTACCTCTGTGTTTTCCTGGCATGCTGTTCCACACATATAAGCAAGTTCATAAGGTTTGTCCACACACTGGGTTCCACGGTTGCAGCTTACATTGTGAAATAAGCAGGCATCAATATCCACTTCACACTGGTGACCTTCAAATCCTATGCCACAGAGATTTTTCAAAAAACAAAACAGCGTTAATCCAAATTCTATTAAAATATTAAAAGCCTGCAGACTGAACCTGGCAGCATCAACAGTCTCAGTCATTTAGCAGCGTGCACCTCTTGTGGACATCACATATATCAAGATGAGGCTTTCAAAGGAACATTTAGCAATATTTGAACATGGAATTGTTCAGTGCGCAGGCAGAACCTATGAACTTTTACTTGGAAGTAAATTTCACTAATTTCAATGGGACTTTCCCCAAGAGGGTCTGCCTAACTGTGCTGCCTGCAATGGGTTTTTTTCTTGCTTAGCTTAATTAAAATTCATGAAAGAAAATATCCTGATGGTGGGAACTGGTCCCTGAAGCAATCTTAGCTAGCCCCTGATAGTTCTACACACTTTCAATCAAGGTGCAATAGAAGACTTGCCCATGGTTAGGATATAATATAGAATTTGCTTATTCTTGCAGAGTTTGGTTTGTGTGGCAAAATCTGGTTCACTTTGCATTCTAATAAAATTCTACCTACACACTTCTAGAAGCAATACCTTAATACAGCTAGCCTACAAAAATTTGCAATGCAGTTTCCAACCCCAAAAATGTATACCAAAAAACCAGAATCTATGTTAGGTATAATTGGTTTAATTCACTCTGAAATGGGAATGTCTGCATGTATTGATGAAAGGGTTCAACACTGGAAAATTTCACTGCAGTATTCTAAGGGACTCTGAGCTTTAACTGAGCTGATAATGAACAATTGTTGTTTTCTGCTAGCTCTGATGTGATGTTTTAATCTTCTATCACATGAGAGGTATTGAATTGCAAATTCGCCATCTTGGAAGGGTGGTAGCTGGAGATCTTTGTTTTCAGACTCTGTAACAGCAGGGCTTTTATGCAGCCGGAACTCACCGGAACTCAGTTCTGGCACCTCTCAGGTGGGCACAATTGACATTATAAGAGAAGGAGGCATTCATGGTGAGTTCTGGCACCTCTTTTTCTAGAAAAATAGCACTGTGTGAGTAAGGATGGAAATGAAGCTCTGTAGGAGAACACAGCCTGAGGCTAGAATGGAGGCTGGGATGCGGGAGAGACAGAGTTTTGATCTCAATCCTGTTTAAAGTTATTCTTATAAGATGCTGAGCCTCTGCTGGACAGCACAAGACATTGCATGGAATTATTTGGATGTATGTTTGATGTTTATGTTCAGTTTTGAAGAAAGTTCTGCCAGTAAAATTTTTAATTAATCTTATGGGTCTTATGGGCCTTATTTTCAAAAGGACTCAGTTTCTATGCATCCAGTCACTTAAAACTGCACAATATTAATTTCTGCAACAAAATATTGGGCAGAAATGTGCAGGAAAAAATCATATATCACTGAAGGTAACATAAAATGCACTGTATTGGGGAAATTGCTTGCAAAATGTGCACGTTAAGCAAAACTGTAATCAAGTGTATATTAGGAGAAATGTACAAACTCAAGATGGGGAAAAAGAGAAACTGAAATTGACAGATGTATCCACCCTAATCCCCAAGGTTATAGAATGCAGCATTACCTGATATCTAGGAGAACTTACCCACTGGGCAGTGACACTTAAAATGGCCTATGTAGTCATTGCATGAACCTCCATTTTTGCATGGATTGCAGTCACATTCATTGATATCTGTCTCACAAAATGCCCCTTCAAAAAAAATGAGAGAGAGAATTCTATTCATTGTTAGATACTAGGCTTATCATCATAATACTTTGTGTTGAGTAGTCTATTGCTCAGCATTTTAACTCAGAATCTATGCCATATGTAAAATATAAGTCACAGGTAATAAAATACATATTAGAACACACACACATACACAATCTGGTTAGATGCTCTTTGATTCCTAAAGGTCCAAGAGTGATCACTGTCTTACAGAGGATCTGCCAACATGCTAGGATCCTTGCAAATAAGCATTTGAAAGTAAATACCTTTGGTAGCACACTTGACTGCAATAGTATTGTTATAGATCTATCTGGGCTAAATGCCTGGTCTTAGTATTGTTGAGATTTAATTAGAACATGTATGTTAAGATGGGATCTCAGACTTGCTTGTTTTAAGATTTGTGTCACATTCATGTGTATTAAGTCAGAAAGTCAGACCAAGCATGTATTGAAGCCATGTGCTATACTTAATCCAAGTGTAACAGCTAATTAACTCAGGTAATTTCCTTTTGAGGTGCTAGCCTGGAGATGAGCCATTTAGGCAACACAAAGGATGAAAAGGCAAATCTCATTTGCAAATGTTCGAGTTTCCTCCCTCCCTCAGTTGAGTATTTAATTTGAAAGACAATTCCACTGTTTTAGGGGGAGTTAGAGTTTAGAATTTTCCCAGTAGTGATGTATGGAAGTGAGAACTGGACCATAAAGAAGGCTGATCGCCGAAGAATTGATGCTTTTGAATTATGGTGCTGGAGGAGACTCTTGAGAGTCCCATAGACTGCAAGAAGATCAAACTTATCCGTTCTGAAGGAAATCAGCCCCGAGTGCTCACTGGAAGGACAGATCCTGAAGCTGAGGCTCCAAAACTTTGGCCACCTCATGAGAAGAGAAGACTCCCTGGAAAAGACCCTGATGTTGGGAAAGATGGAGGGCACAAGGAGAAGGTGACAACAGAGGATGAGATGGTTGGACAGTGTTCTCAAAGCTACCAGCATGAGTTTGACCAAACTGCGGGAGGCAGTGGAAGACAGGAGTGCCTGGCGTGCTCTGGTCCATGGGGTCACGAAGAGTCGGACACGACTAAATGACTAAACAACAACAGAGTTTAAAATAGCAGTTAGGAGTTAAGGAACAGAGTTACTAAGCAGTAGGCTGGAGAGAGATTAAAAAAGAGCAGGATGTCTGCTTTGAATCCAATGCTGTGGCTATAGGAGAGGCCAGAACCTCTTGCAATGTAATGCTGGAGAGCCCTCCATTGGATTCAGGTGTATAGATGTGTAAATAAACCATATACCATCACAGTCTCTGCAGTGCCTCTTTGTTCGAAAAGGAAGCACAGACCCTGGTAACCCTGTACTCTCATGCTACTTGGAGATTGGAATGGCATGTAACAGTATATTCAAAGGAGATTCCATTTTAATGCCAGTGATGGGCTAGATTATGCCCTGGTTCCAGTGACAGTATTTTACATGTGTATTTCAACACAGTATATAGTTCTTAAGCACAAAATGTTGGCAACCTCCAAAGTGACTGTGAGTACCATTTTGATAGTTATTAACCTTTCTAGTCAATGAAAATGGTCTCTTGAGATCAGCTCAGAGAGTAATCTATAACCAAGTCTACCTAAGGAAGAGAAGAATATTACTGGCAAGCAAGGCGTGCCAAATCCACAAGGCTATTGTTGCCCAGGAGGAATCATGTCACATATAAATAGCTGTTGTAATCTAAAGTAAATTACTTTATAAAATGTACATACATTTAACTAAGTTAACCTCAGAAAATGAAAAATCATATTGAACATGGTCAGAAAGAAATGTTCCTAAGCAACCCACATAGAATATATAGCTGAGGTATGACAATGGTATAGTATTAGGGTGGGGTTTAGTAAAGGTGGAGAAATATACAGTCTAAATTACGATTTGCAAAAAAATAAATAAATTCATTATGCATGAGCTAATGTTTGATGAAGTTATTTTACTATGCATTTTAGTTATGGGAAGCTATATTTTTATAATTGTTTTATACTCACTATTTTGCTGTTTTGTTTTGTTTGTGAACCGCCATAGTAAATGAAAGGCATTACATATAAAATAACAAAAATAATTGTACTTTAGGTGATTCTTCTAATAAAAATTTATAACTTTTCTGCCTATGATGAAGTCAAGTTAATGCTGAACTCTTACACCTTTTATTTAGCCTTTAATACAGATTGGAAACACATAATTTATAGCATTAAGATCTGATTAAGTGTTAAATGGATGTCAAGAGAGATCTTGACAGTAATCCGCTTGGCTTTTGATGTCTAATTATCACTTTGTTCTTGAGTGAGGGGTGGATAATTGAGGACGGCAACAATAAAAACACTTAAATAGGATGTTTATGTATGCAATTAAAGAAGACATCTTTCTGCGAGTGATTTTGCTCTAACAGGTAGATTGAGCATAAGGGAGACAGATTGTGAAGAAAATAAATAGGTTGAAATGGCTTTACTTTTTTATTTACTGAATTAAGTGTCCGTGGCTATACACAGCTAATCTTCTTTTGTTTTGTTTTTAGCATTGTATACCTTGAATCAAGAAACTGTATCCCAAGACAGTGGGTGCTTGGTAAAACAAATTAAGTTAGCATACATGGCCTAGTGTGTTTTCGGGTATTAAGAACACCTAATCCCAGGTAAATTCAGGTAGTAGAAAAGCAACAAAGGAGGGTAGCATTTTGGATACAGGATGGACCACCCTTTGCAGATTACCCAAGTCTTCTAAGGAAGCTTACTTGGAGCTCATATACATGAACATGCTAGGCAAGTTAGTGGAGGCACTTGTTCACCAATAAACCATGACTAACCTAGATCTCCTTCATAGTGCTGTTACAACCTCATTGAGCACAGCAAGAGTTATGACCAGATGTTTAGAGGGCAGGAATGAGAGATGGCAAAGGTAAAGGACCCTGGATGGTTAAGTTCAGTCAAAGGCGACTATGGGATTGCAGCGCTCAACTCGCTTTCAGGCCAAGGGAGCCGACATTTGTCCACAGACAGCTTTCTGGGTCATGTGGCCAGCTTGACTAAACCACTTCTGGCACAACAGGACACCATGACGGAAATCAGAGTGTATGGCAATGTTGTTTGCATGTCGAGGTCCCCAATACACCCCAAAGGAAAACACAATTGACACTTAATTTTTGTTTAATTTTTTTGGCATAATTTTGGCCACAACTTTATTCAAATACAGCAATGTGAGTGGTTGCTTAGGCATTGGTAGCACTAACTGCCCCCGCACGGGGACAGCTCTGACATTCGCACCCCCCGCGAAGTCAGGAAGGGTAAGTCACCTGGGGAGAGAGACGGGACTGGGAACCATGCCTCACCTCTCCCCAGCATGCTCCCAGAGGCTTGCGTGGCCCTAGCCCCTTGCCAGGGGGTTTCGGACAAAAGCATGGGGGAGCCCCTGGGTTCCTTTAATGGTAAAACCCTTCAGCAGCAGCAGCATTTTGGAATCCATACCCCTCCACCAGCAGCAGCATTTTGGGGGGCAGGCACAGCCGAATCCATACCCCTCCAGCAACCAATTCCAGACCAATGCCTAACCGCAAACCTTACAAGTTGTGACGATTTGCTACGTGGTAGGCGAAAACCAAGTGGCACACACTAATCAGCCAAATGGCAAAATTCCTACCGGGCCCCTGCCCCAAAGCAGACGACCCCATGACAGGCAATAGCAAGGTCAAGCAAACAGCCTAACATTAGGGAAGGGAAGGCGGGTGATCCGAAGCACGCAGCGAAAGAGGATGTCCGTTGCTGCGTGCCTTGTATTTAACAAATAGGGCTGTCAATCACTAAATGGCAACATCTAAATTTCCCCAGTAACAGCCCGCCCCTGCTTACGAGTTGGCCAAACCATCTGCCCAGAAACAGCAAGGTGTCTTGGAATCCCCAACCGCAACACGTGCTCTCCGTGATGGAGAACACACTTTACCTAAATTCCACTGCTTTCTAGATGACAGATTTGGGGTTGTTATTTTTTTAAAAAACAACACCTAAATAAATAAATAAATGCAAAGCAGCCTTTTCCAATTTGCTTTCCTCTTCTGTCCCTCCCCTCTTCCTTCCTTCCCTCTGTAGACAATGCAAAAAAATGGGCACAAATCACTAGATTACTATCTATGCTTTCCAAATTTGGGTGGTTTTCGCTTCCCTGATACCCAATTTGCTTTGACATTTACTTCACACTACAAAGAAGTTCAGAAACAAAAGCAGTGTAAATTGTAGCTTGAACACTCTCAACCTGATTTATAGAACATCCACAACAACATGGGTTATTAAAGTTTAATATCTAATTGCTTTTAATGGCAGAGTGTTTATAAATTATAAACAATACAGCTGCACCAAAATTTAGGCAACACTTAAATGGGATCTGACACTGAACAAATTTAAAATGCATTGGGATGCTTACTTTTTCAAAACTAAATAAAGACCACACTTTTTAAAAAGTTAGTAGCAGAAAACAAATATTGTTAAATGGCTGATATGCTTCCAACACATAGTTAGTGTTTTGTTTCAAAATATACTTATAATTTAACACGCTCTTCAGCTTGCTTAGAATCTGCATACAATAAATATTCCTACATGAACAATCCTAATAGAAAATTATGAAAGTTCAATGGGCACACTTCCCAACCCTATGCTTAGGATTGCAGCCTAGAGATACTAATAAACGTATTTGAAATTTCAGACCATGGGACAAACAGTGGGGCAACTTACACCTATACCAAACAATGGCTTGCGAAGTCAAACCATGGTTGCAGGGAAAACAACAGATTATGATATGCGATCAACTGCCAAACTAGGAACATGAAATGTTCTTGAACTCTGTTTCACCCTACTCCAGATCACATACCCTTGTTTTCACCCCTCCCCTTTAATATCTCTGTCCTTTTTGCTTATTCTTTCTGCACTATGTGGCCCAGCTCCTTCTGCTATTATTGCCTGATGCTGGAAGGTAGGAGCAAGAAAGTGCCTCTTTAGAACCACACAGTAGACCATTAGAGAGCTTGAAATCAAATTTTGTCCACTGTTCCACCTGCCTTCTCATGGTCTTTGAATGTGAATTGACTTCAGGAATGTTTCAACATAATTTACTGTCCACAAATCACTGCTCCTAGATTTGCAGTGATTTGTTGTGAGTGGGGAGGAGGGTGGGAGAGAAGCCATGAATCTGGTCAGAACGCAATCCTCTATCCTCCATATCTCAGAGGAGATAACATCACCACCTCTGCTATAACAGCACATAAGAATCATCTCTGCTCAAAAAACTGATCTCCTGGTTAAGCCCAACTGCAATTTCTGTGGGTATTGATTTAAGCATAAACATGTTGAGAGATTAACTTGGAGAAAAAGTTACCACCATTGTTGTGCAGCTTGGGGAGCAAGAAGAATGGCATGAAGTGGAATTTGCTGCTGCACATAACTTGGCGAACTCTGGGTGACAAGTTGTTGAGCCTGGCAGCATTTAAGGACCAACTAGCAAAATAAATATGTTTTGTTTTGTTTTTCACATTGATGGGGGGAAAATATTCAGGCTGGCTTTGATGGGGTTTTCCTATTTTATAGTACAAAGACATTGTGTACAGTGGTACCTCGGGTTACAGAAGCTTCAGGTTACGTGTTTTCGGGTTGCGCACCATGCCGAACCCAGAAGTACCGAAATGGGTTACTTCTGGGTTTCAGTGCTCGTGCATGCGCAGAAACACTGAATTGCAACCTGCACGTGCACAGACGCGGCGCTGCAGGTTGCGAACGCTGTGGGTTGCGAACGTGCCTCCCACACGGATCACGTTCGCAACCCGAGGTTCCACTGTATAGGAAATGAAGAGGAAACGGGTTTCACAGCTGGGCAGAGATGTGAACCCTATTCCTACTGGACTAAGTCCAGCATTTGATCCATACACTGTACTACCTTCCGCCACATATTTGATAGTAAGAATTGTGTATGATGGGGCATTGGGAGCCTTCCCAAATGCCTGCTGTGTCAACAATATTGTGTTCTTTTCTATCTAAGACACTTCTCTGCTTTTTTTCCTTCTAGGTGCTCTAGCAATTTGGCATCTTGGTTATATTATATATCAGTATTCACATGCTTAAAAAGTAAATATCAGTGGCACATATAGTTTTCTAGAACACATATTTTATTTGAAACTATGTCCTTTCCTCATCTGCCTTGTGAGTTACTTTATACATACTATTTTATGTATCCAGAAATGGCCTCCACAGTCACCTACGGACACATCATTAAGATTGTGTTCATGGAAGACAACCTTACTCAGCCATGAGCGATCGCCAAAGAAGATGACGACTATTTTATGATATTGAGGACAGGGGAGGGGGAACAGTCGCTGTCAGCTCTTTCTCACATACTACATAGTTGACCAATTGCCCTTGAAGAGATTTCTTTTAATTAATTACTATCTTTCATTGTATGCAGAGAGATCATATTGGCAGAAATTGATTGGGTGTATTAGACACTTGATTTAAAGGTGGAAAATTCTGTTAATTTAAATAATATAATTGATGTTAAAATGTACTGCACCCTGTAAGAATTCATCAGTTTGAATTCAGAGTTCCGGTTCAATGGTATTTTTGCTCAGAATAAAGAACCACAACCTTGTAATGTCAGAGAAACTCAATGAAATCAAGCCCAGGTGGGGGTTGTTGTTGTTTTAAATACACACAAAACAAAACAAATGAATGCTCTTCAGGTCTTTGGATCTTTTCCTAGAGTAAATGCTGCAACAAATTACCACAACATACTTCAGAGTAAATGAGTACTCCAATGCGGTGACAGGATTATTTGTCTATAAATGCTCCTCCCCTCCCCATGGATAGCAGAAAGAAAGAAAGAAAGAAAGAAAGAAAGAAAGAAAGAAAGAAAGAAAGAAAGAAAGAAGACCTATCTGCTATATAAAATTCGAAAATTCTTTGTAGTCTGAGGTCTTTGTGTGTTTACATATATCATCTGTATAAACAGGAAAGCAGTTTCATCCAAAATTCATATACAAGGATCAGCAGACCATGCTGGAGGTTGCAAGTTATTTATGGTTGATGACAATTAATTTCTGTCTTGTAGCAGCAGTTTAACTAGCAGCAGTTTAACTGGAGCAGGGTGAGGTTGTTTAAAGGAAAGGCAATGGCATGAAAGGAGAATAGTATGAAGATGAGGAAAAAAAGAGATTTGGTAGGATGACAGAGTACTGGAAATGGAAAGAAGTGAAAAGTCCATTTTGCAGCATGACCTTCTGACAAAGCCATATTGATCTTCATGCATTCTTAGGGTGACTTCATACATTACACAAAGGCATAGCTGAGACATTCACAAGTAAGGCACAACAAAGAACTGCAGCCAGTCTGTATGGTCCAGGATCATGTTGCTTTTTGAACTATGTTTTTTGCAAATATGTGACTGTTACATATGCACCAACTTACACATGCCCATTAACTGGTAACCATTAATCACTTTATAATACCAGCTACAAGACATTATGGAGCAATCAGGTGATTATACAGTACATGCCTAATGTGAACCATCACCAAAGCTGCTTAACAGCCAAATAGGTGACAAAGAACATGGCCACAGCCCCCAGATAGTTTTCCTGCCCTTCAAGCAATAACATCTGTGTCCATGTACAGACACAGACTGTTTTTCTGTACTAGCTAGTAGCGGTACTTATATCTTTGCACCAGGTAATTAACGAAGCCATTCCACTCACAAAGTCCTCTGTTCTACTAGGAGCTCTGCCCTAAAGGCTTTAGTTCACAGAGGTGTTTTGAAGCCACAGAACCCTTTGAGAACGGGAGTCTTGCTGTGTGCATGGGGGGTCTAGTTCAGACTCGGTCTGCATGTTGCCTGCATATAAAGCAAAGGCTGTGACACACAATAATAATAACAACCCTATAGTCAATGTGTCTAACAGAGCTACATTTAATAACAATAGTAATACAGCAAAATACATTTGTCCTGGTTGGAACAATGCAAAAGTTGGAATTAACTCAAAACAAAATAAGGCTGATTCACAACTCAGTATCAGACAAAATTTACGATATATTTCCTTGGCTCTTCAGTTACAAATAAATAATGTGGTGCGATCCTTGTGGCCGTATTAAATACAAGTCGTATATCTTGTATTCAGTAATAAAGTCTGTGGGAAATATTACAAACTGATAAAATGAAATGTGATAATAATGGATAGAATAAAGGATAGAACTTTCTTTATGTACGCAACAACAGCAGCAAGAATACTCATCGCAAAGTATTGGAAGACACAAGAGCTTCCCACACTGGAGGAATGGCAGATGAAACTGATGGACTATATGGAACTGGCGGAAATGACTGGCAGAATCCGTGACCAGGGAGAAGAGTCGGTGGAGGAAGATTGGAAGAAATTCAAAGACTATCTGCAGAAATATTGCAAAATTAAAGAATGTTAGAGTGATGTTGGATTGAAAATAAGTGGCTTCCAGCTGTACAGGATTTAAAGCTATATATAGATCAAGATTAAGGATTAGGATTAAAAAAGTTAAAGGAAATGGAAATTTGGTTTTTAAGAGGTAAAATTTAATGTTATATTATATTAAGATTAAAGATTGGGATTAAAAAAGAGGGAAAGAAATTGCTGGACAAACAATTTGAACTGGAATACAAAAGAGGGAGGTATGAGGAGGTCCAGAAAATAAGTAAATTTAAAAATGGAGATGAAAAGGTGGTATTGTTTTTAACTGTTTTCTTTTTTGTCTTTTGTTTTTTTGTTTTTTTCTGGATTATGTATTGTGTACTTTTGAATTGTGTATTTCTTTTTTTTATTTTTACGTAATTTTTTTATCGATGTGTTCTTTTTATTGGAAACCTTAATAAATATCATTTAAAAATAAATAAATAATGCTAATCACACCACATAGTGTGTTTCCCGAGTGTTTAATCAGCTTTGCATGCATTGCCATAGCAATCCAAACAACAACTCTGTAATGTAGGCCAGAATTAGTCCCCAATGATATATGGGAGGCATATATGCTCAGGGACATGCAGAGCAGGGTCAGTGAGGGAATCTGGCCTCAGGAGAGTCCCCAAGGCCAGATAGAGAGGACTGTAGGGTTGCATTTGGACTTTGGGTGGGAGATTCCCCACCTACGGAATAGGGAATTCCTCTAGCAGTTAGTCTCAAATGCTGCCTAGGGCAATACAGTGGTACCTCGGGTTACATATGCTTCAGGTTACATACGCTTCAGGTTACAGACTCTGCTAACCCAGAAATAGTACCTTGGGTTAAGAACTTTGCTTCAGAATGAGAACAGAAATCATGCTCTGGCGGCGCAGTGGCAGCGGGAGGCCCCATTAGCTAAAGTGGTGCTTCAGGTTATGAACAGTTTCAGGTTAAGAACAGACCTCTGGAATGAATTAAGTATTTAACCTGAGGTACCACTGTACAGGACCAGGACAATGTAGAGCACCTTTGCCAGTCCCAGGCCTTCAATCTGGATTTGGGCCAGAGAGAACAAGGAAATGAGGAGGCTACAATACAAAGCCTCAAGTGCTTTTTAAAAAATGTACTTTATCTTTTACACAGAGGATAAGTTGTAAGCAAGCACAATTTGCGACATTGCTCAACGAAACTGCAGGTCTATTAATCCTCATCACGGGACACATTTGTTAAGGCATTAACAGATGTTAAGGCATTAGCCTTAGCTTCTAGTTTGCTGGCTTTGTGGAGCTCGAGCCAATATGAGAGAGCTTTAACCTGGCTTTTTTTATCACTGAATTCATGTTGTTGCTCCCATTGGTTGTTTCTTTCTTGAACAGGTTTTTATAAGGGTTTGCAGCGATGGCAGCAGCAGAACTAATTTTGCCTGCCTCTTCACAGCTGTCATAGTATTGGTTGCCTCCTCAGAATGATACAAGATGCAGCAGGCAGCTGCCAAGAATACCCCTGAGGCTGCATGATCAGGCCTCATGGTGCCGAAAAGCATTCCGCACTATGCACAATTAAGCCATGGAGGATCAAGGAACAGCTATACAAATAGATGAGTCTGCAGAGCATGAGACTCTTAATCGCAAGGTTGTGGGTTCAAGCCCCTCATTGGGCAAAAGATTTCTGCATTGCAGGGGTTAGACTAGATGAATCTTGTGGTCTCCTCCAATACTATGATTCTATGATGTATTCTGAAGCTTACCATTACTTCTTTAAAATATATCACACACTTAAACTGAAGTTTCCTCTCATATACACACACAGCCCAGAACACAGAAGTCAGAATGCCTCAAGCTACTGAGTCCTTGGATATCACTGAAAAATCTAGATTGCACAATAGAATTCACTGCTTGCTTCTTAAGGGGAAAAGTGCTCACTTTTGAAATTACTGCCAGCTATTAATGGCCATTTAAATTAAGTTTTCATATTTCAGATATGTCACACAAACCGTACATCTTATTTTCCCCCCAAAACAAAACAAAACTGTGTAGTATTTATCATATCTTTGAACACTATATTTGTTAGAAGTATTTCCAGTACACTCCCAATTTGGTGTTAATAACTGAACGTGATTTATGTGTTATTTAACCATGCTTCCAATTCATCAATAAAGGTGCTAAATAGCATTGGGACTAGCATTGATCCTTAAAGCACCCCACTGGATAGCTGCCCCCAAACCATTCATCAATCCTGTTGAAATCTGAATAAACTTGCATTCCTTATGCTCATAGCCAAATAGGCTGGGGGTGATTTTTCAAGGAAGGCTTTGAGGAGCAAATTATGCAGTCTCTTCTTCTACTTACTCTGACTGCTAGTTTCAGCATCAGACAAGTTAAACATTAGTCTCAGGAAATCATCCCATTTCAAAAGCTGACCCTGCCTCAAAGAAGGGCAAAGTAACCCAAGAAACGTGAGATGGAGAACTGGTACAGGTACAGCTTTGCAGTGAAGTCCTAGTCATGTGTATTCAGAAATAGGCCAAAGGCTGCAATCATATAGCCTCTTGCCTGAGAGGAAACTCATGTATAGGACTGCACTGCAAGTCCCAATGGCATCAATGGCATTCAAATACATGCAGACTTTTATTAAGTGGCATCTTTCTGTTGATCTGTCTATGACTGATGCAACTTCTAATGCATGACCCAGTTTATAAAGCACATTTGACATTTGTGTCCTATGAACTCCAAAACCATTGTTTTTAAATTTAAAAACAATTTAATTAATTTCTTCAAATATATATATATTTAATGCAGTTGGTCAAGTATTCCTCAAAAAAAAATCTAAAACAGCCTATTTTGTTTTATGCAATAATCTTTACAAGCACAAGTAACAGATCATGCTTCTGCACATTTATATAGGCAGGATTATTCCTTCTGAATGCAGCAGCATGGCTAAAAAAAATATAAAAGTGCATTTTCTTCTTATCAAAGGTGCTCAGTGTGAGAGAGAAAGAGATTTGCAGTGTGGCGAAGTAAATAAGCAAAGAGAAAATAGCACTCGGTTTCTCTTGAGGTTTGTTTTCCCACACACACAAATTGCAAATGACATCCAAGGGACAAAATTAGGTACAATTATCTTTGCCCAAGAGCAAGCAGATGGAATAGATCACCTTTTAAAGACCCCTATAATTATAGGATTTTTGATCCTGCACTTAACCAACCAAATTGGAATTGCTATCATTAATGTACAAGACACATATGGAATGGGTGACCTTGAAGAGGTCACACATAATGTGGAATGTTATTATCTGTCATGAATGAGACCTGACACACACACACACACACACACACACACACACACACACACACTACCACCCAACTATATACCATTAGGTTTTTATACTAAAATGGGTTATAAGCTTTCAGCCACAAATCAACACATGCTAAAATTCATGCAAACCAGTTGGAGCATTAAAGCAGCATACGTATATAAAATGGGGGAATTTTCTGCACCTCAGACCTCTTTCTGATTTTTAAGAGTGCTAGTTTTGCAAGGGACTAAACCTTTTCCTGTTATATGAATCTACAGCACTAGATTCAAAGTTTTACTACTAAGTACAAAGCCTGATGCGGTTCTGGACCAGGGTATCTGAACAGCTGCCTCTCCCTCTACATCCCACCTTGTTCACATAGATAAAGGTAGTTTTACATGCCCCTGTGACAAACCATGCTTTGACCCAACCGCTTGCGTTTTAGCATTACCACACCAGTGTTCTGGATTTTTCTTCTCTTAAAAGGAAGGCTGCTCCGACGTCGTTACAGCTGATGTTTGTTGAAAAATGTTACTTGTCTCCAAAGTTTTCCCAATTTTATCTTACTTATGCAGTTATTCATTCCTGTTGGAGTGTCTTTTTAATGTCTTAAAACTGCTTTTATGATCTGGATTACGTTTTATATTCTGTTTGTGTACTCCACTTTTAAAGTTGGTTTCTTTTTACAATAAATTTTGGATTTCTTATATTTTATTGTCTGCTGGAGATTTTTTTAAACTGAAGATTCTAAGCTGCTTTGGGGACATCATCATCATCATCATCATCATCATTATAATTGTTATTATCATTATTTTATTTATCCCCAGCCACTCTGGGCAGCTTACAACAAATATAAAAGCATAACCAAACATCACACATTGAAAACTTCCCTATACAAGCAGCCTCAAAGCTGTTTTTGCTATCAAAGTTGTGGAGTGGAGATTTGGAAGGAGCAAAGATCCAGGAGACAGGGCAGGAAGAGGCAGGACAGGTCTTTCTGAGGAATGCCAAAGGTTCAGAGCAACAGAGGACCTCTGCAGCTGGATCAGGCCAGTGGCTCCTCTGGGACAGCATCCTGCTTGCATAGTTGCCCCAAAGGGAAGGAGGCCCAGAACAGCACCGGACTGTGGCAACCTCTGCACAGCACTATTCTTCAAAAAGCAGGGTACATTAAAAACACACACCAGATGAATGACATTTTTTTTCTTACCTGTGAAGCCATGTGGGCACACACACCTAATTTGTGGCTGCAACTTTGTCTGGCTTACATCAACGCAAGTAGCCCCAGCATAGCAATTGTCTGGGTAAATTAAGCAGGAATTTTCCACAAATTGACAAAATTCTCCTGTCCATCCAGGAGCACAGAGGCACTAGAAAGAAGAAGGGAAGCTTGACTAATATTGCATATGACATTATCATGCAAAGTAGAGGCACAGATGAATTGATTTATGGTGTCTATAGTCAATTAATAAACTTTGCATGAGTCCAAACATATTACACAGAAAATTTGCTGATTGATTTTACATAATGCCCAAATCAGTTCGTTAGCAAATGGAATCGAGAAAAAAGAGTGCATTGCAAAATGACTGAGGCTGCAATGCTAATGCTTCTTACCTTGGAATAAGCCCCGCTGGATTCAATAGGACTTACTTCTAAGTAAATATGATTAGGGTGGCAATGTAAGGGAAGCATTTCAATGGAAAACCTAAATGAAAAAATGCATTGTTGTGCCACGGTATATAAACCTGCATGCTACGAATTCTGTGGCCCATTCACCTGCTCAAAAAACAACAACACACAAAACCCCCCAGAAAACATGGAACACAACAAGAAGTGCAAAAGAAATTACTATAATCTTCTTCACCGGATTTTTGCACAGTTCAAAGATCCACTCTCAGTGAAACCACGGATTTCAACTTAATAGATTCTCAGTGTTTTTAGATAGGAAAGTTTCCTCATATTGATGCTACAAGGTCTCACCCCCTCTTCCTCAAAATTTGGAAAACAAGCAGGACTTTGCCAAACATCAGATCACCTGAACGTTTTGGACGTTGTGAACGTTTCACAACAGCCATACTCCTATATTTTGACACCTCTCCATAAGTCCCATGGAGTGTTCTATAGCTACCTGCTACACATCACTGCCACAAAGTGTTCCACATAGTGTAGCTTTGTGTCCCACAGCTGGGAAAGGGGGGTAGAAAGAGGATGGACAGGGTTAACAGCCCACAGTTTTTATAGCTGATAGTTCCCAGAGAATTTGGTATCGAATGAGTGGAGACCCCAATATTAATGGCAGCCCATTCAGTTGGATGAGGCAGGCCATTCTGGAGAGGAACTCTAGTTTAGAAGAACCAGTACTACTGATGGCCCCTTCTGCCAGCTTCCACCAGTCAAACATGTAGATGGGCTGGCCCTTGAGCTCATACATCTGAGCCACCTTAGCATTCTGTCTGTGTTTACCTTCTGACTGGGATGTTTGCCAGATGCACAAGAGACAGAGCCAGTTGTGTTATGACAAAACGCAGCAACATAAGAACAAATTCTAGTGAACAACAAGACAACACATTGCTTGTTATGAGGAAGGCATACCAGTTGAAATTCTTTCCCTTGCCTATCAACTGATTCTTGGTCCACAGCAAATTGTGTGTGAGAGAGAAGGGTGGGTAAGAAAAAATAAGCTGTGAATCACACTTCTAGTCTCCCCAACTATTTTGTTTGGTGCTGTGCTCTGTAAGTTTTGCTTCAAATCTCCTTTCTTCTGGCTTCTCAACTAGCTGTCCTGTGTCCTTATCTTTCTCCTCTGCAGATGAAAGGAACTCGCAATGTGTGGCTTGCTATTGATTTCTCTCCATGATTATCAGCATGATGGTTCTGGGAACTTTGTGTATCAATTATTTATCTTATCCTCTTTATGTCAGCTCCTATATTGATGATCATCTTTCTTAATTATCTGGAAGCAGGATTTAACAACCTATGAATTGCATCCTGTTATTATCTACTCAAGGTATATAGTAAGCCCCACTGAGGATGAGAAGTAATAATAGAAGGTTTCAAAGAGAAGTTAAGAGTATTGATCCTGGTTTCAGATAATTTCAGATAAAGCAATGGGGGGTGGGGAGGTGGAATCTTGCTAATATTTTAATCAACCCAGCTATTCTTCCTATTAATTTAACCTTCCCATGTCACCAAATAGATTTGGAAACAATTTCCACATAGGAAGAGACTGCATACTTGAAACAGTTCACTTCCTATATTTATAACTTGACTCAGCCCAGGTTTCATTTTGCCCACAAGACAGTTTCCCTTAAACCACGCCCATCTGCCCTACACCTGACATCCCAGGCAGCTTTAAGGCACCTGATTGGGCTTTGTCAAGGGAGGCTTGCTGTCATCGGCAATCAGCTGATTGGTGATGACAGCGAGTCTGCTGGGATCTGATATCCTATTGAGCTCATCAAAGGGAACTCCACAATACAGCCAATCCTGGCAGAAGGTGGAATGTGAAGACTGCACCTATCTACTGATAGGTGCTAAATTCAAGTTCGGTGGGTGCTGCTGCACTATGAAGTTCCCCAGGGATGGCTCCTTGCACAAAGCCCTCCACAGCACTTTGAAGTAATCAGCTGACTGGCAGCACTCCAAAGCACCATGCATAGGTCTTTGCTAGCCCTATGCAACCTGTCCTATTTGGCCCGCTAGCAGTAAGAGAGACAAGGATCTTGGCAGCTGTCCAGATTCAGTTCTCCACTCCTACAATAGCTGATGATGAGGTAAGTTGCACAGACAATTGTAGAATGTTTAAACGATTCTTGCAGAGCCAGTTAGCCACATTTTGTCACAGAAAAGGGACTAATTAATGTCAGGTAACGAAACTGGCAGTGACTTTGAGCTTTCACTGTCACCCCAGTTCATCCTATCAGCAAATTCAAATAAATGCAGCAGGCAAAATTAATGGCAGTGTCAAACTGGCCTCAGAGATACATACTGTTGGTGCCGTCAGTAAGCACATAGCAACAGGAGGAACTGTAAAACTGCTTTGAAAGTAAATAAATTCAATTGTGTATTTGAAACCAGCAACATGAAAATGGCAACTGAGAGTAGCAGATTTGCCCAGCACTACCACTAAAATATTGTTGAGCTTCTTGCTTAGCTGGTAGAGATGTTTGTAAATATTCATAACAATTTTCTCACTCTAGCCAACTGCTTTAAGATGCATTATGCCAAATATAGCAATTATTTGTTCATTTGGGGTTTATTTTAATACTTAGAAAACAAATTTTGACTGAAGAAGCACAGATGGCATTCAAATATTCTAGCACCTTATTTGCTGCCATTTAAAGAGGAAACTTTTGTTAAGGCCAGATGATGTTTCCTTTGAATGTGATTTTTTTGTTTTGTTATAGATTTCTCAGCAAGATATTTACTGTTTTCTCAGCACCCACAGCTCCTTAGAATCACACACTGTTGTATGCAATGTACAGCTACAGTGAATGTTCAGTCAGTGGAAGGAATTCTCCTTGTGCAATGGAAATTTATCCACCTCTCTTCCCAATGCCAGCCCCTTAAATCTTGTCTAGAGGTTCCTCAAAGCATTGGGAGCAGAACTGAAAGCCAATTTTGGGGGCACAGGGCACACTGCAGAAAGGAAGGGAAGGAAGACCCATTGCACAAGAAGAACTCATTGGAGGCAGCTTCCACTAATAGGACTCATTAGCTGATTTCCACCCACTATATTGAAATGCTTTATCTCAATGGTTTCAGCCAGATTTCTGGGAATAAAGGGCAATTAACCACTTTCCAAGTTTTTACAAAGTCCTATTTATTAGGTTTTCATGATTTTCAGGTCATGCAGACATGGCTTATGCTTCATTGCAGCAGTGGGGTCTGTGAGGCGCTTTTGGTCAAGCCATGGTCATTCACATCACACCTGACATCATATATGATATCTAGTGTGGGGCAAATAAAGATGTGGCTCAGTTGGATTTCAAACTGTGCAGACAAAGGAAAAAGAGCTACCTAACATCACTGTGACTGGCAGGTGGGTGACTCCACCCACCTGTCAGACTTTGCCTGCAGACATTGGGGGAGATAACTTCTCCAGCTCTACCCTATTAGATGGTTGCTATCTATTGTAGAAGTGGAGGGAACAATGATCTGGGAAAGCGTGTTCTCCTTCATGGAGAGCACGTGTTGCAGTGGGGGCCGACAGGACACTCCAAAGTTGTGGGGCAGGCTAATTGATTGTTGGCCATTGATGCGATTGGGCTTCCCTTGTTGTTGGGAAGAAGTTAATGTTGCCATTTGTTGATTGACAGCCAGAAATGCTAAAACTCCCTGCACAAGGCGTAGAGCTTCCTCTTTTCGCCCCGTGCATCGGATTGCCTGTCCCCCCTCCCTATATTTAGGGTTGTTTGCTTTGACCTTGCTATGCCTGTCGTGGTCATCTGCTTTTGGGGCAGGGGCCCGGTAGGAATTTTGTCCATCTGGCTGATTGGCTGGGGCCATTTGGTTTTTGCCTACTGCGTAGCAAATCATCACAACTTGTAAGGTTGCGGTTAGGCACTGGTTCTATGGTTTGGTTGGTTGAGGGGCATGGATTGGCTGTGCCTGCCCCTCTAATGCTGCTGCTGCTGCAAGGGATTCCGTTAAAGGAATACAGGGGCTCACTATTGCTTTCGTCCAACCCTCTCAAGGGGCTAGGGCCACGCAAGAGCCCCTGGTTCCATTTGGGGAGGGCTGAGGGCAGGTTCCCTGCTCCGTCGCTGCCCCCAAGTGTATTCCCCTTTTCTGACTTTCGCATCGTGTGGAATGTCAGTCTGTCCCCCATGGTGGGGGCAGATAGTCGCAACCAATGCCTAAGCAACCACTCACATTTTTGTATTTTAATAAAGTTGTGGCCAAAATTATGCCAAAACCCTTAAAATTTCTGTGTGATGTGTGAGTATTTGGGGTGGCCCTGGGGACCTCGACACACAACAAGCTAAAGTCTTAAGTTTGCAAGCAATTTCCCCAAAGGTTCATTTATGTATTACCCTAAGCCTTCAAAGAGTCCACCATTTTAATGCAAACCTGCTTAATCTGCATCCCCCTAAAACAATACGTAAACTGAAATGCAGCTGTCCTTTAAAATCTGCAGTTTTCTGAATTTTGCAATGCAGTTCTCCAACCAAATATTGCATACCAAATATGTGTACATCAGGAAAATTGCACACTAAAATACTGATGAACTTGTGAAGACTTCTTAAATGGCAGAATTTAAGATTAAAAATAAACTTGACCTGGGAAACGTGAAACAGTGAGAGAAAAAGGAGTTTTCAACCGCTCCCTGTGGTAAGATGGGGCCCCTAGGTTCAAGGCCAGAGACCAGGAAAAGCTCTGTGCTCTGTCTCCAAATGTATGAGGGGAGTGAGAACACTCAGAGGCCTTGTCGTGGAAAGTCCCATACAGCCATTATCAGTAAAAATGAAACAAAACTGTATCAGTGGAAAGCAATTTAGTCAGAGCCTGTGATTATACTCCATTTTTAAATTCCCACTGGAAGACTATAAGGTAAAGAAAAGGACAGACAGACTTCCCTTGGGAGGGAATAGGAAAGCCTTTTCTCTTGTAACGTGTAATTTCCCATGGCATGGTAGCAACAGCTGTATTTCTCACAAAATATACTTAAGAGATAAGCAAGTAAAACAAGATTAAGCATCCTTTTGGATTTCAGCAGTGATTATCCTCAACAGGCCAAGGCACTTCCAGTTTTACAGCTGTTGAGAAGCATACTGAAGTTCATCGATAGCATGCTCTCTGGCAATAATTGGTAAATCAATATCAACTGGTAGAAGTTAACACAGTAGGATTTCATGAAACTGAAAGATCTTTTAGCTTTATCTTCTGTTTATCAAGTAGTTCATCTGTCCAATCAAGACTGTGTTTCCCCCACGGTTTCTCAAAACAAGGATTAGTTAAAACAAATGGACATCTAATTTTCCAAGCAGCAGCCAATTTAAGGTTTTAACTCCTCACTCCTTAAGCAAAACCACAAGCAAACTTTCTTTCAACTTGGTCTTCTTCTGGCAGTCCCACTGCCAGAAGAAGACCACCAGTTTACATTTGTATCAATTGAATTCCTTTTATTTTGTTTATGTATAAACCACCCATTCATATAAAATATAACATTGGTGTACAGGAACAATGCAAAATAACTGGCTCATCTTTAGAAAATTTGAACAACAGAATATGTCTATCAGCATAAAAAGGTCTTTAAGGGACGTCTGAAAGTTAGTAGTAAGTGTGCCTGCCAAATCTCTACTGGAAGAACATCCCATAGCGTGGGACTAGCAACACCAAATGCCTGACTTCTAGCTGAAATTAGTTGGGCTTCTGAAACATAGGGGGCAACTAACAGCACTCATCTAGATGATCTTTTTGATCAAACTGGGTTATAAGGGTTTGGGTAATCTTTAAAATATCCTGGACCCAAACTGTTCAGGTCTTTGTACATTAATATTTAAATCTGACCAGGTTGCATATGGGCAGCCATTGCAGATGTTGTAACAGAGGTATTGCGTGCTGTAGCATTTTCATGCTTGTTCACCCAATTTGAAGAGATCATTTTCAAGTTCTTCACAATCCCTGCCCCCCACTTGAATAATGTGATGCAATCAGCAAACTTGGTAACTTCACTGTCCACTGCTATCTCCATCTTAAGGTTCACAAACATGTGAAAAGCATAGGTTCCAAGACCAATTCTTGTGGGGTCCACTTTCTATGTCCCTTCACTGGAAGAACTGTCTATTTATTCCAGTGTTGTGTTGTCTGTTCCTTAACATGAATGGACCTTTCTTCTTACCCTGTAACTGTTAAGCTTACTCTTTATCCATCTTTGGTGATGGATTTTATCAAAATATTTTTGAAAGCCTAAATACACAATGTCTGCTTCAACTCATCTATCCATATGCCTATCAGCATTCTCAAAGAACTATAAAAGGAGGATTAGACAGGACCTCCCTTTGAGGAAGCCATGCTGGTTGGCAGTGGTGAATAAAGCAATGAAGGCAGTAACAATCTCTTGACAATAGTACGGCAAAAGCCACCACAGCCACGGAGCTCCCCTAACCTTGCTCCAATCCCCACCCAATAAGACAGCCCCACAGAGGGTGCCACTACTTCTCCACCCAACCCCCATATGCCACCATTATTCTTCAGCAATACAGTGGTACCTTGGGTTACATACGCTTCAGGTTACACACTCTGCTAACCCAGAAATAGTGCTTCAGGTTAAGAACTTTGCTTCAGGATGAGAACAGAAATCGTGCTCCAGCGGCCCAGCGGCAGCAGGAGGCCCCATTAGCTAAAGTGGTGCCTCAGGTTAAGAACAGTTTCAGGTTAAGAACAGACCTCCGAAACTTAACCCGAGGTACCACTGTACTCGCTTTTCTTCTATACTTGGTAGATCTGTCCTGAATAAGGCTTTCCACAGGGTTTCCCATTAAAAAAATGTTAAGGTAACTAACCTATAATTTCCTATCTGTGGACCTCTTCTTAAAAGGTGGTGTTATATTGTCCACTTTTCAGTCCATAGAAAAGCCTTAAGGGCAAAGTACATGCGTTTGTTAGTTGTGAACATGCTGACCTTCAAAGTTCCATTCCATGGCCACAGAGTAGGCTCAGCCCTTGTTGAGTCCCTCCTCCTTAATGTTTCTTCCTATTGTTGTTGTTTAGTCATTTAGTTGTGTCTGACTCTTCATGACCAGAGCACACCAGGCACTCCTGTCTTCCACTGCCTCCCGCAGTTTGGTCAAACTCATGCTGGTAGCTTCGAGAACACTGTCCAACCATCTCGTCCTCTGTCATCCCCTTCTCCTTGTGCCCTCAATCTTTCATCAGGGTCTTTTCCATGGAGTCTTTTTTTCTCATGAGGTGGCCAAAGTATTAGAGCCTCAGCTTCACGATCTGTCCTTCCAGTGAGCACTCAGGGCTGATTTCCTTCAGAATGGAGAGGTTTGATCTTTTTGCAGTCCATGGGGCTCTCAAGAGTCTTCTCCAGCACCATAATGCAAAAGCATCAGTTCTTCGGCGATCAGCCTTCTTTATGGTCCAGCTCTATTTTGGTACTTCTGCAAACCTTGGGGTTTCCCTGAGCCTGCTGAAACCTCACTCATGTATGGGTAGTGCCATTTTGGTTTCATAAACGGCAGCACTCACAAAATTAACATCAGAACAGTAAAAATGAGAGCAAATGTTTTTCAAGGTATACTAAAACGTATGCCTGTGAGCACGACCCTTCAATTCACTGAAATTATTTCACTTGCATGAATGCATTTTATAACACACAGTGCATGGGCTATATGTAAATATGCAGCCAGGCACCCTCCAGATGAAAAAAAGAAATGAGATTAAAAACAAAGGGGGGACCTAAAGGAAATAAGAAAAGGGTAGCTGGGCAGCGTTTATAAATGGCATAGAAAGACATCCTTAAAGTTGGTGGATTAAGGCAAGTGCAGCTGCCTACAGCCCCAGATAAAGATGCCACATCAGGGACTGTCACAGAGAAAAAAGAACCAGGGATAGTTTAATCCTGGGTTGTTTGTGTCTCCTTGTGCTCTGTGTTTCAGCACAATATTCATCCTCAACAAAAACACCGATAATTCGTGCCAAGTCCTTTAATCCTCTTCTTCATGCTTCTCCTACTTTGTCTGACCGGCATTATTTGTCAGTCCCCAAAGGCCTGTCATGTTGGCTTCCAAGCATATATTGTATCCCACTAGTCTATTCTCTCAGGCAAAGAAACTCTCAGCCTTCTCTGTGCCAGCATGTTTAGCTGCATCTCTTCAGAAAGTTTCTATGCCGACATCTTTCACGTCCTAATTGAGGAGCATGCTTTTGGAGGCTGTTTTTATTTTTAAAGTGATAACGCCCATCGTGCAACCTTATTGCCTAGGGTCATCACATTTTTTAAAAAGAGTTTTGCCTTCAGTTCTGGGACATGTTTTGCTTTCTTTTTGTTAGAAGCTTCCGTTGTGATTTTCATTCTCGCCTTTCTTGGGGCGTGCTTAACTTGCATGCTGATAACAGCATGCTTCTTGCACCATGCTGGATGACAGGCATTCACCTAGATGATTTAAGCCACTTATACCTTCTATATCTCATACCATAATTAATTTTATTGTCTGATGCAAAAGGGCTTGGGACATAAACAACTGAGGAAAGCGGGGGATAAAATATATGCCTCTGTTTTGCTGCTATTGTTACAACATCCCTACAGGATAAAATATAATCAGAAAGGAAAAGGAAATAGAAATGGAAAAGGGCTGGGGGGAGATGGGCAAAACCACCAGATTTGTCCTCTCAGCATTTTCCACTAAGTGAGAGCAAACAAGCTAAAAATATTAATTTTAAGATCAAAGTGTATATATTTGGCTGAATTACACAGAAATGGGTATATTATGAGAACTTCACCTTAAAATGCTGGACTTTTTAATTTTTTTTAAAAAAGATGACTTTAACAAAAATTCACAGATTGATGTGGAAATCTGGATACATGAATGGAAGATTGGGAAAAAAAGAAAGTGAGTGAAATACAAACTGACATATTTGCCCATCCCAACCTGTGACGTGCCATGATTTATCCCAAGAACAGGAGAACATAGGACACTGCAGCCTTATACCACACCCAGTTTTTTCTCCATCTAGTCTAGTCTCGACTGGCAGTGGTTTTCTAGGGTCTCAGAAAGTGGTCTTTCCAATCACATACTCTCTGCTCCTTTTAACTTGAGATGCCATGGAACCTTCTTTGTGCAAAACAACTGCTCTGCCACTCAATTGTGTTCCCTCCACCCTGGATCCCTGATAGAGCCAAGTCTGAATACGGGAGTGTTCCATTAAAAGTGCTTTGAGATGTGCATCATTTTGCATCTCACTTTTAGTGATTTTTTTCAGATGCCACATTTCATCGGGACCTACTGGATGATTTCCCTGGCCTAAAAAGCTCACCAGACGGAAAGAGAGTGAAAATAAAACACTTGGAAGAAAATAGTGGGGATGACAGCGCTGTTTCTCAATCAATCACATTGTTGGTTCTGAATCATCAGTGTTCTTGCAGTGCAAAAGCAGATACAATGGGATAGCCTGCCTGCTCAGCTTCCAGATTCAGAAGTCACAGTGAAACATCAGTTCCAAGTTGATGGATGGGCACAGTCTGTACTTGAAATCAGGGATTGGGGGGAGTGCTTTTCTGGGGGTACTCAAGGGTACACAGTACTGGCACCTTTTAAAAAAATGTTAAAAGTGTGACACTTACTGTAACAACTTCATGGTGAGTACCGGCACCATTTTTTTCTTAAGAAAAGAGGAAGAACTGGATTGGGGCAACAATTGAAAATGGGACTCAGACCCCCACCAGGTCCTATCCAAATGGTTTATCTCCTGCCAAAACCATTGGATAGGACCCAGATACCACCATCACCCAGAATACAGACCTGATCCAAAATCACTCCGTTTTATTCCATCCCTATCCTGTGTTTTTGCCACTCTTTAATTTCTAAAAGTTGAGCACACATCAGGAAAGAAAAGTTCCAAAAAGACTTATTGTCAAGCTGTTGTGCAATCTGCTTAATTCCTTACAATTTGTTTGATTAAGTGATTGACAAAGTTGCTGACTTTTCTTCGGTAATAATGCTACAATCCATTCAAATGTATTTAGTGGAATGAATATTATGATACAAATGTGATTTCTATCTAAGTGGGCATTTGGCATTGGTCCACAAATTAGCCATATCTTCTAGCAAGGCTAAAAACTGTTGTCCAGTTATTTGATACAGTTTAAAATAGAATCCCAGAAAGGAAGCAATAAAAAATCCATATTACTAGAGTTAATACTTCTTGCATTATTGACTCGAGTATATAGAAAGTACATAAATGTGTTGCTCTCACTTGACTCTCAGGGGATGAAATACATATTTCTAAGGCTCTGGTTGGCTGAGGTTTTTATATTTTTGAATTCATTTACCATATTTAATTACTTACACTGAATCCTCCAATTATATTGAGACACAATCCTTCATTCAGACAGATGATGCTGAGCAGACTGCAGTAGTCAATTACTTCCTCACAGTTCCTTCCAGTATATCCTGGCATGCAGCTGTAAATACACCAGAAGATTTCAGAAGACTAGAATTTCAAATTGCTAATTCCATTTAATTAGCTTCTAGAGATCCACCAAACAATGCCCTTCCAGCAAGAATACGTTTCCTATTTTTTGTGCAAAATGTAATAAAAATGACAACACATTCATGCCACCTACCGGCAGTCACTTAGCCAGTTTAGCTTCATTTTGGTAAATAATGATGGGTTTTGTCTTTTTATCCATTGAAGTCCTTCTGGAAGCTCAAGAATAAAATCAACCTTGAGCTACACAGATATTCAACAGCAAACTCTGCACAGCAGCTTTAAGAAGCTATTATAACAGATGGTTCTGTTACTGAGAAATAATGACAAATGAGGTTTAGAACAGTTAGCTAATGATCATTAAACAATGGATATGCTAACAGTGGTCAATAATGACTCACAATAACTTGAGGAAACAATAGTGCAAGCTTCAGCAATGGATAAAGGCATACCCATTGTTTTATTTGCTTAATTATAGCGATATATTTTCTATTAAGAAGAAAATAACATTTTGCTCTCTGGTTGCTCATGAGGTCCAATTTATGAAAATGATTCAGCTGTTTTTATCTGTGGCATTGTGGTGTGGCCAATACCCACTGTTAGGAAGGTAATGCCTCCCTCTCTCAATTGTCCTGCTGGTTTCAGACATTATTGTGAAGGATTTGCAGTCAAACCCAACAATGCTAGCTAGTATGTGAAGGAGTTAAGGTCCACAGAGTTCTAAATTGCTAGAGTAGGGTCAGTGAGAGACAGGAAGTAAAGCTTTCTCTTCCTGCTTTCTCTCTCTTTCATGCCATGTGAGCAGACAAATATACCTGGGCTTTGCTCCGAGTCCAGACTCCACATTTAGAGATTAACTTTGTATTTTGTACTCAGTAAGCTTTTACCTGTGTTAACTTTGCTGTAGCATTGGCTAAAGCATGAATGAGACCTCAGATTATGTAAGGAAAGTATTTAAACTTACTAAAGTTTGTAGTCTATTCATTGTGAAGCGGTTAGAGACAGGGGAGCAACAGAGTGCATTGTAAGCATCCAAAATTGGATATTTAAAGGTCTAATAACCTATATCACATATAGGTTATATCACATATACAACACATATCAATTGCTTTTTCTTTACCATTCTAGCTGAGTCCCATAACTGTTTGCATCGCCCGCTAAAACATTGGCATTCAGGAGGGTGGATGCTATATTAAATTCAAGCCTGCACATGATATAAAGACCAAAAATATGAAATTTGGATACAAACTAGTCATACATCACAGCTGAAGTGGGGAAAATTAAATTGAATCTGTTTGGTTCTATGTTTAGAATAGGAAACGACTGTTTCCAAATGACAAGCAAGAGTAGGCTGATAGCAACTCAATAGGGTGATGGATATAGGTAGCAAAATATCTTCAGAATGAGCACTGGTAAGTGATCAGCTATTGCTAAAACCAGACAGCTGGAACAAAATGAACGAGGCTATAATTTGTAGGGTTTTGAAGAAGAAAAGAAGCATGATGCAAAACACTGCAGTGTCACATTTAGCAATGCCAAGCAAATGTGAGCAATCTTTTATGATTTAGGGCTCCTTGAATGCGCTGTATACAGAGATGGAAAATGGTGCCCTTGATATGGAATGGCAGTAAGGCAGGTAACACTGTTCTTTGGGCTTTGTATACACTTTCTCCCTGAACTTGCTTAGGGCTTGCACACATAGAGCAGCAAGGGTGTGTCTCACAAAGTTCCTAAACCAGGCTTCCTCATCCCTGGCCCTCCAGATGTTTTTAGCCTACCACTCCCATGATCCCCAGCTAGCAGGACCAGTGGTCAGGGATGATGGGAATTGTAGTCTCAAAACATCTGGAGAGCCGAGTTTGAGGAAGCCTGTCCTAAACATATCCTTCTGTAAGCTGCTGAGTATGCATGAACCAAGCAGCCAAATCATCAAATCCAGGGGTAGGAGGAGTGAACAGAAGTCTGGATTCAATCCCCTGCCAACTCTCAACAGCCTGTTTGCTGCTACTGATGGCTATCTGACTGGGCACTATTATTAGTAGTATTTATTAAATTTTTATACTGCCTTTCATCTGAAGATCACAGGATGAAGATCACAGGGCAGTTAACAATATGCTTTTCCTCAACAGCCCAATTCTGAACATGGTTACACTTGGACAGCTGCAATTACCTGTAAAGTTGAAGGATTCAATGGTCAGCTATTAGTTCAGCACATCCTTGTGGTCTACTTCTTCCTTTTTTTTTTTTTTTTTTTGATTTTTATTCCAGAATGCAGCTATAAACTAGAGCTGAGATCTGCAATGAGTTGCTGCTTTGTTACCACTGTGAAATGGGAACCAGTAAAATAGTGTTCCTCATTTTAAGGTGTAATTATGAGGGGAACTTAGAACTCCAACAACTGTGGCAAAAGTCAAATAGGGAGATTTTCATAAATATCCCTACTTGCAGTCAAGCTGTAATAAATACTTTTTTTTAAAAAAGTGTGTGTAAGAGAGAGCAACAATTTATTTATTTATTGGGGGGGAGGACAACCACCAACATTATTGAGTTGTTATAATTCTTCAGTGAATTGTTTTAAATCCAAAACTATTTAAAGTTCAATCACAAAGAAATGTGCTGTGAAGAGGAATTATGACTCTGGCAATGAATATTTAAGCAATAATAAATGTCATTGAGGCAACTTCCTGGCTGTTAAAAACAAGCTGTAAGAATGCCTGAAGCAGAACCAACGGCATGTCAACAAGCTTTTTCAGCAATAGGCAGGCCCTGCACACTCTGGGTGGGGGAAAATAATAATTATAGCCTGCTGCAAATTAATGTCCAAATCCATGGATGAAACAATTATCCAAACAAGTTAAGGTAAAATATCTGAATCTGGCAATGATCAATGGAGGGAAAATAGAATTCCATTGAATTGCAGCTTTAGACTCCTTTTTTTCAGATCAGGCATCAAGTGTCCTTGCTTTCTTTTCTTACAGTGTATTTACAAACATAAACATTATAATATTAACACATTTTTTCATTTTTTTTAAAAGCCATACTTTTCAGAGTGCTTTTCTGCCTGAACCCCTGGAGGGTTACTGTCCATCATGGTTGACGATAGATGAAACAAAGACCTGATTTAGTATACTTCCATTACCTATATACCTAAACGCGACTTTGGATACACAAAAAATTTCGTGGTAATGTGTAGTTTTGCCCTGAGTTAGCAGTTCAGCAAGAACACCTGGAAACTCTTTGAGATTGAGGTCTTTGAGATTGAGGTTGCTTTTATCCTCTTTGCTATTTCTCCATGTGCATTATGAACATTTCACATTGGGATTCTGTTCATACTATGGGCTGTATCCAACACAACCACATCCATCAAACACCTGGGCTTCATATGTGTTGCCATCCTTTTCAGAACCACAGATTCCTAATATTTTGCTTTCATTAATTCTCTTAAAAAGGTGTTTGTTTACTGCAGTTGAAAAATGCACCACAGAACCCACTTTAAGGGAGCCAAATAAAAGTCAAGTAAGTGTGAAGAGTACAAATTGTACTTCTTAATGGTGTGAGGAAATAGCCTATAAATCTGTACAAAAATGGAATTAGTTAACCATATACCTGGTTTCCTTCAGATATGTATGTATATATATGCACAGGACTATTTTTAACATGGTGCTTGATGAATTAGATGGTAAATTATTTTTATAGGCCTGTGAATTAAGAATATGTACCTACATCTTTCCAGTGCTCATTTTCTAGAAGAAGAGGGAACTCACCATGAACATTGCCCTTGTCCTCCTATAATGACAATGACACCCACCTGAGAGGTGCTGGAACTCAGTTCCGGTGAGTTCCCACTGAAAAAAAAGCCCCACATCCACTTTTCAAAGTTGTTTTCATACACACATGGAACAGGATGCCTGGCATTCTACCTCCTTCTGCTAGAATCTGGAGTCAGAACAATATGCTTTATCTTACAAAATTCATGATGAAACAATGAAAAGCTTCTTCCAGGCTTTAGCTTTTAGTCTTTCATCTCCCCCACCACCTAAAACAAAGGCCAGTTTCACATACCACATCACTGCTAAATGGGCAGGCCTTGTTAAAAATGAAAGAGTTGCCTCATCCCTGCCTCTAACATCCAATTTCATAATATTTCATGAACATTCAAAGAAGTTTTCAAACCAACTCACCTGCAATGATAACTTTCCACTTCAGCTACGCAAGAACCATTATTCAGGCAGGGGGGTGGCTCACAGATTGTCACCAACTTTTCACAGAACTTGCCTATAAACATTGGCAAGCAACTACATGCCACATCCTGCAAAAGAGAGAGACTTCTTAAAATCTATTTGCTAAAATTCAGAAATTACCACTGTCAGCACACACACTCCATTGACCTTTAGAGATCCTGAAAATGTGTTACCAGTGGACAAAAAAATTCATATAGGCATTTAATTTACTTCTCTGCCAATTTGCTTGGCATGTACCAATGGAAGTTTCAGGGGGGCATGCTTTGGATTGTAAATTCAAATGTATGTTGGGCTCTAAGAATTCAAATTTTATTATGCCACATCCATGTGAAGAGTTGGCTACTATTTCCTTATAAATGTTCTATTATTATTATTATTATTAGGTGAACTGATAAACTTAAGAAAGGTATCCTCTATGTTAGACCATCTGCTCATTTTATTTTCCCTTCTGACACTAAGCATTTTAGGGAGCAAATGATGTGAATTTAACCTTGGCTTAGGAGTGACCCAGAGGAATGTCACAGTCACACACTGGAAGAGTGAGCGGGTGGAGCAGGATAGTGATGAGCTTGGGGTGGTATGTGCTCATTGGCAGAGACAATTTGGCATTCTCGCTGGCATGCCTTCTCAGCCTCAACCTTGCCACCCTGTCCCATCCCTATGGTGTCCCAGTACTCAGTGCTGGGAGGCTAGGGCGATGGTGCCACCCCTCTTTCAGGTCACTCCTGTTTTGGCAAAATCATAGTTAACTTGAGGAAAAAGCGCTTGACTTTTTTGTGCGTGCCTAAATGGAAAAGTGAATTAACAGTGAAAGGTGTTTCCTGGTTTGTCTCATCTGCTGTCATCGGATCTAGTACAAGGCAAACAAAGAATAAAATATGTGGATGTCTAGGAGTCGCATGCATTAGCTAATGGGCCTCGTAAACTATGGTAACTGGGCCTGACTTGGTCTGCCTCTACCAAATATATGGTATAGCTAAATTTAAGTATAGGAGAATAGGTTGGTTGGCCTGCTTTAATGTTTTGCCCTATAAGATCCTAGGCATCTGAAAGCAGCCCTGTATAGTGGTACCTTGGGTTACAGATGCTTCAGGTTACAAACTCCGCTAACCCAGAAAAAGTACCTCAGGTTAAGAACTTTGCTTCAGGATGAGAACAGAAATTGTGTGGCGGTGGCATGGCGGCAGCAGGAGGCCCCATTAGCTAAAGTAGTACCTCAGGTTAAGAATAGTTTCAGGTTAAGAACAGACCTCCAGAATGAATTAAATTCTTAACCCGAGGTACCACTGTATTGGGAAGTTTTTAGTGTTTGATGTTTCATATTCTGTTGGAAGCCGTCCAGAGAGGCTGGGACAACACAGTCACAAAGGTGGGGTATAATTTAAAAAATAGTAGAAAATTAATTATTATTATTAGACAGCAGTTTCACCAAACTGAATCTGCCATGTGGGCCAAATTTGACAGGTGGGCGAGGCCACCCCCATCACATGACATTATGACACCCCAGAATTGACAGGAAAATGTGGCCACCCATCTGTCAAAATTCCTTTCCCTCCTATCATAAAAGGGAAGCAGGGGGAGGCTTGTAAAAGCCTTTGAAAGTCTCCTGTCTTCTCTTCCAAGTTCCTACCTCACACCAGTCTTTAATTTCCCCTCATAATCTCCAAGAGTGAATGCAGAACACGCCCATTGTGGCGAGCAGCCATTGATAATCTTAACCTCCATTAATAGAGGAGGAACTCCCAGCTGTGATCCGCAACCAGACAGGGCCAGTCTTCTTCAAGCAGGGAAGTCTCCTTAATTCATCTACTAACAGAACAGCCATTTCCATGAATACAGTGTTTCCCTTCCCCTTTCATTTAAGAACTTACAAGTGAAGGTAGCTTGTAGGATATGCTCTACCTTTATTCAATTTTAAGGATGTAATTTTAATCTCCTTTTGTAAATCCAATAAACTGGCCCACAGGAAAAAGTGATTTGTATCTTTTAAGCAGCTGCCTTCAGCAATTGTGTCTTTTTTTTTCTCAGAGGATTGCAAAATGTTTCAGGGATTGCACTCAGAATAACCTTCTTGTTTTACTGTTTGCTTTGATTATTTCTGAATTGTGGTAGCAGTAAGTAACTGATCTGTAATGTAAGCATTTTTAAAAACACTGCATTTTCAAGTTATGCACTGTGGTTGCATCTAAGGAACCATATGCTCCCTTTAAGGTCTGGTTGTACCAATATTTTATTTCTTTGCCATGCCTGTAATGTTTTAATAATGATCATTAAAAAAACCCATTTTTATTGTTTTGTATCTGTTGTAATAGTAATTTTTTATCCTTAATTGTTGTTGTTAATTGACTTTATAATAATAATAATCTTTATTGCAGTCCAACGACCCATAACATGGATTCAGAATAAAATACAGATTCATACAGACAACCCCCCAGGGAAGGGAGACTGAAGCGTTATTTGTTTAGTCATGGGTATGTCTATCTTTGATTCGTATGACTACTGAAAGAAACTTTGCCATGGCCACTGTGATATCATTGGACTTGTTGTCCAGAAGATATTTGGTATAGTAGGCTTCAGACTGACCCGGCCAATTTGCCAATAGTGGTTTAATCAATAGTTCCCTAGCTTGATCACATTGTCCACAATGCAATAAAATATGCCTCATGCAATCGACGTCCTGAGAGCATACACAGATCCTGTTTTGATACCTCTCAGCCTGCCATTTAACACTTCTGAGGGGAATAATTCATTGAATTTATATACCGCCCTATACTCAGGGCAGTTCACAGAATATTGTTAGAACATTTTGGAATATATGTTGCCTTGAACATTTCAATGGAAACTTTTGGTGGATAAATACCATCAAGTAAGCATTAAGAAATGAGGGCAGTAACGCAATGCACCCTTATCTGTGGGAGCACAATGGGACTTTCTTCTGAGTAAATATGTATAGAATTGTATTGTAAAGGCTGTAATATACACTGTAAGTTTCACTGGATTTAGTGGGACCAACTTCCCAGTAAAGATGGTTTATTCCTTAGTCTTATTGATTGTAAAAATAAAATCTGTGTAAGACCTTGGAGGCTGATCCATTTGGGTATAACCCTACTAAGTTTTTTCTCTCTCAAAGTAATAGAATCATAGCATCATATAATTGTAGAATTGGAAGGGACACTAAAGGTAATATAGTCCAATGCTGCAGGAATCTCAACTAAAGCATACATGACAATGTCCATCTAACCTCTGCTTAAAAACTTCCAAGGAAGGAGACGCCACCAACTCCCAAGGGAGACCATTCCACTGTTGAACAGCTTTTACTGTCAGAAAGTTCTTCCTGATGTTTACTCAGAACCACCTTTCTTGTAACTGAATCCATTAGTTCAGATCCAAGCTTCTGGAACAGGAGAAAACAAGCTTGCTTCATCCTCCATGTGGCAGTCCTTGAGATACATATTTGAAGGTGGCGATGATATCTCATTTCAGTATCTTCTTTGTTTGGTTTTTTTGGTAGGGGTCAAGTTTTAATTCTGAAGATGCTTAATTTTTGCTATTATTGGTGTTAATGTGTTGTATTTTTATTGTTAGACCTTATTACGGCTTGTGTAGGGACTATTTGATGTTTCTTGCATATTTATTGAGATGCTTTTATTTATGGCTTATGACTGTTTTTGGAATTAAGTAAATCTTTTTGTGTCATAAGCTGTCTTGATCATGGTTTATGGATAGGTGGCATACAAATAAGCAATGAGGATGGTGATTGGGGGTGGGTGGGAAGGGGACCACACAAAACGTGAACTTTCTACATACCAGTTTTGTTAGGTCTGTAATGATATTGCTGACTGCAGTCCCTATCCTTCTGGATCCTGAATAAAGTTGTGACCCAATTAAATTCCCTTTTAAATCTCATGTCTTCCTTCTGGTGCTTTGAGGCAATGATTAGCTGGGTTTATCTTTTAAGGTATTTACTCCTTTGTTATTTAAACCTTTTAAATTACACGAAAGATGAAGGAGAGAATACTTTTCAAGATATCACTCTGCTATCAGATTTTTTCTCTGTCCCCCTCAATTTGCACTTTAGTTTAAGCAACAACAAAAGCAACAACGGGAGGAAATCAATAACTAATAAAGAGGGATGTAAAAAAAGCATTGTGTTTTGAGAAGACTCTCTTTTTTTCCCCTTTAAGAGGTGATGGGGGGGGGGGGGAATAACCAAATAATATATTGTTACAAAGGTTGCACTCCACCTTCAATCTCTGCTGAGCAGTAGCAAGATTCCAGGGGGCTCCAGGTGCTTAGTCAGGGTCGTGTTTCCTTTGGGAATCAAGATGCGGCAGAGACTGTTGTGTCTTTAAAAATGATAGTTTATTAAAGGTAAAGGTAAAGGGACCCCTGACTGTTAGGTCCAGTCGTGACCGACTCTGGGGTTGCGGCGCTCATCTCAATTTATTGGCTGAGGGAGCCGGCGTACAGCTTCCGGGTCATGTGGCCAGCATGACTAAGCCGCTTCTGGCGAACCAGAGCAGCACACGGAAACGCCGTTTACCTTCCCACCAGAGCGGTACCTATTTATTTACTTGCATTTTGTGCTTTCGAACTGCTAGGTTGGCAGGAGCTGGGACTGAGCAATGGGCACTCACCCCATTGCGGGGATTCGAACTGCCGACCTTCTGATCGGCAAGTCCTAGGCTCTGTGGTTTAACCCACAGTGCCACCCGCGTCCCATAGTTTATTAGCACACATTTAAAATCTAGATTTTCCCTATCTCCTGCCTCTCCTTCCCAGAAAACCCCTTGCCAAGCACCCCCTCCTTTTCAATGCTTGTCCACTTCTCCCTACTATTCCAGGCCTAGCTTTAAAAGGTGACAATTTTCCTGTAACCCATGTCATCGCTCAGCATAACCTTGGCAACGTCCATTGGCACAGACCCAAGGATTTTCCTGCAATGGAACGTTTGTCATGCTTAGCTGCTTCAACCCCAGGTGAGACCCTGGTCTGTGTTTTTCCACTGGCCTAGCAACTTCAGCACTTCCCAAAAATCAGCTAAATTCTTGCCTTCATTAATTTCTAACATTCACTAACATTCTTTTCTTGGAGATCAAATCAAGACAATAATAAGAAAAGAACACCTGTATTGTTATCATCAAAACTGTAAACAACATAAATGTCACATGAAGATAGCATTGCGTGGCGGGGGATGTGTGGCATGACAGGGTCTCATCGGAGAGGAAGAGACCCTCACAAAACACAGGTTTACACAGATGGCCCAACCCCAAATGCTGATGGAAGCTCTATGGATTTCCCTCAAGACTGGTTTAATGGGGTACCCTGTTAACACCACTGCAGGAAGGGGGTGTGTCACCACTTCACCCTCGAGGTCAGAAAATGGACTAAAGGGTTCTGCCCAAGGCCTAGAACACCTGTATTGTCATCCTCAAAACTACAAACAACATAAATGTCACATGCAGAGAGCACTATGGAAATTGGTTTTAGTATATGAATGTACAATTGCAAAAATGCCTTGCTGCTGATAAAAATATCCTGACCTACCCAGTTTGCATTCTATCTATCTATCTATCTATCTATCTATCTATCTATCTACCTATCTACCTACCTATCTACCTATCTACCTACCTATCTACCTATCTACCTACCTATCTATCTATCATCTATCTATCATCTCAAGAAGAAGAGGCAACAAAGAGGCTGTCTACTAGAATGTTAACAACAGGCTTACAAAGAAAGCTGTACAGCAGATTTTGCTTGGATTACAGTACCAGAACAAAAAGCCGCGTGCCTGGAAGCTGTCCCAGGCACCTCCCGGTATGGCAGGCCAGGAGAGGCAATTCACTACAACATAGCAGTTACACTTACATTTGGCAAATCTGTGCATGTGGCTCCATTTTGACACGGATCTGAGAAGCATTCGTTGATATCAGTTTCACAGTCGTAGCCTGTGAATCCAGCAGGACAGTTGCAAACATAGCCAGAAGGACGATTGTGACATACAGCTTTGTTCTGACATGGCTGGGAGCTACATGGTTCCAAACGCTCTTCACAAAATGGGCCTTAAAAGAAATGAATGCAGAAAACAAAAATAGGAATCTGTCTGTTAGGAAAAACACACACACAAATCCATGGTTACATTTTAGCCTGCCTTCCACATGGATTTTTTTGTAGTGAGGCAAGGTCAAATACTGAAAGGGGTTGTCTAGTTTCCTACCAAAATAGGGCAACTGCCCAGTCACTCTCCCTTTTAGACATGCATGAACCAGTGTGTGAAAGCACAGGGTGCTTCTAGACAGGTGTTTATGTGGGACTGGTGTTTCTTTTGCACGAAAGTCATTCACAGCCATACTGTACTTTTTTCTCAATTGAATCTGAATTTACTCTTTGTAAACAAGGCAAAACAAAACACTTTTGCCAAAATGACCCATTTGTGATTTCTCACTGCTGAGTTTTCAAAACAAGCTTCTGTCCAAAAGCACCCAAATACTGAACATTAGGATATTAAGATACTGGGAGAGGGACAATTCTAGTATGTTTCCCCAATTTAATGCAAATAGGACTCCTTCCCCGATCTCCAACACTTCTGCTTCTCTTGAAATGGTTTGGATGCTTCATCTGAGCAGGAACCTCCAAATCCACTTTGACACTTTTCCTTAAGAATGTAGGAGACAGAAGGAATCCCACTGTTGTCAATAGGCCTTTTCGTGGATAGGAAGGACCTACAGCACCATGCCTTTGGACCCACCTCGAAGGTGTATGAACTCCTCCTAGCCCCACCACTTATGCATAATTATGGATGTGTGATGCAGAAAAGTCTTCATGCATAGATTTCCCTGGATCTTGGAAACATGTAAAACCAGGGCTCCAGGATCCCAGGGAAGTCCATAATAGTAAAGTTGGGAACCACTCATCATTGAGGGTGAGCTGTAAGTCTCCCCTTTCTACATGCTTTACTCCTTCATGCACAATAACAAAGGAGAGAGGTGACTGGGGCTTAGTCTCGTCCCTCAGGTCATTATGCAGAGGACTGTGGGATATTTTATTTCCATATACAGCTTTAGACCATTTTGTTGAAGTGTGTGTTTTATGAAATGTCCGCCTGCTTTTGATATACCGGCTGCTGCTTATTATCTCACCGCTGCTGTTTCTATTTTATTGCTGCTTTACAACATGGCAGACTGCTAATTGTATTGGGTATAGAAGACGTAGGGAATGACTCTTATAATAAAGAAATTAAAACATGTTGTCTCTTTCCTCCCATTCCCATTCTGGTCAGTTTCTTCTTGTTATAGCATACATAAATATTAGGCTTTGAGTCCACTGTCCATACACTCTTTGATGTTAATGATTGCCCATTCATACTGGAGACTGCATGTAACACACACATTCTTAGGCTCATTAGCAGAGACCAAGGTAAGGTCACATCTTTCACACTTTCTTAAGTATCTCAGCGTAGCGAAGACAAACAGAACTATTTTTGTGCGACTGACCTGGAAAGCGCAGTGAACACTGAGCCACAACACACTTCTGCATTAGTACCGATACATCTTTCCATAAAAATGAGAAAATATGGAGATCATATCTGAACCACTGTGTCTTAATACCGCTTGAGTAAATTTATTTTGTCAGCCTCTAATGAAATTTTAAGATTTCTGAGGCAGTTGTGCATAAAGGAATGTGCTTCAGGACACTGCATATGTTACATCCATATGAATTTCTTTAATCTACATGATTAAAAGGACAAAGGAACTGTGCTGAAGGGTGAGCATCACAAGGCATGATCAAGTAGGACACTGATTTACTCTTAATTTTACTGCATTAGCTGGTTGCTAGGAGCTGGGCTCAGGAAGGAATGATACACAGCAAGCAACAAACAAGACAAAGTCAGAGGATAAGGGCATTCTATTCATTTTCATATTCAGATCTGAACCTGAAGTTGCTGCTGAAAAGATAAATCATAAGTCGCTTCATCAGCAGTGAATAGCAGTACATTGTTATTTCTTAGCTTTTTTAAATGAAACATAATTCCAAGGTTCCTGCATACCGTAAATGATGTAGCCTCAGTGAGTTATGTAAAATGTGCTTTTGAAATCACACTAATCCCTTTCTGCATTGCTCAGTCAACAAATCAACAAAGTTACTCTAATCTCCATGCACACACCATCGTGTTTCTATTTTCATGTCTGCTTCCCCAATTATCTAGGATAAATATTTTGTGTTCAAGATTTCCAGACTTCATAGCCAGCATTCTTTAGAACTTCCTTCAGCACCAATTACTAGGGAAAGTTATAGCAAAATCTAATCGCCAAATTTACCTTTTAGTCCCCACTGTCGACCATCGCCTTGATGACATTTTAGAGCAGAGATGAAGAACAAGGAACCCTCCAGATATTGGTGGACATGTTTCCCACATACTTGACCCATCTGGCTGGGATTGATGGGGGCTGTGGCCTCTTAACATTTGGGTGGCCACAGTGTCCTCATTCTTACATTAAGGCATCCTGTGGAAGGTTTCTCTGTGCTCAGCCTTCATATGCAATGTCATAAGAATTGTAAGACTTTTCCTCTTGTCACAGTACAAATCTTTATTTTTTTAGGTCAGCAGTAGCATTGAGAAAATGCTTTTACTCTTACAGCAGAATAATGGATTATCAAGTGATGACAGTCTCCATAGGGAGCCACTTACAGGGGACCTTATGTGCTTTATGGCTTTATTATAGATGTTTGCGTGCATCTTAAGGATTCATGCGCAGTATACTTGATGTCTATTGTACAGGGCTGACGTAAATGAGAACATTTACATTAAACATTAAATGTGGATCTGTGGCAGCCCCCCCATAAAAAACTTCTTGAGATTTTTTTTTTTTTGCTAATACACATTTGAAAAAATACTTGTTGCACTGTATTGCATTAATATATTGAAAGAGGACTATGCAACTGATTTTAAAACTCCTTTAAATACAGGCTGTTTCTACCATGACGTTTTCCCTCCACAGATATACAGAAAATCACATGTGGCAGCACGTGCCAAACCCCCATATCCATCTTCCTAACTACATGTATTGGAAAGCCCAGTGTTCGTAAACATGTTGAAATACACCAGTTCATGATTTCCATACATAACAATATACACAGGGGATGGCTCCATGTATGCAGGCCTACTGCTGACAGTTCTTTTCTCAATGGTAGCTTGCATTAGGCCCCAAAATGGGGTATTATGGGGTTGGAGCAGAGTCAGGATAGAGTGAGTCATAGATCCACTTGATGCAAGGTCCATCCATCCAAGATTGGGCTCTTTCTATGCTAGCCTGGAACTGTCATAACTAACTGTCACTGATAATAATAATAATAATAATTTATTATTTATACCCCGCCCATCTGGCTGGGTTTCCCCAGCCACTCTGGGCGGCTTCCAAAAGAATATTAAAATACTATGATACATCAAACATTAAAAGCTTCCCTAAACAGGGCTGCCTTCAGATGTCTTCTAAAAGTCTGGTAGTTGTTGTTCTCTTTGACATCTGGTGGGAGGGCGTGATCTGGTGATAAGGACCAATGAGTGGGAAATTAAACACACACAAAAATGAACACCCATCCACAGACACATGCATATCTCGTAGGCTGGTGGTTGGTCTGCCACTTTTTATTCCACCCCATTCAGGATTCTACACTTAGATCAGGCCTCCTCAACCTCAGCCCTCCAGATGTTTTTGGCCTACAACTCCCATGATCCCTAGCTAGCAGGACCTGTGGTCAGGAATGATGGGAATTGTAGTCTCAAAACATCTGGAGGGCCGAGGTTGAAGAAGCCTGACTTAGATGATAATAGTTGGCCAAAAACAGTTATCCATGGAACTGTCAGCGAAGTGAGGGGTTTTCGCTAGGTGGTAGGATGTGTCACTTGCATTAGGTCCCACATTTAATCCCTGGAGTCTCCAGTTAAAAACCCCACTATCTCAGCTGTCTCAGGGCTAGGGTGGCAGTTGCTGTCAGACGAGCTGTCAGGGCAGGAAAAAGACGACACCCTCAACCGGGAGCAGTCAAAGAGGCTGGGGAGGCAGTCACACTGGCTCCCTGTCCAGTCCCATCCATGGAGCAGAGAGGTCCCCAAGCAATGGGCGACAGTGTTGACCAGCCATGAAGTGGGGCTGGACAGCTGGAGAAGGAGAAACCTGCAGAGCTGAACTCTGTCCCTTTGCAAGAATGTGGCAGCACCTCTGCTACTGGGAACAGACCCATGCCCCTTGGGTAAGTCTGAACCTCCAGGTGGACCAGTTTCACAGGTAGAGTCTTGTGAGTGAGCAAGCTGGGCCTCACCAAGGAGGAGGGGTGTACCTGTTTGAATCTTCGTGGCTTTTATCCGGGCTCGGACTCTTAAAATTGTTATCGAACTCTCTAGCCACACTTTTGGCATTCACCTAACCGATACAATTGCTAGCCTTGAATTAAGATTTCTTCCTACTCACACATAAGGGCCTCCGTATTGGGCTTTGGGGCAGGAGCTAGGACATGTAGCAGAGACAGATTTAGGGTAGCACAACCGATTCAGTTGCACTGAGCGCAGAACCTCAGGAATGTAACTATGATTTACAATGGAGTGTGAGAGGTGGAGGGGCACTGAATTTTGATATCACACAGGAAGCCACTGCAGGTAGCAGGTGACGTGAAGAACCTCTGCTTAAGATTGCAGAGAGCTGGTGCCTATCAGAGTAGCTAATACAGGATGCAATAGACAAACTGATCTTGCATAAGTCAGCTTTCTATGCTTGCATCCCTCAAATGGTCAACAGACACTGTAAACAGGTTGTAAAAAGCATAGGAAAAAGCACCTAGCTAGCCAATGAAACAAATATCAACACACACACACACACACACACACACACACAGGGCAGGAGCAAACCCAGCATACCTGTTCCTCATGAACAAAAAGCCAGAAGCCCCTATCAGCATTGCCATACTATTTTGTTCTATTAACATAAAATTACATCCTAGTTTCAGTAATAAAAAAATCCTTCTGAGAGTGTGATATTGTGCATTTCCTGTTCCTTTATTTGTCTTGTTTTCTCGCCTAGCAGCAGGAAAGCTTTAGAAATTTGTTCTCATGCAAAAATAAAACAAAGACAGCTGTAGGTCTATTACATATGGCTGTGACCTGAGCATAATATTACAGCTTTAGAACCCATTTTGAGCTTAAAGTGAAGAAATGTTGCTTTTTCTCGGAAATTAGGATAATTTGATCTCTCTCTAGAGCATAGGCCAAATGCCTCTTAACCTTTTCCTGTAATAAGCTGATATACTTTGCAGTATAGTCTCCTAATCACTAATTTAGGCTGATACAAAAACAGGTAGAATAGATTTTCTTAACTAGGGCACCAGTAAAATGGCGCTGATTTCTCTGGGGAAGCGTGAAAGGAAACTGCAGTCTAAAGGAAATCCTATAAATGTAAGAAACACTGCTGAAACAGCCAAAAGTATGGAGAGAGTCTTTTCTGAAACTTTTCCTTTCAAACATGAACTTTATCTCATGGACAATAGATGTCATGCCATCATCATCGGTGCTGGAGGGAGGGGGGTAGACCACACTGAGAAATGTAGACACTTGTTAGAGAGTGGAGAGACCATCCAACCCTCTCCTTAATTAGGAAATGTGCTCTAAGCATGCTCAGGAAGACCGTTTCCTACCAGGGAGCATGAGATTTGTAGTTTACCCTGCCTGCTAAATTGAAATGTGTGAGAGAAGGAAGTTCAAGTCCCATGATTCTCATTTGTAATTTCCAATTAAACCATCTCCTGTCTCTAGTGAGCCTTCCCAGACATTGGCTATGGGGTGTTTTTCTTTTTTTCTGCCTCTCCTATGAAAGTCAGCCCTACACATTGACTGCCATGCAGTCTCACACTTTTTCAGGGTTAACATTCTCACATACTCTGTAGTTATTAAAGAGATAGTGCTTTCTTTACAGCAGTCACCTTGTCTGATCATGATCTCCCATTTGTACCATTTTCCATTCCATGCTGTAGAAATGTCTCCACTCCATTATTTCCAACTTCTGCACCCTTTTGATTTCTTTATGGGGCAAGCTATGCTGTGACATCCATCAAAGCCAAGCCATTATTGCGGAAGCACTTTAGCTATTTGAACCCACTTATACTGGTGAAGTCTGAGAATTTCCCATGCATGTATACATTAGAAACTATTTTTAAAAAGGATCAATGTGCTTATAGAAGGGTGAGGGGAGGTGAATACTTTAAGCCATAAAGGAGAAGACAAAAATGAAGCCTTTAAGATGGAAAGCTCTGCTAAGGAAACATAAAACACGCAAATAAAACTGTATTCCTTCCAAATAAACAGCTCTCTAGTGAGATCCAGTAAGCGTTCAACTGCACATCTAGAGGGAATGGGCCTGTGATGCAAGACACAATTTGACCTGAAAACAGAGCTCTTAATTAAATGGGAGATGTTAATCTTCCCAATGCAATCTGTGGACTGATATCAGATGCACTTCTCTGTAAAAGTCTAAATCATATAGCTGACATCTCCCAAAAACAGCTTAGCAACATTTGCGCTAAAGATAGGGGGAAATGTCTTATCTTCTAGCACACGAGGGTCACGACCTGCCAGTGGCTCACACCCTGTTCTAGAGAGAGCCATACCAGTGGTTTGACTTTTTTACTCCAACTGGTTGACTTTACCCCTGAAGACACACTCTTTCATTGCCTCCCAAGACAGACGGATGCCGCAAACAACAACATACCAGTGGTATTGCCAACATTTTATTTCACCCCTCACACCCCATATCATTGAAAATTGTCAGGGGATAAGCAAGGGTGCAGGGGGCGGGGTCATGGACAATGGGACAAAAATCTCCTGTGGTGTACTTCAGCATTTGCAGTTGGTGCTGGGAGTGCTTGGATAGACTGCATGAAATGACAAACAGTGGAGAGGGATAGTGTGTGAGAGAGAAAACATTGAAAACATAAGAAAATGAGTTCTGTGTTCGTAGCAGGCTATTCTAGATTTCTGTTCCAACTCACACCAACGCTGGCAGTTGAAAAAAACTTCTTGCCCCCACAGTTCCATGCAAAAGTGTTTATTATCTCAAAACACAAGACAAGTCCGACACACTATCTACATAAACTTAAAAGATGCTGGTGTACCCTGAACTATTCTACTTACTACAGTTCTCTGGTCTTAGAGATAGAGATCCAAAAATACAGAGATATTCAACCCAGTCCTATCTACAGTTCTGCATACAGTACAGCTCAGTAACAGTAATAGTAATACAAGTAGGTTCTGGGCCTCTAACCACCACTGACTGCGGCCTTGGCTTTATACCCACCAATGCACATACATACATTCCTTAGAAAAAAGGAAGGGTGGGTGAGTAATGCCAGCAGCCTCTAAACTTCAGCTGTCTCTAACAATCAACTGCAGCTGCCATCTTACCCATGGGAGATGGGCAACTTGAGACACAGACCAAGAGGTTAGTGCAATTTCACCTACACTCACCAATTGCACCAACAAAGCAAACAAGATTAAATTATGCAAGGAAGAGAAATAATGCAAACTGACTTATGTTGCATATACCGGTATATTTTTTAAGGACACAGAATGCAGCTTTCATTGGCACAAGATTTGCACTACCTGCTTGCAGACTATATTTATGTCAGTGTGTAACGTGCCCTGCCACAGTGTGTACTATGTAGTGGATATTCTATGGAACAGCCATACAATGGAGAGTCACAATACTGCTATGCATCATTTATTTGAATGCTGAAGCACTGTATACACTAGTGGGTAGCCTTTCACATGGTGTTGGACTACAACTCTCATCATCCTCAATCACTGGTCACACTGACTGGGGCTGATATGAGATGGGAGTCCCAAAACTTCTGGAGGTCCTTCCGCCACCTGCTCTACATGAAGACTCTAAAATGTAGGCTAGCCTTGTTAGGCTTCCTATCCTATCACCTTAATTCTTCCGGATGCATATCAGTCCATGAAATTTAAGACTGGGAAAAAGAGTGCTTGTATAGGAGTGTATTTGCTTCCAGCAGTCAACATGCTGCATACTGATAGCATTTCAGAAATCTGGCTCACGACACACAATTCAATAAATGTTCATATGTACACATTTACTCTAACTCTCACTATATACTCTGCTTTCAAGTAGAATAACTGATATTCTCATATTAACATATATTCTGGCCACTGAAGCAGAACTTTCAATTGCCTTGTATACATGATACATATTTCTGGAGAGTAACTGAATATTTGTTAGCAAGGAAAATAGAAGCAAACTAATATGAGAATATAATATTACCCAGGATTTATCTGCAAAGAAATTCATTTTGTAGCAGGCTTTGAAAACTAATTGATAAAAATAACCCTTTTCAGTGGGTTGCTTTTATAGCTGAGGAGATAGACTACATTTCTGTAATGACTTATTACCGTTAAGGAAAAAACTAATCAAATGATGTCCTGATCCTTAGAAGAAAACATAATTCAAATATGATGATATATTTCTATACCTTCAAAATCTCACAGCAGCATATGCCAGCTAATACATTTCTAAAGGTTATGGTGACTTAAGATAACCTTCCATTTCTTTATTATGCTTTCTGTTTTTTATATTTCAAAACTTCTCTAATGCAATAGCCTTCTCTCAATCACAGGATACCTAATCATATGTATGTTTATGCAGAAGTAAGGTCAATAGGACTAACTCTGAAATAAGTGAGTCTTATTTGACTATAAAGGGGGGGTTTAAACATACAGGAAAATACTGATCAACATAATAAATCAAACATTATAAATTTGATTAGATGCAACAGTGAAATACTATACTTTTTACAATGCTTTTTGCAATTATAAATATACATTTTAATTGTTGGGGGCAGGATTTTACAACATCTCTAAACTTTCTGGGGGAAACATAATGACACCAGTATTATCTAAGACTTACAAAGGGATATTTACAGCAAGAAGGATAGGATGTTGGATAATATCCAATTGTCATGTACTACTTGTGAAATGGACTCCTGCTTGCTCAGACAGGTCCTAGTATTCCTTTCCTCTTCCTGCAACTCCCTATTTCTCCCAAAATTTGCTTCTGCAGGTTGGGGAGCCCTCCGGAGCTGATCGGGGGATGAGAGAATTGTAGAGGATGCAAGCAAGGATGAAGTCCCATCACAAACAATAGACTAACTAGGAAATACGGTAAACAAAACTACCGTATTTTTTGCTCCATAACACTCATTTTTTTCCTCCTAGAAAGTAAGGGGAAATGCCTGTGCGTGTTATGGAGCGAATGCCTACGGATGGCGGGGGGGGGGGTCTGCTGCAGTCATGAGCAGAGGATCCATGGTTCCCCTTCCTTCCCTCCTCCGTGGCTCGCTTTGCTTGCTTTGAAACAACAAAGTGGGAGAAGAGCTGCTTAGTGGGGAGAAGAGAGGGACAGAGAGCCTGGTTATAAAGCACGGATCCACATGGATCCTCAGGATTTTTGCACTGGGTCACCCCAAATTCACCATCAGATCACATAGCATGTCCATGGCTACAGCTTGCACCAAAAAAATCACGCACCCACTGTTGCCTGGGGCCGCAGTGGTGCAAAAACGTGGTTACAAAGCATGGATCCACATGGATCCTCAGGATTTTTGCATTGGGCTACCCCAAACTCACCGTCAGATCACATGTCTGTGGCCACAGCATGAACCACAAAAATCATACATCCACTGTTTCGTTTAGAATATTTTTTTTCTTGTTTTCCTCTAAAAACTATGTGCGTGTTATGGTCGGGTGCATGTTATAGAGTGAAAAATACGGTACTTCCCCACCCCAGTCTGAAAATCCTAGCAGCCTAGGTGTTGAAGTTGCATTGATATTAAAAATATTCTTATGGTTTTTTTTATGATGGGTCATTTATAGGAACAATTTGATGTATCTTCTTTTGGAGAGATTTCCACTGACAAAAGAGCCCTGGTTGTGGTGGGACGGGAGGAGCAAACCTGGCAAATTCTGATGGTGGTGTGGGAGAGGAGCTTCCTCATGACTAGACAAGCCTCACATTTGCAAGGTGAGGAAGATAATCATAAACTTATTACATTTAAGTTCATTTGCTGGTTCTGTGACAGATTAAAACACCCTTTCTATGCAAAAAGGTTTGTTTTTGTATGTAGAAGAATTATGTCAAGTGAGTTCCCACCTGAAGTCTGAAACAGTATGTTGCTCAGAGGCAAGTTCATCATTGCAGTGAAAGTTAAGCCCAAAGCATATTGTAACTTTGCTAGACAGTAAGAGTCTGACGGGGCTGTGCTTGCTGAGAACAAAACTTACAACATTTTGTTTTATTCAAACTGGCCATTTGAAGTGGTGCAGGTAAGACATGGGAAGTAATTGGGTGTTAGTAAATGACATGTAGCTATGATGCCATTGAAACCAGAAACAATTTTATTATGTGGTGCCCTGGATGTTGTTGAACTCCAACTCCCATCAGCCAACTTAGCCAGTGTTCAAGGATGATATAAATTGGAGTTCAGCAACAAAGGACACAGAACTCAGCCCTCCTGTAAATGATTGGTGCAGCTTGTTTGCATGAGGAAACTTGTATCCACATATTAAATGCACTGTATAGATCGAAATGATCATGTATAGGTTTAGATTTACCATATGAATACAAATCAGTCTCTCCATCTATTCCTCATAATAAGACCATCAAGAGAGGCCATATTTCTTGGGGTGGGTGGGTGGGCGGATTGATGGGGACAAGCAATGTAACATTTTCTATATAGATATATACATCCCAATTCACAGACTGCATGGACACATGAACAGAATATTTTTCATATTTCTTCTCCCCAGTCAGAATTGTGTTTCATTTTTTTTTTTAAATGTTCTGCCTTTCTAAACTCTTAGCTATACTGAAGTTCCCTTTAAAGTTACTAAGTACCATTAAATGCTTATAAAGTCTATATAGCTACATTAATTAATAAATATCAATGACACTGTAAAACTGACTTCTCCAAAGCAATTGATATTGCAGCTCTCTATTTGATTAAAATCGTCCAAAGCTTAATAATAAGCAATCAAATGCAGATTTAATTTATTAGAGAAAGCAGGTTCTTCTGACCTATTGAATGCTCAGTGTCACCAGTCAAATAATATTCCAGTTGTGCTTAGCAGTTTTGCAACTACAGTGGTGCCTCAGGTTAAGTACTTAATTCGTTCCGGAGGTCCATACTTAACCTGAAACTGTTCTTAACCTGAAGCATCACTTTAGCTAATGGGGCCTCCTGCTGCTGCTGCGCCGCCAGAGCCCAATTTCTGTTCTCATCCTGAAGCAAAGTTCTTAACCCGAAGCACTATCTCTGGGTTAGCGGAGTGTTTAACCTGAAGCGTATGTAACCTGAAGCGTATGTAACCTGAGGTACCACTGTATGCCCTTTAATTACCTACAAATTAAATGAGCCCCAGAATCACCACAAAAGCACATTTCACAAACATATTGGAACTTCATTTAATGCACGCGTTTGGGGAATTGGCTGAAATGGGAGCCTCCTTTTGCAAAACAGCTTATCCCTCATGAAAGTCCCACCCCTATTTGAATGATCATTTTCAGGAAGGAGGGGGGGATCCCTATGCTTAGTGGAACCCACCCATCTGGGGAGGATAGGGATCAACTGTGCTTCACATACTTGATACACGGACAATGCAGGTTGCCTCCCATAAACTGTTGTCAGGAACAACTGAAGGATGATAATCTGTACCATAGTATGATCCATCCCTTCTCTTTCCTAGAGGGGAAGCGCATCATGGTCTGCATAGTTCTTGAGCTCCAGTTGCCCATTTGAGATTCACTTGAGTCCACTTCAAGAGGACCTTGCATATAAACTGCCCCTCCTCAGGCATTCATGTTCAATGTGCGGATTTGAGGGCAAATGTGCAGCACCGGGGGGGGGGGTGCAGCGGTGCAGCCCTGCTTTTCTGATAGCCCTTAATACTGACCTTGTGATGAATGTCTAGAGCTCTTCAAATCACCCTTAATTCTATAAAATACCATGCTAATGAGGCTCTGCTAGAGTGTGGCTGCATCCACATGGCAGTTCATTCCTGATGTTTCCCTAACTGTTGTTTTGTGCATTATATCTGAATCTTCACACAACTTCAAAGGCACTTCTGGAAAATTAATGGAATGTAACATAGCTCACGTGATACAGCATGAGACCCAAATGCAGTATCCCGCTTTGAAAAGAAAGGTTGCATTTCAACAGTTCTGTTTTCTCCAGGTTTCTTGATTCTCATGACTGATGAGCTTGTAGGATAAAATCTAGAGGAAATTTGCCTTGGAAGTCTGAATGAAAATGATGCAGAGTTTTCTTTCACCGCTTTTAATTATTTTATTTAATAAAATCCACCTCAATTTAGCAGTAGAGCTTCTTTGTACAATATTACACATTTCTGTGAATGTCAATCTTTTGGCAGAGGTATTCTAACAACGTTTCCCTGGTTATTCTGTATGGTGGGGAGAATGCACATCCAGCTTCACATTAAAATTATCTCTATTTCATCTTATGACATTTTCTAGTATTAAATAAATTCAAGGCATATGTATAGGTGCATTATTAATTTTACTTCCTCTGAGTCTTCAAGATATACAATGGCATAGGCATGTGGATTTGTATCCTCTATTCCGACTGACTTTCACAAACTTATTTCTGTGCACCAGGAGTATCATGAGCTTCTGATCCCAAAAAAGTCACGTATGTCACGTTTAGCTATTTACCAGCTATGTAACCAAAGCAATTCCACAACTGATTTACTGGGGAGCAGTAGAACTCACTGAGCTTCTTTATCTGACACAGATAGAATGACTATTGCCTTCCATGAATAGGGGCCCTATGAAAACAGAGGGATCTGATTATTTTATACAACTGTGCAACCATATCTGTTTGTGTTCAGGCAAGATTTCCCTTCTGACAAGAACAGACCTGAGAAAAGTGAATCAATCAGTGACAAAAGAGAGAGAGAGAGAGAGAGAGAGAGAGAGAGAGAGAGAGAGAACTGCAGCTAGCTTGTGAAATCCCTGTCTGACAGCAAACGTTTTATTTCCTGCTGACAAGGTAGAAGCCTTCTGTCTTGCATAGATGCTGGTAATGCTGATAGACTAATTGCCACAGGCACCCTGAACAGTTCCTGCAGCACACTGGTCAAGGTCAGAATCATAGATACATGTCCAGCAAACAGCTTGACAAATATTGTCTGGGCACAGTGTGAACCGGTGAACTTTTACTATCGTGCTCCTCTCCTGGGGGTAAGCAGATTGTGTTGCCCTGTCTCACTTTGCATGATCAAGAAGACAATATGTCACCTCAGACTTCCCTGCCACCTCACAGTTTTCAGGAGCAAGGATCAGGAATGTCCCTGGTTTCGTTTCGTTTCTTTACTAGAGCAAAATAATATCTACAGTTTCACCTTTTTGAAATGGGGCAATCAGGGGTGGTGCATTCCACTTTGCTGCTTGAGGCAAAATGGGAAGTGTCGCCCTGCCCTACTGCTGCTGCCGCTGCCGCCACCAGCACTAATGCCATCATACCTGCTCCTGCCACTGCCACCTGCACCGCTTGACCTGCCGCCACTGCCTGCACTACCCATCCTGCCGCCTCCACGACTTGTGGAGAAGTAGCACTGGCATCAGCACCAGTGGGTGAGATCTCTGTGAGATCTTGGCTGAAGTTGCTGAGATCTCACTCCAAATCGGTGCTCATGCCAGCGCCACTTCTCTGCCACTGGCAGAGGCAGCAGAGCAGGCATGGCACCCATGGGGGTGTCACCTTAGGGCTTCCACTGCCTGAGGCAGCCGCCTCATGTAGAAATAACAGAGGACGGCACAGGAGTTGAATGCATGTGAGCTGTGCAGGAGCAAGCAAGCTCCAAGCAAGCTGCTGGCTAGCTCTGGCGAGGCTCCTTTTATTAGCAGAATTCAACAACTGGAAACAGCAGCGAAACCACCCTGAACTTAACGTATTTCCAGCAAGGCACATTTCCAGCATTAGCGATACACATGTCAGACAGGTGTTTCCCCCAAATGTTCCCTGATACTTGAAAGTCTGCTTCTTTTGTCATGCTCCAGCCAAGTGGAACATTAAGCAAAGCTCACCTCAAAATGCATACTATAGAGTTGGAGAAGGTTCTGATTGGCCACTGTGAGAACGGGATGCTGGACTAGATGGGTCACTGGCCTCATGCAGCAGGCTCTTCTAGGCTGTGATCTGAAATACACTTACTATGGCGTAAGTCATGCTGAACACAGCCAGGCTTACTTTCCAAGTAAATATGCATAGGATTGCACTGCTTGTGTACAATATTTGCGGTGTTTTCTATTACAGGTTGTACACCATGAGAAATCTAAATTGGTTACTGCCAGAAGAAAGCTAAAGCATCATCTCTTGCTGTCAGATAGTATACAGGAAAAGAAGTTAGTTTATCTAACCGTTCTGTCTGGTAAAACTGGCCACCCTCCCAGATTCCATTGTCATTTTCAAAATTACATTTGTTCAAACAAGATTTTTTTTGCTTGCTTAAGATAAACACTGCAGATTCCAGTAAGTTGCATCGGGGTATAAATACAAGAAAATGCACCTAAATTGAGCTAGTTTACTAAGATTGTTACGGAAGCACTGCAGGAATAATAAGTAGCTATATTTCAACATAACTATTTTTAGCAGAGCCCAGAGCCTTGAGTAATATGACATCTCAAATTCCTTATCTTCTAAATTCTGCTAGCTAATATGTTTTATTTAAAAATGCAGCCTTGTCACAGAGATTTGTCTAGCTTTGCTTCCCAGCTGTTGTCTTTTTACTGAATAGCTGAGCACTAGAAGTGACTCTATAATGCTACTTGACCTTCATTGACACAGTAGATCCTTTTCATTTTTCAAAAAGCAATGTCTCCATCTCTGACCATGATTGAATAGAATCACAGCGTCTGTCATTGGGAGCACTGACCTTTTAATCTGTTATAAATACAAAGATGGATGCTTGTCCATTATTTCTTCTAAGCCCAAATAAAGATCAGAATTCAAAAAGCCATTCCTGATCTTAGCATGCTATATGTGAATCACATGTAGTTCATACTAGTATTGACAAGGCAGGTGACATTTTTTTGTTGAGCAATCAGAAATTCCACGAGCAGAAAATCCAGATTTGGATTGCTTAATTTGCAGCTGCTATGGGGAATGTAAACTTTTGTTATACTTTTTATTTTATTTTAAATTTACTGGGGAACAGGTATCCAGGGAAAAGGAGCAAAGATGTCAGGGTAGAAGAAAAGGAATGAGATGTAATGGAGAATTGGAGCCTGTGTGGTGTAGCATTGGACTAGCAATGGGGGCTGGGAACAAAAGAGACTAATTTAAATCCATGCTGAGCCATGGAGGTCACTAGGTGACCTTGGGGCAATCATTCTCTCTTAATATAACCTCCCTCACAGGGCTGTTTTGAGCATTAAAAGTAGGGAGCTTGCACATTGCACTAATCCCTTTAGAGAAAGGACAGGATAAAAATACAGTGGTACCTTGGGTTACATACACTTCAGTTTACAGATGCTTCAGGTTACAGACTCCGCTAACCAAGAAATAGTACCTCAGGTTAAGAACTTTGTTTCAGGATGAGAACAGAAATCATGCTCTGGCGGCCCGGCGGCAGTGGGAGGCCCCTTTAGCTAAAGTGGTGCTTCAGGTTAAGAACAGTTTCAGGTTAAGAACAGACTTCCAGAATGAATTAAGTCCTTAACCCGAGGTACCACTGTAAAAGAATAATTAACTGTCTCTATGTGATCTCAGCTTTATGCCACCCCTGTCTAGACATCCTCTAGTTTCTGACTTCCAGCAAGCATAGTTTCAAGTTGTTTGCCATTGTGAACACTGGAAATGTGCGCAGTACAGTATTCTGGATTGGAGGCTATATTCCATGCTTCAACCCATGATCACTGCCAAACATGAAATTTTTATTAAATTTGTTCTATGAATACTATAGAGCTTGGAAGACAACAAGCTTGTGTATATTCTCTGTATAAGGCTTGGTGACTACAAAGTTTATACCAAATCATAGGAACTCTAAAATGCTTATTTGAGCTCAGAGCATTAGATCGCTTTTCTATTTTCCCTCCACCATTTACAAGAAGCTTGTTGATCTATTACAGATTGCTTCACCATAAAGTACTTCCCTCACATCATCCAGAAGGAAAAGTAAGAAATGTGGGTCATAAAATCATAAAGATAGAAGACCAGGGGGAAGATGGTAGGAAGCACAAGGAAAATGGGAGTGTGCAGTTGGTGTAAATAGAGGAATGCAAAAAACAACAACACACAGTGTAAGAAAAGCATAGAAAATGGTGGAAAATAAAACAATGCATAAGTACTATTAAACGAAATTGCATGCATAGCATCGAAACCCAAACCAATATCCTCTTTCTCCATTCTCAAAACACAATCTTGCAATTTTTCTTGAGGATGGGCAGTTCAAAAGCACCTCAAAATAGTTCTGAGGACCCAAAATTGAAGTTATTTTAAACAACCCCTAGCTCCAAAAATGGTAAACATCCACTTTGCCCTCTTCCACCTTGTAATGTCTAGTGTAACATCCAAATTGGGAAACTGCAATGCTAGACAGGGGGCTAGCATGAAAGATAGTTTGGAAACTTCAAATGGTTCAAAATGCAGTGGACAGAGTTTTAATGTGCTTTCTAGCTGCTAAGTAGTAGTTGTTCTGCACTTGAAAATTATGCTGTCCACCTGACACTGATGACTGGGTAGCAGAAACAGAATAGGCAGAGAATGACAGAAGGACAAAGGAATAATATAGGATGCTTTTTTGAAGTGCTACAGTTACAAAAACAATGCCTCAAACCACCAGTTGCTATGACATGTGGCCTCATAATCAGAACTGGCTCACCAGGTAGGCTAGAGCTGCTATGCTAGCTTCTCTGCAGGTGGTTCACTGTTGCTTAGTGGAGTGAAGAGCGGGGAGATAGTTGTGAGGCTGGTGCGGTGCAAACACACCAAACAATCTGGCACTCCTGCACATACATTTTAATTGCATTAGCCTCTCTACCTCACCCCTTCCTACCAGTAAGCAAGAGCAACATACTTGCCAGGAAGCTAGCATAATTCAACCATTTCCTTAGCTGACAAACAAAAGCTCACTCCCATCCTTTCCTCCTCATGTCTTGTTTTCCTTTTAGTTTTCTTGTTGCCTTTTTGAAATCAGGTTTTCAATAATTTCACAGAAATCCAAAACTGTAAAAATGTATGTATCAGAATGATATTTTCTTTTGTTATGCACAACCTAAAAGGACACTGTGTATTTTCCCTCTCCTTTAAAACACTCATTAGCTTTTACAAACAGGTTGTCCAATTGTCAGGATTTTTTAAAAAATGCACTATTCTATTGAGTATGTTTTTGTTTTAGTGAGACCGAATCCTATGAAGTGGCGGGTGTTGAGGAAGTAGTTTTTATTTCAAGTGGTACTACCCTATATTTCCATGACTTTGATTCATTGCTTTTTGGATGGAGTTAAAGTCAAGATCTTGCTGAAAGGTGTACTAGCTGTTAACTTCAGAGTGATTAATGGCAAGACAAGATATCAGGTATCAGAGTTGAGAACCCATTAACTCAGGAGAAAACTGAAAAAGCCAGAGGGAAGTAACAAAAGGAGACCAGAATGCAATGTACTCCTCGATTGCATCTGCTTGATATGATCTTGAACTCCTGTTTAGTTGTCAAATGAATGTCACGTTACTTGTTGCATGTTTTATTGCCTGATATGTCAGGTCTTTTCAACACACGGGAATATATGCATTTTGGCCTTAAACTAGAGAAATAATAGATACCTACAACAAACTAATGTGAAATCACTGTCTGCAGAGAATACAGATGTACGGATCAGCTTATTTTCTGTTCTGTCTCAGTTTCACTCATGTTTAGTCATAATGTCTTTCTGTCCTATTTTCTGCAGATATTTAAAACATACACCCACTCATTTAAATTATACACACTTTTCCAAGCACTTCCCCCTAAAATATGTAACACATTTGGAATTTCAGAGAAGTGTGCAATTTGCCCATGTTCTGATCTGTGTATAAACCCAGAAACTGTAAATTTGGTCAGTTCATTTTAAAATGCAGTTTGAACCAAAGTCTCCTAGCAAGGAACCTTTAACTACACATTTACAAAAGTAAATAAAAACTGTACTCCACAATTCAGTTAAAGAATCTGGACTAAGCAACTGATTCACAAGGGGACAATGAACTGGGTTCATACATGCAAAGGCAATCCCCAAGGCAATCCCCAAGGCAAGCCCCTTTTTGCAACAACTACAATAATTGAAATCACAGTGGAAATATTATCAAAGTAGTGTCACTTTGCCATCAAGCTCCTCCCTCCCTCTGCTGTTACCTGGCAATAAGGGCAGGGGAGAAATTAAATTTGGTTTGCATTTTACTGACTCGGTAAACCAAACCACAACTTTTTTTCAAAATTCACACTTTCCCAAAGTTTCTATATTTTGTAACAGAATGTGTGTGTGTGTGTGTGTGTGTGTGTGTGTCGGTATAAGAGGAAAGTGTGCATAAAAATGCAAATATTAGGGAAGATACCATACATATATTATGTACAATTGCTTTGCAAAGATATGTATATAAGGAAAAATTTGCATGAAAATCAAATGAATTTTCAGAACTTTTTTAAAAGAATGCTGGCTGATGCACAAAAGTGACAAACTCAACTTAAAATGGGGAAAATGAGAACTGGATATTAAGACAGATTTGTCCATTCCTACCTAAGAGCAGCCATCCCACCAAGCCACAAAAGAGGGAGAGACGAGAAGCAGGATCCTTCCACTGACTCAACTGAAAGTTCTGCAGTTTGTGGATCTTTTTTTCCTTTGAACTCTTTCTACTCCAGCTGCCCGTAATAAGATCATCACAGCTTAGAACAGGTGCCTGAGATTGTCTCCTTCCCTTCTTTTTATGTCATACCTTCTAGGTTGCAAGCCTAAGTGGAGGGCCTGTCTTATAACTAATTATTTTACATACACTGGGAAACTTGTCAGCTGATGGGTAAAAATGATTCAAATGCATGCATTTCTCCAGAGGGCCAAAGTTTACCATTTGGCCTGCTCCAGTCCCCAAAGGAATCTGGCAGCAGTGACTGCTTTGAAGTGGAGCCTGGTCTGTTGTGGTATGACTGAGGGGACAAAAATGCCCCTGGCAGAGCCAGGTACCCATTCTCCCCAACACCAAACACAGTCCCCTGACTGAAGACGGAGCTTTGTTTGCCAAGGCAATCATGCTGTACTCGGGAAGTCAGGAAGTGTTGCCCCAGCAACGGGGGGGGGGGGACAAAACCACAATCATTTTGGCCATTTTTAAGCCCCATCTTCAAGTGCTAACAGTTTTACAAGAAAGAAAGAAAGAAAGAAAGAAAGAAAGAAAGAAAGAAAGAAAGAAAGAAAGACATTTCCACTGTCACTGACTAGAAGGTCAACACTGAGACCCCCACACTCAATCCTAAGCACTCTGGAACTAAAACAAGAGGTATATCCAGCATAGGAGCCAACTTCTAGAGGCCGAGGTCCTATCGGGCTCCCCAAAGTTGATGGGCATTGCAATTCAAATAGTGTTTGTGTGCCAAGTCTTGTGATCAATTATGTGTGGCAGAGCTTATCTGCCCCCCTCCCCATATTTTATTCAAGTTAGCACCCCTGATATGCAGTGTTCAGGACACTTAATATTAGAACACAAAGAGAAATCAAGCACATGTTAACAAATGAAAAATGTCACCTACCTTAGTGTGAATGCATAATAAGACCTAATAAACAGGCAACCATCGACTTTTTACATATGTTTATTTCACCTGCCTTTGCTGTCATTTGTAGAACAGGGACTTGTTACCTGTCAGAAATCTGTACAGGAGTTTAGCACATCTAACTTCTCTTGCTCACTCACTCGCTCTCTCTTTTTAACAAATTGCTCTATGAATTTTACTGTGCTTCCTTCACACTTTCCATTGCCGTTAAACTAAATTCATTTTCTTGTGTTTTTGTTTCATGTCACGTCTACTGAGAGCTTTGCAAAAGCAGTGGTAGAGATTCAACAGCAGTCAGCAGTGCCAACCTTTGTGATTTAATTGCCAATTCCACCACTTTTAGGGTTTCCAGAAATCTGACATCCTGTGATATGATAAAATAACAAGAATGAGGGCTTAAGTTTTTTTAACGGTACCTTTTTAGCTTTTGTGGTTTCTCAGAAAACATTGGTTATAGTGTGTCTTAAAGAACTATGTGACCCATAACGCTCATAAAGAAGGCTGGATTTATTTTTAGAAGTGAGCAACTAATATAAATTTCCACTTCGGAAAAAGAAGTCCACCTTGGTTACTAAAAGCTGAAGAGTTTAAATCTGAATGTTTGCTTCAAATGATACATATAACACACATTACCACTACACAAATCCCCCCTCCTTTAGAACAAAGTGCTTCCTCCTTAGATCACCTTCACTTAGGACATTATGTGACTAGTATATCTACTGATCTACGTATTTTCAGTTGCAAACCCCTCCAACTTTGCATGGGGAATTCTGAATCAGATACAGGCAGGCTTTAGGCCAGGCTTCCTCAACCTCGGCCCTCCAGATGTTTTGAGACTACAAGTCCCAGCATCCCTGACCGCTGGTCCTGCTAGCTTGGGATCATGGGAGTTGTAGGCCCAAAACATCTGGAGGGCCGAGGTTGAGGAAGCCTGCTTTAGGCTTTCCAGGTCAAGTCCACTACTGGTTAGCTTTCTTCATTTCAGCAGGTGAGAAAAATTAATTTCACTGATGCTGTTGTTTTTTGCAAGAATCTGTTGCAAATCACTGAAAGGCAAACCAGTTGATCCTGCTCTGTTTTCTGCATCTAAGTGCATAAGACAGATGTCCTTAAGAAAAAGTCAGTGTGGTGCTATCCCTGATCTTTACCAGTGCAAATCAGGAAATTAGGGACCCAATTCATTCTCTCCTAGGCAGTGTGCAATCGGTTCAAAAGAACAAGTTTTTGATGAAGTCCCCATCTGCACTATACATTTAAAGCTGTATCAAACCACTTTAAACAGTTTTCTCCATTGAATTCTTGGAACTGTAGTTTATTAAGGGTGCTGAACTTTGTTAGGTGACACTGTGTTACCAAGAGTCCTCCGGGACTGGTTGTTCTTTGCGTGGACAGGCGGAGTCCCCAGATCCCGCGCGGTCCCCCCCGTCATGTGGAATAATGACTCATGACAACGTGCTATGGGATTAAATTGGCCACAACTTTATTAAATTTCAAATGTGGGTAGACCTTGGCTCAGGCATTGGGCGTTCTCCCTCCCCAGCCCCCAGCCGGGGACCTAGGGAGCATCAGGGTTATCCAGTGTGTGTGTGGGGGTGGGCCGGCTCTGGAGAACATATGTTCAAGCAGAGATAGCCGCCCCCGTTACGCCGCCACCGCAGGGGAGAGCAATGACGACCTTTCGGCGTACGGTCAAAGCCTCCCTTCAGAAACCCCTTTAACGGGGAACCCTGGTATCGCCGCCACAAAGAGGAAGATGGACTAAAGGATTCCGCCCAAGGCCTGATACCGCCAAAGTTGTGACGTTTTGCTATGGGAAAGGCGAAACCTGCCAATGCAGGGAAATTCCTTTCCGGCCCTTTAACAGCGACCTTAACGTAGCAGTGCCCGCATACCTGTGAAGAAAAGTTAACCTGCAAATAAGACATTAACTGAGGGTGGGTAGGGTGGGAGAAGCTCTGGAGCCAAGTGAGGATTCCCAGGTAAGATCCTCCCTCTATTGTGTGGGCAGGTAATCCCTCCCCTACCTGGCCTGGTCTCCTTGGCAACGCTTCCCCCAGGTGGGATTGGACAACTGACTGAGGTAGGCGGAGACCTCCAGGTATCCCACCTGAGGGAAGGCAAACCAAGCCTATGCTGTTGGAGCCGCTCCAGATCTAGGGTCTGCGCGCGTCCACGCAAAGGGCGCCCCCCCGTTTTAAGCGGGGAGCGGTCATTCTGTACATGTACTTAGGTAAAATAAAGATCTATTCATGGATCCTCCCTGTCCTTGCAATTCATTGGCTCTCTGTTACAAAGATAGTTCAGGGTTTGAAACCAGACCCAACAACACAGAACTACAATATACTTTTTAAAATGTAAAATGCAGTGGGTCCTAAGTTGCACACCTAAAGCGAAGGAGGAAAGTGAAGAGGAAGCTTTCTTGATTCTGTGGCTGGTTTCTATCCTTCAAGATTTGTTAAACAAATACTCTGAGCGGCACATGCGTGTGTTTTAGCCTTTGGTAAGGCCTGCCATCCTTACTGTATATTTTGCTCCATATGTTAACAGAGCCTGAGGTCAGCAACTGTCTGATTGTGATAAGATTTTTTTAAAAAAAGTAGTTCATTAAACTTGCATGTGCTATAGTGAATTGTGGTGCCAACAAACTAGAGCGGCAGGTGCATCTTCAACCCTGATGTTTCTATTTGGAGTTTAATTGCAAGCTATTAGAATTCTGCCAATATATTTAGACGAAAGTAAAAGGTTATTAAAATCCCACTAAAACAGCTGAGGACTATTGAAATTCAGGCTTATTCACCCTCTCCTCCCCAGGTTGTCCTGTGTGCTTGGTTTCAGAATTTGATGGTCTTTCCCGTTCCAAGTACATACAAGTTCTTTTCAGCACCTTGAGAATTTGTCTGCGTGCTTTCATTATCTCTTTCCAACCTGGCTTTATCACCGTCACTCCTTAAGTTTCATAAGTATCTCTTCCTCCTTCCCTCTTTAATCTTCCCCCCCCCCCGCCTTGCTTTGAGCCTTTCATACTTATTAACGCTTGTTCGCTGCGTATTAGCAAGCTTAACAATGAATGCATTTTTAGGCATAGCTGTGATGTGCAAAGCGACAAATTTCACAACTATTTCCACCAATGCTACTAAACTTTACCACGAAATTAAACACATTAGGTTCCTTCCCACAGTTTCAAAGGTGACAGAATTTTCTATAGAACAAAGTCTTTCCATTGTAATCATTTAGCTGCTGCACTTTGCTTGAAACCACTTATTGATTTGATTGGGAAAATTCCAGTGGCCCCGTGATAATAATGGTGTCCAGAAACATCCCCACAGTGCCTGCAACAGTTGCTTTGTTCCACTGTCTATACAGAGATGTCTGCTCTCCTGTGTTTTGTTTTAGATGCATAGTATCATAGAATTGGAAGGGACCCTGGGGATTACCTAGTCCTAGTCCAGCCTCTGCACCTGTCCCATATGGGGATAGAACCTGCAACCTTGGTGTTATCAGCACCATGCTCTAAGCAACTGCGCTATGCAGTTCTGTTTCAAAATGGGATTTATAAATCACCATCTCATTAAATATATAATGATGCTGGACACAACCCCTCCCCATAAAATTACAAAATTGCTTCATTAGCTTCCTCTTCTTAATTGTTTAGGATGCCTTGGTTGAAATTTCTGGAATCATATTCGAGATGATTGTTCCTTTCTGTACTTATTTAAGGTAAAGGTAAAGGGACCCCTGACCATTAGGTCCAGTCGTGGCCGACTCTGGGATTGCGGTGCTCATCTCACTTTATTGGCCGAGGGAGCCGGCGTACAGCTTCCGGGTCATGTGGCCAGCATGACTAAGCCGCTTCTGGAGAACCAGAGCAGCACACGGAAACGCCGTTTACCTTCCCGCCAGAGTGGTACCTGTTTATCTACTTGCACTTTGACGTGCTTTTGAACTGCTAGGTTGCCAGGAGCAGGGACCGAGCAACGGGAGCTCACCCCGTCACGGGGATTCAAACCACCGACCTTCTGATTGGCAAGTCCTAGACTCAGTGGTTTAACCCACAGCGCCACCCGTGTCCCTTCTGTACTTATTTATCTTCCCCTTATTTATGTTCCAACTCACAGCATTTTCCTTCTTACAGAACCCCTTATTCCAACCCTGATTCTCTGACATGTCTCTTATTTGCCGCCCTGTTTCTAGGTTTTCAGCCCTATTGCTGCCCACCTAACTTTCCTATCGTCATGCTTAATAGGTTGAATCCAATGTTAGTTTCACTCAGAACAGATTCATTGAAATCAGTGGGTCCACTTGAAGTCTAACTTAGTTGGATACAAGCCTACGTGTTTCCTGTTTCTGACATGCGCTGTTATTTTGTATATTTTAAAACAAACTTTTCCTCTTTTTAGTCTTGCCCTTTCTTACCAAGCTTCACTGCTTTCTCTCTGTTCTCTCTCTTGGTGCCTCCAGTTCCAGAGAGTAATCTGCCTGCATAACATGCAGCTGTATACAATGAAGTAATCCTGTTTGCAAAAGAACTTTTGCATGTGCAACAGAAACTCCCCTTTCCTCTTTTTTGTGCACCCCAACTCACCCCACCTGCTCTGGAGGGTTGGGGGGAAACCCAGTATAGGTGCGGGGGGCAGGAAGAGGACATTTTATTGTACAACTGGAAGTCCTTAGCTGAGCAGGGCCACTTTGTTGAATACAAACACTCCACTTCCTTACTCTACTGCTCATCTCTATGGCTTTTTAATATTCCTCCTGTAGGGGACTCTCCTTCTAAATATTCAGCTTGCCTCCTATTTGTCTCACTTTAAGAAACGATTAAAGAACACCCACATCATTTCATTCAATCATTGCCCTCTTCTTTTTCTGACTGGCATTCAGAATCCATTCCTACTCCAAGGTTAATTCTTCACCTCCCCCTTTTTTTTTTGCCTGTGCTCTGTCTCCCAGCTAGCACAAAGTTTCCTCCTTTCCCACCAACTCCTTTTTAGTTTTAGTCCCATCTTTCTTAAAAGGTGTTCCTGAAGACAGGGACTTGTGCTTTTCTAGTTTTGTATGGTGCCTAGTACATATTAGGTGCTTCTATAAATGATAAATTCTAATTGCGATGAACCCCGCTTTGTTCAAAATTCCTTTAATGCTCTACTTCCAAATTTGAAACTGGGAGTTTAGCTGAGTGAAATTAATAGCTTTTTCTCCCTCTCCCTCTCTTTCATAAGCAAAGCTGCTTTCAGGGAGTGCTCTGACATTTGTTTCATTATTAGTGCACAGGAAAGAAAAGGCATTTTCGGAAGTAGGTGAATCACTTCTCGCTTGTCAACATGCTATTAAAGATCTTTGCACAGAGCAACCACTGGCTTTAAAGGCCACTGGTAATAGTAAAGTATATGGAATGTCCGTAAGTGCAGTCATGGCGAAGATTGATAAGCCATTTCTGCAATCTAAATGTAAGGCTCCTTTCCAACTTTGTTTCACTACTAATATTCTGAATTATTGCTCTGAACAAGTGGAGACTCCTGTCAGTGGAAGCGGGGAAAGTCAATTTTTGCCACCACAGCCATCCCCACAGCCCACAGCACCACCTCCAGAGAGCCTCCAATCCTTCAGAACATATTTTCTGAAAGGCATTGGAGACTTCAGGGGTAATCAGGTAAAAATTGCCTCCTCCCCTTCCCCTTGCGGGATCCTCTGCTAGATTAGAGCCTATATTTCTGCCAACATCCTTGAGGGTTTATTGTCACACTAGCTGAGGATGAGACATGTCTATCAAGTGCATTCTGCTGACTGTTGCAACAAGCGCTCTGTCAAAATCTGCCCTCCAATTTCTTATACATTTTCTTCTCCTGTGAAGAGAAGCTTCTGTTTTTCATCATCATTCATAGGATAGGGCACTTTAGAATTTCCTAAAATGCATGCCCTATCACTGCAAGGTCACTGACAGTGCTGAAATGTGGATGTGCATCTGTTTCTGCTTTGCAATACAAATATGTCCAGGAGAGACTTCATTAAAAGATGAATGTAAGAGTGCAGGTGTTTAGTTACAAGGCTGAGAGCGAGTGCATATGCAAATAGCTACACTGGTTACTGTGTCATAGTTATTAGTCTTCTCATAACCATAACCTGGGCATAGTTTTAGCTGGCCTTTTCATATGCATCCTCGATACCTGACAGCAGCCTTCTATGCTCTCAATATCTACACATTAATGTGTTCTCGGTTGCTACTGCTATTGCCCATCTGTTGCAATATTAAGAAAAAAGATGGCAACAGACATTCCTTCTTTTGTACAAGCTGCAACAAAATTAGCTTTAAAAGATAGGAACAGCTGGAAGTCATTCCTTTTCTTTGTGCTTGTGTGGGGTGTGTGTGTGCTCATTTGTAAAAACAGGTGGTTACAAGGTATGCTACAATACCCCGTATGCTTTGCTTAACTTTTCTCTCTCTCTCTCTTTTATTGAAAGTGTATTTCTGTGGCATCCATGATGTCAGAATGCCCTTGTAGTGTTTACCATCGTCCAGCTGCTAGATGGCAAGAAAATCTGGACATGATCCTTGAAGGCCAAACTGGACATTTATTGAAATAAATAAGCATTGTGCTGGCTGAAGAAAGAAGTGTGTTTTTTTTATTAGTAACCAATGTGTTTTGGCCAGAATAGGCCTTACTCATATGAATTTTGCCTATGGTGTTTTCATTTTTTGTTGTTTCTTGCCAAAACATGTCAGGCATTAAAAGAATGAGCAGTACTCTTTCTTCAGTATCTTGAGAATGGTTCTCCTTTTTGCCATTTCCATTGGATGTTTCCCATTTGTGTGTGCAAGGGGTTATGATTGTAAGACATTAGTCTGTGAGGTGCAGATAATTTTGCACATGAAATCACAAAGATTGAGCAATTCTAGCTTCCAGGAACTGGCTCAAGGCAACCAAAGTAGTAAGTTCTGATTCTAGGTTTGTTTGCTTTTAAAATATATCAAACAGAAAACAAACTGAGATGACCTGTTTACAGGAGCATCTCTCAAAGACCATTTGCCTTGTCTTTCCTATAGAGCAAAATGTGGGTTTATAGTTCACCCAAGTGCTCTTTAAAAACAGGTCTCTGCTTTTATGCTTATAATTTTATGTTGCCTGTTATTCATTATGAGAGTGTCTTTATTTTCTGTGTCAGTTTTACTATAGCTTGCTTACAATATTTGTATTCTTTACAGAATCCCTATAATTCTTCACATTTGTTCTGTCACCTTTCCGTAAGTCACCTCTGCATTCCATTTTCTTGTCACTCTGTATTTCTCTCCACCCCCTCTTTCATATTTATTATACGTCAGTTCTCAAAAGAACACAATAACTGTATGCCTTTCTACAAATGGGCCGATAGTGTAAACAAATTTTCAGAGGAAGCTTTATATAGGCAGGCTTCTCTCTGCCTTTTTGTTTTGATGAGACTGTCATATCCCTGTCCCTGTCAATATTCAATCCATCATTTCTTGTAAAGGAGACCTTGCTTACACAAATGCAGAGTGAGTGGTGCTGCTAAGTAGCAATAAATTCAGGCCGCTGTCTATACAACCTGCCACTTATCTGGTTTATCTTCATGCACTGCATGCCCTGGCCTTACACTAAGAATTTTGGAATAAAGTTCTACAGGATGAAAAAGAGACCAGTGTAAATGTGACCTTGGCTCTTCTCCTAATTATGGAAAGTTTATACTCATGCCACTCCATGGCTCTCTTCCCTAGAGATGACATGGTGGAGGTTAATGCATTAATTGAGTGTTTAGGAAATCTTGGCTTCCCTTGAACATCTGAATCAGCTCAGAAAGGCTATATCCAGCGGGATCCTGCCCTCCCCACTCCATGTCACTTGCTTGCTTGGACACTTCCACATCACGCAACACAGGAGCAAATAGGGCTGTCAACCAATGGATTATTTAGTTGATTAATTCCCTGCTTTTAACAAAACTAATGAAATGCATATGAACCGTTCTAATACTGCCGATTAGGCACTTTTCAGATTAACCTACTGATTAGTCACCCTGTACAGCTCAGTCCTATGCATATCTACTCTGAAGGTGCATTGAGTACAATGGTGCTTCCTCCCAGGTAAGATTTTACAGGAACAAATTAATTTTGTGGTCCTTGTAAATAACCATTGTGTCCAGCAATGGTTTCCTATATCTGGTCTATGCAAATTAGCAAGGCAACACCTGCACCAGTGTCTCCCTTTGAAACAGGCGAAAATTCATGACCAGATGGGCACTTTGTTCACACACATACCTGGAGCAGTATGAAACGTTTTAGCCAGCATACCAACTCAATGAATAATCTCAAGCATCCTCTGCCCCTGCAAATATGCATTCACTTTTGAGTATGTGGTGAGAATCTTGTAGATTAAGTTGCTTGAAGGGGTCCAATATCCAATGGAAATGCCAAACCTGATGGGACAAGCTTGTTTACCAATGCTGGCGTGACATGTGCTGGAGCCCTACAGACTATCAAGCTTCTTTCATTGAGGTCGTGACGACCACTACTGGTAAATCCAAAGCCTTTCCCCGAGCTTCATGGCTGAGGAAGTGCTGTAGCTGCTGCTCTGATATGAGATCCAGGTAATGCCTGTACAAATGCATGCACCAGGAAGGATCTGGATGACAAAAGTACATTTCCTACAGATGCCATTGGAAAGGGCTGCAGCTCAGTGGTAGAGAATCTGCTTTGCATGCGGAAGGTCACAGGTTCAATTCCTGGCATCACCCAGTAGGGCTGAGAGAGCCCCCTCTTCCCGAGGCTCTGGAGAGCAGCTGCCGGTTAGTGTATCTACTAAGCTGGCCAATGGTCTGGCTTGGCAGAAGGCAGCATCGTGTGTTCCTCCCGTTCATGAGTGAAACTACAAAAATTGCAGAAACTACAGCAAGTCAGGAAAGCAGAAGTGTGAACCAATTGCGCTTTCCTTGATAATGCACAAAATGGAGCTTGCCAATCAAACCCATATGCTTAGTCAGCTTCTCTGTAACATCTGAACTGGTTGCTAGAGATAAATCCTGCCCTCGATACCAGCAGCCACATGAACAGGACTACTATTATTGTGGGGTGGGGGTTCCTGCCCCCACCCTCAAAACCAAGCTATAAATATGCAGTTCATCCTGCAAGCACATAATCCATTTCAAACAAAACAACCCTTTCAGCATTTTTAATGTGCCTTTGTGAGAAAAGGAAAGGGAAAGAGATAATAGAAAGATGGTAAAGTAGAGCAAAAGGGGAAAAAATTCCAGAAGCATGAGTCTTTTTGATTATTCAAAGCACAAAATGATGAATGTGTCTGACCTTATTAAGTATATTAAATCCTTTCCCACCTCTTTGTAAAAGAAAATAGTTTTTACACTTGACTACATCTGATTCACATCCATTCACAAGCTAAGGCACCAGACTGGAAAGACATCAGCTAATACTCCATTACTTTGTTTTTCTGTTTTTCTAAACAGATTCAGGGAAAGGGGCTGTGGTTTACAATTTCACCTCAGCCAGCATAATTGGAAATATTTTGACTAGAGTGAAGACTGGCTCAGGCTCAGAGTTGTTTTTATTAAGTGTACAGACTTGTACCATCACACACAATTATGAGTTTCTTGGGCACAAGAGATCCAGCCAAAGTGAGATTGTATTAAGGCTGCAGTCTTTTGCCTATTTAATTGTAAGTCCAGAATACCCTGTCATAAGGCACATAGCAAAGTTCCCTGAAGCCTGATGCCACCACTCTTACGATTTTATTAGAAATACACTCTTTGAGCTCTTTTTCAGCCTGCAAAGCAATACAACAATCTTCCACTACAAATCAGACTTCCCACTGGAAAGTGAGCCCCTTATAAGCAAGGATGATTCTCTGCCAGTGCTGCCAAGTCATGCTTGAGCATAGAATGAACTGCAACCTGAGCCTTCAGGAAGGCATTTATTTACTCATGTGCAACAAGCCATGAAATGGGACAAAAGTAGTCACTTGAGTGGTATTAACTCACTGTCCACCCCCAAAGTTTAGCTGCAGTTGTGCTAACACAGGGCTTCTACAGACAGCAGTGACAGCGCCATCTTAGGCTGCCTTCACATGGTAGTTTATTCTACTTTTCCCTAACTGTTAAGTTCCACAATCTAAGCATTCACGTTATATAAAGGCCATTTCTCGAACTATAGTGCAAGTTTAGTGCTTACTTCTGTGTTATTTGCTTCCAGAATTAACCTGTGAAAACAATATGGAAATGAGTGCTAAACTTGCAGTATGTTCCACTGGAAACGGCTATTATGTTGTGTGGAAGTTCAAATATAATGTGGAAATTAACAGTTCGGGGATGTCATGAAAATGGAGTAAATTGTCATGTGATTGTAGCCTTACTTTGCACCCTTCCCTCAGCTGCCTTGCCTTTGGATTGCCCCTTATCTTCTCTACACCCTGTGTCTTCAGCCCATTCCTCAGTCTCTCCTGTGTGAAATTGTAAAGGGTAAAGGGACCCCTGACCATTAGGTCCAGTTGTGACTGACTCTGGGGTTGCGGTGCTCATCTCGCTTTATTGGCCGAGGGAGCTGACGTACGGCTTCCAGGTCATGTGGCCAGCATGACTAAGCCGCTTCTGGCGAACCAGAGAAGCACGGAAATGCTGTTTAACTTCCCACCGTAGCGGTACCTATTTATCTACTTGCACATTGACGTGCTTTCGAACTGCTAGGTTGGCAGGAGCTGGGACCGAGCAATGGGAGCTCACCCCGTCGCGGGGATTCGAACTGCTGACCTTCTGATTGGCAAGTTCTAGGCTCTGTGGTTTAACCCACAGCACCACCCGCGTCTGTGTGAAGTTGTAACATTAGCTAAATAGACAACTGTCCCATCCCTCACACTACAAACTGATTTCTTCCCTGGGCAACTAGGCATTCTGAGTCACCACACCGGATCAGCCAATCAATGTTTTTCAGTACCATAAACACAATACTATGTTGATTTGCAATTGACTGGCCTTGTGTTTAGAAAACCAAAGAGAAGAGTAGCTCGATGCAATGTGTAATTAACTTATGACATTCACTGCCACAGGTGTGTGTGTTTATTTATGAAATTTATTTATATACCACCCTCTCATAAAATGTAAGGACAGAGTATAGCAATATAAAAAACACAAACAGCCATTAAAAGCAGTACTGAACCATAATTACAGTGGCGGACAACTCAAGAAAAATGTAAGCAATTCTATAGTCCTGTCAGCATTAAGAGTAAAAAAAAAAAAAAAAGAATGCATGCCAAATCTCCACTGGAAGAGTGTTCCACAGCATGATGCCGGCGACACTAAATGTCTGACTTCTAGTTGAGGCTAGTCAGGCCTCTGTAACATGGGAACACAAATACCAGTGCTCATCTGGATTATCTTGGTGATTTGGCTGGGCTATAAGGACCCAGGAGAACCTCTAAGCTACGCTGATGGTTTTGGGTTTGGATTGCTTTAAAGGGGGATTAGTTGAAAGAATAGTCATTTCTATTTGGCTGATCGCTGAAGAATTGATGCTTTTGAATTATGGTGCTGGAGGAGACTCTTGAGAGTCCCATGAACTGCAAGAAGATTAAACCGATCCATTCTGAAAGAAATCAGCCCTGAGTGCTCACTGGAAGGACAGATCATGAAGCTGAGGCTCCAGTACTTTGGCCACCTCATGAGAAGAGAGGACTCCCTGGAAAAGACCCTGATGTTGGGAAAGATGGAGGGCACAAGGAGAAGGGGACGGCAGAGGACGAGATGGCTGGATAGTGTTCTCGAAGCTACCAGCATGAGTTTGACCAAACTGCGGGAAGCAGTGGAAGACAGGAGTGCCTGGCGTGCTCTGGTCCATGGGTCACGAAGAGTCAGACACGACTAGATGACTAAACAACAACAACAACATTCTCCATTAATCTGTGAGCAGCTATTATCCACAATAGATAAATTGAACTTCCAAGTTCAGAAGCAATATACCCCTGAATGCCAAATCCTGAGGGCAAACACCTTGCTTGTTAATTGTTAAGTGCATCTCCCTCAGCACCAAAATAGAGATGGACATCAGCCTGATCCATTTTCTCTCTTTTATTTCTGCCTTGGCCTTGGGAGAGGTAAAGTTTTCAAACAACTGGCTATGGTCATTCTCTCTCTTTACGCAAATCGACATTTCTGAAGAAGAATGTTGAAACAAAGAATGTGCAGAAAGCCACTATAAAAAAAGAGAAATGCAGAATGAAGAGAGAATAAGCATTGTTTGCCACTTTCGCAGTTCTGCAAAAAGTGGAGCTGTTAGATTGGTGATCTCACCTCGTAGTGAGGAAGAGAACGTCGTGTGCAAATCATTTGTGAACTAAGCTGAGTTTCGGTAATTTGCTGCCAGCATGGCATGTTGCTTTGGGGACTGAGGAGGCGTAAAGGGAATAATTCCTTATCACAATAATCTATAAATTGACTCAGCACAGTCACGGCGATCAATCAGAAGCATGCTTTTCATTTACACTTCACAGGCATTAGTGCCGGCCCTATAAAAATGTGAATGTAAACTTTTGCCATTTTAATCGCTTTTCTATCACGATGCTATAATCAAGTCCTAAAAAACCAATCAGAGTGCTCCTGCAATAAGGTTCTGCAATTGTGATCTCCCCCCCCCCCGCCTCCCACCACACATAACTGGCATTCAAAACAACCTCGAACTGAGGAAAAACACTGATTGTGAGGAAGAAAGCTTTTATTTGCACACAAATGTCTTGGCAATCAAAGAGGTAGGAGGTACGGAAAAATAAATCACTGTACGGTAAAATTAGTTTGATGTGAAATTTCAGCTTGTTGCAGTTCTAGTAATATATATTCTGGTAATATATATTCTGCTACTATTACATCAAGCTGTAATTTACTTCCTTTTTCATTTCCTTCATCTTGCCACTACAGTGTAAGTATAAATGGGAATGCAAGCACAATATTATGTTTATGTTCTTTCTTCTGAGACTACCAGCTTCTTAAAAAGGTCCCTGTAGTAACCTACAACATTTAGAACTGGGCTAATTATTTATATTTACAACTTGCTCTATACTTGAAGGATCAAAGCGGATTAGATCATTTCCAAGGGAAAAAAAATATAAAAATGGAAATATGCAGCTAAATTACCTGATATCCACAACCGTTAATATACAGGCATCATAATGGTCAGGTATCCAATTTCCTTATTTTAAAAGAAATTGTGAAGTGAATGTAACGACTGGGGCAACCTTATCCTATGTAGATCCAGGTAATCTTCTAATCTGTACATCTGTACATGTCTTGTTGTAGTAATATACCCTATTCCTTTTTCTGCCAACCCCCCCCCCCCCCGCATATCATAGTCAGATCTACCATATAGTAATTGTAGCATAAGAAAATGGGCAATACTTGTATGTAGGGGTTATTTGAAAAGTATGAAACTAGGACGTGATCACATCAAGCAAATTATCCCAATGTGGTGACTCTGAAATTATTATAAGCCAAGAGCAAACTCTTTTAAAGGTCAGGCTCGGCTTATAATAGGTCTAGTCATCTGTGATCCATACCTCACATTGACCCTTTCCTTACTTCAAAGTAAAATTCCGTAAGCCTGGATCCAAAGGTGTCCTCTTGCAGGCAAAAGGGACTTTCTGTTCACATCATGGCTGCTTTACACATTGTACTAGAAAAGTGAAACTAAATCAAAATATGTACTCTGGCCCTTCCCAGCACTTGCATGTGGTCTTCAGAAGGTGTCGCAGAGGGAAATGTGGCCCTTGGGCTGAAAAATGTTCCCCACCTCTGCACTAGAACCAGGGCTGGCCCACCCATGAGGCAGACTGAGACAGCTACCTTGGGTGGCAGAATCCCAAGGGTTGGCAGCTCTGTAGGCGCCCCACCTCTGCCACCACTGGAGAATAAGCTTCCGAGAAAAAACGGAGGTACTCTTGATGCCTGTTGTGGAAGAAGCTGATGCGAGCACTGTCAGAGAGGAGGTTTTTTTCCTTCAATCTGGATGCCAACAGTTCGGCAGAGTCCTTTGACAAGCTGAGGTCGCGAACTAGATCATTCAACTCCTTTTGGGAAAATGGATGTGGAGCATCATCTTCAAGAACCACTTCTTCTTCTTCATGTCCTTCAACACTGGAGGCATTTTTGTCACTAATGTCAGGAAGTTCTCCGAAGATAGGCACGGGAATTTCATCACAATGAGCTACAGGACGACGTGCTGATTGAAGATCAGGATTTACTTAGTTTTGATCCCCCAACTTTATGCTTTGCCGCACCAATTTATGGAAGATTTCGAGGTTTTATGACTTCAAACTGATCCCTTTTCGACATAATCACCCAGAACTATAGGACCTGAATACTTCTTGTCATTAAAATAATCATTTCCAATCAAAACAATTATTCGACATGGCATTTTACCCCCACCAACTTCTTCTAAAATGCTCCACACAAGCGTACATGTGAACAAAAACGTAAAAAAATGACATGTGGCCATAGCTCAAAAACTTGACCTGATTGAGCAAAACCAATGTGATTTTTGGATTCAGCACATCAGATTCATCCTAAATCAACTGAAAAAAAGCAGACAACAAATTTGTTGTGGACCAGTGGTGGCAGCGACTTCTGGAGAGTTCTCACAAGATTTCACCACTGTCACCACTTCTCTTTACTTCTCCGGAGCTGATCCCAGTAAGCAGGGGGCTTTGGCGGGGAGGTGGGGCAGGGATGGCACCTTTCCGTTTCACCTCAGGTGGTGAAACAGGACGGACCACTCATTCCTAGAACACGGATGGATAAGAACTGCTATAGATCTATTAAAGGTTTGCATATGGATCTATTAAAGGAACTACTATTCAAGGTTTGCATGAACTCTTTTACAGGGATTTGCAATACAGTGCTGGTGATTATTTTCATTCCTCTCACAGTTCTTTGGATCTAACCAGCAAGGTCTACTGTCTACTCTGGCGATTCAATAACTGTATACAGCAGAACAGAAATATTTCTCAATGTTAGAATAAATGACTACTGTACCTTGTAGCTGATCAGTTTAAAACATTCTTTGTCACAAGGTGGAGTTCAGCAGCAGCATTTAGAAATCGATTTGTTTGCACATAAGCATTTGGGTTGCATTGATTTAAATTTGACTGACAAACAACACACTTTTAATGCTGGAGCTCCAGCCACAATCTTTCTCGGTGGTAAACGGGTGTCCTCACACACAGCTGTGCATGGCAATATGTTAGGTAGAGTGGCCAAGCCTACACAGTCAGCCAAGCATACATATGTAGACTGCTCCTGCCTGCTCCTTCTTTCTGTCATTGCACTTGCCCACCCTCCCTTTTTCCATACTGGGACTAAGGTGCTGCTTTGAGGGAAAACAGGAAAAGTTGGCCAGCTGGTTAGCTAGTCATTCAGGCTGGGCTTTCCACCTACTTCTTACCGTGTTAGGTGATACAGCAGTTGTTAAATAGCTTAACTGGTTTAATTGGTCACTTTGGCATGAAGGTGTGGAAATGGAAACAGTAGGTCAGCTTGGTGACCTCTTAGGCACCTTTGGGGGGGCAAGTCCTGAGGCCTGCAGGCCTGGGTTTCAGGGCCTGAAAGCAGGATATGATCTGCCTTTGGGTCCAATATACCTCATCCACCCAGAGTTTGGGGAGCCTGGATGGTTGTGATGTGGGACAGCCTTCCTCCTCACCTTCAGAGTGAGTGTGGGGCTTTATTTTTCCTGGCATGGGCTGGCCACCATAGAGCACTTAGCACTTGCCTTGTATTTATTAGTTCCCACACCAACACTTCTCTTTAGTATGTTTTAATGTCATAACATAAAAAGTAGTCCTTAGTTCATCCCAACTGCATGTTTCTGTGTATTTATTCCAACCCTTGGCCACAATCACAACTTTCTTTTTGATATGGCCAATTTAGCACGACTTATTTTTAATCAATTCAATGTGGTGAATATTTTTTCATGCCTAGAAGGGAACCTGCTAGCTTTCGAGGCTTTTCTCTTAAATTTTAAATGCAAGATGTCACAAATGGGGGCAATTCTCTGACTCTCAAACCACTAGAGATACGCTTTAATCAGCTGGGTAAAGTATTGGATTGGCAGTCTGTAAATCGGTTATTGAATCCTACTGAAGCCTGAGGCAAATCACAAACAGTAGATCAATTTTCCTTAGTGTGAAAGAGCCCAGATGAGCAATGCAGCCGTATATCCTTGCTGCACCTCATCAGAAATTAACACGAAGCTTGAGCAGAACACTTAATGTGTTGACAAAATGTACAGTTTATGCCACAAAAAGTTTTGTTTAAATTAAGGTCAAAAAGAAAAAAAATCCACATAAAGTTATTTTGAGTCTAGCAGTGTGCTGAAATCCCCTTACCAATTTGAGGAAATTCTTCTTTTCTTGCTTCCCTGTCGCAGCCTCTTTTCCAAGGGGTGGGGGATGTAAAAAAATATTTACCTGTGTTTTTCCTCTTTTTATTAAATACTTGGGTTGTATTTAAAATAAACCATCTTTATGCTGATGCTCCTGTGCTAAGCAGCTAGGGATGGATGAACCCATTATGTAAGGTTATTCCCTGTTCCCTTTTCTGTATCAGGATAGGACTAAGTCCATCCATTGCATCTCCATTCCTTTAAAATCCATGCAGAAATACAAATGTAGAACAACAGATACAGCATTGGCATCCTCAGACCATCTTGCAATCAGCAGGACTGCGTATTTCAAAGCAGCCTAAAACAGACTCATGATCTGACCCAAGTCATGATCCAAGTCATGGATCAGGAAACATGAAGAGTAACAAAATGTAGAAATCCGCTTGACTTTGTCCCGTTTGACTTTGAATGGCTAACCTGTAATGGCTAATGGCTAAACATGTAACTTTTTGTGTAAACCTGTAAATCTGTTCCTTACCTGCAGCATATTTATTGCACTGGCATCTGTAAGTATTTGAAGAAACCCTGTGGCAACTGCCACTGTAGCAACTATGTGGCTGGCACTCACCAATGATTTCCGAGCAGTTCTTTCCTTATGAAAACAAAGGGGGGGGGGAAGAGAAATGAATAGAAGACGCGCCTTCCCCAAAAAGATGCTTCATCCAGAGAATAATTAGTAATCCTTCAACTAAACATTACCAAAAGCAGCATGGTTTCTGAGCCCTCCATGGTTGTTTCCATACTGTTCTTCCCATATATAAATTAAGTATATCCTGATCATCACTGCTTAACAGCATGTTTATGCCATCTCCTAAATCAAATCTCGAGGTGGTGTAGAAGAATATTACAATACATATCAAAGTATTAAAATACAGAAAGAATGGGAATACTAAGGCAGAGTTAACATCATAATGTCCTGAGATCAAGTACCAGCAAAGGCCTGGGAGAACAAATTGCCTAAACATCAATAATGTGAGTGCTTGCTTAAACACATGGGGAAGATGATTCCATTGTGTGGGTGCCTCAGCATAAAAGTCCTTTCCTCCAGTGGCCGCTAACCATACTTCCATAAGCTGTGGCATTACCAAGAGGGCCTCAATAGTTGATCGTAATGGTTGTGCAGGGCAGAAACGTGTTTCTTCAGGTATCCTGATCTCAAGTTGTTGGCACACCATACCAGTTATGCACCTCCAAAAGAACCAGGCTTCATCATTGTACATGATCTGCCCTAACCATCTTGCATTAGATGTAGATGCTATCAGAACACTGTGGGCCTGGCCATGGAAAAGAAGTTGCAGCCATGCCACTGCTCCAGAAAAGATACAAATAATCCGTTAAATTGTGGGTGAACATATCAGATGACACAGCAATTCTTCAGACAGCTCTTATTTATTCACAGGCCAGAACAGAACAGAACTGAACTGAAGGGTTCAGCCAGCCTGCTTATATAGAGCTCCACTACAACGCAACAGTAACAACTTTCTGTAACTATCCAATCACTGAACGTCACTTTCAATTCCTTATTTGCATATGTGGACCTGAGTGAAAACTATCTACAGTATCCCCCTGCTGGCCCAGGGTGAGAACTTCAGTACATAACATAATCAAATCCAAATAAATCTGAAGAAAGGTTTTGCAGTGAAACACCACACATAAAATTGAACTTTCTGTTACCACATGCTTGGAAGTGATCAATAGGAAAAGGTTTCCACTACCATTATGCCATGTTTGTGAACAGCTCATAGGCATATAGGATACTTCCAAAGACTACTTTTGGAAACAGAAAGCGGGTAGATTCTGGAAGTCAGTTCTTAGATTTTTATAGCAAACAGTTCAAGCCAAAACATGTCTACTCAGACTCACTAAATTCAATAGGGCAATCCCAAGTCAGCATGCTTGTTAGGAGTAGCTAACATGGTGCCTTTCATATGTTGTTGGACTCTAACTCTCATCAGTCCCAGATAGCATGACCAAGGGTCCAACAATATTCAGTGGGCCATAGGTTCCTCATCCTTGTTTACAAGATGCTTATAAGGTAAATGCTCTAAATTTAGCAGGAAACAACCTTCAAATATTTAAATATAAGACATCTTCTAATATTTATTTTTCAGCATGATTTAACAGCTGACTGGAAATACAGACAGTTTTAGGATGAATTCTGCTTAAACATGCTGCTTACTGGAAATTACCGATCATAAATTGCTTGTGCTTTTACAGCATATGGGACTAAATACCGTATAATTATGCTTGTCATTTGAATTGTTGCTATACTGTTATTCACACTTGAGCAATTATTGATTTTTTTGAAAAACAAAAAAATAAAAGTATGAGAACCATTGTTCTCTTGCTCACACCTGTGAGCTACAACCCAAAATCAAATGTTTTAATCTCACTGCCTTCTTTTCTTCCCACGAAGGTTGTTCAGGTTTTGCCTATAATGCTACTACAGTCTATTAAATAGCTCTCATTGTGCCTGACTCAGCTGGTTCCTAAAATTTTCAGTACTGCTCTTACTGAAGTGATTGAGAATCCTTCTTTGGGCTTTTAAATGAAGCTGGGTCAAGCTCAATTTTTAGATTGAGTTCATTTGGAACAGCCACTGAAAGAATCCATACTGTGCCTGCCTACATGTTTTCAATTCATTCTAAAAGAAATCCTGTGTCACTTTTCTGAGGAGATTGCCTTTCATTCTAATTATACTACAATTATTTATAAAGGATGCTTTATTATCCTCAAGATAGCAACTAAAATTATTTCCACCTTTGAGTGTTTGGGATTAGTGACAGGAGAAATTATCTCAGGTTCTTTTTGTTGTTGCTGCTGTTAATAATCTTCATGTAGATTTCAGGACACTTTCATATGTTACCATGAAGATATTTTACTTATTTTTACAATTTAGAATGGTCCAGAAGTAAAGACCAAACCATGGTTGGAGCCTTGTGCTCATGAATGTGCTCATAAATGGTCAAAGCATGGTCTGGCATTATACTTGAACAAGCCCATTGTGTCTACATTCCTCTTATTTTGTTTATTTTTGCTAAAAGTAGCCACTCACACCCCTGGTGTATCACATTTCTATTGTTCATTAATCCATTGCTATAGTATATTTTAATACATTCTTTTTATTGTTTATTTCCAAAACAACTACGCTTCTCACATAGTTTGATTTTATGTGTATGATAGTTGATAGATGATAGATTAGATAGATAGATAGATAGAGAGATAGAGAGATAGATGGATGATAGATGAAGCATAGATTGCAAAGTGGATTGGAAACATACCATGAGGGAAGGGATTCTTAACCCTTTGTGCCCACTCGAGTCTTGGTCAGAATTCCCCCACCCCTATGGTTGTTGTTCACAATGAAAGGAAGTCTCTCTTTGTTCTATGGGAGGATTTTTTCTATTCTAAAGAGCCAGGAGGGGAATTCTGATTAGGACAATGACAAGAACAAAAAGTTACAGCCCTCTTCCCTTGCACCAGGATCTCAATTTATGTGAGCTATTTAAAAAGAAAAAAAATAAATTTTTCATGCTAGACCAAGTCACATGACAAATATCATGTCTAGTTAAGTCCTGAAACACATTAGTTCTTACCTGCAAACATTGGGGGGCATATACATTCATAGGACTCTGCATCAAGTTCTCCTTTCACTCCCTTTCTAATGCAGGAGGCGTTGTTGTAGCAGGGCTTACTGGAGCACACATCAAATTCTTGGCAGAATTGTCCTGAATACAGCTGGTTACAGTGGCAATTGTAGGCTTCCTCCCAGATGTGACTTAAACATATGCCCCGTCCAGAGCAAAAGGGTGCACTGCGAGACTGCTGGCAAAGATGTGGTTTCACTGTCACATTCAGCCTCAGCCCTAAATTACATAAAGGTGGTCCACGGCTCGGGACTTCAGTGAAATAATGCGTTCCAACTCCAAGCCATTGCGGGTCTATCTGATGCATTCCACTTAACCTGCAACCAAAAATCATCTGCAGCTGAGGGATATCAGTTTGTTGAGGACACCTGATGAATTCCTCCAAGGAAACATTTGCCAAGTTCATGCCATGCGACTGAAAAGAGGGCTCGGAGGAAACAAATAGTGCATCTCCCAACTGAAGCTGTAGAGGACAAAGCTGGGGGTGACTCAAAGCTGAATGTTCTACAGCATTCACATCAGTATTCCAGCAATCTGCGTAGAAGTTGGAACAGATGTTTTGGGTCAGGGACCACTTCACAATATGTACTGTCGGCTGCAGTTTCCATTCTGAAGTTGAAGACCTTTTGCAGGAAGTCTGCCCATCAACAATGCAACCTTGAAAGACATGAACCATCACAACAATGATTGACTTTAGTTTCATTGTTCATTAGGAGAAAAGATGGGCGCACCTCATTACAACTGTGCTTCTTGAAGACAGGAGTGATCCTTTCAAATGCTGCACGGTTGGAGCCCTTTCATTTATGTTCCACTATCATCTGTGAAATGATAAAGATATGCATGCATGAACAATGTGATATCTTTGGGTAAAATATTGGCACTGAGACCACAGTGCTAAGATCAAACATCATCATCAACAAAGCACGGAAGAGTATGCCCAGTTGTTCAGACTCCCTTCCACCTGCACAGCTATTATATACAACAAAATATAAGCATCAGCAAGAAAACTCGGACAGCAACAGAAACATCCAGTGGCAACCAAGCTAAAGCAGTCTCAAAAGCTCCTCTGAAATGCCATGCTTCCATTTCCCTGTAGAAGACAAGAAGAAATGCAATGAGAGTGCCTTCAACTGTGCTCTCGACTTGCCTCTGTTGAAGATGAGACATGGCACAAGGCTTTCCCCAGTAATTACAGTTTGAATGCATGCAGTTTACTCTAGACCCAAACAGTTTAGGCCATTTAAAGGTTAAAGCCACAATTTTCAATTGGAGAGATAGTATAATATTGGTGTTTTTCAAATTTCAGTGGCACCCTGTGCAAGGCCAAATTTTGGCACCCTCCACCTCTCACCTTCCGTTCTACTCAATTCACTACATCATAGTTGCAACGCCCTGCAGCACCTCCTAGGCTCAGTGCGGCAGAACCGGTTGCTTTGCCCTAAACCCACCTCTGCATGTGATCATTAATGCAGGCTCCCACAAGCAACCTAGTTAATGAATTCTGTACCAACTGATGGTTCAAGAGGCAACTTCAAAGGCAGTCCCACACAGAGCATCTAAACATGATTTAAGCTGGGTGTAACCAAGATGTGTGCAAGTTGTAGTAAGACCTGCCTTCTAAATAAAAAATAATCCATATAAGGCAGTTTTCTAGTCTCAGAATATCAAGATCTTCTCTGTCTCTAGATAGGAAGAAATGATGGAGTTGGATATCAAATGTGTATTGGTGAAACCAGACACCAAATCTGTTGGCCTCAGAGATAAACATACCCACCTAGTATGTTGTCAGAACTAGCCCAAACAAACCACAATCCATCTTCATTTTCATGGATGGGCTAACCAATTTACTTCTTGGCTAGATTATGTTCATGTGTCTATGCATTTATTTACTTAAAGCTGCACAGAATGTGCTGTTAAATATGCATTTAAGTACATTTTTAAAACATTTCCTTTCTCTCAATATACTTATTTCTAACTGCATATACTGTTAACGTATGCATTTCCAGATGTGTCTTTTTTCAAATACTTTTTTTGGTAGTCTGTTCCTTGAGCCAAGAACTGGATCAGAACATTTGGGAGAGGCAAGTGCTGGTGCATAATGAAATCCCAATCCACGCATAAATCTGCGAGGTGTGAATAAATCAGTTCATTTCACAATCTGCAAACACTTAATTCCTCAAGCATCTCTGGTGTTTCCAAGCTTCCTTGTGCTTTACTGCCTTTGTAAAGGCTATTGATAACAGCATGTTTGGAAACACACACTGGTAGCCGACACAGATGGATACTGATTATGACAAAGGACAACTGTATTCAAGAAAGCATCATGGGCTGGATCTCTTCAAACAGGGAGTTTCTTGGTAGGAAATCATATTTATGATCAGAGGAAAGAACAAATGAATAATTGCTGTTTACTGTTCCCTGAGACTTAGTCACTTGTGCCAACCTATTCAGCGCAGAATTCTTGAGTCTATATTTAATTGTAAACACACTTGGAAGAACCATATATGCATGCCGTTCAAATAATGTGGGCATTAAAAAATACACAGGGATTCTCAACGTAAATGGGAAACCCAGGAAAAAGAGGCTATTTACATTAATTGCTTATCACACACTATCCTGAGTTGCCTACACGGGACCCAGAAACTTCCATGTGCAGTTCTTATAACCAACTGCTGGGTCTGCTGCTGTGCTGGCACTGTGGTGACTGCTTCTGAGCAATTTCTATGATAATATATTTTCCTCTGTGGTCCAAATGTTATCACTTGTTTTGCTGATTTCATTATTCCATTCAGAAACACATTATATTATTAAACAATACTTAGCAATGCACATTAGATTTGCCTTCTGCTGCTTCTGTTGCCTTTGCTTTCAAGCTGGAACATCTAAGAATTCCAGGACAGTGCTTGCCGTACTCAATGCAAATACACTGTGATTTCGGAATAAGATATTGCTCCTTTCATATGCCTAAGAAAAAGGATCTGCGTCTGTATTTCCCCACCTATCACCTACATTACAGGAGTACAAAGAACAGCTTTTCGTTGTAAGTTTGAATTTGGGGCACTAGACATCAGGCAGCCACATTTTTTGTCTGTCAAGACAGGAACTGTAACAGAATAATATAGTAACTTCCTTTCAGTGAATATTTCACTTATTTTGTCTGGGGAAAAGGCTGGGTTGATCATGAGCCAAAGAACTCTTTGAAAGCACTGATTCCCGCTATGTAGAAACTGGATGTGATGCAAATTTAAGCATGGTGACTTGCAAACATGAACGTAATATGCAAATCACGGGTCACATCGCTTTGAAATCTGGATATGGCAGCTGCATGTAGTTTTACCTGAAAGATATACCCACCACAGAGAATTCAGCCAAATCCCCATGTTCCCATCAGGCAGCTGACCTGAAATCTGCTATAGCTTATATCAGCCTGTTAGGTTGGGAGCAAGTCAACATGCTGTAAAATGACAAGCTAGAAGTTCTTCTTTAAGCCTCTGCTGATAAGTTAAATTAATTTAATGTGACTCTTAGTCTTGTGTTGTTTGGGGAAACTTGTTTTAATGATGGGCTGCTCTTGCTTTTATATAAAAAACTTTTGGGTTTGTTTCTTATACTTTCCCCCTCCCCCACCTCCAGGATTGGGCAGCAAGCTCACTGCATTTATAGGCTGCATAATCACAAAAATCCAAAAGGTATACATTATATATCCCACTTAAAGATGTTATACCTCAGGCTTAGAAATGCTTACAGAAACTTATTTTTGCCTGAACATGAATAAATGCACAAAATTGCTTTAAACAAGGTGATCTACAGAAGCTACAAGAGTCCATTCATGGAGGAAGGGCGGGCGGGGGCTGTATTACATAATTGTATAAGAACCAGATAAATTTTGCATGGCACTGACTGCAGATCCATATATGACAGTCATGTAAACAGCCAACCAAGATTCACCTTGTATCTGTATCTGTGACATGTTTGGTTTTTTAAAAAATAAACCCTATCTTCTTCTGAGTTGTTCTCTGGTCACTCTGCTTCTGTCTGCATTTCAGATTCCAAGCTTCTCCATATAAAGTTCTGTGTTTCATTTACTATAATGAAGCAAATTAAGAATCTAAAACTATAACTTTGCCTCCTTTTTGGCCAAATTGGGTTGAATTTACAGGCCCAGAAGTCCCTCCAGAGTGAATTAAACTTATCAGATTGCCGATAAACAGGTTTCAGGGGCCTTTTATTTTCATGGGGAAAGTAAAAGGGATTCATTTCCCCCCATAATGAGGGATAGGAGTGGAGAGTTGCCCCTTGTTCTTTAAATAATGATGAAGGCCTGCTCCCAGGTTGCCCATCGTGGTAGACCCTTACAGCTACTGGGTCTGGACTTTACTTAAATACTGGCTACTCCCACCTACAGATTTGGAGGGAGCCGTAGGACTCTCTCCCTCCCTCCCCTCCCTCCCTCCCTCTCTCTTTTTTAAAAAATAGATGTATGTTGTGATTTTCAACTAAAGTTCTCAAAGTGGCAAATGACATTTATGCAACACAACAAATGCACCAATAATCACATTCTCACAAAACAAAACATCCATCACCGGTGGAGCAAGAACCAGAATTTGATGTCTGCTACTTGATCATGATATACCACTGAGACCTTTCCATACCAGGTGAGATATATTTGCTTTCGAAACCACTCAGACCAGAGCATGGATCATTAAATGCAACATATATTTAATTAATTATTAAACAATTGGAATATATATATCAGAGTTTCAATACTTTATCCAAATGTGGCCAAATGTGTCCCCAGCTGATTTCCTAACTCCTTTTATTATATACTGATATATATCTCTCAACCTATATTCTTTCTTTTGCCATTTTTCTGACACTTTCTACTAGTCATTCCCTCTGCCCAGAAATCAGTTTTCCCCATTGTCATTTCAGTTTCCCCCACTGTCAATCATTATTCCTTGAGATCTTCTGTGACAATCCCTTTCACCTCATTGGACTTGTTGGATACAGATGGAGGAATTGTTTCTGGAATGAGTTAAGGACTTGGCTTCACTTCCTTACCTCCCTTACTTTATGTCACTAGCAAAGGGTGCAGAGGATGCTAATGGATTATGATTTCTATGGCACCAAGATATTAAAAATCTTTGGGTGTATGAATTTATCATGCCAATGTCCCCATGAAATGATCAGGATCAGTGTGAATATACATCAATTTCAATGGTGAATTATATTCTTTAAGAGAAATCCTATGAACGTCTACTCGGAAGTAAGTCCCATCTGTCTTTTGTTCATTGCTATGACAACCCTAAGGCAGGCCTTGAATCAAATTGAAATATTTCCTAAGTTTGAAGATATCACTTCACGTAATCTAATTTTGCATTGCACCTCTATGTAGGAACACTAGATGTATATACTAAAATATTTTTGTACAGGTTTTTTATTCATGGACTGGTTTTGTTTAACACATTTCATCAGCTGCCTTGCATCATATACAGCAATATGCAGAATCCTCTATGGAGTTTAAACATGAGCTTAAGACAGTCACAATTACTTCTTTTTGGATGAATGATCTTTTATATTCTTCCATCTCACAGTAGCAATACAGCTATTTTTCCATCTGTGAAATCCAATTTTAAGCACAACATTTTTGCTTGTTAGGATATTTGATCTTGAATTAAAACACCAGAGCCTTAATAATTCTCTGTGCCTAACTGAACTTAGCTAGCACTATTTCAAAATCATTCACTTTAAATCATTACCCTTTTCTGCTTGCCCCCCCATAGGTTGGAATTAATTTATGCAAAGTCACTGTAGCTCTCCCGTTCAAGAAGGTATTTCTGTGTAGTACACCTGACAAAAAGGGATGTGGGTGGCGCTGTGGTCTAAACCACTGAGCCTCTTGGGCTTGTTCAAATCCATGCGATGGAGTGGGCTCTTGTTGCTCTGTCACAGCTTCTGCCAACCTAGCAGTACGAAAGCACACCAGTGCAAGTAGATAAATGGGTACTGCTGTGGTGGGAAGGTAAATGATGTTTCTGTGTGCTTTGGCTTCCGTCACGGTGTTTCGTTGTGCCACAGCAGTTTAGTCATGCTGGCCACATCACCCAGAAAAGTTGCTTGCAGGCAAACACCAGCTCCCTCAGCTTGAAAGCAGAGATGAGCGCTGCACCCCATAGTCAAATTTGACTGGACTTAACCAGTCCTTTACCTTTATATTTACTTGACAAAATGTAAACATCCAAACATTTCCCCTGCATTGCCTAGGTGTGACGGGGACCTATTACCTAATGAATGCTGTTATTTTACCCTGTTTGTAAATTATGTGGTAGGCATCTCCTACAAGATGTTCTCACAAAAATGTGCTGGGTTAAACCCACATAAGATAAAGCAGAACATCAGTGGGGTTTTCCATTTCACAGATACCAATGGACCATATTGAAAAGCGTGGAATGGCACAGTGAAATCAGAAGAATTCAGTGAAGCTGTCTTGTGGAAGGGCTCTTCTTCTCACACAAGACATTTCTAGACCAAAGCCTCTATTTATGCTATCTAGAAGCTCATACAAACATAAAAAGAGCCCTGATGCAACAGACCAAAGACTCATCTAGTCCAGCTTTCTGTTTTCACAGTGACCAACCAGATACTTATGGGAAGCACACAAACAGGACATGAGCTCAGTGGCACGTGCCCCACTTGTGTTGCTTAGCAACTGGCATCCATAGGTAGCCTAGTTGCTGAAGAAGACAATTCCATTACTGGCCAATTCCATTACTCCATGAATTTTTCTAACCCCCTTTTTAAAGCTGCCCAAGTCAGTGGCCATTTCTATGGACCATGGTGGCAAATGTCACAGTTACACTGAGTGCTGAGTGAATAATTTTGCCTTTCCTGAATCTTCCAGTATTCAAGTTCATTGGGTAGCCCTGTAAGCAACATTCTTGGATGCTTCGATTTAGAAGGCAAATTTAGCACTCCTCACCTGACAAAAGAGATTAGACCTGTATATCTATAAGAAGATACAACCCTCCTACTTTTGAAGAGAAGCAAAATTGAATATATACACCCAGTAAATCTTTTTCCACGGCGTCCCAACACATCTAACTTACCAGAGGACAGTTTTAATGCTGAACTTTGCCCAGCATGGTGTCTGAGTACCTGCAGCTCAACCATTAAATGGAAGCAGTGCTCTTACAGAGCCCGAGGCTCATTTTTTAAATTCTAAATAATAAAACCTAGTGTAACATGATAAAAGAGTCCGGTTGCAGCACAGGGGCACCATAGGGAGCCTGCTGCCCTGTCTATAAAGGAAGGAAGAATATCAGGTGGTTGAAAATAATCAACATGAAGACTCTTGTCTACTCTATATTTTATCTTACCACTTCAAGAATATTTGAGGATGCAATGCAATGAGAAGCTTCAGGAAAAGAAATTTAATAAAAACAAAAATTCATTGGAAAATTATTTTTCTTCCTTTTTTTAAAAAAAGTTTATACTGTATTGGTGGAACCCAGACAAATCATGAGATACTATAATCCTGCAAAGCTATCATTTTTGCCCCTCTTTTAATGGTCAATCTGCATAAAACAGTTAAAACAGGATCATGCCACTTTAAACAGTCATGGCTTCCATCAAAGAAAACTTGAAATGTTCTTTGTTAAGGGTGCTAATGGTTGTGAGCAACAATGCCCAGAGTTCCCTGGTAAGAGAGATTGACTCTGAGAACTGTAGTTCAGTGCAGCAAATAGGAAGTCTCCTAATAACTCTCAGCACCCTTAACAAACTACAGTTCCCATGATTCTTTGGGAGAAGCCAAAGATGATCAAGGCTCTGGAAAGCAAGCCTTATGAGGAATGCTTGAAGGAGCTGGATGTACTTAGCCAGGAAAAGAGGAGACTGAGAGGAGATATGATAGCCATCTTCAAATATCTAAGGGGCTGTTACGTGGAAGATGCAGCAAGCTTGTTTTCTCCTGCTCCGGAGGATAGGACTTGAATAAATGACTTCAAGAAAGGAGATTCCAACTAAACATCGGGGGGGGGGGACCTTTCTGACAGTGAGAGTTGTTTGACAGTGGAACAATCTCTCTCAGGAGGTTGTGGACTCTACTTCCTTGGAGGTTTTTAAGCACAGGTTGGATGGCCATCTGTCATGGATGCTTTAGCTAAGATTTCTGCATTGCAGGGGGTTGGACTAGATGACCCTTGGGGTCCCTTCCAATTTTACAATTCTATGATTCAAAGTCATGACTGTTTAAAGTGCTGTGATGCTGCTTTAAATGTACAGTGTAGAGGGGGCCAATAATAACCTTTCTTAGAATATTTTTTCTGGTTTTTTTATGCACTTTAAATTTCTACTGAACACACCTGGACAATTAGGGATGTGCTTTACTCTCCCATTTAATTCAGCGGAAAGCCAAAGTGTGAGGGAGTGTTGTAGCTAAATGGCAGAGCACATGGTCTGCACATGGTCCTCAAAGCCATACAGAGGATCGTAGGACTGGGAAGAAAACCCCCTGTCTGAAACTTGCCAATCATTATGAACTATATTGTGCCAGATGGACCAATGGTCTAACTCTGTACAAGGCAGATTCCTAGGTTTCTAACTTTGACTGGATTGTACTCATCTTCACTAATATGTGTGTGTGTATGTTTATTTACTTTCATGTTTTGAATATCTGCCTCAAGTCAGTTTATTTCTCATTTCAGCTAAACATGAGGGATGGATGAAATCGACACCGCTCCTGTGTGAACTTAAATAATAATGCTCCCAGTAAACTATGTCCTTTTTAAAAGAGACAGTGCAGAGTATTTTCCTTTTCTCGTTTATGAACTAATGAGCAAAAGCTTTGCATTTCAAAATCCTTAGAGGGAAACTAACCAGATTATGTCGTCTCATGGCTAGATTAATTCCAATCACATCATAAAAGTGCAGGGGAAAGCTCTAAAGAAGTAATTGGATGAATAATAACTTTCAGTGTCTTAAACCCTGTTTTGTTTTATTGAGAGGGAAGGCATAGCGCAATGACGATGTGTAGTGCTGTAGCGGCAGCACCTGCATATTCCCTTTGTGTCTCCAAGTTCTGTTCCTTGGGAAAACTTGAAGCATCTGCTTCAGGCAGGAAGCTTCATGTCAGGGCTGCCTCGTGGGCAATCCATGACAGTGCATTTCCCTTTCACTCCTGAATACAAGATACCGTTCTGACAAAGTTGCCACTCACAGAGCAACCCTCAACTTACTTGACATTTTCTGTGCATAAAAATGAGAATAAGTGAACAAGAGAGCAGTGAGCTTCTGTGCAGTCTTCTTAAAACCAGCGGGAAGAAAGTGGTTATGGTCATGTGAAAATCCATATTACTATGTGGACTTCATTTTATTCCCTAAAAGCGAAGCTCCCCATTAAGCTCATGTATGTGGTCTTCATTGGATATCTCCTCTTCAATATTGTTGTTGTTTAGTTGTTTAGTCGTTTAGTCGTGTCCGACTCTTCGTGACCCCATGGACCAGAGCACGCCAGGCACTCCTGTCTTCCACTGCCTCCCGCAGTTTGGTCAGATTCATGTTTGTAGCTTCGATGACACTATCCAACCATCTTGTCCTCTGTCGTCCCCTTCTTCTTGTGCCCTCAATCTTTCCCAACATCAGGGTCTTTTCCAGGGAGTCTTCTCTTCTCATGAGGTGGCCAAAGTATTGGAGCCTCAGCTTCAGGATCTGTCCTTCCAGTGAGCACTCAGGGCTAATTTCCTTAAGAATGGATGCGTTTGATCTTCTTGCAGTCCATGGGACTCTCAAGAGTCTCCTCCAACACCATAATTCAAAAGCATCAATATCTTCAATATTAAGACACAGCAATAAAACTTGGCCTGCCTTTCAAGGTTTGAAAAGCCACCCTAATCAAACTGCATCTCCCCACCTACCGACCCCCTCCAGCGGGGTACAGAAAAAACTAAAATGCCCTTTCTGTGATCACTCAAAGTAATCAGTGTGCAGTAAAATATTGCAGGGCATTTGCCTTAGCAGGAATCACACAGAGAGTTGCAGCCATTGTTCTGAGGGTGCTTTAGTACCACAGGAAAGTGTTTTCCATTGAGAAAGAGGCCCACAGGGCCCTTCTCATCAGTGGGACTCAACGCTCTTCCAAGGAATGGGCCACTTCCACAGTCTCTGCCTTCCCCATGGCACAAGGTGGGCTTTGATGGGAAGGTGCTTGGGACACATGGAGGGATGGAAGGAAATGTTTTCTGGATATTCCAATGCCAAGCACGCAAAGCCCTTGCTAGCATGTTAGCATTTCCCAACTGGAACACTTATACAAAGGATCAGTCTTTTTTTGTGTTGGGGGGGGGAGGACTTTACAGAAACAGTATTTCACAATGCATATGAAATTAAACCTAGACACTGGAAGGGCATTTAAGCAATGGATTCAAGTTACAGGAAAGGCGATTCTGACTAAACATTAGGAAGAACTGTAAAAGTAAAAGCTGAACAGTAAAAGCTGTTCAGCAGTGGAACAGACTCCCTCAGAAGATGATGGACTCTTCTTCCTTGGAGGTTTTTAAACAGAGGTTGGATGGTCATCTGTCAGGTATGCTTTAGTTGTGATTCCTGCATTGCAGGGGGTTGGACTAGATTACGCTTGAGGGTACCTTCCAACTCTACAATACTGCGAATCACTATTCTGATGGCTAAGCCCCTCAATTATTTCCACCAACCTTCCTCAACCTGGTGCCCTTCAGGTGTTTTGGAGCACCACCCATTACCCCAACCATTGTGGGCCTGGTGGGGATTTCTCCAAAGCAGCTGGAAGGTACCAGGTAGAAAAAGAGTGCCTTACCTCACAACGTAGCCACATTTTGACTTGTTTTACAGTAACAAAGAAATTTAATTGGCAGGTGCTGATCGGGTTGTTTAAAACCTACCCTTATTTTAATAACAAACTTATTTTAATAACAAACCAAAGTAATAATAAGGGTTAGTGGGTCACAAGGCAGCTTAACACCACATATTATACTTTCATAACGCAAGAGCAAGCTTTTTCATGCCTCAGTCTTTATGGAGAAAATATTATCTCCAAGGACTTAGAACAAAGTCTGTGGCAGTTAAAGGAAATACAAAGGCTACATGCTTATTGTAATGTTTAAAAAGGCATTGTCACTGTAGTACTAATGACCGGCAGGACAAGTTTATGGAAATTATTAGAAGCAATGTTTCCCCATTGTGCTAGGGTGATGTAGAGGCCAGAAGCTGCACTTTTCAAGATTCTGAGAGACATTCAACATCACCCGATAGCAAAAGTTCTGTCAGCACAAGCACTGACTGAATGTTCTCCCCTCCCCTATAGTTCGGGGTTTTCTTCCATGCACAACCCAAGCCAATTGTGGGGGTGCAGGGAGTGCACAGGGGAGAAGCCCCTTTGCATTAGTAGAAGTCCTTGTGCAAGCTTCTGTTAGTGGGACTAATTAGCTGAATCCGGCCCACTGACTTCAGTGCTCCACCAGAAAGTCCTGCCTCAGCATTTTTGAGAAACTTTAGTGTAAATCAGAAGCAAAGTGTCAGTAGCAGCCAAGGCTAGAACTAAGGGCCATTTGATCTGTCCTCCATCACCTCTACTTGTGATCTACCCAAAGGTGAAGAAGACAGAGTTCTTTTATCTTCCCAGATTCCAGTTTAGCTCCATCCATCCAGGTGTCACCATTGCTTTACCTCGGCCTGAGTCAGACCTGGATCTTTGCTTGGACAACAGACAATGTTGACCACAGCTTCTGAAATATACATGGAGTCACTTCCGGGGGCGGCGCGAACGGCAATGGCGGTCCTCTTCTGAACGGGAGAGGAGGCTCCGCAGGCAACGGGTCGTCCGCTACGGCGAAGCGGAGACCCACATCGGAAAACCCCAGGCGGCAAGAGCCTGGGGTCTTGAGGCTCGGTGGGCGCCTAGAGCGACCCTCCAAGTGCAGAAGGAACCCCGTAAGGGGCTCCGGAGCACGGAGGGGGGTTGCGGCGCTGTGAGCTGTTTCGCAGCCTGAGGAGCGAAGCCGCGCTGCTGCTGTCGGTGAGCGCTGATCCCTTTTCCTGCCAAATTACGGATCCGGACGAAAAAGCAACTAATTTGTGAGTAAAAGACTGAATCACTCGAAATTTGAGACTTTTAAAAGGGAAATTTAAATTGGCTTGAACTTGGCTGTGAGCGGAGAGACGTGGAAGCAGGAAGTCCGTCTTCCGCAGCCATTGAACTTGAAAAAAAGCAATCAGCTGGAGGAGTGGAGGCTGAAAGAAAGAGACTCTAAGTCTTACAGATCTAAGCATCTATTTGAACTTGCATTTTAAAGTAAAGACTTCAAGTTAAAGATTTGGGATTTCTATTTGTACTTGACTTTCCTCCTCTTATTGGATTACAAATTTAAAGGTGAAACCCAGAGTCAGGAGCTGCCTGAGTACTAAGGGAGCTGTCAGTACTGCAGATTTGGATACAGCATATTGGAACTGGAAACAATCTGAGGGTATTGATACCTTTTAAATTTGAAACATTCTTTTTGGAAATAAATAAGCACTGTCTGCAACAAGGTAATCATCTATAAACTCTGCTAAGTATTTGTATCTGAAGGTTCTTGGACATTAATTTAGACTCTGAAAGATAGATCAAGCTCCCTCTAGAGGATTGGATTATAACAGTGATTTTACATACACTTTTTACTTTCGATTCCCTTGCTGTTTGCTTGCTCTGGACCTTTCCATTCCCATGGGAACAACTCAGTGTGACCTTGACTGATAGATAACGTTGGAATGAGTGGCACAAGAAAAAGAGGGAGAGCTAAACAAACAACTCTAACAACTCTAACCTCAGCCTTACAGACACGCAGATCATCTGTGCCTGCTTTGCCCTCAGAAGTGGAGGGTGAGGGCGAAGCAGAGCAGTTATAACTGGAAGATATGGCCTCAGGAGCATCTGCCTCTATACTAGATAAAATCTTTGAAAAATTGGAAGCTTTGGACAAGAAAGCAGATGCCCAATCAGCAAAGATTGATAAAAATACAGAATGTTTAAATAAATTAACCACACAAGTGACACAGAATGCACAAGCAATTGGACAGCTAACTGAGGCCTCAGCAGAAAATCGGAAATTGACTGAGGACACTAGACAAAGATTTGAAAATTTAGAGCAAGAGGTAAGACCACTCACTAAACAAGTTGGGGAACACCAGATTTATCTCTCGATGATAGAACTGCGAAACCGTGAGAATAACTTAAGGATTAGATCACTACAAGAGGCAGAAGAAGGAAATCTAACTGAGTTTTTGACTAAAGAATTCTCCAAGTTCTGGAACTTGGAAGAAAAGGACTTTAAAATTGTGTCAGCTTTCAGACTTGGAAGATTCATAAAGAAGGAGAGGCCCAGAGACTGTTTGATAACATTGAGATCAAAGGAGGAAAGGGATAAGATTCTGGGACTACACTTTGTAAAATCACTGGAGGTGTTGGATAGAAGAATTGAAATTTATAAAGATATCCCAAGACTACTGCTTGACCTTAGAACCGCCTATTCTGAACTTGTTAAACTACTAAGGAGTAATGCAATTCCATTTAGGTGGGAATTTCCTCAAGGATTATCTTTTACCTTTAGAGGGAGAAAGGTTAAAGTTAGAACACTGGAAGAGAGAGACAAATTCCTGTCTACACACGGAGAGGACCTTCAAAAAAGAATTGAACTACCTGCTGGGCCTGAGGCAACGCCAACACCAACATCAGCACCTGTGGAACCTGAAGTCCCTGAGAAGATACCACCCCTTGAAAAATAACCAGATAATTCAGGATGTCTCTGCAACTGTTGAGCTGGAATATTAATGGTTGTAACATTCCGGAAAAAAGGAAGAAAATATTTCATATATTAAAAAAAGAACAATTGGACATTATTTGTTTACAAGAAACACATGTGACGAGGCTCCACAGAAAAGTGTTAATAAATAAAAGATTGGGCCAGGAATTTGTATCTTCGGACAAAGTTAAGAAGAGAGGCGTAGTGATATATGCAAAAGAGAGCCTGTCACCTAAATTCCTATTTAAAGATGAACATGGAAGAATTTTGGCCATTGAGATACAATATCAAGGAGAGAAACTGCTGATATTAGGAATTTATGCACCTAATGAAGGGAAATCGGAATTTTACAAGAAGTTGCAGGAGACAATGCTGGATTATCTAGACTACAACAACATCATAATGATGGGAGATATGAACGGGGTCGTATCAACTAACATGGACAAGTCACAAAGTCAAAATGTTACAAAAGACGGCAGACTACCTAAAACTTTTTTTGAAATGACTGACAATATGGACTTGATTGACATTTGGAGGACAAAGAACCCACTAGGAAGAGAGGGAACATTCTTTTCTGAAGCCCAACTGACCTGGACAAGAATCGACCAAATATGGATTTCTAGAGGCCTGGCACCTAAGGTTAGAAAAGTGGAAATCTGCCCAAAGACCTGCTCTGACCACAATGCAGTAAAGATGGATATGACACTATTACCAACTGGATCCTTTAGATGGAAGATGAATGACAATTTGTTTAGAGATCAGGAAATTACCAAGAAGGCCCAAAAAGTTTTGAAGGACTATTTTGAGATAAACATGAATAATATGGTGGAAAAAAGAATAATCTGGGACGCAAGCAAAGCTGTAATGAGGGGATTCTTGATACAACAGAATGCAGTGAAGAAAAGAACATATAATGAGAAAAAAGATAAGATCTTGGATAAAATAAAAGAATTAGAGAAGAAATTAAGAGTGAATCCGAAGTCACAGCCAACTCTGAGAGAAATTAAACTTTATCAAACACAATATTCCAAGTTGATAAATCAGGAAATTGAATGGAAGGTTAAATTAATGAAACAAAAAACGTTTGAGTCGGCGAATAAATGTGGAAAACTGCTAGCTTGGCAGTTGAAGAGAAGACAAAGATTAAATACTGTTACAAACTTGGAGGTTGATGGAAAAAACATCCAGAATCCGGTGGACATTAGAAAGTGTTTCCAGAGATACTTCAAAAAACTATACACCCAAGGGCCGCAAGATGATGTTGAGATTAAACAATTTTTGGCAAAAAACGGATTATCTAAATTGTCACAAGAAAATAGGACAATCCTGAATTCTAAAATAACACGACAGGAGATCGAACAAGCTATCCAGAACATGCAACTTGGCAAATCTCCAGGACCAGATGGGCTGACCTCCAAGTACTATAAGACATTGAAAGACTATTTGATACAACCTTTGATGGAGGTCAGCAATGAAATTATGGAGGGGAGGAGGGCACCGGAGTCGTGGAAGGAAGCATTTATCACATTAATACCAAAGTCGGAAGCTGAAAAGACACAACTTAAGAACTACCGTCCCATCTCTCTCTTAAATGTGGATTATAAAATATTTGCAGACATTTTGGCAAATAGATTTAAAAAAGTTTTAAATGAAGTAATTCATAAGGACCAGGCTGGCTTTCTCCCAGGAAGACATCTGTTTGCTAATACAAGGAACATTATTGACATCTTGGAACTTCTGCAAACAGATATAAATACAAAAGCAGTTTTAATTTTTATAGATGCGGAGAAGGCCTTTGACAATATTTCCTGGAAATTTATGATGGGAAATTTAAAAGAGATGGGAGTGGGACGGGGTTTTGAAAATGGGATTGAGGCGATATATTCAGAACAGAAAGCTAAACTGATAGTTAATAATGTGGTTACGGAAGAGTTTAAAATTGAAAAAGGGACACGACAAGGTTGCCCTATTTCCCCTTTGCTATTTATTTCGGTTCTGGAAGTGCTATTGAACATGATTAGAAGGGATCAGTTGGTGGAAGGAATTCAGGTCGGTCAGAAACAATATAAATTAAAAGCTTTTGCAGATGACCTGGTTTTGACTTTGCAGAAGCCAGAGCCCAGTACGAAAAGAGTAGTACAACTGATTAATGACTTTGGTCGGGTGGCTGGATTTAAATTAAATAAACAGAAAACTAAGGTTTTGGGGAAAAATTTGACTAACACAGAGTCAGAACGGTTTCAGAACGAGATGGAACTTAATGTGGTGAAAAAAGTGAAATACCTAGGGGTAAACATAACAGCAAAAAATCTAGGTCTATTTAAGGACAATTATGAAAAATGTTGGACAGAAATTAAGAGAGACCTAGATAGTTGGACAAAATTGAAACTTTCTTTGTTAGGCCGAATTGCTGCTATTAAGATGAATGTATTGCCAAGGATGTTGTTTTTATTTCAAACACTTCAGGTTTTGGACAAAACGGAGTGCTTTCAGAAGTGGCAGAGAGACATTTCCAAGTTTGTCTGGCAGGGCAAAAAGCCCAGAATTAAGTTTAAGATATTAACCGATGCAAAACAAAGAGGGGGCTTTGCCCTGCCAGACTTAAAGTTGTATTACGAAGCCGCAGCGTTCTGCTGGCTAAAAGACTGGCTACTTCTTGAAGACACTGATGTGTTGGATTTGGAGGGGTTTAACAATACCTTTGGATGGCATGCATATTTATGGTATGACAAGGTTAAAGCAAATAAGGCCTTTAAGAACCATATTGTCAGAAAATCATTGTTTAATGTCTGGTCAAAATATAAAGACTTGCTGGAAAATAAAACACCAAGGTGGCTTTCACCTTTGGAAGCCAAGGCCCGAAAAAGACCCAATATGGAGGCTAAATGGCCAAAATATTGGGAAATACTAGAAAAGGATGGAGACAAATGGAAATTGCAGAGTCTAGAGAAAATGAAAGACAAAGTGCGAGACTGGTTACATTACGCTCAGATCAAAGAAGTTTTTAAAAATGATAAGAAATTAGGGTTCCAGGTGGAGAAATCGAAACTAGAAACAGAATTGTTAGAACCAAAGATTAAGGTACTTTCAAGGATGTACAACTTGCTGTTGAAATGGAATACACAAGACGAAACGGTTAAATCGGCTATGATAAGGTGGGCACAGGACATTGGGCATAATATCATGTTTGAGGACTGGGAGAGGTTGTGGAATAATGGACTGAAATTTACTGCATGTAACGCCCTGAAAGAAAATGTAATGAAAATGATTTATAGATGGTACATGACCCCAGTCAAACTTGCTAAAATTTACCACCTGTCTGATAATAAGTGTTGGAAATGCAAAGAGTGCGAGGGAACGTTCTTCCACCTCTGGTGGACTTGCCCTAAAGTGAAGGCGTTCTGGGAAATGATCTATAATGAACTGAAAAAGGTATTTAAATATACCTTCACTAAGAAACCAGAGGCTTTCCTTTTGGGTATTGTCGGCCAAGGGGTGGCAAAGAAGGACCAGACATTCTTTATGTATGCAACAACAGCAGCAAGGATACTTCTCGCAAAACATTGGAAAACCCAAGATCTACCCACACTGGAAGAATGGCAGATACAACTGATAGATTACATGGAACTGGCTGAAATGACCGGCAGAATCCGTGACCTGGGAGAAGAGAGGATTGAGGAGGACTGGAAGAAATTTAAGAACTATTTACAAAAGTATTGTAATTTGAGTGAATGCTAAATAAGATGCTAGACTAAAACAACTGAGCACCACTAAATTTAGAAGCTTTTTTAAGAAAATAAGTAAGACTGTGAAAAATTAGCTCCTTTTGAGAATTATATGATTATGAAATATAGAAGGGATATAAGAATTTAAACAAGATGATAAATTGCTGACAAAATGTTTTAACGATGAAAATGGGAGCGGGAGGTGTGAGGAAGTCCAAAGAAAATGTGAAAATATGTTAAGACCGATGTTACATTGTTTATTATGTCTATTTTTATTGTAAAATTTAATAAATTGCTTTAAAAAAAAAAAATGAAATATACATGGAGTCAAGAGTGGATTTCATGCTCATTATTCAGCTCATAGTGGTGAGGAGGAATGGAAGTTCCCCCAGAATGTCTACTTTATATACATTATTTACACAATGGGCCCCATGTGATTGGCTAATTCCAGGATTCACTTGTAGGCCAATCAGGTTGTGGATTCACTTCCACCTGGAGCTGGATTGGGTGGCTCTTGTGGACCAATCAGACTACTGCATTCTGGATCCTATTGTTCTAGGACCAATCAGACTGCTGCATTCTGAATCCTATTCAACTCGGTACATAACAGCTTCCCAGTGCCTTCTCTGCTATCATCACAGTTCTGCCTTGGCTTTTTAAATGAAAAGGAGAGACAACATGGTGTAGTGGTTAAAGCAGTGTTTCTCAAACTTGGGTCTCCAGCGGTTGTTGGACTATAACTCCCATCATTTCTAACTAGCAGGACCAGTGGTTAGGGATGATAGGAGTTGTAGTCCAAAAATGCTGGAGACCCAAGTTTGAGAAACACTGGGTTAGAGTGTTGGGTTAGGACAGGGGAGACCCAGGTTCCAATAACCAATCAGCTGTGAAACTCAGCAGATGACCCAATCACCAATCTCTCAGTCTTACCGATCTCACAGGGGTTGTGAATATACAAAGGGAGGAAAGAGCCAAGTCTCGCTAGGACTACTGCAATGTGCTCTACGTGGGGCTACCTTTGAAGGTGACCTGGAAACTACAGCTAATCCAGAATGCGGCAGCTAGACTGATGACTGGGAGCAGCCGTCGAGACCGTATAACACCGGTCCTGAAAGACCTACATTGGCTCCCAATACGTTTCCGAGCACAATTCAAAGTTTTGGTGCTGACCTTTAAAGCCCTAAACGGCCTCGGCTCAGTATACCTGAAGGAGCATCTCCACCCCCATCATTCTGCCCGGACACTGAGGTCCAGCGCCGAGGGCCTTCTGGCAGTTCCCTCACTGCAAGAAGCAAAGCTACAGGGAACCGGGCAGAGGGCCTTCTCAGTAGTGACGCCCACCCTGTGGAATGCCCTCCTATCAGATGTCAAAGAGATAAACAACGACCTGACATTTAGAAGACATCTGAAGGCAGCCCTGTTTAGGGAAATTTTTAATGTGTGATATTTTAATGTATTTTTAATCTTTGTTGGAAGCCGCCCAGAGTGGGTGGGGAAACCCAGCCAGATGGGCGTGGTACAAATGAAAATATTATTATTATTATTATTATTATTATTATTATTATTATTATTTACCATTTTGAGCTCCTAGATGGAGTATAATTGTAATAAATTCAAGGTCTAACACTGATTGTTCTTTCTGAGTTCCTCTCCTATTCTGTATAAAAAGAGTACTTTGTGTGGCATACTAAAAGTTAACGTAGATGGCAGGATAATAAAATTAAATCCCACATCCCTGTCTCTACTGCAAAGTAAGAATGGGAAGGACTCAATATAATGCAGGTAGTTGAAAGCCAACCCTGTACAACCATGGGGCATGTGGTATGAAGTTACCTCATGGAAGAAGATGGAGCCTGTTTTTCCATCCAAGGAAAGTAAGGTATGGAGACAAATGGTGAAGCCATCACAATTTGCCAGGAACAGCCTTTGAGTTTATGGGCAGTTGAAGCAATGCCTCCCAAATTGCAGACTGAACAATTTGCCATCCTACTCTAGCATGCCTGATAGAACCATTTCATTCATGTAAGGAAGTGCATTGTGCTGTGGATTTCCAAACTCTCCTCACTAACAAAGTACAGCAAAAATAATATTTTTAAATGAATAATTAAGAAAAAAATTGCTATGATTAATTAGCTTCCTGGATTAAATGACAAGACGAACACTAGAAGAACAAAATATGTAAATGTGATCCATAATCTTCAGAGAATTTTCAAGGTTTTCCAATGGTAACAATAAAGCCTAAATCGTGATGTGTTTACAAGAATGCACTACATGAAGTGCATTCAGAAGGCTTGAATCTTGGAGAGACTTGATGTTAATTGGCTCAGTAAGACTGCCAAAGCAATTAAAGCAGCAGTGGGTGGCTTTAAGATGATGCACATCAATGATGCCCCATCAAACATAATAAAATCCTACCACTTTTAGCCTGAGTGGATTCTTGAGTGAACCCACCCACACAGAAAAGCTATTTCAATGTTCTGCACGCAGATATACTAAATGGTGCTTTGCAATGTGTTAAATAATAAACTTGTAGATATATATATACTGCTGAGAGCCAGTGTGGTGTAGTGGTTAAGAGCGGTAGTCTCATAATCTGGGGAACCGGGTTCGCGTCTCCGCTCCTCCACATGCAGCTGCTGGGTGACCTTGGGCCAGTCACTTCTTTGAAGTTTCTCAGCCCCACTCACCTCACAGAGTGTTTGTTGTGGGGGAGGAAGGGAAAGGAGAATGTTAGCCGCTTTGAGACTCCTGAAGGGGAGTGAAAGGCGGGATATCAAATCCAAACTCTTCTTCTTCTGCTGCTGACATTTCATACAATACACAGGAGCATATACATTCCATTTGGAGACTTCTTAAAGGAGTCTTGAATGCTATTTGCTACTGTCATTCAAAGAGTGAAGCCAAAATTGCATGCTTCATTATCAAACTCTCATTTATATGAAATTTATTACTTGGCATTTAATGTTAAGAAGAAAAAACGAACACTTTACTTGGAATAGGAGCTTCAGTTCAAAACACATCCAGTTTTTTTTCCAATTTTAGGCAGTATTTGCTATAGACACTTCTTAAAAGTACCTACTGGGGAAACTGTTTTCTGCTATTTTCTTTAGTAGGAATTAACATTTTTAAGGGATGGGGCTAAGCTCCCCACTCCCCGGTCTTCCAAATTTTTCAAATATTTTGCCTCAGCCAGAGCTCCAAATTTTGCTTCAAAATTTCATTTTAGGTCAATTTTTTTGCCCTATAAGCAGTGATAAATTTGTATAGTCACCAGACAAATGAAAAATGAGATAGGAATGAGGAAATCTTTTATCAACAACAGTTGCCTATCAGAGCTAAATGGAACACTGAGGTTCATGCTTCTAAATTTATCTTTGTGAGTACAAACAAGTACAATCTTAGTATGGTCTAATAAGGTTAATGTTTATTATGGTCTTACGCTGGGAGCTTAGATCCCTTGACTTGGGAGATCGGGGGCAACTATTCAAAAACTCTCAATACAGAGTAGCTTCCTCTTATATTTTAGAGGGAGAAAATTACTCTGTATGAATGTGACATAAAATGGCCCTGAAAAGCCTTTATAATTGATGGAGGGGGCAAATAGTAAGCATTGCTTCCTACTTTCATACATCAACAAAAAGTGCAGCTTTATTGGTGGTGTTGCCTTGCACTGGAAAAAGGATGAAAGTGTTGTAAACAAAGGCCTTTTGATCTCTCCAGACCCTGAATCATTTGTACAGATAAATATGCCATTCCATTTGGTCATTTTTTTTAAAAAAAAAAGATTAAAATGGATAGGATAGAAGTAGTAGCTTTCTGGCAAACTAATTTAGTTCTGTCGGTCTGGTTTTTGGATTTATGCTTTCTAGAGTCAAAAAAATGATGGTTTTATTATTGTGGTTCTGCTGTGTGTGTGTGTGTGTGTGTGTGTGTGTGTGTGGTAAAGGGTATTTGCAACCTATCTAAATATATTTCCTGCTCCCTATGTTTTCAGGGTTCTTTTCTATTTACAGGTAGCTGTGATTGTTCAGAGTCATTATGTAGCAAATTCAAGGCTTCCTTTAAAGAAGAAAAAATAGTGTAGCAATAATAGTTTTAAAAGTTTATTTTAAAAAGGCGAGAAAATAGAGAAAATTAATACCTCAGTGTAACTCAATGCAAGAGTGAAGAGACATTGCTTCACGGTTGTTCTAGTGTACTTGCACTCCTATTCTCATAATTCATGCATATATTCGACTGACCTGAGTGCCTCAAACTTTACTTGTGGCAGGATTATATTCGGCATTTCTCTTCGTTCTAAAGTTCCTGAGCCTATTGTGAATCATGAATTCTTTAGACAGGTCAGTTCTAAAACCCTTTTTCTTATCTACTGGAAATTGAATTTTCCTACCTCAATATTTGGCTTTTAAAAATCTGACAGGTATGTTACATGGTGGAAACCTTTGTTTGCTAACCTGATTACTCTTTCATCTTCTTGAGAGGCGATTATAACTGGAGTAAAATCAACATCTCTTAGAAGTTTTAGGTCTGGTTCTAGTGTGTGAAATTGAATTGGAGCACTAACATTGATTCTTACAAATGTCCTTACAGTTCATTTCAACAGGGAAGTTTGTGTGCTTCATGCTTTTTAAAGCAAGACCTGCTTTACTGGGAAGATCAAGAGTAGATTCAAAGGAGCAGCAAAATGCATAATTAAGATGTTCACACCATCTTCTTATTAATTCTTTGTCCAGGCAGAGCTCTTTCCATGCTACAACAGAGAACGTTAGGTGACCAGTGTGGTTATATTCAGTCTGTTTCACAACAATTTTTTGGTTCATGCAGGTATATGAAGAGAGATTGGAAGGGTGATGAAGCACCCTTCTCTGAATATTCCTTTCTTGATTTCCCTACAAGCTGAGCCATCACCCAGAGAAGATGTAAAGGGGAAGCCGATCTCTTTATCCAATCCTGTTCTCAGAAGAATGAGGACAGAGTAGAGATCTGATGTTGTCAGCCTCAGGGAAGAGGTTGGTGGTAGATGCCTGGTGGCCAAGCTGGAGGAAGCAACTTTGACTTCGGCTTCAAAAACCCAATTTTCATCAGGTCCTCCCCCTGTTCCAGTGTAAGCTTCTTCAAAGTAGGAAGTGTCAATGAAATCTTGTGTGGGAGGGGTTTTAATAAGTACAGCTCACAATCTTTGTGCTTTCCATCTTTCATTTCAGGTTGATACAGTGTTGCAACCTTAAGATAAAGGTTCAGTGAAATTGGTCATTTTTAGCTTATGGTGTTTGTGATTGTCCTTTCTCTCATTCAAAAAATTCATCTCACCAGAGGCCTATACTCCATGGGTAGGCAAATCAAGGCCCAGGGGGCGGATCCGGCCCAATCACCTTCTAAATCCAGCCCGCAGACGGTCCAGGAATCAGCATGTTTTTACATGAGCAGAATGTGTGCTTTTATTTAAAATGCATCTCTGGGTTATTTGTGAGGCATAGGAATTCGTTCATTTTTATTTTATTTTTTCAAAATATAGTCCAGCTCCCCACAAGGTCTGAGGGACAGTGGACCGGCCCCCTGCTAAAAAAGTTTGCTGACCCCTGCACTCTGTAGCCTTTCTGAGTGCTCATGGTTCAGTTAAAGCCCAGGAGAAGGCATCATGAGGTAACTTCTCCCATGGGACTTTTTTAGATTAGGAAGCATGGGCAGTTAGTGGGGCTGCAGAGTGCTGGAGATAAGCACATGCACCATCTGGCAATTTCACAATAATAATGTAAGCTCAAGACTCAACAGCCACCAAAATCTGAAATTCTCAAGTGCCCCAAGAATGAGGCAGATAAATGCCAAACTATTTTAAATAGAATGAAAGCTTGAGAACCTAGATGACAGATTTTGGCACAGCACTAGCTGAAACCAACCAGACAACGGGGCTGTCTAACTCAATTAAGCAATTCTCTGTGTAGAGAGGTGCCCACAAAGGTTGGGTTCACAGCAAGAACTTAGCTGCCAGCATAATCTAGGCTGTGAAGTTTGTAGGATCCAAACTGTGAGCAGAGAGAAGTATAATGCTAAATGGTACTTTAATGATCAGACCTTTATTTAGCTATTGATATAATTGTAAGAGAATTTGCTAGCCTTTGACAGAACTTAAGTAGTCATGCCTGATAACTTCATGACTTAGGCATTTTCAGATTCAGTAATCATGCAATTTAACATTTTGTGAACAAACCATGATAGAAAGCATCTGCTGATCATCCTGGCCTACTATGTTATGTTTTAAGGATCAATGGCCTGTTTAAAAAAACATATACTTAATACAGAATTACAGTGTATTAATTATGGGCTTGATAGAGCCAAAGTTATGCACTTATAAGACCCATTGATTTCAGAGGGATTTAAAACCCATGGTTGTCACAGAGGAAAACACAGCTCTCACGTGCTTAATGTCTGGAATGCATCCAGTGAAATTTCTGTTGGGTCCTTGAAGTACCCATCAACTTTACCCTACAGTAAGCTGCCATGTTTTACTTAAAGATATAGTCCAAAGAAAATAAAATCAAAGCTGCAGGCATCAAATGCTTCTCATAGTTTGAGACTGATTAGATGTGACACCAGAGTCTGAGAACTGAGAAGCATCATGTTGGAACAAGAATGCTATAATACATCTCACTTTAGCTGAACTTCTAAGATCTCAAGGGGATCACTATTTACAGCTCTACTGGTAAAGGAAACAGTAACATGCCTGGGGAAATAGACTTAATTCCCACAAAGCCCAAATGTGTTCTCTCCAAAGGTTACTTGGAATGAAAAATAAATATAGATTTTCTTCAAATTATGGCTATAGTCCAAAAGACAGAGTTTATTTTTCAGTGACCTGCTCAAATTCTCTTGGACTATTTATAATTTCTGTATTACAGTTCCACTCTCTAAATGGCTGTCAGACCTTGACCACATTCACATAGCAGTTCATAATGCATCCCTGATGTTTCCCTAATTATTAATTTGCACATTATATTTATGCTTTCACACAATGTAAAAGCCACTTCCAGAAACAGCAGAATATAGCGCAAGTTTAGCACTCATTTGCAAACAGTTCCCCCCCTCCCCCGGAAGCAAATGACACAGTAATCAGCACTCATTTGTGCTATTCTCCATTCTATTTCTCAATTTTCAAGGTGTTAGTACTAACATATAAGGCCCTGTACAGCTCATGACTTGAGATACTGTGTTATCCCTTATACACCCAGTAGACCACTGCAATCTATGGGAAAGCTTTTCCTGCAAGTTCTAAATAGACCAGAAGCCTTCTAATGTGGCTGTCCCTGTTCTCTGGAATAGCAGTCCAGTTAAGATAGAGCATGTGCCCACTCTCTGTACTTTCCAGAAACAATTGAATACATTTTTGTTCTAAAGGGCCTCCTAGCTGGATAGACGGGTCTCTGCCAGACCTGTCTATTTTGTATTGTTTGGTTTTAAATATACATCTGGGAGGGAGGGATTGGTAACACCAGTGTTGTCAAGGCTTCGGAAGCTATTCCTTCCCCAGTGGCAGCAAGAGCAGAGAAAACAAAGTAGAGTCCTTTTTAATAAGTTTAATAATAATAATAATAATAATAATAATAATAATAATAATAAATTTTATTTATATCCCGCCCTCCCCAGCCAAAGCCAGGCTCAGGGCGGCTAACAACAAACAATCATAATATTCAATCATAATAGCGAGAGACAAAAGAACATAGCCAGCCTTAACAATGGTGTTGCTCCAAACTGGGCTCCTCCTCCCCCTTCCCTAACAACAGCATCCCTCCCTTACGGTGGCCACTCTGATTCCTTTGTTCCTGCACTCTTAACAAACAGCACATTCTGGGAGAAGGGGGATCAGAAATATTCTCCAGTGACAGCGTGCCCTGTGGCAGTTTTCCTCCTTCTTCTAACACTGCCCAACTCTTCTGTTCGTCTATCTCTGAGCTGTGACTTCTCTCAAATGCCTCAAAGCCCTGCTGTAATTAGTCTCCACCATTCCTCTTCCTCCATCTCGCCCTCTTGAGTCCAATCCCTGACAAGTGCCAAGGGAACTATGGCCATTCAAATGGTTGGCTACAACTCTCACCACCCATTGGTCATGCTGGCTGGAGGTGATGGAAGTTGAAATCCAACAGAGCTGCAGGATTTCCTTTCTTTTGTTAGACAGTGATGGGGCAGACTGGTATTATCCACAGCACATATTTTGGGGAGTACAGTAGTACCTCGGGTTAAGTACTTAATTCGTTCTGGAGGTCCGTTCTTAACCTGAAACTGTTCGTAACCCGAGGTACCACTTTAGCTAATGGGGCCTCCTGCTGCTGCCGCGCCGCTGGAGGACGATTTCTGTTCTCATCCTGAAGAAAAGTTCTTAACCCGAGGTACTATTTCTGGGTTAGCGGACTCTGTAACCTGAAGCGTCTGTAACCTGAAGCGTCTGTAACCCGAGGTACCACTGTTTGGCAAGTGTGTTTGCCTCACAACAGAGCTGCACCTCATACTACAAAAGTCACTACTTTTTCACGCATGGGTATGCTACACCATATATCCACTCCCCCCAACCCCCCCTTTTTCATTGGGAAAGGTTTAATAAGTGATTTCACAACTTATTGTGAGGAATTAAATCAATACGGGATGGTTGCAAAGTCCAGACCAAATCACAGACAATACAATTGCGTTGGGAAAGTCTTTGCTCTCCATGACTCCAATTCTAATCCCAAACTAAATAAAATACTGTCAGGTTTGATCGCTATGCCATTCAGGTCAGGAAGAGTTAATTTAAACTCCAGCAAGAAGCAGCTCAAAAAGGTATCTGAATAAAAAGCACTGGCAATAGTGTGCAAGATTCTCCCCACCCTAACCGCTTTACAGTGTAGACAAAATCCCATTGCGGTCTCTTCTTTCAGATAGCCTGAAGTGAAAAAAAGATTAACTTGAATCTTCACTGGGTATTTTCTTCCCCACTTGACCAGTCAATATATTCAGTGCTAATCCAAGATTGATAAGCCCTCCCTAGCCTATAGGCTCTAGTAAAAATAAAATAAAAAATGAGGCAAATTAGGCTAAAAGTCCTAGGGATAAAACTAATGAAGGTAATGATAGGTAAGGTAATGCATTAGCTTAACAAAACCTGGAGGCACTCAGTGTCAAGTTTCATTCTCTTAGCACAAATAGCCTTCTGGAGGTGGACATGCTGAGGGACCTCAGATGATGGAATATACAAAACAAAATTATGAGGCACGAATAGGTTCACTGAGGACTGATTACATAAAATATCTGAACTCAAACACTGTATTTCATTTCAAATATGAAAAGAGGAGGAACCACAGCTCACTGGTCATATACATGCTTTGTATTCAGAAGTTCCCTGGTCTAAACCTTGGCAACTCCAGTTAAAGGGACCAGGCAGCAATGATAGGAAAAAACAAAGGCCCAGTATATGCTGAGGTTTTCAATAAATATCCCCTTCTTATAAACTATACTTATGTGCAAGTCAGACAGAGCTCTAGAAGTTCTTGGCATTTGATCACACTGCACATACACGTATGTCAAAGATGAAGGACTGGAGATGGCTTATTCAGAGCCATTAATTTCAATTAATGTACTCTGAGGAAAAGTTAGTCCCTCCATCTCTTTCCTGATAAAAGCCACCCATCATGGTGAACAAGGCTAATTTTGTCTCATAATCAAGCCTGGACCCATGTGGGTTTCTTGAGTGTGTGCACAACTGTCCCCTTAAAGACACCATAGACCCACTCCTCACACAAGGAAAGATGCACTATTCACACACTAGATCTATTCAATCAGTTCCATTCAGCTTCTTCAAAATAGCCATGAAAGCCAAGATTCAAGAGAGCATGTAGTGGGTTGCCCAGTTGCAAGTATCTTGTCCACATCCTTATGCTTCAGAGTTAATTCTGATGCCACAAAACTGGACACCTAATTAGGATTTGCTACAACTGTGGCATCCAGGTCAGCACACGTAAGAGTGATTTTATCCTTAACACACCTAGTTAAATTGTCATAGCAGGTGCCTGAGGTGTTCCAGCATCCCAGATGCCGGGGTCAATGTCATCAGCCCCCCAACCACATGAAACAATTTATTTGGACAGCTGCTTGAGTATGTGATGCGAGCACAAAACCTTTGTTTGCTGCCTTCACCACTACACGATGGGCCCAACCAGGGGTTCTAGCACATGCCAAGGTGTCTTTGCAGTTATGTCACCTGAGTTCCAACCACCTGAGTTGCCTCATGGAACTACTCTTCCAGGGAGCCACCTGAGCTCTGCAGCATTAGAAAGGCACTCAAGAGAGATTGTGTTGATGCCTTTTTATGGCAAGATCAAGTTATAGTTGGGGGGGGGGGGGAGAGTGAAATAAGAACTTGAAAGGGAGGCCCAGAGAGCAAATTATGTCGGTTAAAAAAAGTTGTCACACACTATGCACACCTTATTGAAAATTATTAGGCCTGTTTGTCACACAAGTTACTGTGAACTATTGCTCATACATTAAGATATTAATATTTCAACAAGTGTGCATTAAACTGTCGCCTAATGGCCTGGGTGTTGGAGGAAAATGTATTACTAGAGGATCAAGTCAGTTTCTGTGTGAATTATTGCTTCACATTTGCCATCATATTTTCAAAGGATGAGTGCTAAATCATATTTAACATGGAGAACATGAGGATCTTTCTTAGCAATAGGGCAAAGATATTGGATGGGTCTTTTTTCATGGTTTTACCTTACGGTGTATAAAAAGCAAAGGTATCCATTTTAGTCTACAGGAAAAGAAACTCCACAATCCACAGCTGGGCAAGACCTTTACTTGGACCAACCAAAATGTCACCAAAGTATGGCAGGCTTATGAAAACTTGCAAGACTTTTGTCATGTTTTGGCCACAATTTTGGTTGGCCCCAATGAAGCAGGGGTCCCCTCCTGGCTTCCCAACATGGCTCCCAATTTGGCCTGTGAGGCTGTTTTACCCAAACCACATACTCCTACCACACACCTGACAACATTTTTTAAAAGTCAAAAACTGATGAAGAAATGTGGAGAACTAGAAAAGTTTGAAAAACTAGAAACCAGGAGAACCAACAATTGAGATTCTCCCAACTCTAGTTTTCTGTGAGTTCCTACTCTTCTCAATAAACAAAAGCAAACCCTCTTTCTACACACCACCCAGTTATAAGCATATGTATTCAGAAGCAAGCTTCATCAAAGCCACTACACATTTCAAAGCAGGTTGCAGCCACAGTCTCATTGGGAAAAATATGGAAATCTTAACCCAATTCACATAACTTAGCAAGGCGAAGTTGTCATAGGGTGACAACTATGGAGAGTGTAAGCTTTTAGGGTTGCATTTTGTTAAGTGTGGTATGGTTTATGGATCCAGTGTGGATTATTTCTTCTTCTTTTTTTTTTAAAAAAAGTTGTAATCTCACAGGTACTGAGCCATCACATTTTAGAAGAAAGAAGAAATACAGCATTTTTTGGTTTGAGGGAGCTGCTGCAAATTTTCACCAGCTGAACACTCAGAATAGTATAGTAAGTAAGAACAGAAATTTTAAAAAATGCAACTAACAAGAAAGACGTAGCATGCCAAGCTCCTGCTGAGTTAGATAACAATATGCAGCAATTAGGTAATTGATTTTTTTTTTTAAGAAAAAGAAGCAGCTCATTAATGGAATATTGGATATAACTCAAACAAATGCTCCTTTCTCTTGTTGTGACAGTCTTTCCTCTACTTCTAACTGAAGTGAAGAATAGGGAAGCTGGAGGAGTTCGATCTTTGTGAGTTTCTACACAACATTACCTGATCCACACTTCTCAGCCTCATGCCAAGAATTTGAACCTGGCTATGCACTGAATTTTGCATCTCTCTAAATACTGTGACGATAGTCTGCTGCTTAAACGTCTCAAAACAGACGTATTTTGGCAGATGTCTTTAAAAGTTACCATTTAAAGTGGAAACCGAATGGAATTATGGATGGAACATGCAGAGGTGGCATAAGCTGAAAGGAGACAGATTTGCCATTCTTTACAACAAAAATGCAGGTTGAACGAAACTGCTATCAGCTTCAGTGACAACCAATGAAGTGCAGAGTTCCAGGACCTCCAGGTCTCCCAAAGGGTGAGGGTGCCCACTGCCATTTGGATGGCTTGTGGAAGGACCCTCTAGCTAGAGGTCATTGTGTGCTCTCTCCAGTGTGACAGACTAGAAAAGTTGAGGATGGATGTGATTGGTAGGATTGCTTGAGTGAGAGATGGGTGGGGGAAGGGTGTTCATCTGGAGTTGGCAGCCAGTGGCAGAGGTGGTATAACCTGAGCATCTTTTGCTACTGGGCACTGGCATTAGGACTACCATGTTACCATAAAGCACCAATGCTGCAGCAAGCAAAGGCTCCAGCAGCTCAGCCAGCTGCTTGTGGCTGGAAAGCCAGACAGGATGTTTGTGACTGTTGCCATGGGAACAAAGGGGCAGTCCATTCTGTACTGAGCACCGGATGTTAGCTCAGTGTGTGTGTGTCATATGACCCGTACTGGATGTACTTGGGAGAAGTTTTCTTCTTGCTGTTGTTGAGTGCAGACATGTTTCTCTGTACTGATGTAAGAGGCAGAAATAAATGATGTAAATAGTTTTCTGTCTGCTTCTTTCCCCTCCCTGGGGACACCAAAGGGGAGAGAGGAAGAACGGTGTGTTCCTCTCATACATCTGAGAAGAATCGCCGGACCTCGCCTGCTTATCAGCAGAGGTTGGGAGACGCGGGGAGGTCGACAGGAATATCTGCCGGTGCCTACGCTTGTGGCACATTCCTCTGACCCAGGCAGAATTCCAACAGTGGTAGCAGAGGATGGTTGCGATTCATCGGACATCTGCATGAGAGGCTGGTGGATTGTCCTCCTCTGCTCCAAGGAGGAAGGCAAGCGTCTGAAAGAAGCCAGAGGCTCCACAGACAGCTGGTGGAAAGAAGAGGTGTTTTCCAAGCAACGGAGCTCAAGGTATGCTGCATTTCGGGCTAAATGTGTGAACGCAGGAAGATTAATTCCCTGGTTCACGGAGCTGCGTTTCAAAGAAAACAAAAGCTCCGGAGGAAGAGGCCTGCAGCTTGAAGGCTGATGCCTGCATTCCACAAATTTTTGTGGTTGATAAGAAGTCCTACTGAAATGCATTGTTGCTAGGCAACGGTCCTGGAAAGTTACTGGCAAAGGGGCTGGACTCTGCGTGTAAGCCTGGGAAAGCGAAACAAAACCAGAGAATGTTTTGGCTACGAGGTTTACGAGCTCTTGGAAGGGACTTTTCAATAGCAGCCTGAGTTTAGCTGCCAGGTGCAAAAAGCACAAACAACTTGCAGTTTTGCTGCGTGAGAAAGGAAAAAACAACTGTTGGATTTTACAGTTTGTTTGACAGAGTGAGCTGGAGGCTTGGCTTCAAGATGGATGCCAAGAAAGGAGCTTTGCCTTGCCCTCCTTGCTTAACCAATGACAATTATTCATCTTGGTCTGTAAAGATGAAGGCCCTGCTGCAGAATCAGAGGCTTTTTGATGTAATTGAAAACCCCATCCCTGCAGCACCAACCGGAGGTTGGGAATCACAAAATGTAAGGGCCAGGACTGCTATAATTCTGTGTGTCTCAGATGATCAGTTGGTGCATGTTCAGCATTTAGAAAATGCGAAAGAGGTATGGGACACGCTGCGTACAACGCATCAGAGAGATGCTGGTTCTTCAGCGTTGCTGTATTTTGAGAAATTGACCAATCTGAGACTTGCGCCTGATGGAGATGTTCAAGCGCACCTGACAGAAATGAAGTTTCTGCGTCAACAGATGGTGGAACGCAATTTCCGTCTTCAGGAGGAAGTGTTTTGCTTCATGATGATAAACAGCCTTAGCCGCACCTACAAGGTTGTTGCCAGTCAGCTTGGTTCCCTACCGGCCGCGCAACTGACCGCGGAGAGAGTTTGTGCTGTGGTCCTGAATGAACACGACAGACTTGCTGCACTGGAAGAAAAGGACAGGGGGAGGGAAGAACAGAGTTCTAATTCCCCCACTGCTGATGCTACTGGAGAGCATGGTGTAGCATTGAGTGCTGTCCGATGCTACAATTGTGGACAGACTGGGCATCTACAGCGAAACTGTAAGAAGCCGCGCCAGTCAAGAGGAGCAAAGAGCAGCTCTACGAAGCCTGAGGCGTCAGGCAAAAGCCGTACCAAGTGCCAGGTGAAACCTGCAAAGGCTATGATGGCGAAAGGAACCACGCCAGATGTTGGGAACTCGTTCATAATTGACACGGGCGCAACGGTTCACATGTGCCCGCACAGAGGACTGTTTTCGACGTTGAAGAAGCAAAGCTTCACTGTGAAACAGGCCAACGGTCAAGAGCTGGAAGCAACTGGAATTGGGACTGTGTATCTTGAGAGTCTGAACTTGACTATAAATGATGTTTACCTGGTTCCAGAACTGAGATTTAATCTGCTGAGCGTGTCGCAGATTGCAAAGAAAGGACTGAAACTGTCCTATGATGCTAAAAGCTGCAAGATCTACAAAGATGGAGAACTGTTTCTTACTGCCAAAGAGAAAGATGGACTGTATTTGTTGACTTTTGATCAAAGTGATTACATGAAATGTAATTCTTCTGATTATAACGAAATCTCTCTTACAGGTATGACCAGTGTGAGCACCAGGAAGGTGACGAACAAGGTCGACAGAGCTTTTCAGCGGGTGTATGCTGATGTGATTGGTCCTCTAGAACCATCTAGAGGCGGTGCACGATTTTACCTTTTGTGTGTGGATTGTTTCACTAATTATTCTTGGGTTTATATGATGGAGAAACCGCAAGAAACTTTAGAAAAGTTTCAGGAGTTTTGTGACAAGGTTAAAAGTATGCATGATGCTAACATTGATTGTCTTTTCACAGATGAGAAGCAAATTTTTCTGTTACAGAAGTTTCAGAAGTTCCTGGATGGAAAAAGGATAGACCACAAAGTGGCAGTTTCGCAAGAAGCGTGGAACAGAGGGGTCTGTGTAAAAGTGAACAAAGAATTGCAAAAGGGGATGAATGCGCAATTGCTGAGTTCACATTTGTCACATGAATATTGGGCCGAATCGCTAGCGTCCTATCTTCATGTGTGGCTGAGAAAAGTCTCAACAGAGTTGGGATGTTCTCCTTTTGAGAAGCTGTTCAATAGAAAACCTTCTGTTGCCTACTTTAAGGTTTTCGGGTCTCATGTGAGAACAGAAGCTCCAGGTGGAGTAAAGAATGCCAGAGGCATTTTTGTGGGTTATGAAAAAGGTCTCTACAGAGTAATTTTGTCTGAATCTGGTCAGGTGATTCTCACAAAGTTCCTAGAGAGTGCTCCAGAGCAAGAGCGGGTTGTAGAACACACATTTCCCACAGGAAACGATTCAGATGATGATGATGATGATGAGTTTGATCTTATTGAGTTCAGTAGTACTGATGATGACAGCGATAGCTCAGACAGCTCAGTTGTCACAGTCATTGAGAGGAAATCTCACATAATGACTAGACCCTCAGAAGAGGAGGATGAACCATTGATTAAGCTTAGTACTGGTTCTTCAGAGAGTTCAGAGGCTGAACCAGAAAGCAGAGAAGAGCAGCAACTTTTACGTAGGTCTGAGAGAGCAACGAAGGGTGTACCACCCAAGAGGTATTCAAAGGAGTTTGCTAACCTTGCATATGTTGCTATTGTAAACGACCAAGGACAGATTGAAGCTGTGTCTGAGTCAGAGACAAAGGCACAACAGAGAGTTGTTAACCGAGGTAATGCGAAGTCACACAACCAGAGAGGTACATTGGTTAAACCAGTGGCGGGTAGTTCCAAGGGTGGAACTGAAACAACAGGGGAATGTTATAAATATAACAACTGTTTGTTTTCTTCTCTGGATGACGCTTTGCTCGCAGCACACATTGATACTTTAGGGGGAGTATGTTACCATAAAGCACCAATGCTGCAGCAAGCAAAGGCTCCAGCAGCTCAGCCAGCTGCTTGTGGCTGGAAAGCCAGACAGGATGTTTGTGACTGTTGCCATGGGAACAAAGGGGCAGTCCATTCTGTACTGAGCACCGGATGTTAGCTCAGTGTGTGTGTGTCATATGACCCGTACTGGATGTACTTGGGAGAAGTTTTCTTCTTGCTGTTGTTGAGTGCAGACATGTTTCTCTGTACTGATGTAAGAGGCAGAAATAAATGATGTAAATAGTTTTCTGTCTGCTTCTTTCCCCTCCCTGGGGACACCAAAGGGGAGAGAGGAAGAACGGTGTGTTCCTCTCATACATCTGAGAAGAATCGCCGGACCTCGCCTGCTTATCAGCAGAGGTTGGGAGACGCGGGGAGGTCGACAGGAATATCTGCCGGTGCCTACGCTTGTGGCACATTCCTCTGACCCAGGCAGAATTCCAACATACCAGTCCCAGAATCTGCAAAGGGAAAGTGATACTGCATGCACCATTCTTCCAAGGAACAGCTGTGAAGAGGGATCTGCTCCCCCTGAACCTACTAATGAACATTTGAGGAGGAGTGCTCACAAATGTGACCATGGCTGCATTCATATAGCTGTTTATTCCATTTCCCTACATTTCCCTAACTGTTAATTTCCACATTATATTTCAGCATTCACATGAAGTAAAGAGCACTTCCTGAAAACTGGTGGAATACAGTGCATGCTTAGTTTTCACTTCTATGTACAGTGGTACCTCGAGTTACATACGCTTCAGGTTACATATGCTTCAGGTTACAGACTCCGCTAACCCAGAAATAGTACCTTGGGTTAAGAACTTTGCTTCAGGATGAGAACAGAAATTGTGCTGCAGCAGCTGGAGGCCCCATTAGCTAAAGTGGTGCTTCAGGTTAAGAACAGTTTCAGGTTAAGAACGGACCTCCGGAACGAATTAAGTACGTAACCAGAGGTATCGCTGTAATTTGCTTCAAGAAAAATCTGCTTGCAGCCCCCTTAGCTGAGAAAATCATCTAAAGTGACTAAATTTGTGGCAGCATACTGGCATGTACTGCTTTTCTGCTGTTTTCATGGGGGAACACATGTACAGAAAGAATGGGGATCTAGTGATGCTGTCCAGTTATATTCACTGTTGTGTCACAAGACGCCCAGTGGTGTGAGTGAAAATTAGCATGACATGCCGGTATGTGGGTAAAAAACCAAAGTTCCATAACACAACAGATCCTGCAGTGTGAAAGGAACATTGGAAAACAGTTCAGAATATAGCACTATAATTAGGAAAACGAACACAATATTCCTCACATCAGAATGCGTGCTAAGTCACATGGAAAGCCTGTAGGAGCAATAATTTGGAATTATACTACTTCCTACTTCCTATGGTTCAAATTTTTTTATAAACTGGAGATAAACTGACAGATTCAACATCTTCAAATCAAACCCAACGCAATTCATCTTATTATTCTTTTTTACTATGCAATTCTCTAACATCTCTACATGAACATATTGTACCCTCTTTCCTTGTCCAAATTAAAGCAGAAACCCTACTGAAGAGCAAATGGCACAAAATAGGAAGCATGCTACAAGGAATCACACAACGTTGGGTTATTATTTTGTAGACAGGCTATTGAAAGCTGTACTTCATTGTTAAGTAGCATGACTGCTTGTATGAAGTGGGGAAGAATGTAATTAAATTGGCTAGTTGCAAAATATGTACCCATAGAGCCTCAAAGTCTCCTACAAGCTCTGGGGAAAAGTTTTCCATTTTGTTACCAGAATTACTTCTCAGATAAAGCTCTGCAACTATTGATCAGCAAATGGCAACCTCTGAGAATGCCTAAAGGATGGGACAAAGAATAATGGCGTGATTGAAACAGCCAGTGTGTCAGGTGGTGTCAGCTGTAAATAACATACTATAGTCCCGATCTGAGGACATTCTGTTGTCAAAGTGCTCTAACGATTAAAAATTTCTCCCAAGAACCAGTTGCACTACAATCTAAGTGTAATGCAGCCACAGCTGACAATGTTTGGGGTCAGTGAAATTGTATGGCTGAATGAACAGAACACGTAATATCAAAGATTAGCAGTTTTCTTGGGCTTCAGACAATTGCTTTCCCGTTGTCAGCTGCTCCCAGTGGTTTCATATAGATATTAAACAGCACTGGGGAAAAGCTCCCCACAGCACAACTGCTAGGGGAGAGGAGACAATCACCCAAAGCTATTATTTGAAAGCAACCCTGGAGACTGGACAATGTCTCCAACACCCATCCCACTAAGTTGGCTCAGAAGGATACCATGGCCAATGGTATCAAAAGTGGCTGAGAGATAAAGTAAGAATAGTAGCATCACATGCCCCCCCTGTCCTTCTCCCAATAAAGGCCATCCATCAGGGTGACCAAGGCCGGTTCAATCCCATAACCTGAACTAAGATTAAAATGAGTCAAGGTAACCTGTTTCATCCAAGAATACTTTCAAGTGTTGCACCACAATCCTCTTGGCCATATTTCCCCCAAAGTGTGTATTTTGACCAGGCAGTAGTTGTCATACACCAATGGGTCCAGGGTGGGCTTTTTCTAGTAATGGTCCAATTCCTATTTCTAGTAACAGGAAACACTATTTTCAACAAAGTACTTGTGAACTTGTTAAGGCAAAGCCCATGAGCCATTAGAACATGCTTTGCATCATGTTTCAATCTCCAGCATCTTCAGGTAAGGCTGTGTCACTGTCAGTAGCCACTTGTCATTCAAGATGAACGGAATAGTCTTAATCCAGTTCCTGACCCTTGCTCACTAGCAGATCAGTAAGTCAATTCTGTCAAATGCCCATGTGGATTTTAAGGCCAATTTGCAGGCAAATGCTGCATCCCTGGTGTCATGGCAGCTACCAAGGGCATTGGACTGGGTGGGGTGGGGGTGGAGAGAGAGATATGCTGCCATCATAGGTACATAGGGGCAGTCATCTTTTTTGCTGTACAATTATCCAGTAAGTGGTGGCATGCCAGAACATATTGCTGTTTATAAGGGCTTTTTGCCAAAACTGTTTCAGCAACTCTGACAAGCGCTGCACTTTTTTTAGCTGCTCCAGGCCACTAGATGTGGGGTGTTTAGTTTTGTTTTTGAGCTAGAGAGCCCTGACCATTAGGTCCAATCGTGACCGACTCTGGGGTTGCGGCGCTCATCTCGCTTTATTGGCTGAGGGAGCCGGTGTACAGCTTCTGGGTCATGTGGCCAGCATGACTAAGCTGCTTCTGGAGAACCAGAGCAGCGCACGGAAACGCTGTTTACCTTCCCACCAGAGCGGTACCTATTTATCTACTTGCACTTTGATGTGCTTTCGAACTGCTAGGTTGGCAGGAGCAGGGACCCAGCAACAGGAGCTCACCCCATCGCGGGGATTCGAACCGCCAACCTTCTGATCGGCAAGTCCTAGGCTCTGTGGTTTAACCCACAGCGCCACCCGCGTCCCAGAGAGCCCTTAGACCACCTCATAAAAGCAAAATATGAGCAGAAATGAACCATGTTTAGAAAGACAAATCCACATGCCTGCATTCTAATCAAGTATGATCTGTCGAAGGCAGGCATGGGAGGTTTATGCCAAATTGTGGCATGAAGCAAAATACTCCCCATCTCTGCTTTTGGGGATATACGGAAGCAGAATTGGATCAAGATTAGAGTGTTAGACAGAGGATAGTTTAAGTTTTTCCAACTCCATTTTCCAAATGTTTGTGTTTGTGTTATTGGAGAAAAGTGCACTTGGCAATCAATTTGGTGGTTATTGCAAAGCAGTGGTGTAGTGTGGGAAGCACCAGGTCACCTTCTGCAAAAGCACTAGAACTAAAAATATACAGTCATTGGCTCCTAGCTAGGGACAAGATCTTTACGATCTACTTCCAAGATCCACTGTACTTCAGAGAACTGATGAGAAGTTAAATTGCTGGGTTCCCACCCCCCCATAAAACCCACCTGGGAGATTTATTTCATACCTCTTTTTCAGCATTAAAAAAACCACTTTGAAAAGGATGGAGAATGGAGGAAAGATGACTGTTATACACATCTTTGTCTAATGCTTTAGGGAATGCTACTGTTCACGCAGAAATTAGCAAGGGGGCAAGTATCATTGCCTCTTGCCTCTGGAGACTCAAGTTCAAATTCTCATTAGTTCACAAATGAAATCATATTTGTTGAGCTCATCTTAGCTGCTGTATGTCCTTATCATTAAAATACAATATGCTTCTACATAATTGGTTTGGAGAATGAGACACAGAGAATGAAAGTGACAGCCTGGATTTGACTGGGTATCTACCTAAAATAAAATGCAATAGTGTTGTATTCTTGTACCGGAACTGAATTTAAGGCATGTGGCAGCTATCGCAGATGCAAGGAACACAATCTTCATATAAATCCACCTCTAGCACACCCAGAGCTGTGCAGTTTGCTAAGGTCCTGCAAACTTTGGAATGCAGAACTAATCTATTGCATACCAATTATATTCTCTCTTTCATGATTTATCTATTAAAATATTCCCAGAAACTGAATTTGCATTTGAGCTGGCCTGAACCTACACAAAAACGACCATCGCTTTGTGATCCATTATCGACCATAGGGTGAGGGTTGGGGTCAGGTCAGCAATAACTCACAAGGTGTCGGTGAATTTAACTCTTTGTTCAAAGAAACAAAAAACAGCTCAGGTCGAGTGAACATGGCAACTCTTCCCAAATGCCCCAATGAGGGCTGAGTTGTGAGGGCTGAAGTTTCCACAGTTCCCCTAAGTCTCCTTCTCCCCTAGATCCTTCTCAAGCATCCTGAGGCTCCTTTGTTTTCTCTCTCTGGACTGCTGTCTGCCACATGAATACAGTTAGGGTGGACACAGTGGATGTGGGGCTGTTTCCCTCCTTTCACGCAGTGACAATGGCTTGAAGGCAAGAATAGGCCTATCACTGGCTGCTAGTAGTGTTGTGGAGGCAGAACAAAGGGAGCCCAGCTCCGGACTTGCTTAAGAACAGGAGAGATGAAGTCACCTCCTGGACTTCCAAGGTAACAGAAGAACCTTCCTTCCTCTGACAAGTGAATAAGGTGATAAGAGGCTTTCAAATTTGTGACACAGGAAGTCAGAGAATTCATTCAGCTGAACCCATGAAAAGACTCCTATGTGCATACAGCTTATACATGTGTAGAGTTTCCCAAGGGAACAAGAACCCTGCACAATTAATATACTTTATTGCAGGGGAACCCTTATCGACATGCAGCTAAATGAGCATAAGACCCTTTTCATATACATGCAAAAAACACACACAAAAAACACCCACAAAAAAAGATTTACAGCCAGCAAACACAGTCCCATGCATATTCAACAAACATATCTAATGTTTTAAGGAATTTTTTTAAAATAAATATTTGTAGTCAAGTATTCTACCACTTTCCCTATCTTTTGGCCCTGACTTGACTCCATTCGATTTAACTTAAATTAAAGACAAATATTCTCACAACAATCTTTTTGATAAGACTTGAAGGGAAATGATATCCTGTCACCTTAAGATTGTTACTTCCTTTCCTCATAAATAAGAAACTGCTTAGAAAACATTTTAAAATATTATGTAGATTATGTGTGTATATATACATACACCTCCATATGTGGCTATTTTTCTAGAATATGTTTAAATAGCAACAGAATTAAGCTGATTGTTAGAATAACAGACAACACAACAGGGGGGAAATCATGAATGGATGAACAGAAATCATTTATATTCTATCATCTTCCACCTTATCCAGACCTACAGCTCTTTTAGAGCAATTACTTTTAATGTATTCATCACTGACAAAATGCAATTATTTCTAAAAGTGTATCCAGAACAAAACAAACAACCTCACTTATTTGCATGCATGAGAGCATAAAAGAGCTTAGGAATTAAGGAACTGCTCCATTGATTCTCCTGAATGTGTGTAACAATTCTGCAGAAGAACAAGTGAAGTAATGTAAGATAGGAGACTGAATAACGCAAGAGAAGGCATTCTAAAATGTTTATGTAGAGTGCATAATCATCAATTAAATTGAGAATGTAAATAAGTACCAAAATGTTAATTAAAACAGGAGAGAAAATAAACACACATTTTTTGCAAAAATAAATAAATAAATGTTTCTTTATCAAGACAGATGTGCATATTTAAAGCTGTTGGTACCTGTATTTGTTTGGAGCTGGGATGGTGGTATTATGATTGTGTAATCTGTGAGATGGATTTTGTGATGGACACGATTGTATTACACAATTAACAAGCTGATCCTATTGTATTTTCTCAGAAGAAAGTTCTAGTTATTTCAACAGAATTTGCTTCCAAGTAGAAGCTGAATTATGTGTGATAGGATGTTTCAAGAGAGATACTTAATATAGAGAGTAGACTTCACAGGAACAAGGGTTTTATTTATTAGATTTATATACCATCCTTCACCACAAGGATATATAATGGAATAGTTTGTGCTTTGATGTAAGGGTGTAGATTAAAATTCCAAGCGTACCTGACTACAAGGCATTAGTTGGTAAGTGTACTTGGGATTGGATCTAAATCTTGGCCTAGTTCACACATAGCAATATTAGGGGTGTGGATAGCATCTAAAAATAGCATTTTAAAAAATTTGATCTGTTTCTGAGTCTCTCTGTGAACTTTCTACTTCCTACTTTGCCCTTCTAATTTGGCTCCTGCATCACTTTGAATAAAAGGAAGCTCTGTGCTTCCACATTCACTATATGGGTAATCTAAAAACAGATATAACGTTTCCTATTTTGCCCAAAGATGATGAAATTGGCAGTCACACGAGCCCCTGCAGAGTGAATTAAGCCTGCCAAATTGCAGACAAATGCGTTCAGGGGATTTGTGAGGGAAATAAAACTTGGCTCACCAGGGCTTCCAATATGCCGATCCAGCCCACACCTGATGTCAGGTGTGAGCCAGGCAAAGACGCAGTTTCAAAGGACCTGAAAGTGAGCTCCCAATTCAGTGCCATAGTCGGAGGGGGCAGGGAGCTAGCCAGGTTTTCTGCTCTGAGTGAAGCCTCCACAGGGCCACCATTGAGGCTCCCAGCCCCCCCCCCCCAGTGTGTGTGTACACAAATGTATGTGTGTGTGGGGGGTGCCAAACTGGGTCTTTGACCCAGGTGAAATAAAACCAATTTTCGTCATTTCCCAATGGTTTATTTGGTTGGAGCATGGTGCACCCTTGCCACTTAGCTTCTATTTTAGAAGTGGCTTCAGTGAAAACCACTTCCAGCTCTTGGAACAAGGCAAATCCCCACTGCCCATCAGCTTTAGCACCACACCCATTTCAACAAGAAGAAGAAGAACAAGAAGAACAACAACAGGAATAGCCATCTCTCTTCAGTGCTCTACAGGCAACATTTTGGATAGCACCTACTTCTTGCATAGCTCATGGATCTAGGGATATATTATTATTCATTAAATTTGTATACTGCACAGCAGTTCACAACATAAAAATACAAACTGAGAACACAAACACATAATAAAATTAAAACAAAAAAATACCCCCCAAAAAAACATTTTGAAGGCCAAAGAATATTTAATCAGTCAAAAGCCTGGTTATAGAGGAAAGTTCCTCCTGGCGCTTAAAGATATGTAATGAAGGTGCCAGGCGAGCCTCCCTAGGGAGAGGAGAGCATCCCACAAAAGGGGAGCCACTGTTGAAAAGGCCTGTTCTTGTGCTGCTGTCCTCAGTGTGTGTAGGGGGCACAGGAAGATATACAATATCATATAGCTATTCATAAAAACAGGGCAACCAGGCACTCTCTTGCTTTGTGAGAGAGAGCCCTCATCCTACACAATGCTTCAACTTGGAGGGGGCCTGAATCATGCCGATTTTCAAAATTTGGCCTCCACCCTGAGCTGCTGTGCACCTCTTCAATATACATCTTTTGATTTTTCAACACTTCCTTTAATCAACCTTTGGATTCTGGGACTTGGACAAATATCACAGGTACAACCGAGCTAAGAATAAGCATTTTACTGAGTTATGTGGGAGAGATTTCATGCTTAACTGTCTTGTTGGGGAGCATTTAAAAGTACTTTCCTTCGACTAGATCGTGACCCCTTTTGCTTTCTTTTATTTTGCTTTCTTTCTTCTTTTATTGTTTTCTTTGAAGTATTTTCTATTTATGTTCATCATATGATTTCTCACATCAGCACCGTCCCTACTATAAAGGAGAATAACAAAGCATTCCATTAGGCAACTGAGCTACTTTTTAAATAAAATATATTGTAATGCAAATTGACAGTATCTCTCCAACGTTTTGGATATTAGTTCAAGCTGTGCTTGAGCTCCTAAGTTAGTTGGATGCCTGTCTCATCCAGAGAAAATGTCACGCCTTAAGAAGCTGTGATAGTTAATTAAGCAGCTCCAGCTCATAGATGAATCCCAAGAAAGATGAACCACATCTCTCTGGTTCTTGTTATAGCTTTGGCAGTTCAAATGCGACTCTCTTGGCTGGTGACTTGTGAGAGCTAATCAGAACCTAGCACCACATATTACAGCATTTCCCAGCAATGTCATCTACAGTGAGAATGAGAGTAGGGTGTTAATTGTTTGGTGGTTGTTTGGTAAACACGTATGGCATCATAGCATAATTAAAACAAGGGCTTAAATTCCTTCCTGACAATGTGGTTGTCCTTCTTGAGGATCTTGAGCTCCCAATCATGAAAGGGGGGAAAATGGAAGGGAAAATACATGAGAGAATTTAGTTGTTCTTTGGAGAACCTGAAGTCACATTGAAGGCAGGAGAAGAGAACAAGGATGAGCACACAAACAGGAAGACTAATGTGGAATACAGACTTTCTGCCTACGTAGCTTATAGCGGGTGGTGTGACAGAAGCACACCAAGGTACAGGTCAAACTATGGTCAAGCCTATCAGGATGACTGTTCATTAGCATATAACTGCCCAACAAAAATCTCAGAATAAGTGCTCGACAAAGACCAAATATAGCTGAACCACTGTGCAAACAAATTGCAATGAATGATTAATAAACAGGTCAAGCACCCAGATCCTCTGATTAGCCACGTGTCCACCTTGCCAAATTCCCTCACCTCTCTTTTTCAGAGTGTCCTGAACCCCTGGCCTACCTGGCCGCAAGCCAGTATGCCAAGCCCAATGTTCAAAGAGCAGCGGTCAATCCACACAAGTTCAAAACCCAAAGGTCAGGAAACACAGTCCAGGGTCAATCCAAGTAGCCAAGTCTTAACTCCAGCAGTCAGGATACAGTCCAGAGTCAAGCCCAAAGCACAGGCTTGGAGAGGTGCAGGAGCAGCCAAGACAAGGCCCATCAACATGGGCAGTTGAGCAGACCCAGCACCTCAGCTCTGCCACCCTTTTGTACTTTGCATGTTGGGCTTGATGAAGCATGTGACCCTTACCTGTTCCAAGCCTACTCCAGCTGAGGAATCATGCACTTTCTCTTAGAACTAGTGAGCTCCATCTGGCCAGCTAAGAGAGGAGCCCAGCTTTTCCCACTGCTCCCTATACCTCAGAGCCTACCATGTTCATGGAGAGAGGGCCTCTGACTCTGGTGATGGGTCCTGCTGCTTTGGTTCCTGTGCATTAACCCCCATCCCCTTGCCATCCTCCGTCACCCTGCGAGTACTTCCTTCCCCATCCCCTACTTGCCCCGATGTGTCTCAGTCCCAGCTACACCCCTCGCCAGGATCTTCTTCCATGTTGTCCTGCCAGTTCATGACACATAGACTCACAGAGTTGTAGAGTTGGATGGAACCCCATGGGTCATCTAGCCCAGCCTCCTACAATGCAGGAATCTCAGCAAGTGGTCTCCCATTCCAGTTTGAATCCATACTGGACCCTGCTTAGTTTTGCCAATGTTCTAGCAGTTTTATTGCTGCACCACTCATGAGGCTTGCTCCTAAACAGGGGTGGAGCAAGCACACCTCCATCGGAGAGATGGAGGAACAGTGCAATTAAACCAGTTGAGGGCTGCAAAAATAAATATATCTGCAAAGGTCTAGTCAATCAAATCTGCTTTAGAAGTGGGATTCACCATGCCCTGTTCTGCTCTGCTACCTACAAACATGAGTCATGGCGATATATTATGAAGCACTTTAGTAAACAGTGGGCTGGAAATCCAGCTAATATCCCTATGTTATTAGCCTGCCCCTGCATAACCATTTCTTGAAACCTCAGTTAATAGCTTTGTGGACATATTGCAAGTCAGAGATATCTGAGTCATAATGCTGAAGGATTCGTGTCACTTACCCACTCCTCAGAAGGAGGCAATGTGACCTGAAGGCTGTGAAAACAAAGACGCACATTCATTCCTGAGTACTGTAATATCCTAAAAGCAAAGGCTCTCTGTAGAATACAAGCTGTTGAAGTTAACTTTATCAAATCACTTGGCTCATATTATAGAAAGGAATCTGTTCTTGATTTACCATTTTCTGGGACAATCTGTTCCAGTGGTTAATCACTATCACATTTCTGCCTCCTTCCTAAACGGAAATAAACCCTGAATTAAGCCCCCCAAATAAGGATCCATATAGGCAGGCTTGCTCAACCCTCCAATATGGGCATTGTTCTGCTGGTGTGGATGGTTCTGCCTGCCTTAATTCCTACTGAAAGCAGTGGGAAATAATTGGCATGTGGATGTTCAAACACTTGTGCATTGAGAAAAGGATGCTCATCAAAATAAAAATCTGAACATGATAAATTTTTTTTGTCTGCAATTTGTATTTAGATATGAATTAGCGTTACTCTCAATGCACATTCTCACATGTGTTCCAAATCTTTGTTGGAAGCCACCCAGAGTGGCTGGGGAAACCCAGCCAGATGGACGGGGTACAAATTTATTTATTTTATTATTATTATTATTATTATTATTATTATTATTATTATTATCATCATCATCCCCACCCTGGTGTCTGTTCTCCCTCTTCCTGACCCCATCACCCTACCCTGCAGTTATGGCATGATGACAAGCTTAGAGACATTAATTCCAGTAGATAATTTGTCTGCAATTTTTTTTAAAATGTCTGAATCACCAGGGTACCACAAAGTGCTTCAAGGGCCCCCACTTCAATTAATGCCGCCCCACAGAGGTCCTGCTTTGCTTCTAACAAGCCCCAAATACCTGTGAGGCATTCAGTTTCACCTTAGCATTCAGCTGAACCTGATGCACACCCCTAGAACACACTAGAGTGACCAATTTAAAACTTATATATGCTGTTCAATTTTCTTCCTATTGAACAGTTGGAAGCTATTGCAATATTTTACTTTTATAGGAATGCATCATTCCACACATAGGCTTTTATGAAACACCTCTGTTTTTACCTCTTCTTTATCATCTATATTTAGTAAAGGTCTTGTTTGGTGTTTGTTCAAATATTCTCAACCCTGCCTGCCACAACCCCCACCCACCCGGCAAATGACTTAAGTTTGACTTATTAATTTTCTACACCTCTCACTGCTGCAATTACCTAAAATAATCTGGGGACAGACTTGCCAAACTTGTGTTGCAGGGATGCATGAAGAGGAATGTTTTAGATAGAGCATAATAATGCATTAGATTTATTGTTGTTGTTAAATGAATATCTATGCGAAGAGGAAGGTTTTATTCTGCTGAAAATTGGGTTGTCACTGTTAGATACTTAGTGAGAACTTCTTTAAAAAAAGATGATGAAAGATTTAAGGCACAAAATGTATAAAAGAGAATTGGCTTGCCTGGCTTGTAAGACACTGTTGACATTTTGTGCACAGTTTACTGTTACCTTCCTGCAAACTTTTATTGTCTCTCCTCTTATTGGATTTCCTTACTTATAGACCTCTCATTTCCACGGGGAAATATTTATCAAATTAACAAAGCAATAAAGGGCTTAGACAGGAAAACAACAGCCATTATGGTTCCACATCCTAGAATTTGCCCATTTTTCTATCCTAACACTTCTCTTCTTGGTGATTTGGGATATTATCGTTTTGCAGTGTTGCTTTTGTATTGCAACAATTATTGTCCTTTAAAAAACAAATCTAGCTCCTCTATGAGTACTTCTGTTTGAAACAAACGTGGAGCTGGTGTTAAGATTTCTACCCAAGCTAAGATGTTAGTGAGTTTGGAAGGTCTGTTCAGTGTAAAACGGATCTGCAATCTTAAAATGGGTTCCAGGAGAAAAATGACACCCCAAAGGCTAAAATAGACAGTGTAAAACAGAAGGAAATGACCGAGGATCCAATCTAGAGCCAAGTGAAATAGTTTTTCATCCCATGTCACTAAACCTTTCTCTTTTTCATCCCAGCAGACTTGGCACTGTGTGCTTTCAGTACAGTACAGAAAAATCTAGCATTGCCCCTATGAGTTAAAAGGTTTGTGTATCCCTTGAAGCACTCAGCTGTAGCAGTGAAGGACAAGACAAGGTCAAAAGGTGGAAAATCTGTATTGTTGCTAGGCTTGGCTGAGAGCTGATCTGTCATTAGGCCAAGAAGACCATGAAAAATTCATCCAAGGTTTTAGGAGGTACAGCATCAACAGCTCAGCTGAGATGATAAACTGCTATATTTTCTCCATATACTTTGGTGCCACTAGGTGTTTTTGTTCTGCCTCTGACACCCTCAGATGTTAACATTTGGGGATAACATTGGCATAAGGTGAACACACACAGAAGGGGGTAAAATTGCTATGCGGTATGACTGCATACATCAAACACACTCACAAATCATCTAGGGCTGTCCGAGGCATGACAAGGTGTCTCAAGCTGCTGTGCAGAAATGTTCAATCTCGCTTTTGCACTGCTCTTTTTAAAAAAAGGTAAATGAGAGCATTATCTGAATTGGGCCATGGTGAATAGCAGTAAATGCAGCCAAGTAGACTAAAGTGATGGAATATGAAACTGACTTCTAATATTGAATGAAACCATTGATTCACCTAGCCTAGAACTGTCTACCTGAAGTGACAACACTTCTGCAGATTCTTAGGTCCTGTTACCAAAGCTTCTTTTCACTAGAGATTCCATGGATTAAACCTTGGACTTTCTTCATACAAAACACTTAGTCTGCCCAGGAGGGACAGGCAAATATGTCCATTTCAGTTTCTCTCAGTTTCTCATCCCCCCCCCAAAATTTTAATTTCCACATAAATTTGTGATAAAACAAAGTCCTTATCAAAACTAGCATTTTAGCAAATTTGTCCTTATATACACATTTTTTGCAAAGCATTTTCCCCTTATATAATGCAATCGGCGTATTATTTTCAAAAATATATGCATCTTTGTGCAGGGTTTAGCTTTGTACCCTGTATGCATTTTTGTACCCATTACTTGTCCAAAGAACTGCATTGCAAAATTCAGAGAAGTGCAAATTTCATAGGATGACTGTGTTTTATTTCCTGAATTGTTTATCTAAGTGTGAAATAGGTAAATTTGACTCTAAACATGGACTGATGGGACTTGTAGTTCAGCAACATCTGGAGGAACAAAGTTCCCCATGCCTACCACAGACAAAAGGAAGGAGGATGCACTGAAGTTTATAGCACAATAGCAAACTAAAGCTCTTCATTAGTTCTGAAGCACAGAAGGACAAAAATAAACAAACTTTCATCTGATTCTTATATGATATTTGGGCAAACCAATGGAGTGACTCTTTGGCAGGGAATCTTGAAGTGTGATAGGTTGACAGAATTCAAAAAGAATTTAATCCTTCCTCTTCCTGTGACAGCACCGTTAAGGCACTTTTATCATGTCAAAATGACACAGGCACTAGATTTCTGCTTTTTTCTTTTGCTACCTTCCCACTTTTGACAGAGCACTACATAGCCTACACAGATGGCATCACAACTTTCAAGCATTGATTGGGAAGTGCCTAGCTGTCAAGTCATCATGGCATGAAAAAGGTTATAATGTGCCATCTTGGGAATGTTAAGCATTTGCAGTGATTTTTTTTCTTAAGGTACTGGATTGGCTATCTTGCTACTTCCCTGTGGATCTCATATGTGCCATTCTGATATGGTTGTTATAGAGGAAATTTCATGGGGTGGGCCAATAGCTGCCTATGTCATTTTGTTATGCTAGCACTACACTTGAAGATCAGGCAGTGGATTGGGTAAAATCCGTATCATTTGCCCATTCCTATGATTTCTGCAGTACTGGGATTAAGCCACAGAGGCTGCACTGTTCCACTAATGTAAAAATGGGTAACGTGAGAACAGACCCTAAATGAAATCAACGGCATTGAAGTGGCTCTTGTTAGTTTCAAAGGAACTGTGCCTGTCTTTGGATTCTGTATGTGGATAGCAGGCCTTCTGTTGGTTGGTGGGATGAGTATGCATGCAAACATTGGTAGATTTTAGTGTAGATTATCTAGTTATCTGGTAATACCAAAGGTTAAGCTAAATTTGTTAAGGAAGTCATCGCAGGCATAATAGACGGTGAATCATATGCCACCAAGGCATCACATACCAATCACCTGTCTGGCCTATCTTAAATTTCAATTCGACAGAAGAAAAGTGATGATGCTGATAAGTCTAGTAGCACAGTTTTTTTGTCAACAACATGCATTGTTCTCTTCTTTCTGTCCTCATTTTTAAGAAGCATAAAAACAATGAACAAATCAATGAAAACTCATACTTCCAGGCAGGGGGAAATCATGCTAATGTTTCATTTTAATTTATTTATTTAGCATGCATTTGGATCTCATAGACTTCAGGGGAATAGGTGCAGCAAAGTACTGAGATGTGTTGATGAATGTTATAGTACTTATCTAAAACATTTAGGAAGCAATCTTAACCTGAGCCAGAAGCCACCAGACAGGCCTCAGGAAGCAGTCATACATGCTGAAATTTATACCACTGGAAGTCCCCTGCCCTGTGCCTGGAAACCCAGTTCTTTGCAGAATTGGGACTAGTTGTTACCAATGATGATAGACAACAAGAGGAGTTGGAACATTTTGCACTTGCAGATAATTGACCTGCAACCTCAACTCCAGTATTGCTGTTTATGCAAATTCTCCAAACCCTATTTAAATGAAGAGGGCAACTTCTCCTGCTTGCTCACTCACTCTCACTCAGATATTTTCAGCAATAAAGAGATGAGATTACCAGTTCAGATACTGTGTTTACAGCTACTATGATAAGCCCGAAGGAGTGCATTTCAAAAACATCAAGTTCATAGCTATAATGGCTAGAGGAAGCTAGAACAAAGGTGGTCTTAAAAGGACATTTTCTTCAACTGCATCTCGGTAACCAAAGGCATTTTCATTATCTCCCTGGATGTTTTTAGAACACTGGTCCAGGCAGCTGAAGATCGTTGCTCCAGGCCTTGTGTCTAGCTCTAGCTTAATTAGGTCTGAGCTCCAGGAGAAAGGCCAGTCATGCTGGAGACAATTAAATGGCTGTGAGCAAAGGAAGAAAAGAAAGTCTGGCGTACTTTAGATATGCTCTTTCACTATGACAGAGCAGCAGATTATATTTAATTTTCTGTCAAGCTTAGTTAGGTCTTCATTTTAAGAGCAGAGACATCTCTGTTGACCAGCTTCAGAGATAACCTTCCTTACAACAAATAATTGCATATTTATTGTAAACTTGTTGTTGTAAATAGGTATCCTCATTAGATGATGTTGCTTTCTAATTACATGATGTTGCTTTCTAATGAGGTTATTATTTATTAGGCATTTTAACCCATTCTTTGATAACGACATTTGCCACCAAAATACTTTAACTATCTTTGTACATCATTTCATGGTGGTGGTGTAATGGAATATCCAGGGAGGCATTGTCTGGGGAAAGGGATGGGAAGGCAACTATTTACTTATGGCTTTGCAGAGGAAGCAATGAGAATTCAACTTTCAGCCACCGCACTCAGAACCTAAAGTATGGGAGTGAATCTCAGGTGAAAAGGCATCGTAAAGTGAACATTTTGTTGGGTGACTTGTCTGTTTTTATAGCATGTTTGGTTAAGATATGCTTTGCAACTATGGTCTAGTCTTTTCTTACCTCTTGAGCAGTTAAATAAGCAATATTAATAATCTCTTAGCACTTTTAAAAAGTGCAGTTCTATTCTATTAGTGATTTAACAAGTCCGAGCAAACTAAATGGTGCTGATTAGCAATTCTTTCAGCTTAGAAGAGTCATTAAATCTGCACAAGCACAAATCCTTTAATACAGTACTTTAGGTTCAGGAGTAGAGAATTTATACAAGATTAAAAATTAACCTTATTGCCACAAGCTTTGGTCACCAAACCACTAAGGAACCAGTTGTCTCGGTATCAATTTGTGTTTTCTCTGTTAAAACTCTATATTGATTTCCTAAATCACAGAGCTTTCCTATCCTCCTCGGGAATGGTTAAAGGATTTTTGAAGTGAAAGAGTAGCCTGTTTTAATTACAAAAGCAAGGCATGTTAAACCTCTTGCTACAAATAATGTCTTCCAAATTACACTCTGCCTTGGGGAGCATTATTTATCAAATCAATTATTACATGGATAGACTGATGAGTGAAAGTTGTTATACGGGAAACATATTTGGGAGATTCATCTATACAGGTAATATAGGCCTAAAAAGCAAGATTAGTAAAAGCTGATGTATTTTTTTTAAAAAAAGTCTGAAAAGCATTAAGGCGCATATTGTTTTCATGAACTCGATGTGATATGCTGCGTGAAACAGTTACTAAGATGACAGCATGTGTATACATCACAATATCACTTAGATATTGCCTCATCTTAGGCACAGCCCTGAGCATGTGATAAATATTTTAGCTCTCCTCAGCATTTGGTACAGTTGGGGCATGTGCCCTGTGGCATACTGAAAGTTAACACAGGCTGAATTGGGATCACACAATCACCCTTCAATAACATCTCATCACTTACACATATGGTTGGAAATAATGATGGGTGATCCCCTTTCATTTTAATTCAGAAGCAGCTTTTAAATTAGGAGTTTTCTTAATAATAATAATACTTTTATTATTTATGCCCTGCCCATCTGTATTGGTTTCCCCAGCTACTCTGGATGGCTTACAGCATATATAAAAACATAATAAAACATCAAACATTAAAAACTTCCCAATACAGGGCTGCCTTCAGAGGTCTCCTAAAAGTTGTGTAGTTCTTTATCTACTTGACATCTGAAGGGAGGGCGTTCCAAAGGGAGGACACCCCATAGGGTGGGCACCACTGCTGAGAAGGCCTCTGCTTGGTTCCTTGTAACTTCACTTCTCACAGTGAGGGAGCCACCAGAAGACCCTCTGAGGAAGACCTCAGTGTTCGGGCTGAATAATTAGAGTGGAGATGCTCCTTCAGGTATACTGGTCCAAGGCTGTTTAAGGCTTTAAAAGTCAGCACCAGTAATTTGAATTGTACCCAGAAATGTACTGCGAGCCAGTGAAGATCCTTTAGGATCGGTGTTGTATGGTCCCAGCAGCCACTCCCAGTCACCAGTCTAGCTGCCACATTCTGTATTAGTTGTACTTTCCAAGTCACCTTCAAAGGTAGCCCCACACAGAGTGCATTGTGGTAGTCCAAGTGGGAGATAACCTGAGCATGCATCACTCTGGCAAGACAGTCTGTGGGCAAGTAGGGTCTCAGCCGCGTACCAGATGGAGCTAGCTGGTAGACAGCTGCCCTGGACACAGAATACATATGTTTTCTTTTTAAAAGCTTATCTGTTTTCCAGGATTATTCACATCTCAGCTTCTAAGATTGCTACATGTCCTCCAAAAGCGTTGCACATTTTATTGCTGAGGACTCTACAAGGATGTAGGGAAGTTGAGGAGCAGGGTGATCATAATCAAGGTGAGGACAGCAAAGTCCAGAGGAGCCAATGAATTTAGAAATAGGAACCAGAAGAAAAGGGAGGAGAAGGCATGAGAAGACCTGCATTTGAGAGGTTAGAGTTGTCATAAGGTATATAAAATGCAATGGAATGAAAAATGCAAGGTCCTTAATTAACCAGATAAGGAATGTGAGCTTAGAGAGCAAATTAATGTAAACCTGATAGCAGAAGTGAATGGGGGCGGTGGCAGTGGCAGTTGAATTAAAAGCATGTAAAATAGCTCATATTTTCAGTTTGTTTTAAGTCTCTGTGTATTTGGTGGCTCATTATTACTTCTAGAGGGGATGTAGTCACTGACTTGGGCTGCCGCTGGAAGAAAGGTCATGATTATAGTTGCCAAGCCCTCAGTACTTGAATAGGATAGGCATATTGTGGAGATGTTTTACATATTAACCAAGAAGATGTAGCAACACTATCCTTAAGTCAGTATGTTAGTTCAACAGTATATGTATCACAATCTAGCTAAAGCAGTTAAGCAGTTTTGATTTCCACTGGATTCTGTAGGTGAGTTAAACAAGCACATGCTTAACTCACATTGAAAACAATGGGACTTAAAAGTGCTTAGGTTTGGCTGGATCATTCCTGCAGTGTTTAGTGGGCACTGAACACACCACAAATATCTACTGTGCAAACGATTTGCCAAGTTAAATCAGCATTACTTCACTAAGAAGCCAAGTTAAAATGGACACTGAAATTCCATTACATGCTACATTTAACAGAAAAGCTATAGTCTCCCTCAGCATTACCGTGAAGAGCCAGTTTCTTAAAACCTTAACCCTTACAAGAAACAATGGGGAGGTGTGGTCTAGTGAATATATTGTTTGAACTGGATGAAAGATACCTGGCTTCAAGCCTCATGTCTTCTACGTTTGCCCTGGGAAAATGATAATAGAAATCAAATGTGGTATATAGGGATGGGGCAGCAATTAAGAGGCAAACTCACCTAGTTCACACTTTCCAATAAATCAATAACAAACTGGTGCACTTGCACCATACTTTCCTCCACACCACCTTGCCCCTGCTCTCCCTCCCAGAAAACAGCAGTAACTCAACTGCTGGGCATTCAGGTAAGCGCCTCCTCCCAACCAATACCACCCACTACTGATCATACAGGTTTAGTTAAAGGACCATCATGGCTTCCTCAAAGGAAAGCCCCATCTAATTAACCTTTTAAGGTTCTTTCAGAATGTCAATAAGCATGGTAAGATAGGGTTGATCCAATAGGCACTGAGTAAGCTTTGTAGTCATGGGATAAGGGGACTGGTTTCTTATGGAACAGTAACTGCTTAAAGAAAAGCAAGCAGAGAGCAGAAATAAATGGGGGGAAAACAAAGAAGTAGGTTCTTCTAAGGTTTGATGTTGGAACCTCTGTATTTTAACTTGTTCACAAACGGCCCAGATTTAGGGGTGAGCAGTGAGGTGATCAAGCTTGTTTTTGACACCAGGTTGTCTGGTGTGGTGAAAATGAGAAGAGTTTGCGAGAAACTCCAAGAGGTTGTCTCCAGACTGGGTGAATGGGCATCAAAATGGTGCTGTGCAGGCAGGGATGTTGCTCTCCTGTCTTCCAAATGTGGCACATCACTGCCACTTATTGAGAGGGGGAGGGGCAAGCGAGAGGGAGCCTGGCACATTGTGGATGCTGTGGCAGAGCCAATCTGACGCTGCATCCATGTTGTGCTTGCACCACACTGAGCTTCCTCCTCCGCTTCTCTGTAAGCAGCAGCAACATGCTGCATTGAGAAGACAGGAGAGCAAGGCAGCAGCACCCACACAGCCCCACTAGCCCCACTACTGCCCCAAAGCCATCTTCTTGGCCACAGTGAGAAAAGTATGCTGGGCTAGATGGCTCTTTGGCCTGGCTCAGCAAGGTGCTTCTTATGTCATTAAAGAATGAGCAGAAACAGGTTTTGCTAGCAGTTGGATTTTGAACATTACAAAATGCAGGGTGATCTACCCTCTTGAATTTTTGTTTAAAGCCACAGAACAGAAAATAGACACAAAGATTCCATTTGACATATATGGCATATCATTGAATCATGGCCAGGGCTAAGTAGGTTAACATAGGAAAACCTGGGCTAGTGTCGTAATTCAGAACTCATTGGTGCTGCTCAAAGGAAATAAGACGCGCTCAGATTATACATCATCACAAAGCATTTTCGATTCAACATTGCCATAATGGTGTGTAGCAGTTACTGGCCATCAAAATTCTTTCATTAATTCTTTGTAAATGAGTATTAGGCATGCCAGGAATTCTAACAGGAATGCTTTTCTTTTCCTTATATATATATATATAGAGAGAGAGAGAGAGAGATACTAGATATAATGCATAACCCTAATACAAATGCTAAAAAGAGAAGAAAAATAGACTTAAGAAAATACAGATTTATTTTGTTTGCAGTTCAAAGCAGTTCAAAGTAATTGATCTAGCGAATTTGAAAAACTCATTAAAACTACATCTAAGGCAGTAAAATCGCTCTTAGCAAACTAAGATTAGTCTGATTTATAGTACCTATGGAGCAATATATGTTCAAACATGCTTGTTCAATTAATTGTACTGTAGTATAATACACCATTTAGCAGTAGGCTTTTGAATTGACAAAATGAACAAACCATAGGGCAAGCCACACTCATAAATTATGTGTCTTTCAATGCAACAGCTGTAAGATGATTAACCCTTATTCATCACTGTGGTACAAACAATCAATTGTTCAAATTAGTGCATCAGCTACTATCTGTGTGCCTTACAAGAAAAGAGAACAAGAAGAAAATAAAAAGGGCCCTGCATATGATTCCAAAGTAATCGTGACTTTCCATTTCCAAAAACAGACGACCCCTAGACAGGCATAGCAAGGTCAAAAACACAACCTTAAATTATAGGGAGGGAGATCCGCTGCACGATGTGAAAGAGAAAGTACTTCGCCTTGTGCAGCCCCTTAAATAAAGTGGTACCTCTGGATATGAACGGGATCCATTCGGGAGCCCCATTCGCATCCTGAGGTAAATGTAAGAGGCGTCTGCACGTGCGCAAGTCGCATTTCGCCGCTTCCGTGCATGCACATGTCATTTTGAGTGTCTGCGCATGCACGAGTGGCGAAACCTGGAAGTAATGTGCTCCGTTACTTCCGGGTCACCGCGGAGCGCAACCCGAAAATATTCATCCCGAAGCTACTTCAACCCGAGGTATGACTGTACGTAGCCCCTTAGTTGCCAATCAAACCCCAACTGACAGAAAATTTTCCCCAGCAACAAAGGGGCAACCAATGAGGTGTGGAGGTCATCCAAATGGGCCCACCCCAGCAACAAGAAGGCAGTTGGGTGATGTCACCGCAACACGTGGCTCTCCATGATTTGGAGGACACGATTTAGTAGACTGCAGATCTCACTGCCAGATATCATGCAGAGATTATCACTGTCACTCTCATTTAGGTATTTGCTTAAAATTTGAAAAGCATATACAGATATATTTATTAATTAAATTTATATCCCACTTTTCTTCCCAAAGGCACCCAGGGCTGCAAAAAACAAGTGCTAAAATAATTTTTAAAAGTCTTTAAAACAATTCCAATACAAATTATGGTTGGTAAAGATCTCACCAGCAGAAATATTAACCATATTTATCTTTACTGGCCAATCATTCATATTTCTTCTGAATTTTGTATCTGAACCATATTCTGTTTCTTCCCTGAGTTTAAGAATGATCTATAGGTGCGTGTGAGCAAATGTTCTGACACTGATGGAAAGACTGCTTAGCTAAAGATGAAGTCAAAAAGGGCAGAGACTGAATCAAGCAAAGATGAAAAGCTATCCCATCTTTTTCATATGATTACAAGAGATGGACAAACAATAATAAGCTTAGCTGCTTACATATCAAGAGTTTTACAGGGTCCAGGAGAGCATGAGATGCAAGGATAAGAATTCTGGTACAAGAGTGCAAAGTCTTATGGGATAATAGTGAACAGATTCACCCTCTGATGTGGCCCAAGGCTCTAACTGGAGGCTGCTTGCCCATCCCTCCCACCAAGGTTGGGGGAGTGGTGACTCAGTGACTCAATATTCAACATATTTCTAGTCTACTCTTTGTAACAAATGATTTCAGGACAGGATAAAACAGCACCATAAAAAACTCAGATTAAAAGAATGCTGCACAACAAATTCCATTCCACACAACAGATGAGAGCAACTAAAACAGAATGATTAATGGAACAATCTTGAGCCGTGTATAGGCTGTAAAATGCTAGGGTGGGGTTACCCAGATTTTCAAATTAAGTGGGAGGAGACTGATTACTAGCAAGTTGTACCAACTCATCCAAGTGGACAGTTAATTACCTGGCTGGGGAAATGGGCATTGGATAGAAACAGTGCATTTAATTTTCTATAACAAATCTTGTATTAGCAGAGTTGCTAGCAATTTACAATCAAGAACTCATTTCTTCTACCTCTTTATCCTGGCGCCTGCTTGTAACAGGTATTTCTTATCTATTGCTTTGGTTTTCTTATTCTAATAATAATAAACTGTTGGTTGAAATCCTGTGCTTGCTATTCTTTTGTGTTACTCATCACAGATTCCCACCCCCCCTTTATGTCTTGCTATGTTGCTTCAAACATGGCCACGTTAGCAAGCATTCTTATCTTTGTTATGTAAAACAATTAAGGCATTTCAAAAAGACAAGAAGAATGGTCATTAAACCAATTGTCTGAGAAATATTTCTGTCTTGTTCCTTATTCCCTCTGCCTTCTCACCCCCGTTTTGCAGCTCTAGCCATTGTGTAGATCAAAATGTGAGACAACTAGTGAAACCACCCACACACACACACACACACACACACACCCCTGTTCCAAACACTAAACAATAACATGTCTAAGAAACAGAAGCCTGGATCTATTATGAGGCTATATAATGATTGTGAGAGACTTTTTTCCCTCAATGGTTGCCATCACTAAGGGCAGGAAGTAGGCAGGACGGGCTGGCATGGGGTGAGCACAGAGCTGCCATCCCAGCATTGAAACGGTGGCTGCTTACTGGGATGGGGGCAGGGCAGGCAAGCTCAACATTAAGTCAGGGCACCAGGACAGCCAATTGGACACTTCCACACAATGCTATCCAATCAGTGCAGCCATCTTGACCGGCCTCAGCCCAATCCTGGTAAGAGGCAGCTATTCCCTGCCCCACTGTGCCAGCTGCTCCTGGGCACAGGTTTGGTCCCCACTCCAAAGTTGTACCCAAATGCACCTTTTAACTTGCTATCATATGGAACAGAAACCCAAGCTTCCAATGTAACACCTAGCTTGCTTGGTCTGCAGCAGCTACCTATCCATTCCCAATTTAAAGTGTTGATGCAAAAAGCCTTGAATAACTGTGCTGCCAAATACAGCAGTTCTTTCCAAAGATATCAGGACAAAAGGAATGAGGAGGTGGATGGGGAACCAAAACAGTTTTATTAACAAATAAACAGCAGGCATGCAAAGCATAAAATAAAACATAACCGACAGGGGCTACCCAATCTCCCCTTCAGCTGCCCGGAGCCCCAGGTAGAGCAGCAGGAGAAAGACCCTGACCATCAGTCTCCCAGTATCAGGTCCTTTGATCTGGGTAGAAGCTCTCCTGGGCCCCTCCCACCTATGGCTTTTATAGCCTGCCTTGATGTAATCAAGTGCACCTGGAATTACTCATGATTAGCCCAGGACCCGGGACACGGGTGGCACTGTGGGTTAAACCACAGAGCCTAGGACTTGCCGATCAGAAGGTTGGCGGTTCGAATCCCCGCATTGGGGTGAGCTCCCGTTGCTCGGTCCCTGCTCCTGCCAACCTAGCAGTTCGAAATCATGTCAAAGTGCAAGTAGATAAATAGGTACCGCTCCAGTGGGAAGGTAAACGGCGTTTCCGTGCACTGCTCTGGTTCGCCAGAAGCAGCTTAGTCATGCTGGCCACATGACCCAGAAGCTGTATGCTGGCTCCCTCGGCCAATAAAGCGAGATGAGCACCGCAACCCCAGAGTTGGCCACGACTGAACCTAATGGTCAGGGGTCCCTTTACCTTTACCTTAGACCAGGACCCTGAGATGGAATTAATACAGAGCGGCTGAGAGTCTCCCACTACCTGCAGCCAGCATCCAGCCAGCACTTGCAACACAGAAGAACCCAAGAAACACAAGAGTCCAGCAGACCTCAAACTGGGGATGTTAAAGGGAAAGGGACATGCCACCTAACTCCTCGAAATACAATTTTCTTCCGCATTTCCACTACAATAACTTGAGATCTAGATATCTGATGCAGCACATCTATCCATACCAAGCTTTGAGGATGGCAGAGTAGGCACTGTTGCAGCTGCAGTTGCCACTGCCATATATACCAGTAAGTGGATGCAGGGAGGAAGAGATGTCGGAGCAGAAGATGCAGGAAGATAGAAGTGGGATGGGAAGAAGGGTTCATGCTATGTGCATGTGTAGGTGTGTCAGAGAAAACATACATGTGTGTAGATAGGCATGTGGGTAAAATGTATGTATAGATATGGATGGGAGAGAAAATGTATTTGGATGGCAGAACATGCAACTCTTAATCTCAGGGTTGTGTGCATATGATGGAACATGTGCAAAAAGTGAGGATTCATTTGCATGTGAAGCAATGCAAGTATGAATGGATGCGAGAAATAACAGGAAGGAGAATGCACAACTGTGTCAATGTGCAAACAGGGAAAGAGAGGAGGGAAATCTCTCTCCCTCTGCCCTACTCCACACCTATCCCCTCTTGCAGTGTGAATCATTTGCAAGAATTCACTTGTACTGTACTTACTAACAGCAAGATGTCTACATAAGGAAAGGGGTGGCAAAACCATGGCACAGATCCAGCCTGCCAACCTGCAGGTCATTGTTTAGCACTGTAGCACAAAGATCTCAGATAAGGCACTCTGCTTGCTCTTTAAGAGTGAAACAAAGTGTTTCTTCACACCAGTGCTGGATCTCTAAAGAGCAGCCAGATAGATCTTTATCTCCAATCTTCATGTTAAGCACTGCAGTGGCAAGAACCGAAATAAAAGGCTCTGCGTGCTTTTAAGAGTAAAAGGCAGCACTTTCGCCTAGCTTACTCCAACACTGAAGTGGTGGTCTGGAGAAATGCTACCTTTTACTTAGCACAGTAAACTCAGAGATAGATAGATGAAGGGGACTTCTATTTTTACTTTTTTAATTAACAGGAACAGCAAACATTGTATTTCTAAACAGAAGTTGTAAAATGCCAAAACAAGAATTTCCATAGCAGTAATATACAGAATGCAATGACAAACCTAGACATCATCTTAAAAAGCAGAGACATCACCTTGCCAACAAAGGTCCGTATAATTAAAGCTATGGTTTTCCCAGTAGTGATGTAAGGAAGTGAGAGCTGAAGAATTGATGCTTTAGAATTATGGTGCTGGAGGAGACTCTTGAGAGTCCCGTGGACTGCAAGAAGACCAAACCTATCCATTCTGAAGGAAATCAGCCCCGAGTGCTCACTGGAAGGACAGATCCTGAAGCTGAGACTCCAGTACTTTGGCCACCTCATGAGAAGAGAAGACTCCCTGGAAAAGACCCTGATGTTGGGAAAGATTGAGGGCACAAGGAGAAGGGGACGACAGAGGACGAGATGGTTGGACAGTGTTCTCGAAGCTACCAGCATGAGTTTGACCAAACTGCGGGAGGCAGTGGAAGACAGGAGTACCTGGCGTGCTCTGCTCCATGGGGTCACGAAGAGTCGGACACGACTAAACAACTAAACAACAACAATATACAGAATAACTGATTTGGTATTGGGCAAATATACCATGCAAAATCATAAAATAATATTAAATGAATTAAACTATAAATAATATATACTAAATCACAATACACATAAAAATGAAATAAAACCAAAATCTTAAAATAATAATGATTTGAGATGGATTGAAGTAATAAAAACAATTAAAACTTAATTAAGGATATTTCTATAATCATAGCCTTCTATAATGTGTTTCTACTTTCAATCAGAAGTAGCTTAGCCCACACCACTGAGAAGAACTCAGCCACTCCCTTGTTGAAATAAGGAAACCCTTTAAATAATAAATAAAAAACCCTCAGTGACAATTGTTTTTTCTTCTTCTATTTTTTATTATTTAACATTCTGGAACCCCCCTCAATAATAATCAAATTTAAAGTGCTTAGATAAATCACAGAGTTATTTTTCTTAAGTGTATAGGAGGTATGGTGCTATGAGCTTCTGCGAAAGCCATACTATTGTATTTGCAAGAAACTATAATAACCGGATATCAAAATAATTATTGTCTCTCTAAAAGTTTGATAGCTTAAAATAAATCCATGTACATAAGAAATTCAATGGACATGTAGTTTTAGAAATATTAGAAATATGAATGAAACTTTGGATGGAGCCACTGCCTGAACTTTTGTAAATGCTATTAGAACAGAATACATCTTAGCATTAAGTTTTACAATGCCACCTATTAAAAATGGTATATTTTACAATAAATGGAGTATGAAACGTTTTCTGGGACATTAATATATTTAGCCATCATGCAAGTCGAAAACAGCACCCTTCAGGTCAAATTGGATACTTAAGCATTTAGCAAAAATTACTGAGTACATTGTCTGCAAGATAATTGTAAAGCTATAAAATGATTCAGTTCAGTGATTCTAATATGATTTAATTATAATGGATCTGGTGTCACTCACCTTGTGAATATTTAACATTGAGCTACCAGTTTTAAAGGCATCTTTGCAAAGGAACAGGGGTTATAGCTGTATATGTGCGCTCCCAAAGTATGGGTACATTTCTTCATAAGTCTTCAGTGCCCAAGAATTATTTCTCTGTACCTGGTAAAAGCTTGTAACATAGCCCACTTTGCTCTCTGCTGGCCCCATCAAAAGCCTTGTTTGTTTGGGGAAAATGGAAGCCTGATTGATGTTATGTAGTTCCCTTTATTTATGCTTTGTATGTTCATGACTGCCTCATTTATCCCAACAATCAGATGTGGCACTATGGCATATGGCTGGGGTTCAATGTTCCCTGACCTCCAGCGCAAGGGTTGTTGCACCAGCGTAAGAGTGAGAATAAGAGTGATGCCCAGTATGAAATCCAGAGGAAGCTTGTTGTGCAACCAGTTGTGCAGCAGGCTGCGCAATGTGAAGTATTGGGCCTTCAACAATCTGTGGTGCAACCAGTCATGAGAAACACACTGGCTTCCTGCACCTTCTCTTGTGCAAGCCATTCCACTAGTGTAACTATTACACTTCTAAGGGACTTTGAAGGTAAAGGGACCCCTGACCATTAGGTCCAGCCGTGACCGACTCTGGGGTTGCGGCGCTCATCTCGCTTTACTGGCTGAGGGAGCCGGCTTACAGTTTCCGGGTCATGTGGCCAGCATGACTAAGCCGCTTGTGGCGAACCAGAGCAGCGCACGGAAATGCCGTTTACCTTCCTGCCAGAGCGGTACCTATTTATCTACTTGCACTTTGATGTGCTTTCAAACTGCTAGGTTGGCAGGAGCTGGGACTGAGCAATGGGAGCTCACCTCGTCACGGGGATTCAAACTGCCGACCTTCTGATCGGCAAGTCCTAGGCTCTGTGATTTAACCCACAGCGCCACCTGCGTCCCTTTCTTTAACTCGGTGCTAATTTGGATTCTTCCCTAGCTTTCATGTCAGTCTGCCTGCCTAACTATTTATTTGTGCTTTTATCTTGTGTTATCTTGTGTTTTTATCTTGTGAATTACTCTGGGATCTTTTGATGATGGATGGTATATAAATCTAATAATTTTACAACTTGACCTCAAAGCTTTTTTTTTTTAGGATTCAAGTTGCTAAGCTTTTTTTAGGATTTTGCCCCAAAGTGGTTGACCTTTTTTTAGAACCACGGGAAGGAACTGCTTGTGGGGGCTGGATTAAACCGACTTGTTGGTCAGATTAAGCCCCCCAAACGGACTTTGGACATGCCTGTTCTACTCACAACACATTTACTGACATGCATTCCAGGGCTTGTAACTGATATCAGCAGTACTCACATGAATAATTTGCTAGTACTTGCTGGTAGCTGGTGTATCTCTAAAAAACCACAAGCTCTTTTTAGCACCCTTGTCTTCAAACAATAGGTACTGAATTTTGTGGGAGGCTTCACTGTACAGATAACACATTCTCAGTCTGATCAATCTTATGTAGCAAGCTCTCTAGTCCAGATAAATTTAGTGGTCTCTTTTTGAAAACAATATCCAAGGACCTACACAAGAAATAATGGTGCAATTTGGTTAGTGTTTTGTCCCCAGTGGCTGCTATAATCTATGCTGAAATAGGGAAAAGGATCCAGAAAAAAATAATGACAAATAAATTGAAGATTTATCATATTTTCTTCTTCCCTAGGCTATGAATGGCCAACTATACTATTTGTGGTTTAGTTGCATGAGCAGAAATGAATAATAATTTGAGTTTTCAATGTGATCAAGTGATAAAACATTGGAAAATTGCTTCCACAATACAGAGGAGAATTGTGTAGTCTCAGCAATAAAATAGTTCTTTTCATTTTTAGTAAGATGTGCTGAACTATGTGCGTTAGAAGAATAAATGGCCATTTATCTTCCATTTGCAAAACTCTGCCATGTGATAGAAAAATTCGGAGTACTTAAAAAGTGAAATGTTAGTTATTTTAACCTTTCCATGAAATTTCAAATACTTGTACTAGAAAGGTGACATAAAGATAACTGGAAATATTCCACTAGAGAGAGTGAAATGTACATAGTACACTGTAAACATTCTTGGAGCAATCCTTTGTGCATGGCAGCAACAGGGAGTTAGACATGTGTAAACTAAATAGTTATAGGTTAGTTAAGAACATAAGGAGAACATAAGGAGAACCTATAGCCCAGGCTTCCTCAACCTCGGCCCTCCAGATGTTTCTGGCCTACAACTCCCATGATCCCTAGCTAGCAGGAACAGTGGTCAGGAATGATGGGAACTGTAGTCTCAAAACATCTGGAGGGTCGAGGTTGAGGAAGCCTGCTATAGCCCATCTAGTCCAACATCTGGTTTTCATACTGGCCAATCAGATCCCTGTGGGAAACCCACAAGCAGGAGCTAAATACAAGAACACTCCCCCTGCCATGTGGTTTCTATCAACTGGAAGCATACAATGGCTTCTGACCATGGAGACACAGCATAGGCATTATGACTAGTAGACACTGATAGAGTTAAGGTAAAGGTAAAGGGACCCCTGACCATTAGGTCCAGTCGTGATCGACTCTGGGGTTGTGGCACTCATCTCGCTTTATTGGCCAAGGGAGCCAGCGTACAGTTTCCGGGTCATGTGGCTAGCATGACTAAGGTGCTTCTGGCGAACCAGAGCAGCGCACGGAAACGCCGTTTACCTTCCCGCCAGAGCGGTACCTATTTATCTACTTGCACTTTGACGTGCTTTCGAACTGCTAGGTTGGCAGGAGCTGGGACTGAGCAACGGGAGCTCACTCCGTCGCGGGGATTTGAACTGCCAACCTTCTGATCGGCAAGTCCTAGGCTCTGTGGTTTAACCCACAGCGCCACCCGCTTCCCACTGATAGCATTATGATTCATGAATTTTTCATTTTCTCCCTGAATGCTTTTGTGAGTTCCTTGCTTCTCAACCTCTACAGAGGTCCCAGGTCATTGTCTGAGGCCATGCAATAAGCTACCTTGTTGAAGTTAAGCTGTCTGTGGTCTTGTTAGCATTTGGTTTGGAGACTCTTTGGCAACCCCATGCGAACTTTCATTCCATCATGGAAGAAAGGGGAATATAAAATATAAATGTTCCAAATAAATGCTGGCAACAGTGTACTTTCAGCTCATTTCCAAGGCTGAAACGACAAAACACATTCTATAAGAAATACAATGGCTACTTATGGTCATGTTTCTATGATTAAAATAGGAACCGTAGTACAATTATGTAAACATGTTGTGCACTCTTTCTACAGTAAGAAGCTTCTTTTTTTGCCATTTACAATTCATGGGGAGCGGAGTTTTTCCTTAGAAAGAGCTAAGATGCTTAAGATTTAATATTTCAGGGCACAGTACAAATTTCCACTCCTCCAATGGTAAGACTCTGCAGAAAAGCCAAGGTAGCATCCATATGGTTCTCTGGTGGTCAGCCATCCAAGCAGTGAACTTGGCCAGACTTGCTTAACTTTAGCAAGGTGGTGGCTTCATGTGTCCTCACACCATACACTAGGACCATGACATTTGGGTGCACCGCTGGGAGCACTACCTTGTTGATGAGGTCCATGCCAGTGTGCCTGTGCTCCCCAGCCTCACTGCCCCCCTGTTCTGCCCCATCTGGGTCAACAGCAGTAATACTGGTGTCAGGAAGGTGGCTCAACATCTCTGTGCCATAGCACATGTCACTACTGATATAATTGTTTATATAGATTACATTTAATTGTTGAATAAGAGAGGGTAGAGACAGAAGCCTCTCACCCCACTTCATTCTTCAGAATACGTCTTCTGTGGCTACATTTTAATTTGCTTAGGCTTTTTAAAAATAGGCTGGTGCTCATTGGGGCTGGTAGGGCAGAAGGCTGCAGTAGGTGACACTAGATTCAGTTAGTATAGGCAGAACCAACTGATTGTAGTTTTGTACCTCTTTCTCCCTGCTGGGTTCTGCAAGGGTGACACTGACACCAAGGAGTAGGAAGTTGAAAGCCAGTGCCGTCTGCCAGGTACGTGCTAGTTGAGGGTGATGGGGCAGGGCCCCATTCTCCTTATGGGTCAGCCTCCACTGGTTACAGGAAAAACCACACACGTGTTTTCTATAAACTTTCCAATTGCCAAGGAAAATGTGCTTGTTATAGATCAACCTGCAGAATATGGAGGAACGTTTAAGAATGTTAATATATCGAGAGAATAAATTGATTTTATTCTTTGGTTTGCTTGCTATTAATTAATATCCCCAAAGTCCTAAGTGTTTGTGCCACAAAGCTATTAACCGGATATGTCTAAGGAGGTAAAAACTAAAACAAAGAATATGGCTAATGTCAACAGTACTGAGGTAGGCAACTGGAGATTTATTTAATTTTTTCGAAAACTCCCTCATTTCTCTAAATGAAAGGCTATTAGAGCTGTTAACAATTATTTTTAATATTTGAAAGCTTTCCAATTAGCAGGCTATATAAACACATAACATACACTGAATACACACTTTGTCCTGAAAAACAACATTTATCCTTTTGAAAATTTCACTCTACCACTTGAGGCCAGAGCTGGCTATTATAAATTGGTACAGTGCTGAGAAGGGTGTATTTTCCCTAAGCATAAGTGTGCAGAATCACAGTACTTGTAGCTTTTGAATTATCTGCAAAAGGATAAGCAATGAAAAGAACCAGAAATACCTGCAGACTGAGATTAGCAATGCAATCCTACCCCTCACCCTGAGAAGAAAGTTCCATTGAGCTTATTGCAGTTGACTCCCAGTGGTTCTGCTACTAGGCTGCAATCTTATTCACAGTTAGGTGAGACCTAGTAAACAAAGGGACACAGGTGGCTCTGTGGGTTAAACCACAGAGCCTAGGACTTGCTGATCAGAAGGTCGGCAGTTCAAATCCCCGTGACGGGGTGAGCTCCCGTTGCTTGATCCCTGCTCCTGCCAACCTAGCAGTTCGAAAGCACGTCAAAGTGCAAGTAGATAAATAGGTACCACTCTGGCAGGAAGGTAAACGGCGTTTCCGTGCGCTGCTCTGGTTCGCCAGAAGCACCTTAGTCATGCTGGCCACATGACCTGGAAACTGTACGCTGGCTCCCTCAGCCAATAAAGCGAGATGAGTGCCACAACCTGAGTCGGTCACGACTGGACCTAATGGTCAGGGGTCCCTTTACCTTTACCTTTAGTAAACAAAGAGTGAACAGCAGAGCAATCCTAAGAGGGGCAGGAGACGTGAGGAGCAGAGCAGCAGATCCTACAAGCTCCTGCTGGTTAAGGTGGAAGGAGTCTTTTCTTTTCTACTATACCAGTTCCAGGCTTTCCCAAAAAGTGGATTGGCCTTAGGGATGAGCTGAGTGAGTAATGCCATAAATTTTTATTTATTTATTTATCTCCTTGCATTGATATCCCACCTTTCTTCCATCATGGAATCCAAATTCACCCACATGTGGTTCCCAGGTGGACACCCATCCAGACACTGAACAACTGCAGACCTGCTTACTGCAGAGCTGCTTAGTTTCAGCAAGGTGGTACCTTGGGCCTTCAGACCCAACCATAGGTCCAATCATGCGTCTGTTCCACCCTGTTGTGTACCATTATGTACCACTGTGTGCTGTTCCATCCCATTGCTTTTTTTTCATACTTCTTAAAGTAAAATTTCCATAAAATACACATTTCCTTCCAATGCTTTTCAGGCATTTATCCATAAAAAAATGTGTTTTGCGCATGTCTTGTATATACTAAGTATGCTGTTTTGTGTGCACTTCCCGCACACTGAAAATCCATTGCAAAATCTGGATAAATGCATAATCTATCTGGGAGTTGTGTTCCAATCCTCTAGCAAGTTTGGAAGCATCAGATTGGATCAATATCCTGCAAATTCCACCCCCATTCCTAATTGGCCTAAGCTCCAATGGATCCATAGCTAGTCCTTCTTTGGACTTGCAAAGTTTCATTTCTTCTGTTGCATTTTCCATAGCATGTCCTGTGCCCCATTTTTGCAGCTGAAGCAAGGCTCTCTGCAGTGGCAGAACTCAACCGACCAACTAGCCAAGGCCAGCAGAGACTATTGGACAAAGACTGCACTAAATTTTGACTGTCTTCAGCACCATGGATTGGGGTTTAGAACTGCAGCTTTACTTCTGAATAAAAATGAATAGAATTGTTGGTGCACCTGTACAATAACGATTCAAACTGGCATATGGCTCCTGATTTTTGTACATGGAGTCTTTTTCAGAAGAATGATGTCATTTAATTTTGCTATTCATCTCATTATGGACAAGGAACTATTCTGGTTTAGTCATTCAAGGTTATCTTCAATGTTGCTATTAATTGGGTAGTATTAACAAAATTGCCACTACATTTTTTCTAAGGTCACCTCCTCTGCTATCAGCATCATTTACTGCATTTTTCCCCCAGTGCACATTCATTTTGGCTCTATCCCAAACCATGCCAATTAAAGTGTTTGATCATTTGTAATATGGGGATTTTTTCCTCCCTTTAAAGTTCTTCATTTCTAATGAAGAGTTACATGCGAAGGGCAATTTCAGGCTTGACTGAGGTGTGGGATTCTGGGGACAAGGTCTTCCCTTCTAATTTCTGCATTTTTAATCCCGGAGTTCTGCATTTCACACCTCTGCATTCATTGCAAACTTTTATTCAGATTGTGACCAGATTTATACATTTAGATCCATTGCATGGTAGCTAATGTTCTGCTAAGTCCAATAAATTCATTCTTTCATTCATATATATATATATATATATATATATAACCCTTATGAAATTTCATCAGCATTTCCATGAAAATTCTCCTAATGAACACATTATCTGCAGGTTTGACTAATGTACAAATTCTTGCAAGCACTTTCCCCAATAACATTTCTTTTGTATGTTAATTTCACAAATCTCTCCATTTCCCCAATATACACATATTATATTACTTCCATATACACATATTACATTATATTCAGAGAACTTCAGAGGATCACTGTGTTTCAGTTCACATAATGTTTAGGCAAGTGTGACTTTGATAGATTTGGCTTCGAACGTGAACTGAATTGAATTTCTGCCCCCATGCCCCATCCCTACTCCCACTCAGCAGGCATGGAATCAGGCTGTAACTACTATTCTCCTTCCAGGTTCTTGAGTAAACGTAAACAAAGCTCCTGAGTGATCATAAGCCTTATTCAGACATTCACTAATTCTGTCTGTACAGGGAACCACTCCTGCTCTCTCCATCCAGGCATACATTGATGGTTCTGATTGTGGGGAGGACTGTAATTTCATTCAATCAAACACACCACATTAGACCTTCCCTTCCCATGTAACACTGAAAGGTCAGGGGCAAAGGTGGTGCTCACTGCCCTGCAGTCCCTCCACGGGTATAATAAGCGAATGAACAGGAAATGTAGAAAAATAGAATTGGAAGTGACCTTGGACACTAGAATTCTTCTAGGACCACACTATAAGTTAGTTTACCAATGTATCAACATTCAATGATGGGCTGATCATGGCTTGTTTAGATATTGTCAGCTGGTGCTTGTTCAGTTGTTAAAACATTAGCTAGACTGTCAGGAAAGATGCAAATATTAGTTGTATGTTGAACATCTTAGTTCAGTTTCTGCGAGCCACAGTTCAGCTCATTTAATTCCAACCCTATAAACAAACACAGCTACTTTTATCATTGAGTAAATCTGCTGCCATCAGATCTCTGTTTGGCAATTCTCTTCCAAAGAAAGAGCGATAGGAAAGGAAACTGCATTAGGAGCATAAAAAGCTGCCTTATGCCAAGTCAAACCTTTTCTGTCTAGTGCTCCAGGGTTTCATGTTGAGGACCCTCTTAGCCCTACCTAGATTCTGGCAACCTTCTACATGCAACTCTGCAACTGACCTATGATCCTTCCCAAACCATTATAGAAGCCAAACTATTTGTCCATCTAGTCGAGTCTTGCTTGATAACCAGCAGTTCTTTTCTGCTCCTTTTTAAAATGGAGATGCCAGGGATTTAATGTTCTACATGCAGGACCTAGCCTCCACCTCTCAACTATTGCTTTCTCCTCCCATTAGGTCACCTTTATATCAATTGCTTAGAAGCACCTACTTCTTCTGCGAAACACAAGCCCATTGCTCCATGTGCAGCTGTTTCCAATCTCAATACCTATTCTACATAAGGTTGTTCAAGTGTTTAGGCACATGGATTATTGAACATGCTTCAGTTCAGAACCACTCCAGTTCAAAGCAGTTTAGAACTCCCCCCCAAAGTATTGTTTTTAATTGACAGAGATATAAAACTTTCAACAGGCAAATTCAAAAGAAAACTAAGAAAAAACATTTCTTCCCTACTCTGCATTGATCTTAGTTTGCTAAGCTTTAAGATGTGGAAAGCTGCAAGGCTTTAAAATCAGCATGCTTTCATCACCTTGATAAGAACAATCCCAGATAGCTTTCCTCCCTCAAGGTGGTTGATTTCTGACTGCCCTCATCCTGAGGGGGGGGGGGGGAGGTAGAATTTTGAGGTAGAATTTTTCTTTGGGCCTTTCTGTCAGTCAGGTCTGGGTTATATGCTCACTTTTAAATTTTGGACCAGCCAGTGCTGAAATTAGCTGTGAAGCTGGCCCTTCCTGTTGTGTTGTTAATTACTAAATGCAAATAGGACTGGAAAGTATAAATTCTCCATCAGGACACAAGGTGTCCACACTTCACTGGCACTTCTGTGCCTGGAAGGAAGCATATTGTTACTGAGGGGACACTGGTAATGAAACAACACTAGAGCTATTGCCATTTTTTTTGGACGATAGTTTATAGTTTTTGTTAAATTATTATTGGGTAGACATTGGGGCTCGGGCATATGTGTGGAATCTTGAGAAAGTGCTGTGGGAACCACAAAATGGCTGCTGTGGGGACATGGCATAACACAATGAGTGTTTCACAACACAAAATGGCTGCCACATATAAAAGCTGTATTTTATGTGTACTTTAAGGAACTGAATAGAATGAAGTCATGGGGGCAGGGAGTGTGTGTGTGAATTTAACAGTGCTTAGCTTATTTTCTTAGTTGCTATTTGTTAATGTGAATACTGTTTTATAGATTATAAATGCTTTATTGATTTGTTAGCAATAACTTTTGCTGCAGTTGTGATGTTTAGCTTGTTTGTAATTGCCATTTTGTTGATAGCTCTTTATAGATCGTGATTGCTTTACTGATGATTTGTTAATGATTTTATATTATTTATGCTGTATTTGTGATGTTCTCTTATGTTTTGTTATGTTACTGTTATTTCTTGTTTGTAAGCCACTTTGAGATTCATCTGAATGAAAAGCAGTATAGAAATACATTAAATCAAAAGAGCAGGAAAAAGACAATACCTGAAAATTGTGTGGGCATCTGTTTCTTTCTCCCCATCATTGTGAAAAAAAAATACTTGCATCAGCCAACGCTGCTCTTTACATCTCTCTTGTTAGAACAAATGAGAGGGTGGATGTCCAATCCAGGCATCTAATATAATGTGGGTATGCTTAAAGGGCCATGTTCAATGTCCACGAGGATAAGCCAGTGCAAACTGGAACTGTGAAGGAACAGCAATCAATATACAGCATTGTAGATATTTGAGGGGATATTTATCTAAACATTAGTTCCCCTGGCAGGGACAGGACTGGGTAATGGGCTGTAGCTCTCAGGAAAGGGGGCCAGGACTGTCCCGAGACTGACAGAGACGAAGCCAGGCATGCCATCTATGCATGGGGGCTGAGCCCCCCCCAATACAATTAGGGGGCCGAACCCCCTCAATATTCCACAGCCAGGTGAGCCTCTTTGGGCCCCACCACAGCTGTCCTGGGCTCCGGTGGGCCCTCCTGTAGTAGCAGTGGGCTCCGTCAGGCCCTCCTGCGGCTTTGACTAGGTCCTGCCGGGCCTTTCAGAGGGCGCACTGGGCCGGTTCTCACCTTGTGACATCACATGCACAAATACGCCACCCCCACATTTTGGGTGGAACCCTGGAAGAAGCAATGGAATACCCCCTGGGCTACCACATAAGGAATCCACTGGGCTGCATATTTGGAAGCAGAGCCATGTTCTGATACACAACCATTACAGATGACACGTCCACTTTGGAACTTGAGTCCAGAGGAATCCACACCCACCCCGTGATGGCTTTTACCTATTTTGGTACCTATTAAGTGGGGCTGTAATATAGTTTTGGAAATAAGAATGGCAGCTCTAACATCCCTATGCACAGAGAGGAGTTGCCATTTTAAAGATGTATTGTCAGTGACAATACATCTAGGGCACTGTGGGAAATTAAAACGAAGGATCCCAGTCCTAGCAATCCAGCGTTCACTGAATCAGAGCATAGCTTAAAGTGGCCCCAAAGAAGGTGTCATTCTGAGGACGCAGAAGTGTGCCAAGGAATCTGATTCTGGACCTATCCATAGAACTCAGCTGTTATTCAAAAGGTTCATCCTAAGCACTGCTGCGACATCTAAAGTCCTGCATTCACATAGTTGGGGGCCGATTGCTTAGGTTTTCTCCACAGAACCACCGTTCCCACTTGATCTGAACCGGAACCATCTCATGCAGTAGCCTCTTGTAGTGGAATTTAATTAATTAGTCAAAGCCATTCCTACTTGTTTGAGCAAACACAGTTAAGTTTTATTTGTACTCCCTTAGCCCACAGGCTAATTTTAAACGCACATACTGTTGCTGAACTCCTGGTACTTTCTGGCAGACCGTGGTATCTGAATAAAGCTGTTTATTGACATGCTCCTTTTCATAGCAGGAAGCCAATGAACTATAAAGTCAGTCAGTGGATTATACTTATTTAGGCATTTAGAAAAACCATTGGCAACTAAAAAAGCAATTGCATATCTATATCTGACTTGTACAGTGCTGCTGAAGAGATATTAACTTGATTAATTATAGATATGTGAAGCATATATATTTGTCAGAAGAGTAACACAAATCCATATTTACATGCATATTATTTTAACTTGGGCTTCTTGCACTCTCTGGAAAGCCACATGGAAGACATTGCATCATGGCATTCTCCTCTGAGATTTCCATTTGTCTGGAATCATCTGGGATTAAACAATGGTTTGGATCCTCAGTTCCAATGAGCAGAACTCACACACAGGATGCTTCTGTTTGAATAGTGGCAGAAAAATTCCATTGATTTTGCCTTCCACTCAAAGCCTCCTGTGCCTCCAAAATCTGCTTGGGAGACCCTTTGGAACCACATGTTCAGTAACATGTGCTTGATTGATGGTCCTTCCTTGATGGCACCCTTCTATTCACAGAAGAGCAACTCAGAATCCAAACAAATATATTAAAAGTTGAGGCTACGTAGTAGTCAAACCTCAGCCACCTTTCTTTTCCTTCTGAAGTTTCTTGTTCTATTTCAGTTGTATTTCCCCAAAGGGTGAACCAAACAGGTTCAATATATCCTAATTTCTGCCGCAATATAGTTGCTCTGCCTCTACAATATGGTGCCGTTTTCCATCCTCACTCTTATCTGATCATTTCTGTGCAGGAAATCAATTCTGCTGCATTTATAAAATTTTTGAGCTACTTTTCTAGCCAGGTAAGGAAACATGAATGAAAGCAAAAATATTTAAAAGTTGATAAAATATACAAAATCATTATTATATTTTATATTAACTCACAGTTGTGATATGTTTTCACAAAAGCAGAATTTCATAACAACAATAGCATTGCTGATTCATATATTAGCACGTAAAAAGTCGGAAAAATACACAAGAAACCCAAACTAAATTTAATAAAAATATATTCTTACGCGCGCCCCCTATTTTTTTCCTTGCTTCACTAAGAGGGCAATCCTATGCCTGTGTTCTCAAAGGAAGTCCCATTGAATTCAATGATTGATTTACTTCTAGGTAAGTGTGCATCAGATTGCAGCCTTAAGTGGTGATCCTAAGCATTTTCATGGGCCTAGCAGGAATGCTTGTGGTTCCTCATCAAACTGGAGGCATATATGGAGTTGGGGCTAGTCATGGAGTTCAGTATCTGTTGTGGGGGGAGGGGCTGATTCCAGAGTACAACACAAAAGACCCACCCACCAGATGCCAGACATTCTACTAATCCAATTAGGTCCCAGTGTTTTTCTTACAGTATCTGCTTCTGGGCACCACAATTTAAGAAAGAAGTGGGCAAATGTGGAACAAATTCGCAGGAGACAAACAGAGATGGTCACTGGTATGGAACACAAGGCCCAAGAGGAAAAGGTAGAAAAAGTTGGGTATGTTCAACATGAAGGATAGAGTGGGGAAGGGGACATCATGTACTCATCAGTTACCTGAAAAGGTGTCATATAGAAGAGGGCAAAAACTGGTTTTTTCTTGCCCCAACAGCAAGGTGTTTGGGTCTCCCAAACACCACCACCAACCAGACAGTGGTGATGGGAGTTGTAGTTCACCAACATCTGGAGAGTTTAGAGACTTCTGGCTTCCATCAAAAATGGCTTGCAAACAGTTGTCAATGCTAATTGGCCTTGAAAATGCAAACCTTGTCTTGCTCAAAGAATATTTGTAACTGGCAAAAAATTCACACACACGCTTGCGAACGATGCATAATGTGTTAAAAGTTGACTGCAGAAAAACCATTATCTTTTAACTCATCAGTCTTTTTACTGGTTGGTTATTTTTGGCTTCTTCTCCAATATAGTGATGAATTGTCAGGATTAAAATATTCACAAGATGACTAAAATGCTGATAAAGTAACGGTCGTTTACTACCCAGTTCTACTGCATAAACTACTCTAGCCAATTAAATTCTGAGTCTCGTTCTCATGACAATGACTATAATGAGAAAAGGAAATTGTACAACATGAATCTTTCTTGTGATGAAGATTACAGCAAGGGCTTTGACAGGGAACAAAATTAAACCTACTCTCCTAATAATCTTGATATTGTCATCCACTGTCCTCTTCAACCGCCATAAGGGAAGTGACTGCTTGGACATTTCTTATCAATCACAGAGGATCTACGCTTCAGCTTGGTGAATTATCATACATAGAGATTGTACTATAAGTGATAAAGGCTGCTACTTATGTAAATTAATTCATGAGTAAGAAGGGGAGGGGGACAGAAATCAAGCTGTTTAATTTAGCCAACCATCAAGTAGGAGTGGAGATGAGAAGCATATATTGGTGACAATGACACTTTTGGTGCAAATCCTCATTTCTTTATCAAGAGGGGAAAACGTCTGTAGTCTGTATGTTTCCTTGTCTTTGGGGGCTGTTTCTCACACTACCCTCCCTCCATTTTAGTACAGGTTCACCAGTTGCTTCAGGCTGAGTTGGAATTTTTTGCTTGCATGTACATTGGGCAAGCAGGGTTCACCAATGTACAAGTATTGGTGTTTAGGGGCTGGTGTTGTTAAATAGGTTTATTCGGCTAATTTGGTTACATGGTTAAGTTGGGCATGTTGTTGGCAGGAAAGGTTGTTGGCAGGAAAGGTTAAGGTTAGATAAGGAAATAGCAGAGCACCCTTAGGCACCTTGAAAGGTGAAGGGCATTTCTGGAAGCCACTGTTCTGGGATCTGAGGTCCTTAAGCCTACATTTGGAGTGTTCTTGAGGCTCACGTGCCCCAGCTGCCTGGCACTGTGTGGCCCTGGAGAGATGGGGCAGGAAGGCTTCTCTACTGACCACAGTGTAGGACCTAAACTTTGGGGATATGCCTTGTCATTTAGGGGTTGGCTTGCTGAACGGTTGAAGTTAAGTTAGGTTTCCGCTGTTCTAATTTGTAAAGTGCTTTGAGAGTTTTTTCTACAATCAAGTGGTATATACATTTTGTGAAATAAGTAATTTCTGTTGCAGATATATTTTAGATAAAATATGGCCCCAGTTCAACCCATTACTTGCATCTCACCTCTTTAACCCTGGGTCCAGTCACAAATAGCACTAATGTAATTTCAGCGCATTATGAGTTGACTTCAATGAAATCACATTACCTAAATGCAGATTATAAACACACATTAATTAGGAGGAGGTTATTCATAATTACAGGTTATAATAACAACCTTTCCTAATTTAACTTGGTAACTGAAGGTATGAATTTAACCATTTTAAGCCTAGTTTATCTGACTCAACCCTGGAGTATTACCAACTATCATTATCAAACACTATACTAATTCCCTTCTATCAATCATCTAATCAATCAGTAAATACAGTGTTGGAATTATGAAAACAGTACACTGAGCCAGCCTGAAGAAAAACAACTAATGTTGAGCTAGGAAAGTGTTTAGGAGAATTTTCCAGTTTGTTAAAAATGAAATAATAATGATTTGGTGTTGAGTGTGAATATATTTTAAAATATGTTTATATTGTAATGTTCTGACACGTGACTTAACTCTTCTGCCTTTAGAAGGAAAAGTAGATTTCTCTTGCAGACCAATCCTTCAAATCTTCATTTAATTTAGGCCAAGGTCACAACACCCCTTTCTTTTTCTACCCTCCATGTCATAAATCAGCCTGTGCTTTTCAATGCACTGATCCAATCCTCATAGATACAAAATGTGACTATCTGAATAAAAATAAATTATTTCTAGGGCACAGGCGTGAAATGTATGGGCATACTGTCAAGAAAAATAGTGATTCATGCATGTGGTTTTACAGTGATAAGGACATATACATTTTAATGATGAGATGCCCAGAATGTCCCTTTCTTTACATGAAGTACAGTACAAATAACCAGCATATAGAAAGAGTGGGAAAGATGAAGCTTGCTGATATATAGAATCAGAAATATTAATTGCTGGGCTTATGCAACATAAAAAGCCAAAATGTAGCATGGAAGTTAAAAATTGTACTGCTGGAAGATCAAGGACAGATAAAAGAGAACAATTTATCATGCAGCACATAGTTAAATTATGGAACTCACTCCCACAGGAGACAGTGATGGCCCCAACCTGGATGGGTTAAAAAGAGGATTAGTCAAATTCATGAAGGAGATGGCTGTCAACAGCTATTAGCTATGATGGCTATGTTCTACTTTCATTGCCAGAGGCAGTATACCTCTGAAAACCAGTAGCTGGGAATTGCAGGTAGGCAGAGTTCTGTTGCACTCACAGATTCCGCTTGCAAGCTTCCCATGGGGGTCTGGTTGGTCACTGTGAGAACAGGTTGCTGAACTAGATGGGTCATTGGCCTGATCCAGCAGGCTAGTCTTCTGCTGCTATGTTGTCGTGCAGAGAAAAGAAATACTGATGTGCACTTTTTCCCAGAAAGGTTAACTTGTCCCGATAATGGGTATAAAGGTAAAGGGACCCCTGACCATTAGGTCCAGTCATGACCGACTCTGGGGTTGCGGCGCTCATCTCGCTTTATTGGCTGAGGGAGCCGGCGTACAGCTTCCGGGTCATGTGGCCAGCATGACTAAGCCGCTTCTGGCAAACCAGAGCAGCGCACGGAAACGCCGTTTACCTTCCCGCTGGAGCGGTACCTATTTATCTACTTGCACTTTGACGTGCTTTCGAACTGCTAGGTGGGCAGGAGCAGGGACCGAGCAACAGGAGCTCACCCCGTCATGGGGATTCGAACCGACCTTCTGATCGGCAAGTCCTAGGCTCTGTGGTTTAACCCACAGCGCCACCCGTGTCCCTTGATAATTGGTATAACGTGGTACCTCAGATTACATACACTTCAGGTTACATACGCTTCAGGTTACAGACTCCGCTAACCCAGAAATAGTGCTTCAGGTTAAGAACTTTGCTTCAGGATGAGAACAGAAATCGTGCTCTGGCGGCGCGGCGGAAGCAGGAGGCCCATTAGCTAAAGTGGTGCTTCAGGTTAAGAACAGTTTCAGGTTAAGTACGGACCTCCGGAACGAATTACCGGTAAGTACTTAACCTGAGGTACCACTGTAATGCAGAGCTATTTCATACATTATTTCTCCTAAACGTACTCAGGAAAAGAGAGAGTATGTTTGTTGCCAGTATATTATTGTATTCAAGAGTACTGACAGTCCAACCCCAATAAGTATATATCATCAGATGTGAAGGTGTTAGGATTTGTTAATTTATTAATTTTAGGCCAAGATAATATACCTATATATAACCTTATTAGATCTGGTAGGCATGTAAGATACATATAAGATCAGTTTATGTTCGGGGCCACTTTGGTTCAGGACACTTGACCTGAGTGGAAATGACACATTACTCTTAAATAAAATCTTAAACAAAATATGATCATAAGTGTCAATTTCCTGTGACAGGCGAGCTAGCAGCACATTCCGTTGTTAAAACAATTACATAGATAATTGATGTGGTTAACAACAAGTTCAAATCATACTTGAAAAAATGTTCTGTGGTAAAGAAAATATGTCAGAGAGGTTATAGGTTTTGTGCTTGTGCAGAGTAATTGGAAACAGGATATAGTGCTGGAGATTTTAATATTTTCTAGAATTAAAATTAACATTCATAGGAAGAGAGATAAGAAGATATCAAGGTAGGACTCAGTCTTTTGTTTGGTATACCATCCCTTGGACAATCAAGGCAAATCCTGTGCTCCTGAAATTTGGACAGGGTGTAGTCCTCGATCAGTGGAGTTCTCTGTTTTCCTACTTTGCAAGCTTTTGCTGTGAAAGGTTGTGATTTTTTTTTTTTAAATAATAATTCCTTTTTGCTATTAAAAAAACAAAACATTTTGGACATTTGTCTGTGTGTCTGGTTGTGACATTTCCTGAAAACCCAATGCCTATGTATTGGGAGAGATTGTATATGTATAATATGTGTAAAAGTCAAGCCCTATGCTTTTTTGTGAAAGCATATTGATCCATATGTATTTATATACAGTTGCATTCATTGTTGAATACATATTCTGGTGTTAGTTACTTTAGGAGACCCAGAGTGTATATGCATGTAATATCCATATAACGGTATGTGTATAACAATTTGTATAATAACATGAATGATAATTGTCTATATTTTTAGCAGAACTGGAAGGAGCGAAACTTTCTTCTTAATGAGATTAAGAAGTGAAATGGGAATTTGGGGGTGGGGTGGATCTGTGCAGATAAGCTTGACATTTCCAGAAGATTCCATCCTTAATGGCAGTGCATTCTGATGAAGTAAAATAAATAAATTGAATCATGTCTGATAACGATAGTCAGTCAAACCTAAAGTTCTCTTAACAAAAACAGAGAAAAAGCTAATGCATTCTCTTCTAAACAGTATGCTTCCTAACTTTCTAGAAAAAACTGTTCCCATGCAGGTACCAAAACAACGATAAGATTTTTCAATTGTACATAGCTGCTCCCATTGTGTCATTTTGGCCAGCTGTTCAGAAGAACTCAGCACAATGGATTAGTGCAAGCTGTGCTTCTGAAGTTCCCTCAAAAGGGATATTTTCAAAGGCACATATGGTAGTAGAGTACATCATAGCAATCTGTGTCTTTGACAATTCTCCCCACTCTCTTAATTGACTTTTCTTCAAGAGTTCCACTCACCATTTCTCTAAATAGCACGATAGACTACAAAGATCTCTACAGTGGCGATGTCACACACTTCATATCCCTGACCTCATCTTGAAATATGGAAAAGGAACTAGCTATGGGAAGATGACAAAAAATAAATATTGCATGCTGACTTTCCAGTCAGGCAAATAAATGTTGCTGTATTCACCCCAGACAATAGGAGGTCCCAAACAAGGAATTTAAGCTAGCATAAGAAAAGCAATGCCTTGCCTTTTGTTTTTAAATTTCAAGTTGTAGATTGGGTAAATAATAATAATAATAATGATAATAATGATAATAATAAATTTTATTTATATCCCGCCCTCCCCAGCCGAAGCCGGGCTCAGGGCGGCTAACAACAATAAAACAGTACAAAAGTACAGCACAAACAACACTCTAAAATCATTCATTATAAAATTAATTAATTCAAGCCACTGGCAACCATTGGGCCAGAGCTCCGCGAAGATTGCCGGGGGAGGGAGTCAGGCTGTGCCCTGGCCAAAGGCCTGGTGGAACAGCTCTGTCTTGCAGGCCCTGCGGAAAGATGTGAAGTCCCGCAGGGCCCTGGTCTCTTGTGACAGAGTGTTCCACCAGATCGGAGCCACGGCCGAAAAAGCCCTGGCTCTAGTTGAGGCCAGCCTAACTTCTCTGTGGCCTGGGACCTTCAAGATGTTTTTATTTGAAGACCATAAGTTTCTCTGTGGGGCATACCAGGAGTGATGCTCTTCAAGAGCCCACCATGGTATCGAATTTTGATGACCTACTTTGATGATGCAATTATGAGTGAGGGATGAAATTGGCTGAGGACATTAAGCTGAGAGGCATTATCAGTACTGGTAAGGACATCAAAACAACATTGGGGAAAAACTGATAGTTCAATGGAGAGGGTTACATTTGCTCAGTTATAGATCAAGGACTAATTAGGTAAGAAAGAAAGAAAAGATACTTGACCTTCCTGATCAAGTACTCATTGACTATGTTCCACCCATGTGATGTAGGACTGGAAAAAAAGCAGATGTGATTCTTTAATGGCTGTGCCATTTGCAGTATCATAATGACAGCATCTACTGTGCAGTATCTTCACAGCAATAAATACATTCAACCCTGGAGTGTCAATGACCTACTTCAGATGCAAAATCTGAACCACACAACACCTGTCCTAAAAGAATTACATTTGCTCCCAGTACATTTCTGAACACAATTCAAAGTGTTGGTGTTGCCATTTAAAGCCCTTAACAGCTTTGGCCCTGTATTCCTGAAGGAGCTTCTTCAAGAAGTTATGTTTATAAAATTGGAGTTTCAATGTGTGTAGGGAGCGCCATCAGAAAGCACTCACCAAAAAAGGGATGGGGGAAGATAAGTCATGCTTAAGAGCAACTGCCAAGCTGAACGCAGGGGTGGGGACCTGACCGTTGACCATTATGGTTTGGGCTAATGGGATCTGGAGTTCAGAACATTCACAACATAGGTTATTCTGACAACACAAAGTCTGCATTGATGAGCATAACCACCAGAAAAGTGAGTCCTTCCCTTTTCCAGCAAATTTACATTTAACAAATAATTATTATGATTTATAATTGCTGCAATAATTGGACTAATACAGAAAGTCAATGTTCAAGGTGTATTTATAGCTATTAACAGCTTCTTCATCATGTACTAGGAAATTTTTATTAACCTTAAATATCTTTCACACTTTAATGTGAAATTCATGTTAAATACATCTTAAGATCAAGGTGACTTTAACAAGCCATATCCAAGTGATGCATTAATATACACACGGACATCAATGCCTTGAGTGATAGACTTTGAAGCTAATCTGGTATTCCGTTTGCACAGGCAGTTTCTCAATAGGTCTGACATTGATCATCTGTCCATTTGATTTGTTAAGCTTATAATAGTGATTTTATACAAAATGACTGAAGGCTCACAATGTAATATACAATGTCATTACGTGTTTTACTTTTTTTTGGTCATAAGTGCCCCCCCCCCAAACCTATTGAATGTTTAGGATTGATAAAGCCAAAGAGAGAGAGACTCTTCAGTTGTTGTACTTGTTTTGCATTCTCTGGAGCCAAAGCCAAACTGGACACTACCACCATCTGAGGCCTAACACAGCTAATCTGAATGGAAAAAGAAGATTGAACCATGAGCAGTAAATCTGCGACAGGCAGCAACCCCTATATATCATGGCAGAAATGAAATCATCATGTCTTTGCCTCTTGAAGTCACAATGAGTGTATGATGGCATATATACCATGTAATAAATTTCTTCCGACTGGCAATTGTTATGTTAGAAAACAGTGTTTCCAGAATCTACAAATCAAGGTTCATGGCTGGAAAGAAGTAGCAAACTTCCTTCTTAGCTCCTGTGGCAGGCTTCACTCAGTGATGGCATTGAATATTTTACAAATAGGATATACATTAATCAGTCTAAGGTTAAGTATGCACAAAGATTAACTGTCAGCTGGCTTCTTGAGCACCAGAACCACCTTCCAGACTCAATTCTACCCAGGTCTTGATTTTGGTACAGTAATATGGCGCCCTGGATGAGGACAAAATTTGGTGCCTTCACCCCCTTGCCTTTCATTCTGCACATGCTCTCAAGTGCACTGCCCCTTTGGCTCAGCAACCCTAAATCTGGCACTGTCCTGTCTCTCTTCCTTTGGTACCAGACAGGTCTACATGAATCTGCAAAGGGTGTTGTTTTCAACTTCTGCTGCACCAACATCCATCCAAACAGTCCAGGTGCCAATAGAGATGAGTCCTGCAATTCACTGCTAATGAGGACGCATCCACATATAGATTGTGTTTTGTTCCTAGTAAAGAAAGTGGAACAGATAGTGCTTTTAATTTAAAATGGTAAATTATCTTATTGAATGTTAACACTGTTGAGTTTAAGTTAACGCAATGATAAAGAGTGATGGGATAAATTTCAACTCAAAGAGATGGAAATACAAACTTATCCAGCTTGAATTGTTTTACTGTCACTGGGTATGAGCTCAGACCCTTTGAGGTCTGGACTTGTGCTTCATTTTATCTGCATTGGGTTTGCTGTTCACCACCACCACCACACCACCACTGCCTATTCATTAGCCCTTCTGGCATTTCTTCTCCACCTTCATGAATTCTCTTCCAAAATCACCTGGAAGCAATGTTGCATGAAAGTCTCTATCCCTCTTTCTTTCTCTCCTCCTTCCATTCCAGGAGTTCCAGGCCCCATCAGAAACATTGTACTTGGAAGCTCTTTGTGCTTGGGACACTGCTGCTGCACTTTTCTTCCAGGTACCCAGGCAGAATGAGAGAGGGATGGGGAAAGCGTGTTCTCCATAACAGAGAGCACGTGTTGCGGTGGGGGCCTGCAGCCACCCCACTGTTGTTTGGTTAAAGGCCATAAGCTGTGATTGGGCAAAAGTGCTGGGGAGTTTGTTATGTTGCAAATTGGTGGGAGGGGTCAGAGGGTAAAATACAGGGCACACAGCTTGGGGCTTTCTCTTGGGCTGCGTGCACCGGATCACCTGAAAAGGGGGGGGGGGTTCATTGCTCTCTAACCTTGCTATGCCTGCCATGGGGTCATCTGCTTTTGGGGCAGGGGCCTGGTAGGAATTTTGTCCATTTGGCTGATTGGCTGTTGCCATTTGGTTTTTTGCCTACTGCGTAGCAAATCGTCACGACTTGTAAGGTTGGCGGTTAGGCATTGGTTAAAATTGGTTGGTGGAGCCTACCCCTCCAATGGTGGTGCTGCATAGGGAATTTCGTTAAAGGAATCCAAGGGCTTGCCATCCTTTCGTCCTAGTCCCTGGCATCGGACATGGGTCGTGCAAGCCCCTGGGGGCATGAGGGTGAGAAATGAGGGACTGATGCCCAGCTTCTTTTCTCCCCAATATTGTTTTCCCTGACTGGCTTCCACTGGAATCCGGAAGTCAGTTCTGTCCCTGGGGCAAGGACAGATAGTCGTAACCAATGCCTAAGCAACCACTCACGTGTGTGTATTTAAATAAAGTTGTGGCCAAATTCATGCCAAAAACCTTAAACAAAAATTGATGTGTGTGGTGTGAGTTATTGGAGTGGCTTGGGGACCTTGATGCGCAAATGGAAAGAGAGAGACCTAACTGCTGTACATACTGCCTGGTTTATGAGGATGGGGTTTATGGAGATCACTTACTTTTCTTTCTTTCTTTTTGGTGAGCACTCAAAAAAAGACTTGGAGTTTTTGAATTACATATAAGGGGGGGATGCAAGAGCAAGGATAGAGGGACACAAGTCAAAACAAAGCTGAAAATCATTTACAGTAGGTAAAGGTGTATAAAGGTGAGCAAGTGGCATTATTTTGGAGATGTAATGCAGTGTAGTGCACACGTATTAGACTTAGGCACAAGGATTCAAATCCCTGCTCCATAAAGCAAGTTAAACCTTTTATTCACCATCAACAGAGTACACAGAGATGTTCCCAGGGTAAAATAGGTAGGAGAGAAATGTATGTTGTCCTGAGTTTCTTGAAAGAAGAAAACCTCTTGGGTGGGGTGAAAATCTAATACATGAACAAGCAAAGCAGTGACTCTTTTCAACAGTATCACAACATTTTTTGGGGGGGGGGGCTTCTTTTAAACTATGGGAAACTATACGACACAATTTATAACTTTGCCATGTTACCATTTCACCAGAAGTCGTCAGCAGACGATGACTCGTAGAATTCCCCACAGCAACAGTTATGATAATTCACACTGATTACTTTAGAATGGGGTCTTAACCTATAATTAAATGGACATACTGACTGTATCGAGATCCTTGAGAACTTCATCCTAATTAACAATAGCAACAAACAAATCACTCAAAAATATAATTAGAAATTATGACTAATTACTGGTTGCACTGTTAATTGAATGCAAGGAAGATACGCAGCATATATAATATCTGCTGAGAAATGGCTGTGTACAACTGAAATCTCTAAAGCTATCATCACGAGGGAATGTACAAAAGGAAAAAAGTTATGGAGACTGCAACCTGATTAATGTGTTTCGCTAAAGTTTCAAGCATCACCAGCTCTCCTTTTGAAAATAAGTTTCCTACTAAAATATATGAGAAACGTATGTGGTGAATAACAATGGTGTCCATGATACTTCTTAAGAAAGCAGTATGAAATAAAAGAATAGGAGGGTGTGTGGCTGCATTTTCTACCATGCTTGGAAGTCAGAAAATAAATTACAATAATTCTAGCTATTCATTTCAGTTTAAGCACATATGAACTTTGTTTTCATTTATGGAAAACAGGTAAACATGGTCTCTTAAATTATGTCCTTCACTTTTTTCTATTTTAAGAAAGCAAGTGAAGTTTAAATTCTATTTTAGCTGGTATTTATTTATAAGATTGTTTTAGAAAAGAACTTGCTTTCCTAAATATATAGGATGAACTTACATGATTTCAATATAAAGCCCAGCACACAATATTGTCATTACCTGAAATAAAAAGAACTGCTATGGAAAATTTGCTTTGTATTTTTCTGTTCCTTTTACAAAGGTCAGCTGCTTTTATTAATACAAACTGGACAATGATTATTATTATTACTCTGAATATTCAGTTAAAACATGGTTTGTGAGACGGTGTTTAGTATTATTTGTTGGCTATAGCGGCAATAGCTTGTGGAAACCAGTCCTGATAGCATTACTGTCAAATCTAAGATATAGTTAAAAGCAAACCTGTAACAGCCCAAATTATATCACCTGTTACTCTTTGCCAGTAAATAAACACAAGAACAGGTGCAGGCTAGCATAAGGCCGAGACTTTATCCATCTAATCTAGGGATGAATACGACAGGCCACCATCTGGTCCTCGTGTTCACCATAAGTAAAATACAGCCATATAATTTAATCATTTCAAACTTCAGTTGCAACTTACCATTTTATTTCCTAGGCAGAGCATGTCGTCTTGTCTTCCCAGGGATGGTGACAAATTAACTGTTCTCATTCTGAATTTCAGATGCAGCCAGTTTACGCAGGGAGAGAGAGCGCCTCACTGGTCACTAAGGAAACCTGACACCAAGGGTTTAGTGACACTATCAGATGGCCGTGCCCTGACTGAGGAGGCTGGCAAGCATATAAGAGGATGGAGAAAGAGCGTGCAGGTGAGGAAGGCAAACAAATAGTGTTTTCCAATGAGTGTACCCAAGCCCTTTTGGGAAACAGAATAGGTGCAGGTTCCATACTGTCCCCATTCTTATTGGGAATATAGTCATATTTAACATACATTTATATCAGCATAACCTAGGTGATAGAAATGTGGTCGCTCAGTGCGCCAAGAAGCTAATCCTTCTTGAGCTATCCCTGTTATAGAACACTTATCAGTGTTCTGTGCGGTAATTTTATTCACAGTATTCTCTCCTAAACTTCCATTCCATTCTTTAATAACACCAGTAACGCAGGTAACTGGACAATAAACAGAATTATGGAAATAAAATCTGTGGAGGAAACAAGCCCCAGTTTGAAACATTCTAGTTCCAACGCTGTGAATTGAACACTTTGAACAAATCGGCCATTTTTAAAAGGATTTTCATGGCATTTTTAACATTGGCACATGAAAGCACCCTCATTTTAGTTCTATATTTGTGTCAGTTATCTCACTTGTTTCTTGATGTGGCTTGGGTTTTTGTGTGGTGGGGAGGGCTGAATTTCCAAGCAGCTCTTAGGCATGGCTTGTGCTGAAAACTACAAGTCCTAGAAGGTGATATGATGAACAATGGCACCAGATATTACATGTAGGAACCAACATTGTTAGAGAACGGGAAAATCCTCTGAGGCAAATAAGCTGCTCCTGCTGGAATGCTGCCTGAGTAAGCTTTCAGTTGCCAAACTGATTCTGAATGGAGCTGAAGAAATTCTACTCATTACTAGCACTTGTTTCATACCATGCAGCAAAAATCCACTTTGTAGAATCTTTTTCTTTCAGAAGTGGTGTGTGCGTGAGTGTAAGAATTTGTCAGGCAATGACATTCGAGCTTTCCATTGAACTCATTTGTCAGTGAAATATGTCTAAAAATACAGTGCAATAACTTATGCATTCCTTCTATGAATGATGTGTTGTTGTTTTTAACCTTTCAGTCACTTTCACATTCATTGTAGTACTGTTAATAATAAAAAAAGGTGTTGCCATACCTCACTGTGTTGCACATGTTGAATAACATCCTGCTCAACAGGACTGCCAGGGAAATTAATGAGATTACTGCTAAGCATGAGTAACAGATAAGATCTCAGTCCATTTCCTAATGAAGAATTGTCTGGCAACTCACCATTTATTTATATAAATGGTTTGTCACTTCTGACCTTTATCAGGATTTTCTGCATCAGAAGAGCATAATTTTTCATTAATATACCGCCCCCCACTCCTCAGCACAAACATTGATATTCACAAAAGGATGAAATAAATCCATGTGTTGGATTCAGGCTATGATAAAACTCGCAGGTCCCATTGATATTTACTTGAGTCCCATCAATTTTAATGGGATCTGTGGAACTAAGAGAGCAATCCAAACTCAAGATCCACCAGGACATGTGAGCTTGGATCACTCTGCTGAATCTCAGCACTGCCAGGCTACACAAGCGTTAAGCCCCAAATCCCTACTTAGTCGGTCATACACTGACATAACTCCCTCATCCCGGCTCAGCCAGAACCCAGTGGCTGAGCCAAGACCAGCGGATCTTATGCTGTTGGACGCCTTCCCAATAGGGCATTCCAGTAGAGTGATGAGGATAGGACTGGGCATGGGGGACTTATGCTAGATCCTCACTCAATTCAGCTCAGTCATGGCACCAAGGAGAAACTTTCATAGGCAAAAATAGTGGTGTTTTAACATCCTTATGCTCATAACAACCTTGAGAAGCAGTTCTAGTTGAGATATGATTTATTCCAGCATATTTATTATGCATTGGTGGAAGTGTTGGAATATGATATTAACTGATTAATCTACTGGTTAAATGTGAGTAATTTAAATATTTTGGAAAGATCATTCACTTTTATAGCAGCAGTCTGCATTTCTGCTTTCCCTGTTTCTGTGTAACATGCAGTGTAATTTTAGGATAGCATAAATACTTAGGCACTCAAGTAGGAAAGCAGTTAGTTTGATTGATAAGGATGGAAGTTACTGGTTACTACTAGCCAAATCTTGTAGAGGCAGGGAGTGCCACTTACCTTCTTAAAAAATTCAGAGAGCGAGCACGTTGTGTTCTGGTTTTAGCATGGGGTATACACTAAAGAGCCTAGATAGCTCAGCTGGGTAGACCATAGTGCTGATAACGCCAAGGTTGCAGGTTTGATTCCCATATGGGACAGCTGTGTATTCCTGCATTGCAGGGGGTTAGACTATATTAGCCTCAGGGTCCCTTCCAACTCTACAATTCCAAGTCCAACATTCTGTTTTCATAGTGGTCAACCAGATCCCTTTGGTAAGCCCACAAGCAAGACATGAATGTCAGTAACAGAGAAAGGTTTTATTTTTGAGACTTGCTCAATGCCTTTGGTTAAAAAATAAATTTCATAAAATCATAGATCTGTAGAGTTGGAAGAGACCATGGAAGAGACTGCATCTAGTCTAACTCCCTGCAATGCAGGAATCTTTTGGGCCAACTTGTGGCCCGAACCCACGACCCTGAGATTAAGAGTCTCATGCTCTACCAACAGAGCTATCTGGGAAGGCCTTATGGAATTATTTTTCATAACACTGTGGTACATACAGCCTCCTTTTCTTTATTCTGCCAGCTTTCATTTAAACTTTAAAGACAGTAAAGTATCGTAATAAAGTGTCACAAATACAAGACACATTACATCTATAAAAACCAGAAAATCAGTTTCATGCACCATTACAAATGGCTACAGATTTTAATTTCAGTCTTTGGAGAGAGAGAGAGAGAGAGAGAGAGAGAGAGAGAGAGAGAGAGAGAGAAGTACATGTTCCTTTAAGTTTGTTTCAGAAAATGTTATGAGAACAGAGTAGGCTCTCTACTATCAAACTCCAGGGTCTTGTTATAAAGTTATATTCAATTGCCCTGATTGAATATTAATAACAAAGTAATATAAAACTTTCAGATGTGCATTGTCATTTAACTTGCAGTATAATCTGAATTTGTTTTGGTTTTGTTAAGTACTAGCACTTCATTTACTTAAATTGATGCTATAAACATGTACTCCCCTTGTGACTTTGCCAACACTTTCCCCTACAGCTTCTGGCTTGGCTCTATTAAGTCATCTGGAACTACTTGTTTTTTTCCATCTTACCATGTTCATTTCAGTATGGCGCACCTAGCTTCTGTGGTGCCATTATGTAGAATGGATTATGCAGTCTGAATAGGAGTAGGGGAGGCTGTGTTGCTAGACAGTTATGAAATAATACATATAGCAGCTTAGAGTTCCATTTCACCCTCATGAAAAGAAGTGTTGCAGACAAGGGCAATATCAATTATGGGCTGATTTTGGGTGATAGATTTTTGTGTGCATGTGTGTGTGTTCTGCAGAGAGCATGTTTTTTGTGTATTTATGTTTTAATGAATTATATTATTTGTTTTAAGAAGATACTAGTTTCATACTTAGTCACATATTTTATTTAGAACTCGCACGCCTAGCTCAGATTGCAGGCCTGTTCCACTCTGATATGCTTCTAAATAAGTGTGCTTTAGAGAACATATTTCATTTTGTCCATAGTTTCCTTCTAAAATATATGCATTTCATTTTGTAACAAATGTGTTTTGTTATGCAGTGTATATAATTTCTGTGCATGTATCTGTTTCACAACATGAATTATGTTCCTAATGGCATCTCAACTTCTTCCTTCTTTAAAATTAAATCAAGTGTGATCTGTTTATCTGTGCCTGCTTTCTCTCATATATAACAATGATGGCAGGGAAATGCATTTTTATCATGTCTTTCTGAAACATTATCTTTATAACCAAAGTTCATGCTGGTAAAGCGGAAAAAATGACTATAATGACCTCCCCCATCCCACCCCCAAAAGTGAACTAATAGGCACAATTCTTGATCTCAGCATTCCCATGTCTTTGATAAGCAACACCTCTGATGTTCTTTAGCACCTACAACAGACTGTGTGCTACACTAACCCATTTGTAGCACAAAAATGTAGTTTCTCTCAAAAGAGAATTAATCAAGCTCATCCTTCAAGAGGGTGCTTTAAATCTAGATGAAAATAGTGAAAACAACATATTAGAGAAAACCATGAAAACTGCTTTGCCAAAAATGTGTCTATTAGGCAAAATTAGGGGAAAATCACACTAAACTACTGATGATTTTTTATGAGGACTTAACTGATTGCCTTTCTGGAATGTGTGAAGCAATCTCTATTGAATATATTAAGCTTATCTATCAATGCAGATCAAGTTGCGGAAAACCCATACAAAGCAATATGGGGTCCTTCTATAATACACCAAAAGCAGTGTATCCACTGGTTTCCCAGTGGCCAACCTGTTGTCTCTCAGAAGTCCAACAGCAGAGCATAAAGGCATTTTACTGCTTCTGTTCCTGATCTGTGTGTCTAGTACCTGTAATGGATTCCTTCTATTCCTTCCCAATAGCCAGATTAGGGGACCGAACTGTGCCCACTGTCACCAAACACCTTTAGCACACTGTCCTCACAGACTTCTGGGGATTCCAAAGAAATAGCCACAAAGGGGAAGCAGGCATAGCCACCAATTTTACCTCTCTCTTCCCCAAGACTAGCAATGCTAATTTGCAATAAATTATTTTGAATATGTTGCATATCAGCCACTATTAAGAAAACCAGTTTTTGTGCAGTTGTGATTCATTAGTTAATGTTTGCACAGTACTTTGGCAGCGAAAAACACTGTCTAAATGTTAAATATGAATGTCGTATAGAACAGTCCGCACAGAAATAAGGAGTACTTAACAATGTGACCTGTGGTCACATCTTCCTGACTGAGATTAATAGGACACAGTGTAATAATGTTAAATCCCTGCACAGAGGAATTTAATAATGGATGATTCACAAAATTATTTCCTGCTCACATTTTCAAACACTTAATAAAAAAATGCATTCATTAAAAATAATAATCACAAAGGATCACAGATTAATCCTTGTCTTGCTTTTTAAAAGTATGTAAGATTTATCTCAAAATGTAGTCCGATAGCTACCAAGATAATGGGCCAGTTCATATGCTCTGAAATGTTCCATGAAGAGCAGAACTACATGGGGGAAGTAATAGATGAGCTGGTGGGAAGCCACTTTGACAGATGCAATCATTGCAGCAAAGTTTTCATCTGCCTGGGTAGTGAGGAATGATTTCCGGGTGGTCATACTGGCTCACATGCTATTTCTTGCATGTGGCTCTGCCTGATGGATTTTAGTGATGGTCCTATAATGCTCATAATGAAGTGTGCTTTCACTTCCTATAAGGGTCATTGTGTTCACATCCTGAACCAACTGCCTCTATTAAGCCAAGAGAGACAAACACAAGAACAGGAGGAAGAGACAAAAGTGACCTACTACGGTTGTAGTTTATATCCTATTTATTTTTGAAGCATCCCTGCTGACTTTAATAGGATCCTTTCGGAGTTAGTGTGTCATGGCTCAGATTCCTATATTAAATCCTAATATACACTGCACTAGTAAATAAATTTCTAGTATGCCGATGTTGACTGTACCACGAAACTACCTGAAGCAGCTTATACTATGAAAGTTGAGTTTGCCAAATTGATTTTTACCTTTCTTTTTAATCTCCACCCCATGGTTAGTGGGGGGGGGGGGAGGCATTTTTACTAAACCGCCATAACAAAAGTTATTGAACGTTTCAGTGAATGTCTATGGAGATTTGTCAAACAACAACAACACACCACAGGATGGGTTTCAAAATATGACCCAAAAAACCCTCACAAACTGGCAAGATGGCTTAATTTTCTGGATAATTCAGATCTAATTGACAGCTTAACCAGCTCTGTGGACCAAACAGATGTGCAAATTATCCATGTATCATGTCCTTGTCTACAAGGGGCTCCGAGGAAAATTATATACAGAAAAAAAGTTGTCAAACACACACATTTGAAATTTGGATCATCTGAAAAGGCTGCCATACTCTTACCAGGAATCCTTTTGGTACATTGCAGGGTTGGTGCAAAGACTGATTAACATAGTATAATAGTGCATAGTTCCAATCTGTGCATTAGTCACAGGGACTGTGAATTAGGGTCAGTTCTTTTAAAAATACAGACTGAACTAAGCTCTCATCCATCCCTATTGGAAACACTGAATCAACGTTGTGTACGTGTTAGTTGATCAATGTGAAACTGGAATTCAGTGAGACTGCTCAAGATAACTTAGTGAAAAGGGACTTTCCAGAAAATGTGAAAATGTCATAACTTTTGCTTACTCTACAGTAACATTTTTGAGATGAGGGAACCAGAACAGTCTTCTCAATGGTATTGCACCAAAGATTTGTATAATGACATTAGGCTATATTGTGAGAAGATTGTGAGTAGCATCAGAAAACATCAGGATGGGACAAATACAGCTGGTCCATCAAAAGTATTGTGACTTTCATACAAGAGGGAAGAACTTCAGGAGTAATAGTTGAATTTTTCGAACCTAATAATAATAATAATAATAATAATAATTTAATGCCTTACCTTATGGACCTTGGATGGGCATGTTTTTCAACTTTTTCAGAGTGCTATATAATAATGTTGATTTGGGTAACTGGGTTTTTTTGAAAAATCATAATATCAGGTTTTAGGGATTAGCAGTTTTCCTAGAAAAGCTATGGTTAGATGTTGACCAGAAAATCTAATCTTAAAAGAGCCAGCTTCCCCCTGAAAATTGTAAAATGCATTACTTGGAAAGATTAGAACTCCTGGCTAGTGTGGTATAACAGGGAGATCACAGGACTATAGCAAAAATGGGGGACCCGTGGACCTCCAGGTGTTGTTGGATTAAAACTTCCACCATCCCTGATCATTGACCCTGCTAGCTGTGGTGGATTAACTTTCATCAGAGGCAGCTAGCAGGGCCAAAAATCAGGGATCATGGAAGTTGTAGTTCACCAACACCTGAAGGGCACCATGTTGACTACCCCTGTGGTAAAACCATTATTTTAAGTCTTCAATACATGTTAGCTGAACAGAATGGGTTAATAATTTTCCTTGGTACTTTACCTGAAAATACTATGATTCCTTAATATCTTAGTTTCCAACTGACTTGGAAAGATATTCAGAATGCATTTCAAATTCAGAGAGGACAGTTTTGAAACGGTTATGATATGATCAAATCAAAGCAACTTTTCGCAGTAATGCTTAAAGGTGAAAATGAGGGCTTTGATACAGTTCTTTTTCTAACAAGGCTATTTCCCTGTCAAATTAGAACTTGATCACGAGTATCTTTGACATTAAAGAGATTTATAGGCTACTAGTAATGTTCCTGAGCAACTTCCTCTCCTCCCCCTGCCAACCCCCCCCCCAAGCCTTTTGAAAAATACAAAAATGTTCAAGCATTCAACAGAAAGAAAAGTAACAACACTAAGGGAAGCTTATAAGTGGCAGGCAAGATAATTCATCTGGCTAGGATATTTTGTTCCAGGAACAGTTACTACTACTTCAGGATGATTAATGAATTACGTTAGGAGGAATGGAATAAGTAGACGTGTAGCCACCTTTACTGAGCATACTTAATGGAAGTGAACAAGGGATCATCACATCAAGTCTATATGCTCACATCTTCTAATTGCTCCCCATACACCACACAGAGACTGCTGGTGCAGCATCCAGACTTGGACATTGTTCAGGTGCAGGGATGGATTTAAGTAGGTGTAATATTCCTGCAAGTCCTGGACTGAAGCAGTGGTGGAGGAACCCTCTCCGACACCCGGCGTGGGACACCGAGGGGTGGGGCGAACCTCCCGGTGACACACGCGCCACATCCATACAGAGTGCGTACGCCCTCAGCCGCTCTACAGCTGGAGGAAACAGGGGCCATCTTGTCACCACCCTCCAGAGTGGCACCCAGGGCGGACCGCCCCCTCCGCCCCCCACTTTGTACGCCCCTGGCCTGAAGTGGTATCAGTCCAATCAGCAGTTCCCCAGAGCAAAGGCTGTATGGTTTAATGGTAGGAAAAACTCACCATTTCCCATACCCATTGTCCTTGTCCGTCTGCTTCCTCCCTCCCACCCACCCACTTTGCTGTCAGCTGCAGAAAATTTTTTATGGTTAGTGTTAAATTAATAACTCTAGTAGCATAAAACCAAAAGAGATTTGTAATTGACACATAGTCTGAGAACAAAACCAAAGTGTTTGCCCTGTAATAATTTTATATTAAGTTTGCACTTGAAGACTGCTTAAGATCGAGGAATGATGAATTGGTTGGTTCTGCATTCATTTGTGCCTATTGACAAGACTGGAGGAGGGTACTGATGTTTCTAAAGCTAGGTTGTCAGGAATGGGTTTAAGTGAACATAGGTGTGCTAGTGCCGGGGGGAAGGTTACCGTTGTCGTAGTCAAAGTCCAGTCCTGAGTCACTAGCCTGGAAACAGTTCACAAGGAGCGAGGCTAGGTCCGAAGCAGGAAGCCGGGCGGGGACAGGAACACTGGAAGGTCAGAAGCAGGAAGCCGGGCGGGGACAGGAACACTGGAAGGTCAGGTCTGGGTCCGGGTAGGAGCAGGTACTCAACGACGACGTTGCTCCCGCAACCTGGGACCGGGCTGACTGGCCTTTATCTTCTCTGAGGCCAGGGGCAGTCCCGGCCCCCAGGAGACCCGCCTCTCCTGGCCTTAAGGCGAGCACTCCTCCTGGGAGAAACCAGTTCCCTTCGCCTCTCTGCCCTGAGCCTCTGCAGTTCAGGAGAGGCTGAAGGGTTACTGGGCCCAGGGGGAGACTCACCTGTAGGCACTGAGTCCTCAACCACCTCTGGAGCCAGAATGGATTCACCTGGTGCCTGCTCCTGAGGATCCGGCACAGGTGTAGGCGCCTCAGAATCAAGGCCCTGCCCCAGTTCAGCCGGCCCTGGAGGCGGGGACTCCTGTGCAGGCTGGGATTCCTCCGGTTCATCCTCTGAATCGGAATCCCAGGCCATCACAATAGGGATTATTATGAAGGAAATAGGAAACGACTGCAACTCCAGTGAAAGAATAATAAACTTAAGTAAGAGTAAAGGATCCCTGGCTGGTTAGGTCCGGTCAAAGGCGACTATGGGGTGTGGTACTCATCTCGCTTTCAGGCCAAGGGAGCTGGCGTTTGCCCACAGAAAGCTTTCTGGGTCATGTGGCCAGCATGACTAAACTGCTTCTGGCTCAACGGAACACCGTGTTGGAAACCAGAGCACATGGAAACATTGTTTACCTTCCCGCCACAGCGGTACCTATTTATCTACTAGCGCTGGTATGCTTTCGAACTGCTAGGCTGACAGAAGCTGAGACAGGGCATATGTGCTGGAATTGTAAAATAATTAAAAATTATTGGGAAATGATTTATAATGAAATGAAAACTAAATGTTTAAGTTAACTTTTGGTAAGAAACCAGAAGCTTTCTTATTAGGCATTTCAGGTGAAGACCTCCCAAAAGATCAGACAACTATGTATGCTACAACTGCAGCTAGAATTCTGCTAGCCCAAAGATGGAAAAGCGATGAAAGAACAATGGCAAGAAAAACTGATGGAGTATGCTGAAATGGAGAAGTTAACTGGAAGACTCAAAGATAAAGACAACAGAGACTTTTAAAAAGACTGGGAACCTTTTGTTATATTTACAGAAACAATGTAAAGAAATGAATTCACTTGCAGGGTTTGACTAACCACTTACAATTAGCAAAATAAATAGTGAAAATAGAAAAATGAGGATAAAATAAGCAAGAGAAATGAATGTGTAAGAAACCAGGAAGGAAAGTTGGTGGGAGTCGTAACTGAGAATTCATTTTGTGTTTATATTGTTAATTGTGATTTTGTTAAAAAAGATGTAAAAGTTAATAAAAACCATTTACACGCACAAGAAAAGAAAGAAGCTGAGACAGGGCAATGGGAGCTCATGCTTGTCACATGGATTTGAACTGCCGACCTTTCAATTGGCAAGCCCAAGAAGCTCAGTGGTTTAGACCACAGCACCACACACATCCATAAGTAAGAGTAAGGTACAATAGAAGCTGCATTGGTTTAATTACTATTTGTATGCTTAGACTAGGGATGATGAACCTGTGGCCCTCCGGATATTGTTGGACTTCCATCAGATTCAGCCATCATGGCCAGTGGTCAAGAATGATGTGAATTTTAGTCTAACAACATCTGGAGGGCCACAGGTTTCCTATCTCTGGCTTAGATCATTTTTGTAGTATTTTATTTTATTTGTCCCCTGCATATTAACAGAACAGGTGAATTATTCACCCCAAGCATAGTTTTATAAAGTACATTTTATTTCCCCGATAAAATGTGTATTTGAAAATAGTAACAGATAAATATCTTATAATAATGGGAAACAAAGTCAGCTGGCAGATCAAAGCAGTTCTTAAAAAATAATTATTGGCTTGTTTATTTTAGCAGCAGGACAAATTTATCATTTGGAGTGCTCCCCCCAGTATACATACTTCAGATAAATGGTTCAAAATAAAATTAAATTTAGCTTCCACACATTTTAAAAAATTACCTCTTTGCTTCAGTGGAAAAAAAGTTTGCATTTACTGAACGCCTTATTAATAGTGTTCTGATATACCTCCAAAATAAAAAAAGATAATCTTGCCCTTCCCCTAAATTGAGACTGGTTTACAAGTCTCTTACCTGTATTGGTCTCTCTCACACACACATACGCTCACGTTTCATATTTCAGTGGCTGTATCTGAGTTACAGGTTATAGGAAGAACATGGTTCCCTTGCTGCAACAGCTCCACTGGTTACTGGTCTGCTTCCAGGCTCAATTCAAAAAGCTGCTTATCACCTATAAAGCCCTATATGGCTTAGGTTCAGGCTATCTGACCATATGAACCTGGTCAGACTCTGATATCTTTGGGGGAAGGCCCTTTTCTCTGTCCTGCCACGTTCATGTTTGATGGGAATGCTGGACAGGGGCTTCTGGGTGGCAGTTCCCAGGTTTGGGAAAGCCCTTCTTAAGAGAATCTAGACTGGCTCTCTCCTTTCTGCCAACAGGGGAAGATTGTTTTATTCTGGCAAGTTTTTGGGAGCTGGCTGCTTTTAAAGAAAGGGTTCTTTCAGTGTATGGTACTGCCCCCACCCTGGCACCTGCATTTTTATATATTGCTTTATAGATATAGTTAAAAAGGAAATAACCTGCCATTTTATATGTTTTTCACCTGTGTGTTTTATTTGTATTTGTTTTAATTTCACACACACAGAGAGAGCGCCCTGACTGGGGTCACACTGAATGTCAGTCTTGTGCAGCACCTAGCTTCCCTCAGAGACCAACCATATGATTCTCAAAAGCCCATAAATGGGGCTCAAATGCAACAGCTGAAATGGTTGTCACTGAAGGAGGCAGTTCTGGGAGTGGAGGAACCTAATGGCAGCCTAATAATAATAATAATAATAATAATAATTTATTAATTATACCCCACCCCTCTGGCTGGACTTCCCCAGACACTCTGGGTGGCTTCCAACAAAATATTAAAATACAGTAATTCATCAAACATTAAAAGCTTCCCTAAACAGCGAAGAGGGGCAGTGGCATGTTTGTGCAAGCCAATTTTGTGCCTCTAATCTTCTGCACCTGAGCTCAAGAAAATCCACAGCAGAATAAGTAAGACTTTCCTCTAAATATACTTAACAGGGCAGATGGCAGAGCCCTTCACCTGGGCACCTGGCAGATCATCTTATTTTCTTTGAGGTTGGGGCAATAGAAGAATGCTGAGCAAACTCACATCAAATGTTTGAGTGTTTTAACAGTCATAGGGACATTATGCTGTGTAGTCTCCAAGCCTTTTGTGGAAGACTTTTCCAAACAGAACATAAACAAAAATATGCCCTTGATGTGTTATCTGAACAGCACACAAAATGTTAAGAAAACAAATATACATTTGGTTGACTTGTATGTTTGCCATTTTCAAAACAATCACATGTGCTATGAAAACCGGGAGTTTCTTTTGGGGGGGGGGGCGGGTAGGGATGCTACACTAAGCAGTACTTACCATTTCCCCCTGTTAAAGCCAGCAAATGTAGGCTGTTAATGACAGCAGAACTCCACAAAGGGCTTTATTTCATCATAATTGCTAGTTATTTTGCTACATGCAGAAGGATGGAAATGCCCTTTACAATTCCAGTTGGAGGCTTTGAAGTCACAATTATGCCTACAAATTGTAATCATGTGAAGAAGCCTACATTCGGATAGGGAAGGCATGAGAAAAAACGAAGATTGATGGTTACAGGATTCTCTGAAAATAAAACATATTGCTAAGCATTAGGGACTGGCCAAGCAGCTAACCCCATCCCATTTAGGGCTCCCTGGCATTAGGTCTGTTCTATGCCATTCCATGCAGCTGCATGCCACTGTACACAATTTGCATGCATTTTCCATATGTATTTCAAAATGCTGATGTTCAGAGTTTGTAACATCACAGAGAAATCCTAAACCTCACAGCTAGATTTGCTGCTAGATGTGTCATCAGCAGAAATAGGACTTGAAACATCCACGAGACATTCAAGACATTGAAGGGCAGCCCTGGGTCTACCAGATCTAAGGTTGCCTCATTCCAGTCTCCTGGATGAATTGGGCCATCATGCTGGAGTTGAAGGAGGTACTTTCTCTCTTATTAGTGCCACTCAGAGGGAAAATAGTCAGAAAAAAAGAAAACAATGACCGGGGAGGGAAAATAAAAGGTTGTCTCCCAACTGCTTGTCAGAACTTGCGTTCGGCCAAGCTGTTCCTCTGGTTGAGCCCTCCGACGTTGATTAACGACCTGAGCCTTTGATGAGGCTCCAGACACGTTCCCTCATTACGCAGAGTATTCAAGCAGCAGCAAAGGATGAGAAAAATGAGCTACATGGCTAAGAGTTTTATTTCTAACTACGCAGACAGAAAAGCAATATATATCCTCTCTCTGTGAAAGCAGAGAGGCAACTGGAACAAAGGAACAGGAAACCAGTAATATCAACATCCGTCTCCCATCTCCCGTGAGACTTCCAACAGTCTGGAATCTCTGGAATGTAAACAGAGTCTTGTGACTCCAAGCACTGCACAGTGGCAATAAACAGAAACTTAACACTGCTATCCTGATTCTGTTGCGGACTTCTACACATACAAACACACTATGTAACACTATCACAATAATAACGCACATCCCTTTCATCATGGGTCAGCAAACTAAGGGTCGCGGGATGGATCAGGCCCAATTACCTTCTAGATCCGGCCCATGGACAGTCCGGGAATCGCCGAGTGGATCACCAGTGTGTGTGTCTTTCCCTTTCCCTCTCCCTCACACGCCGGCAATTTTCTCCTCAGGGATGGAGCAATCTTGTCCCACACTGGTCGCCATCGACGGCGGCTCATCAGGGCAGCGCTGTGAAGGGGGCATGTGACGCTGGCTGCTGCTGAGTATTCCTCCTGCTCCTCCTCCCTCTCCCTCAGTCTGCCCTTCCTTCTTTCTCCACGGCCCTTTTCTGCGCCACTTCCTTGCGCGCTTTCTTCCTCACTGCCTGTCTGCCTCCTTCATTCCGCCAGGGCATTCAGGTGGTTTGTTGCAGTGGCCGCGGCCGCTGCTTGTGGGCGGCTCTGTTCTCTGCGGTGCCTCTCGGGAAGCAGCAGCAGGTGGTTCCCCTACCTCCATCTGCAGCTCCTCCACTGGGGCTGCTGCTTCTGTTTTCGCCGGCCAACGCAGCCTCCTACCCCGCCATGGCACCTGGCTGGCTGGAGAAGCCCAACTTCAGCTATTGGAACAACAACTGGGACAGGTAAAGTGAAGCATTGTCAGGCCTCTTTCCAGGCGGGCAAAAATCGTTCATTATTCCCCCCCCCCAAAAAAAAATAGTCCAGCCCCCCACAAGGTCTGAGGGACAGTGACCTGCCCATAGCTGTCAACTTACAGATTTGAAAATAGGGGACCAGCAGCCTTGAAAATAAGGGACCAGCAGCCAAAATAAGGGACCTGCAGCCTCACCTGTTCCAGGCACTCCAGTCTTCCTGTCCTCCTGCAGTCTGGTCAAACTCATGCTGGTAGCTTTGAGAACACTGTCCAACCAACTTTGTAACCATAGGTTCAACTGAATAGAATCTGAATCACATGCACCACAAGGCCTATGCAGCCTCAACTTAAGATGTCTCCCCGGCCTGGCTCTGCACTGCAAAGTTTGCAGCAGCACATGCAACAAAATGGCGTCCAGCCTTCAACCCCCCCCCCCCAGCTTGCATTAACTAGCCACACACAAGGCATGCAAGCTCCACCCCCCAGTCGTTCTTAGACTTCTTATTGGGTGAGCAACACAGCCAATCAACACAGTTGGAACCTCCCTCCTCCCTGGCCGCCAGGGAGGGAGGGAGAGGAGCAGCTTCCTTTGAAATTTAAGGGACATTTAAGGGACATCCATCAATAAGGGACAGCAGCGGGACATGGCGCTGGAATAAGGGACTGTCCCTTCAAATGAGGGACACTTGACAGCTATGGACCTGCCCCTGCTGAAAAAGTTTGCTGACCCCTGCCTTTCATTAACAGATTGTGCATTAGGTTGACATGAAGTTGAAAACGCTTTAATGTATACTTGTTGGTTTTTGGTTTGGTTAACGAAACCCCAGCAGAGATTAAGAATCATAATATAGGCAGCAAAGTAGAGTGTGGAAATATAGGCTATTAGACCTGTAAAATATCCCCTTCTAAGCAGCTTCCAAAGTTCCCCTCTTTCTATGCTAAACTTACCACATGCTGACCCAGATTGGACCTGGCCCCCAGTGCGCTTGCATTTGACACACCATTCCTCCTCAGTCCCTCCTCTCTGGTCAGCCGCATTTGCAAGTAGCATCCATGTTTAAGGTATAAACATAATTGAAAGCAGACATAGTGCATTATATATACTGCAGACTTAGCACCTTATTAACTGTGCAGTATGCTTCCTTGACATTACAGTATTGCTGTTAAGTGGCAAAGCTATCCTCCCCTGCCCCAAATAGAGGAAACATCCCAGGATTTGCATGGTTACTTGAAAGTAAGCCCCAGTTAGCACAATGGGACTATGTCCATTCCCGCTTAGGCTGAATGCTATACACATTTATCAATGTCAATAAAGGACCAACAAAGGATTGGTGCTGGTTTCAGGGAATTGTCATCAAGCAATGTGGTTACATTCCCTGTGGAAAATGTTATTTACTTTCATCACGTGACACTGTTGAAGGACGAATAAATAAATTTTGCTAATGTTTCCATTAATATTTAATAGTAACATGTCAAAGAGCATACTTGGCAGATCAGAATGGCAGCTAACCTGAGAAAATCAGAGTCAGTTGCATCCAGGGCAGTTTTGGCACTGGCTTAATTGAATTAGGAGCCCCACTGACTTTGTCTTGCTTTGCGAACAGCATTTAAAGCACATCTCAAAGACCCACAGCCCTTGCATCATCAAGGACAAATGACACAGCAGAGATATGTGAGAACGGCCCTAAATTAAATCAGTGTGAAGTCAGGAAAACAGCATTTATTTCAGTAGCATGTTCTGGTTTGATACCAGTATAACTGAAAGTGAAATTATATATCACACTTCTAATTTAATAAATTGAGAGCCTAAGTATTGAAGTTGACAGTATATAAAAGTCATACTTTCCACTCATTGCCTTTGGAATTTTTGCTAATGTTTTCTGGCATGATTATATAGCTGGTTCCTCAAATTATATAGCAAATATTAAAGAGAAAGTTTTGACAGGCTATTTTCCCCCTCTCCTTTCTTCATTTCATAATCGTTCCCTCACCAGCATGCTGTGGGGCGGTTTTTATCTCTTTAAGGTTTTACTCGAAGGCATTTTTTCGTTCATGTGAGGCACGTTTGCCCCAGGCTTGAGCTGAACAAAGCATTTAATTAGAGCAGACAGAAAAGAGGTTTTCTGAGCTCACAGAACATATTTGCAATTTCTAATTGTGAGAGATCTTAGCATATGAACTTTTAAGAAAGCATGTATTCAATATATAGCCATGATTGTGAATATATGCATCCCTTCCAATTTTATGATTCCATAATGATCTCTGCTCTCAGACTCACAATCTATATATTAAAAAAAGACACATGAGGAAAATGGCATGGGAGGGCCTTGTGATGCTGTCTAATTGTCTCTCTCTCATGTGTAGACCCAACCAGCTTTGACAAGCTAGATGTTGGCGCTAATGAAAAGCCACACTGATAGATAGATGTTGCTGAAAATACGTTTCACCTTCTTGGTGTGACTTCCTCAATAAAATTGCCCCTAAAATGAGAAACCATGGCTTCATTTCTGGCCTCTTGTAGAGTTACATTTCATAGTTCAAAGGGGGGGGGGGGAATCCCTTGGCTGGAGTTATGGTTGAGCAGGCTCCAAAGACCTGAGCTCTTAAGCATCTGGCAGTGCAAACAGAGATGCTCTGTCAGGAAGAAAATCCAAAACCACAGTGTTGTAATCTCTAGGTCTGTGTTCCACCACAGATCCCTTGACATGTAGAGCTCAGCAGGACCACGTCTTCCTCTTCTTCCTACTCACATCCAGAATGTGGCTGACTGGCAGAGAAGTGTTTGAACAGCACGTTTGTTGGGCACTTGTGTGTCTTCCTTCTCTGTATGAACCGCTCACTCTGTCTGCTGCACTGATCTTTTTGGGAAAGCAGCTTTTTGAGTGTTTTCTCTCTATCACCCCAAAGAAGATGTACAAGCCTCCTACGGCAAAGTGTTGAACGATGCCCCTGTCCAGCAGTGGCAACTCTTCAACATTTATCTGTCCTGAAGGATTTATAGTCTCAGTGGAGAAGCGAAATGCGAGATAAGAGACACGATACAAAATAGACCTTGGGAAGCAATTGAAAATGAAGAGGAGCAATGTGTGCAGCCTTGGGTGTGGAGCCACTGGTGAAATATATATATTGTAGCAATGTTTTCTTCTTCATAACTCAAGGCAGACATTGCAGTGGCTATTACTGGGCAAAACTTATCACATTCATTATGAAGTACAGCCCTTTCCCCATCCCCACATTCTGCAGCGTTGTATATATGCAGAAAGCTGCTAGAAGAAGAATAAAAAGGGCAGCACATTATCTGAGTATTCCAGGCCTAACGCCCGAGATAAAATCATGGCTGACCTTTAACCATAGACTCTGGGGTTTAAATTATTTCTGCCGTCTAGCATGCTGGACTTATCTCCTGGTGTTTCATAATTCTGATCTCTCTAGGTGGCCTTAAGAAAGTCATTATCTTTCCTCTTCATTCCTCCATTCAGTCTGAAGTTACGATCCAAGATGCCAAACTGTCTACAATCCAAGAGGCCGAGCAAAGCAGCTTTGCTCTTCTCCAGACCCCATTCTTGCTGCTGCTGGGTGTGCAGATAGAACTCGTTCAGAGTAATTCATTTCTGATATATTTTTTTCTCCCATAGGACTTTTCTGCTAATAACTAACCGTCTTACCTCAACCTAAGATTAGCCCTAGGATGTTTTATCTCTGAACTGCTACGGATCTGTCTCTCTGTTTGATTGCCGAGAGGACTTCTCATCCTCAAAACAAGTTAGGTGGGTTTTAAGATGTGTGGCTACAATAGAAATTCACACGCACAGGGAAAATCCCATGGCCCCAAAGCAGCACTTTTGAAAAAGAAGAAGATCCTAATTCATGTGATGAGAAGATGAGAGATCAGCCCAATTTTCAGAATGCGAATGCTCTTCTGGTATATGCCCTATTAGAAATGAACAAGCAACACTCTAAATGGAGTGCTTTGAGGCTTGGAAACGAAAAGATCAAGAACCGTATAACCTGATGAGCAAAGCATTGCTTTTTCTTTTCTTTTTTAAATGCACCTGCAAAGGTTAGCTTCCTTTATCCAAAGAAGCTTAGATCTGCTTGGTGGGCAAACATGGTGAATATAAAATATGAATGTGGAGCGGAATACCGAGTGATGTGTGCTGCTTTATTTGTCAATGTGTCAATGGATATACATAATCCAAGGAAAGGGGATCAATGGATTTTCAAAGGTGCTCTTTAAATACCAAATGGGAGCTGCTCTGCAGAGGGTCCCAACATTTATCAAATAGATAAATGAACTAAGTATATTGGGTGTGGGACACCTGTGTAGGTCTTTCTCATGTACTTTCTGCTATTAGGATTAATTTTAATTGATTATATCCGTTGTGTGGTGTTGTTTATTTTTAACTCTTTATCTATACTGCTGAGAAATTTATCAAGTCTATAAATAGCTTAAATAAAACAAAGAAATACTAAGAACCCTCCCTCCTGGTGGAAGGTAATTCTATAGGTGGGACCCCATATCTTTTGCTTGGCACATTACTGTATTTTACAGAATGTATCTACTGCTTAAGGTAAAGGGTAAAGGGACCCCTGACCATTAGGTCCAGTCGAGGCCAACTCTGGGGTTGCAGCGCTCATCTGGCTTTATTGGCTGAGGGAGCCGGCGTACAGCTTCCAGGTCATGTGGCCAGCATGACTAAGCCGTTTCTGGCGAACCAGAGCAGCACACGGAAACGCTGTTTACCTTCCTGCCAGAAAAATATATAAGAATAAAAACAGTTAAAATATGTATTTTAGAAACTAGCATTACAGATTAAAATCTGTGTGTATCAGCTTTGCATATCTGGGTAAACTTACCTATACAGAAAGGTACCTGTTTATCTACTTGCACTTTGACGTGCTTTCAAACTGCTAGGTTGGCAGGAGCAGGGACCAAGCAACTGGAGCTCACCCCGTCGTGGGGATTCAAACCGCCGACCTTCTGATCGGCAAGTCCTAGGCTCTGTGGTTTAACTAAAACCTGCTTTCCAAAAAATATAAAATATGCAATAAAATTGTCAAAAACAAAGTTAAAAACAAGTTTTTAGTTGAAAAATATATAAGAATAAAAACAGTTAAAATATATATTTTAGAAACTAGCATTACAGATTAAAATCTATGTGTATCAGCTTTGCATATCTGGGTAAACTTACCTATACAGAAAGGTTTTTAGCATGCTTCAAAAATAATAAATGGAAGGTGCTGGCTTAATGTCAATGGGCAGGGAGTTCTGCAGGAGCTGCCACACAAACGTGGAACAGAAATTATGTGTTATTTGCAAGTGTGCCAATTCCACATATCGGAATAGTTGAGTTGGGCTATATTCAGTAAGGTGATTTTTAAAGCTGTTAAGGACCTTATATTCTAATAGTAGTATGTTGAACTTAGCCTGGTAAGAAATTCTCAGCCAGTAAAGATTTCTGAACAGATGTGTTCTATGCTGAAAAAGTCTCACCTTTTATTTCAAAAAGTAAGTTCCATAAAGGAGATTGATTAATAAAATGATCAGGGATGAATATACTGCCATTGATTTCAATGTTAGTCTTTCTCCCTTTCCATATATCCACATGTTTCAGATTACATTTAGATGCAGGGTCTGGGAAGAGAACTATATTCTGATAACTAGGCCAACCTTGACTAAGCTAAGTATAACTTTGGCTTTGTGGTTTGGTTGTGTTAAATGTTTCATAGTGTTTATTAAAATATTCACTTTTCCTCTCCTCAGATCTGAAGAAAAAGATTCAATTATTTTTCTCACAGATGCCTTCTAAAACAACCCCCTGCTGATTCAACCAAGGGTTATTCAACCATGTGCTCACACCTCCACATTTATATTAAAATTTCACATTTAGGACCTCTATTTTTAAACTTGCTTTTGTCACACACTTTAGACAAAAGGCCTCCTATTAAGAGAAAGCCCCAAAAGACTTGCTAATCATCTTATTAAAATGTACGTTAACATTTCTGTAGCTTCCTAGAAGCACAGTGTTACAATGACAATAGGACATTGTAAATTTTCACTTCAATGACACCCCACCCCCCTTTTAAGCTGCCTTCAAAATATATTTAACGGAACCTGAAGTCTACACAGTGTGGATAATGAAATACCATTGCAGCTTATGAATGGGGAAAAAAAGCTTTTTTATTTTATTTTGTACAGCTTCTGTTCGCTCCTTGAGGAATAAAAAGCAAGATATGTTAATGACACTTCATTCAAAAACCTTCCCATCACAAAAGGGAAAAATCTAGCTAGAATATGTTGCAATAAAGCTAGGTAGTATATAATAAAAGGGTCTTTTTATTTTTCTCAGGTATATAGAAGTTCGTGGAAAGTGAAAGGGTTGATTAAATAGAAAAGTATCTTTAAAATCTACCTGTCTTTAAGTGCTTACCTTACATGCCATGATTTGCAAAGGATATTGCAAGTTGAATTATTTAATAACCATCTATTCCAAGTGCATATTATGTCACAATCTTCCCACTTCCATTCTCTGGGTTGTGTGGGCGGGGAGGATGCACGCATGAGTGATCAGGATTCCATGTAGTTCTAGACATTTGTAAAATTGGCTGGAGGGGGTGATGGGAAGGCAGATGAGATATGGTTGCAAGGGCTTGGGCACATCTCCAGAAGCAAAGTTTTGACATTTGGGACATAGCATGTCAAACATATATGTAAGGGAGCACCTGGAGAGATGGGCCATTAGCACCTTTTAACATCTCAGGATGGTGGAAGTGAAATGTGAGAGATGGGTGAGATATTCAATCTTCCATCAGGGAAAAATTTCAGTCTTTGTGAATAGAGGATGCTTGAAGCATGGCAATAACTTTCCTGTGTAATGGAGAAGCTAGGCCATTCTACCAAATGTGCTTGATTCTTAAAGTAACAGGCTATTGATTCTCCAGCTTTTGTCCAATGGATCTGACTCCCGCCATGTGCATACAATAAACTGGGCTACACTGGGTTTCATTGAGAAAACAATAAACGTGCTGGTCGGCTAACCACATAGGCACAACCACATGACCAGAAGGCACCAGACTGACTCCTGCTGGTGTTTGCGTCATGTTATGCTCCTTGCCACCTCACCCCCTCTCCCTTCTGGTAAGCAGCAACAAGCCTGGAAGCTAAAATACTGACTCTTCCTCATCTGGTGAACAGTTCCTGCAAAATACTTTACTAGTAGTGTGAGTTGGACTTTTGTTTACTTGTGGAATATTGTCTCTTTATGGCAAGGACTCTGAGTGAGTGACGAACTTCATCCCACAACAAGACTGACAATGGAAGTCAGTTGCTACCCAACTAGAATTTTTAAAATCCAGCTAGAAATTTATGGTTGTCAGAATGAGAGCACAGAAAAGCAGAAACATTCTAGCTGGCTGATTTTAGCAGTTAGTGCCTGCTTGGCTGCAGTCATTATGTACTGTTATGTACTGAGTTGAATAGGATCCAAAAGGCAGCAGTCTGATTGGTCCTAGAACAATAGGATTTAGAATGCAGCAGTCTGATTGGTCCTAGAACAATAGGATTCAGAATGCAGCAGTCTGATTGGTCGTAGAACAATAGGGTCCAGAATGCAGCAGTTTGATTGGTCCACAGGAGCCACCCAATCCAGCTCCAGGTGGAAGTTAATCCACAACCTGATTGGCCTACAGGTGAATCCCGGAATTAGCCAATCAAGTGGGGCCCATTGTGTAAATAATGTATATAAAGCAGACATTCTGGGGGAACCTCCATTCCTCCTCACCACTATGAGCTGAATAAAGAGCATGAAATCCACTCTCAACTCCGAGTGTATTTCATGTATATTTAGATACAACTTGCAGGTACTCAAGAGCATCTGGGTTTCTTCTGTTTACTTTGTGTGCTGCGGTGTCTGGCACTGTAGTTTTGTGCCTTTATGGAAATCATGAGGCACAATGAAAATGTGCTTCCTCTCTTTCTGTTGCTTTCCTTTCCTACATAGGACTGAATGGTACCCCATTAATTTATATGGAAGAAAGGGAACGGGCAGAATTGGTGACACCACTGAAACCTAAGGAAAATCCTTGCATGTAGATAATTAACATATCAGAGGGAAATGCTAAGTTCATTTATAGTGCCAAGTTCAGAGGGGAACATTCCACCACCTCTTCCCTGTAGCCCAGGATGGTGAATTGCAGGAAAATGTTGACTACCTGATTCTAAACTGAACTGGCAAAGAACAATTCAGGTCCCCCTACATCTGGACTGATGTTCTACCACATAGCAACAACAGCAACACCACAATCACCTGCATTCCGAAGCTGAAGAAAATGAAACCTGATCTGCAAAATCCTACTCAGGAATTTACAGAAATCAAATACTCAAAGATCATCAGTTGATTACAAATAATTATTGCAATAATTATTATATTAACAATGGAGTTGGAATGTCTGTTAAATAAGAGGGTTCCAAATCTCAGCCCCCCACTCCCCCCCCCCAATCCAAAATGACTGGTGTATCATAGAATCATTCGATAAAGCAGCAAATATATGGGTGTTTTGAGGGATCATGAGCACAAGTCCCACAAAAACCTGCCTTTCTTAATGGAATACCATCCCAACAATCAGTAATTCTTCAGAGGGGGAAAAAACATATTGCTTTATTTGGTCTGAAGGCTCTTTGACAGAATCCCCAAAATGAAATAGTCCACTTCTGAAGGAGCCCCTGGCAATGAAATATTGTTTAGAGAGGTCACCTTCATAATATGAAAAATCATCACAACTGAAAATCCAATCTGCCAGTGAAGAACCCTTCAGAATTCCCTTGATATATTAAATCTTTGAATATGCAGGATTGACTCCTGCTTCCGCTACAATGTCCCCAACTTGCTTCTTGAAGGAATTCTCCCAAAGTAATGAGGCAGAAGAAATAGAACCTCTGGGGCAAAAGAAGCTTCTTCAACTGAGAATCTTCTCATTGTGCTATGAATTTTTCAGAGGGGAGCAGGGGCCAGTCAAGGAATTTCACCCCATTTTTATTTATTCTTCTCGATATAACAGCACACCTGCACCAATGATTCTGAATAACTCTAAATAATGCAAGCAGCGACATGGGCAGAGTCTAAGCAAAGCAGGCTTCCTGAATAACAAGCTGCTGTGAAAACAGAGACTTATTCATGCTTCTGATAATAATCTCCTTTCAGAAGCAAGACAATTATTCCCTCCACAAGGACTTGCAGCTTACCAGTTGCAGTTTCATCATCAACCCCTGAAAGTATCAAGTAGCAGCCATCCTAGCAGCCTAAGGAACTTCCACAGCTGACAAAAAGCAGACATTTGCAAATAGGATTTGTCAAGGTCTCCTTAAAAGTACAAACTGAAATAAAAACCCACCAAGACTAAATGCTACACAATTTCAAAAAGACTTTACTATGGCTGGAGCAGGCTTTCTTTTTGGAGGGGGGGGGGCTTCAAAAAAGTAAGATCTATGTATACTGCCTTTCTTTTATATGCAGAAGGGATATGCAGCTTTCATCTTTAGTCCATCATCTGAAATATGTTTGTTGGTCTAATAGGCCATATCTTTTCAGAATAAATACATTTTTAACATTTGCAATTAAATTCAGATACTGATCACCTCTTGTGCAAAAGGTTCTAATTTTTACTTAAGATGCTTTGGCCAAGACTGTGTGGCCTTATTCTGCAAACGGCATGTATTTGAAATTCAATATGTATTAGATTTAATACTGATGGCACGTTTTAGGCCAGAGTAGCAAAAGGTTCCTGCAAACAGTAGCATTGCTTAAGTTGAATTTTTAAATTAGGTATCTGAATTTGCATGAAATTTTGTTTGCATTGCATGTTGCAAATTGATTGAAAAAAAGACTCAAAACGGAAGATAACATTAACAGTAATATCTGCATTAGCAAGCTTCTCGTTATCAATCTTTCATATATGCTGCAGTAACTAACCTACAGCACATAGATTAAAATGGAAATTACACAATATGCAATACTTGCTAATGGCAATGAACAAACAGGATAATTGATGTGGGGATTTAGGGACCACATATGCATCTCCCTTTTTTCCTGAGGAAATAGCTGTATTTTGTAATGTTTTAGAATTTGTATATTCAGGCTTGCCATATGGCAAGCTCCTGCAGCCCTGGCTTTTCTACTGAATGAAAACCCTGGGGACGCATCCCTGTTGCTTAAGTTCTTATGTGTCAAAATAACGTTAATTTTAGCTGAAGGTGAATGTCTGCCATTGAAAGCCATTTTGCTTAATAATTAAATAACAGTTTCTTTTTAGTTCTGTGCTGAAACGGTGTCCTCCAATTTCTGGAAAGTTTTCTTCCTCAACAGAATAGGCTTCTTTTTTTCTGCTTTATTTCTAATAGGCTTTAGATTTTATTTTATTTTTGTAAATTCGGTTGTGTGAGATTGAGTTTATCATTGCAAGGTGGCCAGGAGTGGTGTGTGTGTGGGTGTGTGTGTGTGTTTTCCCTTTCCATTGCATATTTCTCTAGTGCTCTGCAGCCTCCCAAGCTGCCCACACTTCCTGATCTAAAAAAGCCCCAGGAAACGAGTTCTCATGATGACTTCCCTAGGGCCAGAACGCTGGTGAGACTGGCTACCAAGCACCTGAGACAATGCACTCATTAATTTTATTTGGAGCCGAAGACATTATTTTAAAAAAACAAAAACCTTTTAAAGAAAAATATATTTTAACAATAACAATGAACATCTGCTAGGTGTATTATAGACAACTTCCCTGACTTTCTGCACTTATAAAGCATCACTGAGGAGGCCATGGGCTTTTTAGGAAGTACAGACACCTGGGAGGGATGCATACTGCAAACCGCTAGAGAGGATGATTGCAAAATGCCTGGAAGGACACTTGCAAATCTCAAAAGTCACATAAGCACAACAAAAACATTGCGTCTCACCCATGAGAATTTCATTGACTCTTTTTCTCCCCTAATTTTCAAATGCAATTCCTTTTCCAATTAACACAGAATGGCTAAAAAAAATGCAGAATAAATTTCTGGCCTAGTACTGCCATAACTTCCTCTTAACTAAGGTTGAAATCCATTCCCAGGTAGAACAGCCTTCAGTCAGACTATGGGTAGAAGAGGACAACAACAGTTTTAAGTGGGACGGACAGATAGGAGATAAAGAAAAGTATTTTAAACTGGGCACTACCTTTGCAGCAAGTCAGTATGCCAGATCCAAAGTTCAAAGTCCCAGGGCCAATCCACACAAGCAAAGTCCAAAATCCAAAGGTCAGGAAATACAGTCCAGGGTCAATGCAGGTAACTAAGTCTGAAGTCCAGCAGTCAGGAGACAGTCAAGCCTGAAGCATAGTCCCATAGAGGTGCAGGAGCAGTCAAGGTCCATCAGCATGGGCAGCTAAGCAGACACCGCACCTCAGCTCTGCTGCCCCTCTCTACCTTGCATGCTGATGGCAGCACCTGGGCTCAATGAGGCATGTCACCCTCACCTGTTTCAAGCCTGATCCAGCTGAGGAATCACACACCTTCTTGCAAGGCTAACAAGCCCCACCTGGTCAGCTTAGCTAGGAAGCTGGGCTGTGGGTCCTTGCCAGCCTCAGTCTCCTCCCACTGCCCCTACACCTCAACGCCCACTGTATTCAGGGAGATCTGATCTGGTTCCTGTGCATTGGTCCCTATCTCCTCCACCATTCTCAGTCACTCTGTGAGTACTTCCTCCCCCATCCCTGCTTTCCCTGGTGTGTGTCAGTCCCGGCTACACCCTTTATCAGGATCCTCCTCCTCCTCGCTTTGTGAAATCGCAGTACTACTAGTAGTGGCCAGTGGGTGGGGCTGCATTGTTCCCCCATCTTCCAGATGCTGCCCGTCATTGCCAATCACAGAGAGCAGAGAGGCAAGGCAGTGGGAGCTTAGCACTGTGTGGCCACAGCAGTGGAACCAATCCAATGCTGTGCCTACGCCTTGCCAACCTTCCAGCTGCCTTGCCCCTTTTCCTCTCCCTCTTGGTAACCGGCAGTCACGCACAGTGTTTGAAAGACAGGTGAGCAATGCAGCCCCACCTGCATGGCCCTTGTTATGTACTGAAGTTTTCACCTTGGGCCAGCAGGGGGATACCGTAGATAGTTTTCACTCAGGTTCACATATGCAAATAAGGGATTGAAAGTAACGTGATTGGATAGTTACAGAAAGTGGTTACTGTTGCGTTGTAGTGGAGCTCTATATAAGCAGGCTGGCTGAACCCTTCAGTTCAGTTCTCTTCTGGCCTGTGAATAAACAAGAGCTGTTTGAAGAATCGGTGTGTCGTCTGATATGTTCACCCACAACTTAATAGCCCTGCTGGCCAAAGTTGAGGATTACACCTAAACTATATGGGGACTGATTCACTTGCACTGTTGCTCACAAAAGGGGGACATTATGGAGGCAATTATTTACCTGTGAGAAACTGGCAAATGAGAGCAGTGCCATGAAATTAGGGACGCTGGAATGTATGGTAGCATCACCTCACTCCCTTCAATTCCTATGAATCTAACTGGTGGCTTTTCGTGGAAATGACAGCCCATGGGATGTTATTTGCCAGCCCTCATATTTCTAGCCTCAAAGCTTATAGTAGTGTTAAGAATATAAACAGATAGCCATTTACAATGCATTTCACTGTTGTTTCAGTATTTGCATTTCCACCCTTAAACCTGTGGGTTTTTTTAAAGTCGTCTAACGGGTGTTTGAATTTTCTGACTTACTCATAGTAGCAGTTCCTAAACACACACAGTATTTGACATCAGCTTTGTTTGGTGGTATCATCTATTGAAAGACGTGAATAGCCTCCAAGGCTTTTGAGATGTCAACTGAATTTGCAAGGACAGAATAATATTGAGCTGTCATGATGGCTGAGGAGGCCAGGATGAAGTCCCTGCTGCTGTACCCCTTAAATTAGCTAGGAGCCATTTTTATAAAAAAAATAATACACACAGAGAACACTTGAACAGTCTTCTGTGCATCAATATTCCTGCGAGCCAGAAAGCCTGAAGTCTTTACTACTGCCACCAGTGAATTCATTTTCCACCCTTTTATGCTGTCATGCAAGCACTTTCCATTTCACTTTCCTGGAATACAAACAAAAGCAAATGCTACAGACTAAAACAGTATAGATTTTTGCACTTTGCTTTTAATGGTGAAGATTATTGATATTCTGATTACACTGCATTTATTAACTGTAATTCATTTAAACTACACAATAACAGATTTGGCCAAGTTAATTACATTCATGATATACAGCGTGAAACTGTATGGATATTTCACACTTTCCTCTGAAAAAGTATTCTCAGGGTTACAATATCATGTTATACAATGGGCTTATAAAGAGAAATGCACCAATAAATATTTTTTTCAAGAACACAGTTAGTTTCTCGGCAGGAAAATATATATATACAAGCAATATGTATTCAATTTGATTTTCAGTGGTGTGTTTTAAATTAAAGTGGAAATTCATGTAGATTAGAATAATTTCCCCTACCAGCTGCTCATGTCTCTCTTCTTCTTCAACTATATTTTTAAACATAAGTACCAAATCCATTCATGGGAACAGAGGAAGAGATGTATGAAGCCAGCCAATGGTTGTAAAACATAACTAGTTAAACAAACTACAGCAATTTGGGTGCCTAATTGCACCCACACTAGTCCTGCTGTTTAGCACCAGCACTGTGCTAGGCACAATACGTCGCAAAGAAGTTTTATGATCTATCAGGAGAGAAGCAGGCACTCTGTAGAAGAAGACAGCATCTCAATCCACATGTTTAGAGGGGGTTCTGCAGATCCAACTCCCCCTCTGCTTGCATGGCTCATGTAACATGGAAGCTCCAGTAAGAGACTTGGAGGTATAAAATTTGCAGAACTCTTCCCCTCAGAAAATTGGGAGAAACGTCATGCCTATTTGGCTTTCAAGTAAACAAGGTGCGTCACACCTTGTAATATAGTGAACTGCCCCATGATCCTCAGATGAAGGGCAGTACAGAAATATAATAATAATATTAATAAATAATAGCTGAGTTGTGAACTATCTTTCTTGTGGTACTCAGATCAATGCTCATGTTAACTATAAGGCTTGTCTTTGTGAAGATGGCTCAGAAGCTTCACCCACCACATAATACTGCACTTCACCCACTGATTGGAATCAACTTCATTGATGGTTCTCTGCCCCTTCCTGTTTGGCTGCATTGGCTTCCTATTATATTCCAGACACAGTTCAAGGTGCTTGTGTTCTTGGCACCTATGTAATTTAGGGAGCACCATGCTGGTCTGTCATATCTGCGGTGAAGGCATTTCCCGGTCTTGTCTCAAACAGAAGTGAGAAATCAGAGGCCACAGAGTTATGTGCCTTCTTCATAGTGATGGAACAACACTACACTCTACTTTTACCCCCACCATCTTTAGAAACCTACAGGGGGAAGGCATGCTTTGGCTAAAACTGGGAAGACTCATCTCAGAAAGGATATTGTAGAGATGGAAAATTTCCAGAAAAGGGCAACCGAAGTAACTGAGGAGATGCAGCAACTTCTCTGTGACTTACATTTGGAGCTTTTGGAGAAAGGAGAGGAAGATGAGGCATGGCAGAAGTGTATGGTGCAAACTAAGTGGGACAAGGTGGTGAGGGCTGTAGCCTGGGAAGAAATCTGTGGCTTGTTGATAACCAGGGGAGAGTCCTGAGGGCTAGATACAGAAACATTCAGCCATCAGGACTTAGATTCCCCACTTGTGTGTTAAGTGATAGCCAGGTTAGTTCAGGCCTTATATTTATAGCTTTGTTAGCTTTCTAGACAATTTTTTTTTCTTGCGTGAGAGATGCTTAATTACCGTATTTGAACTGCACGAACTCAATGAAAAAAATGTGTTAATTTTTTTTTATAGTGAAATGATGTTTTCCGTCAACGACAAAATATTGTTGAATTCCCCGCATGAAGGCATATGGCTACATTTTGCTCTATGAGCCCACCACGCAATCATCATTGAAGCCATTGTGAGTTTTATTGTGTGCGGAAAGGCAGACTTTGCCCCTCTGTGACTTTAAAGAAAGTACTGGATGTAGGTGGTGTTCAGCATGCATTGAAATGTCAGCAAGAAAGGGAACAAAAGAACACAGTGACAGCTAGTCTGACTAGAAGGTTATACTTCAGACATTGTCATATGCCCTGTCACTAGCTGCTATTTTTGTAAAATCTTCTATAAGCAAAGTAGCCTTTGAGCTAAATGCATCTACAGAGAGTAAAATTCAATTATTTCCTGCACTTAAAAGTCTTCCCTTGGACACAATGATCAATTTAACAAACGGCGGGAGGTGGGGGAAGTAATCTGACCTCAACTTAGTCGTGGGCAGTGGGACTATCAAGAATTGAGTGAGAGAGCTATCTGCTCTTTTTCCAGCTGCGTGCTAAAGGTTTCCATTTATATGATGGCATCATGCCATGTTAACTATAGTATAAACATGTACAGGTTTTCAAAAATTAAACATCTTCATTAAGGCAAGGATGGGGAACCTGTGGCCCTCCAATATTGATGGATTCCAACTCCTGTCCTCCCCAGTTCTCATGGCCAATGGTCAGGGCTGATGGCAGCTGTAATCCAGTCATTTCTGAGAGCCACAAACTGCAAACCCTTAATCTTATCCTGGGGTGAGTACCTTCCAGACAGCACGGCCAATGGTTGGGATGATGGGAGTCGTAGTTTAGCCCAGGTCCCCCATCTTTGTCTTGCCCTATGAAATATACCTAGTCTCTGCTTTTCAAGCTTTTTTATATTACTTCTTTATTTTTACACCTCTTAAAGTATTCTAGGATGACCAATAAATATTGCAAAACGACAACAACAACCACCTGTAGATGGGACCTGCATTTCTTCCAAACCTCAGAGGCATACTCCAGGTAGTGGCAGCTAGCTGCAGCACACTGACATTTATTTATGTATTTATTTAGCATATTTGTACACCACACTTCAGTATTACTGCTTCTAACATGGCTCACAAGTCAATGAAAACAGATATAAAACAATGAAATAGCATATGATCAGTTTAAAATGGCTGAATTGTATCTTAGGAGCTCCACATTCCGGCTTTCATTGTTCACACACTTACAAACACTGGCAGAGTACTTTGGTATTGTGGTTGCCTCATAATATGTAAAGCATATCTCTAAGGAGATGAGTAACAAAGACTACACGTTAAGATTATGGGGGCATTTCTGATTGCAGATCATACTTATGCATTTAAGCAGAGTTGTAGAGAGAAGAGATTCAAAGAGAGGCTGTGAGAGAAGCAGACTGTGATAAGGGATTTAAAAGATAAGAAAGGAGTGACAGACATTCATTTTTCTGAGACAAAATTCGAGGCACAAGGGGCAATAATGAAGGAGGGAAAAAGATGAGTTGCAAGACCAATAATTGTACGTAGGTACATTAGAAGAATCATAACAGGAGCAAGATAATGTCACAGATTCCTTTAAAGTAACAACAAGGATGTAGAAGGAGACAGGGGAATTAGTGTAGGTAACTGACGAGAAGCTAGACATGGAATATCAGAGGCAAAAGTTAGTAATTTAATTTGGCAGTTGAGTTTCAGACAGAGGTGAGGGTACTGAGGTGTGATAAGGAATGGCCAGAGGCAAGATGATTGCAGTAAATGAGATGACAGGTGACCGCCACAGCATGAGGCAGAGAAACTAAAGGAGCCAGCTACCATTTACATGATCAGTGATTTGCTTATCTCAGTTTCTGTTCTCCCTGGCTAACAAGACATTAGATGGGATATCTCTATCCACCTTTAACTGCGTGCTAAATATGAGATAATCACAATGGATGCTGTCTTGTTACTTAGAGAGGAAAAACCTGCTTCCCTTTGCAGTGTTCAGCTTTTTGAACAGACAGTTCAAAGGATTTGTTGGATATTTGACAGTCATTGCAACATGGATTCCAGAAGGGTGTTTAGCCATGCACCCCTGAGGTTGTGAGGCTCCCTCCAGCCCTTCCATGCGGTTACAGCAGCGGTGTCCAAACTTTTTTCAAAGAGGGCCAGATTTGATGAAGTGAACATGCGTGAGGGTTGGCCAAAGTTGTTGAGGTGTTGAGCTTTTTTTTAGGATTGTTGCCCACGGAAGAGATTATGAGGAAATAAAATACCATTTTCAGAGTTGGTTACACTATCAGCAATTACATGAAATATACAAAGATGATAAGAAGAAAGGGTTTAGTTACACAACATCTAGATTCTAAAAAGAAGTCGTAGAAGGGAAGGTGAAGCTGCTGAAAGGTGCATATAGTATTCTGCTAGAATGGGAAACAAAAGACGAAGAGGTAAAATCAGTTATGATTAAATGGGCACAAGATATAGGCCATAACATAATGTTTGAAGACTGGGAAAGATTGTGGAAAATTGATTTAACATTTACAGATTGTTCTCTACTGAAAGAAAATTATATGAAAATGATGTACAGATGGTATATAACACCAGTGCAGATACGAAGAATGTATAAAACTGGTTCAAATATGTGTTGGAAATGTAAGGAAAAAGAAGGGACTTTTTACCATATGTGGTGGGATTGTAGCAAAATTAAAAAGGGGGGGAAATGATACATAATCAGTTGAAGAAAATGTTCCATTTAACATTTGTAAAAAAAAACCCTGAAACATTTTTGTTAGGGATTGTAGGAAAAGACCTGCCAAGGAAACTGAAAAATGTTTTCATGTATGCGACGGCGGCAAGAGTCTTAATAGCACAAGGATGGAAGAATGAAGAAACCCCAACTAAAGAACTGTGGCAAGAGAAATTTATGGACTATGTAGAACTATGTGGAAATTGACACACAAATTAAGAGATAAGGACAACTGTGACTTTAAAGAAGAATGGGAACCCTTTACAAAGTACTTAAAGAAACAACAAACTGAATTGGACTCCTTGGCAGGCTTTGAATAAACATTCACAAATCTTGTATTGGCAATATATAGACAGAAAAATTAAGGATATTTACAATTTTATAACATGCAGAGAATAACATGTGTTGAAAAACCAGAGAGAGGAGCTGAGGAAAGTCTGGGAGGTGGGTGGGTAGGTTATTTGCTTTGTGGGGAGGGGGCAGGGGAAAAATGGGGGGGAATGAGGATGAGGTATTTTTGATAAATTGTTATATTGAAAATCCTAATAAAAAATCTTTCTTTTTTTAAAAAAGAAGAAGTTGTTGAGATATTTTTTTAGGATTGCTCCCCACAGAAATTGTTGGGTTGAACTTACATTTACACTTAGGTGTTGAGGAGACAGAAGAGAACAGTGACTGTGGTCAAATTTCAAAGAACAAGCTCTCCATTATTATTGGCATCTCCTTTCCTTGGCTGCTTCAACTTCTGAGACTCTACAGCAGCCTTTGTCAACCTCTTGCCCCAAATGATGGAGACTACAACATGCAGCAGCAGCAGCAGCAGCAGCAGCAGCAGCAGGTAGCATGAGAGCTGAGGCATGATTTGATGAAGTGAACATGTGCGAGGCCCAACCACTTCCCTTTACAGCATCTTGACAGTTGGACCCATTCACTCAGTCCGCCAGAACTTGTCTTCATGTGCAGGGGAAGTCCTTAACTCACAGATGCTTTGAGACCCATTAGCTACGCTCACCTTGTTTAGCTGGCTAGTCAAAGCTGCTCCCAGGGTGTGGCCACTGCCACATGCTGACAGTTTCTAGGAGCTACAGGTGAGAGCTGAGTGTATGGTAGGGACCAAAGGTGGACAGACTACCCCAGGAGCATGGCATGTCCCCTACATGAAGTACTACTCCTCCCCTAAAACCCTATATACCTCTAAAGTAGTGAGGTTTAATAATTATGGTGTTCCTCTTCTGACATTCTACTTCCATCCCCACTCTGCAATTAGAATTGTGTGGGGCAGAGTGGGGATGAGTATCATATAACGACAATATTATATCCTTTGCATGTGTATTAAGAATAATAAACAACATTCCAAATTAATGAATAACATACTAGGCCTAGTCAGGTAAAGCATCATGTGAGGAAGGAATATGGGCAGGAGAGCATTAGCTGGAACCGCCACACACACACACACACCCAAGCCAATCACCATTTGTGTGTGTGTGTGATCTGCATGGAGACGGTGGCTCAAAAAAAAGGTCTGCCGAATGGTCCTATGTAGAGGAGACACATGTAGGTTGTACCGGTTCTCAGCCCTGCTGGGTGCCAGGGATGGCCTGAGCTCATTCCCAAAGCACTTAATGTGAAGCAATCAAGGATGATTTGGAGGACCCTTAAATCTAAGAGCAGCAGATGGAAGGGATCCAGTGAAACGAATGAGGAATAGACAATAGAAGTAGGAAATGGGGCATAGAAATTATGAACTATTTGACTAAAGTAATATGATGAAAATGGAGAAATGTGATAACGTTAGTATTTATAATAATATATCTAATTCTTCAGTGTCTTAATAGGATCCAGTTAGATCTTAAAGGGTATATATTTTATTCAGAACTATTGATGAATAAAAATACCTTGTGATGATGATGATATTTATTTATACCCTGCCTTTTTCCCTGATGGAACTCAAGAATATCACACTTCTTCTGCCTAACCCTAAAGGCCATCAGCTGGCAATCCATTCAATGTATGGTTAAATCTTCTTTACAACAGAATTTATTAGGATTTTGCATAATGCAGAGAAAACAAGTCCTCGGAAGAAAATAATTGACTTTCCCACCCTCCAGTGTTTGCATAGTAATTTTTTAAATACAATCTGATTTTGAAGTACCCATGGTAAGCTCTTTATAAGCAGGTTTTTCCTGCAGCCCATAATTGGGCTCAGTGCAGAATAATATTCCTTACTGTCAGAGCACTTGTAAGAAAATGCAGGTGTAGCAGGAACACCAGGAATCAATAGCACTGAAAACTTTCTCCAAGTAATTTAGCATTCACAGTATTCCCTGCAAAAACATTCCTCTTTAACCAGGCCTTTGGCCATTAAATAATCTATGTCCTGTTAAAGCGCAGTGGGTGGGTGGGCTGGCTGTTATTATGAATATTTAAATATTATGCTGTCTATCATTATGCTTTCTATTATGTTATTTTATTACTGTACCCTGTAAAATGTGTTCCTAATGTTGTTCACTGCCCTGGGATCTTTTAATAAAGGGTGGTATATAAATTAAAATAAAAATAACAATAAATCATAATAATAATAGTGGCAGAAGTTCTTCTTTCCACTCCTGTTTCCACTTGTCAGTTATCCTTGACTTGGTCAGTTCAGATGAAACACCAAGCCATGATTTAGTGTTAAATGAATGAACTCCTTACTCATGCCCTCTCTTCTCCCCACAGCCCCATATAGAATGGGTTGCAATAATTCACCAGAGTGTAGAGTACAGTGGCCAAGTCATCTCTATCCAAAAGTGGCAGTCGCTGGCAAAACAGTCATAGCTAGAAAGAGGCACTCCTAGCCACTGAAACCACCTGAGCCTTCAGCTACAGTGTTGGATCCAGAAGTCAGTAGCGGAGGAAGAGGGGTGATGTTTGCCCCAGGTGCCTTCACTGAGGGTGTGTATGTGTGTGACAAAATGGTTTTTTTAAAAATTGGGCTCACGAAACCTTTTAGGAATGACGTGGTGGCTTAGGTGCCTGCAGGACTTACATCTGCCTACTGCCTCTCCCTCAGCTGCCCTACATCTGAGGGGGAGGCGATGGAGAGGCTCCAAGCATTGAAGAGGCTTGCCCCAGCCCCATGGGCGGATCGTCCTGCCCCCATGGACATGTCCCCGCACCAGGCACCTGAGCGGCTAGCTATGCCGCTGCTAGGAGTACCTTCAACTGTAGACCTGTCCCTTTCATGAGGTTATGGCCCTCCCAATAACATCTCTCAGCACTGAGAACTCAAAATGCATAATAACCTTCATCTTCTTGGGATTCAGCTTCAGTTTAATGGCCCACATACAACTTATCATCACACCCAGGCACTGGTCTGGCACCACAGTGATCTGAAAATACCCTGTGAGAGAAATGCCCCATAGGAGAAAACATCTCATGTCTTCCCCTGAACTTTAACTGAAACCAAAGTTGACATTTATAATTTAAAAATGCAACGGAGAATTGTTTTTTTAAAAAACAAAAAAGGAGGGTGTTTTTTTGTTTGTACAAGTGACCGAGTCCCTGTAAAACTGTGTGGAGCTGTCTCATTTTGTCCAAGGATGTAAGGCATATTCTGTCAGTGTTTTAGCCCCACAATTAATGCATTTGTAGCTGGATTCCCATTCCACCTAGTCCCAGTTGCTGGTTGTTAGTTCATTATCTTCAAGACAGGTATAAACAGTTGAAAAATGGGTGATAAACAAAACCATTAGGCCAATTTTGCCATTTACTTTGAGGCTTCTGTGACAGATGCTGCAAAGCAAACTTCATTAAACAGCTGTTTGCTTCATTTCAACCTGTTATGTGTACAGCAGTGATTCATCTCAGTGTGAGCATGATGAGGGTGAACAATTTGGGAGGGTTGAGTGGGTGGGTGGGGGAAAAAGGGCCAATCTAAAAGGAACAGCCAGCAACATTGGTTTAATTGTGTAGGGAATGTGGTGAACATATCTTCCATGCCATTTAAGTCTGAGGTGGAGGAACACTCTTTTCCCTACACACATCCTTTGCATTTGTCAGTTCATTTCTTTAATATGCTCTCTTCCTTTAGCATACAAATTGGTTGCACACCCAGACATGCACACTCACTAACCATCCTGGTTAACTTGCCTTTGACTCAGCTGGGAAAGGGGAGTAGACTGGCGCCACATCAATGTTTGATAATAGGGGAAATAGCATATGCACTCCTCTGAGTCTGAATTTTAGACCAATTGGCAGAAACATCCCGTGAGCCTCAGGAGAGACTTTGGCAGGGGAAATCACACCATTCAGTACTGTTCTGCAAATCATCCTTCCTTGGCTTGAAAGTCTTAACTTCATTCATAATTAAAATGGAGATATATTAGAAACATGTTTGCACCTGTGTGGTCAGCATTCATCAGACCAGGCATCCAAAGCTAGTAGCATATGCTGAGAAGTTGATTACTTTAGTCTATCACTATTGAATGAATCCATCCTTGATTGCAGGAATTGATCTGAACCTTCAAATGGGAACGCATTTACAAAACAAGACCTGGGCTCCTGGCCAATCAATTTGTCTAGGAATGTCATTACGGTGTGTGTTTGGTTGAAGTGCAGGAAGGAGTGGTTGTTCAATGCCACCTCTCACACCTGCTTGAGTCCTGGTACCAGAAGTTTCAGTACTGAAGAATGAAGCTATGGGTTTACTCCTTTTCTTCTCTGTCCTATTATTTTAACCCATTGCTTACTTCCTCAACCACTCCTAGTATGAACTAAGAGTAGAGTTCTATTCACTAGGGAGTGAGCCCCAATTTCTCAGAAGAGAATTTTCTGAGGGGGGGGGGAGCTACTGGAGAATTTCACACACACACAGCAAAGACCCAACTTTCTGTTTCCTGTCAAAATCTCTTTCATCAGGTATAACTGGAGGAAGGGAAGCATGTGCAGTGGCAGATTTTGGGGTCTCAAATTTCAGCAGTACCCTGTACAATGCCACAATTTGGTGCCCCCACCCGCCTCTCATCTTCCATTCTTCCTCATAGTTTCAGCACCACCTGTGGTGCCCCCAAAGCTTTGTGCCCAGTGCAGCTGAAAAAGTCACAGTACCCTAAATCTTCCTCTGGCATGTGTGTCCCATGGCTTATGCACAAAAATATATTTCCCCCTTTAATTTCAACCCAACTGACAGTAATCCAGGATGGAGTAGCTTTCCTTTACACCTCCTGAAAGCTATTTCTATGGCTTAGCAATGTCTTTTAAGTCTGGGATTCCTGCATTCTAAAAATTGAGGAAGCCCAGGGCGCTAGCTAATTGTTCCCTTGCCTTCTTCCCATTCCTGGAACACAATAGCTAGTTTTGAAGGTTCGATTGGTGTTCTTTGCCTGTTTCCTGACAGAACAGAACCCATGTCACTGGCATGCAAATGAATCCTATGCCCTTGCCTGAAACTGATTTTAGGATCTAAAATAAGACCTAGTTTGAAAATACTGCTGAAACTACAACCATGTTGGCCTGAATATAAGCCTCACTTTCCCCCCAAATTCCAACCATGAAAAGTTAAAATGCGGCTTAAATTTGTGACCTTCCAAAATAGGCTTTTACAATATCGCTGCTGAAAAAGACATACAGTAAAATGGAATGGGTGTGAGTGCCTGCAGAATTTGAAGGGAATGGCTTATATTCAGGTATTGACTTTTTCTTCTTTTTTCTCCTTAAATTTTAAAGATGCGGCTTATATTCCGGTGCGGCTTATATTCGGGCCAATACGGTATTTTTCCCATTGATTTTACGCACACACACAAGAAAAAGCTGTAGTTGAGTAATGTGCCTTTATGGGCAGTCTTCCTAAATCTACTTGACTGCAAGGAGGATAGCTGACATTAGCCTGTCCCTCTCGCCTTTAATATACCCCAGCTCTGAACTTCCCTGTGTTCAGAATATGGTGCTAAAATACAGGTGGTGGCAGCATTACTCATGCATAAAATTAACATGGAGCATCTCCCAGCAGTCTTACCTTGCAAATGGGGCAGAAACTTTAGAGCCTGTTCATAACACCATCTCAGTAATATTTGCCCCAAAAATAATAATGGTTAATTCAGTTGCCTACTGTTATGTGCAAGTAGAGCTGTGATGTGACAAAACAGGTAACAGGCAGTGATGACTTGGGTGTGTGGTAAAAATGTTGTTAGCCTTTAAAAAATGTTTGGCCTTCATCAAAATGCTTGAGAGGTACATGGAAGAACAACCACGATGGGATCAAATTTCTCTACAGGCAGAAATTGGGAGGAGACTCACTCTACAGCCAGTAGGAGCTGCGAGGAGAGAAATGTTTTCTTCTCTTGTGTACTCTGGAGCTGAATTGATTAAAGTATTTCAGATATTAGCTGTTCATTTCAATGAATCTTGTGTAAGAAAAAAAGGGGGGGTAGTTGAGAGGCTTTGCTGTGATCCATGGCTGGCAGACTCTGTTCACAGAACCACAATCAAAACCAATCTCTCTAAGATACCCAATTAATAAACATAATGAGCAGACCCACAAATGATTTAACAAATTAGTCTACGCAAATTGAAGAAATGAAAAATGAAATACAGGAAAGGGAATAGATTTCAGTTTTTCCACTTCAAGCTATCCAGCTTCCTGCTCATTTATATGCCCTCTCAGGACTCCTTGGTATTGTGGTATTTTTAAAATGTTTTATTTCTTGTTTTTGTAAACTGTCCTGGAAGCTTTGCCGAAGGGCATTATAATATAGTAATATAATAGATGCTTTCTGTAAGTTTCTAGGTTCATTCTGAACCTGCAAAAATAACTTGATGATAAATGTATTTGTTTATATAATCTCTCTCCTTGGATTTGCATTTGAGAGTGTTTGTTTATATGGTATTGTGTGGTATTTAATCCACATCCCTTCCTGATATTTTGGTCCTCCTTCAATTGCTATGGATTCCTTGCTGTGAAATATGAGCTCCATCCAAAGTTGTCCCAGGAAGGACAGGACAGATGTTCTATTTGACATCGGAGAGTGAGATCCCATTGGAGTGGCCATGTCCATTTGTTTCAAATGAAATTATGGGATGGTAGCCATTCCTTTCATTCATTATTCACCACAAAACAAATGCAATAGAAATAGATTTTTTTCAAAAATGATGAGGGATTCACAAGACCAGCTCCTTCCTTCCTTCCTTCCTTCCTTCCTTCCTTCCTTCCTTCCTTTCTTTTACATAAAAGTTGTACAGTGGTGCCCCGCAAGACGAATGCCTCGCGAGACGGAAAAACCGCTAGACGAAAGGGTTTTCCGTTTTGGAGTTGCTTCGCAGGACGAATTCCCCTATGGGCTTGCTTCGCAAGACGAAAATGTCTTGCGAGTCTTGAGATTTTTTTTTCGCTTCCCCCCCCCTTTATCTAATCTGCTAAGCCTTTAATAGCCTTTAATAGCCTTTTAGCAGCTAATCCCCTAAGCCTTTAAGCCTTTAATAGCCGCTAAACCGCTAATAGCGCTAATCTGTTAAGCCGCTAATAGGGTTGCTTCGCAAGACGAAAAAACCGCTAGACGAAGACTCTCACGGAACGGATTAATTTCGTCTTGCGAGGCACCACTGTACATAACAAACATAACAGTCAAACTTCAGACTTCCTTCCTTCCCTCCATGGGTTCCATTTCTAAATTTTATTCCTGCATCTTTTACTGTAATCATAGTATCCAAAATTCATTTTACTCTACAAGTGTCAGTGTATTACTGCCAATGATTTCAACTGTTGACAGTGGTCTCTCATATATATTAGAAAGTTATTCCAGTCTTTTAAGAATACTTGGTCTTCCTGGTTTCTGATCTTTCCCAGCAGTCTTGCCATTTCTGCATATTCCATCAGCTTGGTCTGCCACTCTTCTCTGGTCAGTACTGTACTTCTTCTTTCTTCCATCTCTGGGCAAGAAGCATCCTTGCTGCTGTTGTTGCATAAATACACAGTCTTTTATTTTATTTTGGTAGTTCCGCACCTATAATACCTAACAAAAAGGCCTCTGTTGTTTTTTTTAACAAAAGTTATCTTAAACATTTTTTTTCAGGTCATTATATATCATTTCCCAGCTTTTACCACCCCACATGACCACCACATATGATAAAAAGTACTCTCTTTCCTTTTACATTTCCACACAAGACCAGCTCCTTAGGGCTATGGAGACTGGAATTGGGGAAAGGACCCCCTCCAAGACATAGCTAACTCAAGCACCTAAAACTGTGGGGCTGGCAGTGGGGAGTTAGTGTGTTGGAAGGGCCTCCCTCATCATCTAAAGTCACTGCAGTCCAGGGAGGATGGACTCAACCGTCCAGATTAACATTAGAGTGGGAGCTAGACTCCCATCTCAGCCATCATTTCTGCACAGCTAAGAGTATTGCAGATCTCCTTGCTTGAACATGTAAACAAAGTCATGGCCCTAGTTATCCAACCATCCTAGTCTTGTGTCTTTCTTCAGAATATGGATGCAGTTGCCATTAACAGATAGAATCAAACACATGCTTGCTCGTTGACTTCTTCCACCCCAAGATCCTGCCCAGTCAGTCTGGCTCCAGCTTGCTCTCTGCCTTTGCAGAGGCCAGCAGTCTAATGCACCACAGATCAGAAGTATTAACACAAACATAGTCTATCTGCACCATAATAACAGGATTTCTAATTTATCCCCACATGGTTGACAGTGGTAATTGGCATAAATGGAAATTGCTTCTGCTTTAAATGTCAGGTGAAGGGGGGACAGTTAGAAGCAAACAGTAATCCATTACAGTGTTACCAGCATGCAGACTACAAGCACATATCTGATACGGGGGGGTGGCGGGGGGAGTTCATTTTTAATTAGTGTCTCATGAAAGCAATTAGAATTTCCTGTCGTGAGAGAAATATATAAAGCTTTCTTCTGTTGTTTACTTCCACCATGGGTGTGTGGTTTGGTTTGTTTGTTTTTTAGTACCACATTATTGTTCAGAACAATTGGTGCACCATGAAATTATTTAAAAATTAAGTCAATTTCAATTTTAAAAACATTTTAATACAATGGAATACTGCAAATACCAAAAGAAATCCAAATTGCAGCCAACCATTGGGGTGAAATGCATTGATTGCTAGGGCTGTGTACCGGATTTGGCCAGGCTTGTGCCCCAGGAAGGTCACTTTGGTGCTGTTAACACAGCGGTTTGACTTCACCCCTGGAAGCACACTCCATTGTCTCTTGAGACAGACGGATGGCGACAAATAATTGCAAGTAGTGATGCCCAGAATGTCCACAATGATTTGTATTCATTTATCAGGCTAATCATAGTGCTTTAAGATAAGAGTCATTTCCTCTCCTAAATCTTCACTTTCTCCTCGGTATTATTCTCTATATCTAGCCTGGAGAAACCTTTTCCAGCCCGAGGCCATATTTGCTTCTGGGAGTCACATGACAGGGTTGGCAGGGCCAGAGGCAAATACGCATGCAGTAACACATGTAAACATTACCTCTGTACTCACACTCTATCCTCCATGTAGGTCTTGCCATATTTCAAGGACACATTCTAGGTATACAAACACACTCAAGCAGGGTGCAGAGCAGGGAGGGGGGCAAGGTGTGGTCTTTATAGATAGGGTATCTCTCATATGGCCTGGGGAGAGGCTTAAGGGTCATATAGAGAGGCAATGGAGGCCTAAATTCAATCTCCGGGCCTGTTCGCTCTATCTGATTCTGCACCTTCTCATTGTTCAGGATTTTTTTTGTCAATCTCGTAGTGTTTCCATCTTCTTAGGCGTCATAGTGTAACATCAATGCAATTCAGCCAATCAGATTTGGCTATGTCACAACGGAAGGTAAGTGAAGCCATATTGGAATGAGCTCAACATTTCTGGGAGAAGTCAGCTTGGGGTGCTGGCCAATCAACAAACCTGTAGTGGATTGATGTGATGGGGGAATAATATACACCTTCAAGAGAATGCTTCCTGGACAGGGGAAACATTTCATTGCTTTTCTCACATGTCACAAAGCATCTCTGAAAGAATCGTTTCCAACACCTCTAAGGGGGGGAAATCATAAGCAGGGTGACTTTCATAAACAATTAAAGCGTTCACAGAATCATTTCCTATGGTGCACTGTTTGCAGCATTGTCCCTACACACTCACTCACTCACACACAGACAGACATGCATACACACCTCATTTAATTTTTTAGACATCTAATCAGGTATTTGTGTATGCACCACCTGCCAGCATCCCTGCTTGACACAATTACTTATACCCACATATTTTGTCAGGAAATGATCCATAAAGGACATCAACCCCTTGAATTATCTGGATCTAATCTAAGGTGCTAGCAAACAGGAATTTCCTCTACAGATCCTCAATGGTCATTTCATTTGACACAGGAAAACAGACTGCTACCCATTTTAGTGGGAATGCTTTGATAGAACAATGAGAACACTCATGTGCTTGAACTCAGTGAAAAGTTCACCTATCTCCTCAGTGGTAAGAAGTGCACCTTCATTCTCCCTGAGAGCATAAACTAGAGCCTGGATTGCATGTTCCTTTTAAGCTGCAGAATTCTGACTTCATGTTATCACTCCCAAAGGCTTTCATCTCTCTATTTCACAGGACAGATGTTACATTTCCCCCCTAGTATGGCTAAGTAACACCTGATTTATTCATTTGCCAGGATCATAAATTTAGTTTGTAAAACCCTTGTAGGCAAAAAAGCAAAGTTTGTGAAAAGTAGCCAATGTGAAAATGGAGGCCTCACTTCTTTGGTGTCAGGCAAGTCAACTTTTAAAGCTCAGAGTTGATCTCTTCCCCCTGTTTTTATGCACAGTTGTAAATAGTTTATTTCAGAGTTCTGTGTTCTACAATAAGAACAAGCATCTCAGGTGCAAGAAAAGAAGCTTTCGAGAAACCAGGAGGAGGAGGAGGCAACAACATAATGGAAAATGTGGGTCTCCAGATTTCCACTGAAGCCGAAATTTGTGTCTGCCACATATCTTCCTGTGAAATCAAGATTTATTCCTGAAATATTGCAGGCTGACTGACACATGGAACACCTTTTTGTATGTGATTGCTTTCTTAATTCATAGTTTAACAACTGTAATGAATCACTTATACAGTGCTATAAATGGTGGTATACGATGACAAGACAGTGCCAAGGAGATAACTTGTCTGTCCTTTGAATGACTTGAAGTAAGACAGTATAAATAATGTCAAATAACATCGCACAAGACAGAGCACTTCTACAAAAGGTAGCATCATTCAAGGTGTGGCTTTTAATGCGAGTCATGATATCAAGGGGGCCAAAATTACTCCGAGATTGCAGAGTATGAGGATGTGAATTCAGCTTCTTGTGCATGGAGAAATCTCTACACACATCAGGGCTTTGCAGTGACTTGGGCTGCTCACACAGGAGACATCGTTGCAATCCTGAGCACAATTTGGGTATGCCAGGCTGCACATGCACAATGCTTTCAAGAGAGTAACAGATGTGGATTGGAAGCCATTGACTTAGATTCAGGCATTGCAAGTTGAATTCTGGTCAGTAGCTAGTAATTCTATCATCTGTTTAATCATGCCCAGATTATTTTGTAAAGAATGTATGCAAATTCAGGTTAATGCTTACCTACAGGTATGCTTGCAGGGGCTGATTTAATACAGCTTTTAAAGAAAAGTTTAAAGATCCCTTTGGGTAGAGCTGCACAGATGGACTAAAATAAAACCGCTGAACTCGTTGCCCTTAACTTGTCCTTTGATAGCTATAAAATGAGGAGTATAATGATGTCTTGTGGAATTCAGATTTGGAATAGTCACATTTTAGATATTTTACATGCCAAGCTACCCCCCTCAGCCCATGTCATATTTCTGCTGGTGTTATTTCTGACTAGGCTATTTTCTCATCATATCTCTATGTAAGAGAGGGAACGAGAAGGAAGAATTCATATATATTTATATATTCCAAGCCTACCATTTCAAGAAGAACAGACATTTTATTTGCAGCTGATGGCACTTCTGCCTACTTGCAAAAATCAGCCATTTCCAAATTGGAAACGTAGGTAAGCTTCATTAGGGAAAGGACTGACTTGACAATCTCGAAGCAATTCAGCGTACGATACACATGCTCTGAAGGCTGTGGGGGTTACAGAGAGGACATGAAAGATTCTTGGACTCACCTGCATATGAGAGTTTGCAGAAACTTTCTAAAAAGGTTCAGGAAAGGTCACCTGCTCACAGAGACACACAAACAAAAGTGGTAGTGCTTGGATCCAACAATTTGATACGATAATCTTTATTGTCATTGTCCCATACAGAACAATGAAATTGAAAAAAATATACATCAGACATTCAAAAACCAACAAGCCTGCTATCCCAGCTATCCCAGCCTGGTTAACCCCCTAAAAACCCCCTAAAAACTCTGATACCCCATAATTAAATACAATATATTCCCATAGAGACTACCTTACACTGTGTTTAAAACCAAAATCACATTTGGATAAAAACTGTTTCTCAGGCGGCTAGTCCTAGTCTTTATAACCCTGTATCTTCTTCCAGAAGGCAGAAGCTGAAAGAGATCATTTCCGGGGTGCATACTATCCTGCGCTATCTCTGCAGCTTTCTTATGACACCTGGAAGCATAGATTTGATCCAAGGTGGGAAGAGTGCACCCAATTATTCTCTCCGCAGTCTTTACAACCCTGGACAGCATTGTTGCTCTCCTTCCAGGAGAAAAACCACACCTGGCTATAGAACAGATTATTCTGCACATAGGCACCAACCTTTAGGGGCCCAGGCTTCTTCATCTCCCCATTAAAATATTTGTGGAGGGGTGTCCCCAAATGTTGACAACAGTCAAGCCACAGAGGAGGCCGATCATGGAGCTGATTGTGGTGTGGCTCCTCCTTCATGGCTCCTCCTCCTGCCGTGAAGGGAAAGGAGGCCTGAAGCAGCCCCTGGCTAGTGGTGGCAGTAGGAGGAGGAGAAGGCCAAGTGCCGGAGAGGGGGAGCCACCAGCCATTGAAGCCATGCTGCCGCCGCCTTTGGCTCCATCCTGCAGTGTCCCAGTGTCGTGAGCACATCAGGTGCACGTCATCAGCCTCCCTCCAATCTCCTGCTCAAGTTGGTGCCTCTGATTCTGCCATAGTAGAAGTGCCGCATATGAGAACACTGACCCTAAATCCTAAGAAGTTCTCTTTCCAGTTTGAGAGACAAATTGCACAAGCTCTTTTTTATTAACAGATCACAGCCCGTACATTACGTTTCTCCTACCAGAATGCTCCACCTTCCTCTTTTTGCAGTGCAGGGCAAGAGATGGCTTTCCCAGTGACCCTTCCAGGGCCAAAATACTAGGATGTACTCATCCATTATGCAAAATGGAGGTTCTCTGTGCTCCTAAAGCAGGGGTGGAGAGCCTGTGGCCACCCATTATCAAGACCATTGACCATGTTGGCTGAGACTGATGAGAGATGGAGTCCAACAACATCTGCAGGATGGCAGGTTCTGCATTGCTGTGCTAAAGTGATCCACACTTTAATTCTTTAATTAAAATCTGGATAACTCCTCTCCTACCGTCTTCTTTCTCTCTCATTCTTCTCTTTTCAATTTCTGCACATCTCCAAGTTACTTGAGTTGAAAACAGAAGGCCACGTCAACAGCATCCTCCACATAATGATGTCTGTTCATATCCTATAACCTTAGAAGAACAAGGAGATCCCATATTGTATCTAGAAACGTACTGACCAAACAACAATTAGATAGGTTTATATTTGTGTATTTGCCTCTATTACTGCATTGCTGTGCTAGAGTGTTACAAAGGCTACTCAGAACGCCAGCAACTGTGGATTTGGGCCAGGATAAACATTTCATTCCAAGAATATTTAACGAATATTTTAGAAATACTATTTTATATCTTTTCCCATCTAGCATAGATCTCCTCATTTTTACATCATACCCTTTCCTCATATCTACTGAATATTTACCACAAGGTATTTAACCACAGAGCCTAGGGCTTGTCGATCAGAAGGTTGGCGGTTCAAATTCCCACGATCGGGTGAGCGCCTGTTGTTTTGGTCCCAGCTCCTGCTCACCTAGCAGTTCAAAAGCATGTCAAGTAACAAGTAGATAAATGTAGGTATCGCTCCGGTGGGAAGGTAAACGGTGTTTCCATGCACTGCTCTGGTTTCGCCAGAAGCGGCTTAGTCATGCTGGCCACATGACCCAAAAGCTGTCTGCGGACAAATGTCGGCTCCCTCGGCCTATAGAGCGAGATGAACGCTGCAACCCCAGAGTCGTCCACGACTAGACCTAATGCTCAGGGGTACCTTTACCTTTATTTAGGCTGCAGAGAGGATGTATTTATGCATCATGGCAAAAGGCATTCTGGTTTCCTTGCTAATCATGTCACATGATGCAGTTTTTCATAGACCTTTTAAAGTTCCCTTTCGACAAAGTTGTGATCTATTCTAAGCTGCTTACTTAATTAAAATTAGTAAAAAGGAAAGTAAAATTCAGTGTAAGGCTTTAGAGTTACGATGCATCATAATTAGCTGCAAAATTAATGCTGTTCTTTGCCGGTAAAAAAAAAAGGAGGGGAGGGAGAGAGCTATGGTGTCTATTAAATATAGCTGATTAATTTCAAGTTTGACTAATATATTTAAATATTCTACATAAGGATTGCATGTAATTACTTCCAAGTGAGAATTTGCTTACTGAAAGATCATTATAATGTGATTTCTTGTGAACTTGGTAAATCGCTGTTTGTTTTGTTATCTGATTTATGTCAAATTAATTTCCTCTTCTTCCACATTAATATATACACATTCAGAGCATTAAAAAGGTTCTGCAAATACAAATGCAGCTTTTCCTGTGAAGTTTGTTTTAATTTAGGGTGCATAGTGATAAACACAAAGTTCTGTGCTGGCAAGTGTGGCATAATGTGCAGAAACTGACTTCCATTGCTGGACATTTTTCCATTCTGTCTGTCCTTATGGGTACCGCTGGACAGCATAGAAGGGGAAACCAACATCAAGGACCCAAGGTTGAAGTTTTTAAATGAAGTTTTAAAATATTTTTTTAAAAAAAAACAAATGAAAATTCTGCAGTTAAATTAACGAAATAGAGGCAAATACACAAATATAAAGCTAAGCAATTGTTGTTTGGTCAGTACATTTCTAGATACAATATGGGATCTCATTCTTCTAAGGTTATAGGATATGAACATAAACCACTATGTGGAGGATGCTATTGATGTGGCCTTCTATTTTCAGCTCAAGTAACTTGGAGATATGCAGAAACTGAGAAGAGAAGAATGAGAGAGAAAGAAGATGATAGGATATGAGTTATCCAGATTTTAATTAAAGAATTAAAATGCATCCCTTTCCCTATATAAACCTACCTGGACCCTGAGATCAACATCTAAGGACCTTCTTTGTGTGCCCTTGCTGAAAGATGCTTGGGTGAGTGGCCTTTTCTGTGGTAGCCCCCTCCAGTTGTGAAATGTTCTCTCCTGGACCAACTTTAACATCTTTCTGGTGCAAGGCGGCGACATTAGCATAGTGCCCTGTCTTTTGGTGCCTGTTTGACATTGTTTCTTCTGAATAGAAATGGTGTGGGACACCCCCCCCAAAAAAAGATGTACTGAACAAAAAATATTCACAGATAAAGCAAAAATGCCATATCAATCTTCAAGGGAAAGGCTACATGCCATGTCCTTCAGCAAATGCAACATAAAATTAAAGTTGTCACCATCCATTTAAGGCCAGTGTGGTTTAAACAGTCTCTGTCTGTCTTCTCTGCTGCTTTTCAGATCACATTACCAAGGATCAAGGTAGAATTTTCCCTCTGGTCCCAGGCTGTATTCCCAAAGTATCATTCAACTAGATATTCTGATTTGTCTTTATATTTCAGAGGGGAATGTTGTTTATGCTTTTGGACAGCTTTTGGGACAAACACAGTAGTCTATTTGTATTATTTCCATTGATTAAATGTATTTTTGAATTTATAGTGTATCGTCTGTATTTTTTGTTTTTTTTTTTTTTTACTTTTTTGTTTTGTAAATTGCTCCAGGACTTCCACTGAGAAGCAATTAACAAAGCTAATACAGCAAACTAAACTAACAAATGTTGTGTGGGTGAGCAAGCAGGTCACATATCAGCTTCCAGGGATGTCTCAAAGATCACGGCTAGCACAGTAAACATATTTTTGAGGCTTTTCTTCATAAAACGACATTCAGTTTCTATTCATAACTAGTCTTGAAAAATGCCTTGTTTTATTCCACACAACCCAAAAAGTACTAGCAAAGTCAAAGTAGTATCGAGATTCCCCCCCCCCCCAAGGGATAGGAAATGTGGAGGGTTGAGAAATACAAGTTTATCTAAACCCACTCAACAAAAAGCAGTTAACAATGGATGAAGCAAAACTCAGAGTAACTAGGCCTCAAGACCATACACTGGCTGGTCTGTGATACCTTCTCTTGTTAGACACTGTCTTCTGTGGTGAAGGCTCCCTGGAGCATATATACCGACCTAACTTCTTAGACTATTCATAAATGGGTCATTAAAAACCTATCACTGGTGACAAGGAAATCAGAAAATATTTATTCCCCAAGATACTATTTAAAATCACATGTGGTAACATGTCAGCTCTGTACTCTTAATTGCTTCCTATTCCTAACTCAATTCGAGCTTCAGTTCCCAAAGACCTAAAGGGGTTGGAAAATTGCGGTCTTGTAAGTGCCTTGCGTCCCTCTGCCCTCAGCCAGCTATTTAGATTAATGTATGTGCCTCAGAGTTGTTAGCACAGTTGTTGACAGACCATATCCTCAATGAATTTTCATCAGTGGCAGAAAGTTCCCATGTTATTTGCTTACCTTCACAAGCTAAAATGGAAAAATGTGTGGATATGTGGATATCTATGCATGCAGGATATATATAGAGGGAGGGAGGGAGGAAAAGTCAGTCTACAGTGGGATTTTTCTGCTGCCACTGGAGATATTTCTGCTTCAGATTCCAAATAACGTTTTCCTGAATGAGCAGCTGCAACTAGCAATGGGCTCTAATGAGGTCTCACTTGAAGTCCAGGCTGTTTGCAATTGAGAGTCTTCCTTCAAATTTCTACATCTTGTCTCTTAATCTCCTTCATGCTTATGTATGTCTATCTGTGCACATTAAGAACACTAACTACTTTGTTCTTTCTTCTGCTGTGGATGTGGCAAATCTTCTTTGTTTTCAGAAAACATCTCTGCTGCAGGAAAAAGACAAGTCCACCATTATTTACACTGTACACAATACAGTGAAAGTATATCAGCTTTACCACTGAAATAAGTGTTCACTAAACGTAATCTATTCTACTCAGGAGAGGGACGAGGTTGACAGGTGAACATTTGAGCAATGTGGGATGCACTGAAGAGAAGAACTCAGACATAATGAAATCGGTATCACATTTGCTTTCAAAGATTTACAAGATCTGCTTCTCTGTGGTCTAGAAGCAAGTTGCTGAGAACATTAGTAATAAAAATATTAACAATACTTTATTTATTAATAATTATTAATAAAAATATCAACAATCACCATAACAGCCTATTCTGGACAGGGTTGCATGCCCCTTGAAAAACCAAGCTAGCAATCTCAGGACTGGCATTCAAAATAAAGAAAAGCAACAATTACAGGAAGCAGGAATTTGCTACTTATATGTGCTATGAGAGCTTGGTGTGGATCTTACCTGTGTGAGATATCCACACCCATGCATCATGCTTTCAAGAAGCATGAATGTCTACACTGTGTAATTCAACTCAGCACAAGAAGTGATTCTCAATTAGGCTTGTAACATTGTAAGCCGCTAAGCCTAACAGAGTCCAATCATAATATATTGTGGTCTGCTAGGTGCTTGGCAAACCCACATTTTTTCCTTTTCTCCCAGTCACATTCTGGCTGTTAAAATGAGAAAGTTTATCAAGACACTGAAGGGTGCCATATATGACTGATGAGATGTGTTAGGCTGGGTAGGAAACATGTTTCATAGGCCTATTGTAAGCATTATGACCTTGGTGGAAATTGCTCACCATGAAGAGGTCATTTTTGGCTGTCACACTGTGCCATAGCCCTTAATGATTCCATTTTATGGCCTTTTCTGGTTCCACTTTGGGAGATAGGACCCTTAACTTTAGAAAAGAAAATTCAGATAGGGTGCAGGCTAAGAAAACCATCTAGATTATTTTATATAACTGCCTTGCACTCATCAATCATAATTTACCTCTCTATTTATTTTTGTCATATCTCCAAACTTTTTCATCAATCATTATGCTTTCTTTTAGGGCACTGAACAAAATACTAAAGATATTCAATATCTGGCACTGGAATTAATCTTGGAGTCTTAGTGGAAAACATCTTCCACAATCTATATGAAAGTTAAGGGAAGAATAACCATCTATCTTTCTGTTATTCCTTCAAGTGCTCCCTAGTCTTATGGGCAATAAAGAAAGAGATATTCAGGCTCTCATGACTGGTTCTATGAGCTAATTCTTAGTGTCAGCACAATGGACAGCTCCTCCATTAGCAAACAGGCTGCAACCTGACCCCATCTCTTGCACCAGCAGAAGGACAGACACTAATTCTATAATACCAAAGCTTTTTTCCAGCTCACAGAGTTGTGGACAGTTTCTGGAAGGTTTATGTGGCTTATTTGATTTGATTCTTAAGCACTAGGGCTGTATACCTCAGCCAGACCAATCTGGGGAGCACCCAGTCTTGGCTGGGTGTGGTGGTAATGTTTAATGAGGGTTACTGAAACACCAACATAAACATAGAGTTGTGGAAGAAAGAGATGGTGCCTCTTCTTCCTCCCCTCCTAAATGAGATCAGGAGGGTTCAATCCTGCTGGGTGCTGCTTTGCAAGTGTCTTGCGAGTGCCTCACTCACCAGCTGAGAAGGTGCTTATGAAGGAGCACTCTGCAGCCCACAGGATTGAATCATCCACTCTCCAGCTGGTGAGCAGAAGATTCAATCTTGCTGAAGTATGGTTCTCCAGCATGTTTTCTGTAGGAAACACACAAGCGAATTGGACCCCTGCAACTTTTGCACCCAATACTTCCTTCTCTGACAGCCTTGGATTGTTCGAGGTGGCCTGGCCCATCCTAGAGTAATCTGTGGCTATCTTGACCTGTCTCCCCACAACTCCAGATCCCCACAAATTGGCCCAATTCAGGCACATCATTTACTTCATCACAGCATTTGTCTCTCTGAAATGTATGGAATTTTAGATGGGATGAGATATCATATCATTGTGTGACCCTCTTGCAGGATACCAGGCTCACAGGCCTTTGGCGGCCCTTGGGAGCTGCCATAGGGGACTGAAGAATTTTGTCCCCAGCAGATCAAGTTCCCCAAAGAGCTGTGTTGCTGCAGGGGACTATGCTTTGCAAAGTTGCAGCTGATTTTTTGTGAGACTCTTCCCGCACCTTTTCCCGCGCTGGTCATGGGACCGAGACGGCTCTGGTCGCCCTAACAGATGATCTCCGCAGGCAGCTGGATCGAGGTGGGTCGGGGCTGCTGATTCTTCTAGACCTGTCAGCAGCCTTTGACATGGTCGATCACGAACTCCTGGACCACCGCCTTGCCGACGTGGGGATCCAGGGCACAGTCCTTCAATGGCTGTGCTCGTTTCTCTCTGGTCGGGGACAGAGGGTGGCGCTTGGGGGGGAATTGTCATCGCGCCACTCCTTGGTGTGTGGAGTGCCTCAGGGTGCGATTCTCTCCCCGATGCTTTTTAACATCTTTATGCGCCCCCTCGCCCAGCTTGTCCGGAGTTTTGGGCTGGGTTGCCATCAGTATGCTGATGACACCCAACTCTATCTGTTGATGGATGGCCATCCTGACTCGGCCCCAGACACACTGACCAGATGTCTGGAAGCTGTGGCTGGATGGTTACGTGGGAGCCGGTTGAAGTTAAATCCTTCGAAGACAGAGGTCCTCTGGCTGGGGCGGGACGATATGGGATTGAGGGGGCAACTCCCATCTCTTGCGGGGGTGCAATTAGTGCCAGCACCGTCCGTTAAGAGTTTGGGTGTAATCTTCGATACCTCCCTTTCTATGGAGGCGCAGATTACAGCTATAACAAAGGTGGCATTTTTTCATCTCCGCCAAGCTAAGCAGTTGGCCCCTTATCTCTCTCGCCCTGACCTAGCCACTGTGATCCATGCGACGGTCACCTCCAGACTGGATTATTGTAACTCGCTCTACGTGGGGCTGCCCTTGAGACTGACCCAGAAACTCCAGCGGGTGCAGAATGCCGTGGCGAGACTCCTTATGGGGTCTTCGCTGCGAGATCACATTCATCCGGTACTATACCAGCTGCACTGGCTCCCGGTGGAGTACAGGATCAGGTTTAAGGTGCTGGTTTTAACCTTTAAAGCCCTATACGGCCTAGGACCCTCGTACCTATGGGACCGCCTCTCCTGGTATGCCCCACAGAGAAACCTACGGTCTGCAAATAATAACATCCTCAAGGTCCCAGGCCTCAGAGAGGTTAGGCTGGCCTCAACTAGAGCCAGGGCCTTTTCGGCTGCGGCTCCAACCTGGTGGAATGCTCTGTCACAAGAGACTGGGGCCCTGCGGGACTTGACATCTTTCCGCAGGGCCTGCAAGACAGAGTTGTTCCGCCAGGCCTTTGATCAGGGCGCAGCCTGACTCCCTCCTCTGGCAACCTGCACAGAACTTTGCTTAATTGGTTGCCATCAATTTGATTTAATTAATTTTTATAATGAAATATTTTTAGATTGTGTGATTATTTGATTTTTTGATTATTTGATTGTTGTTAGCCGCCCTGAGCCCGGCTTCGGCTGGGGAGGGCGGGATATAAATAAAATTTATTATTATTATTATTATTCTTACCCATCTACCATAAGCTTGAATTCTAAGCCTGCTAAAGTAAGACGCATGTGACTGAGGCTTCTTAGAATGATGATGGTGTGAATGATAGCAGCATCGATAAACAGAACAAGTCTTTTCTTACAAAGAATGCTTACATAGAGTGGTGTTTGACAGGATAACAATGAACCTGTGGCAGGAGTCATAGGAAAAACATTATAAATTGATGGGGAAATACTAGAAAGCGCTGTTATGATACAATGAGTCAACTGAAATGAATAGGACCATAAGTAAATATGTCAGATAAGACTCTTTCTCAAACCATCAGACTTATTATTTACTGATAAAAAAGACAAAGAGCACTTTCACCTATAATCACCTGAATGACAGAAGGATAAACTTCTAGTGTGGGCCTATATTTGAGGAGTTCAATTTTGGGTGTGCAATCAGTCCATGCCCGGGGGGAAAGAGTGGACTACCCATCAGCCCCAGCCACACCAGCTACTGGAAAACACAGGAGAGGATAGTGCTATTGCATTCAGTTCCCGCTTGTGGGCTTCCCATAGGCATCTTGTTGGCCACTGTCAGAACAGGATTCTAGACTTAGATGGGCCTTGGTCTGATCCAGCAGGGCTTTTTTATATTTATGAACAGACACAGAATATACAAATATTTGATTCATAGATAAGTAGCAATTAGGAATGTGCCTAAAAATGAAATTTGCAATGTTTAGCGGAAGGTGAATGCAATACTTTTGCCTGAATGCAATTTGTTGTGAATGCAATACTTCTTGTTAATGTAAATCCATATACAGGGTGATTCAGAATGAAGTATACAGTTTCTATTTATTCTGAATCACCCTGTACTTTGCCTGCAATCCTATCTATACTGCCCCGGGAAGTAGTCCTATAGAACTCAGGGTAGCGTCTGAGTAAACATGGTAAGTAAGATTGCACTTGTTTTTAATGTCTTCTTTGATCATCCCCTTGTGTTTGAGAAGCTGTTCATGTAAACTGGAACCAACTTTTTGCTGTTAAATATTATTGCTGAATATCAATATTGCTTTTTAAAAATATCACATTTAACAAATAAGAAAGAACACATCTGACAATGAAAGTGAACTGCAGATTTAAAGATTAGTTAACAAGGGAAAACATGGACAGCAAAATTAATACGCATCTGACTGAGAATTTACCATGTTTCCTGCAGGGAAATCAGTTTTGTTATTCTGGAACCTAAACCATAACAAAGAAGCAAGCAGAAATGACAGAAATGAAGCCCAATAAAACAATAGTTGAAGAGTGATCTGGAAAAACTTCACAGAAAAAAGAGACTGCACTTTCTTTAAAGCAAAAGTATTCAAGGGAAATGTTTTGCAGAAAAGCAACATCCAGCCTAGAGCTGTTGGTTACATTCCACTGGAAACCAATGGTCCCATCAAAAACAATAATTATTGTCATTCTTCTCCACACAGAATACCAATGGCACAATAGCTTTCAGAGTAAGCCCTGTCAGCTACAATTGATTTAATAGGAACAATACCAATAAAAGCCATTACATCCACATCACTTCTCTAGGTGACAGTCTCCAGAGAAAACCGACAGGGTTTAAGCTGATAAATATTTTAAAATCTTGATGCCAGCATTCTTAAACTTCTCAAGCAACAATATCAAGGACTGTGGAGTGATGCTTCATACATCAGATACCAGCATATCATTACAAAGAGCCCTTTGAGAGATAATGTGTCTTAATTTAAGAGACACAGAATGGGGGGGGGGGGGCGGGAAACCTGTCACAGTCTTCAATTTGTCTGAGATTCAGACATTGGTAGAAAGTTCTTAAGATGCCATTAAAAACAAATAACATTGAGTTCTTGGGATACAGTGGTTGCAGTAGAGATATGTGTTTCAGTCCTTTGCTACTCCATGTGAGAGGAACCCAGGTCACTGGCGGAGGAAGAGGAGTGTGGGGGTAGCACACCGCCCCCAGCAGCATGATCCCGGTGGGGTGCCAGCCCCGCCCCCGCCTGCTCTCTGCCCCCTGGTGCTGGAGCATGAAGCACCGCCACTGACCCAGGTGATGACATCTCACCTGAGGCAAAAGGACAACTTGGTGCCCTCCCCTCCCATTTCACATACAGAAGCCAAATGACTGGCAGCTGGATATTATTTCATTACAGGCAATGCAACATGATCCTTGCAAATGACTGCAGACTTTGAGGAGCCCACATTCCAAAGTGAACTCCTCCGATATACAGGCCCTGAATCGATTTGTGGATCAGAAGTGGCATACATCAGAACCTTCACCTCATGCAGATTCTACAAGGTGGATTGAGATCTGCATTTGTACCTTTTCCTCCTTTCTTATATGGGTTAAAGCTGCATGGAGTGGTTAGGGAAGACATGGAAAGCCCACACATGTAAGGAAAGCAATAGCTGCCCCCATCTCTCCTCACTGCCTACCACTTGCAATGTCTCTGGAAGGTCCAGCACATCAATATGTACTTTTGCTCCAAGGGGCATATTTGGCAGGATTTTCCAAGTCGCTCCTGCACTTTCTAGCTGCCTCATATGGCTCTAACCTGTAAAAGATGTTGGAATGAATGAAACCCCTCTGACCACCTTGTCAAATGTAATATTTCCACTCAAGTGTGTGAAATAGGACAGAACTGGCTATCTGTTGGTCACATGAGAAACTGACACTGACTGAATATGTGCTCCCCTAAATGCCACCACCTGGATCTGAGGGCAGCAGGCTAGCTTAGAAAGCACTGGCCAGGCTGTGCATCACACAAAACACTATCCTCAAATGCAGTGGTTTTCAACCAGTGTGCTGTGGCACCCTGCGGGCAACACTGGCCTCTGTCCCTCTTTCCTTCCCTCGCCCCTTTGACGCCTTCTTGTGTCTCAGACTCCAGGGGCAGCAGCGGCTGCCCAGAGGACTCCCAAGAAAAGGGGGGGGGGAGAGAGAGGAGGCTGAGGGAATTTTCCACAAGGGACGAGTGTTTGAAAAAGGGTGAGGGACTGCTGGCTCTGTTGGCAAGGGGTGACATAACTGGGCTCCTGAGCCCCACAGGGGATGCCGCAGAAAGAATGTAGTTGGTTAAGGGAGCCATAGACCCAAAAAAGTTGAAAACCTCTGCTCTAATGCAATGTTGTGGCAAACAGTGCAAGTGTGTGCCATGTGAGGAAAAGCAACATATATACACATGGTGCCTGCTTGATTGATTGGGTGTATTTCCCAGGAGCGCTAAAAGTTTTTTTCTATACATATGATAGAAATGTACAGGAAAATGGCCACAATCAAAGGTACATTTTGCTGCTCCTAAGCTCTTGGCAGTCTACTTATTTATGTATTTATGAAAAAGTCATGTGCCTTGCTCAGAGTGGTTTGCAAGAAAATAAAATTTAACTTGAGAAAACAACAACCTCACAGTAAGTTAAACCTTCAAATACAATACTTAAGCTCAATGTTGCTCAAGGGCACATAACTGTGCTGGACTCTGGCCAATGAATCTAAAGCATGTTGATATACAGAATTAAAAATAAACAAACCCTGGAAAATGACAAGAACAATATTGGCCCATAAAGATATCCTGCCAAAGTTTTGGACAGCTGCTATTAAATAACCAATTACACGATGATTAATGCACTAAAATGGATGTTTAATTATAAAGGTCTTCTATGTGCTTTATCTTATGGTCTCCTCTAATTATCCCCTTTTAATTTTTATGTGCAGAGCAGGGGAACGCTTCATCTCAAGGTAAGGAAGCGGTGAATAATCATAGCCATCTTTCATCTGAGAAAGTGAATCATCTTGGAGTTCTTTGTTCTTTTTTTGGGTGTTTTTGATTGACATAATGATGCAGCTAAAGATCTGCACTTTTTAAATAAACGTGTCAATTGTTAAGGCAAAACATCTTTTCTGTTGTCTTCAGTGACAACAGAGAAAGTATTTCATGATCCAAGGTGGTGCGTGTGTGCATGTTTGTTAGGATACATAAGCAGCAACCTGAGTCCAGACTTCAATGAGAAGAGAGCTGGCCAGCTCTGTCAGACCACTGGCACCAGAGGCAGAGGTGTTGGAGACCAATCCAGGACCCAGCATTATGATTTGGCTTCTCCAGAACTGTATGTCAGCAAATATCTCCAAGCTCAGGCTCAGATAACTATGAAATACATGCTTCAAAGGAGAGGACATATTTGAATGTCCCCAGCTTCTTATCCAATCTGGATCATAATCTGAGCTAGAAATGAATTACTGGTTTCTGTCTCATCCCCCAAATCCTCATAATAAGCACCCCAAAAACCTTTCCCTTTCCCTTACATGGTAGTAGTAGTGTGTGTGTGAACATAGTGGTGGATGGAGAAGACACCACCCCTTTTAGTTTAGTTTTTGTTAACCTTATTATCAGGTTGGATGAAACAAGTGGTGCCTTATTAGGTAGTCATTCAAATGTGGCATGTTTGCTTTTTGCTGCCCAGAATGAAAATCTGGGTAGCAACATTTTTGAGTGTTCTAAAGTTGATTAACACCATTTGCTGTGAGAGACTGAGACAGTATAAAGAGCCTACCTGGAAAGTTGATAGGGAGGGAGTGGTTATGTTGCTGTAGAGCAGGCACCCCCAAACTTGGCCCTCCAGCTATTTTGGGACTACAATTCCCATCATCCCTGACCACTGGTTCTGTTAGCTAGGGATGATGGGAGTTGTAGTCCCAAAACATCTGGAGGACCGAGTTTGGGAATGCCTGCTGTAGAGTGACTAGATGGAGGTGTAAATTATGCTTAATGCTACCAGAGACTTTTTGTGGAGAAGAACTGTGTGTATGTGACTTCTATTTCATTTATTTTGTCCAGTCATTAATAATCTTTATATAAGTAACTTTTATTGTCTTTATTGCATTTGATTTTTATGTGCAATGTTTTCCTTTTAAAATGTTTAACAGCATATTGCTTTTCTGTTAATGACGTTGCTTTAAATGTCAATCATTATTGTATTTGTACCTGATTTTTGTTTGTAGCATTGGATAGATTGCAACGTTCTGCTTGAGATTCCTTTGGCAAGGGGAAACAGTTTAGAAATGATGTAAATAAATGAGTGAGATTTGCTGTTCTAATACTTTTTTCACCTGCCCTGTTGAAGTGGACACCCTTTCAGCACCTGGTTATCATGGACTGGCTGGATGCAGAGGAGTGGTGGGAGGCACCAGCTGAAGACCCCCCCCCCAAAGGAAGAAGGCTCAGAGCCTGGGGATTGGTGGTGGGATGACAATGAGTGGTCAGAGAGAGAAGGAGGAGAAGACTGGGAGGAGGAGGCATTGGAAGCTGAAGAGGTATCAGGGCTTAGTGAGCGGGTAGAGGCTGTGGCAGAGGGCAGTCCAGACTCAGAGGCAAGAGAGGAGGTGTGCCAGGAGACAGTGATGAGGCAGGTTGCTGAAGAATCCAGGGAGTCTCCCCCTCCTGCTGTGACCAGCTCCCCCTGGTCTCCCAGAACACACATAGAAATGAAGAGGGCAGAGCAATGAGAGGCAAGAGGATGAGGCCTTAGGTACTGGTGAAAGAACTGGGGGAGGAGCCTTAGAGAGATGTGGGAAGCTGGGGACCTTCAGTCCTCGCAACTGGGACAAGTCCTACTGCAAAGAGTTGCTGTGATCATAGCACTGTTTTAGTTTCTTTGAACGAAGAGTTAACTTCACTGACACCAGTGTTTTTTTATTGCTGATCTACTCCTGACTCCGGCTCCTGACACTGGTGCTCTCCAGACATCCAACTGTAACTGCCAACCATTGATCATGCCGGCCGGGATTGATGGCATATGTATTTATTTACTTATTATTCCCATACATATGCCCCCTTTCCATGCAGCAGCTCACAACCCAGCAACAAAAATGCAAATCAATATGTCATTACAATAACAATCAAATACTAAATCATTTTGAGAGATAATATGACAATCCCACAAATAACTCAGTGTGGCTTGACACATCCAGAGGGCACCAGGCTGCTGAAGGCTGATCTATGGTATATGAGACAAGACGCTGAGTGTTACTGTTGGAAAATGATAACTTAGTGCCACCAGTTGTTGTTTTTCCCATTCACAAATCACATCTTTTCCCGGCCCACAAGAGCCTTTCACAATTTTTCATGTGTATCTTCATGTGTTTTCAGGTGTGACTCATTTATCTTGCTCGTTGCAGCAGGATTGAACCTGTTTTAAAATGGTGGGTGAATAGCCTCCTAAGCATTTATAAACTGCCGCGAGTACAAATCCTCTTCAAGGGTAAACCAGATTATAAAACTGAAAGCATGAAGATGCTTCGTCCCATTGCCTAAGCCAAGAACTCCAACCTCAGATGCCAATTGCTTCGACAAGCAAAGAGATAAATAAATTCTCTGCTACAGACCTTCTGCCTGACAAAGAAGGTTTTACAAGAGTGTAAAGAACCTGCAAAAAAGGGTATATTTTGCAAATGTTTTGTGGGTGGCTTTATTTGGCATGGACAAAGTCTGGCAATTCAAAAAGACCTGACGAAAGTTGATGTAACACAGCTGAGAATTTTGGATCAAGAACGTAATATGATTTCTCTCTGGTGTTCAGGTATTAAGTGTGAATTATAGCAAGTAATTATCCCTGTCACCTTGCCTGGAGCAGCGATGTTTACCACCACCCACTTCTGAACCTACTGGAAATATGCTGTGTTAGAGATTAGCATGATTTCAATTTACAGTGAAGCGGAGAGTGGAAATGCTCCATATAAAATCATAGACAGATGAACACGCATGACAGCACAGGAAGGTGGCTATGCTGCCTAAGGAGCACCTTATGTACAAACATGGTTGAATGATTGATTCCACTTATATCTCAACTTTCTGCTGATGCTTCCCAGGTGGATTACAGTTTTAAAACACTAAACCAAATTAAAATATGGAGCGGAGCTGGGGAACCTTCGGCTCTCCAGATGTTGTTGGACTACAGCTTCCATCATCCCTACCCATTGGGTGTGCCAGCTGGGTCTGATGGGAATTGGAGTCTAGCAACAACAAAGATTCCCCAGCCCTGATACTGAGCAACAGAGCCCACTTAGGCTGCTGGATGACTCAAGGCACCATGGCCTGGACTTACTTTGTTTAAATTGGTTGCACCTGCTGAATGTAGGCTTGTATTGCAGAAATATTGCATCCCCCCCCCCCCCAAACACCATAATTTATAGGTTTTTTGTGAGCATTTTTTCAGCATCATTGAATCTGCGGTTTGGCAACAGCTACGTTTACACCTGTGCTCTTGATTAATGAAAAATTTAATAGGTGATTAAAATTAGATATCGCTAGGTTATATCATGGCTGATAACCACTGCTGCTGTATGTATATGTGTGTAAAACCGTTTTTCCATTATTCTTTTCATCTCGGCTCTGTTCAGTACTAAAAAAGACACTGACCCAACATTGAGAAATGTTTAGAATATATGGTATTCACACTGCATACAACACCAATGGTGAGAATGGTATTGTAAATGGATGGCACATTATGGTTTTGTTTTTTTTAAGGCCTGAGGAATATGGTTTTTGCAAACTTCAGTTCAAATTGACCTGATCTGCACCTCCAGGATAAACCTGTGCATTGCAATTTAGTTAGCTTTTGCACCTCGTGAATATTCCATTGTAGTTTTCACCTGACTAAGCACATCAACAGGCTTTCATAAATGTGTATTTTTAGAGAAACTATTTTTTAAATGCATATCTCAAAGGGAAATGCATTTTACAACATGTGTTTTGAAAACAAATACTTTTAAGCTTCAATCCTAAACTCAATTACCTTGGAGTAAGGCTCATTGCACTCATTGGGGCTTACATTTGAATAGATAGCTTGCACTCTTAAAATATATATTTAAATGCACATTTTTGAGCAAATTTAATGGGCTTTTGAATGAATAATGCAAAAGGAACACAGATTGAAAATAGACTGATTAGTCCACCCCAATGTCTCCTTTGAGGTGCCTCAGCCCTCAATATTATATAGGACCTAACTAGTTTACCTTTTAGAACATGGCTGAAAGTGAATAGGATTTGATCCTATTTTGTGCTCTGATTCCTAAGCAAAGCAATTTTTGGTGTCTTAAGAATGAATGTAGCCACACTTCGCTCCTTGATGCCACATTCTTAATCCTACCAATCTTCCATGACTCAGTCACCTCAGAGGCTTCATACTGCTGGTTTTTGCAATCTCTGCTTTAGTGGTATGAACAAAATCTGAGGATATTCATGTGGGTTTTTTTCTTGCAAAGAAATTCATAGAGGCCTAAGAAGGAATGCAATAGCACCTGACAAATGTGTCCTCTCTCACTCTCACTCTCAGTCTCAGTCTCACTCTGTGTGTGTGTGTGTGTGTGTGTGTGTGAGAGAGAGAGAGAGAGAGAGAGAGAGGAGCCATTTACCTGCTGTTTTAATAGTTTACTTCAGAAACAGAAGTACTTGACCTGGTGACTGTTAATTTATTTCTTGGCTGTAAATAAGGATTAATCTTCAGAACTACAGATCAAGGTATGTTTGTGTATTTTTCTTCAGGGATGCGGAAGACTTTTCCATGGTTTGCGTTCTTAAACGAGCTAACCTAATTTGCACCTCCCTGACTAATATACAGATGGCAACATAATTATCCATCAGGTTTTGCACTTCCCTAAATTTTGTGTTACAGCTTATGATTTAACAAAAACTAACATGCAGGAAAATTGCCTTTTTATTATAAAATGGGTTGGAAATGAATACATTGAGATAAAATACATATTTAAATGTGTGCTTTGTGATAGAATACATCAGGATAGCCAATGTGTTCTCCTTTAGACATTGTTGCCCTACAGTTCCCAAAATCCCTGGCCACTGGTCATGGTCCCACACTGGTCATGTGTTCCCTCAGAAATCTTGTGATAATGTTAGTGGAAATTACATTTTTGCTTATTTAATTTGAATCCTGACATAGATTGGATTTCAGGCAGAGGTAAGTGTTTTGTCCAATTCTTCCATGGATATACCATATAATGGTAAAAGGACGTGGGTTGTGCTGTGGTATAAACCACTGAGCTTCTTGGGCTTGCTGATCAGAAGGTCAGCAGTTTGAATCCCTGTGATGGAACTCCCATTGCTCTGTCCCAGCTTCTGCCAACCTAGCAGTTCTAAAGCATACTAGTGCAAGTAGATAAATAGGTACTGTTGTGGTGGGAAGGTAAACGGCGTTTCCGTGCACTCTGGCTTCCGTCATGGTGTTCCATTGCACCAGAAGCGGTTTAGTCCTGCTGGCCAAATGACCTCAAAAGCTGTCTGTGGACAAACGTCTGCTCCCTTGCCTGAAGCGAGATGAGCACCGCACCTCGTAGTCCCCTTTGACTGGACTCAACCGTCCAGGGGTCATTTACCTTTACCTTTACCTTTTATACCACATAATAAGATGCAATCTATAAAGAGGGCATGATTCCTTTCACATATCTGAGAAGATCCATCATTTTCCTTTAATACATCATGGGAGTGCTTATGTATCCAAACTGCAAGTGTTGAAAACTACAGCCTTTGTTGGTAAGGGGGAAGCATATACTAGATCAGGGGAAATACTTGGTATCTTCTTTCAGATTTGGATAGGTAGGCAGCATAGGAGCCAACTCCTAGGGGCTGAAGGGACCTAATCAAATATTTGAGGAGGCTCCCCCTGAAAAGTTGATAAGCAATGCCATTCAAATGGTGTGCATTATGCAAGCAGGGCTTACCTGCCCCCCAATAAAATATTTGATTCAAGTTGGCAGCAAAGTAGATCTTGATAATTTTTAAGGATATGAAACTGTATTTACCATGCATGAAAGAAAACCAGAAAAACTCCTGATAAGCCATTTGATTCTCCTCAGATCCTGGGGAAAATGTAAGATTTTATACACAGACCTAAGCTCTCCAAAACACAGAGTCCTTCAAACTTCTTCTTGTTACTGTTTCAGCTTTCATGAGTCCTGATGTGGGGACAGCTTGACCCTTTCCCTCTTTTGGAATGGAACAACAATCCTATTTCAAATGAAATGGAGTAGTGGCATAGGACACATTGCTTAGCTGTACACCCTTCACATGAAACTGAACAGGGTCCAATGGATTTCAATGCTCTAGCAAAGAAGGATGCTCAGGCCAGTGTGTATGTCTTGAATGTAGAAGATCTAAGGTGCAACCCCTAGCACCTCCAGTTAAAAGATACAGGATCAAGTGATGTGCAAGGCTTCTTTCTCAGACCTGGAATAACCACTGCCAATCAGAGTAGATGATACTGGGCTGGATGAACAAATACTATGAGCTGGTATGAGGCAGCTTCCTAACAGAAGGAACGGAAGGTGCTTCGATTTGGCCAGCCTGTGTCAATTATATTATTGTTTAAAGCAAGCAGAATTTAAACATGGATATCTTTTTCCCCTTTGAGAGATGCTACACAATAGAGAACTGCCCATTAATGCTAGAGCAGCGCTATCTACAGTAGGCAGTAAAAGGAAACCTTTTAAGAGGTCTCGAACAAATGTCCTTACATGCTTTATCCCTTTGTATTCTCACTCAATGTACAGCCATTAGTTCACACACTGCAGGTAACAAATAGAAATTTTGAGGGCTATTGAACACTTTGTGTTTTCACAGTACCTCCGTGCAAAGTTATTTAGCACTTGTGTTTCTATAATTGAGATGCATTGGGGAAAATCCATTGCTCAATGGCCCCTAAAATTCAAACTTCCCCCAGCACCGCTTGTACATTGGGATGCAATATAGCACACGTAAGAAGGATGACTGGCTCACAAAGGTTTACATTATATCTGGATTTCTTTCTTTAGAATCACAGGCTGGGTTATTTTCTTTCCCCCTGCTCGTGGAAGATTCAAATCACATCTCTTAAAGGGGCCAAAAACAACTACATAAATACAGACTTTATCTAGATTCTCAAGCTTTGAGTTATTGGGGTCTTTTAAAAAGAAAATAAGTTCTGTTGCACAAATAGAGTATTCTCAGTCTTATCACACATACCAGCAAGACAGCAATCTTTGCTCTTCTCACTACAGTTTTTTTTATTATTATAAAAATATGTGTATACATTAAGGTTTCAAAAACAACAACGTACAAACAAGACAAACAAAAAAAACAAAAAAACTATGACTGTGCACAGCATATTATTGGAGTTAGAATAAAATAAACAGATGCTTTGGGGATATCACAATAAAACAGATTCAGCAAATGGGCATTCTGAAAGTAAGAGTCACATATCGATATGGTAGTCTTGCAGCATACGGACATGGCTTTCATGACTAGCAGGGAATGGAAGGCTTTTCATAAAAGGCCATGGGGGTGTTTTACATATGATTAACTTGATAGAAAAGAGTTTTGGAAGAGGATATTAATCATATTGGAAACCCCACTGAAATAAGTATGAGGTTCTGTGTTGTGTTTGGTTTTTTAGATCATGTTGCTACTGCTGCTACTATTGACATTGTGCTCCTGTGCAGTAGCCTTGGGTCTTCTTCAGAGCATCCAACACTTTCCCTGACAGAGTTGTTACCAAATGTCACCCAAAGGGAAATGCCAAGGCTATTGAGACTGTTCTGCTTGATAAAACAGCTGAGGGATTTTGAAGTATTCAAGCAGAACAAAGCATGGCAGCTCTTAGGATAATGAGGAACTGTAAGGAAAGCAACAACCATAAGAAAAGGGGCTTTGATAAGGTTGGTGACATTTCTTAGAGGGGCTCCATAGATCTCTAGATTCGATGTTCATATTGTAGGGAGAAAAAGCACAGGCCATGCCCACTCAGAAGGTGGAAGAGTGAATGTGCATAGAGGGGATGATTCCTGAAGAAGTGGGCTCCAGTCCATGAATTTGCTAATCTTTTATGCATTCATTCATTTACACTATTTACATAACCACTTAATTACCAGAGTTTCTAAGCTGTGTACATAATAATAATAAAAACAGCACACAGTGGATAAGATCAGTTAACAGAAAACTCCCTTGAAATGCTGGCTGAAATAGACAGGTCTTTATCAAATGCCTGAAGTTCAACAGGGAGGGAGCCTGTCTAATCCCAGCTGAAAGAGAAGTCTATAGAATCAGGGCTACAAAATGCATGGCTTCTGGCTGAAGTAAGCCATGCATCTCAGCCATTGGGAACCACTAAACAAAGACCCTTTAAATGCCACACTTTGTTGTTTTTGCTGCAGCAGTCTAATACGGCTGCCCACTTGGAAACTGTTATACGGCCCAAAGGATGCTATTTCTAATTCTGGTTTCATGGCCAAGGTATTTTTGCAGACAGTCTGTCAGCAGATGTGAATTCGGCCTCCATTTGATTGCACTCCCATTCCAGTCAGAAGTGAACCGTCAAGCAGCCAAATTTGTAGATGACACCCAATTACTGAGGATGGTGAAATCCCAGTCAAATTATGAGGCACTCCACAAGGACTGCTCAAAATTGAGTGGAAGAACAGCAGATGAGACTCAATTTAAGTAAGTGAGAAAAGGGATGCATGTTGGGAAAACACACTAATAGGGCCCACATTGACTGTGATTATCACCCAGGAAAGAGATGCTGGCCTTACAACAGAAAACACTTTGAGAACATCAGCTCAGTCTGATGTAGTTGGCTGTGGGGTGGAGTAGGGAGAGAAGCAGTTTCAATCATAGGAAATGTTGCAAAGGAAACAAATTGTGTATACACACAGTTTGACTCTACCTGCTAGCTTGTGTGACTTATGGCTATGTCATACCCTCCAGCATTTCTCTGATGAAAATAGAGACGTTCTATTCTATAATGATGATAATGATAATGATAATGATAATGATAATGATAATGATAATTTCATTGTATTAAACATTAAAAAACTTCCCTATGCAGGGCTGCCGTCAGATGGCTCAGGGGTTAGATAACCCCATACCTTCCAACATTTCTCCTATGAAAATAGGGACATCCTAGGGAAAAGCGGGACGTTCCAGGATCAAATAAGAAACCAGGACAGCTTTGTAAATCCAGGACTCTCCCTGGAAAATAGGGACACTTGGAGGGTCTGTTATGCTGTTTCTCCAGCAGAAGATTCTATTTACACAACCCAGAAAGTTATACAAAAGGGATGAACCGGGGCCAAAAACAGACAAGGATGAATGATAGAAGTATGTGAGTGTGTGGATAAACTAGCCTATCATACAAACATAAAATTAACATTCATTCCTTTGTCCACATCTAACTCTGGCCCTACCCACCAATGGCAACTGGCCCAGGAATATCCTCAAGAAAGAATGTGGCCCTGAGGCTGAGGAAGATGCATGACCCCTGCTCTGAAATTAGAGTTCGAAAGTTGGGTGATTCACAAGCCCCCTATCTGCCCTGTGGCCCTAATCCAGGCTCCAAATCAGGTCAGCCTGACCTGGACCAACCTGGGGACAAACCAACCAGCCCTGGATCTGGTCCCAAATTAGTTAGGGGGTAGGGCAAATGTTCAATTAAGCCCTACCTAATTAAGCAGACAAGCCGCTTGCATACAAGAACCCTGCACCAATCCAGATTGCTGCCTCCTCAACACAACAGCTGTGGTGTGGCACCATCAACCCTGTGTGGTGCTCCCTTGCAGGTGGTTAGTCTGCAGCCGCTCGCCAGAGTAGGTATCAGCTTTTTTTCTTTTTGCAGGATTTCCCCGCCTGCCTCTCCTTCCTGTCTGATGCCATCTCCCCTGACAGCCATCGATTGCTCTGGGATATAACAATCCATGGCTGCCTGTACCCAACTCATCTGATGTCCATGTCTCTCCAAATATGCCTGATTTGGCTTGGGACCTGGCCAAATCTAGAACACAGCCCTAGTTATTAATTTGAAGTGGTTTATATCTGGTTGTGGGGCAGTTCACACTGTCAATTTCCATGTCATCTCTCTCAAGCAGATGGAAGATATCAGCCTTCAGGCCTGTCAGTTTTCTGTCTCTGGAAAGAGAAGGGGTGGTGGAGATTTCAGGTTCCAGAATTAATTGTATGGCGGCTTAGAAATAACATTTGACTTAGGTGATTAAAAGATCTATGAAAAGAGAAGAAAAAAGAATTTATATATATATATAGAGAGAGAGAGAGAGAAACAAAAAAATACAAAGAGGATTAAAGAGGATAATAAGGTAGAGCCTGAAAAGCTGGTTAAAGCCAAAAGTGTCAGTGAAGATATTACTTTGTCACAGAGTGAAATAATAAAAGATTTAAAATATATAACTAGCGTTATCAAGAGAAGAACATGTGAAAATGGGAATATATACCGTACTTTTCCATGTATAAGACAATGTTTTCTTCTTATAAAATAATGTTAAGCATTTGGGGTCGTCCTATGCACGGATAGTGCAGAGGGAGGACAGGTGATTTGAAAGCAGACATTTCAACATTAAAAATGTTTTACCCATTAGTTACCATGAATCATTTCTATCATCCACAACCTCTGACCAAAGGGGCTGGGGCTGAAGGGAAACTGGAGTCCATGAGTATGTGAGCAGAAGGACCTAGAATAACCAGTCATCCTTTATGGGACAGTTTGTGTAGCTTGTCAGATAATGCCCCTCACCAGCCCTGATTTCTTTGAAAACTGAGTTGAGCTTGGTGGCAACTTTCAATTTCAGGTTTTAATCCTGACTTTTAAGAAAGCAAACTTACCAATTTATTGTTTTCTCAAGACTAGTTGGTGACTTAAATATTATCTTGCTCCTTTCCAGCTCTGTAAAACCTTCATTTGGTATGGGTTGTTTCTTTTACATTTCTCACAATAATAGGATTTTCATAATACATGGAAGCTATCAGCTTAATTCCTAAACACATTTGGTAATGAGTGAGTACCGCTGAAATCAATAACACTTTTCATGAATAAATACACTTAAGCGCACAGCCATTACCTGTGGAACTGGACAGATGAACAAGTTAAATTGATGGACAACAAATTGCTCCTACATTTGAGCATTTTATATGCACTTCCTTGGGGAATGGCATATGGTATAAAATTAATGAGGCAGAAGAAGAGTCTCCAACAATTTCAACATATCTTTCTTTTAATATTATAATTAGCAAACAAAAGCATGACTTTCCCAATGTTTTCTTTCTTTACAATGTGATTTTGCTCTTATTTTATAGTGGTACAAAGGTTTCATGGGGTCTTAATGTCAATTATTAACTTTCAGGATGAATTTGAAAGCATTGATGTTTTCCCCAGCATTCATGGTTGCAAAATAGTGACCCTGGCAACCCTGAGATCACTAGATGAAAGAATGTTTTTAATTGTAACTGCTTTTAGAACAGTTTCAACTGAAACAGCTGTATTATCCTGTCATTATATATTTATCTACTTATTTTAAAACGTACCCATAAATATAATGGAAACCTTGAGTTTATATAAAAACAGTACCTGTGCATCAGTACATTTTAAAAATATTAATAACTTTTAAAAAAAGATGAGAAAGAGCACCCTGACTGTATATCACAAATAGAACTCATCAAAAAGTTGACACTGTCTGATTTTCTAGGATCACATTCCCTTCCCTCTCTGCCCACCTCTATCACACTCTTCCCCATTCAGGTGGGATCCCTGGTCTTTGTGGGAACCTTTTCAGGAGGCTTCACGATTGGTGGCCTGGAAGAGGCAGGAAAGGACAACATTGTGTGCTTGTTCCTCTGGATCCAACCCACTGAATTTTTACCACCAGCAGCTGGAAGGGCAGAACTGTTTCCCTAACCTCCCACCACTGCCATTCCTACTGGGACAGTGAGGGGAGGAACAAGAAATTGGCATGGTTTGGGCACATAGGCAGGAGTGGCAGATTGGCTCCACCAGTGTGTTTGCATCGCACGGACCACCTTGCCCTCCTTGGACAGCAAAGTGATGGGAGTCAGGTAAGTAGACCCTTCCCACCAACTGTTTTTTTACTGCCAGGGCAAGATACAGGAGGTGCCTATGAGATTTTCTGTCTCAGGTGCCAAAATAGTGTGGCTGGCCTTGGGTACTCTGCACCTTGACTGGCACCATTTTCTGCTCTTTCTCAGGCATAAATACATTTTGGGACAGCTCTGATTAGACTATCTGATAATCTGGTGCCACGGATAACACTGTCTTGTTCAGCAAGGGGCATATGAGCTTGCCTAAATTTTCTTGTAGCTATGTGAGGAATATGTGAGTTTCAGCAGGCTTCTTCTTCTTCTTCTCCTGTAGAAACTGAAAAAGATTGTGACAGAAATTCAGCAGCAGGGGCTGCAATTCTTGTGCTGCTGTCTTCAAAAATGGCTCCTCAGTGATCCCATAGCATACGTCTTCAAAACCACTTCTTTAAGGACAGCAGAAGCAGAGTATCTCTGGCAGTAGATGATTTCATCTTGCCCTCCGGGTAATTCAGGTGTTTTACTTCAAAACGGCTGCCCAGCTGTTACGGAAAGTTAGTTTGAAGTGGGATGCTTTGAAAGTTCACTTTTAAGCAGTTGGCTCATGCCAGCCGATTGTTTAACTGAGCTCCCTGGGAAGAACCGGGAAGCCTGTTTCAAGTTCGGGGGTGGTGGTAGTTTGTACTTGTTTCAACAAAAAATCTTTATGTTGGGAGGAAGAAACTGTACCCCCCTCAGACCTACATCTGTTAACATAGGAAGCTGCCTTATACTGTGTTGGACTATTGGTTCAGCTACCTCAATACTGTGTACATGGACTGGCAGCAGTGCCCAAGGGTTTCAGTCAGAGAGTCTCTCTCTCAGCCCTACCTGGAGATGACAGGGATTGAACCTGGGACCTTCTGGATGCAAGGCAGATTCTCTACTGCTGAGCTGTGGTGATTCTCATGCATGTTAAGGGCTTCTTGACTATCTATTTCTGAATGTACAGTGAGGGGAAAGGTTGTAGGGTCAAGAAGAGCTCCCTCTTCCTTTGGTGTCACAGTGACTGAGTCCTTCCCACAAAGTTACCTGTGTGATCTCTACCCATCTGGAAGATGAAGGAATTTGTTGCAAAGAGTGGCTGAAGAAAGTGAGTCATGAGAGAAGAACTGACAGAGGTTAGTGAGAAAAACAAAAAGCCAGATTTAAAAGCTTCCTGTTGCCTTTTGAAAAACAGAGAAAAAGAGACTATTTGCCCAATTTACTCATAGGATGGTTGGCTGGAGTTAAATGCTGCCAAAGGAAAGGTTCATAATTTTCAAGTGGTACTTCAAAAAACTATTGATTCATATTCACTGAGTTGTTAATTTCCATTAAATGTATCATTTTGATAGAAGCCTATTTGTCTATTGCTGCTATTTCTGTTTAATAAAGGATTTGTGTGTTGTTACTCAATCCCACGTGAGTGCGTCTGTAAACACACCTTTACCGAAAAAGAAAATAAATTGATTTATTTTGGCTTAGCATTCATGTGGAGTATACGTGGAGCTAAACTATTTTAAGTCATGAAAATGTTGATTCCTTGTGTTAGAAAGTCACCATCTTTCAGGCTGCACCATCATTTCCACCATTATTCACTATTCATAATGTGTCTATTGGTATACAGGAAACTATACATGGCTCTGACTGCTAGTGTACAATCAAATAGGGTTGCAAAGTAGTTTCATCATTTATGCCAGACATGAAAATGAATTTCACATACATTGAAGAAGCCATAAAGAAAATGTCATTTCCTTTCTTCTTGCCCTCCTTCTCTCTCTTTGGCTTCTCTTTTGCCACAACATATATTAATATTTTGGATTTGATATCCCGCTTTATCACTACCCGAAGGAGTCTCAAAGCGGCTAACATTCTCCTTTCCCTTCCTTCCCCACAACAAACACTCTGTGAGGTGAGTGGGGCTGAGAGACTTCAAAGAAGTGTGACTAGCCCAAGGTCACCCAGCAGCTGCATGTGGAGGAGCGGAGACGTGAACCCAGTTCCCCAGACTACGAGACTACCGCTCTTAACCACTACACCACACTGGCTCTCTTGCCCCTTTATTGTTGCCCCTTTATTGTTGTTGTTTATTGGCCCCTTTATTGTTTATTTATTTATTGTTTATTTATTTGCCCCTTTATTGTTGTTGTTATTCCTTTGTTCATTGACAAGTCTCCAGAGACCATCTAGGCTCAATATGATTCCTGCCAAAGGCACAGTACCTTAGTGTGGGGTTGTCTCAGGTGCAAAATGGACTACAACTCCCATCATCCCTAGCTAACAGGACCAGTGGTCAGGAATGATGGGAATTGTAGTCCCAAAACATCTGGAGGGCCGAGTTTGGGGATGCCTGGTGTTGGTGATTCAAAAGAGTTATTATTACAGCAATTGCGCTATCCCTATTTGCTTGAACAGCTCACATGTGCTGCCTGTTTGTGAGCTGGGAGCAAGGCAGTCCTGACTAGCCCCACTCCAGCACCATGCAAAGCAACTAGTACCATCCCTTGGCATCCATTAGTCATTTTTATTTTATTTTATTTCAGGGAGGGAACCTTCATGTGAACAGCAAAATGCACAAAGGCTGCCTTTCTGAGGATGTTTGCACTGTATGCGCAGATGCCAGGGCACATGTGATGTCAAAGGAAGTTCAGGTCAGGTGCAGCCTTGCTCACAAGTTGAAAGAGTGGTTTGAGTCCATGGGGATTCTGTGCAAGTGGTATCCAAGCTTGTTGTTCGAAGATAATTGCAGCCTTTCAGTTTCCTGTCTCTTGCTCTTTTCCCACAATGGCTGCTGCTCTGGAATGTACTATGAATGTACTGGGTGTTTGTGTGTGTGTGTGTGTGTGTGTGTGTGTGTGTGTGTAGGCTTCGTTGGGGGTATATATTGGCTCCCCTTATTCATGGCTAGTGTTGGGGGCATCATCAACACGTTGCTCTCTGATTGGTTTGTGCCACTGCTGAGGTAGTGGATAGCAGAGTTGCCATGCCTGTGTTTTTGACTGCTTCTGTTTGTTTCTCATCTTTTCAGAAGAGTCTTGACTACGTGACACTGGTCTTATGCCAGCATAAACTGGCCACTGATTTGTGGAGACCAGAGGATTGCTTGGCTTAACTGGATGACACATCTTCTCCATATTTCAACCACAAGCAGCCTATTATTGTGACAAATGGCAGACATGCTGCGGAAGCACTTTGCCAGATTTTTGCTCAATTCCTATTAGCACATTTCTTGTAATCCCAATATTTGTTTTTGATTAGGATAATGTGAAATCACAGATGTTTGTGTGTACGCTTCATCTGAATACAATAAACATTCCACTTGGAGATGGAGAAGGCAGCCTTTGTATTGGGCAGCATTTCAGAAACTGAGTCATTTATTTGAGGGCTTAGCATATGTGTTTTCACTTTGGAAAAAAGGAAAGGCAACATATTAATGAGGCATTAGCATATCTGTGACAACAAAAACAACAAAATGCAATCTGTAGCCTTGACAAACAGCATAATGGACCACTGATTGCTAGTCATACTACTGTTATAAAGATAATTTTTGCTTATCATCATTTTGGCCATGTTTACATTGCAGAATCAGCCAGCTGACGCTTCTCTGCCTCCAGCCTGTCTAATGTAAGTCATATAGATTGGTTCATCTTCTGCATAAGGTTAACACTCATTTTATTTTCTATACTCTATCCAGGCATAATGTAGTCCTAAACGAGGAATCCACCAAGTGTGCAGCCAACCTTTTGTCAGAGTCTTCTTGGTGGTGGCTCCTAGTCTGGGGAATTCTCTTCAAAAAGATATACAACTGACTCCATAAAATCAGGTTTTAAAGAAACATTTTTAAAACATTTGTTTTAATTTTTTTTTTTTAAATGTCTATTTTCCATGGATTTTAACTGAATATTTTATTGTATATGTGTGATGGGACGATGAGCTGCTTGTGCGTAAAATCCAAGTCCCTCAGAGTTTGGTCATGTTTCCAAACCTCTGTCTGTAACGGAGCCCCTTAAACATGGCTCTGTCAGTCGCTTGCAGATTCCGACAGTGGTTGCTTTCGGAATCGCTTCCAACATAAAAGCTCCTTAACGGAAACATGTCTTCTGGACTCTCTGCGTGACAGTTTCCGGCGAGGAGTGGGTGTCCCTACAGGAGGTCCTGAAACCTCCCCACTGTTTTCGCTGGAAGTGTCTCGGAGCCATCCCTCCTGCTCACTTTCCCTCAGCTCAGCTCTTCTCTCCCTACTGGTTCCCTCTTCAGCTGCTGAGTCTCTCCCAACCTGTGTGAGCCCTTCCACCTCCCTTCCTTCCGATGCCAGTTCCCTGACATCCACCTCCCCTCCAGGGCCCCCTTCACCCCCTCCCGCCCCCTCCTCTATGGGCGGTGAGGAGGCAAAACCCTGGAAGGAACTTCCTTCACCTTCCGATGTCTCGAACACTTCTCTCCACCTGTCGCGGTTCCTGGTCTCGAAGTACTCCTCCTCCTCAGAGTCCATCTCCCCTTCCCCTTCCGAATCCGTGAATCCTTCCAACTCCTCCTCCTCATCGGTGGTCCCAAAGTATTCCCTCCGGAACCTCTCCACAGGCTGAGGTTTCCTTGGGAACCTTTGATGGAACGTTTCTATCAATACCTCGTCATTGATATCTTCTGCCATTACCCAAGTGTTTTCTGACTCCGGTTCTCCTTCCCACGCTACCAAATACTCCACCTGATCCCCCTTCCACCTGGCGTCGAGGATTTCTGCCACATGGCTGCTGCATTCCCTTTCTTCTATGATCGGTCCCCGAGTGGACATCCCTTCTCGTCCCCCCTCATACGGTGACAGTAACGACCTGTGAAATACTGGGTGCAGTTTCATGTGGTTGGGTAACCGGAGCCTGAAAGCCACTGGGTTGACTTGTTGAATGACCTCAAAGGGACCCAACCTCCTGGGTCTTAATTTCTTACAACCTCCTTTGAACGGCAACCCTTGGGTTGACAGCCACACCCGATCTCCCACCCTTATGGTTTCACCTTCCCTTCGGTTCTTGTCTGCCTGCCTCTTGTATTCTTCCTTTACCCTTTCTAAGTTGAGTTGGAGCTGACGATGGATTGCTTCCATTTCTTCTACAAAATGCTCGGCTGCCGGGACGCTCCATCTCTCCCCTCCTCCCCCTGGGAATGCCCTGGGATGACACCCATAATTAGCCAAGAAGGGGCTCATCCCTGTGGACACATTCTCTGCATTGTTGTAGGCAAATTCCGCCAGCGCCAACCTCTCTACCCAGTCATTCTCTCTGTCATTGACATAACACCTCAGGTATTGCTGGAGGACACCGTTTGCTCTTTCCGCCTGCCCGTTGGTTTCAGGGTGCCGGGCAGTCGAAAAGTTGACCTCCACCTGCAGTAAGCTCATGAGCTTCCTCCAGAACCTGGAAGTAAATTGTTTTCCTCGGTCTGAGACCACCCTCAATGGCACCCCGTGCAACCTAAAAATGTGTTCTACAAATAACTTCGCTGTCTCTTCCGCCGTGACTGCATGCGAACAGGCTACAAAGTGGCACATCTTTGTTAGTAGGTCTACCACCACCATGATGGCTGTTTTCCCCTTGGACTTCAGCAGATCAGTCATAAAATCTATCGACACTGCCTCCCAAGGTCGTTCTGGGGTTGGTAAGGGTTCTAAGAGCCCCGCCGGCGCCCGCCTCTCCCCTTTGGCTCGCTGGCATTGCTCACACCCTCTTACATACTCCCGTACATCTTCCCTCACCTTAGGCCACCAAAATTCCCTGGTGACCAACCACATGGTTTTGTGTTGCCCAAAATGCCCCGCCGTGGGGCTGTCGTGCAACTGCTTGAGTACCCTCCCCCTTAAGTCTCCTTCGGGGATATACAGTGCCCCTTTGTAATACAACACTCCATTTCTTTCCTCAAAACCCCCTGGTTCCTCTCCCTCACCCCTAAGACCTCTGAGCTTATTCTGGGCATATTCATCATTCTCTGTTTCCTCTACCAGTTCTCTTTGCCCCACCAATGCCGCCCCACACACCCAGCGGTCCTCTGGGATGACATGTCTCTCTTCGGGTTCCCCCTCCCCTTCCAAATATTCAGGTTTGCGTGAGAGAGCGTCCGCCCTAACATTTTCTGGACCTGGCACATAACAAATTTCAAAGTGAAATTTGGAGAACTCCTGGGCCCATCGCACTTGCCGTTGGTTGAGCACTCGTGCCGTTCTCCAATACTCTAAGTTCTTGTGGTCCGTGCACACTTGCACCTTATGTTGTGCCCCAATTAATAAATGCCTCCATCTCCTGAATGCTTCATGAATGGCAAGTAGTTCTCAGTCATACACCGTGTAGTTCCTCTCAGATTTGTTCAGCTTTCGCGAAAAAAAGGCACACGGTCTCCACTCTGACTCCTCCTTCCCAGGCTGCAGAAGCACCGCCCCCACAGCCCGGTCTGATGCGTCCGTCTCCACTCGCATCGGTTTTTGTAAATCCACATGCAGGAGCTGTTCTTCCGAAGCGAACGCCCTTTTCAGCTCCTCAAAAGCTCGCTCTGCCTCCGCCGTCCAAACGAATTTCCTCTTACTGCTGAGACAGTCCGTAATGGGAGCCGTCAAGTGGGCAAAATTTCTGATGAACTTCCGATAGAAGTTTCCAAATCCAAGGAATCTTTGCACATCCTTCCTTGTTTTCGGTGTTTTCCATTCCAGTACCGCTTGGACCTTGCCAGGATCCATGGCCAATCCCTTGTCCGACAAGCGGTACCCCAGGAATTCCACCTCCTTGGCATGAAACTGACACTTCTCTAGCTTCACCCACAGCTGATTGGCTTGCAGTCTGCCCAACACTTCCCTGACGTCTTTTACATGCTGCTCCTCAGTCTCTGAATATACTAACACGTCATCTAAGAAGGCCACACAATTCTTGTAAAGCAAAGGCCCCAGGACGTGGTTCATAAACGATTGAAAGCATGCGGAGCCTCCTTGTAGGCCGAAGGGCATAACTAAATATTCAAATGCCCCCAAAGGGGTGAACATGGTGGTTTTCCATTCATCCCCCTTCCTTATTCGTATCAGGTTGTACGCCCCCCTCAGGTCCAGTTTAGTAAAAATCTTTCCCTTCCTGACCCTTGTCAAAATGTCATCAATTCTGGGCATCGGGAAAGTCACTGGTTCTGACACTGCATTTAAGGACCTGAAGTCCACTACAAGCCTGGGTTTGTCCGTGTTTTTTTTGTCCACAAAAAACACTGGGCTGCCCCCCACCGCCCTGGACTCTCTGATGAACCCTCTCTTCAGGTTCTTGTCAATGAACTCTCTTAGCTCCTGCATCTCTTTGTCTGACATGGCGTACAGCTTGCCTACAGGGAGCTGTGCCCCAGGGAGTAAATTGATTTGACAGTCAAAGGGCCTATGTGGGGGTAGTTTGTCTGCCTCCCTCTCGCTGAAGACGTTGCTCAGGTCGGCGTATTGTTGGGGAACCTTCCCCTTCTCCGTTACTTCCGTCCCTGCTAGAGTGGCTCTGGCCCCTCCTTGAGCCTCCCGCTCTTTGCAGTGTTCTAGACAATGTGCTGACCCAAAGGAGACCACTCTCTGATGCCAGCCCACTAGCGGATCATGTAACGCTAGCCAGCTCATCCCCAAAATAATGGGAGCTCCTCCCAAGGTAGCCACATTAAACGCTATTAGCTCAGTGTGTCTTGCTACCCTCATTATCATTGGGACGGTCTGCTGGCTGACTTCTCCTCCCAGCAGCTCCCTTCCATCGATCGTGGTCACCTGCAAAGGGTTACTTAAAGGGATAGTCTGTATCTGGTGCTCAGCAGCAAACTCCTTACTCATGAAATTGCAGGAGCTGCCTGAGTCCAATAGCGCCTTTATCTTTAGTGGGTGTCCGTTAGGCAGCTCTAGTAACACCTCTATCACTAGGGCGGGTTTAGGAGGTTCCGGCGTGGGCACTTTCACTGCTCTTTGGCCTGGCTGCTGTGCCCCGACGGTGGCAGCCAGGCGTTGGCTTTTACTTGCTCCGGTACCTTTTCCTCCCTCTCCCCAACGGCTCCCGCCATTCCTTGCCATTCCTTTCTTTGGGGGCAGACTCTGGCAAAATGACCTGGCTGTTGGCAGAGATAACATTTCTTGGCGCCCTTTCCCTCCTTCTTCCGCTCTTCACTGGGCTTTGAAACTGCGCGCGCGCGCGCTGTTCCAATTTCCATCGGCTCTCCCGGCGGGAACGGTGGCTCTGGAATCTCTGGAATGCGAAGCTCCCTCCAACGTTCCCCCTTCCCTTCCCGCCTCTCCAAGGCTCTCGCCTCTTGGCGCGCTCCTATGGTCAGCGCTGATTTGGTCAGCTGGTCCATAGACTCCGCCCTGGGCGCCCGGGAAAGTTCGTCTTTCACAGCCGAAGAAAGCCCTTCTTCAAAGAGCATTTGAATGGGTTCCGCCGATAGATCCCACCCCAATTTATGGATCAACATGGTAAACTCAGTCCAGTACTCACGCACAGATCGGCTCCCCTGTTTGCACGCCATTAACTGTCTGCGTACCACTCCCTGCTCAATATCGCTGGAAAACATCAAATCCATTGCACGAAAAAACTTCCTTGTATCCTTCAGGATGTCATTGTTTGTTGCCATCAGGGGCCTCACCCAGTCTTTCGCCCCCTTTTCGAGGTGCCCAATCACAAAAGCCACCCGCGATTCCTCGTCGGGAAAGTCATCAAACTGCAGATTAAGGGCATATTGCATCTCTGTCCTAAAGGCATGATAGTCCTTGGCCTCCCCCCCAAACTTCTGCACCAATCCTGGCAACTTTCTGGCGAGCGGGGTGGTTTTCCCCTTCTCTGCATCTTGAGCCCTCCTCTCCTCGAGCCTCGCCGTCTGCAGCGCTAGCTGGACCTCCAACGCCCTGTACCTTTCCTCCAGGCTTGGACCCGCTCCAGCTCCTGCTTCTCCGGTTCCGGCTGGGTTGCTCATGATGCCTTCTCCTGCACAAACAGCTCACAGAGACTGTCGGAATGCTGTGATGGGACGATGAGCTGCTTGTGCATAAAATCCAAGTCCCTCAGAGTTTGGTCATGTTTCCAAACCTCTGTCTGTAACGGAGCCCCTTAAACATGGCTCTGTCAGTCGCTTGCAGATTCCGACAGTGGTTGCTTTCGGAATCGCTTCCAACATAAAAGCTCCTTAACGGAAACACGTCTTCTGGACTCTCTGCGTGACAGTTTCCGGCGAGGAGTGGGTGTCCCTACAGGAGGTCCTGAAACCTCCCCACTGTTTTCGCTGGAAGTGTCTCGGAGCCATCCCTCCTGCTCACTTTCCCTCAGCTCAGCTCTTCTCCCCCTACTGGTTCCCTCTTCAGCTGCTGAGTCTCTCCCAACCTGTGTGAGCCCTTCCACCTCCCTTCCTTCCGATGCCAGTTCCCTGACAATATGCCACAGCTTTTATGGTATTTCAAAATGTATCATGCTAGGACTTGTTTAATGTTGTTTGTTATTTTATGATATATGGGCTATTGTTTTGTGTTATGTTTTTACGTATGTTCTACACCATTTTGATGAAGGGTAGCAAATAAATATTGTGGGGAAAGTACCTCCAAAATAGTAGCATGTTTCTGAAGAATTATCATAGATTCATGAAATGTGACTATTAATTTTATGCCTACCCTTTGGGTTGAATGCAGAGTTCCATGAATGGGGCAGGGCTCATTTTTGTATCAGTCAGAAGAGGGTTTTAGGTATTGAGTATCTGTTTCAACAGCAGTAGGTGCCTGGTTCAACCATGTAGGGCTGGAAATTTCCTCTTTGAAACCCTAGATAGACACTGCCAGTTAGTGTAGTAAGTACTGAGTTAGATGAACCAATGGTGTACCTCATTCTAAAACAGTTTCCTATGTTCCCCTACATCCTCAGAAAATATGATCTGGAGGACTGGGGACCCTTAATCTCTAGAATACTGTGGAAAGTAGCATGGGGTGCTGCAGAGGGGATTGCTTCCAACCCCCAACCCCATTTCCATTTGCAAAGGTATTTGCCAGTTCCATACCTCTTCCATTCATTAGAGGAGCCCTTCCAAAAATATATCAATCAATCTTTATTATGATTACCCAACAAATAGTTACAAAGCAATGCACAATTCAGACAGCCTACCTCCAGGTTATGAGACTCGGGTGGCGCTGTGGGTTAAACCACAGAGCTTAGGACTTGCCAATCAGAAGGTCGGCGGTTCGAATCCCCACAACAAGGTGGGCTCCTGTTGCTCGGTCCCAGCTCCTGCCAACCTAGCAGTTCGAAAGCATGTCAAAGTGCAAGTAGATAAATAGGTACCGCTCCGGCGGGAAGGTAAACGGCGTTTCTGTGCGCTGCTCTGGTTTGCCAGAAGCGGCTTAGTCCTGCTGGCCACATGACCCGGAAGCTGTACGCCGGCTCCCTCGGCCAATAAAGCAAGATGAGTGCAGCAACCCCAGAGTCGGCCACGACTAGACCTAATGGTCAGGGGTCCTTTTACCTTTACCTCCAGGTTAAACAAGCATTTTGTTCAGACTTAAAGTTAGGGATCATTGGTTCTTGCAACCACTCATAAAAACTTCGCCAGTGCTAATGTTCTAGCATTTGTCTGGTCTTACAATAGGAACCTGACATAGTGAGCCTCTGATTTTCCCGGGAAAGGTACCAGCAAGGGTAATATCAGTTCAGCCCTGGCTTGCTCGTATTTCACACAGTGCAGCAAAATATGTTTTATACAATCGATGTCTTGGGTACATGAGCAAAGTCTGTCCTGGTAGGGAATCCAAAAATATATAGAGAGTGTTTAAAATAATAATAATAATAATAATAATTTATTTAAACCCTGCTCATCTGGCAGGGTTTCCCCAGCCACTCTGGGTGGCTCCCAACAGAATATTAAAACATGATAAAACATCAAACATTAAAAGCTTCCCTTAACAGGGCTGCCTTCAGTAGTCTTCTAAAAGTCAGATAGCTGTTTATTTCCTTGACATCTGACGGGAGGGCATTCCACAGGGCAGGCGCCACTACTGAGAAGGCCCTCTGCCTGGTTCCCTGTAACCTCACTTCTCGCAGGAAAGGAAATGCCAGAAGGCCCTCAGAGCTGGACCTCAGTGACCAGGCTGAACAATGGGGGTGGAGATGCTCCTTCAGGTATACAAAGGACATCTTTGTATCCACCTCTATGCATATAGGTCTTGAACCACTAACATACTGATCTGCTAATTTCTTTAGTGAGATTGCTATGACTGGTGTGTACTTATTTGACCAGAGAATGGTTGGTTCCTGTGTGAAGAAAACCCTGTGGAAGGGTGCACTCCTTCCCCATTTCTGCTAGGAGAAAATATACCAGTATGTTGCCACATTTCACTGGTGCCAGATAGATTTCAAAGAACCTGCACTCTGCTACAATTCCTTTTCTTCCTTTCCTGTGACTTACAAGTGTTCTGTGGGCCTCAGCTGAGAAGCAAATATCCAAGTGCTGTTGTGTTTTCTAGTGTCATTTCATTTCAGCCTTTGTATTTTGAGACACGAGCCATCAATGTTGTGTTGCAACCAGGCGATTTGTAATTGAATCAAAGCTGCCAACCCAGACCACCTCCTTTGTTCTCAGATCACCTCAGGTTATCAACAGACAATTGTGCTGTTATGAACTTAGTACATCCTATTTTCTTTTTATTCTGCACTAAACTCCCTTGCCCACAGAAGAATCTTTCAAGGTTCAAAAAGTGCAACCATGTCCCGCAATTACTTCGGACCAGTCTGGTTCACAGACATGCAGCAAAGGAAGCTTTGGGGAGTGGAGTTGAGAGGGCGATATGGATCAAAAGGAGTCAGTCCAAGTCTGGCCCGCTGGTAGTCTGCAGCTGCTTGAGAGACTTCCATTATGCTGCTCTAAAGCAGACGGGAATGAAGTGTGGATCAAAAGTTGGAAAACTGGAATTATGTAAAACCCAATGCAGGGAATTCCATAAGATTACAGGAGAGAGAGTTCATTTTTAAAAAAAATTAAAATACTATGTGCAAAGTATTTTAAAAATATGCAGAAAATGTACTCTACAACGGCTGCAAGCGTGCTGCTTGCCCAGAGCTGGAAAGATGATAAGATACCTACAAGGGCAGACTGGCAGATGAAATTATTGGACTATGCAGAGATGGCAAGATTAACTGAGAAAATCGGAAATCAGGAGGATCAAAACTTCAACAGAGAATGGGACAAATACAGATTGTATTTAAAAGACCACTGTAAACCCTTGAACTCTTTGGCAGGCTTTAAATAACTCTTGCAATGATACATAGACTTTGGATATAATGGAGGACTGTAAACTAGATGGACTTATAAGATGCAGTTGAAAAAGTTACCGAAAGAACCCACGGAGGGGAGGAGGGAAGTCCTAGGATTTGAAAGAATCTTGTGTAAAATTTTAATATTTGCAAGAATATCATTTCTGCAAATGAACATGTAAAATCAAATAAAACATTAAAAAATATAAAATATGCAGAAATGTTGAAAAAGCGGACTTCCACCTGAGCAGCAGAGCTCCCCTCCCCTCTCCTCCCCTCCCTGCACGCCCCTTGTATCTTCCCCAGATCTGCTCCAGTGGACTGAGGAAAACCCAAGAACAGGGCAATGGGGCGAGGGGAGGGGAGGGGAGGGAAGGGAAGGGAAGGGAAGGGGAGGAGGGATTTTTTTGCTGCACACATAGATGTCCTTGTGCAAATGGGACAGTTTTGTTGGATACAACTCATATTACGGCATACATCTTGACTCTTTTGGGGGGCCACCAGGGGGCGCATTGGAAGATGGCCGACAATAACATCTCTCTGACCCACACGAGGTAATTAAGAGGCTGATATGGGAGTATGCAGCCTCCCTTGCCCCCCAAGGGAATGGGGGCACTGCCTTGCCTGTTGTGCCCATAATTCACCCCCAGATTCAAAAGAAGGGGGTGAGAGCACTAGGCACGAAGCCCTCGGGTGGGGTTGGCTCTCCCGGACGCTGTCTCTGATCGCGCGCTGGTTTGCATCAGCTCAAAATATATAATTGGAAAAAGAAGCAAATGCACATACTTCAAGTGAAGATCGGGAGTAAAGACTGCTGATTAATGGGATCTCTGTGATGTGGAGCGACGGGCTGGACAATAAATTAAGTGAAGACTCATCATTAAAAGATCGGTATGTCGGAGCAAAACGGAAAGGGGGGGAGGAAAAATCTTTTCTTTTTTTGTCTTATGTGAGTACCCAATAACCCTCCCCCCAGAGAGAAAGAATTGCTGCAAATTACTAATCACAAGCAGGAGATTAAGAACTGTGTGGAAATGAATTACTGATCAAAGAGAGGACTGGTGGGAATCATTGGGAATGGAAAGAAAGCTTTGTGACACAGTTACAAATGGAGATTCGTTAAGACAGGCCTGCCAACAGGAGGACGAGGGGGAGGAGGACCATGGTCATCGGAATGTGAATGTATGGTTATCGGAATGTGAATTTGACCTGGCAGGGCCCCCTGAGACACAGATTAGCAGGCCTGTGGAAATCAACGGACAGACTGTGGGAATGTTATTTACGGAGGTATGGAAATGGCACCTGTCCTTTATGTGATATGGCTCTTGGAGAGTGTAAAATCCACACAGGATATGTTTGTTTTCAACCACCTTGTGAAGATTATCAGAGATCACAAAGAAAGGAATATATGATAACAACAAGAAGATGAGGAAAATAACAAAGAGACTATCTGGACAGAACTGGACAGAACTGTGTAATTAAAGCAGCAGCAAGAGTGATGTTTGGATCCCTTTCGGAGCTCGAAGTATGGGTACCCCCAACAAAATTTTAAAAATTTGGCTGTATAATTTGGAACTAATGTGATTTGGAATTAATGTGATTTGATTGGCCTGTTAATAAAAATTATTTTTTTAAAAATACATCTTGACTCTTTTTATATATTGTACATATACATAATTTTGCATTTAATTAGCCAACCTTAAACACACACACACACACACCCAGCTGCACAAGCAGCTCAAACTGTTCACTTTAGCTGAAATTCTTGCATTTCTGGGTGTTACACTAGATGACTCTCAAGGTCCCTTCCAACTCTACAATTCTATGATTCTGTAAGTGAGTATTTGATATAAGAGGCACAAAGCTCAAATCAGGTTAGAATCACCACATTCTATGTACAAATTCATTTATCTGTCACAATTACCAGAGCCACAATATCTGATCCTAACTCTGCTTTTTGTTTGCATGATTTCTGATTATAACACTATTGACACCAGGCTGGTGTCTCCACTGTACTCTTTTAGTACATTTTTTGTTTAGATGAGCATACCTAGATATGTAGAATGTTGATGTGCATTTTAAGAATTAAATCACTTTAATTATTTTTAAATTGTTGTTTTTACATTTTTACTGATCATGTTATTGTTTTATTATTTTTTGTAAACTGGCGTGAGGTTTTTGTTTTGCAATCAAACTTCGCATCAGTGTTATGAAATAATAATAAAAAATGTTAAACAGCGTGTGACTTAATATACTAAACAGCATTTTTGCCAAGCTCTGGTTTGCAATGCTTTTGTTCAGCTGTGAGTATGATTTTTTTAATATATAAAAAAATCTGTACTGTTCTATATCCTGAGATGCTGAACTGATCAACATTACTGGTGGGATCTATGCATATGAAGTTCCACAGGCTCCCTCAGTAGTCTTCCCATGTTCCTCTTTCATCATGGTGCTGTTGCTATAAGTATTTGATGAAGTGCTTTGAATTGTGAATGAGCAGATGTTAGCTCTCCAGAAGTTGTACTCTCCGCCGTGGTGGCTGGGCAGACAACTTCTGAGAGAAGGGATTGTTCAATACATAATTAATAACAAGAATCATGCCCAGGTACACGAGAGACAGATTCTATTTAAACTGATTTTGTCACAGTGGTTGATCTGTCTAACTTCGGGGTGATTTCATCACAACTTTGTCTCGGTTCTGCTTCAATTAGCATTTTTGTCCCCAGTGGTTGCACTGTTGATTAATTAGTTATTGTTCAGTAACTTCATCTTCTGGCCCCGACTTCAGCCACTCTCATTAAGCAGTTCACGATGTATTGATCAGGTGCTGGTTTTGTAACTCGGAGGTTCTCAAAGTTTTCTGAAATATGCTCCGAGCTCCTTTAAAGAACAAGTTGAAGAAAGCTATTGATTTCAGGCCCAGTTTAGCAAATGCACTTAAGAACGTGTAGAATGCAATAGTCTCGCTGACCACATGGCTATGTTTGTTCATGAATCATTTGTTGGACTTCACACTCACCTCTACCATTGGGCAAAGTGACTCAGGGATTGGCAGTGAGGTGCTGGAGAGTAGGTCTATGCATGTCACACAAAGACCCACCAAGGGTCCCTATTTTCCAGGGACAGTCCTGGGTGTATAGCAGTCATTCTGGTTCCTGATTTGATCCTGGAATTTCCCATTTTCGCTTATGACGTCCCTCTTTTCATCAGAGAAATGTTGGAGGGTATGGAGTTATGTGGCCCCTGGGCCAAGGAGATAATTGACTATACAACCTTTAGAAGACATCTGTAGGCAGCCCTGTATAGGGATTTTTTTAATGTTTCATGTTTTTTTTAATTTTTTTTTATATCTGTTGGAAGCTGCCCAGAGTGGCTGAGGCAACCCAGTCAGATGGGCAGGGTACAACAACAACAACTGACTAGAAGGTCCCTATTTTCATTGGAGCCCCCTAAAGCTAGCTTACTACCCCTAAGTGTGGTAGAGCATGCATCTTATCACCAGTGTTCAGTCCTCCTGAAAAGTCATTCGTCCAACAGAAGCCTGCTATAAAGCAATGAAATATTTTGAACAAACAGATGTACAAAATAGTGGCCTGATGGCAGCCTTATCTACAGAAACTTTCTCTTTTTAAAAAAGAAGTCCAATACCATCTGGAGCAGAGAAAGGGTCAAAAACAGCAGTCATGAATCAGTCAAGTACAGGATTTTCTATATGACTCTTATCTAATAGTTACAGGTCCATTTCATCAAGTATGATTATACAGAAAGAGAAATTACATTTCTCAGCATATTTTTATTTTCTTGGCAGAAAAATTCACCGGAGAGCTCCTCTGGAAATTAATGAAGAGTACCTAAAACACTGATCCATTATATTTTACGATTCTGAAAGATCTTAAATATACGTCCCAATCCAAGCCCTGTAATGCAAAATGGGGTAAAGCCATGAATAACCTACTCCATAGGAATGTCCACCTCCCCATTTTCAGCCTCCTGTTGGTTCTATGATTCAAGGTGACATAATGTGATTTATACTAAAAAGCTGAAATACTACAGGATGTGTCGCCCCATGGTTTTACCTTACCCAAATAATGGTATGTTAAGCAATCGTAGTTAAAGAAATGCATAACCATGAAGAGCGTTGTTTGCGGTTTATTTATGGCTGCTGTTAAGTGCAAACACAAAGTTCTAGGTAAAATAAGCCTCATTGATTTAAATCACTGGTACTCAACCAGTAAAGGAGAGAGAGAGAGAGAGAGAGAGAGAGAGAGAGAGAGAGAGATATTCTGGCTTAAAGCAGTATTATTAAAGAACTGCAAAATATATTGTGCATGTGTATTATACAAATACACTGAGCTCCACTGCCGAGGGCCTTCTGGCAGTTCCCTCACTGCGAGAAGTGAAACTACAGGGAACCAAGAAGAGGACCTTTTCAGCAGTTTAAGGCTGCAATCTTACGTAGTTTTTTTTTATAGGCGTCCAACTAAATGTAGTAGGATTTACCTCTGCGCAAACATACATAGAATTATGTTTCACTGAATAAGCCTATGTGGAATGGATTGAACCAACTGTAAAAAAAGAAGAAGCCTGTCCATAAATTCTAATGAGGAAAGTCCGCTAAGAATTCAGGTTGCATTTTTCACAATACCACAAGAGCACATATACTACCAGGAGGCAGGTTTATTAATTGGTTGCAAGAATTCTTTTGTGTTATTCATGAAGGTCAACATGATGCAGGGTTCTAGAAATGTGTTTAAAATCTAGTTCCTTAGCAAAGTTATGAACATAACCAGATTCGGATATGAATCCTTGGGAAATTCCTTATCCTGCATTCCAGTGTCACCCTCCCTGGCATCCTTTAATGGCATGCCTTCATCCTCATATTTCAAGTCTGAATAGTTTATGAAGTCAGAAGCATCTGAAGATAAAGTTAAATCAACACCAGAAGTTCTTTGGATTGCTTTGCACTGATGAGACTAAAAGGAATGTGGAAGAGTCACTCTTTTGCTCACATGAAACACCCCTTCCTTCTGGAAATGGGAGCTTGTCTGGAAGAACCTTGCACCACTGAAGAAATCTTGGGGGCAAGCTCCCATTTCCTGGCATAACTCGAGGGCATGTAATAGCAGCTTACTCAGGCTATGTCCCTTCAGCCTGATGGAGCAGGAAAGGAGCTTCAGCAGAGGGCATGGACACCTTGTGCCATGAGGATCTACGACAATCTGCAGACAGTGCTGAATTTGTCCCCCTGCCTCCACCTCGCTAGCCCATTATTGGGTCCAGACAGCTTTTGGCTTAAGAATTGGTTTATAATGTGCTCACCCCACTGCAAGTCCTCCTTGCTATTGGTGCTGCTTATCTGGCAATTAGAAAGGCTTGTTTTGAAATTTCTGTTATATGCTGGAAACTGCAACATCAGCATCCAAGTCTGCCAGGAACTATGGGAAATGTAGTTTCCATGAACATCAGGAACATCCAGGAACGTCACTAAAGGTAAAAGGAAAGGGGAGTGACAGTGAGAGTTGGAGCCCCCTGTGCACTCCCAATAACATCACTGAGTGTTTGGTGGAACCTTAGCTAGGACTGTGACTGAACTTAAATAATTTTGGCGACTGATTTGAATTGGGCCTAAAAATCATTTGAAGTGAGTCCATTCTGATGTTCACCCATCACTATCTGAAATGTCTGTTTTGTCGTTAGAAGCAATGGTGTGTGTGCCCTTGAGCAGGATTTTATTTCAGGTTCACAATCTTTCACTTACTACTACATGCTTTCTCAAGATAACCTTACACGTAGGTTCTGACTTGATAATATTTTCTAAAGGGGTGCTATGATTTATTCTTCCCTAACACCATGTAGACCTAAGTAAGAGTGACCCAAGGAGTCAATTTAATTAAAATACTCATTGCCTACATGGTGGCCTCTCATATATATGCATCTTTATGTTTTCACTGACAAGGAAGACTGGAATTAAAAGAGATAATGGAGTTCTGAAGGTGCCTCTGAACATTAGATGGTAAGCAAAAATTCATACAGGGGCAATCCATTAAGGATGTCACACATCAAGGGGGCTCGGAGTAGCAAAGCTGTGACAAGGGAGAGAATAGCTGCTTCAAATACAGCAAACTGTGACAAAAGGAAGATAGAGGAGAATCAAAAGGCCTTCAGAAGTGTGGCAAACATTATGAATGGTCCCACATTAACCTACAAACAATACTAAGTCAGGCTTTCAATTAGCATAGCTTTTTATATCCAGGGTTTTAAAGGAAATGGATTTTTAAAATGAGGTATAATGAGGTAGGTACCTAGGATGCCTGACAAATCAGCAATATTAACTGTTAGTTGGGCAATGACTTTCCAGTGCAATCTGAGGAATTTATAGCTTCCCGACAAATGTAATACTCATACATTTAAGCACTAGATACTTCAATGGAACTCAAAGCAATGCTTTTGCTAATTTTTACAGCAAAGGTAACACAAGGGTAAGTTAACTTGAGGTTAACTCCACTTCTGCCCACAGCTGCTCAATGCTAACATTCAGCCTTTCCTGATAGATATGAGGGTGGAGGCAAAAGCAAAGGGAAAGTCATTTATGGGTAGAATGGTCCTCTGGTTCTCTCAGATCTGGTGGCAGCTACACTAAGGCTAGTACTGATAACATCGACAGCAGCAACAACAGCACAGCAGCTAACATAGTACCACTTCCTATAGCATCCATGGAAGCTCTGCTATAAGACATCCAGCATTATTTGCTTTGAGCAACATATTACCCATGTTCGGAAGGCACAAATCAACAATGGTGGAACATCACCCAATCCAGTCCACAATCAGTCTTCATGCATCGCACATAATATACAGCTAGAAAAGGTTTGCAATGCCTTCCCCTACACGTGCCAGGAAGTTTCGCATGTTTACATGAACTGAAACAGTCCATTTATGGCACCACTTTGTCATATCACCCATAGCTTAATCTATTTTCCATTTCCTTAAAATAATGTGTGTGTGTGTGTGTGTGTGTGTGTGTGTGTGTGTTTTAAAAAAATATGTCAGTGATGGTATGATCCAGGCAGGCAGCACTCAAGCCATATTGTCTTGTACAGAGATGTACAGAAAGGAGGAAAGGGAGTTTGACAGAACATTGGTGGAAACCTCTTGTTTTGACATCCCCTTTTTTCCACATTGCACGCTGCATTGTGAAGCAGCTTGTGACTTCTGTGGAGCATACCTGGAATCAACAAGATGGTTTTCATAATGCTTTCTGCAATGTGTGACTACACTGATCAAGAAGGAGAGGCATGCTGTTTTGAGGAATCTCTGTGGAAGGTCTATCTCTGATCTATCAAGGCTCATGTTGATAAAGACAACTGTTGATATATATTTTTAGAAAAGTAAAATGTTTGTCTGTCTTGGGAGCTGTAGTTTGCTAAGGGTACTGAGAATTGTTAGGAGACCAGTATTCCTCTCACAGAGCTACAGAGTTCACATTGAAGAGATATTGCTTGTTTTAAAGTGTTATCATAGCTCTGTAAGTGTATGATGTGAACATCACCTTGGCTAGGTTAGGTGTTCCACAAAGCTATGCTTATGAGTTGCTGTTTCCAGAGTGGAAGCTGCATACAGGCAACTCCCCATTTAGGCGCATCCCAGTGATGGTACTGAACCTGAAAGTAGCCCCCAAATGCCATAAATACGTCATGAAAAGGGACAAAATGGGTCAGAGGTAGAAGGGGTGGAGCAGGGATAGAGTGGGGGCAGAGCAGGCTTAAATATACTCCATTGGTGCGCGTGGGGATCCGGAACGAAACCCCCATGCGAAGCAAGGATTGCCTGCAGTTGCTTTTGTAAGCATCTCAGACATACAGCAGTTTCAAGCCTATATTCATAAAGGCACAATAATAAGATGCCGTGTTCTTAGTGAGTCAACAGATGCTTGATGTCTCACCAGTTAGCATTTCAAAGGTCTGTTCCTCTCTGCCTCATGCAGTAAAAGCGAAGATACCATATTTATGTTATCTATATGCCATTTAATGCCAAAATAGGCTTCTGTTTTATTTGTTTATTTATTTCTTCTAAAGAGTTTACAGAACAGGATGCTCAGGTCAAATGGGATTTCAGAAATATGAACAATCTGTGTTCAATCCAATTCTCATTCTGCTACAGAAGGAAAAGCCTCCAACTAGACTCGGAGCTTAGGCTTAGGTTTTCGACTGGGTGGGATATTCAAAGTATTGCCCACATCACTCTAGGAACCTGGCAATGTCTGGAGCAAGTTCCAGTACGACAAGCAGACTCTGAAGCTCCTGTTAAATAAAGCAATTAGGCATTTGTTAATGTAGCTAGTATAGATTTCTTACTCTGGGCTTTCCCTCATCCCTTTCTGTCTTCTATTATGGCTCTCCTTCTGCTATTTCATTACAGGCTGTGGCATAACGAAACCTCAGGTCTGAGGTCTCCCGAGTTAATATCTTGTTTTCTGCTTGACATTTTATTCTGTGGTTTGTAATGTTACTGCATAGCACTGAAATGTGCATAAACAAAGCTTCAAAACATGAATTCGTACTGCCTCAGCCTTTACTGACTATTCAGATTAGGTTTGCAATATTGCGTTTTCATCTGCGTCATGAGTGAATCATAGATTTGCAGAGCAGGAAGGAATACCAGGGGTCATCTAGTCCAACCCTCTGCAATGCAGTTATTACGGAATCCAGCTAAAGAGTGTTTATAACTGATCCCTCCCCCTCCCCTCAGGACTTTATTTTTGGATGCTCTCTCTGCGCAGCTACAGCCAACCAGCACAGCTTACAGACCTGTGTGCATCTAAATATGTTGTTACACCTTCTTATTTAAAAAATCATAATAATCAGCCATTGCTTTGCCAGTGCACAACATATATTAGCCAGAAATATGAAGATCATATCCCTGTCCCTGTTCAACAGAATTAATTTACTAACTGGTTTCCAAGATTTAGCATTCTTTCTGCAGGTTTAGCGGGGTATCTGCAGCATAGAATATTTATAAGCATGTATTATTAAGCATCTGTTGATAGCAAGGACAGATAGCTAAAGATGGCCAAGAACCCTGAAACTGCATAAAAATGTTTCTGCTACCATTCCTAGCAGAGCTACAGATAAGACTGCTGAGAACCATGTGCTGTCTGTGGTTATGGATTCATATCCACATTTGATATAAAAGGCCTGTGACCATTTGATTTAAATGCCCCACATCCTGGCCGAAACCCAGCCAAAGCCCATCAGGAAAGACTGAGGAGAAGATGAAACCTGGAGCTTTCTTGAATGGGGGTTGCATTCACATGCTAATTTCTGCATTAGATTTGAGCTCTCACATGTAAAAGCAACAACCAGAAATCTACTGGAATATAGGGGAAGCTTAGCGCTGATTTCCATGTGAATTGGCTCCAGAAAAAAAAAATCTGTTTGCAACTCCATTAACCCAGAAAATCATAGGAGCAAAGTGATGAAAATTGAGCTGGTAGACTGGCATGCCATTGTTTCCTGCCATTTTCATGGCTGGATCCTGGAGAAACAGAAGTAAGCATGTGCAGTTCAGGTGGAGGAGCAGCACAGTTGTTCAATGACGTTAGTTGTGAGGTCGCACTGTTCCCACTGGTGTGAATGAAATTTAGCAGTCTCATCAGTCAAAAAGCCACAGTTCCATAGCACAACAGGTACTGCAGTGTGGAAGGAGCATAAGAAAATGAGACAGAAGTGCAAAAAGTTATTATCAGGAAAACTAATGAAACATTTTCCATATCGAAAAGCACCAGAAATGGATGAAACCTCATTGCTATTTCTTATCACCCAAGTCGACTTTTTGTCTTGTGATACTGCTTGTTATCAGGAGAGTAGCACAGAACTTCTGAAAAAGAGTTCATCCTACACAGAGGTGGTGAATTGACTGTGTGAGAAAACACACAAATTTCTGGTAGGAAAAAACCAGAAATATCCTGGACATAGAAGTTTGCTCTTGATGAGTACTAGCTATTCTCTGTGAAATAAGATTCTGTGTTTCTGAAAGATACACAGATGCTGAAAGAATCTGGCTGGGGCCATGAGTTGAATATCTGGAGTCCCTGTCATTAATTTGTTTCTGAGGAGTGCAAGAATTTTCTTGTTAATATGTAAATTACGTTATATTAATAATAAAAAGCATCCCTGTCAACACTGGACTATGTACAGAATTGCTTTCACTTTTCCCTCGGCAAGCTTGCTTCTTATTTACATTCCCTAAGCATTGTTCTGCGAGTTGATTGTTTTATACTAGCTCATGTATGGATTTAAGATATAACCTTTGCACATTGCACCTTCCAATTTTAATAATCTAAAAGGATGGGTCAGGAACTTTGTGCCCTCTCCTGGCATTATACTCAACTGTTAATTAAATATGTAAGGTGGAGCAGCAAGAACAAGCCTTCCTGTCATATTCCAAATTGTGTAAGGTGAATATCTCCAACAGGGAGCCATTTGTGTCCCATGGAGTCCTTCTGTGAATTTTAGAACCCTGGTTTTCCAGAGTTTCCACTCCAGCTGGTCCCTATGAGAACTTCTTTTTAACTTTAATAACTGGTGTCCGAATTTGCTTCCCCTTTCACTTCCTCCCCACCCAACTTTCAGTTTGTCATTTAGATTGTAAGCCTGTAAGCAAGGGTTGTATTCACTCTGAGAAGCTTCAAGGCTGAAAAGCAGGTTACAAATGCTCTCAGTAAATCAATGAGCATCCGAAGAGGCCTCTCTCTTTTCACATTCACCACATCTCTGTGCACTAACATCCCTCTCTGAATTATGAAACACAAACCCTTGCTTCTTTGACCCTTGTTACTTTCTATTTTATTTTATTTCTTACTGCAATTCTTCCTGAGTTTTAGCTATTACTACCAGAGCCATTGATGCCAGAATCCCAGGAACAATATTTATTTGTAATATCCACAGCATGCATCTGTTTTGTGGACCTCCAGCCTAAGGACCAATATACTTGTTCTTGCTCTAGAGTCTAGGGTTCCTTATTGCTGCTTTCTTTCAACTTTGTACTCCCTGGGCTAATCTCCCACATCAGTGGGGTTTCTCTCATAATTCAGCAATGCTTAGGTTACTGAAACTCTTAGAGGGCTGAATCAGAGCCTTGAATCCTGACTGAATCAGGTGCCTGAATACATAAAGAATGCAATCACAGGCATAGGAGCCAACTCCTAGGTGCTGAGGTCCATTACGCCCCCCCAAATATTTGAGAGCCCCCCTCCCCAAGTTGATAGGCATTTTAATTCAAATTCTGTGGGGGGAGCGCCTTGTGCTTGATTATGTGGAGGCAGGGCTTACTTGCCCCCCCATATTTTATTCAAGTTGGCACCCCTGATCACAGGTATTGGATGAAACATTTGCTACTGTTCCTACTACTGATGATGCTTGTGTTGATGGTCAAAAGGAGGATGCAGTAGAAGTGCTACTTCTGACGTTTGTGTCAGACGTAATATTTTCTTATTTATCATTGAAGGTTTCCTACAGTTAGAGTCAGATGGTCTGTAACTAACAGGCTTAATTTAGATCAGATTTTAGTAGAAATGCAAAGCACCTTGCACTGGACAGAGTAGGGTGGGCTTAATTGGGTGAATGTGTCCTTTCACACAGCCCTGTTGACCTTTGCTGGTTTCTGCCTGTCTAGTGGTGTCAGCATCACTCTGCCAGCATGGAACTTCCCTTTCCATCTACCAAATGATTGAGTGGAAGTGCTGCTGGAGTGATCCCTGCCAGCAGCAGCCAGCAGAAACCCCCCAAATATGGTGTTCCAAGAGTGAGTTGGGCTGAGCCGACCCAAGGTCTGTTGGATCCCAAGCTACAGCCATCACATGGCCTCAGTCCAGGCTGCAACCTTCTGCCTTGGCCATCATGCTCAGCAGGGCTGCGGATTTACAGTGGTTCTACCACTATGTTAAACCTTGCAGGGCATTAGGTTTGAGATTGCACCCCAAGGCATCAGTTGCTCAAGTTATAGCCATCATGCTGCATTGTGCTGTCCATTGATCGAGGGGAATCCATGTACATGTGCACACAAACAGAAGAACAGCAAAAGGATTTGTGGAAACTCCTGTGGAAAGTGAAATTTAATAACTATAGGAGAGGCCACCTGCCTTCCAGAGGCTACATGGGAAGAAGAGCCTCTGGTGGTTGTATGTGATGGCAGGCTCTCTGGCCCTCAGTCTCTAGGCCTCAATTGTGCTTTATATTAAAATAAATGATTAAGTTCTTGCAGTAAGTGGCTGTGCCTGTTCTTACAGGAAGCCAGGAAACACCTCTGACTTTCTATTACAACAGCTATCTAATCGTAGAATGATTTGCTGGGGACTCTCATCCACGAGGGGTTAATAATAATAGTGTTCTCAGGGGGGTCAAGGCTTTTCCCAGAAACCACTTCTAGGGCATCTTAAGGGCATCTGTCAACCAATGCACTTTCAGCACACAGTTCTCTTGTAACATTTTTAGGGTCAGGTTACATGACTGGCCCTTTTAGTTTTCAGTACAGATTGCATCCCAAACACGGCAAGTGAGTTGTCTGAATAATTCATTCTGAGGATAAATCTCACTGTTGACTCTTTTCACATCACTAATTTAATCTACTTTAAAAAGGTTCATGCTGAGAGGCAAAATCGTAGTTCATGCTCATGATGTGAATTCAGAAAATGACCCCACCTTAGGCAACTTCAGGGATTTAGCTTCCCCACATCCAGACAACATACCCCAATATCTTCATGCATTGGGTGGAAGGTTCAAAGGGGTGACCTATGTGCACCCATTAATGTATACATGTGCTTGAGAACTCTACATGATTGGGTGCTCAAATTGGAAGGAGGAGCCTACAGTACATGCATTGAGTTGGGTATATATAGGTTTCTCCTTCAGATTTTCCACTTGATACAAAAAGGTCTAGAAGTGGAACCAGTAGGAACAGTGAAATGGGAGTCTGGGACAATGCATAGGACCCCATTTCTCTCTACCCCCCCCCCTTTGATGCTTTGAATCAAATACATGGATGCTAATTTCTGCAGAGAGAGCTTTGCATGTGCACAAATTAACCCAGATTAAACCAGGCTGAAAAACGGAACCCAGTCAATTGCATAAAGGCTGTGTGAATCATCTCTTAATGTGTCCCTGGGATTTTGATTTTCAGATTTAGGCTTCTAAGCAATCTTTTCCTAGGCCAAGTCAATGAATTTTGTCATTGATTATAGGATGTAACCTCGAATATAGTCCCAGTGACAACACAAATGCATAAAATAAATGGTTGAGAAGCAACAAGTTGATGGTTCTTTCAGTGTAATGCCTAAGTCAATGAAGGTTTTTAACAGCTGTTCTCTGAACATAATGTCTTCATCAATGGAACAGCATTCTTACTTAGACTGTTTCACTGCACTACTATGCCCTACTATGCCACATTCTGGAAGTTACTCCATCAGTCTAACAGCAATGCCAGCTATTACAAGAGGGAGGGAGGAAATCAATCAAAATAACAAGCTTATAGAGTACCATAAGCAACATGAAGAGATCCAATTGGGTTCTGTGGGCAGAACAAACAGTTTTAAGAGAACTATGGCTGCCACTGAAAAGAACAGTCTTTATCTTGACCTTAGTAAAGGTAAAGGTACCCCTGCCCGTATGGGCCAGTCTTGACAGACTCTAGGGTTGTGCGCCCATCTCACTTAAGAGGCCAGGGGCCAGCGCTGTCCGGAGACACTTCCGGGTCACGTGGCCAGTGTGACAAAGCTGCATCTGGCGAGCCAGCGCAGCACACGGAAATGCCGTTTACCTTCCCACCAGTAAGTGGTCCCTATTTATCTACTTGCACCCGAGGGTGCTTTCGAACTGCTAGGTTGGCAGGCGCTGGGACTGAGCAATGGGAGCGCACCCCGCCACGGGGATTCGAACCGCCAACCTTTCAATCGGCAAGCCCTAGGCGCTGAGGCTTTTACCCACAGCGCCACCCGCGTCCCTTGTATCTTGACCTTAATGCATGGCAAAATATGAATGTAGGAACACGGCTGGATCAGCCATAGTTGACCAACCAGGTGCCTGCGGGAAGCCCACAAGCAAGATATACACAATAGCTCATGGCTTTGATCCACAGCATACTGCCTCTGGTACTGGAAATTGTACATAGTTCTGACGTCGAGTGTGCTTTGAGTTTCCCCACTTTCATGATTTTCTGGGGGAACTTATTTTTCTTATAAGAAAACCAATGTTTACGTACTAGGTGTTATGTGAATAAGTTCCAGAAATGTCACTTGGTAGAGAACATAAGGGGAAAGAAGCAGGCAGCACTGGGGATACAACATATTCCATGGTTGCCTCCCCCCCCCCAATTTTGGAATTACTCCCCCTCTGAGGTGTTTATGGCCTCAATACCACAGATTTTAAAGTGGGCCTTAAAATACACATTGTCTCCTAAATAGAGCCACTCTGATGTGGAGCCATCTTAGAAAGGACAGCGTCGTTTACTTGTCTTGTACTTTATGTTGGTGTTCTTCATTTAATCTAACTGCCCTACCTTTCAGATGATGCCATGGCTGAGGGTAAATGGCCTTGGGGCCCAAATTGGGATCCCTGGATGGCCTAAATTGGACTGCAAGCAAGAATTTATCCATGCCTATATGAGGACAGAGTCAGACCTTCTACAGCAGCCCTTTCTGCACTGAGCAGTCATGGTTTTAACAGTACATTCTGCAGGCAAATAATGTACAGTATTCTGCAACCAAACTACATTCCCTGCCAAGCACCAAAAGCTAAACGTAAAGTGAATTCAGGGGGTTCCACTCACAAAATTGGAGTGCTATCCAAAGGATTTTCCTAAGACTAGCAAAATGCCTCCAGGAAGTCTCATACATCCCTTGCCTCTCCATTTTTTTAGTAACTAAGTATTCTCTAGTTAGAAAAAAAGAGATGTGATTTACTTGTTTTGCTCTGATATTTGAATGCTTTTTGCAGGACTGAAAAACTGAGAATAACATCATGTATCTTCTCCGTAATGATCCCAATAAAGCCATCATCTCCAAACAGTAACTCATTCAACTCTCCAGAAGTAATTTTTACATTATGTGGATTTTTGGACAGTCTGCTTTTAGCTGGTGGAAGGAAAATCTAGAATATAAAATCTTAGTGATGTTTCCCCTTCTCTCTGTTTGGTCTAGTCATAATTCTTAAAGGAGGATATAAGGCAGTTTGATCAGCCACAGATATGGAAATATGGCCAGTTTCTATGCCTGCTGAATTAGGTTTCCTGTCCCTGAAGTATAGTGGATAACTTTCTTTGCAATGCAGGCCATACGTCCATTTTATACCAGGTAATCAACTACAGAATATAAGGGGAAAGGATGTTTTAGAATCCAGAAAATTGCAGCATGCTTTATCCCTCTCTCAATGTCAGATTGATGCAGCTAAACACAGTGACATTTCCATTAAAATAAAAATATGTCTAATTTTCTGTTAGATAAGCTTTGCAGTTGCATAAAAGAGAGAAAATTCCTTAAGGTGGCAGTCATATGCTAGCTTACTCGAAAGTAAGATCTATTGACTTATAAAGGATCAGATTGCATTTTAAAACATATTTTTGATCAGGGAAGGGCTACAGTTCAGCCATCTCCTTTGTATGCAGAAGGTCCCTGGTTCAGTCCCTGATGCCATCTGCAGAAATCCTGCAGAACTGCGGCCAGGTAGGGTAGATAATACTAAGATATATGGACCAATTGTGTGACCCCGAAAGAGGCAACTTCCTTCTGCCTCCCCACCTGCCAAATTTGGAAACTTAGAACTTGAATAAAGGACATGATAACGTATTAGAATTCTGCTCCGATAGTTAATAGAAAATAGCAAGCAATTAAGGGTAAGATGCTCCGAGCCATGATCACATGCAGCTGTTTTGAGACATTTAGATGTCAGGTTCTAGGGTTATGTGGTTTTCCCACCACAGGAAATATTTGACTAAAAAGAATATTGTTAGGGTGGCGCTGTGCTCTAAACCACCGAGCCTCTTGGGCTTGCCGATTAGAAGGTCAGCGGTTCGAATCCTTGCGACGGGGTGAGTTCCCATTGCTCTGTCCCAGCTTCTGACAACCTAGCAGTTTGAAAGCACACCAGTACAAGTGGATAAATAGGTACCGCTGCGATGGGACGGTAAACAGTGTTTCTGTGCACTCTGGTTTCCGTCACAGTGTTCCGTTGCACCAGAAGCGGTTTAGTCATGCTGGCCACAAGACCCAGAAAGCTGTCTGTGGACAAACACTAGGTCCCTCGGCCTGAAAGCAAGATGAGTGCCACACGCCATAGTTGCCTTTGACTGGACTTAATGGTCCAGGGGTCCTTTACCTTTTTTATCTTTTACTGCAGTTTTTGGTGAACCTCTTCTGAAAAGAACCAGGAAAAATGTGGTAGGCACCAGTCAAGTAACATACTTATGTGAGAAAAGAATACATCCTTTCTTTGTAATCTTTATAATCATTCAGTGTTACAACCTGCAAACCCTGAAGCTTTTTTTAAAAAACCCAAGTATACAGAAAACTATCATTGCATTCTATTTTTATATATTTATATTTTCATCACCATCAAGGGTAGACTTAGTCCATAAGGGTCACACACACAAACTTTAATTATTTAAAGGTAAAATAACTGTACCGCCAGATTTCCCATGTGTTTGACAAAACAACATAGACTTCCACAGCATGTCTAGACTTAAGGTGGAGTGAAGAGTTTTTTGACTTGTTGGATATATTGTTTTCTTTATGCTGTTCCTTTCTTTATTAGTTCTGGCTAAAAATAGTTGACTGACCACATCTCTGGTATGTTTGTGGGAGGAAAGTGCTCAAGCCAGAACAGAGGAAAAGACCCCAGACCCAATGGTTGGTTCTGACCTAAGGGTTACAAATCTCCCTTTGTCACTATATCTTTGTTTTAAACCATTGCTAAAGCAGAGTGTGCACATGCACACACACACACACACACACACACACACACACAAAATGTTATCTGCACAAAAATAAATACCATTAGTCCATTTCCCAATAAATTCAGTACCAGCTCAGAATACCTAGTGTCAAATGGAAGTCACAGGTTAGAACCTAATATGGAAAATATAGAGACACGTAGCTAACTTTTCACATTGTGATAATTCCCACTGGTGCCAGCCCGTTGGATTTCAGTCACATTCTTGATCATTAGACAACTGATGGACAATCCTCTCAAGTCATGCCTCCTTTAAATCATTTGTGCTGAAAACCTAAAAATCCCCCAGTTGAGCTCATGATGGACAAGTTGAAAATATCCCAGCACTTCAAAATCACACTACTGACCAAGCAGGAAATTGAAATTTTTACAACGACAGTGTCAACAGAGCATGGACAGTGTGCCAAATTTGCTTCATGCATTAAAAGAGAAGTGTCAGAAGAAGAGTGCGGAGTTTGAGGAACATGGATTCTGTGATTTTAAAAGGCACTTCTTATGTTGTTACATATATTTACGTAGACATTGTGTTTAGTACCCTTCTTGATTTCTCAGGAGTTCTTCATATAAGAATCCTTACCGAAGAATTGCTTCTGAATTCTTTTTATTGGGGAAACAGGCATCGGAACAGATATTCCAGAAGTGCAAATCTTCAAATGTACTTTCCCTCTGCAGATATACGTGAACAAGGTATACAACAAATTCCAGGGCAATGAGAGAATTAACGGTAATGAAAACTGATGATGAAAACCTTTTTATATGTAATACAGTATCTGGAATGTCAGATTGCAACCCAGAGATTTAGGCTATACTGGTACATCCTTAATTACATTTGGTGAAAGAGGTTTTCAGTGGCCATTCTGTTCCTGCCAGCACTGAAATCACTGCTTGGGATAATGTTTTCCACTATTTCTGGATTTCTTAAAAAAACAAATTAATAATAGTTGTTGTTGCTGCTGCAGCAGGAGCAGCTGCAGCTGCGACAACAGCAACCCGTGTAATCTCCACCTCATGTAGGGCTGAACACAACACAGTCCCCATACTTCCTTCATAGCAAGGGTAGGAATGGGATTTTTCCCTTACAAATTTCAGATTAGGACCAAATATGCAGGCACCACAGATCTAAACCAAATGTGCTGAATCTTAGTTTAGCATCACACACACACACAAACACACAAGCTGGAAAAGCAGAAGACAATGGAACTGCTACTCAGTTTGGCTGAGAGCAAAATTCACAACAAATGTGAGGAGCTTGAAAAGCTGGTAAACCTGATCAATTGGCCCCCATAGCTGCACCTTTAACAGTCAACAGCTTGATACTTAGGAATTAAAAGGTGAAGATCTTACTGCATGGTGATAAATCTTATCACCTGTTGACGGGTGTTGATGAAAGTTGCCGATTAAGGTTCAGCCTGCTACAGGGCTGGCTGGTAAGTTGGAAATCTGACTAAATCATATAAAACATATTTGTAAAGTGACTTCACGGGATCTACTAGGGTGCCACTGAGAGTCATTTCATATGAAATTTCAGCAACTGAGGAGCCAACTTGTTTCTGGAAGACACCTGTGCTTTTAAAGAGCTCTACGGAAAAAAGAAATATAGCAGATGTGCCTTTGTTGGACACACAGATGACATTCATTCCTGCTACACAAACGTTATAAAGGAACAGAAGTAAAAATAATAATAAAAATAATAAAAAGCTGGTAAACTTCTTCACATATAACTATTTTCCCTGAGCCATTGTTCACTTTTATGTTTCACAATCTCTGCTTTCCAACTCCTGTTTACTTCATAGCATATCTCTGTCCCTTGTGGGGCACGTTATGTGGTAAATTGCCATTTCACCAAAAGCATATAAAAGGCTGCAATTTTATTTATTCATCACTGTGATAAACTGGAACAGGATTAATGAGGTCCCTGTAGTAAAACAAGAGAGGTCAACATCTGATGCCCTTAAAGCTTCGTAATCTTGATGTTATTAATAGTAATATAAGACTTTACATCTATGAAACACTCGGAAAGCAGTAATTAATTGTCACAACACTCCTCTGAATTCTTTAATCGTTATAAATGCCACCATTCACATCCCCTAATTAATAACCCAGATAAAGAAAGTTAATGACTTATTTTCTTAAATTTGCCCCATGCAAATACAGCAAATGTCTCCCATGCGGCCTCCTTAAAAGCAAAGGGTTCTGAGCGTTCAGACTATTTCAGAGGACATTAGAGAATGTATCTGACATAGCAAGCTAAAGTGACAGGAGGGCAATAGCTCCGTGACAGAGCAGCTGCCTTGCATGTAAAAAGGTCGTTTGTTCAGTCCCTGAGGACATCTCTGTGTGGGGCTGGGGATGTTCCCTGGCTGAAACCATGGAGAGCCCATGGGTTTGATTCAGTACAGAGCACCTTTCCTCTGCTGCAATGAGAAAACACCTAACAAGGATTGAGATTACATCAGAATTAATTTCAGAGTTAGCTTCCATAATCAGTTTAGCTACCTGGGTACGCTGAGGTTAAAACCTATGAACGGCAACATATTCAAGCAGTTATTTTATTAATGATTCAGGGTTCTGGCAATGCTTTGGGTGCCAGGACTGGAATGCACTCAACAATCATCTGGCTACTTTCTCTGGCTTTTGGACATCACTCACTCTCAGCCTAACTTACCTCATGGAATTGTTGTGAAGGTAAAATGAGGAGGAGGAGACCTTGAGCTCCTTGGAGGAAAGATGGGCTATATATGTTAAAACGAATGAATGAATGAATGAATGAATGAATGAAAACTATCCATGCATGTGCTCTGTAACTAGAAGCTTGAGAAGAAGGTGCTGTGTACCAAGACATGCAGCCTATTCAAAAATTAAGTTTGTCAAAACTATGCTCATAACACTGGTCCTGAAAGACCTACATTGGCTCCCAGTATGTTTCAGAGCACAATTCAAAGTGTTGGTGCTGACCTTTAAAGCCCCAAACAGCCTCAGCCCAGTATACCTGAAGGAACATCTCTACCCCCATCATTCAGCCCATACACTGAGGTCCAGCTCTGAGGGCCTTCTGGTGGTTCCCTCTCTGCAAGAAGTGAAATTACAGGGAGCCAGGCAGAGGGCCTTCTCGGCAGTAGCAACCTTCTTGCGAAATGCCTTCCCCTATGATGTCAAGAAGATAAAGAACTATCCCACCTTCAGAAGGCATCTGAAAGCAGTTTTGTATTGGGAGGTTTTTAATGTTTGGTGTTTTATTGTGTTTTTATAAGTGTTAGAAGCTGCCCAGAGTGGCCAGAGCAACCCAGCCTGATGGGTGGGGTATAAATAATAAATTTATTGTTATTATTACACAATAACCACTGGAACACTTTTCGGTGGCATGTTTCATTTTCTTTGGAATCATATTATTTGCTGATAAGCTTTAGAACAGGGATGGGGCACCTGCAGCCCGTAGGTCAAAGCTGGCCCACCAGGTCTCCCCATTTGGGCCATTTTGGGGAAGCCTCGCCCAGTCACGCTATACCGGAACAACCAAAGGAGGAGTCAAGGGGCAGTTCTGGCTTAAAGAGCCAGGCACCTATTCCTCTCCCACAATCTATGTGCCTTTACTATCTGTACCATTGGGAGAAGCCATTCAAGGCTTCTGAAGGAGGGTGTGTATGGCAAATTTGCCCCCACTCAAGCTGCAAGTAAATTGCTGCCTGATGGCCACACACTGCATCGCTGGATTTCTCTCATCTTCCTGTCTATTGTGTTCCATTCCAATGCCCAATCTTTGTTTAAAACATAGAGTTTAAAATTAATAACCCAGGAGGTGGGAACATCACAGCATTTTCTTGCTAAATGAAATAAAGGGTTAGATCAGAGCTGTAGACAGTTGTTTACCCCTTTGGCAAGCTTGGTTAAAGAGCTACCTCTGTGCTCATAAATAATCCACTGTATTCAACTATTGAGAATAAAAAAAAATCAGGGAGAAAATCAAGGCTGTTCCATCCAGTCAGCTCCAACCTCTGGCAATCTCAGAGCCTTGCTTGATCCCAGTTCTTCAATCTCTTCAATTTGTAGTCACTCAGTTACTTTCACAACAATCATTCATGCCTTCTCCAGTATCCCATACTGCATTGCCTATGACCAGTGGCGGACCTACATTTTGGGGCCTTGAAGCTTGAACTGTTATGGGAGCCCCTTCACAACCAGCAATGGGTTCTTCCACAACAGATCACAACATTAACACACACACACACACACACACACACACACACACACACTTGATTAAACTGCTGTACTGGAGGACCCCAAGGTTCCCAACCCCTGCTCTACAGCTGCATCCCCATGTACATAAGATTCCCCTGTTCCTGCCTATTCTTGATGGGGTTACACTTCCTCTGAAGGTGCAGGTTCATAGCTTGGGGGTACTCCTGGATCCTTTGCTGTCACTTGAGGCTCAGGTAGCCTCAGTGGCATGGAGTGCCTTCCATCAGCTTCGGCAGATGGCCCAGCTATTCTCCTATCTGGACAGGGATAGCCTAACTACTGTTTGTCTATGCTTTGGTAATCTCAAGGTTAGATTACTGCAATGTGTTATATGTAGGGCTTCCTCTGAAGATGGTTCGGAAACTTCAGCTATTGCAGAATTCAGAGGCCAGTTTGTTCCTCGGAGCAAGATGGTATGAGCATGTTACACAAATCTCAGTCCGACTGTAATCCTGTGAATCGCCCTGAGACCTGCGGGTATACGACAGTATACAAATTCAATAAATAAAAATAAATAATAAATAAAGATTTGATTTGATTCCTTCTTTTGGCTTTTTGGCCCTTAAGAACCCTTCAACTTTGCTCTCTACTGTTTGGAAATCCTTCCTTGGCCTCAAATTGCATTTATTTATGTATAGAGTTTCTTAGCCATCACTCACTGTACGGTCTCAGGGTAGGTTACAACAGTGGTGTAGCGTGGGTTGCCAGCGTTCCAGGGCTGCATGGAGGGGGGAAGCGAGGGAAACAGAGTACACATATGCACTCAACTGCCTAACGGCGACCACATCGCCCAGGAGATTGCAGCTGCAGAGATAAGAAAGAAAGAGTTGTTCCATTGTCTGGAGAGGTCACTTCCTGGTTTGCATGGAGAAGCCATTTTCAACAGAGCCCAGCATGCAGCTGTATTGATGCAGCACCTAACAATTTGTGCCCCTAACAATTTTGCACCTGGGGCAACCCCTCTGTGCACCCCCCCCCCACATCATGCCACTGGGTGACAATAGTACAACCCTAAAATTAAAAGAATAAAAGAATTCAAAGTTTATATACAATTATATACGATGTATATACAATCTAACTATTCAGGCCCTACAAACCTCCAACATTGTTTGCACCTTCCTGCAGCATTTAATCATTGCAGCCCACCATTTCTCAATGGTTCATAGAACAAGTCTGAAATTAGATGTCAGAGCTGATGAATGCTAAGGAACAACGGGGCTTTCTGCTAGCAGCTGGTGGTAGGGAACCCACCGGTAGCGATTCTAACCAGCTAGTCAGTTCCAGTCTAGGAAAGTGATGCAGGCACTATTCCATGAGCAGTAGCCAGCAGGATGTGAATGGATATCAGCAGGCTTGGTGAAGGGACACCTCTGACCAATCCAGTTCTCTCCATCTCAGTGTAAAAGGGGCGTGGCTTGCTCTGCCAGTCACTATTAGTCTCACATCCATCACTGTTACATGTCAATGTATGCATGTAAAAATAAACAGATGTTGTACCCTAGTTGTTGTTTGTTTTATATGGTCAATTATCTTGTGTTTATTGTATATATTCTGTTTGGCTGGTTTCAACGTATATTTATGTTCAGGCTGCACACTGATTTCGAAAAAACAAAACAAACTTCCCCACAGAAGCTGCATATTCATTTTGTAGCTCACAAAACCGTGTGAAAGTTATTGTTGTCCAGATGATTAATAAAGCTGGTGATCTATAGTGTCATTTAGTAATTAAACAACATTATAATTGTGCCATCCACCTACAAAGGTTAATCAACTCTCGTGAACAAAGGAGCTGCTGCTTTTAATTTTTTAATAAACTACCTGTGGAATTTTTAATTTGACTTTTTCTATGCACACACAATTAATTAGGAAGAGTTAGATCATGCTCCAATGAAACTTAAAGGCAAAGCTCCTACAGGCTCTGGTGAGACTGCAATTATTATTAAATGTGAGTGGGAGGTCAACGATCCTCCTCAAGGAAGTGAAACCAAAGACTGTGAAAAAGTTGGATTTAAAGAATACATATCAATAAGCATACCAGAATAGATTTCATACTATAAAAATCCTTCAAATCAGTGCTTTTTTTCAAGAAAAAGAGAAGCCAGAACTCATCATGAAGTTCTTACAGTAAGTCATGGGGCGACCTGGGGCAGCCCTGAACAGATGCCAATTTGACAACAGCGCCTGCAGAGGTGCTAGAAGCTAGAAGTTCACTGCCTGCAGAGGTGCTAAGAGCTATGTTAAGCTGTAGTTAGCTCGTTTGGGGGTTGCCCCTGGTTCTGGTGCAGGTCAAATAAATGCTCCTGTGCTTCCCTCATTCTCTTAGATTCAGGCAGATGGCTAGGACAGCTACATGGGAGATGGACTGAAGAAAATGAAATATGAATTGGCTCCACCCTGTAGCTCGACCAATCACAGTGAGGAGCAGCTAGGAGCTAGGTGGCATCATGGATCTACAAAAGAAATGTAGACTCACACATGATGGTGTCGTGTCAGGGTCTGGCTAGATGGAGAGGAGTGGTAGCTGCCAGTTGCCCAGGAAGCACCAGAGAATGACCCTGGGGAAGAGGGAGATTTTGAGCCTGATTCAGACTGGTGAGACAGGGATGAGCACTCAAGAGAGGGAACCATCAGGGAAGTCTTGGAGCCAGAGAGTGGGGGTGAGGGCGAAAGGCACAGTGTGGACACAGACCCTGATAGGGAGAGAGTAGAGGCTGCATTTTCCACGTTGCAGGACAGTCCTCTTCTGGCCCCTTCTCCCCCCACTTTCTCAGCACAAGAAAGGAGAGCTGAAAAATGGAAAGAGCAGATAACAAAAGCTGAATCATGCCGGAAGAATGCACAGAAAGAAACTCTTAAATAAGGGAAGGAGGGGAGAGGCTTCTAGCTTCTGCAACTTTCATACCCTGAGAGTGTCAAAGGGTTGTCAAAGATCATTTAGTAAGTGAGATGACATCCATAGCTATACTAGGTAGCTAAGCAGATATGGCTATGGTACATACTGGAAGTGTATCAGTCACATAAGTGATCCCAGATAATTGGGTTATCACTTGGTCTAATTCTAACTTTCAACCACCCCCTTTAAATGCAGTACCTGAACAGAGTGGGGGTGATTTTTTTATATTTTTAAATGATGCTTAAGATGTATGCAAAAAGCACCCATCCCCCCCCATCTCAGCCCTTATCTATATAAAAGTCTTTAATCTACCCCTTGCTATATGCAGTTCCTTTGAAAATCAAAACCCTTACATTAACAATCAGGTTAATAATTTAAGTTCAAAACTCATTTAATATTTACATCTTCTTGCTGAAGATTCATTATGTAATCAGCCATTGTTTTACAGCTTACGTTTAGGAGCTAAGAAGAGCAGAGCATTAACGGCTTAAAATGGTTGTGGGCTTTTGTTTTCAATTTCTGCATAATTAAAGCCAATATACATCTCACAGAGTATGGGGCTTAGTTACCTGATGTAAAAATGAGAGCTGCCTCAAGGGATTTCCTGTGACATCTCTATTCCATATCTCATCACTTGCTGATTTTTTTTTCCTTTTTAGAATAAATTTCCCCATAATATGAGCAAGCTCTTCTCATAAAGGACACTGTCATTGCTTGTGACACTTAGCAGGCTCAGCAGTTGGTAAGCCTCATTCTAAGCTCTAATATACAAATTTAGTGAATCTTAGGGCTGGACCATGAGTCATTTGCATCGATGACAGGTGTTTCCACCGTTTCGCATACTGTGTTGTGAGCACGTTTGATAGAAACTGAGTGCATAGCAAAGTGAAATTATCATCTTGGACATAAGTTACAGCAAATGAGAGTGTCTCTGTGAACAGATGTGGAAAGAAAAATACCCCAGCAGTTCAAGCAACCCCTGGGGAAAGAGAGTAGCAAATCTTCACGACGTGTTAAAAATGTTTGCGAAAAGAAATCCTGTTAGTATATTGGAAATGTTTTGGAATTAAGAAAAATGCTATGCAAAAGCTACACAGATTAAAGCATTGAACTTCTGCTTCTGTGACATAACTGACAAGAAAAAAGTGTGCCGGAGGCAAAGAAATATCCCTTGGGAAGATGGTCCAATGCGCCTCACCTCAATTTCTAAAACATGTGTTTCTAATATTCCTCTGAAGGATAAAATATGTTTCCCAGTGGAATGCAACATGGTTTTCCTTACTTTATTTTATGCTTCCAATCTTGTGCTCCATAGATTGTTCAGAACAGAAGCGTGTTGGAATTTATGATTTCGCTCACCTGCAATTTTAATAAAGTAGCTATGTGATGGGACTCATCAAAGCATGAATGAATATAAAATACCATCCAGTCTGAGTAAGGAAATAAGTCCTAAACACTAAAATTGTTGACTTTGGGATATGTTTATTGGCTTTTCCATAAACATAATGCCACAATATTGCCCTCAGAATACTTTGATGGCTTTTCTGTGAAAGGGAAAAAAATATTTCCAACAACTTTACAATAGAATAGCAATTCTTTATTAGTTTCTTGGAGGCCAATGTTGGGGGGAAATGTTCTCTTCATTATCCAGGATAAGTGCTGTTGAAATAAACTGGCTTCATTGTATTGGTGGGGATAAGCAAACTTCTTGCATTCTCAAGAACAAACTGTTTTAAGGTTTCCCTGAGGAATCTCATCTGCATTTAACAATTCTCCACTTGAAAAATAACTGATGGAAGAGATGTTGATGAGTCAATTATGTTTTTTTGAAATATTTGGATAAGGTTTGGCCTTCAAGCACTCAAGACACATCTTAAGCATGCAGCAATACATTTAATATACAGATGAGGGAGAGATGGAAGGAAGAGAGGCCAGAGAAGAATGGCAAATCAAGCTGATGGGCTTTGCCGAAATGGTGAAATTAATTCGGAAGCTCAGGAACCAAGAAGACAAGAACTTTAAAAAAGAATGGGAAGAGTTTATAATTTATATACAAGATCATTGTAAGCAGGATAAGACATTGGCAGGATTTTAAACACACCTGCATTGTAACAGAATGTACAGATAATTTAGAAAGACAAAAAATTGGAGAAGTATTGATATGCAGTGGAAAATACTATCTATAGGACCCATGTAAGGGATGGGGGGAAGTCAAGAGATTCAGAGCCATCTCGATATTTGGATTCGGAATTGATTTTGTTATATGTATATATTCTTGAAAATCAAAGAAAAAATGAGAGAGAGAGAGAGAGAGAGAGAGAGAGAGCGAGAGAGAGAGAGAGAGAGAGAGATGAGAGGACAGAGTACTTAAACAGTGTCTGAGCTATAAAAACAGTAAAACCCTACCTTAAACTCCATTTGCACAATATATCATATTGATACACTCAATAGCCAATGGACATAGTTGCATAAGAATCTGGATGCTTCATTACATAAGAATCTGGATGCTGGATCAGGAACGTGTCCATCATATGAAATACTGTTAGGCTATTGATTCATCTGACCCAACATTCTTTATTCTGACAGGAGCCCTTCAAAGCCACAGGGATTTTCACAGGCATGTTATCTGAAATCCTTTTAATTGGAGATGCTGGTGATGATGTTTGGAATTCTGTGCTCTGTTGCTGAATTGTCTTTATGAGGCAATTTTATTTTATTTGCATTCCTGTCCTTCTCTGTGACTTTGCAAGCAGGTTACAAGAGATGAAATAAAGCAGCATGCAATTACAAAACCATCTCCACAAATATAACCAATACAACCAAAAAATCCCAAACCCAGAAGTCTTAGAGATGTCCACAAACAATGGCAAAAGACTTCTATTCACACAAGTATGAATCCTAATATCTGGTAATCAGAGGTACAGAAGACATTTGAGGCTGTACTCATGGTGATTTGTGTTACTGTTTATTGACAGATCTCCATTTGATCCCTTTAACAGCCATTTTGGGTTATTGCCATCACAACAATGTGCACCTCTTAGTTACTCAACCCTTGTTGGTTTGCATCTGAATGTGTGAACTGGCTCCATTCAAACTCTTTTTGTTTGAGGAGATGTGAGGAGATATGAAAATCCTGTCTGTGAGATTTGACCTATGAAGATTCAATCACACATGCAAGTCACCTCTTGAAGCTGTGATCATTAGTGGTCTGCATGCCATCAAAACGAAAAGAAGTGTGTAGTTTTTAAAATGCTTAGGGAGAGTGGGTTTGCATGGACTGGCCCTGCTCCTAGTGCATCTATATGTGCAGGGCATGGTTGAATGTCCTTAAAAGCCTCCTTGTGAGATCAGGCACCCATATAATCGCCTGTTCTCCCTTCACACATTATACCCATCTTTTGAATACATGAAGACGACTACGCATGTGTAAATCAGAGTTTCAGTGACTGTGTGGAAAAAGGACTTGCATGTTCCAGACTTACAGACATAAGGATAAAAGAATGAACCAATACATCACATACACAAAAACACATTCAGTAAGTGACCAACACTGTACATTTAGTGATTCTGCTATTTCCCAGTAGTTTAAAAAAATTGACCTGAACTTCTCCCAATTGGAATTCAGTAAAAACATATTTGTTTTCCTGCTTCTCTGAAGTCTATTGTTAATTGCAATTAAGTCTGTCTCTCTTTCTCTGTCTTTATCTTTATCTCTTTCACACCCACCCACCCCTGACAATTTCTTTTGTCTGGTTTTAGTTATTTCTTGTTTGCCAAGAGACGTCTGGTTCATCACCAGTTGTCAGGTAGTGACCACGCTAATACAGTTTCATAGGAAGAAGTCATAATAAGCCACCATTTTTGTCCCAGTGCAGCTCCCCACAGCTCCTAATAGGCCCTAAGAGTGCCATGTATACACTCTGCATTCTAAACAATGATTCTGTGTCTGCGCTAGAAACCTCCCAGGCTACTGAATTCTGCTTCAGAACACAACTGTAAATGTGTGTGGGGAGGAGCATTGTCAGGGGAAAAGATGTGGTGCCTGTGTGTGGCAGAGTTTCTCAAGCCAACTTGGCTCCTGCTCTGCACGTGAAGTACAGTGCCTGAAATGATTATAAATTGATTCCAAGAGTCCTGCTTCCATCTTCTGTTGTAGTTTAATGTGCCAGAGCCTGGAGCGGTTCCAGCCCAAATGATAGCAATTGCTCAACCTCCTCTTCACAAACTGAATCGGGCCAAGCAGGAATGAGGAGAGTACTGGGAGGCCTGTTTCCATCGTTCCAGTTTGCATTGTCTTCTCCTCTGGCAACATATATTTTAAGGCATATATTTTACATCCATGCAGCATGCAGGCAAAATGCAACCCATGGCTGTGCTTCAAAGAGGGCAAGTCTCTTCACAGAATCAGTGCAAAAATATTCCATCGTTGTCTTTTCTTCCTGCCTGTCTGCAGAGCATGGGAAGGTCGGTGAGCTTTGTACAGATTTGGAATTTTATTCAGATTACTTCTGCACATTTTAGGGGATACATTGCAGCAACCACACAACACTAGATTCTCTGTGCCCACTCTGTAGGTTAGGGTGCACCTTGTGTGAAGTCATATGGCAGATGGAAATCAACCTTCCATCTGTTCGTTGTAACAAACTCCCACTCCTGAACTCACCGATAAGCTGCTTCTTTTTGCAGGTAGCAACATTCTAGGCACAGGAGCACCAGTGGATTCCTACAGATTCAAACTCTTAGCTATGTCTCTGGTCTACTTCCTGGCCTGCTCTGTATTGGTCCCAATTATGCCTGCCTCTCACTGATTTAAATGAAACAAAATTAACAAAATCCTTCCAGTAGCACCTTAGAGACCAACTAAGTTAGTTATTGGTATGTATCATACCAATACCAATATCATAAGTTAGTTATCATACCAATAACTAACTTAGCTGGTCTCTAAGGTGCTACTGGAAGGAATTTTTTTATTTTGTTTTGACTACAGCAGACCAACACGGCTACCTACCTGTAACTGATTTAAATGGATAGTTTTATTCTTGCATGGATGCACACGGACAGAAGGAGATGGGAAACTGCAATAGCAAATCTTCTCAATCTGCCAGCATGTCCATGCTTCCGGGTTGGATCTTTAACTGCAAAAACGAATCTGTGCTTCATAATATCTGTCCTTTCATAATATGGTGTTAAACTGAATGGAAAACTGTAGTTGAAAAAGAAGAGAACAAGTGACGTGAGATTCTGCACATTCCTCTCCCCCACTTTTAGAATTGTAGCTCTGTGACGGGAATAGGGGTCTCCTAACAACTTTCAGCACTCTTAACAGACTACATCTCCCAGAATTCTTTGGGAGAAGCCATGACTTTTAAAGTGGTATCGTGCCTTAATTGTGTGATGCGAATGTGACCTTTGGAAACCGCTAGTCTTTCCCCTCTCCTTTTCTTATGCAACAGCCTCTGCAACTGTAGAACCATTTCTGAATAGAAAACGCAATGAAGCAGCTGGCTTCTGAAATATCTGTTTCCTACATACCCTTGATATTTATTGCAAAACTTCAGTCCAGGGACCTAAATACGGTACATTACTGCCACAGCAAAAGTCTCACTCTCGGTCAACAGCACTCAAATGTCAAGCCTGTTTACTTCCCTTGGCAGCAGAAGTTCCTTGGCTTGGTCCGATTTGTTCTGATCCTTCCAAAGCCTTGGCTGCCTTTCTATATTTCTTCATGACACGCAGGCTCCCCTTCGTACAAATCCAAAGCATATGCTAATGATACCACTGTGTCTGTTCCCTACGCAGCTATTAGTGAATGGGAGATCTGCACGAGACATGCTGGAAATCCTAGAGATCACCGCCTGCGCCTAGTCCACTCTGCCTTGGCAGTCTCTCGCCCAATATTTTTCAATCAGCCAAGGCCTTCCTGGCTGCTGTGGGCCATGTGCAATCCTAGTGACATGGAAAGTGGCAGGAGGAAGTGCCAAAGGAAGCCGTTAGATTTGCTAGGATTACATCTTCAAAAAACCCCAAAAAACCTACTAAAGCAGAGCCAACCATTTGAATAGGCAGTGGGGCGATGCAGCTTATCTCCTAGCAAATGGCCATCTCAATTAAAAATATAGTGTTCTTAACGCAGCAAGCACCTAAGGAAGCAATTGATTTTCTCTCTTTCTCAGCTTTTTGGGATACCTGTCAAATGCAACAAGACAAAAAGAAAGCAAAGAGTTAGTGGAGCCTAGTGTTTTGTTTTAACTCTAGTTATTGATAATCAGCAACATATTAAATCTCAAAAGATGATAAAACCATTACAAATGGGATTTGTGCCAATGTGCTGAAGTGTGAACGTGTTTTTCAGGGGTCCAGCCAGTGAGCCATGTCCCCTTCAAGGACCCCTCCTTCACATCTAATTATCAGTTTTCCCCTCCTACAACCACCCATCAGCACCCCATGCTCTCTGAGGATGCTTGATCCTCACTGAGCTGTTTTGAGATGCCTTAACCCCTTTAGGATTTTTCTCAATAAAGTGGCACGTCTTCAAATCTCGGGGTTGTCCCAAACCTGAAGCTGAACCTCCTGTGTCTGTATGAATTGTGCCATTTTGTCTACACAAGGATTTGCACTCAGAGAATTGAAGATCACTATTTTTTGTTGTTGTTTAGTCATTTAGTTGTGTCCGACTCTTCGTGACCCCATGGACCAGAGCACGCCAGGCAATTCTGTCCTCAGTATCACTATTAGCATATAGGATAAATCAGAATTCTCTCATTCCTGAGTTTAAAAGAGATCATTCAACTCCACATTTGGCTCTTTAAAATAATAATAATAATGATGATGATGATGATGATGATGATGATGTAAAGGAGACCTGGATGGTTAAGTCCAGTCAAAGGCAACTATGGGGTGTGGCGCTTGTGTCACTTTTCAGGTGGAGGGAACCAGCGTTTGTCCACAAACAGCTTTCCGGGTCATGTGACCAGCATCACTAAATCTCTTATGGTGCAATGGGACACCGTGACAAGTGCCAGAGCGCATGGAAATACAATCTACCTTCCTGCTGCAGCAGTACCTATTTATCTACTTGCACTGGTGTGATTTCGAACTGATAGGTTGGCAGAAGCTGGGACAGAGCAATGGGAGCTCACCACTGTCACGTGAATCAAACTGCTGACCTTCCGATCAGCAAGCCCAAGAGGCTCAGTGGTTTAGACCACGGCGTCACCCACAGCCCTTTTAAAATATTGCATCTGATGGTCACAAAATATGGTATAAGGGAAATAAAGGATGTATGTGTGGCCAAAAGCACTGAGAGATACGCTCTGTTATTCCAGCATAGTTACAATTTTTGTAATCTCAGCTGTGTTTCCTTTAAAAAAACACACGTCTGAAAGATTTATTTATTTATTTATTAAAAAAGGACAGTTTTAAAAATCTAGCCTGCATCTATAGTGGCCAATGCTCACCTATTGAACTCCCGCCAACCTCCTTTTTCCTCTCTGTTTCAGAGTAAATGTAGAATGCTGTTCCTTTAATTACAACAGTCCCTGTTGGGGCATTAGTTCTGGGCTGGCTCAGAGAACAATGTCTCCTATGGTGTCTCTAACGCTAGAGAACTTGTTTTGACACTGAACCATTCCTTAGAAGTCTGGATGCTTGCCCAATATGGATTCTGAGCTTGTAAGATTCAGTCACAATACAATCATAGGGTGGCAAACAGCTGCTGCAATTCCTAAAAACGTTAAGGTTTTATGTGTTTATATAGGCCTCTTGGTTAACTAGATGCTAAAACTAGAACTACAAGCTATCCTCAATTTAATTGGTAGATTAATCAGCCTTGACAGCGCACTCTGCGGAAGCCTTGATGCAGACTTGACAGTGCACTCTGCGGAAGCTCTACAGAGACTCATCAACCATTTTGCCCAAGCCTGCAGGGAGTGTGGCTTTACTATCAGACTGAAGAAGACTAACATCCTGGGTCAGGACATCGCCAGTACCCCAAGCATCAGCACTGGTGACCCCGCACTTGAGGTGCTAGACAATTTTGTCTACCTGGGTTCCACCATGCTCAGTGCTGAGCTGGTTCATAGCTTATAACAAACTTAAACTTGTAGGACTGAGAGTTAAAACCATAATAGGCTGTGGGGTGTGTGTGCTTTTTTGGTATTGTTATGTTACTATCCTAAGAGATATAAAAGAAAATAAGGAAAGGGTGGTAGCTTTGACTTATGACTTCTTTCAGTATGTTAGATTAATACAGCCATTTACTTAAATTTAATCTTTTTTTAAAAAAATGCAGAAAATCAATAAATGGAAAATGATGAATTTGTTTGTCAGCACTAATTGTGCACACCTACCCATTCTTAAGGAAATCAGCCCTGAGTGCTCACTGGAAGGACAGATCGTAAAGCTGAGGCTCCAATACTTTGGCCACCTCATGAGAAGAGAAGACTCCCTGGAAAAGACCCTGATGTTGGGAAAGATGGAGGGCACAAGGAGAAGGGGACGACAGAGGACGAGATGGTTGGATAGTGTTCTCGAAGCTACCAGCATGAGTTTGACCAAACTGTGGGAGGCAGTGGAAGACAGGAGTGCCTGGCGTGCTGTGGTCCATGGGGTCACGAAGAGTCGGACATGACTAAACGACTAAACAACAACAACACATATATACAGCTGATAAACTGAAGTCATGGAGTTTAGGATTATCTACTGTGTATTTTATTGTAGGCTCCAAGAATGCCTCTGATGTTTCAACTGGAGTAAATAAGGATTCTCTTTGCTGTCTTGTTCTCTGTTTAAATGATGAGCAGGTCAGAGGAGTTGAACAATAAATAGGTTATTACAGAACTATGCACAAAGGGTCTTCTCTCCTTTAGCTATTGTCCCACTTTGCCCGCAGCCCTGCTTTCTGACCTCCTGAAGAGATGCCCTCAGAGGTAGTCTTTGGTCTTTTAAATTTCAGCTGCTCCCTGTGCGAGGCCTAAATTCAGCCCCCTTGCCTCTTGCCTTTTGTTCTGCTCAATTCATTACATCAGAGTTGCAACGCCTTGTGGGGTCCCTGCAGCTCAGCGCCCAGTGTGGCTGAACCGGTTGTGCTACCCTAAATCTGCTTTCTGCCCTTAAACATATACTCACATTTATCTTTACATCTCATACTGTACGGTGTTGCAAGGGTAATGATTTATTAGCTTCTCCCATTCAGGATTGTGTGCTTTATTAATTCCCAATGAGTAAAAAGCAGCATAGTAGGGCTTTAAGTGTCTTTGGTTCTGTTTGGGATCAGAGATTCCCCCCCCCTTCTTTTGATGATGGAATTGAACGAAAATGCAAGCTATGTTGCATTTTTCAAAAAAAGAGAGAGAGATAAAAGTCCTCAACTTTTTATGTAGTGGTAAATTTTACTTCTATGAACAGCAGGAGTAATTGCTGCATGTGCACAACAAAATGGCCTGTTTTGAAAGCAGCATTCTTCGCCTTTGCAGATGGGGAGAGGGAAGGCTTGGTTTCCATAATCTATATGTTCCTGCTGGTATAGCTTTTAAAAAGTCAGCCCACGGTCCTGGTGGTTTATCCACCGTCAGTCCCTGCATTATCAAATATGCATTCAGCTGTGCTATGGAAAGAGGAAGAGTAATGGGGCCATTTCTAAAGCCTTATCTGTATATATCTCCTATTCTCTTTAACAATGATTGCTATTTCTCTGAAACTGTTCTGGCAGTTTGCAAGTAATAAAAGAGTGAAATGCTTTTTACTGGCTTTTGTGAAGTTGCTTTTTTTCCCTTCCAAAAGGAAGGAGGAAAAAAAGAAATCAAGATCTTAAATGGAAAGGGGGTGGTGAAAATTTCATGAAAAGTTGTTGTTTCTTCTAAATGTATCTGAGTCTGTGATTCAGCACTATATTGAAGTCCATGTCAATGGATTCTTTCTCTTCAAATAAAGAGTTTTCTCAGACTTGCCAGAATTGCAATGAATGTTTCACACGTTACAGCTCTTTCCACTTTGAGATCATACTGCACCCTTTAAAAGCACATATAATCCCATTTAATTGCTTATTTAAGAAAAAGTTCCATGTTTTAGCATTTAACGATCCTTGTGCTCACAGGCTTTCCCCTTCCCTTCACCTGCATACCAAGAAAGGATTTAAAACAAACAAACAAACTTTCATTCCAGGTTCATGGCAAAGTGTACTTTAATGACACCCAGAAAACATGACGTCACTAGAGAGCACCCTACTGCTTCCATTTTTTGTGTGTGTCTTTCCTTGGCTCCAAGTCTCCATTTTCTCCAGAAATGATAGCTAGAAATAGCTAACAAATTAGGACAGGGTGCATTTGCAAAGTCCATCAATATCTGACACAGACATGGAAAATAAAGTATCCAAAGCTTCTCTCTGCTGGCCTTGAAACTTTTTAAAGTGCTGAAGTTAAATCTCATCTGGTTCCTAATTCTATAAAGACACACCAAATCACTTACTGTATACACTCGTGTATAAGCCGACTTTTTCAGCACATTTTTTTTATGCTGAAAAAGCCCCCCTCGGCTTATACTCAAGTGAGGGTCCCACTTGCTGTTTGCTGCTGCCTCTTGGGCTGCCATCGCTCTGCCAAGCGCGGCTCCTGTGCCTGCCCTTGCGAGCGGCAGAGGCTGTTGGCGGCGGCGGAGGAACGAGCAGCCTGAAAGCAGCCCTTTCGGGCTGCTCCTTTCTCCTCCTCCACCTTTGCCGCTGTCAGCATTCCCCACCCTAGGCTTATACTCGAGTCAATAAGTTTTTCCAGTTTTTTGTGGGAAAATTAGGTGCCTCGGCTTATATTCGGGTCGGCTTATACTCGAGTATATACGGTAGCTATTTCAAGCACTGCATCTTGTATGATCATCCAATTAGTACTAAAATACACCCACCTAGAGTCAAGCATCACCCTGCTTCAAAATTATAAAAACAAGCACCCCGTTCTGCTGCCCGATCCACCACATTGGGCATTTGAATTCACTATGATGTTAGGAGAGCAATCTTGTTTACATACAGACATATTCTTGGAACCTCCAGCTTTGATGGACCATCTTCCAGTCCATTAGTCAGCAATCATTGTTCAGAAAGCCTTGCAGAGCCCTAGGAATGTCTGCTCTTCCTGCCATCATCATCATTATCATCATCCAGATTATTTTTGCAGATGTTACAAAAAGTAGTCTCTCTTTGAGCACAGAGAGGGTTATTTGCTTCAAAATCTTTGCTGTGTTAAAGTCTACACCCAAGTCTTTAGTTCAATTGCTGGCAAAGTCCTGCACGTGATGGACTTGCCTAAGTTCTGAAGTTCGGCAATTTCCCAACTTCTAAACTTAGATGATCTCTTCAAAAAGTATTCACTCAAATCCACAGTTCCAACAGATACCCTTCAACAATTACTGCAATAACCTACCACAACCCACACAGTATAATGTAACCTGAGCCCCTCTATACACAATATGCCCAGTAACGGACACAGGATGCCTGCGTGTGCATTGTGGAGGAATGAGCAATCTCTGCTGACTCATGGAGAATTAACCCCTTAGCTGCATTCCTTAAAATACTACACATCTGCTCTCCACTTTTTGTTGCCTCTTCTTTCTCCCTCTCTTCAGATTGCCGTCCTCTGCCTCCCCCTTCTTTCCTAGGCTAGTCTTCAGTAGCTCATCTCACAATTTGCCTTTTCTTTTACATTTTCCATAGAGCCTCCCTTCTTTGAAAATGATCTGTCACTGTCTCTGTTACTCTCTCCTGGGTACTTTACAAGGGCACTCCACTACTTTAGTTGTTTACAGTGTATTTTGGTAAATGTGCTCATTAGAATACAGCAGGGGCTGCAGAAAGAAGTTCAACCAGAACTGGCATTTTTTCTTTCTTTTACAGTTATTTATGTTTCCTGCTTGGCAGGGGGTTGGACTCGATGGCCCTTGTGGTCTCTTCCAGCTCTATGATTCTATGATTCTATGTTCTGAAAAGATTTATCCCCTAAACATGTAATGCAGGGGTGGAGAATATCAGGAGAAGTTCTCTTGTCCTCTCTATCTGGCCCATGGAATTCTCCTGGAGCTTTACTCCCAACCTTGACCATGATCCCTCTCATCCAGCCATATCCCTCATGACCCTTCCTCCACTCCCCCTGCCCCAGTGTTTTCTCTTAGCTGGAATGTGCCCATAACCTGTAACAATGCCTACCTGGATGGAGGATGGATGTGTGTGAAGCAACCTCTGATTTTTGTTTGGATGGAATGTAGCCTACTATATTTCATTACCCTAACAACTTTGGCCTCTGGCATGTGGACCCCAGGTGGTTGCTTATGAGGGAATATGGTCCTTAACCTGAAGCGGTTTCCTCACCCTGATTTATAGAGATGTGTCCTAAGCGAGCATAGTAATGGTGGCTTGATCTGATGGCAGCTAATTGTCTGAACACAGTGCTGTAGAACTTGCCAGAGATATCAATGCTCCTAAGGAACAGCCATATACTATGCCTGAAGAATCCTTTGGGTGGCGTGAAGAGGAAATGTCCTCTTCATAAAGTTCTCCCTGAATGGTACCATTCTCTGTATGTACATATTATAGCAGAAAGATGTGGTTGGGATGAAATATGAGAAAATGCAGCTCTACTGCCGAAACGGCTTGACGTTTTCAAAATATCCTTCCTCTCTGTTTAGTTAAATAACTGGTGGGCTATTAGCAAATATTAGAGGGATTCAAATAGGTATGTTCCCACTCATCCAATGCATAACAGAGATGTTATAAAATGACCAAACCTGTGGATATGTCAATCAATCCAGGTCATCTGCAAATGTGAGAAGGGTTCTTTTCTGAAATCTTCCTTTGGCCAATTTTAATAACGATTTAATATTTCCCTTAAAGAAAAATCCCTTAGGAGGAAGAGAAAATGACAAGTCTCTGCTTCTCCTGACATTTCTATGTTTTGTGCTGTCAGGGGGGCATTGAATAGGAAAGAAGACAGTGAAAGATGGACTAACATGGCTTTGTGGAAAGTAAAAATATGGACTGAAACAGGGTTAGCAGACTTGATCATGAAAATTACCATTGTCCCAATGATCAGGTACTTACACATGTCTGGTTTAGTAAGGCCATGCTTTTAGACCCATGTAGAGCCAACATCTTCTCCAGCATTACTGAAAAGGCTGTTTTAAAATTCTATACTAGACAGTTGACATTTACTTTTAAATCCAATTTCCTTAATTTTCATGCTCTGTATTAACAAGCTGATGAGCCTACCAATAACCAAAATATCTCTAATATCACACATATTGGGATTAACAAGTAATAGCTAAACTGATGGAACTTTAAAACCATACCTACCTGCGGCTTTTAGATGCCTTTATTTCTAATTTAGAAATAAGCTTTAAAAAAATCTCCAAAAACCAGAATATGATTGTATGTTCTGTGACGTAGCAGTGGAATTTATAAACTAATGCTATTTAAGCAGGACAGCAGGGAGAAAATAGGAATGAGATCCAGAACAATCTCCAAACAAACACCCTTTGCTTATTTTCCTTTTGACATTCCTATTTTAACGAGCAACTAAACAAAGGATCTCATTTACGGTGAGTTGAGAACTGCCTTTCTTAAAACACACACACCGTATTTCATATCATGAATCATTTGCTTAGTGAAAATTGTCTTTAAAGGTGTGCTTGTAGATGATTCATTTACAACCTTTTACATAGTAATTGTGATGAATCATTGGTGACCTTTTTGCACATTACAGGGCACAACGAAATATAATTCCATTTTTTTGTGCTCAGAGAGAACTGGCACAGCACTTCTGTCATGTAAACTATCTGCAAGAGTTTATTAATTGTTTGATTGTATCTCTGTAAACTACTTAGAGACTATTGTAGCTATGCAGTATATACATTTGTTGTTAAATAAATAAAGATAGATGATATAGATAGATAGATGATAAATAGATAGATGATAGATAGATGATAGCTTTGATTGAAGACCTAGGCCTCCACAGAAGATGGGGGGTCTGGTTGGCAAGAGTCTGGGTGTAGTAGAAGCACTATTAAAAACAAGGAAACCTATTTCTGCACACAGTGTGGTGGTGGTGGAACCCTTGTCATTGGATTAGGACTTGCACAGGAACTTTTGAACACATGATCTACTAAACTAGCATGCAATATGATAATGTATTTGTCACTTATTGTGGCCAGTAGGTTAGGTGTGAGATATGGAAGACTAGCTAAGTTGAGCAGGTGAGCACCCTTAGGAGTCTTTGAAGGTGAGCAGCATTTTTGAAGAGGCCCATGTGAGACGAGGAAGTGCATAGGAATGCCTTTGGAGCTGCCCAGTCTCACCCTTCAAGAATTTTGTGACCTTGGAAGACTTCCTACTTACCTTAAGAGTGGGTCGTGGGTATGTGGTTATGATCAGGTCGTTCCTTTGCCCTGAACAAGGTGCCTTGCCCAGTTTCTGTTGAGTTTGGTTGCTCTCACAAATGATTCTGCTGAAATCAGTATAGAATAAAATATGACCCTAATTAAATCCCACCTAATTGTCTCTTCTGTTAATGATATTCACAGGTAGCCGTGGGCTTACTCTCAGGTATATAGAATTGTAGCCTCAATGAGATCTTTTCAGTGACATTAAGGTTTGCTCCAGGTTCCCAATCATGCCAAATATTCATAACAGAGGCACATTTCCCCCCAATAATTCCAAGAAATATATTGAATTTCCATGCACCTCTTCCAACAAAGGGTGTTATGAGGCAGTAAATCTGGAAACTAATAGCTAAGCAGAAATATGTCCTGTGGAGCAGTTTCAAAAGTAATTTCTTTATCATATTGCAAATTGGTATGTGATAAACCATGCGGCATGTAGAATTTGAGTCAGTTTTGATTAGTGGCAGGGCAAGGTTTCTGATTTCAATGTTTAATAATTTGCTTCAGAGTATATATAGTATATCTTTTCATAAATGGCAGAAAGGAGAACGGGGGTAAGATTATGGTCTTTTTCCACTTTAGTGGGTGTTTTAAGGGCATACCTGCTCACTGTACACCACAAGTTATTCATTCTTACAAATGATTTTAGATGCTCAACTATAATAACAATTGTTAAGACACCTTGAAGTGATTAACATATTTATTTCATTTGGAAAAACACCTCCTTCAAATTATAATACATTTAAAACTAAAATCCAACTAAGCCACAGTGTTCCATGGTAGTTCCATGATGATAGTGTTATGGCAGGTAGGTGTGTGTGTTGGTATACCATATGCTGAGACCCTTTTTAAGCCAGGATCCAGCGAGTGTTAAAATATAAGCCAGGCTAGCTTTCTGGTGAAGTGATAGCCTAGGTAATGGGCTACTAAGGGAACAAAGGAAGTGGATCTGTGCTTCATATGTATATGAAGTCTATCATAGTTAAATTCAAAGGAATCCACAGGGGAGGGGGAAAATAAAGGCAAATCCCAAAATCAAACGGTGGTGGTGGTGGATTTCTTTTGGTAAAAATAAAAATATAAGTCATATTTTCTCTGCAATCTTTAAAATGGGGTGTGTGTGGATTCTAGTTATTTTGTGCATGGTATGGTTAAGAATAAACACGTATTCATAACGAGCACACGTCATAATTCTAGCAAAATACAGTGGTACCTTGGTTCTCAAACGCCTCGGTACTCAAACAACCTGGAACCCAAATACTGTAAACCCAGAAGTAAGTGTTCCAGTTTGCGAACCTTTTTCGGAAGCCAAACATGCTCTGTTTTGAATGTTACTCTTCCATTTTGAGTGCCACACTTCCGTTTTGAGAGTTAAATTGCTGTTTTAGGGGTTGTTTTTAAAAATCTGGAACGGATTAATCTATTTTGCATTACTTTCTATGGGAAAGCATGCCTTGGTTTCGGAACGCTTTGGTTTTGGAACGGACTTCCAGAACGGATTAAGTTTGAGAACCAAGGTACCACTGTATCCTTAACCTCTTGGTAGTGTGTGTATGAATACACATGAGTGCTGAAGACACATGTGGGTTCAGACACATACATTTTAACAGGATGATGCTGCATGCCCAGTCAGGCCCAGTGAGGGTACAAGTGTGTGCCTGCATTCTCCACCAAGCTCTGCAATCTCTAGGTGCCCATGATGGAACACAATGTCCAAACACAATCAATAAGTTAACAATGGGGTTCTCCTTCCCTTGAGGGATTGACTATGCACTTTTGACCCATGTGCTTTCGATTTTATATGCATAGGCTATATATGGATGTAATGTATCTCCCCTAACTTGTGCAGCTGGGACTGGTAAACTTCGTAGGGGGTAATGCACAGGGTAAGCGAGGAGGGCAGTTGCATTATTGCTATCATCATCAAGCCTGGCTGTGCACCATATATTCTAACACATAATATTTTCAGATGTGTTTTAAAACCTCTGCTTTATCACAGTTGGTCAGATATCCCTGCTGCAGGAACCCATATTGAGGAGCTTGCTAAACACAGGCTGTATCATGTAATCATGAAACCTTTACTTAGCTAACACTAAAAAGTGGCCGAGCCAGAGCGAAAACCTGATTGAGATATTTAGTAATTGAATGCTTTGTGTGCACATTTTTTTAAAAAAAGTGTAAATGGAAAAGAGAGGCAACAATCTAATTTTCAGATTATTTACAAAGATAAAAGTGCTGAGTGAAAAATCTGGTATTTTTTTTTGCTTGGTGCCAAACTAAAGTGCACAGTGTTTAAAAACATGTCACTGTGTGAAATTTGAAGCGCTTGGTGACAATTCCTATAATTCCTATTTGGTTTTAATTAGATGCTGAAAATGGAAAGTAGAGACATATGAATAGCGAAACTATAAAAACAAATTGCAGAATTAACTGAGGGCTTCTTTAGCACACTCTACTACCTTATTTTAGTATTGTAAAGGAGACGATCAAGAGCTCTGCTTCCCCAAAACTTAACTGTTGAAAAATGCCTACTACTACTACTACTACAAATGATTTATTATTTATACCCCACCCATCTGGCTGGACTTCTCCAGCCCTCTGGGCGGCTTCCAACAAAACATTAAAATACAGTAATCCATCAAACATTAAAATCTTCCCTAAACAGGGCTGCCGTCAGATGTCTTCTAAAAGTCTGGTAGTTGTTGTTCTCTTTGACATCTGGTGGGAGGTGTTATGTACTGAAGTTCTCACCCTGGGCCAGCAGGGGGATACTGTAGATAGTTATGCAAATGAAGGATCGAAAGTGACATTCAGTGTTTGGATAGTTTGTATGCAAATGAAGGATCGAAAGTGACGTTCAGTGATTGGCTAGTTACAGAAAATGATTACTGTTGCATTCTAGTGGAGCTCTATATAGGCAGGCTGACTGAGCTCCTCAGTTCAGTTCTGTTCCAGCTTACAAATAAAGAGCTGCTTTGGAAGAATCGCTGTGTCGTCTGATATGTTCGCCCACAACCTAACAGGAGAGTGTTCCACAGGGCGGGTGCCACTACCGAGAAGGCCCTCTGCCTGGTTCCCTGTAAGTTGGCTTCTCACAGTGAGGGAACCGCCAGGAGTCCCTCGGCGCTGGACCTCAGTGTCAGGGTAGAAGGATGGGGGTGGAGACGCTCCTTCAGGTATACGTGACCGGCACCGTCTAGGGCTTTAAAGGTCAGCACCAACACTTTGAATTGTGCTTGGAAACGTACTGGGAGCCAATGAAGGTCAGAAAACATTAAATAAATACTAATAAATACTAATTAAAGCATGATGGAAAAATTGTTAGGATGCATTTTGGGTATGTTGGATATGAACTTTTGCCCATGAGGCTGCCTGTTTATAATGATAAATGATGGCGCAGTTTATGCATAACTATTGTGTTATGTGAAGTTTTTCCTAGGATACCATTGATATCACTCCAAGTGAATTGCACTTCTCAAGATGAGTGCACTGGAACAAGCAGACTGCTGCATGTACAACCTGGAATCTAATGTTAATGTTGGGCCATAGTTTTTCAAACTTCATGGGCTGTTTTTCTTCAAATGAAGATTTTTGGGAACATATATTTTTGGTTGAAGAGGACTACAGTGGTACCTTGGGTTAAGAACTTTATTCATTCCGGAGGTCCGTTCTTAACCTGAAACTGTTCTTAACCTGAGGTAGCACTTTAGCTAATGGGGCCTCCCACTGCCGCCGCTGCACAATTTCTGTTCCCATCCTGAAGCAAAGTTCTTAATCTGAGATACAATTTCTGGGTTAGTGGAGTCTGTAACCTGAAGCGTCTGTAACCTGAAGCGTCTGCAACCCGAGGTACCACTGTACTGTTGTAAATGTCCAGTTATTTGACAACTTCCCACTTCTCTTGCCCTTTAGAACCATTGCATTGATGAGAAGCAACCATTCCCATGGGTAGCTTACTGAAGGATCTGTCTAGATTTCGTACTGGTCGAAATTCGCGGGATCAGGATTTGGTTAAGTAGCAGGAAACAGAGAGCAGGAATAAATAGACAATTCTCTGAATGAAGGGATGTAGAAAGTGAATGAATACCTATGAAAGAAATCAGTCTTTGCACCCCAGTCTCTTGACAGGCAAGATATACGCTTATTTATAATCAAAAAATATTTTTTTCGTGAAATAAGGTCTTGGTTACTCTTATTTATGGAGTATGGCAATCTCTAAGTTGCTTTTAATGGAGGCCATAATGCATTGTTGGAGGCAGAGAAGTAACAATAATGGTCTAATAAGTTACCTCTGGGGATACAAGAAGAGAGAAAAAATAATGACACACGCTGCCATTTTGGGATGTAGAAGATGGTAAATGTCTGGAAACTGGTCACAATTCACAGTCCAGGTTTCTTGACAATGAAGGATGCTGCTTAGAAACCAAGCCCTTTGTGTCATTGGCCCAGTCCTGTGCAACATCCAGCCAACACAGATTCATCAGTTGCCTTCTGTGCCAAATTCTTAATGCCTGTTGAAAACATTTCTATTTCGCCAGGCCCCCCATCATGATCTACTGAGGTTTGTTTTTAATTTATTTTTGCTTTTAACTTTTTATGATTTTATTCTCTAGTTTTATGTGATTATATCGCTGTAAACCGCTGTGATATATTTTTATGATACAGTGGTATTATAACATTGTCATGAAAAACAAAACTGAAATCAATAAAACTTTAGAAACAAATGAAATTGTCCCATTAGCACAAGGATGTCTGCCTGCACAACAGAAATTCCTCTTCCTCTCTTCTCCATGGGCACTCCCTGCCCCATCTGCTCTGAAGGGTCGGGGGAATCCCAGAACGTTTGCTGGGTGTGGGGGGAGAGAGAGAGAGAGAGAGAGAGAGAGAGAGAGAGAGAGAGAGAGAGAGGAAGGAATTCCCATTGTATGAGTGGAAGTCTTTGCACCAATGGGCTGACTTCACTGGATACACCCCAAATACAGGAACTAAATAATGTATCTGGATAGGCTTGCTGAAACAGGAAGGATTTCAGCAGGTGTCTAAAACAATTTAATGAGGCTGCTTGCCTAATGTCAATTGGCAGGAAGTTCCAAAGCACAGGTGCTGCCAGTTGATTCAGAATGCATCGGGGACATATAAATACGGCTATATTTGGGCTGCCTCTGCGTACATGTGAAATATTTCAGCTGATTCAGAATTTTCACCCCAACTGCTGTAGTCTGCTACACTGTGTGGGTAACGATCATGGTCTCTGCATGTTCTGTGACTATCAGCAGAGAGCTAATTTTGGATGTGGACAAAGTGATAAAGCTCCATGGCCAGATGTGCTATGATATCATCAGGGGTAACATTCCTGATACAGATACAATATGTTATAACACTTCATGAGTATGATAAAGTGCGACTGTCCTAACCCGTAAAAGCTTATGCCTCAATAAAATTGTTAATAAGCTAAGGTAGGACTCTGTGTTGCTTGCTGCTTTTGCTACCTCAGCCTAACATGGGCACCCCTCTGAAACTTATCTAAGGCATTAATCTATAATACATTGGCTTCAGATATTTCTGAAACTCATTTCCAGTGCTAATGATATACTTTCAGAAGCCTGCAAAACACCAGTAATTTTCCCCACTATAATAATGAACCCACTACTTTATCTATATAACCTCCTTGCCCTTTGCCATCCAGTGTAATGACACATATTAGCTAGCCATACAATGGAACCCTTCTGCTGGAGTGCCCGGAGCCTGCAGAGGCAAACTTGGTGCAGGAGTACAGAGAGATTATATAGAATCTGGCAGATCAATATTTTCAATATAAGATTTAAATGGTTCATTTTTAAAAGAAGCTTGAACTCATATTAGATTTTTTTTTTTTAAGGATAGAAACCCTGTATCTTGGACAAATAGACACATTGCAAGTTTCCATCTGAGTAAGCTGTTAAAGTTCAAGGAAAGAGTATAACAGATGGTTGTTTGTGCTTTGTAATTTGCCCATCTATTCTAATGTAACATATAATCATAAAAATAGTTTGCAGGTTTGTTTGTTTGTTTGTTTTGCCTAGCAGGGAAAATAATAATAACAAGGGAGTTGGATGACTTTTTAGTTTGAATTTGAAAGTAGTATTCCCCAAGATATAATAGCTGTTAGAATTTTCAAGTTGGTTCAACTGCAGAATTGGTCATTAACTTAATCGATAGAAAAGGATGTCTGTCGACTTCAGAGAGGTGTAATTCCACCAGAAAACTCAAAGGGAGTGGTTTGATAATTGTCAATACTTCGCTCCAAATCCAAGCATGAAATGAATTGTCATCATTTAAGTGAGACTCAGCTCACCGAAAACAAGCAGAAAGCATTGTCGAGTTAGGGATATTTCCCCCATTCAGTATTTATAACGCAAATGGGCACCTGCTCATTACTCCAAACTTGATGCCTTTTTTGGGAGTGGGTGCATAAACCTTAGAAAGAGTTAATACTAGCACAGTAAGCTTCACCTGGTTCAGTTGCTAGATTAATCAATTTAAGCTTAAGTCAATAATAGGTCTCAGGGTGGAGTATGCAGTAATTTCATAATTATATAATAATAAACATGATTAGGGTTGCATTGCAACAAGCAGTGCATATTTCAGTACGTTCTCTTTTAGCTAGATCTACTGTTACCTGTAGGGATGTGGGTGGTGCTATGGGTTAAGCCACAGAGCCTAGGACTTGCCAATCAGAAGGTCGGCTGTTTGAATCCCCACGACGGGGTGAGCTCCCGTTGCTCGATCCCTGCTCCTGCCAACCTAGCATTTCGAAAGCACGTCAGAGTGCAAGTAGATAAATAGGTACCGCTCCGGCGGGAAGGTAAACGGTGTTTCCGTGTGCTGCTCTGGTTCTCCAGAAGTGGCTTCGTCATGCTGGCCACATGACCCGGAAGCTGTACGCCGGCTCCCTTGGCCAGTAAAGCAAGATGAGTGCCGCAACCCCAGAGTCGGTCATGACTGGACCTAATGGTCAGGGGTCCCTTTACCTTACTGTTACCTGTGTACATACATGAGCAAATGACTTGGAGTGCTCCGAGATCCTCTCTAGGCATGATTTCAATTGTGTTTCCAGTGAAATTCCACTGTACATAACAGAACTTGCACACCATTCTCCTGAAATGGAACATGTATTTTCTGTGCTAGAAAGCTACCCTTCATGCTGACGGAGCAGCACTAGGACACTGGAAGAAGAGACCTTGTAGAGATGCTCCTGCAACCCGGAACCATGATGCCACTGGATCACTGGATTATTTCCAGCACTACTTGGAGATGCTAGGAATTAGACCTGGGACTTTCTGCATGCAAGTGGATTCTCTGACGTTCTGCTAGAGCCCTTTCCTGAACTAACAGAATATACTGCAATATGCCCTGATTTGTTCATACATAAAAAACAAGCTTAATGTTTCCTTCCTCCCCCTTGCTTTTAGGAGAAGATTAGGCCAGTTGGGGCAGTTTTTTGGTGCAAGTAGTAGCTGGAGCTGTACTTGTCTATTTGTCTGCATTAGTTCTCTACGAAGATCAAATGCCCCTTGTATAATTCATAGAGTCCTGCACATTTCAAATGCTAGGAGCCCTCTGCTCTGTCCCGAATACTAACAGCTTGCTTAGCAGCATGGATAACGGCTGCCATGCCAACTGGTTAGTTAACATTTTACATTCAGTTGAGAGCCTTTTCAATTCTTTTGACTTTCCATCTTTTAGTACGAGTGGAATTAGAAAGCAATATAGCAATTAAGACCGAGCCTCTTTTAGGCTCTACCAGGCTTATTAATTTCTTTCTTTCTTAACAGAAATATTTTTTTCTGTCTTCATATTTATAATGTCAGACTGTAGTTTTATCTGTGATTATTCCTGTGAGGTACAGAGTATGAGCTGTTTATATAAGATGAATGGAACCATGAACTTATAAGTACATGCTCCATTACACTTAGAGTGTATTGCTTCTTAATTTACATCTTGCTTTGGGCTGTGTGGGGGGCTATTCGGGAATTTTTTTTGCATTTCTTTTTCCAATTCTCTGTATTTATCTCCCAAGGCTGCTTTTATTTCTCAAATTTGAAAATGATTTGGTAGGCAGAAATGTTTTACCATGCATTTGTTTGATAAATTCCCTAGTTATCTTGCTTATGGCATCATGGCAAGTTTAGAAGAGAAGAGGAATATAATGACTGTTGTTTTGTCTGATGGGATAGGGAGAACTTGAAGCTACTTGAAGATTTACCTTTTGTAAACAACCAGATACCTTTGCTCACTGGAGAAGGCTTGACTCCATAAGTGTACAAGAACAGGAGGCCTCAGGCTGGGCCTTTTTGATACCCAGTCCCAAGCACTTACGCATTCTTCACCTTTTGAGAATTGGGTGTGTGTTTTTCAAGTGATGAGCAGTGTTTGCTCCCCCACTTCCTGCTGACTAAAATATGTTTTAAAAATAAATCGCCAAAGGAGCTTACTACTGTCAGCTTATATTCTATAGTATCAAGTGTGCATAGGATTAACTGACATCCTGGTAGCAGGTGCTTATGACCACAGTGAAGATCAGAGTACAGCTTTGCAAATTGTCTAACCGCCTCCCCCTACACTGATTTGCCGTTCAACAATTTGCAGATGCCCAGCTTTTCCAATACAAAGCAAAAGTGACTATTGATGAGTGCACTGAGATATGAAGTATTAAGTAGTGGTGGATCACAAGAGCTGTATAAATGCTGTGCTATCAAGTAAACAATTTTTGCCCCCTTGACTAATTGTATTTTCAGCTGCTTCTGTGAAAAGTTCAAGAGACATAATTAGATTTAATCATATCTTAAATGCAGCTTACTAAAGTCTTACTAACGCAGCTTACTAAAGGTACAAAATTCTCGCTGGATTTTGGGACATCTGAATTACTGGCAGAGCACTGCCAGTGCTCCAGTGATTTCAGATTCTTCCTCTTTTTATTTCTGAGACCACTGCACATAAGCATGTATCTCCTCCCACCGTCACTAGTTATCAATGTGCTTAAGCACATTTATGCACTGTTTATCAAGGATCCTGTATGTGCAGTATTATTATTTTTTAAAGGCTTGTGCAAGTAGGTAAACTTTTCAGGGAAATTATAGGCATTCATTGGAAACGGCAGCAATCTGCTCATGTGCTGAGTCAGGTGTCAACTTTAGAAACTACTCAAGGAAGCAGCATGGGGCAGCGCTGACAGATGGAGTTGTCCCTCATTCCATGGAAACTGAACCCCGGGTAAGTGCTTGGAACCCCTGGAATCTCATACTGCTGAGAGATAGGGGTGGCATGCAACAAGCCATTCCTTTCTGTATGGGGATTGCAGAAGTGTTAAGGGTACTTTGGGGTAGAACAGCTTCACCAAATGGGGGTCAATGGTGTCACTAAAATGTATTCAGTCCTAGTGGGGCACAACGATCTAAATGAGTTTTTGGACCTGCAATTGATTCCAGCAAATTCTCCCACATTCAGTGTTTGATGTTTTCTTGTGCTTTTAATATTCTTTTGGGAGCCACCCAGAGGGGCTGGGGAGGCCTGGCCAGATGGTGGGATATAAGTAATAAATTATTATTATTATTATTATTATTATTATTATTATTATTATTATTTCTCCCTCCTGAAAAAGAAAATCTGTGTGGACTAATCGTCACCCTACTGTTTACACAGCTTTATATTTCTTTTGACCATTGACATAGGAGAAGAACGGGTCTTTTTTGAACTTAAATGTGTCTAGTTGCTGATGGCAGGAGACCATCAGGCTGTACATTCATAAATATATCACAAGAAGGAAACACTTGTGTAGAAAACAGAGTGATTTTACTTTTAATGCAACTAAGCTGGTAGACCATCAGTCCTGCTTGTTTCCTTTCCATTGTTTAGACTTTAACAATAGCGAGTTGTCGGCATTGTACTACCCGGTTTGAATAAAACACAGATAATTCCAGAACATCATTTTTTTAATCCTGTTGTACTTTAAACTTTCACTTTAAAGAGAAATAATCCTAGCCTTTTTATGCTTCACTGCTGATCTAATTCCTTCTCCCAAAAGGTTGCTCAGGCGCCACAGTTTTAGAACAAGAATGGAATATAATTCATACCTCTTGTTTATTCAGGGTGGAATCTAATGAGACAGACTTGTCAGAAAGAGTTAGCTGCAATCAGCCTATAGTCACCCATAGGAATTTCAGACAATTGTTGGCAAGAGAAGTGGGGGAGGGAAAGGTGAACTCTCTTCCTTTCTGTAACTTGACTCTCTTCTTTTTGGAATGAATAGTTTTAACTGGTAGGATGGTGCGTATCATTTGTCACTTTTTTCATTCATTCGCATACATATGAATGAAATTAATGGGAAATTCACCAATGGCTAATGTGGAACGAGGAAAAAGGAGACTCCACTACCATCACCCATCTCCATAGCAGGCATGCGGTAGTTCTAACAGATATTCCAGTACAATAACTGCTTGACAATGCTTATGTTATATGAAGCACTGTTGCTCAGCATTGGCTTTCGGCAAAGCTTAGACAACACCTGTGATTTCCAAATTCTGTCCCAGGCAACCTCCTGTCAGCATTTTAGGGGTTATTCAATGAGAAGATCAGTAATGATGGACAAGCTTATCTTAAAGATAGTTCATCCTTTCATCCACACCTTTATTGCGTGGTGAGTTCCCGCCTCCCCCAAGGAAATAAAGACACAGGACACCAGTATTTTAGGTTTATGGGCAAAATTAGGCCACAACTTTATTGATTACAGGAATCGAGCAGTATTGGCTTAGGCATTGGTCCTATTGACTAACCGGCTTCAGCCTGATTGCTAGAAGACCAGCAAGGGCTAACCACCAGTAGGGGGAGTTAACCCACTGCTGCTGCCGCACGATTTCTGTTCTCATCCTGAAGCAAAGTTCTTAACCCGAGGTAGTATTTCTGGGTTAGCGGAGTCTGTAACCTGAAGCGTCTCTAACCCGAGGTACCACTGTATAGGAATTTGGCACAGCTCCTCAGGCTGTGCTACTTTTTCATCTGCTTTGGCCCTCACATTGGGGAGGGCTCTGTATCTGGTATACAGAAGAAGCAGTACAGCCAGCTGTATTGACATGCAGACACAGCCCAATGGATTCTCACCATCTCTCCTTGTTTTCCCTTAACTTTCACTGTCTGGAGTTCTTCTTTGGCCATCTGGTTGAATCTTCCATTCTTCATCAAATTTCCCTGTCAGCAATCTTGTCTCATTTTGGCATTTGTTATGCATTTGAAGTTTTTTTGTTGGCTGTAGCTGGGCCACTATTTTTTATTTTATTTTTTGCTTTCTAAGATTGTCATGCAGCTGTCCTGACATTTATTCTGATTTCTTCCAGTTCCTAGGCATCCATTCATCTCCTTTTTGACTTTAATAGTGCTGTGTGATCCTGCCAGTTTTGAAGGCATTCAGTGTTGGGCTGCTTTCAAGAACTAGTGTCTGTTCTGTCCTTTAATTTGAATCCAAACTGTGCTGTCTGCCTCATTGCTTCTTGCACAGTGGTAGCAGCCTTCTTATTAACAGGCTGTATTTGCCTTGGAGTCACTGAGAATCCTTTATTTGTTGCTTTGAAGATAAGCTTTGCACCAAAAAGTGAAATTAAGCTATGGGCTAATTTATACTTTTCACTTTTCTGCAATAAGATCTACTGGTGGCAACGAAATCTAATGATTATATCCAGGCACACTTTCAAAGTCCCATTCAAGTAATGTAGATTAGAACCCTGCTTTTCTCATGCTCTGTATACTTTACAACCGTTTCTGATTGACAGATTGAATAATTCCCTGTTGAACTGGGAATGGCTCCACCTTTAGTATACTCCAAACCAAAAAACAAAATGGTCAAAAATTCCCTTTCCTTCCCAATAGTCAGTCGTGTCTCTTGCCATGAAAACTTTTATACAATCATGATAAAACATTCTCCTTCTAACCATAACTGGAGATATTTTGTCTTTATTCCCTGCAAGCTGCAGTAGTTGTGCTAATGAAAAATGAACTCTGAATCTTCCTTTTTAATTATGATGTTACTTATTAGAGGATATTTCATGGTAATAATATTTTTCAAATTACGAAAGTGTTATTTTTAAACGTTGCTCTACAGTTTGTTTGTTTTTGCTTCTGGTATAAGAATACGTTTGGTACCATATGGCAGTGGGAATTGGAATGGGAGTTACTCATTGTTACTGAACTGTAGGGTAATTACTCAAAGCAAATTCTCGCCTAGGCTTCATTTGCTTGCTGGGATTCAGTCAGGTTTTGTTTATATATGTACTTTGACTACTTACACAATAGACCCAGTTCTGCAGCGATGTTCCTTTGCACAGAGTTGTGCCTATGTGATGTGAGAAATTTTGCTAAGACTACGATGGTGTCCAAATGGAACTGAAAACTCCTGTATTGACAAGGGATGCCCCTGCTATTTACATGGGACTCGATGACAAGAAACATTTTGCCATGCACTTCTATGAGTGCGCAGGAGATATTCTTGCTGGGTTGTGGCTCTTAGGAATTGTGGTGAGCAACACTGAGGGGGAACCATGCAGCAAATATAGCCCAGACTTTTCTGAGCCCAAGCCCACTTGGCTCCTACTGGAAATGACTGTGAACTATAAGCAATCCTCACTTTTCTCCCTGTCTCCAAACCTCCAATGAAAAAGAGGAAGGCTCAAATGCACTGCTGTGTATGACCGTGGCAGCATCTAAGACTTACGAGGCCTTGTCATGAGTTCTCTCTCCTGCTCCATCAGGTGATCTTGGGCATGAGTAGTTGGTGGGCAGCAGGGGGTTCACAGAAGGGGTTGGACATGTAGAGTCCTTTAGGTCACATTAGGCTCCCTCTTAGCACATTGGAAGTGTGATAGGGCCTAGATTTTTTGAATGAACATAAGCCAAAATTAATATTAAGTTCGGGCACAAGCTAAACTGCTATTTATTCCAGAGTAAATAGATTTATTCTGGAAATTATTTTACTCAAACTGCATTCTAAACTGGACTGGTGGAAGGGTTTTTTTTATTGGAGAGGGGTTTTTTGTTCTTGCTTTTATTATGTTTTATTGTGCTTTTATATTGTATTTTTACGTTGTGAATCACCCTGAGATCTACAGTTGAAGAGCATTATACAAATTTAATAAATAAAATGAATTACCATCCCCTCCCATATTAAATATCTTTTGGAAGACAGGTCAAATGATATTACACTGGCCGTGGCAAAGTTTCTTTCAGAGACTTTAAGAAACAAAGATCATTATGCCCTAGATAAAACAAAATGACTGCCTTGGTTTCTTCCATCTGTCTGGTTGTTTTAACTGTATCTAGTTTTGAAATTATTTTGTGGGTCTTTGGACTGCAATAAAGTTTTGATTTGAATTACCATTCACTTTGTTAGACGTTGCACAGTACATTCAGGTCCTGATGGATTAAGCATTTTGAGATAGAAGAAATATATACCATTGTCTGAATGTGGCTGCACCTAGTTTCATGCAATGGCTTTTTCCTACTTGTTCTTTCAAAACAATCCCTTTCCTAATAATTTATTTTGCTACGTATATGTTTTACTGCTGCACTACATTGAACTGAAATTTTCAGCTCTCCAGTATGACCATGATGTATTACTTGAGTAATCACTGCAAAAGCCAGGGCAGACCTCTGTCTTATTTGAAGGTGCCAGTGTGATTGTTTTTGTTTTGTTTTTCCTTCTTCTTCTCCAAATGTGCATCCCTTTACACTTACACAGAACAAGTTTGGCTGAGCACTAGCAGCAATCTAAAACAGCATGAATCACCAGTAAGGGGGAACAGATGAAAGCAGGAATTGATATCTGAATGATGTAACAGGACTTTTAAAAATGCCTTTTGGACTCTGCTTCAGGCAACAAAATGGTCCAGCAGTGACACTTCATCATTTGCAGTGCTACTCAAAAGGAAGTTCCATTGATTTCAGTGGGACTTACTCTCAGGTAAGTGAATGTATGATTAGAACCTTAGATATGCTCTTTTCCTACCACCTCAGTTCAGAAAGCTCCTTTTGGAGATCTGCTTGAAATTGCACCATGCTAAATAACGGGGAGTAAATACAGCTGTCACATTTTTTTGGGGGGGGGGGGGAACCTGTGATAAAAAAAATACTGTTGCCTTCTCTGGTGCTTCTAATATTGGATAGCTTTAGCATACTCAGGAAGCAAAGGTTTTGTGTCTCTTTTGTAGGAAATGTATACTTTTTTGTGCATTCTACAAGTTAGTGGTAGTGGCGCCCACCCTTGTGGAACACCCTCCCACCAGATGTCTAAGGAAAAAACAACTACAGTGGTACCTCAGGTTACATACACTTCAGGTTACGGACGCTTCAGTTTACAGACTCCGCTAACCCAGAAATAGTGCTTCAGGTTAATAACTTTGCTTCAGGATAAGAACAGAAATTGTGCTCTGGTGGTGCAACAGCAGCACCACAGCTTCAGGTTAAGAACAGTTTCAGGTTAAGAACGGACCTCCGGAACGAATTAAGTACTTAACCCGAGGTACCACTGTACCAGACTTTTAGGAGACATCTGAAGGCAGCCCTGTTTGGGGAAGCTTTTAATATATGAAGGACTATTGTATTTTAATATTTTGTTGGAAGCCACCCAGAGTGGCTGGGGAAACCCAGCCAGATGAGTGGGGTATAAATTATTATTATTATTATTATTATTATTATTATTATTATTATTATTATTTCCATTTTTAGCTCAGTGATAGAGCATTTGCTTTTCACACAGAAGGTTCTAGATTCAATCCCCCAGCACATCTCCAGGTAGGACTGTGAAATATCCCTGCCAGAAACCTAGGAAGCCACTACCAGTCAGAATAGATAGCAGTGAGTGAGATGGACCAATGCTCTGACTTAGTATAAGGCAGGTTCCTAAGCCCATCTCTAACTTTTTTCAAGGTAAGAGATGTTTTGGCTACACCTTTCCATACAAAAGTGTGTTATTCCGTTCCTGAATCCTGCCTACATCACATGACCTGGGAAAATTCAATTGGCAAATTGTTCTCACTCCGAAGTGGACACTGACAACGTAAAGAGGGAGAAAGTGAAATGATTATGGAAGTTCTGCCATCAATAATGAATGACCAGGAATTATTTATAGGACAGCAAATCAATGGCAGTGAGCTTGTGCTCATTTTCATGTTGTCACAAACATAACAGATAACTAGGCATAATCAATAAGAAGCTAATTTCTACACCCTCTAAGAAATGATTGATTTTATGAATATTTAGATGCTTAATAAATCAAAGTGGCAGAAACTCCTTTTGAGCAAGTTAGGATATGGGCTCAGTTTTGTGACTGGTGCAGGTGTATGACCTGTGCCTTTTTAAAGAAGTGGGCACTTGACTATCCTTTATTACAGGTGACCTAGTGCTCTCTAGAGCATTTTTGGTTTATCAGAAACTTTTTTTAAAAAAAAAAATCTGTCCTAGGTTTTTATTTATGTGTTCTCTTGTGGAAAGGAAATGTTTCATGAGCATGAATGATTTTCTACTATGCCTAAACATGTTCTCTCTCTCTCTCTCTCTCTCTCTCTCTCTCACTGTGTGTGTGTGGGGGGGGGAATCAGTGCATTCTAGGGGAAGCCTCTTATAATCTATAAATCTCTATAAAACTATGCAGGAGGGGAAGGTTCTGAGGACCCAGGCTAAATAGAATTGTATATTTCCTGTTAGAAACACTTTAAACCATTGTTCGAATGTAAGCAGTTCTGCTGCAAATGATTCAATGTTAATTTTTCCTTCTTTCTTTGAATTGCACTATGGAACATTGACTATCTGTTACTTGTAAGTAAAATGCATTGTGGCCACATAACTTCTTGCCACTTTCCCTTTCTCTTTTAATTCAGAGATATATGGAAGCCATTACTCTGCAAGAAATGTAATTTGCATAGCAATGTATGATGGAGGATCACTATTACTTTGATCCTGCTGTTTTATACTGATTTTACTGTATACATTTTATTAAGCCACCTACCAAGTGGTGTTGATTCTACATGCCTTCTACATTCAATCAAGCCTGTAAATCCTCTAGCCTAATATTTCCCAGCTTCTATTTTATTTTGCCATGAGAATATCACATGTGGGTTACTTGCAGATGACCTGTTGACTAGGTATGCTTTCTGATTTGTCTGGATTCAGTTTGTAGGGAGGTTGGACAATGCCGGCTGTTTATTGAGCGTTCATTCAAATTTGTTGGTGGGGGAGTTATACAAAGTTGCATTGAGCAATTGTTACCCCGCATTTCCCCAACACTTTCTTCATTGCAAAAAGTCATTTAAAAAGGGCAGGGGGAGCAGGTTTGTTGTGCAAGAACGCCAAATCAGCTTTAATTGTGAAACTTGCGTTTGTTGGTGTGTGATTGAATCCTACACAAAAATAGCAACTGCCTGGAAGTGCCCTTAGAGCCCTCGATCATACACTCACTCTGTGGCTGCACTGCAAAAGCTTGGTGATGCATCACAAGTATCACACAACCTGCTGTGAAGACATTTTTGCTATGTGAGTGCCCAGTTACCTGGAGTCCCAGTTCACAGTATTACCTCTCTAAAAAAGCAGGGGAAGGAAAGAAAGGAACTCGCCCACTGCATGTTAGGCCATAATTTTGTTGTTGTGGTGGTGGCGGTGTGTGTGAGAGAGAGAGTATTCACACTGTTCTATCACATTATTACAGCGCAACACCAGACTTAAGTGAATGTATAACCAGGGCTTTGAGAAGCCTAGCTGAATCTGAAACAAGTTTAAATCTGGACAAGTTTACCGTTGTAACCTCAAGGCAGCTCTTGCTAGCTCTCTCTGATATTGGCAATTCCTGTTAAGGTTTCTGGAAGGAGAATAAGCCTATTCATGCTGATTTTTTCCCCTGGATTACAAAAGCCTCTGCACAAGTCAGATGTCAAGTATGCAAAGAAGAGAAAAGGCAGGTTGATGATCTGTTTGAAAGTGACATAGAATATTAATTATTTTTTAATAAAAAAAACCCCAGTCTAAGAAAGTGAAGCTGAGACGATGGGCAAGAAGGATGTCTGACCAGCTTGGTAGTTTCTTTCATTGTATTTCATTTCTCGAAAACTGGAAGAGTCACCACTTTATCACAGCTGTGTGTATGTTTGTGGGTGCTGTGTAAAGCAGTAGTTTTCAACTCCTTCAGTCCTAAGGCCCATGTTTTTGCACTCTTCTCTCCTTTTCTCTCTCTTTCTGACTTTCCTGCAGTTGCCCTCTAGCTCTGTTTTTGACAGTCTTCCTAACCCCGCCCCCAATGAAAGGAAACAATTCACTGTATCCAATGATGGCTTTGCCTTAGCGGAAAGCACTTCTTGTGGAAGTCAAAGCACCCAGTTTTCACCACTTCCCTTGTCCACAGTCCTCCACATCATATCCTATCCTGTTGTGAAGGGTCCCCCAAACCTCAGGAACCAATAGCAAAATTTGCAACTGTAGAGAGAAGAAGACATTCTCCTGAGCAGTAGAAGCAGAAAATGCCCTGGGTAGTGTCCAAAGCCAGGATGCCTTGCATGTTGGATAGTGTTGCACTCTGTGATTTATTTGTAACTGTTGCAATAAGTTAATGAACAGAAGGGTGCAAAGGCCACTTGCTCCTCCTTGTCAGCTAGCTACCCTCAGTTAAGAGTATAGATGCTTGTTCACCCCAAACATTAGTCACCTCTGGAGAGCAGCAGTCACAGAGCTCCTTAGGGAGAAGATAACTTTCTCTTTGTGAAAGAGGGAAGACGGAAGGGCTGACCTGGTCTCCTGCAGAATACTTCTATTATGGGATTGATAATTTTTAGTGGCTGAATCACGATGGGTTAGAATCACAATTGCTGAAATCCACCTAGAGTGGAAGCTACCCAACACCTGACTTTGCAATTCCTATTGGCTTGGCAGTGAGAGATTTCACTTTCTTGGGCTCCATGATCACTGCAGATGGTGACAGCAGTCATGAAATTAAAAGATGCCTGCTTCTTGGGAGAAAAGCGATGACAAACCTAGACAGCATCTTAAAAAGCAGAGACATCACCTTACCGACAAAGGTCCATATAGTTAAAGCTATGGTTTCCCCAGTAGTGATGTATGGCAGTGAGAGCTGGACCATAAAGAAGGCTGATCGCTGAAGAATTGATGCTTTTGAATTATGGTGCTGGAGGAGACTCTTGAGAGCCCCATGGACTGCTAGAAGATCAAACCTATCCGTTCTGAAGGAAATCAGCCCTGAGTGCTCACTGGAAGGACAGATCCTGAAGCTGAGGCTCCAATACTTTGGCCACCTCATGAGAAGAGAAGACTCCCTGGAAAAGACCCTGATGTTGGGAAAGATGGAGGGCACAAGGAGAAGGGGACGACAGAGGATGAGATGGTTGGACAGTGTTCTCGAAGCTACCAAAATGAGTTTGACGAAACTGCAGGAGACAGTGGAAGACAATAGTGCCTGGTGTGCTCTGGTCCATGGGGTCATGAAGAGTCGGACATGATTAAACAACAACACAATTGGCTTGGAACAGAGCTCTCTGCTGCCACTGCTGGAGTTTCCTATTACAACATGCCCTTGTTGCTGTTGAATCCTCTCTGCTGCCATCTGCTCCTTGGAGTCCCTTCCTGTGGCTGCAACACATGCTCAGAGATCTGGATGGATGCTTCGCTACCAAATTTAGGTAAATTCCTTACTTGCTTAGACTTTTTGAATTTGGTTAATTTGGTTTGCAGTTCCTCCAAGTTGTTATATTTAATAAATGCAACCCTTCCCTCAATACTTTGACTCAAGTCTTCGGTGTGGGTGGTATTGGGAGCTTGATGTGAGGTACTCAACTAAATGCTTATCTTGCCTGGATCATACCCTGCCTTTCTCTCTCACAAACACATAAATAGTGGTAGCCTCTGTTAAAACCTGAGGAGCTGAGGATGATTTAGAGGAAGTGTAAATATTCTTTTAAAATGGGTTGTGAAAATGCTCACATCAATTAGCTTGTTTTATCATACCCCCTCCACCCTAAACTGCTAATTTTTAAAGATGTCATATTAGAGATGCTTTTGTCCTCATCCTCTTTCTCCTCCTGCTGTTTTATCACATTAAGGGGTCATAATTCTTTGTTTATGATCTTGCAGTCTGTTATCTTGGAGTGTCTGCGATGTCAGGAATAGAGATTATGTATATGGCATTTCAGCTACCAAGAAGAAGCTGAAGGAAGCCAGCTTATAGCCCGACACAGCGTGAATAATGCTAATAATCGGAAACAATTCTAGCATCTTACAAGTGAAAGCAAAGGAAATGGTGTCAGGGATATTAGTTGCATTTGTCATCTGGTTTTAACTAACCACTGTTGAAACTTGTTACCCTTAGAGTTATTTAATAAAAAGGAGAGAGGTTTTAGAATGGAAAACAACATGGAAAGGGTCCTTATTGAAATATTTCAAATTGGCATTTCTTATCAGTTTCAAATGGAAGTAATATAAAGACTCGATTCAGAGGTAACAGGAAACCTTGGTTTCCCATTCTTAGAATGGGTTGCATTGACCTTGGTACTTACACACTCCCTCTCCCTCTACTCTTTTGTGCCCCTAGACACATATCTTCCACTATATACTAACCACATTTCCCCATTACATCTGTACTTGTGGGATTGCTTAAACTATGATTAGCAAGAACCAGAGAAGCAGCAGCTATCCCTCCAGTCTATAGCAGATGGAGAGATGGGGAAGCAGGGAAGAAGAGATTCTATTTTAAGGTGGGCTGGCTGCGCTAAGGGACTACGCTGGGGCATTTTCATGAAGGGAGAGATGAAATGCAGCTTTCCACAGAGATCAAGGAAAAACCCGATTTCAGAGCTGAGAAACCGCAAATGTGTATGTGATCTGGCATTAGTGACTGACATTAGTCAGAACTCAACCTCCAAGTGTACGGGCCCCAAAAGAGCATTTGAGGGAAATGTGGCAAGTGGAACTAGAAACTAGTGACCTGGAGCATTTCCTAACACTTCAGGGACAGTTAACCAGAGTCAAGAGCGGAAGATGCTCAGGAGAGCCAGAATTTCTTTAAAGAGTTCTCAAGCTCAAGGCCTAAAATGGAAGGAAATTGAACTGAGCATCCCCCCAACAATGGCATTTGGTGTTTAGCCACTCAATGCCGCACAGAACATTCAATGCGATTTCGTAGAGCAGCAAAGCAGGGATGAACTTAAGGCCAAGTACAAAACTGTTGGCAACAGCATGGAACTGCCAGAACTCACAACTGCTGAAACATTTCCAAAACCAAGGACAGATGCACAGAAAGTGACTTCACTCTTTGGAATGACTTACTGCTGTGAGCAGTTCTTTTCAAAACTTTGGCTTTCACCGTGAGGGAAGAACAGACATTAATTTGTAGAACCAGTTGCGAGTAGCAGCATTGTCAGTCCTGTCAGCTTGAACGAAACTCACCAATGAAAAGAAAGCACAGGCAGCACACTAAGCTGAGTCAAACATCCCTGGCTTTACATCTTCAGTCCCCAGCAGCATGTGTGTCCCCTGACAGGCCATCCTGAGACATCTCAGGGAACTGTGATTGGCTCAGAATTGAAAGGTTCTCCTCAGAGGGCCAAGAGAAAAGAGGGGACTGCACAAGCCTGAAACTCCCTGTGTCTTGCTCTTGTAACCAGAAACCATCTTATTACATCTGAACTGAGCCAATGTGTGTTTGGTGTTTTTTTTTTTTTTTTTACTTTCTTCTTATTGTTTGGTGTTATTTTACTTACTTTCTCATGAACTTCAGTTCTTTGAAGCTTATCCTATAGAAGACACCCTCAACTGTTCTTTAAACTCCTTGAAGTTCAAAAGGAACTCCCTGCCAAGCTCTTCATTAGAACTGGGAAGACTCTCCTACCATGGCCAGGGCTGCTAGAGAGGCATGCTTCTCAAGAGTTGGAGGGTAGGGGGAGATGCAACTGCCAAATCATGGGTGTAGAAAATAGTTGGCACTCAGTCCTCATCAGAAGCAATCGGCTGGGGGTATGTGAGGTAGCGGTGGAAGGAACCACTACTCAGCCTTTCAGTGCCAGTTTGTTTGCACCCCACTGATCTCACCACCATTGTACCATCCCCTATAAGCAACAGCAACCCACCTGCTGAGAAGCTAGCACAATGGTTACATCCTACTCAGTGGGCCACTTCTGGTGCACAATCTCCATGGCTATTCTATGCTTCATGTGTAAGTTTACAGATAGAAATGGGCAAGGTATCTGAAATTCTCTTTGGCCTGACTTCAAAAAATTCTGACTTTCACAGGGGGGACGGAACCAGAAAACTCAGAACCCTTGAGCCAATTGAAGTGTTAGAAGCCTGGCAGCCCACCAGCAAAAAGCCAACCCTCACCCCTTTCTCATCTCTTTACCCTTGAATTTGGGCAGCTGTAAGAGTAGGCAGAAGGGACGCGGGTGGCGCTGTGGGTTAAACCACAGAGCCTAGGGCTTGCTGATCAGAAGGTTGGCGGTTCAAATTCCCACGACGGGGTGAGCTCCCGTTGATCGGTCCCTGCTCCTGCCAACCTAGCAGTTCAAAAGCACATCAAAGTGCAAGTAGATAAATAGGTACCGCTCTGGCGGGAAGGTAAACGGCATTTCCGTGTGCTGCTCTGGTTCGCCAGAAGCGGCTTAGTCATGCTGGCCACATGACCTGGAAGCTGTACGCCGACTCCCTTGGCCAATAAAGTGAGATGAGCACTGCAACCCCAGAGTCGGCCACGACTGGACCTAATGGTCAGGGGTCCCTTTACCCCCTTTACCTTTAAGAGTAGGCAGTTGAGTGTGGGGGAAAGCAAGAAAAGGTGTTTTATTTCATTCCCCTGTCATTAAATGCCCTTAGAAAAACAGATTGGCTCACAGCCTCCTTGACATGCTATTGGCTAGCACAACAGAGCAACACAGAGAAGTATGTAAGGAAAGAAAGAAACCTACCTCCTGTTTCTCCTCTTTTCCCCATAGCTGTTCTTGCTTCCACCTAGTTTCAAGGGAAACAATGGGGATGACTTTTGTGGATGCAAGATGGCAGCAGGGATTTGAGTGGGAAACCAGGAATTTTACTCTGGCTCATATATTAATCTAAGCCAGAGAAGAATTTTACGGCTTGTTAAAGCTTGCCACTCATTTCGAGACAGGATTCAAGAGCCCCCAAAGTTCATTTCCAAAGCCTGAGCTCAAAGAATGTTGTCAGCATGTTTAGTCACATATGTCAGCTGATGCACCTTGCATGATACACGAGGCCTTGAAATGTGGTGTCAGAAACTTCTGTGACAAACAGACAAGTAGTAACTAGTCCAAAGTAATGAACAACTCACAGAAAGACATACCTGCTAAATACAATAGGATCCCTGCAGGATAAATGGCTTATGGATTGCAAGCCTGTGAAGTATAAATGGGACATTTTCGTTGTCCATCTATGAAACTTAAGGCTTGTTCGCATTTCTAGTTATGTTGGATATGACCAAGACTTGGCTTTAGTCTCACCATTTCTTCTCTATCCTGCTAATTCCTGGGGGAAAATGTTACTCCTGAACAGGGGAGGAGAACTGCTTTGGTCTGGCAGGCTAAATAAGAAAGTGGGGTCCACTCTCTAGGCCATTTTCGACAGGTGGTTGAGTTCACCAACCTGCCAGTTGCTTGATGTCAAAGGACATCAGGTGGATCTGTGCCCATTTGAAAGCAGTGGGCTTGCATCCAGCACTGAAGCAGGGAAGAACTGGGAGTGCACTCTAAGCTGTTTTGCTTTGGTCATGAATGCAAGCCCCACTGGGATTGGTTCCATTTGGGAGTTTTCAATTGCAGCAGGTATTGGCACAGTTTAAGAGCTCCAATCAGGAGTTCCTGAGTGGAACAGACCCTCCATTGAGGTTTGCATTCAGGAGGGATTGGCTCTGATCAGAACCTCTCAAGTGGAACACATCCCAGCAGAGCTTAATTTAAACACTACTAAATACAAACCCCACTGCAAAGGATCTCAAGCACTCTTGATAGTTTCTTGGCAGCTGTGGCTTTTCCCTGTTCTGCACCTGACAATCTACGACATCAGGCAAATGATGGGTGGACATGGCTGGCCAAAAAGGACTATGCAGGCCAGGCTAGTGGGTCTAATTTGGCCCACAGGGTGAAGGTTCCCCACCTCTGCTCTACAGATTAATTTCTATCTTCTCTTGTCAATGGCAGGGTCACTCAAACATTTAGGTTCTCCAAATGGAAAGGGCTGGAGATGATGCTAAAGAATGACATGAAATACTCTCAGAAAAATGTTCCCCATTTGAATCTATGTCTTATCAATAATCCTCCTCTGCCAAAGGACACAGACATTTTGCAGCAGCTTTCAATCCTGTAGGATTTTTTCCTTGATACTTTTGCAGCCCTCCTGCTGATGCCATCCATATTTGTCACCATTTTTCTCTGTTTCACAAGCTGCCTTAACACTCTTTCAGATTCTGCTGCCTCTGTCAGTTAGGTCCTCAGCTCTGTAAAGAATCCAGAGGCCACCTGGTTGCAAAGTTGGAAGAGGAGCAGGGATTTGGATCAGATTATACCACAGCTATTTTTGCTCGAAACAAGGCTTTAAAAGAGTTCTGCAATACCCAGCCCTGATCAGCCCCCGGCTTCCAGGAGCTCCAGTCTTAACAGGAATCATTGCAGTTACGAAACATTGTTTCATTTTGTCTAATCAATTTTTAATCCCTCATAAAACACATGCATATTGGTTATTATTGCTTCACTAGCAACAGGCTATATCCAGAAGGGTGGGCGAATGGACTTCCTCTTCATTTAATTTTTTGTTCAGCTTAACTTTTGATTTTTAAAACCATTATCTCTATGAAGACAAGTTTTCATTTAAATGTTTTGCTGTGCGACAGCTTGCAGACCTATTGAAAAATTCTGTATAGGTAACTGATTTTTATTTTTTATTTAAAAAGTAGCATTGAAGAATACAGGGATGAAGTCAAGGATGCATTTAAACACCTTCTATTAACCATATAAGAAATAGCTAAAGTCAGGGTCCACAATCTAACACAACAAAAGTTTTGTTGAGTCCATTGATACCAAAGTTCTTAAACATGCTTGCATTGGTCTTGGATTGTGAGCTTATGTAGTGAAAATCACAACTTTGCCTAGTCCACAGCATAAGCTGAATTGCATTTTCGCTTGTCATCATTGTCCTAGGTCACCTTAGCTGTGCTTCCTCTACAGTGTAGTCTAAGGTAAAGGGACCCCTGACCATCAGTTCCAGTCGTGGCCAGCTCTGGGGTTGCGGCGCTCATCTCGCTTTATTGACCGAGGGAGCCAGCGTACAGCTTCCGGGTCATGTGGCCAGCAACCGGGTCATGTGGAGAACCAGAGCAGCACACGGAAACGCCATTTACCTTCCCGCTGAAGCGGTACCTATTTATCTACTTGCACTTTGACATGCTTTTGAACTGCTAGGTTGGCAGGAGCTGGGACCGAGCAACAGAAGCTCACCCCATCGTGGGGATTCGAACCACCGACCTTCTGATCGGCAAGTCCTAGGCTCTGTGCTTTAACCCACAGCGCCGCCCGCATCCCACAGTGTAGTCTACGCCAATCTCATTACTCACCTGCCAGGCTGGCGTTGTCCCTCTTACAGTTATATAATATTTTCTGCAATAGCTCCACTGGCTCCTGATAGAAGTATATTGCTGATGTTTGAAGAAACAACATAATGAATAGGCTGAAGAGCCCAATCATTTCTTGCAAATTTTAAAGCAGCAACATGTGGCTCGACAGAATCGGTGTGGCATTTTGAGCAATGATTCTGTTGCCAAGGTTACTTTGAGCTGGCCTTAGAAGCTGTTCTGGAACGGGATTGCTCCTGCTGGATCCATGCCAGAGAAGGTGAGAATTGTCTTTATGCATGTCAAGCTGTCTGTATGTCAGTAGTGGGTCGTGTGGTGGAGCAGGAGCACTCAGTAGCCTCCCGGCAGCTGGGAGGGACAAGGCAGTTGGCATAGTGCAAATGCACCAGCACAGTGCTGGATTGGCTTTGCTGCTGTGTTTGCATTCTACCAATCTTCCCGCCACCTTGCCCCTCCTCCTCTCCTTCCTGCCAAGCAGCAGCAACTCAGCAGTCAGGAAGTGGGGTGAGCACTGCCACCCCACCATGCCATCTGCATGCAAATTGGGAGCCCTGCATCCCTAGTTGCAAGTACAGACTCCACCCTTTAGGTTGATATTTACTCAACGGTTCACATGTGTGGCTATTATCAGTTAATAAAAGTTCTTTAATTTTTCACTCTGAAAACCAGCAACCATCATTTAAATCATAGGATTTGCATTGTGGCCACAATGCCGCTTAAGTACTTTCTACCCTAAGCTATTATCATAGCTTCTGTGTCTACAGAGCTCTGTTACGTTTCTCTCTCTCCCACACACAACTCCCTGCCCTCAAATGAAGTCTCTTGAAGTTAGGCACAAGGCACAGGTGTATGGATCGTACTTACTGTTGTTGTTGTTTAGTCGTTTAGTCGTGTCCGACTCTTCATGACCCCATGGACCAGAGCACGCCAGGCACTCCTGTCTTCCACTGCCTCCTGCAGTTTGGTCAAACTCATGCTGGTAGCTTCGAGAACACTATCCAACCATCTCGTCCTCTGTCATCCCCTTCTCCTTGTGCCCTCAATCTTACTGTAGCACTGATCAAATCATTCTTCCTCTCTTCTCCACCTGCATACTTACTAAATCTATTCTGGGTCCCCCCCCCCCTCTAAAAAAAACCCAAAACCCTATCCAGAGCAGATTTGGGTATAGCACATGGCAGGAGAAGAGAGGGGGGAGGTCGTGTTGTTCTATTGTCAATCCTTGCTCTAGCAAAATTATTTAGTTTTACACTGCCCTGCGAGTTGTAAAAGACCCTCCAATATATATGGAGGCCACTTCTACAAGGCTACACACATAAAGAAAAAGGAAATTCACCACCAAAGGAGGATACAGATTTGGATCTACTAATTTATAGGTATATATGCAAATGTTGAAGTAACCACTGCAATTAAAATAGAAACACAATACCTCTCACCCAAGTGGGGAAGAGTATGATTGGGTGACCTGGGCAGCTGATTCTGCTGCCCAGTTGATGAGCTAACAGTTGATGGGCAACCTCAAAGTCCCTGCTACTTTCATGATTCTTTAACCCAGACTTAGGCCAGTCATACCTTCAGAAGGAGGATGCCTTCAAATGCAAGACGGTCCTCTATAAAGTAGGCCAAATGGCCACCCCCACCAAAACATCCAAATCTGAACATCTGATGTCTGTGTTGCATCACATTTTCTCTCTTTTGCAAGCCCATTAGCTTTTGAGCCTTTTTACTTGTCTTTTTTATTTTTGTACACTTTAGGGCACATTTAGGCCAAATCTTTCTCTGTCATTTATAAAAGTTAGGCTGATTTCACACCACCCTCCCTGCTCCCGCACGTAATTATTTTAGAAGAAAGGAATTGTAAAAGAAAGCTGAGCTCCAGGACTTCTAAGGCGAATGCTTAAAAATAGCTCCCAATATTGTGGTGCTCTCGAGAACATTACAAGGCATTGGCTCTGCTGCAAGTGAAATCAAATAGTAAGTGAATTTGAGTTGTGCTCCTGCCGCCCTAGAACATGCACCTGCTCCATTTACATGATCTCCCTTGGCAATGAAGGCACATTTGGAACAAAAGAGGGAGAAAGATGAAGAGCCGGCTGGGCTGTGCATGAAAAATGCTTGCTTGCATTTTGAATATTTTTCTTGAGATAGAGGTGGTCACAGAAACACAAACAGTAGCTTGCTTATAGAATTCTTAACATCATTTAAAATATATTTGGATTTGAAAAATCAAGAATAGCCATGTATTTTCCAGAGGTAAATGTGTGTGTGTTTTATAAGTGAGACTTGCTTTTGACATCCTAAGATTGCCCTGTCAGTCACTCTAACAGCACAGTCCTATGCATGCCTAGGAAGAAGTCCGTCCCAGGTAAGTGTGAAGAGGATTGCAGTCTAAAGTGCCTGGAGGTCTAAGCTTCTGGCAACCAGGGCCTATAGGTGTACCTTCTGCACCACAGTTAGGAGGCTTGAAGACTGAGACATGGGCTTCAAGGTTGCTGGTAGAGAGCAATACCACCAGTCAGCTGATCCCCGAGGACCAATCCTAGCACATCAAGGCCTGAGAACTAGCCTTGTTATCAGCGGCGGACTTTGGGCTCTCAAATTTCAGTGGCACCCTGTGTGAGACTAAAATTGGATATCTCCATTCTACAGCATTGCTTTGGCACCCCCTGTGGCCAAAGTGGTTGTGCTACCCTAAAACTGCCTCTGTTCATTTGGGTCTATCTTGTGAAGCTCCTGCTCTCTTTTCTTCTCCTTTGCAATGTTGGCTTTTGGTTCTTCCCTGACTTGTTTTCACACCTGCCTCCAACCCTTCAGATTCAGAGCTGCCTTTACTGGCACATGTCCTTGCCTGGGCAGACAGAAAATGGGGAAAATTCTCTACCCTTTACCTTCTTTTGTTTACTTTTTAATTCACTGCTACCAGCGATGTGCTTACTTAAGTCCTGCTTTTTAAGATTATTTTTGGCACTCATTTTTCTTTCTTTCTGCAGAGCTTTTATCTTTTATGAGAAGCGCCTGCCAGCTCAGAATTTACTGTATGGGGTGTTAATCATTTACATGCATTTCATTCAGGTTCCCTCGCAATCACCTTTCATCAATGAGAATGTTTAATTATTTCACTTAATTGCCTAGCATTGATGATATTAATAAGCTGATATGGAGACAAGATTGAGAACAATAACCTTAATCCTGGGTTTCGGATTTCAGCAACCAAGGTTCAGGCTGATTGCTATGAGCTAATTCCCATGGTGTAGGGCTAAATTCAGACTTTGCCTCTGTGAAATCTCCTGTTGGGTGAAATGGTTCACTCAAAGGAATTAAATTAATTTCTGATGCAACACCCCTGCATCCTGTACAGTATACAATTATCAAACCAATTTTATGTTGTTTCAGAAGTGCCCATTCTCCTACTTTTGGCCATGTGGTTTGGAATCTCATTTATAAGGTATTCTTAAGTTCTGTACTGCATTAGTTTCAGCAGTGGCTGGTGAGGTGGGGGTAGTCCTAGCCTTCCAAAAGCAGTCTCTCTCTTGGAGCAGTGAACGACTATTGTGGGAGGGGGAGTCTAGGGTTGCAGAACTGCTTTGGCAGAACTAATCCAGTGCGACTGCTGGCATGTTTGCACTACATTGACATCACTGCCACTGTTGCATCAATATGTGTGGTTGTTAAAATGGGGCTGAAAGAAACAGTTGTATGGAAAGCTAGGTAGCAAAAGAACACAGAAAATTCTCTAAGCTTTTGAGGCCTTTGATGTTTTAGATTCTGCAAAGAAAGGGTAGAATTATAGAAAAGGAGGAGGAAATGAAACAGCAAGAAGCACGCATGTAAAAAGATCAGACAGATAAGGAGAGAATGAGCATCAGAGGGTGAGAGAAGGATTTGTTAAAACTAAGTGTTTAAAATAAAATGCCTTTAGTCTAAGCAGGGCATGTGTAAAATAGCATTAGCTGGTAGCTGCTGCCACTGCTGCAACATTAACTTTCATGTAGATTAGACCTTCATATAAATCGTATATTTTCTTTACTAGCAGCCATAGGACAGCTGTACCTCAATTTCCGTTTATGGATAGGCTATAAAGCCAGTTTATGCAATCTTGACTATATTTCATACAACTGACCTAGCAAATCTGCAGACTTGGGGTGAACATATGAATAATTTCAAAGGGTGCCAAACAAATTTACACAAGACTAGCAAAACATTGTCAGAGGGGCTTCACACATCCTTACGGCATATGTTAAGCAATGCCCCCTTTTTGCCAAGAAATACCTGGCAGAATGGCTTGAAAAGCTAGAAAATGTCTGCCATTGGCTCATGAAACTAGCTACAATGTTTGGCAATGCAGATTTAACATAGCAATTAAGACAACAGCTGAAATTATAGAAAATGCTTTTTGTAAAAAAAAAAGCAAAAGCAAAACCTATATCTCTATAAAATAAAAATGGTAATGCCTGCCTTGAAACTATTCCAAACACTTTTTGTTTCATTTTCATTTGGCATTTAGTGGATTGCACCTAAATATTTTAAATTCCAGAGCTGTTGCTTTGTATAGTATAGTTATATTTTTATGTATTAGCAGAAGCATTTTTTTATTAAAAAACCCCAAACAAACACCCCCTCTTGTATTCCAACTGTAAAAAGTGAGAATGCTAAAGGTAAACAAAGGTAAAGGACCCCTGGATGGTTAAGTCCAGTCAAAGGCGACTATGGGGTGTGGTGCTCATCTCGCTTTTCAGGCCGAGGGAGCCAGCATTTGTCCACAGACAACTTTCTGGGTCATGTGGCCAGCATGAATAAACTGCTTCTGGCACAACAGGACACTGTGATGGAAGCCAGAGTGCATGGAAATGCCATTTATCTTCCCGCCACAGCGGTACCTATTTATCTACTAGCGCTGGTATGCTTTCAAACTGCTAGGTTGGCAGGAGCTGGGACAGGGCAACAGAAGCTCACCCCATTGCAGGGATTCGAACCACCGACCTTCAGATTGGCAAGCCCAAGTGGCTCAGTGGGTTAGACCACAGCGCCACCCGTGTCCCCTTGTGAGAATGGTACTGAGGGCCAGTGAGGGGGACACCCTGTCATACCTTCCCGTGCAGCCAACATGTGGCTGCTGCGGTGGCAGATTGCCAAAATTTCAAATTTAAATTATCCAATCATGGGCTGCCTCAGGGGCGAGTTCTGGGGCGGCTGACCTCACTGGAGAGCACTCTTGGTTGTCTCTAGTCAAGTTTGCTGCTCAAGCATAAAGGTGGGCTGCGCCTGCTCTCAGCAGTGCAGTCAGTTTTTGGAATCTCCACTCACCCATCACTTTTTTTCTGTGGTTGCCACAGTCAAGGTGTTTCGAGGACCTTGCTATGAAATCATTCATTCACCCTATTTGGGGGCAAGGGAGGAATTTGCCTGCAAACAAATTGGGTCTGCCTGAGGTTTTTGCCTACCTCATGGCAACTGTCACAACTTTCTGGCAGAGAAGGCAATGGGACTGAATCCCTGGTCTACCTGGAAGGGGTGGGCCTTAGTCCTATCCCCCCTTACATGATCCAATAATATATTTTCATAAGGTAGCTTTTTATTTCGACTTTTGATTTTTGGAAGAATTCACCACAGAGAAAGAGAGAAGGAGAAAAGGAGAGCAGCTACACTACTTATACTGTCTTTAAGATATTCACCGCAATCTTCCCCTTTGGAATTCACATGGAGAGATGAGAGAAAGGCTTGATCTAAAACAGGTGTGTTTGATACTCGCAAAATAGAAAGCACTGCTGCATTAAACACGTTTAATGAAGCAGTTCTACCAGTCTGTCTTGTAGCTTTCCCTTCCATAGGAATTGCCTGACCTTTACTAGATGCACACACAGGGTTTATAGGGCCATAAGAAAGAAAGCAATTTTGGCTTGATGGAGGACTTCTCCCCCCCCCCCTTTTCTTTTTTAAAAGCTAGTCAGACACCATAAACTTCACCGTATGATTGATAGATGCTAATTATGCTAAACTTTAAACGTTGTCAGTTGCATTAGCCAGGAACTATAGAGATGAATATCTGAAGGAAGTGAAAGTTTTAAGTATACAATGTGAATTTATCCAAGTTCTGTGAGAGATGCTCACTCTATTCTTTTTATATACCTTTGGTTAAGTAAATCATTTTAACTGTCTTCCTCTACAAATGGTTCTTCCTTATACCATTTTCCATTAACATTTTAAAATTACATTTGCAGGTATTGTTGCCAAATTCTGATGTTTCATCTATAGGCACAGTTTTCCAGACAGGGTATCTGAACTCTGTCTCTAGCTGAGAATCAGCATGTTAAATGCCTAGGAAACTTTGATGAAAGAAACCTGCTTCTAGGATGGCAGGTACTAGGTGTGATGAACCAAACCCTGCTACCACAACTCAGGAACTTTGCATAGAATCTCAAGTTTTGCTTGATCCATGAGACCGGATTTTGGTGTGTGAGAGAGATCTGATTGGATCAAGTTCCTTTTTTCTAAAGCATCATTCGGCTGAATCTAGGACCCATTTCTAAACATCCAAGCAGCATTGTCTATATAGCACATAAATATGTCATGATTGAGCCATCACCACTTTCCAACCACCTCGTGTGAACTCAAAACACAATGTTTTTCAACTCCACACTGCCATATTTACATTCCATGAAATGCTGGCGTATGGATTTACATGCCAGAAGTTTGAAGCAGAAATAGCCTGGGATCAGTGTATTTCAGTAATGGCTTCCTCCCATATGATCCTGCCTAAGATCTGTCCATAATTTCTCAGACCCTCCTTAGTGTCCCATTGGCAACAAACAAGTGATGGCTGGGAATGAGAAGGAGGCCATTTTCATAGCTCCTCAGCTGCAGAATAGCCAACAAAGAGAAGCCCACCAGGCCCCATGTTTTTAAAAGGCTGTTTTATTCCAGGTGACATTTTGCAGCTGAATCTTTGGTTTACGTATTTCAGTCTGGCTCATGTGGTTGTTTTGTTTTTGGTTTTCAGCTAGTTGAATGTTTTGATCGTTACGTTTGTTTTCTGCTCTGCTTGCAATACATTTTTTATTTGAAAGCCACTTTGAGTTTGATTTTACCATAGAAAGGCGGGATAATGTATGCTGTAATACGTACCTGCCTATACTTTGAAATCTGCAAACGAGGACCTCCTGGTACGGCTCACACAGCATGAAGGTTTAGTGAAGGGCCTTTTAAGCAGTGGCTCCATGCCTGTGGAATCCCCAATCCACTGAGGTGCATCTAACCCCTTCATTATATATTTTGGGAAGCAAATTAAGAAACATTTATTTCTAAAGCTAAATAATTGTTAGTTAATATTCCACAGTTTGATTCATATGGAATTGGTGAACAAGCTAATACAATCTTTTCCTATTGTGGTTCGGAGTTAGGGTATTGCTTTAAATTATATTTAATTATTTTGGGTTTTTAAAAATATTTTTTAATTTTGAAAATATTGTTTTTAATTATATTTAATTATTTTGAAAATATTTTTATAATATCTACCTATCCATCCATCTATCTATTTGTATATCACCCTAGGGCCTTATCTATGAAGGGTGATATTTAAGATGGATAAAGGGATTTTCTAAATTTAATGCACAAATAAATGCTTATTTATATTCTGCCAAATTGCCTGTTCATGTAGGTCACTGGCTCTGATGTTATCAGTGACCTTCCAGTGCAGGCAATTTGGCAGAAAAGGGATGAAGACTTTCAGCTTTCTCATATCAGTTTCTGAGATGCAAGTATTAGGTGCATGAATGATGAGCTCTGCCAGGCAAATGCCTTATGTTCATGTCTGACCTTTCTTGCATTACAAAGACTCACACCTTTTCTTCTTCTTTTTGCAGTCGCTTCCCTACACACATTTCCTTAGCATGAAGACAAGAAAAAACACTCAAAGGCTGCAATTTTCCAAAACTTTACACTTCCTCAGAGTCACTGTAGAAGAAAAGGAACACGTACATTCTCCCGTGCACTCTCTTGGCCAGCTGTGCAGAGTTGGCATAGCCGTTTGATGGTGGCTTTGGGTAAAGGGTTCATTGCCAGGACTTGTGCTTAGTGCTGTAAAAGTGTGCCTGGCAGTCCTAGTGCATATGCTCTGTCTAGTTTCCAGGCACCTGAGTACAAGGCAAATAGCCAGCAATGTTTAGGTAAATAATGATCTCCCCTGTGCTTCTTTAAAACACAATTTGAATTTCATGCTTCAGACTCTAAAAGGAGCCTCCATTTTCTTGTCAATAGCACAATGAGCATCCTCCCTTCCCTTAAATGGCTTGGGAAGCACCATTTCCATCTTTTCACTGGAGTTGCCAAAAACAAAACAAAACACCACCCTCCACCAACCCTCCTATACACATGGTGCCAAGCACTGCCCTGATAGATAAGATGGTGGTTTATTTTTGCATTCCTAAAGACATCACATTTACTCCCAAAGTCATGTTATGACAGTGCTTTGGGATGTGTGTGTGTGTAAAAAAAGGAGGCACCTGTATACCACTAAAACAACTACTAACCAACACACAGGAGCCATAGTGGCAACTAGAAAATGAAAAATGCAGAGGAGACAACCAAACTCATCCACCAAATATACAAGCTTTTATTTATAGGATTCTCATGTCTGTGGATGTCTGCCTAAATTAAGCTCACACTACAAGGTGGGGCAAAATTACATGCTCCTGACCCCTGGAGCTACCTGCTCTCATTAGGGAACATTGCTGACTAATCCTATACCCCCTGGCAAAATTACCCACTCTCCACTCTTGGCACTCCCTCTAAGATCAGCTCTTATGGAGTTTCTAGCCAAAGCCCCACATGGAGCTGTCCAGGGTTCCTTGGCAAGACCCTGGCTTTGCCTTGGCTCTTTATTCCTAAGACCATCAGTCCAAACAGAACAGTTGCTACCTCAGTACAAGAAATTCCTCGTCTCCATTGCATCTCCCCTGCCCCGCCCTGTGTCTTTTATAAATAGCACAATCTTTCACACCACCCGATTGACCCGATTGCACTTCTTCCACCTCAAATCGACTGCAGTCTGTGCCGTCTAGGTACGGATTTTGTGGGTCGGAGTCTTACTTAAAAAAAAATGCCTCTATGTTAATATTTAATTTAACAAGGCAAATTTCTGATTTGGATCTAATGTCATCCTGGTGTAGAAGTATTTCATTTTCCAATCATATGTGGAAGAGAACAGCAATTTCACTTACAACTCAATTTACTTTTATTTTCCTACGGTAATAAGGCCATTACAGTGTGCATACTTCATGAAGATGAGAAGATCGCCTGTTCTGCTTGTGAAAAAGTACAATATAATGAAAACACTTTCTCTATAATTTGCTCCTCTTCTTCCCTTAATTTGCTTATTGGAAACTGAGTTGTCATCTCCTTCTTGGGTATGGACTGATGCATCAGCACATTACTTATAAAATAGACTCTCGTTCTTATTCATTGAAGCATGCAGGGAAGCACAGCTTTAATCAAATATTGTTTGTATTGCAGGCAGAAGATATTGCATATCAAATATTCAGGGTACATAAGTGGCTGTATAATGGTTTAAATAAAAACCCTTCCTTCCCAACCTATTGCTTGATTGCCTGGGCAACTTGCCGTGGGGGGGATTTTCCTCTTGGGATATATGAGGAAGCTGCCTGCAGTTTATAGACATAGATTTGGATTCCAAGTTCCTCTGAGTGAACTCTGATCATGAGATGCTTCTGCGAGCAGGCTGGAGGGAGGTGATAATTGATCTCCGCCAACAATTTTTAGACCATCTATGTATCCCAATATGGAAACCAGAGTCAGAGGTCATACACCTCTTATTACAGGGGAGAGATCAGGAGCTTACCAAGACTATAGCTAAGTTCTTCTATTTGATTTTTTTGCGCTGAAGTATGCTACAGGACCCTCCCCTTGCTGGAGACCCACAGAGGTGAAATAGAGTGCTTGCCTCCTCTTCTTCCCTTTGGCAAATGACTGTATTGTTGAAATGGCGACAAGATTGCACTGGCCTATTTATTCTGAATGTTTGTAAGTGATGCCAATAAAGGTTTGATGATGATGATTGCCAGTTCCTGCTTCCCCTGCAGCCCATGTACCCCACTAACAGGGTTCAGGAAGAATGACCACGTGTTAACCTGGTTCCCATACATCTCAATGAAAATGGTACAGGAAATCACTCAGTGGCAGATCATGGAATCGTAAAATTAGACTTGGAAGGGACCCTAAGGGTCCTCTAGTCCAATCCCCTGCAATGCACTGCGAAAGAACACCCTGACAGATGGAATTTCCTTTCTTGCTATTTCACTTCAACTACCATCACCCCCTGAACATTGACCATCAGCTGGCTGAGGCTGATGGGAACTGAAGTCCAACAACCTCTGGAAGGCCGTGGGTTCCCCAGCCCTGTTTCTACATAATGTTTATTTTGAGGACAAGTTAAAGTCAACCATTATTTTGTATTTTCTTTGAAATAAGGTTCTGCTGATTGGAATTGGAATTCAATTTAGCCTTTTCATATGAAGTCAGTTGTACCTCAATAAACATTTCACAACAAAACAAAGTGTTTTGATTTGAAAAGGATTTAGGGCTTCAAAGGAGGGGGGGATTTATTCAGAGGGGGGATGTTAATTATGTGGACATCAATAGGACTGTTAAGCTGCAGCATTGTACTTGTTTCAAATGTTTCAAGATTTTCAAACTATTTGTTCAAATCGTTCTCAGCATAGTACTACTTGCAAAGAAGAAAACACAGAATTAATATCGTAACTTGGTTGCCTTTCTTCCTTTGGAATCTATTGACTCAGAAGAATCTTCACACATAAATTTCATCCAAGTGAGCTAATCTTCAGCTGGCCATTCATTTTTATTTTTTATTTTTAGCCCATAGCAGCTCAAGGATCCAAGCCCCAAAGCAACCAAAAATAGAAGCTTGCAAAGAAGTCTGTAGTTAGCTCAACTCAGTATGTGAAATGTTCATTTTGTATGTCTCTCTTACACATACACTGCTTTGGGCCTCATTGTCCCCTTGGGTTTGCAAGGCCACAATACCAGTGACAGCAGAAGGCACAAGTGAGAGAGTTCCTTTGTCAGGGTCTCTCTATTTTACCTCCCCTAACTCTTCACAAGCACTCTCTGCTGGACTCTCCATAACAAGCAACATCTCCTGCCCTTCAAGAACTTTGTGGTATCCCCAATCCAACTTATAGTTACCTCCATTTGGATAATGAGGTTAGGCATTGCATGCACGCTCACACAAAAACAAACAGATTAACAAAAAACCAGTGCAGGTGGAAAACTAGCATTTCATGGAGCAGTGAAACAATCCGTTCCCATGACATGCAATGTTTTACATTTAGGCCACAATTTAAATGTGTCGTAGTATTTGAGTGTGCACCTCTGAATTGCAAGCAACTCTTAAGTTGTACATTCCTGGGAAGATTGTGCCACAACCCTTTTGTAAATCTCTGGGCTGAATCCACTTTGGAATGAGAGTAATGTGTTGTGAAGCACACTCAGCGGGTATCTGCAATGTCATTTTAGAACCACAAAAGCAGACTCTGTCTATTGTACAATATCCTGCCATGAATCCAATGAAGTTTAACTGGATCTATGCCTTTAGAGAAACACAGCTGTGGACCTTGGTGCTGATGCATGTAAAGCACCACCACATGCAACGTCTTATACTGCGCCTCAGTACCACAGTGGATCATGTTTCAACTTTCACCTGTTCTGCTAAGAAGCCACTGGCAAGCTTGCTGTTCTTCAGCACAAACTTACTCTGAAAGTGTTAGAGATTATGTAGTTGCAACTAAATTTCATGCAGCACTTCCAGAAAGCTGCTGAGGAATAACAGGTCACCAGACATATTATCACATGTATGTGTACTGATTTAGTAATGACATGCCCCTAACCCTCTGATTTCATCTCCCCCCCCCCTGCTAAGTGCAACACTGTTTCTTCCACAAAACCTAATGGCAACAATTCACTTATACTGAATAAAGGCATGCCTTCAAGGACATTAGAGTAGGACCTAAACCTGTTCCCTGCCTCAGAGTCAGAATCAACATTGCTCCTCAAGGTAGCAAGTAGCAGCCAGTCCATCTGGTGGCAGCAGGAAGGGAGACATGAAGCAGGACCCACCCCACCAGCCATGCTTATAGAGAGTCTCCATTTGATAGGGGTGTGCAGCCACTAAGTGCTGGGGCCAAATAATGCTGCAAATCTGTGATTCCGAGCATTATTAACCCTCTATGGTTGAACCACTATGTCAACAGCATGCCTCAGGTCAGAGCAGGCCCCCAACAAAGCCTTGTGTTCCTCTGTACTTTTCTGTGTACTATTTCTCTGTAGTTCCTGAGTTTCTCTGTGTCCATGGGTTTTGCTAGAAGGAACACTCTCCAGTGATGTGCTGCTTGTGGTGCATTGAGAAGCTATGGGTGGTTTCTTTCTTTCTTTTGCTAAAGCTCCATTTCTTAGTTAGATCGGAGTATGATAGAACAGTGGGAACTTTATTCTACATAAAGATAAGATTTCCCTTATGATGCTACACTGCTTCCCTTCTTTACCTTACAGATACACCAGCACAATATTTTTATTTCACAATGACAGGAAGTCTGTATTGCTGCTACACCTGTTGATGTGCCAAAACACGGGCCAAGGAGGAACCTATTCAAGTTGCTTGGATGTGCTCGGGCAGTGAAGCACCACCACAACATAGGATCAGGGCATAAAAGAATTTCCCCTCAATGCACTACTTAAACGGACACCATCATAATTCATTTCTCAGTTCACAGAGTTGCAGAATGTTTTCGTAAGTGTATCATTAAAAGATAAAAAGCTTATTAATAATTGCTGGAGTTCACAAAACACCTCGTTTATGTAGCCATTTTTATTAAATTTAATTACGTTGTAACATTTTGTTGCCAATAACAATTTTTATGGACCCCTATTTATTACGGCATTAAAAAGATATTATAACTTTCTGGAAGAGTTTGGATATGCTTGATTAGCTGTTTTAGTAAAAGAAGTCTGTGAAAGATAAAGATTCTTCAAATGGCATTTTAATTCATCCCTAGCTATGAAATGAACACTTACTGAGCTTTCTTATTGAGCTTTCTTTTTCTGCCGTGTTTGCAGAAATACAGGCATTCTGTCATGTTAAACACTGATTAAGAACCTATCAGTATAATTGCCACTGAGCAACATGCAACTTCCTTCGTGATATTCCTCCCCTTTCTTTATCCATTGGCCCTTTCTCTTTCTTTGCATTCATTTGGGCATCTTACACCTTTGCCTCATCTTTTTAAACAATGGTTGGCCAATGTGGTGCCCTCCAGATGTTGTTGGACACCCATCTCTCTTAGCCAGCATGGCCTCAGGTCAGTAGGGATGAGGGGGAATACTTTTTTGGTCCATTCTCATTTAAAGCTGAATGATCAACTTTGTATTTTCCAAAACAATATGAGCAAATGTGAGCTCCACTTGGGTTTATTCCCTTCAGGGAATTCACAAGCACTGGCCAACCCTGGCTCATTCAAGAGTGCAGTGTGTGATCTGTATCCCACAAAAAAGCACCAGGGCCACAAGACTAGAGGGGTAGCATTCATAATACAATTCGAAATGCAAATATCCCCAGACTGAAGCTACATAATGTGTACATTCTCTGTCATTTTTCATTTAAGGACACCGAGGCTACAAACCTAAACACTCTTATAAAGGTGTAAGCCCCATTTAACATTATGGGACTTATTTCCAAATACAGTAGACAGACACAGGATTCTTTTCTAACTTGGGACACTGTTTGCCCGAGTGGTGTATCAGAATTCCCCTTTGATAGCATGGCATGTCTAATACTTATTTTGGAGGAGGAGCTTCTAGTTATAGCAATACAATCAGTGAACTTGCTTTAACCAACTAAAGTAACTTCAGAAATTAAGACGCTTAAAAAAATGTTAAGCATGTCCTTTAAATTCCTTTTTGCAAGCTTTATGTCTCAAATTTGTTCTCACTGAAACTTGGCAGAACTTCAGTCTTCGAATGAACATGACAGACAATCTGTTTATTTTAAAACTTTTGGTAAAGCCTCATTTGGACATTTGTAAGATATATATAAAGTAAAAAAGAATTGCTTTCTTCCCATCTCTAAGTTGAAATGAAAGCTATTTAACTTAGAAAATAAGCTACAGTGTCAGCATAGTAATTACATTTTATCAAAAATTTCATTTGGGGTTTAGTGCACACAGTTACTTCTGGTGGCGATGGTGAAGAATAAATGTCTTCGAAGTACACATCGACAGGATTCACTAGAATCATTATGGTTTATCATGTCAATGACTTTGAAGAAGCCATTAAGATCTTGCTAGCAACACTATAATGAATGTGGGGAAATTTGTTTCAGGTCCAGGCGAGATAGAATTGGGAGGGCGTATAAGCTAGCATTTCAAAGTATAAAAGAAACCGTAAGAGCCAGAAAGTGAGGATTTAATTTTTCTTTCCAAATGATGAGCTTTCTTTGAGATTGATAGCTAAACGAATTATTGCGCTCTCATAAGTAGAATATTGCGAAGACTTTTCGGCAGAGGTTCTTTTCTTGAGACCCATGGGAAAGGGCTGTTAAGGTCAAAGAAAAACCTAATAGAAGCCTGTCAAGTGCCTATGTACCATGCATGGTACCGTAGACATCATTTAGAGTTGATTTCATTAGCATCCCCAAAGCCAGCAGATAGCACGGCACACATATGGCCAGTTCAGTACAGGCTATGGCAACTCGAAACTATCATGGCTTTACCCTTTCCTATGGTTCTCATATCAAATGACCATGAAAGTAGATCCTCATATCTTGAGGAAAGTTAAAATTGGTCAGAAACAAAATGGGAATCTCCAGATTCCAGAGTGACAAAGGTACTGATGAGTAAATATATTAAGTAATTGAAGTAGCAATCTTACACATTTCTGATGGTTGGGAAAGGTTAGGATGCATTGTCAGCCGCTTTCCAGCAGTCTCAGCCAGCAGAGATGCTGGAGGTGGATATGTTGGTGGTGAAGATGCCCTGCTGCAGGGGCCTAACCTTCACCTGAGCAAATGGTAGGCTGCCTTCATTGACCCTCCCATTAGGGGTGGGATGAGGTAGAGTTGGGTTGGCCAGGGATGCACTGGAGCCAAAGGTGGCTCATTTCCTTTTCCAGGCCCCTCTGCTGTACAGGCCTGGTGGTGTATCACCCTCTTCCCTTCCAAACATTTCTGCATACTCTCTGCCTTGACAGGCAGGAGCCAGCGGAGCTTTAGATGTAGATGTTGCTAAGCTGGGTTAGGATTGGTTTGCTAAATGCAGTTTTGATTTAATCTTGAGATATGAGACACTGATATAAAATGGGATTGGTTCCAGCACATCATTAGTTCCCCCATTCCTATTGACAAGTGATGTGAATTGTAGGCAGCAACCACGACTATGATCACCCCAACTCACATAGCAAGTTGTTGTTGTTTAGTCGTTTAGTCGTGTCCAACTCTTCATGACCCCATGGAGCAGAGCACGCCAGGCACTCCTGTCTTCCACTGCCTCCCGCAGTTTGGTAAAACTCATGCTGGTAGCTTCGAGAACACTGTCCAACCATCCCGTCCTCTGTCGTCCCTTTCTCCTTGTGCCCTCCATCTTGCCCAACATCAGGGTCTTTTCTGGGGAGTCTTCTCTTCTCATGAGGTGGCCAAAGTATTGGAGCCTCGGCTTCAGGATCTGTCCTTCCAGTGAGCATTAAAAATTATATACCGGAGAAAAAACCCCTCAAATGGTTCAAGGGGAGAATGGAAACTTGCCATGAGAATGCTACTCTCCCTAAAACCATTGTAAGGTTTTAGACCAGTCATTATAAGGTAAGCAGAGTTTATTCCTCAATAGGTAAATGAAGCAAACAAACCAAAAGATATATTTGGAATTTTCTACAAGAAATATGGAACGAGGAGTAATATTATGCTACATTTTTTTAGGATGTGAGATGAATGCCATCTAAGTATTCATAAGATTAAACATTCCAGATCATAAAAGAGTGCCCTGGAGAAAGCGTAAGATATTGGATTTCTAGACGTTCAAAACAACAGCTGTAAATACCTTATTTAAGTGTATCAGTTTGGCTTAGGATTTCGATATATGGTTTGATTGCTACTGAGCAAGTTCCTTCCAGTGCAATTTTCAGTGGGGCTGACTCAAGCAATTTAATTTGGGCTACTAAACTTCATCTCCCATTGACTTGAGCACCACTAAATTCTTCAGTATCCTCGGCTTTATTACTTTCTCCCAGAAAAAGAGGGAACTGGCATGTATGTGGACATGTATCATCTGTAAATCTTGCACCTCTCATAATAATGTACCATTCTCTGTGTGCTTTCCCATTCAAAGTCCACACCTGCAAATTATATTGGAGCTGAAGTCCATAAGGAAGTACATAGTGTTTTGCATTGCACTGTGTGTGTGCGTGCGCGCATGCGCGCGCGCCTCTACAGATACAAAGCTTCCCATTAGCACTTGAAAGAGAAAGCAAACAAAAATCTCACACATTGATTCACTGACCCAAGAGTTAGGTTCATTTCCATTTTCTATGATTCTCTGCAATATAATTGATTCTGATTTGCCACTCTAACATGAATTTGCAAGTTGTTAAATAAATAGCAGGGCAACTGATGAAGTAAACAGGAGAGACAATCAGTGAAGGAATTGCTGCCTGACCATCTAAAAAACATCACCCGGTATATTTATTTAAATACGTGGATGTTTAATTAAGGATTCATTTTACCCTTTAACCTGAATAGAATGAATTCCTACTTTATTCATCTTCATAAGCTGGCGGATGGTCAAGGAGAATGCCAAAGGACAGCTGTCTAGCTACTACTCTATCTCATTTTCCTTCAAATAGGACAATGTCAGCTTTCAGACATTTTACACACGATGCAAAATGTCAAGATTTTTTTAAAAAATAATATTTATTAATTTTCAACCGTTTAAACACAACAAAACAGAAAGACAAAAAAAAAACAAAAAAGAGAAAAAAGAAAAACATAAAACTAACAAAGCAAGACACAAACCATTTCAAACACAAAACAATTTCAATGTCTTATTTTTCATTCCCTTATTTCCACGACCTCCTCACACCTCCCTTTTTGTTTTCCACTTCTGTTAATTATTTCAGCAATTCCTTTCCATCTTCCTCTGTTTTCTATCCTATAATTATCTTAACATATTCTAGCCTTATTTTCCCTTTAATACACTAATAATCTATTTATACTCGATTCCTTATAACATTTCTACTAAAGCCATATAACTTCATTCCAACATTTTTCTAACATTCATTGTTTTACAGTATTTCTATAAACAGTCTTAAACTTTTTCCAGTCTTCTTCCACCGACTCTTCTCCCTGGTCTCGGATTTCTGCCAGTCGTTTCCGCCAATTCCATATAGTCCATCAACTTCATCTGCCATTCTTCCTGAATGGATAAATCTTGTGTCTTCCAGTACTTCACAATGAGTATTCTTGCTGCTATTGTTGCATACATGAACAAAATTCTATCCTTCTTTAACACCAATTGGCCGACCATGCCCAGGAGAAAGGCCTCTGGTTTCTTCAAAAGGGTATATTTAAATACCTTTTTCATTTCGTTATGAATCATCTCCCAGAGTGTCTTAATCCTTGGGCATGTCCACCAAAGGTGAACTCTAATCCTCAAATTCGTCTGTTATTCTTTAAGCTCAGTTGTAGCAAGCGTCAACTTATGTTCATCAAATTGCCTCTGTAGGGCTGGGGCTCTCTTTCTCTTTCTCTCCAGTTGTGTTACTTTACCTTCAGCAGCAACTGCTTTTTCCCTAATTTCCTCCACAGTTTGCCATCTCAAAATAGGTTCTTGTATCAATTTCAGGGTGGTTTCTGTATTGGTATTATTTATACTTTCTGTATTTAAGTTAGTTTTAGTAATTGAAACATCCACTTTCGCATTTATCATGTCCATTTTCCTGTGAAGCTGATCAAATGAGTCATTTATCTTGTATAATGCAGCCACTAAAGCCTCTTCTGTTGACATTCCTCTTGGTTTTAAATATATTAATACAGAGACAACAACAGAAAGAACAGGAGGGCCTAATGATAGACCTCTCCTGGATTGTTACCAAGTCCTCCCAGACCTTAATGTTTTGTCAACAGTTGACTGGTCTGTTTTTCCTCTTCCATTTACCATAACACTTAAAAGATTCAAGGTCAGTCCCAGAGTCTCACGGTTTTTAACTTGCAACTGGAAATTCCCCTAGCCCAGCTCTTGTAAAGCAACCGGTTTCAAAGGCTTCCACTAGGGGGAAACAGTTTCTATTTGTAATAGTCAATAGTATCCTCTTTTAAACAATCCAAGATTAGTTTCAAATTAGTTTCAATTTTCAGTTACTTTTACTCCTTTTTAAAGCAGCCGGAAACAGTAGAAACAATGTATTTGTCTTATTTGACTAGCTGTCAATGAATGTTCTAAGCGCTGTCAATGAACATTCCAAAAGACATCAGTCCTGCTAGCAGCACATTTCCAGGGTCAGACCGGCGGGGGTTTTTAAGTCTCTTCGCTCTCTCCCGCAGGCATATTCAATCCGCAACTTCCCCCTCTCTTCTCCCGCCTCCAAGAGGGGGTTTAATGTTCTTTACCGTTGGAAATTTAATCTTTTACAAAAGACCTTCCAGGACTCCAGCTTGCAACTTCATTGCCTCAGTATATTTACAAAAGGGGAAGGCGGACTTCCTGTTTTGAACCTCCCCGTTACAGTACCAAATTAAACATTTAGAAATCCAATTCTTCCGTTTCAGCTTTACTCACAGGTAATTATTTTAAAGTCAAATTGTCCACAGGAAAAGGTCAGCGCTCTCTGGCAACAGCTATGCGGCTTCGCTCTGTGGAAGAAGCAGACGATTCGATGCACCACGCCGCTCACCCCACGTTGCTCTGGAGCCCCAAAAACTGGGGTTCCCTGTGAGTGGGGGAGGCGCAAAAGGTGCCCGCCGAATCCCACACTCACAGGCTTCTCCCGCCTGTGATTTTAACGGGTCTCCGCCTTCGCCGTGGCGGCCAGACACAGATTTCCACGAAGCAGATTCCTCCCGGTCAGAGGAATTCCACCATTACCGGAGGCGCCTCCCCAGAATTCAAAATGTCAAGATGACATCCCTCTTATATGGTTCTGTCAATGAGGGGTTACATTCCCTCCTGGTGGTTTTTCCAGTACATTTTTAGTGGAGTGGATAAAGTGATTGGTGATTGTGGTATAATGACAGAGAGGGAAATTTTGGAGTGATTGGGTGGGCTGGTGGATTTGTGTGAAGTGTGGGAATAGAAGGGGATGAATGATAGTGGATGATTTGTGTTTATGACATAGGGAAGTACATGGAACCTCTCTGCATGTTGTGTATGTATGTTTGTTTGTGTGTGTGAATTTTGCATCTTGTCATTCTAGATGTGTCTTGGCAAGAGCAAAGATGAAGAGGGGAGAGATCCTTGACTTTTAAGAGGTTGTAAAAATGTCCTGCTATGTTTTGCTTTTGTATTGTTTTATTTGGTAATGTAGCTGGGGACTTCCGGGGTGGCGCCATCGGCAATGGCGGACTCCCTCTGATCTGGAGGGACTAGCTCCACGCGAAACGGGTCTTTTCCGCTACAGCGAAGCGGGGACCCTTTCAAAAATCACAGGCGGATGAAGCCTGTGACCATGGGACTCGGCGGGCACCTTTAGCGCCCCCCCAACCCACAAAGGAACCCACTAACGGGCTCCGGAGCGAAGAGGGGGAAGTGGCGCGGTGCTGAGAGTCAACTGCTTCTTCCGTGGAGCAAAGCCGCACAGCCGTTGCCGGAGAGTGCTGCCTTTTTCCTGGGACAATTTGGCTTCTAAAATAATCACCCGTGAGTACTTAAATCTCGGACAATTGGACTTTAAATAAGGACTTGCGAGCAGAAAGGAAAATTGGACTTAAAAGTTTACTTCAATTTAGCACTGAAACGGGAAGGTCTAAACAGGAAGTCAGCCTTCCATTTCTTTGTAGATAGATTAAAGCAAAGACATAGCAAACTAGAGCTCAGAAAATCGCTTGTAAAAGATTAACTTTCATCATTTAAAATTGTTGAACCCCCTTCGGAAGCAGGAGAAGAGGGGGGATTTTTTTCGGACTGTTTAAACCTGCAGAAGTGAGTGCAAAATAAAGTAACTTTCCACCGTCTTGATCCTGGAGCAGGGTGTCATGACTGATGTTTTTTGAAGCTCATTGACCAGAGACAAACGTCTTTGACAGATAGCTAAAAGAAGAGAAACATAGTGATTCCATTGTTCCCCTTCGCATTTTAAAGGAACAAATATTGACAAAATATCTGAAAAAGGAAACTTTGTTGTTAGACTTGTCTTTAAAAGAAAGAACAAATAGAAGTTTTCCCCCTAGAGGGAGACTGTGAAACTGTAACCAATTCCGGGGAGCTTGCAGCTGTTACTGATTACAATCGTGGGAATAGACTTCTGACCTTGCAGGACAATGTATTCAGAAGCTCTGTTGTGTGCTCTCTGTAAAACAAATGCCCTACTGGAACAGCTACATGAGAAGATGGACTTGATGACTGATGCGATCAGAAATTTTGAACAGGCAGTGGGAAATTATATGGAGCCCACCCAGGAATTAAATCAGGAGTGTGCCCTGACAGAATAGATGAGGGAAGAGGATGTTGCTGAATCTTGGGCGCCAGAGATGGAGGGAGCTGTGGACCAGCAGGATCATGAGCTTTTGGATTTGACAAATGAACTTGGGAAAAGCCAGATTTGGAAAGATAAAGTTTGGTCTGGTTAGGAAATGGGGGGTTGGATAGACCCCCCCCCCCTATGCAGGGATGTTTGGACTTTTCAAGTCTGGCAATGGGCCGTGAGATGTTTGGGGTTGTGGGGGCTCTTAATTTTGGAGGGGCTTTGAAACATGTTCTTAAATACCACATGGAGTTTAGTGTAGACTATGGAAAAGGGGCTGATTTGTTGAGAAGGGTCAAAAACATTGTTAAGTTGGAGTTCCCACGAGTGAAAGGAGCAGGAGACAAAGGAAAATACAGCTATAAATATGAAGAAGAGCCGCGGAAGGGACATGGAAGAGACTTAAGGGCCTCGGATACAAGATTACCAGGTTAATGCGCTAGATTGATGGGATAAAAAGGACTGACAAAACCTGGGACCAGGAGGAAGGGACTCTGGATGAAGATTGGATTGTTTTTATTTATTTATTTTTATTACTAGGATTGTCTTATAAAATTGATGAATGTTAGAAAAATGTTGGAACGAAATTACTTGGCTTTAGCAAAAATGTTTAAAGAATTATGTAAGAATATTATGGTTATGAGAAGTTGGTAAAAATAAGATTTAAGTTTTAAGCTTTAAGGTTCTTTATAGTAAGATAAGATTAAAATAGATTAAGGTAATGTAATGACAGAATATTATGAAATATGGAAAGGATTTGCTGCGACAATTAACAACCAGGATACAAAAAAAGGGAGGAGGAGGAGGTCAAAGAAAGAAGGTAATGACAGTTGAGGATTTGAGAATGATGGATTTGTTTTTGAGTGTTTTGTTAGGATATTTCCGTTCCACCTTAAAAGGGAGCAGGCTTTGTGAGTCAGAGTCTGCGTATTTCCTGTTCACAGGATGTTTATGTTTTCTGTTGCTTTCGTTTTCTCACTGTGTCGCAGACACTAAAAGCAGTCAGTCATGTTTTTCTGTGTTCTGATCAACGCTGAATAAACTTGTAAATAATGCTCTCCTGAGTGCAACTTTTGGCTGTGCTAATTGCTGATAGAGTGTGCATGAGCTCCGGAATGTGTACAAGATATTTTCTAGAAACTCATGTCGCTGCGTGCCTACGGGAGGTCGATGGATCGTCCGGCAGACGGCTTGGGGGCCATGATGGACTTTATCTCCCTGGCAGTATCCCAACAACAGGTTATGGGCCCAGATTCACAGCACTTACAGGAGAGTAAGACTGCGACAGACTGCTGAAAGGTATGTGGAGGAAAAGCGAAAGTAAGGCTTTTCTGTTTGCCGAGGCAAGGGCCTTTGAACTCCGGCAGACTAATGGATCTGGGAGCCGTGCCAAAGGCTTCGTGATTTATGGGCTGCCGAGATAAGACATTTTTGAAGGCATAAAGGCTCACGGCTCAAGTAGAAACCTGGAATGGAGTTTTTCCAAGCTTCTGAGGCTGCTGAGTGCCCAAAGCTAAATCGGCACAATTATGGGACCTGGGCTGTGTGGTGTGAGAGCTTGCTGCGTCAGTTTGGAGTGTGGCATACTGTGTGTGAAGCCCCTCCAGTTCCTCTGACAGATAGATGGAAGGCCGAGAATTTAAGGGCGATAGACATACTAGTCTTGTCCGTCTCTCTGGAGGAAATTAAGACGCTTGCTGGCAATGTGACTGCACGTAAGATGTGGCATGCTTTGAAAGTAGCCCATCTGCCAGTCATCCCAGCCCAGAGTTTGACTGCATCGGAGGTCCTGGCTGTTTCCCAGAATGCGAGTGAATGCAGGGATGCCGAGGGCACCGGTTGCAAGCTGCAGGGGAGCTGACTGTCACGTCATCCCAGGCAGCATTCCAGCCTCCAGGGGGAGCCAAGGAGTCGGCAGCTGAGAGCTCTGTTTCTCGTGGGAGCCAAGGTCATCGCCTTTGCAGAGGCCGGAAGGGCAAAGGTAAACAGAGGCAGACGCCTGCAGGTGGCCAGAAGCAGAGGGAGGGTGAAGAGCCCACGCCAGAGGAAAACAAGGTTTTGTTTGCTGGCACAGATTCACCAAAGGCTAAAGGCAAGTCTGATCACCAGGAGCAGGGGGGCAAGCTGCAAAAGCCCACGCCGGTGGAAAACAAGGTTTTGCTTGCCAGAAAGACTGCTCCAAAGGCCAAAGCCAGGTTTGTTGTTGATTCAGGCTGTACCCGCCATGTCTCAAAAGACCGCCATCTCTTTATCTCCTTCAAACCTCAAGAAGGTGAGATCCACCTGGCTGATGGAAAGACGTTGCGAGTTGCAGGAGAAGGGACTGTGAAACTGGCAAGTCTGCACACTACCATCAAAGATGTACTGTATGTTCCAGGTGCTGCAGACAATTTGCTCAGTGTCCCACAGCTGACTGGGCGTGGTTTTGAGATTTCCTTCAAGAGGAGCATCTGTGTCATCAGAAAAGGCAAAGAGGACATTTTGCATGCAAAGTTTATAGATGGCTTGTTCTGTATAACTTATGACGACAGTGCTGCTGTTGTGTCTAATGTTGATTCTTGTTGTGTTGCACAAACTAACAAAGTTCTTCATGCAGGATGCATTCACGGTGCACACAGAAGGTTTTGCCACCTCTCTTGGAAGGCACTGGCCAAGATGCCAGAGATGGTTGAGGGTTTGAACATCAAACCCTGTAAGTTTCACATGAAATGTGTATCTTGTGCAGAGAACAAGGTGAAGGTTGCTCCAAAAGGCAAGGAGTCTAGCAGGCAGGCTTCCAAACCCTACCAGCTAGTGCACGCAGACCTGGTTGGTCCACTTGCGCCCTCTTTGGGTGGAGCAAGGTACTTCATGGTTCTAATTGATTCTTTTTCCAGGTACATTCATGTGTTTATGCTCGAGCAGAAATCGCAAGCGTTTCCCAAGTTCAAGGCATTCTGTGCTTGGTTGGAGAATGTTCACGGTAAACCTATTGGCTGTCTGTTTACTGATCGAGGCGGGGAGTTCACTTCTCAGCAGTTTGAAGCTTTCCTGACTGAGAAGGGAATCCAGCATGACTTGTCAACGCCTAGATCACCATGGATGAATGGGCTTGCGGAGCGAGCAAATCAAACGTTGCTGCAAGGAATGAAAACATTGTTGCATGATGCCAATCTCCCTGATAAGTTTTGGGGGGAGGCTCTGTCGAATTTTGCTTACACTTATAATCGCAGATTGTCATCACCTATTGGTTGTACCCCCTATGAGAAGATGTTTGGTAAGAAACCCAACATCAAGCACATGAGAATCTTTGGTTCTGACATGTGGGTACACACCCCACAGAGCAACAAGCTTGGGAAGCGTGGGGCACATGGTTTGTTCATGGGGTACGAAAAAGGTTCATACAGGGTATGGATGACCAACTCTAAGTCCATTAAGTTCACAAAGAGTGTTGAGTACAATCCTAAGTGGGGGGGAAATGTGGGAATTTTCCAGAGTTACCCAGAGGAGGATGAAGGTGATGTCAAAGAAGCAGCTAAGGCTGAGGAAGCTGCTGAGGATGATGATGACGATGATGATCAGAGTTCGGATTCCAGTTCAGTGGGCGGCGCTGCTGCTGGTGTCAGTGACAGTGATGACACAGCAGACTACAAGAGCACAAAGGCCTCAGTCAGACCATCTGATGCGTCTGACAATGAACTGGAAGAACCACTGTTCACCATTGGTCACTTTTCTCCTAAGAAGGAGGAGATGAGTCCAGAAGACTTGCGTCTAGTACGCAGATCTGAAAGAGCCACAAAGGGCAGACCTCCAAAGAGATTTGCTGATGAGTTTGCTAAGACAGCAACTGCTGTTCTTAGTAGCTCAGAGAAGGTGTGGGAACCTTCAAGCTTCAAAGAGGTTCAGGAGTTAACCTCTAAAGATGCTGAGCCTTGGCTTAATGCCATGAAGGCTGAAGTTGATTCCTTGAATAGGAACCAAACTTGGGAACTGGTACCGGTAGTCCCAGGAATGAGACTGGTTGGCAGCAAATGGGTCTTCAAGGCCAAGACAGACCAGAATGGCAAGGTTGTCAGACACAAAGCCAGATTGGTTGCCAGAGGTTTTTCACAGGTACCAGGACAGGATTACCACGAGACCTACTCTCCCACAGTCAAGTATGAGAGCATTCGGCTGATGCTCAAGATCGCTGCGGAGGAGAAACTGCATGTTTCCCATCATGACATTAATACAGCTTTTTTGTACGGGGTTTTGGGGGAGGAGCTGTTTATGCTTCCACCTGATGGAATGCAGATACAGAAGGGAATGGTCTGTAAACTGCGGAAATCCTTATATGGTCTCAAGCAGAGTGCCAGGTGTTGGAACACAAAACTCACTGAGACGTTGCTTTCTCTAGGTTTTCACCAGGGCAAAGCTGATCCATGTGTGTTTGTCAAGGAGGAGGGGCAAAACAAACTGTATTGTTTATGTTTTGTTGATGATCTTCTGATGTTTTGGAAGAATCAGGCTTTCTACCAAAGCACCCTAGCTCAGCTGAAGGAGCACTTTGACATGAAGGATCTTGGTGAGGTATCCAACTATCTTTCTCTGCAGGTGGAGAGGGACCAAGCAGGTAATTTTCTGGTACACCAAACACAGAAAATTGCTGATGTATTAACCAGGTTGAATTTGGTTGATGCAAACCCAGCAGACACACAGATGGTAACAGGTTACCAGGTAGATAGTACTGCTGAAGCGTTTTCTGACACAACGCTGTACAGATGCATTCTAGGCAAGTTGAATTTCATTGCTAGATGCTCAAGACCTGACATAGCTGTAAGCACTAACCTGCTTAGCAGACATGCTAACAATCCTACTGTTCAGGATTGGAAAGCTCTGAAGCGCATAGCCCGCTATTTGAAAGGGACTTTGCACTACAGGCTGGAGGTCTTGAAATCTTTGCAGATGCAAGTTTTGGAAGTGACACCACGGATGGTACAAGCACTTCTGGAGTATGCTACATGTACAACCACTGCCTGTTTGACTGGTTGTGCAAAAAGCAGACGACAGTGAGCCTAAGTTCCTGTGAAGCAGAACTCAATGCTCTGTCATTTTCACTCATGGATTGTGAATGGTTGATGCAACTGTTTAAGGACATCGGAGTTTCTGTGAAATGTCCTGTACAAGTGTATCAAGGCAATAGATCCTGTTTGGCTTTGCTGAACTCAGAGAGTTGCAAGCAAAGGACCAAGTACTTGCAGATTAAGCTACATCGTGCAAGGGAGTGTATTCAGAAAGGACTCATTCAGGTGTCCTACATGCCAGGAAATGAAATTCCTGCTGATCTGTTGTCTAAGGTTGTTAACAGAGAACAACTTAAGGTTTACGTACAAAGGTTGCAATTGGGTTGAACCACAGGTACTACAGGTTACACGGAAAGGGGGAGGATGTTAGGATATTTCCGTTCCACCTTAAAAGGGAGCAGGCTTTGTGAGTCAGAGTCTGCGTATTTCCTGTTCACAGGATGTTTATGTTTTCTGTTGCTTTCGTTTTCTCTCTGTGTCGCAGACACTAAAAGCAGTCAGTCATGTTTTTCTGTGTTCTGATCAACGCTGAATAAACTTGTAAATAATGCTCTCCTGAGTGCAACTTTTGGCTGTGCTAATTGCTGATAGAGTGTGCATGAGCTCCGGAATGTGTACAAGATATTTTCTAGAAACTCATGTCGCTGCGTGCCTACGGGAGGTCGATGGATCGTCCGGCAGACGGCTTGGGGGCCATGATGGACTTTATCTCCCTGGCAGTATCCCAACATGTTTGTGGTGTATTTTTGTTTTTTGAATTTGTATTGTTTGATGTGGTTTGTTTTTTCCTTGTTTTTTCTTTCTCTTTTTCTGCTTTGTTCTCTTTTGTAATTTTAAAAATTTTTCAATAAATATCATTAAAAAAAAAGGTAATGTAGCTGTTTAGTTTTTTGGGGGGGGTTAATTGTGTATAGGGCGAGAGGAGAGAGAGAATTTTTGGTAAACCACCTGGACTCTCTCTTTGATATATGAGGAGATGATGGGGGACTTCCGGGGTGGCGCCATCGGCAATGGCGTACTCCCTCTGAACTGGGGGACTAGCTCCTCGGAAAACGGGTCTTCTCCGCTACGGCGAAGCGGGGACCCTCTTAAAAATCACAGGCGGATGAAGCCTGTGACCATGGGACTCGGCGGGCACCTTTAGCGCCCCCCCAACCCGCTAAGGAACCCACTAACGGGCTCCGAAGTGAAGAGGGGGAAGTGGCGCGGTGCTGTGAGTCAACTGCTATTTCCATGGAGTGAAGCCGCATAGCCGTTGCCGGAGAGCGCTGCCTTTTTCCTGGGACAATTTGGACTTTAAAATAAGCACCCGTGAGTACTTAGACTTTGAACAATTGGACATCAAATAAGGACTTGCGAGCAGGAAAGAATTGGACTTTAAAAATTTACTCTAATTTGGTACGGAACGGGAAGGTCTAAACAGGAAGTCAGCCTTCCGTTCTTTTGTAAACAGAATAAAGCAAAGACAATTGAAACTAGAGCTCAGAAAATCGTTTTTAAAAGATTGGATTTCACCATTTAAAATTGTGGAACCCCCCTCCGACAGCAGGAGAAGGGGGGGATCTTTTTGGACTGTTTAAAGTGACTTTAAAGTGAAGTAACTTTCCTCCGTCCTGATCCTGGAGCGGGGTGTCAGGACTGACGTTTGAAGTTCATTGATCAAAGACAAGTGTCGTTGACAGATAGCTAAAAGAAGAGAAACCTAGTGATTCCACTGTTCCCTTTGGCATTTTAAAGGAATATATACGGACAAAGTATCTTAAAAAAGGAAACTTCGTTGCAAGAACAAATAGAAGTCTTCCCCCTAGGGCGAGTCTGTGAAACTGTAACTGTGAAACTGTAACTAACTCCAGGGAGCCGGCAGCGGTTACAGATTACAACTGTGGGAACAGGCATCTGACCTTGCAGGACAATGTATTCAGAAGCCTTGTTGTGTGCTCTCTATAAAACAAATGCCCTACTGGAACAATTACACGAGAAGGTGAATTGGATGGCGACTTCGACTAGAAATTTTGAACAGGCAGTGGGAAATTTTGAACAGACAGTGGGAAAATATGTGGAGCCCACTCAGGAATTAAATCAGGAGTGTGTTTTGACAGAACAGGCCCAAGAGGAATATGATTTTTCGGATTTGACAAATGAACTTGGAAAAAGCCAGATTTGGAAAGGAAAAGTTTCGCTTGGTTTGGAAATGGGGGGCTGGATTGACCCCCCTATGCTGGGACGTTTGGACTTTTCAAATATGGCAACAGGTCGTGAGATGTTTGGGACTGTGGGGGCTCTCAATTTTGGAGGGTCTTTGAAACAGGTTTTTAAATACTACATGGAATTTAGTGTTGAACATGGAAAAGGGGCTGATTTGTCGAGAAGGGCTAAAAACATTGTCAAGCTGGAGTTACCACGAGCAGGAGACAAGGGAAAATACAGTTACAAATATGAAGAAGAGCCGCGGAAGGGACATGGAAGAGACTTGAGGGCCTCGGATATAAGGTTGCCAGGTTAATGGGCTAGATTGACGGGAATAAGGACTGACAAAACCCGGAACCAGGAGGAAGGGACGCTGGATGAAGAGTGGATCTGTTTGTACCTCTTTTTTCTACCATTAGAACTGTTTTATAAAAGTGATGAATGATAGAAAAATGTTGGAATGAAATTACTTGGCTTTAGCAAAGATGTTTAAAGAATTATGAAAGAATATTATGGTTATGAGAAGTTGGTAAAAATAAGATTTAAGTTTTAAGTTTTAAGGTTTATTTTATTATAGAAAGATAAGATCAAAATAGTTTAGGGCAATGCAGTGACAGAATTTTATGAAACATGGGAAGGATTTGCTGGGATAATTAATAACTAGGATACAAAAAAAGGGAGGAGGAGGAGGTCTAAGAAAGAAGGCAATGACAGTTAAGGATTTGAAAATAATGAATTTGTTTTTAAATGTTTTTAAAGGTTTGTGACTTTTGTATTTTTCTTTTTTTCTGTCATTTTTTCTTATTTTGAATTTTTTCTCATATGATGGGAAGGGGTTTGTTTGTTTGTTTCTTTTCCTACTTTGTCAACTATTTTTATTTTTTGTACTTTCTTCGGCTTCTATTTTATTTTTTTATTTTTTGTAACATTTTGAAAATTTCAATAAATATCTTTTAAAAAAATATATGAGGAGATGATGATAATGACCTTTTTTAAAAATAGTTTTTTAGCAACACAGAAAGATGGAGGGTGCAGGCTTGAAAACCTTGCCTCTCTGGAATCTACTGCTCAGATTTATTGCTTCACTTAGGGACTTACCCTTCAATAGGTTATTGTATTCACCATCATGCCTTGTTTTCTCAGTTTACATCCTAAGTAGGTGGTGAATTCAACATCACACTAGATTGTTTCCCCCAAATGCTGTTCTGGGAGTTTCCCCGACCAAGGCTTCAGAGGCTCCTGGCAACTGTATGGTTGTTGGATGTGGGGCAGGGCAGGGCTTGCCTAATACAGCCTCAAGGGCTAAAAGGGGAAGCCAAGTGGGCCAAGATTGGCTCATCATGGACTGAAGCTTCCAACCCCTGGTATTAAGGGTGAAGCAGAATTCAATTCATTCTACATTTTAAAGTGAACTGATGTAATTCACAGTTCCTGGACTTATACACAGATCATGAAACAGTGAATAATCGGACCACATAGTGTACCGAATTCCGAATTCTGTGCTGCAGTTTCAGTTCAAAAATGCATTCCAAATATTATCTCACAAGGAAAAATATGTACAAAAATGTGTGTTTTAGGGAGAGATTTGTAGAAAAATTGTACTTTAGGGGATGGTACACATAAAAATGCATACAATTTAAATGTGGATTTTTCATGAATTAAAAAAAATCCACAGAAAATGGGACAGAATGAATTAATGACTGGCTACAGTGAAGGTGGCATGGAAATCCCAATTCTGGTTGAGGGGCATTTTGTCCATTGCCTCAGACTGTAAAATACCTTGGCTGGCCCTGAATGCAATTATTAAGTGCTAAACATATATAATTGACCACAAACAATTACTGATAGTGGACAGTCATTAACAGTGGCAGTACTATAAATATTGAATAATACTAGAATATAATGATACCTGTTATGTAAGAGGTGACCACTTCACCATCAGGAAACTGCAAACAAAAAATATTATTTTCACAAACTGCTGTAACAGGGTAAGATCACCCAACTTTTTTAAAAAAAAAATGTAACTTCTACAGTCCAATTTTGAGTAACAATAATGTGATCAAAAGACAAACAGGTACAGAACAGTGAACCATACCCCTACTTCTGAGTAGACGTCACTAGACTGTGTAGCAAAATGCATATACATATAGGAAAGTATTTCACAGAGAAGACAAATATTCGCAAAACCTGCATGCTGGAACGCATCTAACAGTTTTCTCTTTCAAAGGCAGAGCTACTCCTTGCAACACAGTGTACAAATAAGTTTATATATGTGGGAGCTCTGGACCAGGGACAGATAAGAAAGAGCTTGTTAAATATATGGTGACACTATACTACAAAAAGAAGAAGTTTTTATACGAAGGTTACCCTCAGAATCACCACAGCCATTATCCACTGCTTGCTAGGAGCATGTTGTGGTGATGTGAAAGTTTCACTTTTCAGTAAATATTGCGGTAATATTAAACCAATTGTTTTGTGAAACTTAATTACATAACTCCTCCATTTCAAATAACTTCCATTGATTTTCTGCCAAGAGCGGATTCTCCCTGGGAAGAAGTCACTATGCTAGCGTTCATCTTAGTTTGGCTAAATGACTGCATGGTTGGGAGAGCTAAGATCAATTTTTCCACAAGATGAAGAAAAGATTGTGTTTCATACAGATAACGTTTTATAGGAATCTCCATTCCCCCGCCGCCTCTCTTTTGAATGCTGATCGTCACCAGTTCTGTTATGAGTCCCTTGCCTTTCAATGGGTATGACCATGCCTTTCAAACTGTGTTTTAAGGTACTTTGGGACCCAGGGGTTCCTCAGTGAGAATATTGGCAATGATCAGTAAGATTTCCTGAAAAGTATATTTCCCATTTCTACCTGCAGGAAAGTTTTGGGTGATTTCCAGGCCACACACTGCAATGTATTGGGAGGTTCTTTTTTTTATTTTCAGCAACCCTACTCAGACAGATAATGTTGGGGGCAACCTAAACCTCAGCTGCTGATCAAGTAATTTCTGGGGGGAGGGATCCCTCTGGCAGCACTTCCACCCACCTGTAGATTAGAGCAGAAGAGGGAGCTCTACAGTGGTGGAATTCCCATCACTCCATTGCTGACAATAGATAGGAGGCCATTTAACCAGCAGAGCTGGGCCACTGAATCCAACACATGGACCCAACTTTGGGTTAATTGGAAGGAACAGAGGTAGATTGTGCTGTCTCCTTAAGGATGCATAGTAAAGGGATGCATAGTCTCCTCTTAATGCGTAGTAAACCCTTCTGTAACAAAATGAGTCAAAAGGAAAGCAGAAGAAGCTGCTTAGCAACGATAGGAATCTCCGAAAGAGAAACTGGGTTCTATTTTTTAAGAAAGTGTCTACTGCGTAGCTGTCTAGGCTTTTGTTGCACTTTGTAAATTTGAGTTGTGTGTGTTTAGTCTTTCTATGGAACATCAATAATGTTTATTGTCTGTGGTTCTTTGGAGACAAGAAGTGCATCTCCTCTGTGGGTGAAACAGCTTCGCTTCGCAAGTGTAGGTGTAATAGGCTTTATATTTAGACGATGTGGAAAGAAATGGTAGGCGATCACAAGCTCTCTGTTAATAGGCTGTTATTCCTTAAATAACTGCATTATTAGCAAAGGCACAGGGCTTTGCAAACAGTCATCCGATCCTGAGTGGGTACCTGCAAATCCTGCTTCCTTTGCCCTTAAAGTTTGAAATCAAACCATGAGGACAAAGGCACAGGCATTGCAGGTGGAAGCTCAGCTTTCAGCAGAGAGATGCATATTTACCTGGCCTACACACCTGTTATCATATAGGTAAGTTTTGCTTGGGGAGGAAATGGTCACATAGGCTAAATTATGACCGTCGCTTTAATGCAGACTGCAGGCTGGAGATTCCCCACTGCTGTCTTGAAGTAAAGCGCTTGAACTAGGATTATGAACTACAATTTATCACTTCTTAGAATTCTATCATCTGAAATATCTAATTTGTTCCCAGCACACACAGAGAGAGGCATGCACATGGCTCAGAAAGTGGCACTTAAGATTTGTATGCATGACAGAAAGAAATGTTGTCATCGGGCTTTAAATTGATTAATTTAAAACTGATTCTAAAATCATTTCAGGTTTTTGAGCATCACCCACAGAGTAGATACCTAAACTGCAAAGAAAACACTGCACATGCAAGAACACCTGGCTCATTTTGCAAGGAACATCTGGTTTTATCTGGGTCTGTATTATTCTTGCTGCATTAAATTCCCTTTCAAGTATGCTCCAAACTGTTTGCTAATCCTTAGTAAATTAATAAGAAGGTTGCCACAACGCTTAATCTTGAAGCTGAATTAGCAAAATTAACATTTATAGCCACCATTAAAGTTGATTATAAGTAAGCATACATCTCACATTTCTACAGATAGCAATTTCAAATCAAATTATCTTTGTCTTATTTAGTTTCAGCTAATTGGCACTTTTATAAACCAACGTGTGTAAAAAGAAAGAGTTCTGCTTGATTTAACTGCAGTAATTAGTGCATAGTATTAATGCCCTGCTCCCACTTCTGGAAGAAACGAGGGAGGTGTGGATTGTAAATCAACAGCCTTCTAATAAATAGTAGGGATTGGAGCATAAACTGCATATTATTTTATTCTTACCATTAAAAATAGACTGTGTTCCCATTTGGATCCTAAACATAGTTATTTCTATTATGAATGCATTCATATTTGAAATCTTATTTGGGTTTATCTATCAGCTGCAACACAATCTCACGGAGGTTGGTTGGCTTGCAATTTTCACCCTTTGAGTCTTCCAACAAATTTGCATTGCCCCACATTAATTCAAAATATTAGTTTTTGAAAAATGGCCCAATAGCAGTGTAAAAGAGATAAACAAACAAACATTAGCCTGTAGTGGGAAATAAAGCTAGACCTCAATTATACAGTATCCTTAACCACGCAAAACTGAATTTTAAACTTATGGGCTACGGTTGAAAAGAAACTCATATGTACACCTGGGATCTCAGCAGCCCCCTCTGGCCAAACTCCCCCAAACGCTTTTTGGACACAAATTGGCTTTTTTTTAAAAGAAAAGTTGTGTATTTTGGGAAATGGGCAGTGTTCACACTGAAGTAATAAATGATTTCACATGCACAATGATGCACACATAGAAGCATTTCATATGAAAACCAGTGTGATTCGTTTGACTAGGACCTGGGAGTCCAGGGTTGAAATCCCCACTCAGTCATGAAAATCACCTTGGGCCAGTCACTGATTCTCAGACTAACCTAGTTCAAAGGCTTGTTGTTGGGATTAAATTAGGAGAGGAAGGACCAAATATGCCAGCTTGAGCTCCTTGGAAAATATAAATGCAATTTTATTTTTTTTTAAATCACATTCATGTACTTCAATACAGAGTGTTTCACAGTCTACTTACTCAGTAATCCTAAGTTTCTTGGCACAGGTTAATAGAGGGGGTTAATGCTTTGGTCCTATGCAGTGTCCTGAATACTACAAATGAAGCAGTGATGATAGAGCAGTAAACTCATTGCCATAATCGGTGTCATTGCACTCACATTGCAACCTTACTCATGCCAATATAATGGAATGTTTCAGTGTCACTCCACTGCCCAGAGTTAGTATTATCAGATGTCACATACAGTGGTACCTCAGGTTACATACGCTTCAGGTTACATACGCTTCAGGTTACAGACTCCGCTAACCCAGAAATAGTACCTCAGGTTAAGAACTTTGCTTCAGGATGAGAACAGAAATTGTGCTCCGGCGGCGCGGCAGCAGTGGGAGGCCCCATTAGCTAAAGTGGTACCTCAGGTTAAGAACAGTTTCAGGTTAAGAATGGACCTCCGGAACGAATTAAGTACTTAACGCGAGGTACCACTGTATTCACATCATTCAAAGCTCATACTTAGAAGGTGGCTGTGCAAATGCTAGGCCAGTGCTTGATTTAGTATTGGAGTGGACGAGGGCCAATGAACTGAGGTTGAACCCTCACAAGATGGATGCGCTGTGGGTAAGTGGTGCCTGGGAACTGGGTATGCAGCCCTTTTCTAGATGGGATCACACATCCATTGAAGGAGCAGACTACTGGGGGTTTTCTTGCATGCAGTACTGCCATTAGAGGCCCAGGTGGTCTTAGTGGCACAGAAAGCCTTTGACAAGGTTTGGCTGGTTTAGAATGACCCTTCCTGGACAGGGATAATGTTGTCATGGTAACCCACATTCCAGTAACATTAATGATGAGGCATTGTAATCTTTTTTAAGCTGGCAATTGATTAACACGTTCTCTTATTTTAAGTGCTTTAATTTGTTTGGATAGTGTGTTTTTATTGTTTTATGTGAGCTGCTGTATTAACTGTTAATGCTCTGTATGCTTTATCCCATCTCAGAAGTTGAAGGTCAGACTAATAAACTGTAATAATAACAAAAATAGTAGGAATAGTGATTATAAACTGTGTGCAAAGTAGAGGTGATTTAAGAGGTGAGGCAGGATTTAAGATTGGCACAAACCACTTCACATGCTGCAGTGACTACTTATAACTTTAGGATTTGAGTGTCATTAATTGACTTGCCCAAATTTTACATTCATGTCAAGGAGCTGGCATTTTATTTTATCCTGGAACTTGTAATCATTTATATTGCCAGACAGAATTATACCAAATAAATATTTTACCAAGTGTCATTGCTGAACGATTGCTCCACAGTAATACCACTGAGTTCAAGGAAAACCATACAACATTTCATCACAAGGGATCGCTCCTGTACTACGGCCACATTGTGGGGAACAGGTATTTCCAATCACTCTTGCCTAACTCTTATATCCTCCTTTCTGGATCTGAACAGTTGCACAGCCTATGTCATAATATGGGACCCACCAACTGGGCTGGCTCTAGGTTTGAGAGGATCCTGGACAAGGTGCATAAATCTGGGTCTCTCTTACACTGTTGGATCCTCTCATGCTTACCTGGAACTAGTCATGGCAGCAGATAGAATTTGCCATTTTAATTTCCCACAATGCCCTGGAGTGACACTAAGGAAAGAGCTGTCCAGTGTAGAAAGCCTATGGTAGGTGTCATATGTGGTCTGCTGAAGCTCTGGGCCCCAAGACACAACGCTAGGATTCTAGGCCTGTCCTCCAAACCAAATGCACCCCTGCAGCAATAATAATAATTAACAACAACAACAATTTATTTATACCCTGCCCATCTGGCTGGGTTTCCAGCTGGGTAGCTTCCAACAGAATATTAAAACACAACAAAACATTCTGGCATGCTAGCTGATTCCTACTGTATCCCAGTCTCTGGCTGGGTTGCTCCAGCCACTCTGGGTGGCAAATGTGTGTAAGTTGTGGGCTTACTGTACAAAAAGCCAATATAGGCAGGTCATTGCTTTACAAAAGGGTTTAAATATTTCTGTGCTGCCTGCCACCCAGTACTGCACAAGATCTTTGAACTGTCAGATGGAAGGCCTCATCAGTTAAGGACAACAGATTTCAAAGAAAGGTGATAAATTGGGGGGGGGGGCTTTTTATTGTTACTATTCTATGAAGAGCCACCAGTGCATTATTCACTGATATGATGAAATGAATGCAAAGATAGCTACTGACATAAAATGATGGACAAAGAATGGATCTGCCATGCTGAGCAAAGCAAGAGGGTTCAGTGTTGCCAATGTGTGTTGTGCTATAACAATATGATTTTTAGATCTCAAAGAATGTTTGTATTTGGATGCTGTGTATTGAGGTGGGAGGAGTGCTCAGTTCTGAAGAACTCTTCCATTATCAACCCTTCCTCCTCCCCACCCCTTGACAATTCATACCCCTATATTTAAAATGAATTGTTTGTCACCTCATCCATTTTTGTTCAGCTTTTTTGCCTTTTCTCTCAGTTGCAGTTATGCTTTCACATCAGAAGCTGTAATATAGAGTAGTTGGATGCTTTTATCTTTATTATCTCTGTACTTCAGCAGCCTTTTCGACTGCCTTAGATATTACTAGATTTGACTAGAAAACACCATTACTGGATACTGCAAGTGCATGTTCCTCTTCAGGCTCAGGAACTGTTGCTTGAACTTTTACACTTAGGCAGTGGTGAAAATCTCTGTTAGGGTCCTAGGCATGCCCAGGGGACTCCTCTACCCAAGCAAGAGTTCTTTTTTACAGCAGTATCAAGCTGAAATAAGACAATGTTGCAACAGCAAGTGCTCTTAAACTTAGACCCAACTAAAGATATGTTTCCCCCCTGGATCAAAGCAAATACATTTAACTTTCTCCCCCCCCCCCTTTTAAGTGGACAGTTGATTCTTATGCAATATTACATACTGTTCCAAAAGAGGATTGTCTTTGGCATAAGGAGCTGTTTGCTAATTTTAAACCTGTTCTTATCTAGATCCAGCCAACATACTGAATTTCTGAGTTTTCGAAAGCAACTCCACGTACAATACATTGTACCAGTCCTATTGAAATATTGCCAGGGCATGGATAGCTATGGTCTGGCTCTCACTGTCCAGGAAGGGTCAGCTGGCAACCAAGCCACAGCCAGTGAAATGCAGCATGTGTCAGTCAGAACTTAGGTGTATATCACTAGTGCTGTTCCTATAAGCACGCACAAAATGGAAACATGATTCTTATGGACACATGTAGGAAGCCTGTGGGGCAGTTGCACTTGATGTGTGATCTCTCCTTGAATGTATCTCCACCCCACCAAAAACAAAACAAACAAAAAACTGGCTATGGAGTGGAGAAAGAGTGGAGCAGGGCAAGATTTTCTCAATTTCTGTGTTCACTTCTGTAGTCTTTTTTTAGGCTGAGCTTGGTTGTCCAATGCCAGTCTTGAGAGACACTGCTTCCATTTCCTTCCTCTCCTCTGGGCTTTTCCAGGCTGTCAATTGGCAGCTTGGGTGCCAATCAACTCCATAGAGTAGAAGAAAGAAGTGGAAAAGAGCAACATTTCATTTTTTTACCCATTGCCTCTTATGGTTCTTTCCAGGCAGAGGATTGAAGAAATTAATCTAAGGAGGAGGGACAAAGGCATCGTCACCGTCCAGTTTACGGGCGGTCGAAGTCCCGGCTGTGGATGCTGGGACCGGGGGCAAGATGGCGGGGTGGGAGCAGGAACGGGAGTCCAGAATCCAGGAGTCCGGAAGTTGAGGGTCCGAGAGCTGGGAGTCAAGAAGCCAAGGGTCCGAGGATCAGGAAGCAAGGAGTCAAGAAGCCAAATGCAGCAAGGCAGGAAGCGTGTTTGTGATGGCCTGGGAATCCGATTCAGAAGCCGAATTGGAGGAACTCCAGCCTGCACAGGAGTCCCCGCCTCCAGGGCCAGCTGAACTGGGGCAGGGCCTTGACTCTGAGGCACCTGCACCTGTGCTGGATCCTCAGGAGCAGGCACCAGGTGAATCTACTCTGGCTCCGGAGGGGATTGAGGACACATTGCCTACAGGTGCACCTCTCCCAGCCCTGTCAGGGGAAGGCGAGTCTCCCCCTGGGTCCAGTAACCCTCCAGCCTCTCCTGAGCTGCAGAGGCTCAGGGCAGAGAGGCGGAGGGAACTGGTTTCTCCCAGGAGGAGTGCTCGCCTTAAGGCCAGAAGAGGCGGGTCACCTGGGGGCCAGGACCACCCCTGGCCTCAGAGAAGATAAAGAACAGTCAGCCCGGTCCCAGGTTGCAGGAGCAACGTCGTTGAAGAGCTGTTTCGGCCAGCACCCAGACCTGTTCCTCCAGAGTTCCCGTCCTTGCCCGGCTCCTCGCTTCGGACCCCGCCTCACCCGTGGAGGACAGTCTACAGACCCTCGACCCAGGTCCTGGACCTTGCCCCACAGTATCCTCCCCCCAGGACCAGCACAGTGTTGCTGTGGCAAAGAGCCAAAGGGAAATGCTGACCTTATATCCCTTCCCGGCTCTTGCCACCAGGTGCTGTGAGTCATCAATTGGCCTCACCTGTGCGGCTGTGCCTTGCCTCTTCAGAACAAACTTAGGAAAGCCCCAGTCCTGTGAAGCCCTACCGGTCACAGGGCCTGTCTCCTGCACACACTCCTGACAGGCAGGAACAAACTGTCAGTGTGTATGGGTTCCACAGGAAAACTAGTGTTGGACAGTTATCTTCTAGCACCTCCTTAGGAACTGACCATCCTAAGAAAGAGTGAGACCACTGAACACATGGTGGAATTCAGTGTTTCACTCTTCCAACGATCCTTTCTGACCAAGCATTTCAGCCTCCAGATGGAATGACGCAGCTCCTCCTCCTCCCATGAACTGTTCCGAGGGGTTCTCCTGACCCCTATGAACGAATGACGAGGCAGTGGGGAAACCCCATTGCACAATCAGAAGTCCTAGCACAGGGCTTTCGCTGATGGGCCTGATTAGGTGAATCCCACCCATAGTACCCCCAATGCATAGAAATTACTCCAGAAGAATACCAGGGTACCAAAAGCCACAGAGAGGCTTAGGAGAGTGTGCAGGATCATACTCTTCTGGCTTTTTCCTGGCATATGTCATCTGTTAGGAAGACCAAGCATTTTCTGTGCCAAAAACAGCCCTAAAACAAGATGGAAATGGATCCAGAAAATCAGTTTCACTCAAGAGTAACTGAATGTCACTCTTGGGCACGCCCTCTCTCAAATACCCTGCCCCCAAAGGGAATATTATGAAATGTTGCCCAAGAATCTTACCTTATGCCTCTCATATTTCACACTATATCTTCTGAGTTCACACACAAAGTCATGATTGTTTGCAAACATTTATTTAAATAATCCCGTAAGGGTTCGGAATAATTGAAATTGATTTTGACATGTTGACACAAGGGACTGGGTCCTGTTAGATCTTAAGTGACTCCTGGGATGTGAAAAGAATCCTCAATTCCCAGCGAAGCTAATAGGAATTTCAAAGTTGCTCATCTTTTCCCTGGATGCTTTAGTACTTCAGAACATCAGACCTTAAATAATTGCATTGCAGTATCAAATATATCTGCGTGATAGACTCATTTCCTTTGCTGACCTATATTTGCTGTTGAAGATGAAACTTTCTGCACTGAAAATTGCTGTGATTTATTTGTATGCCACCCAGCACCACTCCCGCTCTCTTCTATTGTACTTAGAATTAAATGCAATTTATGGTGTGTTCATGTGCCCTTTCATTAATTAAAAGCAAATATTAACACTTCAAACTTGGGCATGGGAAGCAAGGCTTCTCGTGGAATTTTAAAGCATTTATTATAGCTACTTGAAAATAGCTGGTATGCTTGCAGAGTGCAGATGGGGAACTTGTGGTCCTCCAGATGTTGCAGGACTAAAATGCCACCATCCTTGACCATGGACCATGCTGACTGGAGCTGATGGGAGTTGGAATCCAACAATATATTGAAGACCACAGGTTCCGTACCCCTGATCTAGAGATGGATGGTCAAGTCTTCTTTCAGCGCAGCATACGATATGATACGATACGAAATCTTTATTGTCATTGTCCCATACAGAACAATGAAATTGAAAACTACGGGGGCGGCGCGAACGGCAATGGCGGTCCTCTTCTGAACGGGAGAGGAGGCTCCCCAGGCAACGGGTCGTCCGCTACGGCGAAGCGGAGACCCACTCTGGAAAACCCCAGGCGGCAAGAGCCTGGGGTCTTGAGGCTCGGCGGGCGCCTAGAGCGACCCTCCAAGTGCAGAAGGAACCCCGTAAGGGGCTCCGGAGCACGGAGGGGGGTTGCGGCGCTGTGAGCTGTTTCACAGCCTGAGGAGCGAAGCCGCGCTGCTACTGTCGGTGAGCGCTGATCCCTTTTCCTGCTAAATTACGGATCCGGACGAAAAAGCAACTAACTTGTGAGTAAAAGACTGAATCACTTGAATTTGAGACTTTAAAAGGGAAATTTAAATTGGCTTGAACTTGGCTGAGAGCGGAGAGACGTGGAAGCAGGAAGTCCGTCTTCCGCAGCCATTGAACTTGAAAAAAAAGCAATCAGCTGGAGGAGTGGAGGCTGAAAGAAAGAGACTCTAAGTTTTACAGATCTAAGCATCTATTTGAACTTGCATCTTAAAGTAAAGACTTTAAGCTAAAGATTTGGGATTTCTATTTGCACTTGACTTTCCTCCTCTTATTGGATTACAAACTAGAAGGTGAAACCCAGAATCAGGAGCTGCCTGAGTACTAAGGGAGCTGTCAGTACTGCAGATTTGGATACTGTATATTGGAACTTGAAACAATCTGAGGGTATTGAGACCTTTTAAATTTGAAACATTCTTTTTGGAGATAAATAAGCACTGTCTGCAACAAAGTGACCATTTATAAACTCTGCTAAACATTTGTATTTGAAGGTTCTTGGACATTAAATTAGACTCTGAAAGACAGATTAAGCTCCCTCTAGAGGATTGGATTATAACAGTGATTTTACATACACTTTTTACTTTCGATTCCCTTGCTGTTTGCTTGCTCTGGACCTTTCCATTCCCATGGGAACAACTCAGTGTGACCTTGACTGACAGATAACGTTGGAATGAGTGGCACAAGAAAAAGAGGGAGAGCTAAACAAACAACTCTAACAACTCTAACCTCAGCCTCACAGACACGCAGATCATCTGTGCCTACTTTGCCCTCAGAAGTGGAGGGAGAGGGCGAAGCAGAGCAGTTACAACTGGAAGATATGGCCTCAGGAGCATCTGTTTCTGTACTAGACAAAATTTTTGAAAAATTGGAAGCTTTGGACAAGAAAGCAGATGCCCAATCAGCAAAGATTGATAAAAACACAGAATGTCTAAATAAATTAACCACACAAGTGGTACAGAATGCACAAGCAATTGGACAGTTAACGGAGGCCTCAGCAGAAAATCGGAAATTGACTGAGGACACCAGACAAAGATTTGAAAATTTAGAGCAAGAGGTAAGACCACTCACTAAACAAGTCGGGGAACACCAGATTTATCTCTCGATGATAGAACTGCGAAACCGTGAGAACAACTTAAGGATTAGATCACTACAAGAGGCAGAAGAAGGACATCTAACTGAGTTTTTGACCAAAGAATTCTCCAAGTTCTGGAACTTGGAAGAAAAGGACTTTAAAATTGTGTCAGCTTTCAGACTTGGAAGATTTATAAAGAAGGAGAGGCCCAGAGACTGTTTGATAACATTGAGATCAAAGGAGGAAAGGGATAAGATTTTGGGACTACACTTTGTAAAATCACTGGAGGTGTTGGATAGAAGAATTGAAATTTATAAAGATATCCCAAGACTACTGCTTGATCTTAGAGCCGCCTATTCTGAACTTGTTAAACTACTAAGGAGCAACGCAATTCCATTCAGGTGGGAATTTCCCCAAGGATTATCTTTTACCTTTAGAGGGAGAAAGGTCAAAGTGAGAACACTTGAAGAGAGAGACAAATTTCTGTCTACATACGGAGAGGACCTTCAAAAAAGAATTGAACTACCTTCTGGGCCTGAGGCAACGCCAGTACCAACATCAGCATCTGTGGAACCTGAAGACCCTGAGAAGATACCACCCCTTGAAAAATAACCAGATAGTTCAGGATGTCTCTGCAACTGTTGAGCTGGAATATTAATGGTTGTAACATTCCGGAAAAAAGGAAGAAAATATTTCATATATTAAAAAAAGAACAATTGGACATTATTTGTTTACAAGAAACACATGTGACGAGGCTCCACAGAAAAGTGTTAATAAATAAAAGATTGGGCCAGGAATTCGTATCTTCGGACAAAGTTAAGAAGAGAGGCGTGGTGATATATGCAAAAGAGAGCCTGTCACCTAAATTCCTGTTTAAAGATGAACATGGAAGAATTTTGGCTATTGAGATACAATATCAAGGAGAGAAACTGCTGATATTAGGAATTTATGCACCTAATGAAGGGAAATCGGAATTTTACAAGAAGCTGCAGGAGACAATGCTGGACTATCTAGACTACAACAACATCATAATGATGGGAGATATGAATGGGGTCGTATCAACTAACATGGACAAGTCACAAAGTCAAAATGTTACAAAAGACGGCAGACTACCTAAAACCTTTTTTGAAATGATTGACAATATGGATTTGATTGACATTTGGAGGACAAAGAACCCACTAGGAAGAGAGGGAACATTCTTTTCTGAAGCCCAACTGACCTGGACAAGAATCGACCAAATATGGATTTCTAGAGGCCTGGCACCTAAGGTCAGAAAAGTGGAAATCTGCCCAAAGACCTGCTCCGACCATAATGCAGTAAAGATGGATATGACACTATTACCAACTGGATCCTTCAGATGAAAGATGAATGACAATTTGTTTAGAGATCAGGAAATTACCAAGAAGGCCCAAAAAGTTTTGAAGGACTATTTTGAGATAAACATGAATAATATGGTGGAAAAAAGAATAATCTGGGACGCAAGCAAAGCTGTAATGAGGGGATTCTTGATACAACAGAATGCAGTGAAGAAAAGAACACAAAATGAGAAAAAAGATAAGATTTTGGATAAAATAAAAGAATTAGAGAAGAAATTAAGAGTGAATCCGAAGTCACAGCCAACTCTGAGAGAAATTAAACTTTATCAAACACAATATTCTAAATTGATAAATCAGGAAATTGAATGGAAGGTTAAATTAATGAAACAAAAAACGTTTGAGTCGGCGAATAAATGTGGAAAACTGCTAGCTTGGCAGTTGAAGAGAAGACAAAGATTAAATACTGTTACAAACTTAGAGGTTGATGGAAAAAACATCCAGAATCCAGTGGACATTAGAAAGTGTTTCCAGAGATACTTCAAAAAACTATACACCCAAGGGCCGCAAGATGAGGTTGAGATTAAACAATTTTTGGCAAAAAACGGACTATCTAAATTGTCACAAGAAAATAGGACAACCCTGAATTCTAAAATAACACGACAGGAGATCGAACAAGCTATCCAGAACATGCAACTTGGCAAATCTCCAGGACCAGATGGGCTGACCTCCAAGTACTATAAGACATTGAAAGACTATTTGATACAACCTTTGATGGAGGTCAGCAATGAAATTATGGAGGGGAGGAGGGCACCGGAGTCGTGGAAGGAAGCGTTTATCACATTAATACCAAAGTCGGAAGCTGAAAAGACACAACTTAAGAACTACCGTCCCATCTCTCTTTTAAATGTGGATTACAAAATATTTGCAGACATTTTGGCAAATAGATTTAAGAAAGTTTTAAATGAAGTAATTCATAAGGACCAGGCTGGCTTTCTCCCAGGAAGACATCTGTTTGCTAATACAAGGAACATTATTGACATTTTGGAACTTTTGCAAACAGACATAAATACAAAAGCAGTTTTAATTTTTATAGATGCGGAGAAGGCCTTTGACAATATCTCCTGGAAATTTATGATGGGAAATTTGAAAGAGATGGGAGTGGGACGGGGCTTTGAGAATGGGATTGAGGCGATATATTCAGAACAGAAAGCTAAACTGATAGTTAATAATGTGGTTACAGAAGAGTTTAAAATTGAAAAAGGGACACGACAAGGTTGCCCTATCTCCCCTTTGTTATTTATTTCGGTTCTGGAAGTGCTATTGAACATGATTAGAAGGGATCGGTTGGTGGAAGGAATTCAGGTCGGTCAGAAACAATATAAATTAAAAGCTTTCGCAGATGACCTGGTTTTGACCTTGCAGAAGCCAGAGCCCAGTACGAAAAGAGTATTACAATTGATTAATGACTTTGGTCGGGTGGCTGGATTTAAATTAAATAAACAGAAAACTAAGGTTTTGGGGAAAAACTTGACTAATACAGAGTCAGAACGGTTTCAGAATGAGACGGAACTTAATGTGGTTAAAAAAGTAAAATACCTAGGGGTAAACATAACAGCAAAAAATCTAAGTCTATTTAAGGACAATTATGAAAAATGTTGGACAGAAATTAAGAGAGACTTAGATAGTTGGTCAAAATTGAAACTTTCTTTGTTAGGCCGAATTGCTGCTATCAAGATGAATGTATTGCCAAGGATGTTGTTCTTATTTCAAACACTTCAGGTTTTGGACAAAACGGAGTGCTTTCAGAAGTGGCAGAGAGACATTTCTAAGTTTGTCTGGCAGGGCAAAAAGCCCAGAATTAAGTTTAAGATATTAACCGATGCAAAACAAAGAGGGGGCTTTGCCCTGCCAGACTTAAAGTTGTATTATGAAGCCGCAGCGTTCTGCTGGCTAAAAGACTGGCTACTTCTTGAAGACACTGATGTGTTAGATTTGGAAGGGTTCAACAATACCTTTGGATGGCATGCATATTTATGGTATGACAAGGTTAAAGCAAATAAGGCCTTTAAGAACCATATTGTCAGAAAATCATTGTTTAATGTCTGGACAAAATATAAAGACTTGCTGGAAAATAAAACACCAAGGTGGCTTTCACCTTTGGAAGCCAAGGCCCGAAAAAGACCCAATATGGAGGCTAAATGGCCAAAATATTGGGAAATACTAGAAAAGGATGGAGACAATTGGAAATTGCAGAGTCTGGAGAAAATGAAAGACAAAGTGCGAGATTGGTTACATTACGCTCAGATTAAAGAAGTTTTTAAAAATGATAAGAAACTAGGGTTCCAGGTGGAGAAATCGAAATTAGAAACAGAATTGTTAGAACCAAAGATTAAGGTACTTTCAAGGATGTATAACTTGCTGTTGAAATGGAATACACAAGACGAAACGGTTAAATCGGCTATGATAAGGTGGGCACAGGACATTGGGCATAATATCATGTTTGAGGACTGGGAGAGGTTGTGGAGTAATGGATTGAAATTTACTGCATGTAACGCCCTGAAAGAAAATGTAATGAAAATGATTTATAGATGGTATATGACCCCAGTCAAACTTGCTAAAATTTACCACCTGTCTGATAATAAGTGTTGGAAATGCAAAGAGTGCGAGGGAACGTTCTTCCACCTCTGGTGGACTTGCCCTAAAGTGAAGGCGTTCTGGGAAATGATTTATAATGAACTGAAAAAGGTATTTAAATATACCTTCACTAAGAAACCAGAGGCTTTCCTTTTGGGTATTGTCGGCCAAGGGGTGGCAAAGAAGGACCAGACATTTTTTATGTATGCAACAACAGCAGCAAGGATACTTCTCGCAAAACATTGGAAAACTCAAGATCTACCCACACTGGAAGAATGGCAGATACAACTGATAGACTACATGGAACTGGCTGAAATGACCGGCAGAATCCGTGACCTGGGAGAAGAGAGGATTGAGGAGGACTGGAAGAAATTTAAGAACTATTTACAAAAGTATTGCAATTTGAGTGAATGTTAAATAAGATGCTAGATCAAAATAACTGAGCACCACTAAATTTAGAAGTTTTTAAGAAAATAAGTAAGACTGTGAAATTTAGCTTCTTCTGAGAATTATAAGATTAGGAAATATAGAAGGGATATAAGAATTTAAATAAGATGATAAATTGCTGACAAAATGTTTTAACGATGAAAATGGGAGCGGGAGATGTGAGGAAGTCCAAAGAAAATGTGAAAATATGTTAAGATCAATGTTACATTGTTTATCATGTTTATTTTTATTGTAAAACTTAATAAATTGCTTTAAAAAAAAATGAAAAACTACATAAAACATTCAAAAACCCCTAAAAACTCTGAAACCCCATTTTAAAATACACTATACTATACTATACTATACTATACTATACTATACTATAGTACAGCCATGCTCAATCTCTTCTATGACTGTTTAAATGTAACCTGCAAATGAAATCCAGATATACAGTTTCATTTGCTTATTTTCAACCCTTGTTTGCATGCATCACTCCTCTCTTCCATGTTTACATTTAGATCCCCAGATCCTTAGAGTCAGAGATCCAGGCACATATACGAGCATGGAAGGTCTAAGTATTTTCGCTGCTCAGCATGCAACAGCCCAAACACTTCAGGACAAAACAAAACAATGCAAAAGCAAAAGAGCAAATCCTCAAATTGGTACTGGAAAATGAATCTCTAGTAGGAATGTAGGGAGCTGCCTTATGCCAATTCAGGCCATTGGTCCATCCAGCTCAGTATTGTCTGCAAGACAATACTTTGCCTTGGTCTGGTATATCTGAAGGAGCGTCTCCACCCCCATCGTTCTACCCGGACACTGAGGTCCAGCTCCGAGGGCCTTCTGGCAGTTCCCTTGCTGCGAGAAGCCAAGTTACAGGGAACCAGGCAGAGGGCCTTCTTGGTAGTGGCACCCGCCCTGTGGAACACCCTCCCACCAGATGCCAAAGAGAACAACTACCAGACTTTTGGAAGACATCTGAAGGCAGCCCTGTTTAGGGAAGCTTTTAATGTTTGATGTATTACAGTATTTTAATATTTTGTTGGAAGCCACCCAGAGTGGCTGGGGAAGCCCAGCCAGATGGGTGGGGTATAAATAATAAATTGTTATTGTTATTGTTATTGTTATTGTTATTGTTATTGTTATTGTTATTGTTATTGTTATTGTTATTGTTACAATGACTGGCAGTGGCTCTCAAGCATTTTAGACAGGAATCTTTCCCAGCCTCACCTTCAGATGCCAGGTATTGAACCTGGGACCTTCTGCATGCAAATCAAATTCTCCAACACTGAGCCATGGCCCTTCCTTAGCAAAGGGGCATGTTCATTTTAATTTATTTGTTTGTTTTTGCTAAGTTCCTCTGGAATGCACCATTGACATCCGTGAAACAACATTAATAAATAGTCAGAGCAACAATAACAAACACCCTAACATTGCAACCCCATACATGTCCGTCCGTCTCCCAGAAATAATCCTCATTGAGTTCAGTGGGAACTGCTCCCAACTATATGAGCATAGGGTTGCAGTCTAAAGGAGTGGAATAGCCATTCTCGGGGCATTTCTTTCCGGTCTCTATTTTGTGGGTATGATTCACTTGTGTACCTGCAAATTAAACTTGAGCCGTTTAAGTAGATTTGGCACTCTTGCACAACAAGGAAGCTGATGGGGAAACACGTCGCAAAGTGTGGGATAACAACGAAGACACGCAATGCCATATAACCTCCACCCAAACAAATCAGAATGAACGCTCAATTACCAGAGATACCATATAACTGCCACACATATTTTGTGGAAATAAATCAGGAGGAATGCTCAATAAACAGGTCAAGTGGAAGAGCCCTCTGATACTTTTCCTGCATGCCTTCTTCATATATATATATTCTCTAAGGTGGTGGAAACATTCCCTTCATCCTGATGCTGATACATTTAGGGCCACTTCACACATTACAGGCACGACTGATTCCCTCCTAAGTGCTCAGTGACCATCACACTTTCCTTTGAACAGGTTAATCCTCAGAATTCTGAATATCCCTAGTATTCACAAAAGCAGCTTGCCAGACTGTGGTTCAGATATCCCCCAGAATAATAGGAGACGTGTTTCACTTTATTCTTTCTACCTTGTCTATTGTGTTATTTTGGAATTATTGACTACAAAGACTGCTTGCTTGTGGATACGGTGGAGATGTCAACATTTCCATCTATTGATTGGTAGTGGTAACAACAACAACAACAGTAATAATAATGGCAGCAAGTTGGCTGTTTTTGTAAACACTGTTATTCTTACAGTTGGATTTATGGCTGTTTTTTGATCCTGTATGTGTTTTGGAGAACTGTAAATTAAGTTGTGAATGTTATAGCTCTTATAGGGAGCCAATAAGCTTGATGAGTTGTTTGCTGAATACATGTGGGCGGGTGTTCCTCAACATTAAAGCACCATCATAGCAATTAGACTTGTGATCCACACTCAGTTTCTGTCAATTCACTTGAGGGAAACACAGCATCCGATTGCGACATTCCATATGCTGCTGCTGCTGCTGCTGCTGCTGCTGCTGTATGCGTGTGTGCATGTGCTCATACTGCTCTCCTGGCAGCTGTGATGAGATTGTGAAAATTTGTCCATCCATGACGGTTACCCCGAGCACACTCTGGTGTTTACTGGATGAACCCATAGTTTTCCCATCAGTGACAAAAAAGGAAAACCTATTCATGAATCAGCTCTTGCAGCGAACATGTATCTAATACAAAACATTCCATTCATTGTTTTGGAACAGTGAAGTTTCATAGAGTTCACCTGAATGCTTTTTTTCTTTTTTTTAAGGCTGTGGTAATTTAGGTGGGGTGCATAAATGCAAGCAATGGTGCTAGTGCTTGAGAAACCCAAACCCCATAGCTGTGCAGGGTATTGCTTTATAAGTGGAATGCATTGTAGGAATGGAAAAGTGTCATTTCACTTCTAGCAATTCCATTTTCACCTGCATCTGTAAATACTGCTGCAGAAATAAACAGACCCCAGGGTATTTCCAGCTCCTTCAAGCTTAAAGAACTAATTTTCTTCTGGGAAGCCAGACCATCATTTTTGTCTGATTCTTGCATCCCCTTTCTTCTTTCTGTTTCAATCTGAGGTTGTCTCTACCACTCGTACAGATCTCTGGATTTCTAGAGCAATGTGACAGTCTTCAGATTTCAGAATACTGTCTTGCATAATCTTGTGGTTGTTGTTTAGTCGTTTAGTCGTGTCCAACTCTTCATGACCCCATGGACCAGAGCACGCCAGGCACTCCTGTCTTCCACTGCCTCCCGCAGTTTGGTCAAACTCATGTTATTAGCTTCAAGAACACTGTCCAACCATCTTGTCCTCTGTTGTCCCCTTCTCCTTGTGCATCAAGGATCTTTCCCAACATCAGGGTCTTTTCCAGGGAGTCTTCTCTTCTCATGAGGTGGCCAAAGTATTGGAGCCTAAGCTTCAGGATCTGTCCTTCCAGTGAGCACTCAGGGCTGATTTCCTTCAGAATGGAGAGGTTTGATCTTCTCGCAGTCCATGGGACTCTCAAGAGTCTCCTCCAGCACCATAATTCAAAAGCATCAATTCTTCAGTGATCAGCCTTCTTTATGGTCCAGCTCTCACTTCCATACATCACTACTGGAAAAACCATAGGTTTAACTATATGGACCTTTGTTGGCAAGCTGATGTCTCTGCTTTTTAAGATGCTGTCTAGGTTTGTCATCACTTTTCTCCCAAGAAGCAGGCATCTTTTAATTTCGTGACTGCTGTTACCATCTACAGTGATCATGGAGCCCAAGAAAGTAAAATCTCTCACTGCTTCCATTTCTTCCCCTTCTATTGGCCAGAAGGTGATGGGACCAGTGGCCATGATCTTAGTTTTTTTGATGTTGAGCTTCAGACCATATTTTGTGCTCTCCTCTTTCATTCTCATTAAGAGGTTCTTTAATTCCTCCTCACTTTCTGCCATCAAAGTTGTGTCATCTGCATATCTGAGGTTGTTGATATTTCTTCTGGCAATCTTAATTCTGGCTTGGGATTCATCCAGTCCAGCCTTTCGCATGATGAATTATGCATATAAGTTAAATAAGCAGGGAGACAATATGCAGCCTTGTCGTACTCCTTTCCCAATTTTGAACCAATCAGTTGTTCCATATCCTGTTCTAACTCTAGCTTCTTGTCCCACATAGAGATTTCTCAGGAGACAGATGAGGTGATCAGGCACTCCCATTTCTTTAAGAACTTGCCATAGTTTGCTGTGGTCAACACAGTCAAAGGCTTTTGTGTAGTCAATGAAGCAGAAGTAGATGTTTTGCATAATCTACCCTATTGTTTTTGGCATCCATCTGTCTCGGGAGACAATGAAGGAGTGTGCCTTTGGGAATGAGGTCAAGCTGTTGCAGCACATGCTGTAGCTACAGATAGAGCTCGATGTGGGAGAGACAAGTTTTGTTGCAGCTGGGGCAGATGAAGGCATCCGGCTGTGCTGCTGCAGATGTACCATAGCATTTCTTCTCTCTGTGCTTCGGATCATAGAAACAGATCGGGCATTACAAGCTGGTGCTCAGCTTGCCACACTAGGCAGGCAGATAATGCTCTCAATGAAACAGCTGTTGAGGGTGACAAAACAACTTCAGTCCAGTCCTTGGCCTGCCTCACCCACCCCCCCCACCCCCCGTTGCCTTCACAGAGTCACATATCATTATAGTAGCATGCAAGCCAGATGGAGAAAAGAACTCTACAAAATTGAGGATTCTTAAAAAAAAAAAAAAAGCTACGAAAGATTCAAGCAAATATGATCTCTTATAATATCCTCAATGCAAATTCATAATGACCATCACACTCAGAAGTATGGCTTTTTAAGGGAATGAGGAGAGGGCTGCAGGTCAAAGAAGTGCCCAGGGGGGCCCTGACCACCGCCACCACCACCATGGCTGTCTCAACGTGTCTCCCCAAAACACACATCTTGGGGGGGCATGATCTTGTGGGAGCCAAAATGGAACATCCCAGGATCCAGTCAGAAACTGGGATGGCTTCTGTAATTCCGGAACGTCCCACTTAAAGTGGCATTGTTCTATGTGATGTGTGTGCATGTCAGTTTTCAGTGCTGACAAAAAAACAAAACAAAACACTTCTTTGGAGATATTTCTGCAAGATGCTAATGAGCCCTTTGGCACAGCAGATAAAGTACAGGAACCTAGTAAGATGCTTGTGCTGAGAGTCAGACCATTGGTCCATCTGACAGCTCTTTGGCATTCCTGGCAGGGGTCTTTTCCTAGCCCTACCTGAAGATGCTGAGGATTAAACCTGGGACTTCCTGCATAGAATTCTTGTGCCTTTTCCCTGAGTTATGTTAAGAGAGTTCTGGTTTGTTCAGCCCTGAAACCCAACAACTGATATCTCAGCCTAACCTATCACATGGGGTTCTTGTGACAATAAAATGTGGGGGAGAAGATCCCATGAATTCAACCCCAAACTCTTTTGAGGGACAGGCTACAAAGGTAGTAAACATGTTCTGCTAGGAAAAAAAGTATAGAATTGTTTTTTCTTCTGAAAAGGAAACATCTGCCTGATTAAGCAGTCATTATGTGAAGATGCTCTCACTAACATCTTTACCTTGAGGTATTCAGTGAAATATTGAACGGAAATTCCTTAAGCATTTGATAATTTTAGCTTCTATTCCGAACTTTCTGAAGAGTTAAAATCTTCCCAGGCATACAGACTTTCTTGTTTGTCAGGGGAGTTCATTTTTATTCTCTTAGAAGTCCCCCCTTTTAAATTTAAAAAATACAGTAGGAACATGGGGGGGGGGTGCTTCATTACAGGCAGCACTGCAGGAACTGTGTGATTCAAACACCTTCCTGCTGTTTTATTGAACTTTTTTTGGCCTGAGAGCAGGTAGGTGGCAAGATGGGGGGGGGGGGTCTTGTTAGTACTTGGGAGAGAATCACAAAACCATTTTCTAAAAATAGAAGATCAAGGGTGGGTTGGGCTCAGGGTGGAAGTCAGAATATTTGTTTGTATAGCAATGCTTTGGGAAACAACAATGGTTTGAGCAAAAAAAGAATTGCCACTTAATTTAAATTATTATTTGACTATGATGTGGGTACAACCATCATCAGATTGGGGGAGGCTCTTAAGTTGAAATGATTGTTCTCTCTCTCTCTCTCTCTCTCTCTCTCTCTCTCTCTCTCTCTCTCTGTGTGTGTGTGTGTGTGTTACTCAACCTGCCTTTGAGAGAATATGAATGGAAACTTGGCTGAAATTTCCAAGAAACCAAAGCTCTTAAGAGGAGTGTGAAGAAACTTGTGAATTTCACAGATGCACTGCAGCCTGATAATGTAGACAATAATGTGCTCAGCAAGGGCCAAACCAACTAGCAAGTTGGGCTGAGAACTGAGTATTCATAAGCTAGTGAGAATGACTTGCCTTGTATTATCATTTTAAAATGTGCTCAAGGTGCCATCTCACACTGGAAGGTGGCTTCCAGCACCAAAGTATCAGTCTGCAAACCAAAAGTAATTTGTTATAAGGGCTAATGGACAGACTACAATTCTATGATTCTATGACTATAAAATTCTACATAGGATATCTTGATTTTTTCTTCATTTGCCCCATTCTATGCCCCCTAAGTGTGGGATGCCTTTGCCTGGTGGTGCTGTGGCCCATAGATTGCAGCAATATACCAGGCAAGCCTATAGAAGTCTTCTGTGTGTGGTACGGAAGCTGTACTACCCAGGACAGGATGGGGTTGTGCAGGGTTGTTAAGGCAGCAGAGAGCATTGTTGGCTGCCCACTCTCCACCTTAGAGCAGATTTATGCCACAAGGTGCCATAGGAAGGCACTGGACATAGTAAAAGATCCACCGCATCCTGGTCACTGTCTCTTCGAGCTCTTGCCATCGGGACGGAGATACAGGACGATGAAGACAAGAACGAGCCGTCTTAAGAACAGCTTCTTCTCCAGAGCGATCTCGGCCCTGAATGGGAAGCCCAGACTTTGAAAGTCATCTAATCTCCCTTGCTGTATTATACTGTATTGATTAATTAGTGTTTTTATGGAGCAGTCAAGTAATTTCGTTGTCCCCGAAGGGGGCAATGACAATAAAGATATTATTATTATTATTATTATTATTATTATTATTATTATTATTATTATTCTCCTAGAGCTCAGAGCCATTTTGCTTTGAGAATTTCCCACCTGCCCACCCTTATGTTAGAGCCTTCACTGAGCAATTTTGGGTCGTTGGTTGACAGGGCCGAAAATGAATTATTTTCTCACAACCTGATTGGCACTTGGTTGGGTCCCCCCCCCCACTTTGTTAGGCTAAAAAATGTTGTTTATATGAGGGCAGAAATGGCATTGGGCAGGATCAACATAGTTATGGGGGTTGTAAGGGGCCTGGGGGGAGGATTGACCATGGCAAACCCAAGCTTGGGTTCAGTATCTGCCTGGTTGGAATCTGCACCCTGGTCCCCCAGTGGGACCTTGCTTGCTTGGCTTGCAGCACCACAGGGTTCCACACTGGCCAACTCCCATGGAACAGCTTTGGAGTGGTCCAAACCTGGCAAATCCATTCCATCTACATGGGGCTTGTGGAATGATGAACTGGTCCTGGGACCCAATGCCATGCCAATCCTTGCCCTGCCTGCTGCTGTCAATAAAGATTTAGCCTGATTTCATCCCATCACCATTATATAGTCTGGTTATTTTGCTGCTCTCATGGGTCACATAATGCACCTGCTTGGGCTCAAAGGTTTCAGGTTATATGTACACATGCTGGCAAGTCATGAATAAACCCCATCCTCCAATCTCCTATCTGAATAAATAAAACCCATTCATGGTTGCATTTTTAAGAAAATACCCTCTGCCTTTACAAAATTATATGCAAAGCAGGTTGCATGTTACAGAATTCGTGATGGCAGGCCTTAAAGAAAAGGTGAGTTTTGAAAGCAGGAGAGCAATGGAAAATCACTTGCATGAGGTCAGGGTCAGGGCAAACATAGTTCTGTGCTCAATCTTCTACAAAGAAGATGAGCAAGATTATGTTTGCTACTCCTCTGTGAACCAATGCCTCCACATCTCTCTCTCCCCGCCTGTCAGGTACTCACAGGATGCTGATGAGCACTCTTTTGGGGTGAACATGAGGCATACTTGTGCATTCCTTACCAAGAAAGCCTATGCGCATGGCGTTGCTTATTGAACACAGTGTGTACAGAAATTTTCTTTGTTAAGCAAATCCTTTGTAGAAGCCTTCCTTTGTGAACTAGATCCTAATAGCATATTGACAAGCATAAATGTGCCGCAGTTGACTTGCTGAGAAGCGATGAGTGGCCGAGTTCCATAGAGGCTAGTAATAGACAACAAGAACTGTGCTGAATTTGAGATGCTGGAATAGAATGATTTGGTTTGGCTGCAGCATTTAACCTTCCATCTCCACATGATTATTTCTTTGTGTCTAGGGACAATGCTCCTCTTTCATCCTTTCATCTTCCTTCTGCAGGAGAACCCCCAGCAGGGATTAGAAATAATCTGAATACCATTAAATTGAGCTTTTCTACCATGCTTCAATGTAGCCAAGTGAGAGGCTGATCAACATAATTCTACAAAGAAGATATTAGAAAGTACAAACACGGCAAGTCACCTTAGATGGTTCTCCTAAAGTTCCTAGTGAGGCCAAGTGAAAATGGTTTGTATCACTGCATCAAGTAGCTCCAAGCTTTGAACATAAAGGGCTCCCTCTTAAGGGACGAGATACAATTCACTGTTTATGCTGTCTCAGTTCTGAGCCTTTGCTAATCAAAAGAAGCTAACTGTGCCAAACCGTTAGATGTCGAGAATCTGTGATATAAATTATCTCCTAAGCACTGAGCAGATATCATCAAACTTAATTAGGACTTTACACACACAGGATGTGATATATGATTCAAAAAGGTGGAGGTTACTGTTTGAACTAGTAAGCCAATGTGCTCCTTGAAAATTATAATAAGCTCGCTTGTTTCCTGGAGCAGAGTCTGGAGAACTTTTTCATGAATAGTCTGATCAGCAAATCTCAGTTATGGTCCAGGTTGTCAGCTTGTTTAGCTTAGTGATGGTCAGTACTATGGCTTCTACAACCAAAGAGCATTTATATAGCACATTTTGCAAAACTACATGATTAAATGTATCCGCTCTCTATAACCCTGTGAGGTTCAGATATGCTGAAAGAATGTGTGGTGGGGGTTGCACATGAGCCAGCCCTGTACCTAGGCCCCAACATTATTAGTGACCATGCTCACCTGCTGACCATGCATTTGGCTGGCATGTCAAGGAGCCCTATCCTTGCACAGGAGGTCCCCGGCCCAACCAGGTTCCCCATCAGCCCTTTCACATGCTGGTTGAATGTGGCAACTCGTTGAGTTCATCACTGAGCAGAGAAAAGAAATCTGTGTCATGGTTCAGACTCTCAACTGCCACACTACACTGTATCTCCACATGGACACCCATATTAATTCATCACAAACTGCAGATGAAGATTTACGGAATAGGGAGAGGCAAACTGTCATAGTACATCAGAAACAGGGCCAGAAGAGATCTGAGATGCCGGAAGGTTTAGGTGGGTAAGAAAGCTAAATCCAGGACTGAAGCGAGAAGGAGGAAGTAGCGCCAAAAGTTGAGACTGAGTGATTTCAGAATAGCAAGTAGCTCCAACCAGAGGCTGAACACCCAGGTGGCAGGCAGTGTCACCTTCTTATAAATATAAGATTTTAAAGATGACAGTATAGCATTTTAAGCAGTTTCACTCCAAAGTCATTTGAATGCTTTCCTTATTGCAACAGCTTGCGTATATCTGTACAGTCTAATTAAAAAGAACAACATCCGTAGTCTATTGTTAGCTCAGCCACAACTTAATGGAGTTTGTCAAGCAATAGTTAAAGGGAGTCCTGGTGGTTGGTATTTCCAAGTGTGAGAACAGCATCTGCTCCTGGAGTTTCTGGATTATCTGCAGCTTGACAAAGTAAAGAAAGATATCTGAATGATGTTCCATAATGTCTTGAGATGCTGGTGAGCAATGAACAGTTGGAAAAATAAAAATTTCTCAAGAATCACCTTAACAGCTTGGAAACTTACAATCTTTGTGGAGCGTTTTGTGTTACTACCAACTCCTGCAGGTAGCATACGAAATATATTGGCTTGAGATATCTCCTATAACTTTGTGCGGCTTTTTAAAAAACAGCAACAATAATAATTTGCATTTTATAAGGTGTCAGATCTCTGAATGTAATGGATTGTGTAAAGGCTTCTCCAGATGACATATTTATTGCGCATTCATCCCAGTTTGCTTGAGCAGAGCCAACGTGGATTATATCTGGTCTTTACTGAGCATCCATTCTCATTTGTTTGCAGGAATGTTGTATTACAGTGAGCATTCATCCTGATTTGCTTGTGGAGCATATATACATTTTCCTGGGAATTGTTTGTTCATTCCACACTTTCAATGCATTTCCCCATCACTTTCCTAACCACAGAAAGTCCATATTGTTTTAAACGTGTTATATCTGTTATACTGAGGCAACAGAGCATTTTAATTGCACAAACCTAAATTTCCTCATATGTTGATGAATTCCTCCTGCAAAATCCTGACAATCTGGAGGTGCCCTGGATTTCTGAATCATCTTGCTGGGCTCACTGTGTTTTTGTGTGTGTGTTTTTACTCAGTAGGTCACTTTCTCTTTCAAGTCCCTAAAATATCAGAAACCTGCTCCACAGTACCTCAAAGCTTCCAGTGTGGCTGCCCTGGTTCTGTGGAACAGCATCCCCGTTGAGATGCAACAGGTGCTCACTCTCTGTACTTTTTGGAAGCAACAGCAGATATTTCTGTTTTGACGAGTTTTTCCAGCATGATGAAAAGGTCTTTGACACAGGTGTTCATTCTGTATTGTTGTTTGGGGGATTTCTGGGTACTGCTTTTAACACTGCTTTAGCTGTTTTTTTATTATATGTCTGATAATCACTTTGACACACGTATAAAAGCTGATTCGTAAACCTAGTGATGGTATGATGATGATGGTGATGACAGCAACACCAATAATACTTGGTGAAGACACAGCCAGCTTGCAACAGACCAACACCACATTTCTGCTTGCGAGATTTCGTGCAGAGATGCTCAGCTATACAGTAGTACCTCGCGTTACATACACTTCAGGTTACATCCGCTTCTGGTTACAGACTCTGCTAACCCAGAAATAGTACCTCAGGTTAAGAACTTTGCTTCAGGATGAGAACAGAAATCGTGCTCTGGCGGCGCAGCAGCAGCAGGAGGCCCCATTAGCTAAAGTGGTGCTTCAAGTTAAGTACAGTTTCATGTTAAGAACAGACCTCCAGAACGAATTAAGTACTTAACCCGAGGTACCACTGTACAGGCAATGCAATGTACCCCCACTTTGCTATTTGTACTTTGCTCTGCCTCCTGATTCAGTCTAAGTAAATCTACAGATCTTATACTCCCTACCATGATGTGTTTACTCTCTCTTGCCTGTAGGAATCCCTCCCCACTCGTGCTAACATCTTTTCCGTCTTCTCTAGGTTTTTTTTGTTTTGCCTGTGAATTGGGGTGGAGTGGGGTTAGGGAGCTGCTTCACACATTTGTGTGGTTTTCCCACCGAACATTTTTGGGACGAAACATCTCACAAGGATCTGAGGGTTGCTGCCATAGCCTTTTTAAAATAACATCTAGGAAAACTGAAAAGAAGAAGAAAATGACTAGCATCTGAGGCAAGCAGAGGTGTGTTTTGGCCCATCATTAGTCTATGCACCATTAGAAACCTGGTAGTAAAGTCGAGCTTCCCTTAATGAGTGAGAATTAATTAGTCAGGAATTTGCCGATGACTTCCATCAAATGGAGATTTCACCTAGAACGCCGAAGACATCGTTCGGCATATGTCACAGTTTAAATATGTGCTGTGTCAAAGTCTATTTTCTACCTTGCTAGTGCAGTTGTCATTGACAGTTTTCTCATATTGAGAATATTTTCATCACAAGCTTTTCTAATGACAAGTTTTGTCAAAGACTTTTTTTAAAACCCTGAAAGTGATACTTTAGCACTTTTTATATTATATTTTCTTTTATCACTATATCAAAATAATGTTTCTCGGGAAATGATCTTGTTTCTGCTATATAATTTTCTGCCATCTGATGATTTTTTCTTCTTCTTTCAATATTTTTTTGCTTTTTTTGCACTACGAGTGAGTAGGTTAAGATATTGACATCCAGATGATTATTTCTTTAAGGAACAACATTGTTTCACTATCACTTTGCAGTAGTCTTGTTAGTCAGACAGAGAAAAGAAAACACTGAGCGGAAAATATGACTGTAAAATATCCCATTTGAAACACAGTATGATTATGGAGCGTAAGAAATACTGTCTCCAGCAAAAAAGCATGTGTTTCAATGCAGAGATCAGATTGTTTGTGACCCCCAATGCCTTTTTCCTACCCCTTTATGGCATGATCAGAGCTGTCATTCAGGAGAAAACACACACAACTTTGGCCCCATTCACACTGTACATTTAAAATAGTATCATGCCACTTTAAACACCCATGAATCCTGTGAACTGTAGTCGAAAGTGCTAAGAGTTGTTAAGAGACCCTTACTCCTCACAGAGAGCTACAATTCCCAGAGTGGTTTAGTGATCAATTCCTCTTCTCAAGGATTCTGGAATTGAGTTCTTTTTAAATGACCATCAAATACTTCTGTAGGCAGCAGAGTAGATGGAAAACCACCATAGCAGGGACATAAGTTTCTCCTAGCAGACTGGTTGCTCTATTGTGAAATTGGCATTGCCTCTATAGATCTCTTGCTTTACTGAGACCTAGACTTAGTAACTGTTGTGGTGAAAAGCCACAAAATAATTGGCTTAGGGGTGTAGGGAGTTGCATTTGGGAGAAGGAAATGAAGGAATGGGTTCCTGTGCAGTCAGTTTAAAACTGACTCAACCCCACCCCCTTTTTCTTCTTAGCATTTCTAAAATGCTCTAACTTGAGCTGTTGAGCAAATGCATAACAAGAACACAGCTGCATAAACAAGGCTCTCTCCTTTATCAGTCTGTGATGATAAGTATGACCTTGTCCACTCTAAAATGGAACAGGGATGACACTCTAGGTCTTATCTTACCACAACCCTGACGCACAGACCTAAGTCCGGGAACAAAGCCAGAGTGCGTTCTCGAAGATGACGACCTCTTCCTCTAAGATAAAAGTAGGAAGAGGAAGATCCTTTTATGGTCAGAAGTACAGGAAGGAATACCCTTTTATGGTTAAGAATACCAGAGCAAGAACATATGTGATGTCAACCTGCGTACATAGGCTGACATGGTTGGAGTCCTGGGGAAGGAGGAAGAGGGTGCCTGGAGGATATATATACTGCATGTAATCTCTGATTTCTTCGGACTTGCTGTGGACTCACCATGCAAGTGCCTTCTGCTATCCGGAGAGCAGAATAAACTCTTTCTTTGAACCAACCTCAGTGTCATTTGACTTCCTTCCTCCTGTCCCGGAGCAACGCAGACCCAATCGGTGAACTCCAATAAGGCTACATTTCTTGGTGCGTTGGCTACAGAACGACTGGAAATTGCCTTCCTTCTTGCCCCACCAATGGTTTCTGTCCATCAGCAAACAGAAACCAGTTGGATACATCTAAAGATTCTGATTTGGATTGTGGGGAGGGGAAATCAACACACTTGTATTGAAATAAATATGCACATATTGTGCCAAATTTTAAATGCTGCATTCAGCAGTTCTGCAACAGGGTCAAAGAGCTGGAGCCCTTCAATAACGCTGAAAGCTTGCATTCTTATTTAATCTACAGAGCCTTTAGAATGACTTATGAAACATTTTATTTCCTCTTTTGTAGGTTGCTTAACTATGCTTTAAGAATGCAAACGACAAATTCACCCATGACATCTGTACAGTGATGACAAGATTGGATGTTACAAGTTGAATATAAATGACATACTGCCAGATAATTAAGATTTACCATTGTTAAGAAGATCTAGCTTGTGTGCATTAATTGCATATTTCACTTTGCTAAATACTGCCTTTTATCGTTAAAAAAAACAACCAATTACTAATTAATCTACGTTAAGTATTTTTTACAGCATTTAATGATGTTGTACCAGCTTTGCAAAAGAACAGCTCAACAGACAGACGACTGAAGTTTGTTATATGACAATTCTGAAAGAAAGGGGCTTAACGTGTTAGAATTTATCATTGCAATGATAAAGGGGAGGAGAAAATCAGAAATAATACTTTGTTTGTTATAAAATGTTTTTGTTTGCTACAAAATTTGTTTGTTGTGGTGGGGCTTATGTGGATAGATAGATGATAGATGATAGATGATAGATGATAGATAGATAGATAGATGATAGATAGATAGATAGATAGATAGATAGATAGATAGATAGATGATAGATAGACAGATGATAGATAGATCTGAGGATCACAGGGCAGTATAGGAATTTAATAAATAATAGAAAATAATTTTTAAAAATGCACTGATTTACTTAATGCTTAAGTAGCAATCTATTGCAATCTGTTGAAAGCATGGGAACTCCAATCATTTCCCATTCATCACTTCTGTACATGCATTCTTTTACATGTATGGATTTGGTGCCTTCATTGAAATTCATGCAGATCCCATGAATGAAAGAGTTCCATATCTGCCTTTGAGCACAAAAGCTCTATACGTTGTAGCAATGAGTATTGTGCACAACATAACCTTCCTGCCCATTGTATGACTGAAGTAATTTTCTTTAAGTATTGGGATCATTTAAAACAACTGGCATTCACTCAACCAGTTGCCAAAGCACAGGTCAATGCTACAAAGAACATTTCCAATGAATTGTATGGTTACCTCAAAGGTACCGTGCAGGCAATTTCTGTTTGGTCATTCCACTGGTTCATCAGTTCTTCAAAGGGTACCAGAAATACATGCCCAGCTTATGGAGAGTAATTCACATTCAACATTTTGGCAAGTTATCTCATGGTTTCTGCAAGGATGAAGGTAAATTTTACATATATATGTAAAATATTTTTATCCCACTTTCCAAATGAATATTGTCTTCCAAAGTGGCACACATCAATTTAAAAATGAGTCACAGGACTTGCCCTCAGGTTTACAAATGAAAACAGAAACAAAACAACAAAGCACATATGGGGGTGGAAGGGAAAAGTAAAGCTGAAGTTGGGGTGTGTGTGTGAAGAATGATCAATTTGACAAAGTGATGAGTTCAAACAGGCATTAATATTTTTCTCAGCCTTCAGAAGGCAAGCATTGCCAATGGAAACACAGAGCGTTCTACATTTCTGAACTGCTAAGCAGCATTGTGAAGATAGGCCTAGATGAAATACAGTGAGAGTATATGGAAGTTAAGGATGATCAAATCTGTCAATTTAATTTCTCATTTTCCGATCTTAAATTCAGTTCTCCAGATTTCCATATCAGTTTGCAAAGAGAAAGAAAGTTTAAGTTTTCATGAAAATCGATTAACAGTTAAGTGCAAATTTCTCTCAACATGCATTTTTTATTGCTGTTGTGTGTAGTTTTGACTAATATATAAATTTTTGCAAAGTAATTTCTCCTCAGATATTGCATTTTTGTTTGCTATCTTCACTAGCATCTGCATTTTTATGCATACTTTACCTTAATATTTGCATTTTGGAACACATTACTTGGCTGGAGAACTACACTGCAGAATTTGGAGAGGTGCACATTTCAAAGCATGCTGTGTATCAGTTTGTGTAATGTCCCAAAAAGTGTGAATTAGGTAGGTTCACCTTTACATGCAAACTGAACTGAATTTCTTCCTGATCAGTATTGTATCCCATGGTACACCAACTGAAGTCTATCGCTTTGAATTTTGTCTGAAGTAACTTCACCAGGTTAAAAAGAAATACTTTAAAAAAAAGCTACCTCCAAATTTGAGGGTTGCCATTTTCCTTACACCAGTGATACGTATTAATTGAATCCTGATTTTGCAGTGAGCTGGTGATCTTGATGCAAAGGTTATTTTACCCAGCACCTTTGTTCTCCAAACTCATACTTATTATATCTTGTTCATTTCAGGCTGTTTTGCCTTATAATATTTGCAACAGTCTAGTAACTGTTAGATGTACCTTATAAATCATGAAACACGCCAAACAACACATTAAAATCCTCAGGAACCACTGTGAGACTATGGCAGATGGTGAGCTGGACTTGATCAGATGTAAGAGTGAGATACTTTGGTTCATAAACACAGTTATTTCACCTCTAGCCCCCTCATCCACGATAAGGTTCATGAGAACTCCTTGGGGACATACAATATACAATGTGTGTGTGAAACAATGTGGGGCATACGTCACAATAATTAATGTCGTAATTTCAATGATTAAGTGTATGTTCAACCATATGCAAAACTGTTCTGTTAAGTATCATTTATAATGGGAGTGTGTTGGCTTTATTAATGAACATCCCACCATAATAAATTGTCATAATAAATCCAGATCTAAGATCAAATGAAGGTTTCCAACCTTCAGCACATATGTTTATGGAACTGATCCTTGTAAAATGTCCCATGGCAAAATGATCCTCATCCGTGTCAGCATTAAAACAGATGAAAATCATTTTAGGAAGTTTTTTGATCTGGTTCTTCAGTCTATCTCGAATCACAGTGAGGTTTGAGAGTTCAGAGTCAAGGATTCGACATTATGTTTTTTTACTGCATCAGCTGCAGGAGAAATGCCAGAAGCAGAAGTGTCCATTGTACATCTCTTTCAGAGACCTGATGAAGGCCTTTGACCTGGTCAGCTGAAAAAGACTCTTCACACTGCTCAGTAAGATAGGATACCCACCTCAGCTCCAGAAGATGATTGGTTCCTTCCACAAGAATATGCATAGAACTATCCCAAGCTCACATTCCCAGCATGTTTGCATTCGTGTCTCAGTGACATCTACGCTGGCTTGGTCATATCTGAAGAATGGAAGGTGGCAGGATCTCCAAGGATATTTCTCTATGGGGAGCTGGCTTCAGGTACCAGACCCATTGGCAGGCCAACTCTGCACTACAAAGACGTCTGTAAATGTGTCATGAAGGCTGGACAGCCGTAGTGCCTGGAGACAGACAGTCAAGTCCTGTATCCACAGCAGTGACCAGAGGAGAAATGGCCACCAGGAGGAGTGTAGAAAGAAGAAACGCCATGATATACCTGCATCAGAACAACCGGACACATTCATCTATCCCAGCTGCAATAAAACATGTTTATCCCACATCAGTCTCAACAACCATAGCAGGCACTGCAACTCTCCAATGGTTTGACTTCACTCCAAAAAGCACACTCTTCCATTGTCTCCTGAGACAGATGGAAGCCAATCAGACTCAGTAACAATCTTTTTTTAAAATAAAAAATAAAAAATTAATACTGTTAGATGAAAATCAATGTCCTGTATCACTGCAGGACAAATTATTCATTTTTAACAACTCATTTTTTTTCTTTGCTGCAAGGAGTCAGTAATGAGTGTTTACATTAAACATGCTTTGGACATCATCAGTCACGTTTGCTTCAGATGATGGAGCGCCACTTGTTAATTAGGTTTCCTATTAGGGGATGTAGCATTTTCCAAACGACTCTGCCATTCTTGCCAAATATACAACTAGAATTAGTATGTGCATTAACATGAATCCATGATGATCATGTGGGAGTAAAAAAAGGGTTCCGTTTCATTGTGATTTTGGATTCAATCAAAGCATAATTATAACATTGCTATGGTGACGGTGGAACTATGACTGAGAAGACAATTTCATGCTGCTCCACAGTTTCCTCAGCACTTACAACTTTCTCAAAATTACCCTTTTGGTGACATTTCTCAAGCTTGTACTTAACTCATCAGTAATTATTTTGTGGGAAAGTTGTTAGCGTTCCACTGAGTCATGTGTCTGTGGCATCAAGAGCAAAGCCTTTCAAGCTCTTGAATAATTAAAAAATGATTTTCTTTCTAAAGTTCATCCTTGCTACACACATAGCCTTCAGTAAGGAACGTGGGTTTGGTTGAATTCACAATGAATTGGTTGAAAAGAAAGAAGTTCATCGTGATTGAAAAATGTGTGCACACAGGATGTAATTTGCTTGTCAACTGATCTACGCCCTGGGTTCTAGATTGGGATTCCAGTGTCAAAAAGTGTGGAAGTCTGCATGGAGGATTCTGCTTGCTTTTGAATTTTGCAACTTTGTGATAAGCTGGCTTGGGCATTCCTCTTGTCTTCACCCCCACCTTTCCCACACCAGTGGGTCAAGTTGGCTTAGCTCTATTGCTTTAGGATCTTGGACAATCAGAAAGGAGAGAGATGTGTAAGAATCTGAGAGGCATACAGCCCCCCCCCCCCATTCCCCATAATGGACCAGTATAATTCTTGGGCATTCAATCATATGCACATATACAGAGATCAGGTGATGGTGGTGATGGTGATGGTGATGGTGGTGCAGAAACAAAAACCTGATGAGCACTTTGCCCAAGCCCTGTGTCTTCATACAGGAAAGGAGTATGCTTATGTTGTTAAGTGGGATGGAGGAGCAACGTGATGTTCATTCATCTCAAAATATGCACACTTGCTCTCTCCACAGAGGTGGGTCATTCTTTTGAAAAAGATAGTTAAAACCCAGCACACCCTTGCTTTCATTCCATTTGAGATACAACAGAAATGTTAAGTTAAAGTCACCTATAATGAATTTGGTTTAAAATCAATTGAAACGGTTACAGAAGAGGGGTCTCCTGAAAGAGGGGCCTTCAAATATCTATTTATCCCTGCCCTAATTCTCATTACACTTTAGGAGTGGCTCTGTGAATACCATCACTGTGACTTGTACTGATCACACTGTGCTCTCCAAAATCCCATTAAAGTCAATGAATGAAATATTATTGAAACCAACAGCACATTACCCCCCTTGTTTTAACCAATCATTTAAAAATTGAAACAGCCCAGTATGAAATGCTTAAGTTTTCTTTTCTGTTCTTTTTCTGCAGAGTTCTATTTTGTCAGCACCAATTGATTTTAATTCATCATGCCTACATAATTGTTTTTTTCCAGTCCAGAAATATCAATTTCTCCTTTCTGTCTGAATATTGCTAAAAGTGGTCATTTATTAATTTTGGTACAATTGCAGGGAAAGAAAGTTCACTTCCAAGTGCCATTTTTCTTCACTGTATTAAGAGGGTTAGTTTTTCTTTGTGTTTTCCCCCCAAGAAGAGAAAATTAAATAAACTGCTTGTTTTGAACATAGCTATTTGAGCAGTTCACAGTAGTGGCAAATGAATTCATGTGCTCAGTGACTATGTAGGAACTGCACAACTGAGAGAAAACCAGATTGGATTTTATCCTTGACTATGTTAATGAGACACATCTAGATCAGAATATGAACTTTGCTGACTCTTAATGCTCCCTTCAAATGGAGGTGATCATTAAACCCCTGAGTTTTTCTCCAGCTTAGATTTCAGTCTCATAGGAGCATAGGAAGCTGCCTTATTCTGAATCAGACCATTGATCCATCTTGTTCAGTATCACCCGTAATGGCTCGCGGCAGCTCTCTGGGGTTTCAGCCCTACCTGGAGATATCAGGGGTTGAACCTGAGGTCTTCTGCATGAAAGGCAGTTGTTATGCCATTGAGCTATGGCTCTTCCTTTCTCTCCCCCCTTTCTCTCATTTCCAAGTTTCCAACTAGCACCCTTCCTATCTGCTACCTGCTTTACTTCACTGCTTTTCTGCTTACACCAGGAACAGAAGAGAGGGAGAGGGGTCCCTCCCTCCATCTCCCTGGCAACTGATGCTTAGGGCTACTACAGCTCTAAGCCAGACACCGGTACAGCTGAGAAATGTAGTTTTCTAGGTGCTCCTGATGGATGAAAAGGGCAGTCCCACAAAAACCAGTAATGTTAAATTTTCCCTAGTGCCAAGAAGAAATTTGCAATGCAAAGAGCCACACGACTGAGAGTGTTAAGTGTGCCTAATCCGATTGATTCCAATGGTCTTCAGTGCATTTAACTTTGTTAGAGAGTGGCCAAATAGTTCAAAATCAATTATTATACAAGCTGTTCACTGAGCAAGGTACAATTGATTTAGTAAGGCATCACTGCAGTAGTTGGTTTCATATTGACTGCTTTGGAGAAGTATGCCATATCGTAGACTCAATGAATATGAAGGAACCTCAAGGGTCATCCAGTTCAACTTCATGCAGGAAACTCAGAAATAACGCAACCCTGACAGGTGGCTATTCATGATCTGTTTTTAAAATTCTAATGAAGGAAAGTGCAGTAGCTTTTGAGTAGTGTGTCCCGCTGTTGAACAACTTGTGCTGTAAATAAGTTCTTCCTACTATTGTGGCTCCATCTGCACTATATATTCAGAGCAGTATCACACCATTTCAAACAATCATGGCTTCCCCCAAAGAATCATGGGAACTATATTTTGTTAAGGGTTCTGATACCTCACAGAGACCTACAATTCCCAGGGTGGTTTAACAGTCAATCCCTGTTCCCAGGGAACTCTGGGTGTTGTAGTTCTTTGAGGGGAATGGGTCTCTCCTAACAACTCTCTGCACCCTTAACAAGCTACATCCTCTGGAACAACAGAGAGAGAGAAATACTTAATGATCTATGTTCAGCCCTTCCTATATTTATGCTATGTGAGACCATAGGTTCATCTAACTCAATATCATCTAAACAAGGTGGGAGTACCTTTTGAAGGTTTCACACAGAAGTCTTCCTCTACCAGGACATCCTCAGAACTGACGTTGGGACCTTTTGAGTACAATTCAGATGCTCTACCCATGAGCTATGGCCCTTCCCTGACGCATTTCCTCCCACGGGTATGAAATTACTAGTGGTGAACACTGGGCATTGATAGGGAAAACAATACAAAAGGCAAAAAGCCTTTGTTTTAATGCTTGTATCTTTCATTTATAACCAATAAAAGGTAGTAGTGGACAGCATGGTGGGGCAGAGCTGACAGGGAGGGTGGTGAGGTGCAAACGCACCAGCAGGCGCACCAGATTGGCTCTGCTGGTTCATTTGCACTGCATCGCCTACCACACTGCCTTGCCTTCCCTCCTCCCTGTGAGCAAACCTTGCCACACCTGCTGACAATTCAGGCGAGCACCTCAGATCCACCACACCACCCACTATAAATAACAGGACCCACAGGGCTTCTAACACTCTTTAAATACATGTCAATAAAAACAGTGTGAAATCTAGAACAATGCATCAGCATAGTAGGTAGAAAAAGGCAATGATGTGTTATTAAGATGCATTCTGACTAAATACATATCTGAACATTCTGTTTTTTTAGCTGATATCTTGAGGTGGAGGAGCCAAGTCAGTTTCTCAGGGCAAAGAATCCCAGGGTGTTTGTAGCCTTCTTCTATGAAGGTCTTTCTTTCATTAATCATTCACCAAACACACACACACACACACACACACACACATGCTCCGTTCACTGCTCTGATCAAATTCTCAGCCCTCTCCATGATTGCTGCTCAGTAAAAATAGAAATAATGGGAAACTGGCTCCATGTCTCTTTAATCTCACCTAGTTTGGCCCTTTGACAACTTTAAAAAAAAATATTTTTTAATTGACTATGCAAAATTAGGCATTCTTTTTGTTCTTCCTTTGGCAGCTCTCCTACACACATATGTAGCAAGGAATATGAGTTGCTTTTCTGGGGGAAATGGGAAAGATACAGCGTGATCAAAACCATAAATTAGAGGTTATCAGGTTAATTGTAACAGTGACAGAAGATAGTTGAAGGTTTCAAATATAGTTCTGCTAGATAATTGTTAGTCACATTGGTGAAGATTCCTGTGTCTCCTCTGCATTGAACATTTTCAGAAAGGTAAGATATAAGACCTACTGAAAACACATTTTCCTAAACTGTTAAGCCCTTAGAAGCAGACTAAACCTCGAAGACACCAGAAAATAAATTTATATCTCTTAACCACGTTCTCCTTTCCATGCACAAAAATCAGATCATTTTTTCTGCTGCTGAGAGTTAAATATCTACTATTTATAGTGTGGTTTAGTTTCTTTCATGGTTTTTTGTGCTATGTGAGATGAAACTATTGTGAAGTGTCCCAAATTAAAAGAGTCTGTAGATCTTCTCAGATGTTAAGATCAGCAAAAGCAGTCTCAGAGTTTGTGGTAGGGGGCAGTCGCCTAAGAGAAGGCATTCTTTGTGACAGGCCCTAAATGAGCAAAAAACCCCGACTCTGATACTGAATTTGCAAGATGCTTTTCCCAAACACAGGAGATAGAAGGAGACTAAGAGAGAAAGGTACTGTTACCAGCCCTAAGAAACATTTTTATCTCTTTCTCCCATTGAATTTTCACTACTTCAGAGCTTCTCTTAAGTAAGAAAACTAATGGTATGAATGAAAAGATTTGGGAAAGTATTTTATGTGCATATAGCTGCCTAAAGTCTATGTCCAAGCCAGGTGTGGGGGGAGAGAAAGAGAAACAAGCTGCGCCCTGAGACCACTAGCTTTCTGTTGTGAAACAAAAAGGTGCTCCGTGGTTCACAGAAATCCCACCACCCCCAGTTGCTTAAGGAATGGAATACCTGGTCTCATTGCCATGCCAAATACCTCTGGGGCAGCCTAGAGACAAGGAATGCTTTCGCTCCATTAGCAACTTTCCAGGAGGTGTTTTTTTTAGCATTCAGAATGCAGAAGTATATCGAGGAAGGAATTTAGTATACAATACATATTTCCACGTCACAATGTCATAGCTGAGATAAGCAAAAGCATTCAAATTTCACTCCTACTACTAGTATAAAGAAGTGCCTATTCTGCAAATGCCCTCCAGCCTTTGAGCACTTTCTCCTATAGTGAAGACTAATGTTAGTTTTTCACAATAGTTTCTCTTCCCTGATTCGAGCTAACCAAGAATGCGAGGAGGAGGGATTTTTCTAAGGCAGGTCTCAGGGTGTTAGCTATATTGCAATTGTGTTGTTTGTCATTAGATGGATTTCTGTATTGGAGATCTTTAAAAAATATGCTTGCTGTAGCTATTGGTAGGACAGGTTGCCTTTTTAAAGCATTTCTGCAAAGCGCAATAAATAAAATATTTCGTTTCACTAAATAACCTCTGTTGGTGACAGTTCTCTGTCATAAGAAAGAGTTGAAAAGAAAGCTTAAGGGAGTTTGAGCACAGATCCTCTTGGAAAAAAACACCTATTGTCATTTATGTATGGAAAACATAAGGGTAAAAAAAGAAGAAATAAAAACAAATATAGTTGAAAGTAGAGAGGGGGCAGGGGTTAAGAGTTTTTCCCATCACCAAACAGCAATTCACAGGATTTTTAAATTAGTAGAAAATTAATATGAGTTTGTATCATATGTAAATACATTGCATTGTTGAATTTAAAGTGTGTGTGGGAGGGGATTAAGGCTGCTGTTCTACAGCCACTTACAACTGAATGCAATGGGACTTTAGGTCTGAACTGACATGCATAAGGTTGTGCTGGAAATGGGCCTATGGGCACCCATTGGTGTGCATGCCAAAGTTGCAAAAATCTGGATGTGACTGCAAATTCCAAAATGTTGCTTTCCCTCTATCAAATAGCAAGGGAAGTGAGAGTCAACACCTTTTTTTATTATCCTAAGTCATCAGGGATATTTTGTGGGTAGATTATGCTCATGCCCAAAGTCCAACTGATTACAGAACACTAGGTTGAGTATTAAGAAGGAATTTGCCACATGTTAAAATAGGTCAGTGCCTTCAAAGTGTTGTTGCTGTGCCCTATAATATATCATTTATCTTTATTGAAGGTAAATAGATTTGAGATTAGATTAGAAAAAAGCAAACTCATTTATCTGTGCTGGGTTCAAGCATTTAATGTAGGCAAGAGCTTGAGTTCCATTTCAGCCATCAATCACTGATGATGTTTGGTCCCCGTCCCCCCCACTTCTATAATTTAGTATGTAAAAGTAAGAACAAAATAACCCTCAAAATGAAAAACCCACCGTGCTTCTGTGAAAAAGAGGAAAGGAAATGACACTACGATGGCAAACTAGAAAGACTGGAGTCAACTTTCTATCAAAAGACCAACTAGAATTATTGTGAGGGAAAGGAGCTTGTTTAGAAAATCAGGACTGAAACGCCAAAGGATCAAAGAAAAAGAAAAAAGGGGAGGGGGAATTAGGAGCTGGAAAATGGATACTGTTAAGTTGTGGGTGAACATATCAGACCACACAGCGATTCTTCAAACAGCTCTTGTTTATTCAAAGACCCAGAACAGAACAGAACGGAAGGGTTCAGCCAGCCTGCTTATATAGAGCTCCACTACAACACAACTGTAACACTTTCTGTAACTATCCAATCACTGAACGTCACTTTCTTCTTTTTTTTATAATAATTTTTTATTAAAGTTTAAAACGTCACTTTCAATTCCTTATTTACATATGTGGACCTGAGTGAAAACTATCTACAGTATTCCCCTGCTGGCCCAGGGTGAGAACTTCAGTACATAACAGATACTGCATCTGGACAGTAGCTAGTAAATGAGTTAGGATGGAAGGAAGGACTTGGGAGGTCATGACTGGGTTAAGAGAGAGACCACAGGTGTGGGCCATTGATGTTAATATCACACAAGTAATATTATATTGGCCAGGTGTTGTCTGTGTCCAGGATCATATTTAAGATCAACTCTCCAGTGGGAAAAGAGCATCCAGTGACATGGTCCTAGTCCTAGGAGCAGAATAATCTCAAATATTCTCATTCAGCTGCTTCCTTTGGTTGTGAGAGTTATCCCCGAGGTGAGCATAGTAATGCACTGGCCAGGCATTCATGGATCACAAGGCTGATTCAAATATTGTTCCACCTACATGAAGGCTGCCAGAGATGTTTCTTTGTAAAAATGATCCATGGAGAAACTCCAATATTTGCTAGTGGCTCCCCATGTGGACCTATGTGTATGCATGTGTATTATTTTCTAGGGAACAATAACAAAAAGCAGGGCATGCACTCAATTTCCATTTTGGCCAGCCCAGCTAAAACGGCATTATCCACTGGGATAGCCTTGATTGTATTGCATGTCCCCACCCCAGCACTGATGGCTATAGAACTCTGGCAATGGTGAACCTTAGCGAACATCACAGTTTCTTCATAGTGTGTAGCTACACAGAAGTTTGCGAGCTCAGGCACAGTAACCTTGGGTTCACTGGGAGCAGGTGGCATGAAATTACCATTAATGACATGGCAACAGCTCGGGATTGAAATGGCCACAACTTTATTAATTACAGATGTAAGTAGGCTTTGGCATAGGCATTGGGTATGTTCCTAAATCAGCCTAGTCTGATTGCTGGCTGATTGCTCCATTAGTGTTGATCCTGGGTTAAGGATTTCTCTTCCCCCGCCCCCAATGCAGATCAAATGGGGCAAACTCACCAGGCTGTCACTTGGAAAGCGTTTTGGCTTGTTAGCCCCCTGTGAGCCTTTGACAATTTCCCCCCAAGGGACCCCCTTTACATTTGTTCCAATTTAAATTAAAGATCCAACACCATTTCTTTTCTGCCAGAAAGTTGTGGCAGTTGCTATGAAGTAGGCAAAGCCTCCAGACCAGCCCAATAAATCTGTAGGCAAATTCCTCCCTGGCCCTGAATAGGTGACTGATTAATTCCACAGCAAGGTCAAACATGTGTGCTCCCTGCTTACCTTTGGCCAGGGCCAAGACATACAATGGAATGTCCATTGCTGCCCACTCCCAGCACAGCTGGAATATAAAAGGTATGGAGGTGGACCTCAGTGTAGACAGGCTCTCTGAGGTCCATCACCACAAGTGAGACCCCTAGGCTGGTCATGATTGGCTGTTTTGAATTTGAAATTCCAGTGCAAAGATCCAGAAGACCCCACGTTCGACTGACGCTAAATGATGTTGCTGGTGGTTGTGCAGGAGAGGATACCCACCATTTGTTTTTCAGCAGACAAAGATACTTTACTTAGCGAGGTTCTGTTAGACTTCTTCCCTTCCCCAGGGCTACAACTGTTTTGCCCAAAGATACAGCAACTCAGGCTTTCAGAGGATCTCCTGGGTGCTGTGGCTTTCCCAATCGCCAAGGCAATATTAAAAACTAGGCTGTGGGACATAGATCGCCAGGAACTAATCTCAGCTGTGGAAAAAACATGTCCCCCTCTTTATTTTCAACTCTCTTGGGTGCAGGGATTTAACCTTAATTATTTACAATTTTTGTTTAACCCCCAAGAAAGAAGGGCTTTTTTGCCGGCTAGGTTCAATTCTAATCCTTCTAACCTCCTTTGGGGTAGGTTCGCGGGTATGGCAGAAGGAGATAGGATCTGCCCATGTGATGCCCACCTGGTGGAAACTCTAGCTCACATGGCCCTTAAATGTAAAATGTATGATGATCTCCGCCAACAATTTTTAGACCATCTATGTATTCCAATATGGAAACCAGAGACAGAGGTTATACGCTTCTTATTACAGGGGAGAGACCAGGAGCTCACCAAGACAGTAGCTAAGTTCCTCTATTTGATTTTTTTGCTGCCAAAGTACGCTACAGGATCCTGCCCTTGCTGAAGACCCACAGAGATGAAATACATTGCTCGCCTCTTCTTCCCTTTGGCAAATGACTGTACAGTTGAAATGGCGATGAGATCGCACTGGCCTATTTATTCTGAATGTTTGTATGTGATGCCAAAAAAGGTTTGATGATGATACCCACCCCCTCAGCTCCCCTTTGCCCATACCAGGCCGCAATTGCCAGCGCTGACAATACAGTAAGGAGTCTATCTAAGAGCTTTGCATCAGTGGCCTAATGTTTGAATTATCCTTAGGCATGGTAAATAATGTGATCTAGGAACGTACTTTTGGAAGTGCCAAAATCATAGATGAGTTTCTGTCTGTGTAAAAGTATTAGACGACTCCATGGGTGGAGTAAATGACTACAAACAATGTTTGATGAAAAAACCTCATAACTGGTGTCCCTGATAGTTAATTGGTGACATGAAAGCCTGTTGGTCATCAGGGTTTGAGATTATTTAAATTATAATTAAATATATGTTCCGTTTTACATTTAAATTAATATATTACTAATCACTGGGGCAAATTCAACTAATTCATTGAACTGAGGCATACATATTATTTTTCAAATCTGCAGCCTTCAGTAATACATAACCTAAAAACATTACCTTCTAAAAATGATATTCAGGGTACTTCGCTAAAAGTAGTATAAACTTTGGAAAGTTTTTGAATAATAATAAAAAGCTGTTGCAACTGTGTTTTGTACTTGAGAAATAACAAACAGATGAATGTTTCAATCAGCAAAAATATATCATGGCTAATTAGAAGCTTGATTAGTGCAAAAACATACTTCAAAGAAAGAATTGAAAGAACAAAAACTGACACTTTTTACCGTGAAACAAGCATTTTTTTTAGTAATTTCCAACAGACAGTGGTGTTGCTGATGGTGGTAGTGTTTATGGCAAAGATTATGACATTGATGACAGCCATGAAATATACAGGTTTGTGCAGATGCTTAGTGAATGTTGTGGACTAGAGGGAGGAATTAGGATCAAATGCAATGTTTCTGCTTCAGACTAACATATGTTGCTTCAGAATCTGTACATACATAGCTTGCCCATATGATTGCATATGTGTCAACTCTTTCTTCACAATCAGGGACTCACAGTTGTGAGCACATATGCTCCTTCCAGACACCTGGATGGATAGATGGAATTTTGTAGCTGAGACAACAGGCACCGATATCTTGGAGTGAGTTTGTATTGGTCATCCCCCATGGCTCAGTTGCCCAGCTCATAACTACCAGAAGCCAACCATTCAGTGTCATAGGTCCAAGCCTTTGGCATTCCCTCCCAAATGAGATTAGACAGGCCCCCTTTGGGTACATGACAAATACTTCTTTATTTGAGAAGGCATTTTAAGGTAGTTTTCTGTTTTGATGATGGATTTTAATTGTTCCTATCATTTTTCTGAACATTTATGTACATTGCTTAGAAATTTTGATTAAGTGGTTTTTTAATATCTGTAAGGCAATTAATAAATCTTGATTGTTTCCCCTCCTCAGTACATACTATACAAAATAAATCACTGTCCTGAGCAGAAAGCAGATTGCAATTTACTGGTAGATTGTGGAATGATTTGCAGCAGATCTCTGGGATCAGCTATAGCAACAAGGCTTCCTTTTGAATTAGGCTATGGGAATCTCTGGTCCCTAGTCATGTATATGTAGATTAGTACCTGTATATGCAGGCTGACCCAGACTATGGCACTTGGAGTGCAGCAGATAATTGGCTCTATCCTTGCGCCACCATTTTACACCTAGCTCCCTTACCCATGAACCTACTGATCAGAGGAGAGGGAGGGATAGCTCAGTCTCTTTTTTTTACTCTACATGTTTATATATTTACATAGTTCATTTCTAAATTCATCCTGTCCTGTTCCATCCAAATCTACTGCTTGAAAAAACCCCACACAAAATTGCATTAAATACATATTTTTATGTATTCTCTTACAAGCCATGCATTTCTCACAAAATTTTAATTCAAAATACAAATTTCTAAATTTATTTTATCCTAAAATATGATTATTATTTTTAATTCACATTTTGGAATGTTTATTAAAGCCAGGAACTGCATTGTAAATTTCAGAGAAATGTTTCAGTCTCCATATTAGTCCAGGAGAGGTGGATCAGGCCTATTCATTAAGATCAAATTCATCAAGCATCCCTACCAGAGGCTATTGGACCTCATGGTTCTGGTATAAACCCCTGCCTTAGAAATATGTTAGATTGATGATAATCATGAATTAAAAGTATGCATGTACTGTTGGCTTAAATTATGAGAAAATATTCAACGGAGAACCACTCTGTCATATGCACGGGAAACTTCCAGTATTCATTATAAAAAAGGATTCATTATAACTCTTCCCCAAACAGGGGATGATAAAGTACTAATTCAACCCTCCTGAAATTGGCAGCAAGTAATATGCCATTGCTACCTGTTAATGTGAAGTCCCAACAGCATGACATGGTCTAATTTTAGACTGAAGCTTTTCATATAAATCAATGTCAAGTAGATAATATCAAAACTGAAGAACTACCACCTTCCTCTTGACCTTAAAGTACAGATCATGCAGGGAAACTAGGACAGAGACTGCAAAATTACTGAGAGGCAGTGTGTGTGATGGACACTCCAGGTGATAGCTTTAATGAATCAGCAACTGGGTTGTTGAATAAAATGGGGTTTAATTAGCAGGCGGTTTAACAAAGTACTACAGCTCTGAACACAAAGTAATAGGACAAAGCATATTGACTGTCTCTGCACAACTTAAATGATACAAGGGTGAATATTTCAATGTCACGAGTTTAGAACGTAGCTAACAATAGGTATATGGAGCAATTTCCTGAGGGTGACAAATCTTTTGGCTTAGGGAGGGCTTGCCAGTGGACAGTGGAAAGATAGGTATCCCAACCACTTTATAAACTCTGCAAAAAAATTCCAGGATTTTAAAGCAATCTGGAGGTCAGAATCTAGCTCATTCTACCAAAGAAGGTTGGGGTCAGGCAGGGCTTTTTTTCTCCAGCAGGAACTCAGCAGAACTCTGTTCCGGCACCTCTCACATAGCACCATTGCCATGATAAGAGATGAAGGGAGGCATTCATGGTGAGTTCCAGCACTACTTTTTCCTAGAAAAATAGCACTGGGGTCAGGATTTATCCAAGAGCAGCAATGGCATCAGTATTGTTGCCTCCTGTATGCATTAAATGCATCCATGTGAAAAATAGGGTACTGAAGCTATGCTTTTGGCCTATCTCGAAGGTTGCATAGCTTCCTCCTTCCCCATCCATACAAATGGATGTCTGCAAGGAAAAGCCTGTTTTATTTATTTATTTGAAAACATTTCTAAATTACTTAATGTTTAGAACTTCGAAGTGTGATATATAGAGATACAAACATAAAAACAGAGAGAGAAGGTTTACAATGTCAGTGGTGTCCAAACTTTTTTCAAAGAGGGCCAGATTTGATGAAGTGAAGGGCCATGAGGGCCGACCAAAGGGCTGACCAAAGTTGTTATTTATCCTTTTTTTAGGATTGAAGTTGTTGAGCTTTTTGTATGATTTTACATCAAAGTTGTTTAGGGTTTTTTTTAGGATTTTACCCCAGGAAATAAACTGCCACATTAGGCCCTTGAAACGGACTTTAGACATGCCTGGTTTACGTGAACTGACTTCAAAATCTCAGGGTTCTAAAATGTGGTGTGGCGAGAGATGGCCATGAGAACAGGAGGTGTCCTCCCTCAGTAATTTGCCCTCCTGCTTCTTGGGGGGCTACCAGAATAGTGACAAAGTGTGGAACTAGCATGCCCATTCTCACAGCCGCCCTGATGTTGTTACTTACCTTGGGGCATCTATTGATACCAAAACGGGTTTCTGCCATAAATATGGAACTGGAAACACTGCATCTACAGAAACAAAGGACTACGTCTTCCCGCCAAGGGCAACAACAGTGTAAGAAGCAGTAGCATTATATTCAGGGCCAAGACAGAGAGGAATGTCCATAAAATATGTACCACATCAAATGCTTAACAGCAAATTGGATACAACAAACAGCTAAGCAGCCTGACATTTGCTACTGCTACGGAAGAGGGTCAGACATCCATTCCAATATTGAAGAAACAGTAATAAAAAAGGACAAATCTGAAGTGCGTGCTTACTGAGGAAGAGCTGGGAAGGAAGGAAATAAAAATGTTCTTGCTATTAATATAGGCTAGCCAGGAGGGAGACAGAGGAGACATATGTTGTGAAAATAAAAATGTAAGGAATCCATGTCGTTTCCAATACACTAAGGTCTAATGGATGGGTTTCATTCTGCACCTCCTCAAAAAGATGGTCCAAACAAGTGCAATAAATACACTAAATCCTACCTCACATTGTAAATTATATCCTCTCCTTACTTGCTGAATATATTTTAAGATAATGAAGAAGGGGAGAATCAAAGAGACCCTCGGCAATAATATGAGAGTTAAAAACAAATAACTTTTTTATTTTACGAACACATAATTTAAAAAATGAAAATTATTAGCTGATCAGCATTAACAAAAAAAAGAAAAGAATCAGAATTCTGTGTTGGAAGTTGATGTTCACTGTGATAGAGCTTTTTGTTTTTTTTAACGGTGTTAAGCTGCAGAATGATTGATTAAAACCACACATTATGAAGAGCTCTGGTTTCAAGTGTGATTGGGTAACGGAACAAATTGCCACAGGGATCACCCAACGCTGGAAGTATTTAAAAATAGATCAGATAAACATCTGTCAGGGATAGTTTAGTTAGAATTAATCCTGCCTCAGTGTGGGAGTTTGAGGTTTGAGCAAGATGACCTCTTGAGATCCCTTTCAGCTCTGATTGTATTAAATGAAGTTATTTGAGCATGAAGAAGTTAATGACTAAAACTGCTCATTCACAACCGGGCACTTGCATAATAGATCAGTTCCAACATATCCATCCTCAGAGTCTCAAGTCAGTTTATACTACTTATCTTCTGGGAGAGTATAGATCTTAAAAGGTGAACAAATACACTCACCAGTAGGAGAGGAGGCCTTTTCCTCCTTTCAGTTGAGATAAATGCCTCAGGAGTTTATGTGAATCTAATTATTCATTACCTTTAAAAAACGGGAACCAACCTCCTTGTTTAGATAAATATCTGTTCACCACCTCTCCGTGGCCTACATTTGGGGGGGGGCACAGTTCAGGCCAGCATCAGACATGGAAACCAACCAGATCTTTTTGGATATTCTTCACCACACCCAACAAAAAAAGAAAGGGGGAAAACTCATTAATTTCCCCATCTTATGAAAAATAACCACACACACTTGAAGAGATCTTAAGGACTGGTAACAAACTTTCCCCCCAAAAACAGCAATGTTTTTCCTTTCAAAGGTATCATTTGTTTGATATCCCACCCCAAAATAGAACCTCTCATAGTCAGGAGACAATTGTCACGTCTCAGCCAAAGATGAGTTGGAGGCCCTGGCATTGCACCAAGCCTGGATGAGGCTCAGTCTGGGGCTCCTCCTCCTAAGCCATGGGGCCATTCCCTGCTCTTGGAAGACAAAGTTATTTGTGCTGCAAGGCGTCAGTGCTGTAGAAAATGCTTTCCTATCCCTAGTACTGATATTAAGATTCAATGACCAGTCTAGTTGGGTTCTGTACATTGAATAATGAGCTGGTGCCATCTTGTACTGTGCCTCAGGCAGCAAAATGTATTGGGCTGGCCTTCCCAGGAGCAGTATTAATTGATACCACTTTACACATGCTAATTTCTTAACATCCCTGTTTGCATCTTAAAAAAACACACACACAAAAACCACACCTAGTGTTTGCTTCTATTCTGCTTAAAAAGATATTCAGGTTGTGGTCAACAATAAGTCAGATGCATCCCCCCCCAGTAGCTACTGGATTGTTTCAATAAAAATTACTTTTCTTTTGATGTCTGGAACTACTTTTCTATCTAGCCCCTAAAACTGCATTATGGTGAGTATTCCTTTCCTGCTACTTTGCCCCATACCACTCAAACTGCATGTCTTCATGGCAGCTCAGCAGCACTTCTCGGTCAGCTAACTGATCAACATCAGGTACAATCATGATTGGTTACTCCTATGATTGCTTAGCCCCATAATGGGACTCTACTCTCATCTTGTAAGGAACCTGGGGCTGAGCAGCTGAAGCAAAACATGTAATGATGCCAGCTCCAGCAGCATACTAAACTGAGAAGGCAATAGATGGCAATCAACGAGTGCAGAAGTTTATTGATGTTATAGCATCAATATTCTTGATACATGAGATGGTTCTCAGAAGCACAGAGGAGACACAGATATCTAGATGCTGTAGAGCCAGGGGTTGGGAGAAATTCTGTATGAAATCATGAGCTCCCAAAAACATTTATTTGTGTGGAGGCAAGGTAGACAGCACTGCAATAAAAGCTGAAAGAACAAAACCAGATTTTACCAGAACCACAATTAGGCTAACTAATATTGAATTAAACGATCTATAATAGTGAAGCTGCAGGGTTTTCTTCAGTGGACCTTTGGTGGGGGTAAACCCTCTAGTGAATTTCAGCAATTTGAGTAGATTGCAGAGCAATAATATCCTAGTGGGAGCAGTACAACCTGTTCTGAATAGATTGCAGCTACACTGAAATGATCAGAACTTAACTCTGGAGCCTAATTGTGAAACTGACTGATACTGAGTCATACCTTGTAGCAGTTGGCAGGATGGCACAGGCAGGGCGGCATTGCTCTCCTGGCTTCCCAACGCCGAGCATCACTGCAGGTTCCTGAGAAAGGGAGGGGTGAGACAGTGGGGAATTACTGCTTGGTGTGTGAATGGCAACAGGAGAATCTGATGGAATCTGATTTGATGGTGGTGAGAGTGTCTTAATATTGTTATGCTCAAAACACACACACCATTTCTCCACGGGGTGAGAATTTCCAGGGTGGAACAGTTTCCTTTGAAGTTACTATATCCACATGGCATTTTGTAACATTTATTTACAAATATGCATGTTGAGATTATGTAGAGCAGGAGTAGGCAACCTAAGGCCCATGGGCCACAATAATAATAATAAATAAATTTTATTTATATCCCGCCCTCCCCAGCCGAAGCCGGGCTCAGGGCGGCTAACATCAATAAAATAGTACAACATTCTAAAATCATTTCATTAACCGGCCCCCGAGCCGCCCCCGAACTGTCAGGTGTGCATGTAGGAGCCAGGCCCTGTGACCAATAGGACTTTGCAGGACTGGGGCCTTCCTAAGTTTGTTCTGAAGAGGCAAGGCACAGCCACACAGGTGAGGCCGACTGGTAACTCACAGCACCTGGTGGCAAGAGCCGGGAAGGGATATAAGGTCAGCATTTTCCTTCGGCTCTTTGCCACAGCAACACGTTCCCTGCCCTGCTTCGTTTGGCTCCTCGACTCCTTGCTCCTCGGACCCCTGACTTTGTGACTCCTTGCTTCCTAACCCTCAGACCCCTGACTTCATGACTCCCAGCTCTCTGACCCTCGCACACTTGGCTTCCTGGCTTCTGGACTCCCGTTCCTGCTCCCACCCTGCCATCTTGCCCCCGGTCCCAACATCCCCAGCCAGGACTCCGACTGCCCGTGAACCGGACCATGACAGCAAGTCGCCGTGCACTGCGCTAAACCGGCGCAGTGCAGCATGGGGACTCGCTTCCGCGGTGCTGGAAATCGTGTCTGCACAGACGCAGATGCCGGAAAACATGGGTGGGTGTGCGCAATCCAGCCCATGGAGGAATCTCCACTGGAGTGAACCAGCCCAGGCAAGGTGAACCTTGCCGACCCCTGAGGTAGAGGATCATGTACCTTAATTACCCCAACACACAGCCAAACTCCACATCCGATCACTAGAGAGAGAGAGATAGTCAGCACTCAAAAATACTGTTATTTTAGAAAGCTCAAACTTGGCTGTCTCCAGAAAGGTAACCATTTCAAATGTGCAGGTCTTAAAAGTAACTGATTTGAATCCTGATAATATGAGGGAAGTGGAGAAACATGTGGATTGAGCCAGTGTTATACATGGTAGACAGAGTATTGAACTTAGACCAGGAATATTAGGGTTTGAACCTCTAACTCAGCTATGAAATTCACTGGGCAACCTCAAACCTGTCATATCCTGTGTCACGGGGTTTTTGTGGCAATCAATTTGGGATGGGAACAATTTGGGATGGGAACAATGAATAAAAAGTGAGAGAATAAAAGTGAATTAACTATATTTCATTTCACCTAGCCTCTTCTGGGACCGAAAACAGTTTTCTAAGCTGGGAACATGACTATCATGCATGTGCCCCATCTTAATATTCCGAAACTCCTACTGAAATTAATAAAATCATTCATTTCAATGGCAGCTGCACAGACAGCAAGAGAATGAAAGAAAAATCTTTAGTCAGCATATTACTGGCGATTAGGGACTGTACAAAGCTGCATCCTCAATCACCCATTTCAATATTAAACCCTTGGCAAAGTATCCCAAAAGCTGGCATGCAAATCTTTCATTAAGGGGCCATTTACAAATGAGCTTTCTAGCCGACCTCCTATTGAAGTTAGTTAAACAAGCTGCTGGATTGCCATGTGTGTGTGTTTTAATAGGAAAGCTATTCAAGAGAAACAAGATGAACATATGCAATATTTTTAGGGAGGAAAGGTATGTGATAAATTAATTCATCTTACGTTGCGCACAAACTGCAAATGTTACCGACTGATTTCTGTAAACAAAGGGGTGTGTGCCTTGTGTTTGCCCATTTCTTGTTTAATGAGAGGAAAAAAGTAAACTCTACACTGTATAATTTGATCTCCCCCCTGCTTTTCTCTTTCTCTCTCTCGCCTCTCCTGCTGCCCTATACTAGCAGAAGCCGGGCTAAGCTGTTGGCTCAGTTAGAAGCCCATTGTGGCTGTAGCAGAAGAAGGTTCATTCCTGTTTTCACAGTCCTTTCCCAAATCAAATATTTTGTAGTGAAAGATCTTTATTTGTTTGTGAGTGAAATACTGCCCCCTCCCTTCAAATTATTTGGATCATCTCATCTCAAATTTGACATCCTTTCAGTTCTCATTACAGTTTTCATGAAGCCACATACTGCAGAATTCTGAACTGGATTATTTCTCTCTCTGATTAATATTAAAGGTAAAGGGTAAAGGGACCCCTGACCATTAGGACCAGTCGTGGCCAACTCTGGGGTTGCAGTGCTCATCTCACTTTATTGGCCGAGGGAGCCGGCATGTGGCCAGCATGACCAAGCCGCTTCTGGCGAACCAGAGCAGCACACAGAAACGCTGTTTACCTTCCCACCGGAGTGGTACCTATTTATCTACTTGCCCTTTGACGTTCTTTCGAACTGCTAGGTTGGCAGGAGCAGGGACCGAGCAACGGGAGCTCAATTAATATTAGCCATGTGCCAATATTCTGAATGGGTACACTATGGATAGGACATTGGCGGGGGCTTGGAAATGTGCCCACCTGCTTCCACCCCAAAGCACCACAGGTCCCAAATGTTTGTCCAGGTGTACATAGGTTATGTATATCTGTGTACTCTGTTTTTGCAGGGTACAAATCACTAGGTTAAAGTCTGCATACACACAAAGCTTAGGTCTGTGCACTAGATTATGACGAGGACCGAACCAAATTGGGCATCTTTGAGAGAACTTGGATGAGTTGGGTACACCCACCCACAGATCTCCTCAAGTTAAGTTTGCTGGCCCTAAGTGATCTGTGGCTTTCAGGGATCAATTTCAACAATTGAGACACTTATTTCTTATTTTATCTAATCTGTAAGCCACCTTGAGTCCCTGTCAGAGAAAACAGTAGGATATACATACATACATGCATACATCCATATATACATCCACACACACACACACACACACACACACCCTAGGTTTGCACATGAAGAGTTTATTTGTTAGGAGTTTCTCTGTGGTAACTCATTGCTTTGTGGGATGGCCGCATTGATAAACTCAGTGGTGTTCTGGAAACTGTTTATATGAAATGTCTGCTATAAAACTGCAGCTTTCATCCCTTAAAATAGCATGTCAGAGTTTTAACAACATAAAACAATACAAGCTCTAAGAGCAAAGCAAAACAAACACTTCAGTGTATTTCTCCAAGGGGAGGTCAGAGTTACTGGAAGTGGCTGAGCATAGCTAACTTGCTATGGTGTATGCAAAATGCTACACTTAACATTTCCATTTTGAATATACCACAGATATGCTGCTCATTTCAGTACCATTTACACATTGAGCAGTACACAATCAATAGCACAATTAAGATAAAGCCAAAGCTGAGCACATATATATGTTTGGCATGGTGTAAGTACAATGAGTTGAATAGGACTTACTCCAGTGCATAGGACTACAGCCTTAATTAGTTGTGATAATTATTTTATAAACACAATAGCTGTGACAGGCAAACATATTGAGTTACTGAATGCTGTCAATATGCATATTCTCCAGTGAATATGCATAGTCTCCAAGAAATACACCCCTTTTCTCTATCTTTAGTTCAAAAATGTGCAATCTGTGCCTCCTGGGTTGTTTCTGGTCCACTGACCAATCTTACATGGCCCACAACATGCCCTCCAACAGCCCAATAACAGTGGTCAATTATGTTTATTGACCAGGAAATGTGCAACATCCCCTCTTCATGGACAGACGAGGCCTGGTTAATTTGCACACGGGTCAGTTGTTATGCATACTAACCACATCATCCCTAACACATACAATTTTTGCTTTTTGGCATTTGCTGAAGAGTCAAACAGGGTGATGTAGCTAAAATGGAATTAATGTAATGATAAAAAGAAGGAAAATCTACATTGACGGTTGCAACCATCTGTACTTTCACCAGGGAGTAAGCTCCATTAAACACATCAAGACTGACTTTTGAGTAAGCATGCACAGATTTACCAGTTACCTGCCTCCAAGTTCCTCTGAACATATTTGGGTGGGATTGTGCTACTAATCTCTCTCTCTGGTAATTGCTGAATGATCTAAAGAGTGTGGAATTCCCCATGTCTTGTTTCTGTTTCATTTGTCACTGATGTGTCCCCAACAGTGTGCAAAATGCCGTTTCTTCAAGGAAGCAATAAAGCCTTTTCAGCTTTCTATGACTTTCCCTCTGATTGGAAGCGATGTTCCACTGCTTCTTATTTCCCTCTATCATTCTTCATTACAGACCATACCAAGATAAGAAGCCCTGCTAATCTAGTCCCAATGTCATCACCAAATTCCTGTTGTGAGAAAATAAAGCTGACCTCTTTTTTCAAAGATAAAAAATACAAAATGAGAAATGAGTCTATTGCCTGACATACAGCCTTCATCGGAAGCAATTTGGTTTCAGTCGGATTCAAATAATCATCATTTACTATTGTGTTTATTTTGCAAGCACCATCTGCTCATGGTATGCTTTCTTTCATTTCAGAGATGGGTGTTTAGGCAGAAAACCTTAGAGCTTCTAGACAAATTAGGAAGGGCACTGTGTGTCAAAATTTATAACAAAATAGTTTGTGTGAGCTCCATTCAGGGCTCCTAACAATAGGACATAATAATGGCACATCTAATTATTCTTTCTCTCTTTCCTTTTTTCTCCAAAACAATCTCTTAAAAGTACATTCAACTGCCATAAACCCTACTGGGTCATTGGGATGGGTAGGATTTAGTTATGCCCCCCCCCTTTTGCATAAGGCCAACCCAACTCAATGCTCCTGAATTTGCTTGTGAGTCACAACACAACTCCTAGTCAGATTGCAGGTTTCTCCAGATTTTGCACTGCACTTCTGGTGTGCAAAATATCTGGTTTGTGTACAAACCAGTGCTTAGTTTATGTTCTGGTTGCTATTTTGTTAGTGTTGTTAATATTGTTCTATAGATTATGAAAATGCTACGTTGTTTTGTTAATCATATAACATGACGTTTGCTTTAATTGTGTTATTTAGCTTATTTTTTAGCTGTTGCTTTGTTAACAGTGTTTGATAGGTTGTAATTGTTTCACCAATGATTTGTTAATTATTTTATATGATTTATGCTGTATTTGAGATGTTCTATTCTGTTCTATCAAGTTATTATTATTTATTGTCTGTAAACCACTTTGGGGTTCATTTGAATGAAACACGGCATAGAAATATAATAAATCAAAAACATCAAAATGTTTTACAGAAAAATGCAGTGGGTGGGAAGCATCGAAAAGTGCTCTTTTATGTACAGTGTGGCTGGAAAATGTGTGCAAATTAAGTGCAGACTTTTAACACAGTCTTTTTTAAAAAAAAATCCAGACAAAATAAGATAGAACGGACCTGTGATTGAGTATTGGGGAGACTGAAAGGGGACTGAATTATGTTGCTAGGTCGATCATAACTGGAAGCATGACACTGTCAAAGGCAGAATGCAGAGCCAGCCCTATGATTAAGAAGAGTGAAGCAGCTGACTCAGGTGTCAGATCCTGCAGGGAAAGGATCCCACCACTGTTTCCCTACCCCCCTCCACCTAAACTAGTCTTTCCTGTACCACCTAAGCTAATCTGCTGTTCTACAATGCAGTGGGGATGCTCTCCTGTTGCCAGTATTAACATATGCTTCAATTTCCAGTCTTATCATCTTCTGCACATGGAACAGGGTGGAGGCACCATATTCACCTTCACCCCAGAAAGCAAAATGTCTTAGACAGGCCCTGGTAGCATGAAATATTCTGATTTTTTTAAGGAGGAGGAATCTACACTGTATCACAATATATCTCTTTGATAACTGTTGCTTGCCATTCCTGTTTAATGCAAGAAAGTGTGCAGAGTGGCTGAATCCTGGATCCCAGCAGGTAGGGGAAGATGTGAGTTTGGTTGCTCGTCTTCCTCAACCCCTGTGCCCTGAAAGTTCCCTATTCTATCTAATCACGACATTTTCTGCAGTGATTATTTTCTGCCTGCAGTTTTGAATTTTTGCTGTTGTTGTTCCACCGGAAAACTTTTGCGTCCTGCAACCGGAGTTATCTGGTGCGTTCTGTGTATTTGTATGCTTGGAAGCTAGTGAACTTCACACAGTGGGGTGCTGAGATTTCTGAAGGTAAGGGAATCTGTTCTGTCACATGAGTCTTGTGGAAGGCATAACAGCTTGTAAAAGCGCACTATGCGGCATGAATAAAACATGAAGCCCATTCAAGAAGGCTCGTTTCCTCCAGACAAGGGGCTTCCAAAATGCCGTTCATACGCTATAGTTGTCGTGTTATTGCTTTTTGTGTGGAAAATGTGGCTCAGATTACCTCCCCACAATTCCCTTTTGTTTAATCATTTGAGAGTTTTTATGTCTCCCAACGATTTATGAAATAAATCCTCCCGCAGTTGTTGATGCAATGCATCAAGATCAATTGCAGAAAAATGGTTTCAGGAGCTCCGGAATATAATAATAAATTGTTTCGATAGCACTTGGTCTGAGGGCAATGTGAGTGCTCAGTTTTATTCTTCACACTACTGTGCTTCAAGCTATAGATTTGAGGCCCTAAACATTTACACATCATGTTGGGCTGCTTAGCTGCTTGAGTTGTATTATATGCGTGAGTATAAGTTTCCATGTGAAATTATCCTGCCCCTCTGTCCCTCGAATGGCAGTGAGCTTGCCCCAGACATTCTATGGAAGAAGCCAAAAAGGAAGAAATACTAAGGTCATATGTCTATTTATAAAACAAAACAAAAACCCCAGTATGGAAGCTGTTGTTAAATGGATTAAATGGAATTCACAGAAAGAAGTGATGTTGACTGTCTGTCTGGGGGTGATAGTGCTTGACCTCCTTTGGTTGATCACGTGCACAGCCTGCGATAATTTTCTATCAAGGATTATGTATTTAAATGTTAAACCCTAATTAAACCATGCACACACAACCCTCAGTTTGGTTCAGAGACTGGATCTGGGTCAGGTTGTGGGAGGCTTTCCAAGGTGCTGCATTGGGCTCTGGATTGGATTGGAGAGCATGCACAGCCTTTAAAAAATGTGCTCTCTTCTCTGTTATTAACAAGACGGAGTATTTTTTATTAATGTGCCAAAACATTCTGGGCTTCGGCCTTCATCAGCTGCTCAGATAAAAATGAAATGATGCTGTTTCCAAAGTGGCAGTTATAAAGATTTGAGGATGGGATGCTCAGAAGGGATTCACTTGTTGAAGCAAAGGTACACTGTTATGAAGCCAAAATGTTTTGCAACATGGTGGGTTTTTTTGTTTTCTTTTTAAAGAATGTTGTAATAATAATAATAATAATAATAATAATAATAATAATAAATTATTTATACCCCGCCCATCTGTTTGAGTTTCCCCAGCCACTCTGGGGAAAACCAGATATTGAAAACCAGATATCGCCCAGTCCTAGCTCCCATCAGCTTCAATCAAGAATGGTGAGAGCTGTAGTTCAACAAATATCAGGAGGGCCACAGCTTCTTCATCCCTGGTTTAGAAGAACAGATGATTCTAGTACAGCAGAAAGTGGGCCCAGGTAATATGGGACCTGTCTCCTAGATACAACCTCGATTATTACATCTAAAGACAAACCTTGTGTAACTGCGTGCAATCAAATATTAAAGATAATTTTTCAAAAAGCATATTTTTTTTTCCATATCATGAGACAGGCTATCATTCAGGATGCCGATTAAACTGCCAAAATGAGATGAGGATCCTAAGTTTAATGTGTGTTCTTGCACAAAATCTCACAGGGCTCATCAACTCTGACAGTTTTACTAAGCTCTATTAACCATTAGTTAAATTAGCCATAACTTTTAAACATTATTGGCTAATTGCTTTGTGAATCAGAGGCAACACCAGAGTATACTAAAGCTCCATATCAATACAATAAGCTTTTTACCTCACAGTATGATATCATACTACTTAGTACCTTGATGGATGGCTGCTCTTCAAAAACCTAAATGAACTTTATTGCATTCCTAAATAGCAGGAACTGATTTGCAAGAGTTAGGATTTCACTGGGGTTTTATCATCAGATTTAAATGTAGTTTCCCCCACTCCACACACACACTTCCCTGTAGATATTCGTGAAGGTGACCAGCTCAAGTTTGCAGAAGCAGTTCTTTAAGAAGTACTTCAGTTGAGGAAACTGCTCATTACTGAGGCACAAGTCAAGTTTGTTGACTTTCAAAGTCTGCTTTTCCGCCACCATAATATTTTGCAGTGTGGAACGCAAGCTGACAGCTTCATAGGAAAGCTACCTCATTCTTTTTAAAGGTTACAGACTGACTCAACAAGAAGCTACTGGATGTAATAAAGAATTATTTGCTGAAATTACATTGCCCGCATTATAAAAGTGGTGAAGATCTCTTTTGTCTCTTGCGATTGAAATGAACAGAATCACTACCTGACTCATTTATTTATTTATTTTATCGGTTCAATTAGTATTTCATGTTTCTACGAATAGAGCGTATCAAATGAGCATTACAAAATCATCATACAACAATGATAATGTTAAGACTAAGCCTTAAAATGTGCCCCCTCCCCCAAGGTACAGTAGAAACAGCACTGCAACTAAGAGGTAAAAATCAGATGCTACTGTGCACCCATGGGTAGAATAACAAAATCAGTATCTTTGAAGGGCCCAAATATAACCTGATCTCGTTTTTTGACAGAATTACAAGCCTGGTAGATAAAGGGAACGCAGTGGATGTAGCCTACCTTGATTTCAGCAAGGCATTTGACAAGGTGCCCCACGATATTCTTGTAAAGAAGCTGGTAAAATGCGGTCTTGACTACGCTACCACTCAGTGGATTTGTAACTGGCTGGCTGACCGAACCCAAAGGGTGCTCATCAATGGTTCCTCTTCATCCTGGAGAAGAGTGACTAGTGGGGTGCCACAGGGTTCTGTCTTGGGCCCGGTCTTATTCAACATCCTTCTCAACGACTTGGATGATGGACTCAAGGGCATCCTGATCAAATTTGCAGATGACACCAGACTGGGAGGGGTGGCTAACACCCCAGAGGACAGGATCACACTTCAAAACGACCTTGACAGATTAGAGAACTGGGCAAAAACAAACAAGATGAATTTTAACAGGGAGAAATGTAAAGTATTGCACTTGGGCAAAAAAAATGAGAGGCACAAATACAAGATGGGTGACACCTGGCTTGAGAGCAGTACATGTGAAAAGGATCTAGGAGTCTTGGTTGACCACAGACTTGACATGAGCCAACAGTGTGACGCGGCAGCTAAAAAAGCCAATGCAATTCTGGGCTGCATCAATAGGAGTATAGCATCTAGATCAAGGGAAGTAATAGTGCCACTGTATTCTGCTCTGGTCAGACCTCACCTGGAGTACTGTGTCCAGTTCTGGGCACCACAGTTCAAGAAGGACACTGACAAACTGGAACGTGTCCAGAGGAGGGCAACCAAAATGGTCAAAGGCCTGGAAATGATGCCTTATGAGGAACGGCTAAGGGAGCTGGGCATGTTTAGCCTGGAGAAGAGGAGGTTAAGGGGTGATATGATAGCCATGTTCAAAGATATAAAAGGATGTCACATAGAGGAGGGAGAAAGGTTGTTTTCTGCTGCTCCAGAGAAGCGGACACGGAGCAATGGATCCAAACTACAAGAAAGAAGATTCCACCTAAACATTAGGAAGAACTTCCTGACAGTAAGAGCTGTTCGACAGTGGAATTTGCTGCCAAGGAGTGTGGTGGAGTCTCCTTCTTTGGAGGTCTTTAAGCAGAGGCTTGACAACCATATGTCAGGAGTGCTCTGATGGTGTTTCCTGCTTGGCAGGGGGTTGGACTCGATGGCCCTTGTGGTCTCTTCCAGCTCTATGATTCTATGATACTATACAGTTCATTCCATTACCTCAAGTAAACCATCATGATAGGATCTTCTCCAGCTTTTTTTCTGAAAATCTGTACTGAATGAGATTTCACAGTTTCCTGTGATCTCCTGAACTATTGTTGAACAGCACTAAGAAGAAGCTGTTCCAAACATTTAACCTAAATATACTGCCCTGTGATTTTACACCTTTGCTCTTTCTTTCATCCCTAATGGGCAGGCCAAACAATGGTCACATATCCCCCACAAATATTGTGAGGAGGCAAGTTACGCATAGATCTTTATTTGCCCCCAGTTGTCTATGACAACTCCATGTCCTTGTGATCTCTAAGAAATATCCAATGACATAAATCAGATTAGGAGGAGAATGGATTGTACTTCAAGGACTGGTGGATTTCCCCATGGGGGTGGGTGGGAATATTATGAGATGCCACTCATGTGGGTTTCTGGTATTCACACAAATTATGATTTATTTACAGCATTATTTTGTGAAGCAGCTCAAACACCCTGGTCCTAAGCTCATTTCTAAGGAAGCATATCCTATATTCTACACACACACACACACACACACACACACACACCCCAACCCCAGAGCAACATTATGAGCCAAAATATATCAATCTTTCTGAACCTGGTGTTCTTCAAATGTTTTGGAGTAAAACTTCCATCTGCCAAAGTCAGAAGGGCCAATAATTAGGGACAATTGTGACTTGTAGTCCAAAACATCTGAAGGATACCAGGTTAAACAACTTCTTCTTCTTCTTCTTCCACCACTTATTGTGAGCCTTTATTTTCTTATGAAAGTGCATTTACACAATACACAGAACTGAGATATATTAACCTTGGGATCCAGACCAGAACACAGTTAAAATATAATCAAAGATATAAGTAAGGGGCCCAGCATCTATTATTATTATTATTATTATTATTATTAAGATTTATATACAGCACTTCATAAAAAGATCTCAGGGTAGTTCACATGATAAAAATGCAAGATTAAAAAAAAAATGAAATAGTTAAAATGAAAAAAACAGCTTGCCTTCTCATCAAGCTTTCAACTTCTGCAATGTCAATCATTCTTCCACTCGCTCTTCCAGCACAATTATATTTTAAAGAAAGAGCAGCATGAAGCCATTTCTAGTTTTATGACTGCAGTCTTTAATACCCACCATGCCAGGGCTGTAATCCAACACAGACTTAAATTTATCGAAATCAATGGATTATTTAGGCATGTACATGTGTGCTGGATCAAGGCAGATCTGTCATCTGCAGCATCTGATTCATCAGCAAGGCAGAGTTGTGCATCTGGGTGTAATCCCAGTGTTTGGCATCATTTATTCATTTCAGACAAGCCAAAGGGAACTTCCCATAGGGGCTTTGCCTACATGCAACAACCAAACCTGATCTTTGCATAGAAGAAAAGAATTAGAGTAGGAGGGAATGTTCTGATTGTGATAAATAGTTCTGATGGAATAATTGCAGACGATCAAACTTGTTTTCTCTTTTGACCTGGGGCAAGACTGTTAACCCAGGCTGGATCTAGGCACATCAAACAAGTGTTTCACTTTAAAGCATTATAAACAGGGAAAACAGGGAAAGAAAAACAGGACTCCACATCGCCTTCTGGTGGCACAATGTTATATCACATATACAGCACATATAAATCACTTTTTCTTCACCAGTCTAGTCCCCAGTTGCTCAGAATCAAAAGCTTGTGCTTCAAATCCCCTAATCTTCTTAGTCTCACAAATTATTGAAAGTCCATTATCTTCTATCAGGACTGCGAGCTGATGGCCAACTAGAACACTGCAACGTGTATAAAATACAGATTTGACATATATAGCCTGATGCTTTTTGCATTTTGGGTTGGCAAAACGTTCTTGGCTACAATAGTGAGTTCTCTGATGCGGTCTGGGGACTGCTCTCTGCTTTTACAAATTCCCAAAATCAGGAATTCCCTGATTTTGCCAGTTCCTCCCCAACTGCAGCCACTTCCTGCTGAACAACTCCAGGCACGCCTGGAAGAAGCGGACCATTTGGATCCCTTCCAATCGGGATTCAGGCCTCATCACGGGACTGAAACTGCCTTGGTCGCACTGGTTGATGATCTCCGGCGGGCTAGGGACAAAGGTGAGAGCTGTTTCCTAGTTCTGCTGGATCTCTCAGCGGCGTTTGATACCATCGACCATAACATCCTTCTGGACCGTCTTGAGGGGCTGGGAGCTGGGGGCACTGTCATACAGTGGTTCCGCTCCTTCCTCCTGGGCCGTGTTCAGAAAGTGGTGGTGGGGGATGAGTGTTCAGACCCTTGGGCTCTCACTTGTGGGGTGCCTCAGGGTTCTGTCCTCTCCCCCATGCTTTTTAATATCTATATGAAGCCGCTGGGAGAGATCATCAGGGGGTTTGGACTGGGTGTTCATCAGTATGCAGATGACACCCAGCTCTACCTCTCCTTTAAATCAGAACCAGTGAAGGCGGTGAAGGTCCTGTGTGAGTGTCTGGAGGCGGTTGGAGGATGGATGGCGGCAAACAGATTGAGGTTGAATCCTGACAAGACAGAAGTACTGTTTCTGGGGGACAGGAGGCGGGCAGGTGTGGGGGATTCCCTGGTCCTGAATGGGGTAACCGTGCCCCTGAAGGACCAGGTGCGCAGCCTGGGAGTCATTTTGGACTCACAGCTGTCCATGGAGGCACAGGTTAAATCCGTGTCCAGGGCAGCTGTGTACCAGCTCCATCTGGTACGTAGGTTGAGACCCTATCTGCCCGCGGACTGCCTCGCCAGAGTGGTGCATGCTCTGGTTATCTCCCGCTTGGACTACTGCAATGCGCTCTACGTGGGGCTACCTTTGAAGGTGACCCGGAAACTACAACTAATCCAGAATGCAGCAGCCAGACTGGTGACTGGGAACAGCCGCCGAGACCATATAACACCGGTCTTGAAAGACCTACATTGGCTCCCAGTACGTTTCCGAGCACAATTCAAAGTGTTGGTGCTGACCTTTAAAGCCCTAAACGGCCTCGGTCCAGTATACCTGAAGGAGCGTCTCCACCTCCATCGTTCTACCCGGACACTGAGGTCCAGCACCGAGGGCCTTCTGGCGGTTCCCTCACTGCGAGAAGCCAAGTTACAGGGAACCAGGCAGAGGGCCTTCTCGGTAGTGGCGCCCTCCCTGTGGAACGCCCTCCCACCAGATGTCAAAGAGAACAACAACTACCAGACTTTTAGAAGACATCTGAAGGCAGCCCTGTTTAGGGAAGCTTTTAATGTTTGATGTATCATAGTATTTTAATATTCTTTTGGAAGCCGCCCAGAGTGGCTGGGGAAACCCAGCCAGATGGGCGGGGTATAAATAATAAATTATTATTATTATTATTATTATATTATTCCAGCACATTAAGCATAATTCATAGGATGTGCCAACCCTTGGGAGGGGAACCAGAAAGAAGGAGAGAGGAAAGTGTTAGAGTTGCTGTGAATGGAATCCCTGATTTGGGCTTTGTGCAGAGTAGAAAAGGACTTCGCCACAAGAAAAGAGTTCCAAAGGTTACTGTAAACATTCCTAAACTAGTTACAAAATAAACTTTGCAAAATACCAAGTAACACACTGCTCTTAAACAAACTAGCAATGTGGTCCAGTCTTCTTTAAGTCCTTAATACAGTCCCAGGGAGAGCTCCCAAGCAATTTGCTTGTTGAACTATGTTGAACTGAGTTGCTGGCTCCAAGGACTTAAGATTCTGAGTTCTTAGGTTTCTGAGGGATGAACCATCACTTAGCATGTACATTGAAAACTGAAATCTGCAGCCTCTCCTTGTTGCATTTCCCTAGAGTTTAACTTCCTGTCTAATGCAAACCTCTCATCAAATTCAAACATTTATGTGAGTTTTTTAAAAAACTTCAGTACATAGAAACATTACATTTAATGCACATTAAGCTTATTATCTTTAACAGAAAACCCTTTACCACAGGTGTCTACCCGCCCTCAAATTATGACATATAAAAGGCCAACATATCAGCAGTGCAAGGAACTGTAAATCAGCATGTTTTAAAGCAGTGGATTACCTCCAAATGAAATTGTTAACTCACCAGAGGCAATGCATCAAGGAGTTGTATATAAGCACTGCATATTGGGGTGGGGTGGAAAATCAGGGTGTCTCCTAATTAAGGCTTTCAAATTAAGAGCACATTGTTGTTGTTGTTGTTTCTATACTGGCTTTCATGCGATGATCACAGGAAGGTTAACAATATAAAAATGCAAAAGTACATAGCATAGTAACAACAGAAACAATACCTCCACACATACACAGTTTAAAAGGCCATAGATTGTTTAATTAGTCAAAGGCCTGGGAGAAGAGAAATGCTTTTGCCTGGCACCTAAAAATATGTTCATTTCCCAACAATATTACACTGCAAGAAACCCAGGTTTGCCAGCAACAGGGAGCATCAGACTTTCTGATTAGCGTTCCTGTATGAAATACCATGATGAAGCAGTGAACTGCTTGCAAATCTTCTTTCTACAAACCATTGTTTTGTTCAAACACTGCTGCTGCCTCCAGGCTCTCTGCAAGTGCCTGATCTCATTCTGGAGTCTCCTTTTCTGTACCCTACCCAAAATAGTAACATTGACTTTTACATGGCTATACTGTATTTCCCCCAAAATCTATCCACCTGGCTCATGAAAGGTGTATTATCATTTGCTTTCCTGTGCATCTAATTTTACAAATTCTTCCACAGATAAAAGAGAAAATCCCCTTCGGGGAACCTTTTACAGCTCCCCCTCCTTTCTTAAGCAGATCTCAAAAAGCAATGCAAGTTAGTTATTTGCTCAGTAGCATTTTATAAAATGTTTAACATTCTAGACTGTCTAAGATTACTTTAACAATAATACATCACCGAAGGGAATCTGGGTAGAAAGAACATCAGAGGAAAAGAGGTGGGGGAACTCAGAGCATTTAAACTTTATAATATTGTCACAGTGGGATAGTTTAAAAGTCAACAATGCTAGCAATTAAAGGTACAGTTAGGATACCTCTTGACTTTCTAACTTTGAATGGTTGCCAAAGTAGCATTTTAAGCTCTTAATTTCTTTTGATTGTCAGGGTACACTGGTAATCTTTGAAATGAAACAGACATTTGAATAATGTTTTCTTCCTGCCCGCTTTTTGCACCTACAAATCTTGTTCCCATTCTTTGATTTCTTGTTCTTGTAGTTAAATATGCATGAGTTATATTAAACCCTTGCTTTTAGTGATTGCTGAAACCCACTTCTTAAAGAAAACACAGTGAAATGCATCAAAGATTTTTATTTTTTTAAGGCTGTTCTGTATCTAACCGGCAAAATCCCATAAAATCAGAGTGGAACTCCTCTTTGCAAATTTCACATTTGTAGCATGCCTCAGTCGAGTCATCAGAAAGTTTTCCCCCCAGTTGTCTCCTAGCCTGACCTGGGAACCTTGGGGAGAAAGCCAGTGTCATAGTGTTTTGGAACAGTGCTAGGCAGTTGTAACTTGCAAAAAGAAGCTCTGCTGGAGTGGAGTTTAGTGCACAATCTGTTACCCTTCACAATCTGTTACCTGCTGTGCCTGTGCTACTAAGTAGTATTCAACCCTTTACATGTCTTGATTTATTTCTTACAGCATCACAACAGCTGTCTAGTGGTGTCATGCACTGTAAATGTCAGAACCATTCATAAGTCTGTCCCAGGACCCACCTGGATGTATACACATTTAAAGAACATAGTCAAGCACCAAAGTCCAGTACATATTTCAAGGGTACTAACTCATGCTTCACCATGATCCTGATACCATTGCTCCCTGTCTAAACAGTTTTGAGTTTTGTGGCTAGCTCTAGGTAGGGATGGGTGAATGGGTGAAGGTCAGGGGCCCATCTGCACTAAACAATTGAAGCAGTTTCATACTACTTTGAACAGTCATGGCTTCCTCCAAAAAATCCTGGGGACTGTGGTCTGTAAAGAGTGCTGAGAGTTGTTAGGAGACCCCTATTTCCCTCCACACAGACCAACAAATTTAGAATTCCTTGGGCTCCCTGGGAAGAGGGACTGACTGTTAAACCACTCTGAACCATGCAAAGCAAAACACAGCCACTTCACTTCTCCACATTTTGCAAGCAATTTGTGGAAAAATGCATATACGAAGGTAATGAGTGCAAAAAATGCACAGGGTGGTGAGAATAACAAAAAAAAAAAAATTGTAATATTAGGGAAAATATGTTTTGCAAAAATATGCATGCTAGACAAAGTTGCATGCAAAATGAGCAGATAAGGCTAAATTCACAATAAAATGCCATAAGGACTTTAAAAAATGCAAACTGATGTGGGAATGTGCAGAACTGCATTTAAGATTGGGGGGGGGGGGGGAATGAGAAACCCATCCCTACTTCTACCAGCTAACCATTACTTTTATCTGTCAGCTGGTATTTGGCCTGTCCAACTGCTGATGTTTTAAGCTTCCCAGTTAAGGATTTGTCTTCTTCCTGCTACTCTTTCTCTCAATTATTTTTATTTTTATGTTGGGTGCTTCTGTTTTAGCTAGAGCTGTAAGTCACCCTAGTGTTTCAATGGAAAGGCAGGGTATAGATGTTTGAAATACATAACCAAAAGTAGAATGGGACAAATCTGAACTTGTTATAAATATCCTATGTTCAATGAAGTTAACAAATATCCCTCTGAGCTGCTTAAAATCCCAGATATGCACTTAAAGGCAGTGATCCTATGCACAGTCTGATTTAACACTGTGGAACCTACTTCTGAGTGAACACAAATAGAATTGCATGGCAGAAGACATAGTTGACATCTGGCAAATACTTAATGGCAGGTGTTGTGAAATATTTGATACTGATGCTGAAAAACATCTACTGATGAGTTGTATGAATAAATAACAGTGAATACTTTTCTGTCCACTCTGCATTCATGTGAATATTTCTGGGGGTTGAGGAATTTAGTGAGGGGTGATGCTCAGACATATAAACAAATTAAACTGCAGGGTGTGAGAGAAGGCCAAAAATATCTGAACAAATTAAATTAAGAATAACTGGGAAAGAGAAACTACAATAAGTTAAAACTTTGTAGCACCAAAACATCTGTTTTAAAACTCTACCATTTCATGAACATGGGGTGTTTTATGTCTTATACCATTTCAGAAAGAAGTGAATATAGAAAACAATAGTTCATAAATATTTACGAATAGTTGATTGTTTCTGTTTTTCAGTCCAGCTACACATAGATTTTCCTTTTCTTTTGAGTGCAAGACCCAGGAAGCCTCTATCTGACTGGAAATCATTTTGCACCGGTTCAGTAATAGAGAGTTTCTTAAGTAACCAGTACAATTTCTCCCCTATATGATGCTCACAGTTAGAAAGATAGAGCAGGCACTCAAACACTCACAAGCTGCACAGCAGTTTATTGAAATTGGTTCCGTATTCACACCATTCATTGGGTCAGAGTTGCTGGAATATATCTAAGCTTCAGTTCATCAATCGGGAGTTATTAAGAGTTTGAACTTTCTTCAGGGTGCAGGTGAGAGCCATTTTATTTGGCATGTACATCAGCATTTGGAAACATCTCACAGGTGCATATGTTCACTACTTGAGCCTTTTTCAGATGTGACTCATGCATCAAATAAAGGCATATGGATGGGGTGAGATGGCAATGCCCCCCCATATTTAAAGCACACAAAGAGATCTGTACACAGATGTGCTGGGTTATATCCATGTAACTGGAAGCCTTGGCTGTATATTATTATTATTATTATTATTATTATTATTATTATTATTATTAATTTCTATACTGCCCTTCATCCAAATATCATAGGGTGGTTTATATAGCTGCACAGGTGTGCTTAGCTATACATGCAGAAGTTGATGGAGTGCCAAAGCTCAATGGTAGAACATCTACTTTGCATGCAGAAGATCCGAGGTCCTATTCCTGGCTTTTCCAAGTAGGGCTGGGAATGTCCCTGGACAGTCACCATAAATAATGATGAACTAGATGGACCAACAGTCCAAGGAAGCTTCCAATGTTCTCCTTGTTAGTTCTGTTCAGTCATTGTAACAAATGTGCAGAGATGGAGGGGAAGTCTGGAGCCCACTTCATTCTACATGTGACTCCCAACAGAAAAGTTTTGATGACTTGGTGATTAGCAGCAAGAGAAGTTGGACATCGCTAACCTTCTTCCTTCCAGATATATTGGACTATAAAACTCATCATCTATAATAAATGGCCATGGTGACTGTGGCTGATGGGAGTTGTAGATACCCATCTCCACATAGGAGATATGATAACCACCTTCAAATATCTAAAGGGATGTCACATGGAAAATGGAGCAAACTTTTTTCTCCTGCTCCAGAGGGTAGGACCTAAACCAATGGCTTCAAGTTATAAGAGGGAGATTCCAACTAAACATCAGGAATAGCTTTCTGACTGTAAGAGCTGTTTGACAGTGGAGTGGACTCTCTCTTTTTTTAAAAAAATGATATTTATTGAGAATTTTAAGATTACCAAGAAAAAAGAGGGAAAAAACGAGAAAAAGAGAAAAAAGGAAAAAAGTAAATAAAAGTAATGATTAAGCAATACAAATCAGTAAAAACCAAAGTCAAAAAGAAAAAGAAAAACACACAATACATCAAAATCAAAAAGCAAAAATAAACAAAAAATTTAAAAACAAATCCAATATTTCCAGATCCTTAACTGTCATTAACTTATTTCATTGACCTCCTCACACCTCCCTTTTTTTGTATTCTAGTTGTTAATTATCTCAGCAAATCCTTTCCATCTTTCACAATATTCTGTCATTAAATTACCTTAATCTATTTTAACCTTATCTTACCATAAAAAAACCTAAAACTTAAAACTTAAATCTTATTTATACCAAATTCTCTTAACCATAACATATTCTTACATAATTCTTTTTAACATTTCTGCTAAAGCCAAATAATTTCATTCCAACATTTTTTTAATACTCATTAATTTTACAATACTTTTCTAAATAAATTTTAAAAACTTTCTTCCAATCTTCATCCATCGTCTCTTCTTCCTGGTCTCGGGTTTTGTCAGTCCTTTCTATCCCATCCATCTAGTCCATCAACCTGGTAACCTTATATCCGAGGCTCTTAAGTCTTTTCCATGTCCCTTCCGCAGGTCTTCTTCATGTTTTTACCTGTACTTTACTTTGTCTTCTACTCCTTTCACTCGGGGAGACTCCAGCTTGACAATATTTTTGTCCCTTCTCGACAAGTCAGCCCATAGTCAACACTGAAATCTATGTGATATTTAAAGGCATGTTTCAAGGTCCCTCCAAAGTTGAAGGCCCCGACAACTCCGAGCTTCCCCCGGCCCAAAGCCAGATTTGAAGGGTCAAAACATCCCTGCATAGGGGGGTCTATCCAGCCCCCCATCTCCAAGCCAAGCTGGACTCCATCTCTCCAAATCTGACTTTTTCCAGGGTTGTTCGTCAAATCCAACAACTCATGTTCCTGCTGGGCCACAGCTCCCTCCATCTCTGCCACCCGAGGTCCAGCAACAACCTCCTCCCTCATCTGATCTGTCAAAACACATTCCTGGATTAATTCCTGAGTGGGTTCTATATAGGTACCCACTGCCTGTCCAAAATTTCCGATTGCAACAGTCATCAAATCCATCTTCTCATGTAACTGTTCCAATAAAGCACTTGTCTTGCAAAAGGCAAACACCAGAGCCTCCGAGCACATTCTTGTTCAAGGTCGAAGTCTGGTCCCACGATCTTCATCTATTACAGCTGCAAAGCTCCCAGTTCAGCTTTAATAACAGTTTCACAAGCTCCCTCTAGGGGAAACAATTTCTATTTGTATCCATCCTTTAAAAAAAAAAAAAACAGATCTAGCAACAAAGTTTTCCTTTTTCGGATATTTTGTCAATATTTTGTTCCTTTTAAATGCGAAGGGGAACAATGGAATCAATATGTTTATCTTCTTTTGACTATCTGTCAAAAACGTTTGTCCATAGTCAATGAAGTTCCCCAAAACGTCTGTCCTGACACCCCGCTCCCAGGTTCAAGACGGTGGAAAATTACCTTCCTTTACTCTCTCTTCTGCAGGTTTAAACAGTCTAAAAAAGGTTCCCCCCTCTTCTCCTGCTTCCAAGGGGGGTTCAGTAATTTTAAATGATGAAAATTTGATCCTTTACAGATGACTTTCTAAACTCTAGCTTGCCGTGTCTTTGCTTCAATCTATCTACAAAAGCGGAAGGCGGACTTCCTGTTTAGACCTTCCTGCTTCAGTGCCAAATTAAAAAGTTTCTTAATCCAATTTTCTGTTCTACTCACGGCCAGTTGTTTAAAATCCAATTGTCCACGGGAAAAAGTCAGCGCTCTCCGGCAACAGCAATGCGGCTTCACTCCGTGAAAGAAGCAGAGGCACCAACCCGGAAGTCCGACAGTGGAGTGGACTCTCTCAGAAGGTGGTGGACCCTCCTTCACTGGGAGTTTTTAAGGAGAGGTTGGATGGTCATCTGTCATGGATGCTTTAGCAGATTCCTGCATTGCAGGGGGTTGGACTAGATGACCTTCAAGGTCCCTTCCAGCTGTACAATTCTATGATTCTATGTCATGTATCAGACTGCACTGTTAATGTTTCTTTTTCTGCCAGTCTAGTTCCCAAGGTAAGTGTATGCTTCAGGCCAAGTTAATTACTTTCTCTCTACTGTTTGGCAATTTAAAAGTAAAATCTGCAGAGCGTGTTAACAATTTCCCTTGTTAGAGATGAGAGATATGCATGAACACTTATAGTATCTTGACGCTTTATGCTCTGCAAGCCCATGTAGATGTGCACTTTCTAGCAACTCATTAAATTTGGCTCCACATCTGATTCCATTCATTACCAAACATGAAGAGTATGGGTTGCAACACCCTGGGGATAAACAGGCTATGACACAAGCTTGCTTGCAAGGTTTCATAAGGTATAAAAAAATAAAAAAATCCTTTCACAAAGGAAGCTATTATTCAGTAGCAGCATCCTTCTATAGGGGAACCTGTGGCCCTATTCCAACACCTATGAGCCCCAAGTGACATGACTGATGGTCAGGGATGATAGGAGTTGGAGTCCAGCAACAGCTGGAGAGCCAGAGGTTTCCCATCCCTGTTTTATAAGAAACCAAGGGTGCTTTGGCAACATAAACCATAGTTACCTGTCATGAATGCTGGGCATTAACTTCATATCAGGGAACTGAAGGACTTGTAGAGGAGAGGGGGGAAGCAAATGCTATGCTCAGGTTAAAATAATTTACTTCATCAGATAATACCAGATACTTTGGATATATTGCATCTGATAAACTTGCACGTGGTTCGAGAATAGTGGAAAGAACCTCGAGACACCTAAAGCAGTAGATTAAACAATATTGGAAGAAATGCTAAACTTAAAAGGCTTGGGTTCAGGGTGTGTGGGCAGAAGATGACTTTCATGTCTCCTTCTCCCATTGGTAGCACTTCAAGTTCCCTGGAGTCTCCCCTGAGGACCATTTTGAATGAGTGAGGGGTGGGAGTGGCTTGAGGGGACATAGGGACAGCATGACCTACCTGGATTCTACAGTGTTGTGGGGAAATTAAGGGACAGTTTTTTTTCTTCTGGGTACAGACCTAGAGAATAGGACCTGTAGGTATGTTGGGTGCACATTGCCTCTTTCAAAACCAGGGCAGCACTAAATTTTTGCCCAGAAACATTTTCAGAGCAAATGTTTTGCTTCTTAAGAGGGCAAAATAGTTCCTGAAATGTCTGATCTTGCATTTGATGAAAATATTTGGAAAATCCTCTTCCAGGATTCCCCTCTACACACACAGCTTTTGGTTTAGCCCTCTTATCAATGTCATGTAGATGTGACTGGTGAACAATAGCAGTCTGGTATGATGCTTACTTTAAATTCTGTACAAGATCATGCAAGGTGTGAAATATTTTTTAAAAGGGCTGTGCTACTAAATACACTTCCTTAAACTTAATTGGGTTTACTTTTCTGTAGACATCTTTGGGCTACATTGTACATGAGAATAAGCAGCAGAGGTTTTTTTATTTTTACCACAATAATATCAAGATATGAGATACAAATAGCACTCACTTCTCCTTTGCTTAGCAGTTCCTTATCTTTAAATTCCATGCAGCCTTAGGTACTGGACAATGAATAGTCCCTGGGATAGCCTAATGAAATTACACTATTACTAGCATCTGTGGCCTGCCTACAATGTAACACAATTGAGACATAAGATCTGCTTGAAGCCACACTTATACAATATACTGATTTAGCAATCTAGATTTACAGAAACTGGCATATGGAAGCACATAGAATATAAACTGAATACTATACGGTGGGACTGGGGCACAGAAATCATTCTAAGACAGGCAATATTAAAGAATGTTTATAAGCCATAGCTCTCCGTTTGCAATTGGATAGGTTACTGATTATTTTACAGTTAGATGCATTCACAGCGAATTCTATAGCTAAAGGATTTCCATATATTTTTCACCAGGCTTTCTACCTGAGAGGTCATCTCTTGTGAATCTTCCTCCTCAACTGAAGTTCCCAAAATGATTCCAATCTTCGTGTGCCCTAATCAGGATCAGCGTGGACCCAGAGACCCCAGAAAGCCTGATATAGGTATACATGTCACTACCAGCAACTAGTGCTTGAATTTTTCAGTGGATATAATTAGAGGTTCAATGTGCCATAGTGGGTAGGGAATGCAAAGGCTTAGGTTTCAATCTGTGATCATTCATGAAAGGCAGTGAAGAGACATTGGGTTAGTTACCATCTATCAGCCTACTCTACTTTTCAGGAATGCTATGAAGATAAAAGGGGGGGGGGGGACCAAGTCTGCTGCCTTGAACTCATTGGGCTATAACTGTGATAGACATATTAGATACATAGAAGGGATGTTGCCACCATGATATCTATCTTTATCTTTATAAATATACATATATATTTACACAGGTGGAGAAAGAGCCAATATTCTCTAGGCATACGTCAGCCCAAAGAATGAAAGCAGCATTCTCATAAAGATGATCACACTTCCCCATGATCAGAGAAGGTGGTCATTTGGGTTTACTCAACCTATCAATAATTTGTTTAAATGACTTTGTCAAGCAGGGAACTATAACCCATAAGGATGAACTGAATCTGTCAAAGGCCTGTGTCTTATTAGGCAAGTATGCAAGTATGACAATGTACTTTTGAATCAATGCAGATGAATCTGAAATTCAAACATCAGAGGACAGATATTAAAGCGAAACTGTCCCCTTCATATGAAAGCTAGACGGAGAAGCTATCAATAGCGAAAGGCCATCCACTAATTTCGTTTCGCCTTTCAGTTTAATGAATAGTGCCACTGTTTTGCTTCGCTCTTTGATTCCATTCACATGAAAGCGTGAATGATTCTCACAGGTGTGTTTTTAATATAATCAATATTATGAAGCCGTCAGATCAAAGAGGCTTAGTTAAAGCCACAGAGTTAACAGCTACCTAACCAAGCAAAGGCAGATGCTTGCAAAAGTGCATGTCATCCTTTTGTGTAAAGAGCTAAGAAACTAGAAATGAAATTTTGTTTCCTCACTAGCTTGTTTCTAGATGGGTAATCTTTACAATGGCCTGGATTTGCACCAGGCCTTAGAGAGCGTCAAAGTAGACAATGCCTGCTGCATTCAGGACCCAGCATTTCCCTGCCTACCTTGCTTCTCTCTGTGCCAAATATTATCCTTCTGTCAAAGGGAAACTCTGCAATGCTAGCATGCCCTGACAATTAGTGAACTGAAATATAGGAGGAATTCCGTGAGAAATGCAAAGGGGAGGGGGAACGCACGGCATTATATCAAACAGGCCAAAGGAAGGGAACGTGCTGAGAATCTTAATTGCCACTGTCTGCAGTCATCTCTCATTCCAAAGGAGTTTAGAAGCCTTGAAAGTCATGCAGAAAAGTAATAAATAATGAAGACATCCATGGCCTAGCAAAGGAGACAGGGAGGAGGCACTGGGATGTGAGACAGGGTTGATCCTGGTTGCAGGGGGGGGGGGGGATTATCTTAAATAACTGGCCTGAAGAGGAAACCTTGGAAATATATTCATGTGGAAATCTTTGTGTCACAGATCTTTTGACAAGCCATAGTGAGAGGACAAAGGGAAGAAAAAGGTGTCAAAACAAAGGGAATTGTTGATTTAGCACCGTGCGCACTTAATCTGTGGCATCTGCTTCTACCTTTCAGTCAACCTTTCAGCAAAATGTGAAAAAGAAGCTCACCGTTCGTTGCTTAGCTAGAAATCCAGATATTAATTAACGATAGCATTTTCACATTTCCAAGTTAATAAGCGAAGAAATCGGTGTAAAGTGGGGTACGAGTCAAGACAGAAACTCGGGACTCCTAATCTTACTTGGGTAGTATCCCATTCTTTCTGGGCCATGCACACATGGACTCACTCTCCATGGTAAGCTCTGTGGAAATCAGACCCTAATCTGAGTCAAGAAGTCCAGGTTCCCTAGAAGATAGTTCCTACCTTGCATTATATCCCCCCCCTCTCTCTTTCTCTCTCCCTCCCTCCCCCCCATATAATTTCTTTATATAAACAGTTGTTCCAAGTGCATTTCCATATCAGCTTTGATTGCAAATGTTCCCAAGGCAGTTTGCATATCATGAAGAAATTTAATAATGTGTGTGTGTGTGTGTGTGTGTGTGTGTGTGTGTGCGCTATCTTTTATGGGTTTGTGTGTGTAAAAGATAACTATAAAAAACTATTAAAACTCTCAAAGAAAACAAATGTAGATCAAAAGCACCCCAAAAGTCTGCTTTACTTAGGAAACATGAAATTTTCATGCAGCAAATGAAATGCAACATTTCCTCAAAACAAAAGCCTGCTTAATAATAATTAAGTAATCTTAATTACACTTCAAATGAATATGAATGATTTCCCCCTCCAACTCCTTTTTCAGTAATGGAGGAATTTAATTACACAATTTAACTGGGCATAAATAAGAAAATAACCGTGTGAGGGAGGGGCGGAAAGGCAATGGAAAAGCTGATGCGTTCCATATGTATGACAAGGATGACCTCAAGCAATTATAGGAGGGAAACGATAAGTAAGGAATAACTGCAATCCCTGCCACTCTCAAACCGAGATATTTAGAAATTGCTGTAAAGCATGCAATGTGTGAGGTAGGAAATGGACTCTAGGTGACATCTCTTTGGCTAAGATAAATGAGGTAAGTTTCTAGGGGTTGGTTCAGATATAACAACAAAACATATTTAAGCATTATGTGAACAATTAAGGGACCCCTGACCATTAGGTCCAGTCGTGGCCGACTCTGGGGTTGCGGCACTCATCTCGCTTTATTGGCCGAGGGAGCCGGCATACAGCTTCCAGGTCATGTGGCCAGCATGACTAAGCCACTTCTGGCGAACCGGAGCAGCGCATGGAAACACCGTTTACCTTCCCACCTATTTATCTACTTGCACTTTGACGTGCTTTTGAACTGCTAGGTTGGCAGGAGCAGGGACCGAGCAACGGGAGCTCACCTCGTTGTGGGGATTCGAACCGCTGACCTTCTGATCGACAAGTCCTAGGCTCTGTGGTTTAACCCACAGCGCCACCCGCTGTGAACAATGCTGTTATATAAATCAAAGCCATTGTACAAATCCATGGCACGGCAGCATTTGAAATGCTGTGTAGAGTTCTGGTCACCACACCTCAAAAAGATATTGTAGAGTTGGAAAAAAGCAATCAAAATGACCAAGGGCAATGGAGGGACTTCCTTATGAGGAAAAGTTGCAACATTTGAAACTTTTTAGTTCAGAAAAAAGGCAAGTAAGAGGTGACATGATAAAAGTTTATAAAATTATGAATGGCATATAGAAACTGTGTAGAGAAAAGATGCTCTCTCTCTCTCTCTCTCTCTCTGTCTCTCTCATAATGCTTGAACATTGAGCACAGGTAAACTGTGGGTATCACTGCCACAGGAAGCAGCGATGGCCACCAACTTGGATGGATTTAAAAGAGGGTTGGACAGAATTTCTGGAGAATAAGACTATGGACGTCTACTAAGCATGATGGCTATCCTCTGGAGGCAGTAGTGCTTCTGGATAACTGCTGTTGGAAACAGTAGTAGGAGATGTTTCTATTAGGAGAAAGTGGCACTGAAATGCTGACAAACTGATGTGGCAATGTGGAGAAAATGAGAAGTCAAAAATGGCAGAGAAACCAAAATTGACTATCCCTGCACTGATCAGCAATAGAACTCCATGGTTTCAGATCTCTCCCTACATTACCTGGAGATGTCAGGGATTGATCCTGGGACCTTGTGCATGCAAAGTAGATGTTCTGTCACTGACTTACATCCCTTCCCAGAAAACCTATAACAATACTATTAGCAAATGGGCAACCTCTAGGCCCCAGAAGGTGGCTGGAAGGTGACTAATGTAAATGCTTCTCTGAACTGAACAGATTCAGTAAGTACCTGAATGTGAGTCATTTGCTCCCCTTGGGTTCCTTGAAGAAAATTGGGTGGGACACCTACAAATGCATTAAATAAATAATCGAGATTTTGTTCTGGGGTGCACAGAGAGAGACTTATACTGCGGCTGCATTGTTAAAGCTAATCAGGTCTCTTGGCTCATTCAGGGAGGCTGCACGGGCGAGGTGTGTGCAATCTGCTCTGAGGAACAAAGAATCAGATAAAAGTTAAATAAATACAAGGTGGTGCTTTGTATGGAGGTGGATTCTCTTGAATAATTTTGGATGCACACCAAGGCTATTTCCCTGCAGATTCCCTGACATACAATCATTCCTTCGAGATATTTAAAATGGATCACCCGAGAAGAGGCTAATGGGGGCAATTGTTCAAATAAATTGTTCTGTTAGCGAGCGGGGAATATTTGTTTCCAAATAATAAGCACTTAGGAGAACAGCAGCCATCTCGCTCCCCAGAGAGAGCACCAGACGAGCCTGTTGGTCTTTGGAAGGTGTACAAAAGGTTCTGGAGGTTTTGCAGTTGTCTGCAAGTTCACAAGCTCCTTGCTAAGTATAGGCTGCTCCATCCAAGACGGCTAAGTGCACTTCAGGTTTTGTACTTGTTCCAGCTTTATGTTTTGTTTTGCTTCGTTCCTTGGTCTTGCGTAGATCAGCTTTAGTCAAAACGAGGCCAACGTCTCTGTGGACTAAAAGAGAGCTATTCATTCACACACAGAACGCTGAGCTAATAATAGTCCCACCCTGTAGCAAAGAACAATTAGATTCTAATTGATAAATAGGGGTGCATGAGTTATTTATCAGTTAATTAGAGCCAAGGCGCAAAAGCAAGTTGCAAGCAGTTATTTATTTATTTTACAGCAAACTTCGATAATCTAATACTTCTTTTCTTGTACACTAATTACATTGTCAGGTCAATAGTGAAAATGTGACTCCCCATCTTTCAGGAGGCCAGTTTCCTTCCTCTGATTTCATTCAGGCTTTCTTTGGCAATATTCCTATACCATTTTCAATATTTATTCAACCACCTAGTGACAATTGCGGCTAAGCAATATATAAATTGTTTAAATAAGTAAATAAAATAGGCTTTGGCCAAGACAGTAGTAATAATAACACTCACTCTTGAAAAAAATCCTTATAGTACTCAAGTATTCCACATACATCCTAACCCTTTATGGCATTATTTCCCAACCTTGTATCCCCGTATATTGCTGGACTACAATTCCCAGCATTCCCGGTAGTTTAGTCAATGGTCAGGTTTGACAAGAGTTGTAGTTCAACACCACCCAAGACAGGGGCCAGCAACCTTTTTCAGCCGTTGACCGGTCCACCATCCCTCAGACCATGTGGTGGGCCAGTCTATATTTTTTGGGGGGAAATGAATGAATTCCTATGCCCCACAAATAACCCAGAGATGCATTTTAAATAAAAGGACACATTCTACTCGTGTAAAAACATGCTGATTCCTGGACCGTCCACAGTTCGGATTGAGAAGGCGATTGGCCCCTGGGCCTAAGGGAACTATCCCTGACCTAAGAGGTTGAAAAACACTACTGTAAAATAGGTCACTATTAGGGATACATAAGCATAATTGGATTTCCCCTGAAAGGTATAGAGAATAGGGAAAATTCCAAGCAACTGTGCAAATCATTCAAAGCAGGAGCTTCTGTTTTAAAGACATACATAGAATTTAACTACTCACCCCCTCTGTAGATGTGTGCTGAGATAATTCATACTTATTATTAATTAAATCATCTAAACTTACTTAATCACAGTTAGTAGGGTATATTTCAGATAAAATATATTTAGGGTAGGACATGGGAAAATTATATGAAACTTTCTGTTATTTCTCTTTCAGAAATTTAACATGGGGCAGATCTTGCCTGCCCATAATGCACTTTGCCCCTTCAGTGCCACCCTCGGAAAATTTGTCTGGTGGCACCACTGAGTCCCATGTCTTTAAGATAATTTGAAAGTGGATCTGCTAAAAGAAAGGCAAAGAGGCTTACAGAAGAAGCAATGAAAAAACACCAAACACTCTAACACACTATCTTTCTGTCTCTGTTTCTTTCTTGCATCCTGTAGCACCTTTAAGACCAACTAAGTTAGTTCTTGGTATGAGCTTTCGTGTGCAAGCACACTTCTTCAGATACACACTTCAGATGTGTATCTGAAGAAGTGTGCTTGCACACGAAAGCTCATACCAAGAACTAACTTAGTTGGTCTTAAAGGTGCTACTGGAAGGATTTTTTTATTTTGACTATGGCAGACCAACACGGCTACCTATCTGTTTCTTGCATCCTGTCACAGAAAGAATACCAAGAGGCTTTGGAGAAGACATGCATTTCCTTAGGGATCCTCCTCCTCTCAAAATCAGTCATAGCATGGTGGCCCAGAACTCACAAATTCCAAAACCAGAGTAGACAGTATTCCTGAGTCTAACATACCCGCAGAACATCTAATCCCTTTCACCTTTCCTTATGTGAACAGGGATCCTGCTTAATGGTTTTCAGAAATTACTGAAGAAATTCAAAATTCCTGAAAGCAGAAGGTATGAATTTCAAACTTCTGCACAAGTTTATTCAAAATTAAAGTGTGAGTATTAGAAAAATGGGGAGGAACAATATCAGAAGTGGTTGTTATATTCTGCTCAAGATGAAATATTTTTTCTGTTTTGCCTGCAAACTGTTTCACTCATCTAGAGGGATAAAAACTGCCTTTGTGGAAGGAGGTTTATCAAATTTGTGGGAATATGTGAAATATAAATCAAGAAGCATGGAAACAGCATTCCACACTATTATGTATTATGACCTGCATTTTAAGAAAGAACAAAACAAACACAGTGGAGAAAGGCAGATGCATCAAGAAATAAAATATTGTAAAGGAATGCTGAAGCGTTTTGGTGCCGCTATTATCTTTTTTTTTGGGGGGGGGGGGGATAGGACTTCCATTATATGGTGGCAGCCAGATGTTGGGATCACACCATAATGTCAATTACCTTAGATTATTGTAAGTCATTGCTGACTTTGATCCTTTTCTTGAGCAGCACTTGAAAAATCATGGAAATGAAATGAAGAGTTATGTTTCAGACATTTCCTCGCAGATACATATTACGAATTGGTTCATAGGAAAACCATTCAGGAGATTGAAGAGGCAAAGTCCTTTTCTCTTATTGTTGATTCTACACCAGATATTTCTCATACAGATGAGCTGTGCATTGCTTTTCGGTACTGCTTGAATGGAGTAGTGAAGGAGCAATTTTTGTGCTGTGTGTCAACTGACAGCCACGCTGGGGGGGAAACTTACTTGCAAATGTCACCAGCATTCTTTTTATGTATGGCCCAGACATCAAGAATGGCAAAGGACAGGCATATGATAACAAAAGGAATATGAGTGGTCAATAGCAGGGTTTGCAAGTTCACTTAAAAAGTATGAACAACCATGCTGTTTTTGTGCTTTGTACAGGTCATTTCTCAAACGTAGCTGGGAAAGCAACATGGGTGATAGCCTGTATTTAGCAAAACTGTTCAAGTTTCTAGATGCTTTATATACTTTATTTTCAGGATCTACACACAGGTGGAAAATATTCTAAGACAATATTGATTACTGGTTCAAAAGAGAAAAAACACACCTTGTTTAAGATGAAGAAACTTACCTACAGATTGTTGAAGTTAAAGGCAGGAGGGGTAGTTATGATTAATTCGGCTTCCTTCTCCCTTATTAGAATGCCTTTCCCTGCTGATGGCTGGCTTTAGGATTACAAATCTCTGCATCTCTGGCAAATGATGTTGTGTGCACTGTTGCCATCAAGAAAAAGATTCCCTTGTTCATAGAGTTTCACATTCCTGCTGGGGATGCTGGGATGTGTTGTTTTAGTGCCAGTGCTCAGTGAGGAAAGCTGCAGCTACCACATCTTACTTTCCCTTCACCGGTCCAAAGTTAAGTTTATTTGCCTTCAATCAGGAGACGGAGGAGACATGGGCAGTGAGACACAGTACCATGGTAAACATGGCCCTGCTAGACTGTAAGCAGAGATATTTGCCCCACTGGTGCTTATGGGCACTGAAGAGATATATTTGCTCATACGCTGCTCTTCAAATGCTCATAAGATCCCTGGTCAATATTATTATCACAAAGCTACAGATAAGAGAGCTGAGTTTTAGCGTATTCACGGCAGAGATTAGATTTGAGCCAGGGACTGTATCTTTCACAGGCCAGTCAATATGCCACACCTGGGGTAGACAACTGGTGCCCTCAAGATGTTTGATCAACAGCCCTCATCAATCCTTCCTGGCATAGCCAACAGAAAAGGATTATAGGAGTTGGAGTCAGCAACACCTGAAAGAGCACCTTACTGGCAGTAGGTTTACCAGGAATCCTGTTTCATATTCCCCCATGATATTGGGTTGTTGTGGGGTTTTTGCTGAAGCTGTAGATCCTACAACAGAATTGTAGTGTTGGAAGCGACCCTGATGGTCATATAGTTCAACTCCCTGAAATGCAGGAATCTGAACTAAAGCATCCATGTCAGGTGGCCATTCAACATCTGCTTAAAAATCTCAAATGAAGAAGATTCTACCACCTTTCAAGGGAGTCCATTTCATTGTTGATGAAAGTAAAAGCCTTCCATCTATCAAAATGAAAGAGTTTTCTTTGACATTTGAAAGCATTATTTGAGCCACAATGAACAGGATACCCAATTTTCAGAGGAAATGTTTACTTTTCTAGTTATAGACATTCAGAATTAAAAAAATATGGAGATATAGATGCCTGCAGCAGGTAAACAACTATTTCTATTCATTTTTGTCCTCTCTGGGAAATTCAAACTTTACTTAGGACACACAAAAATGGATGGGATTAAAATATTTACTTTTCTGACTCGAGGGTGCGTATAAAAACATAAGCATTTAAAAGCAGAAAGGGCTGGGCTGGGTTGGACTGGAAGAAGAAAATAACTTGCAGTAAAAAAAAGGTTTCCTAAGAGCATCAGTTTTCATACTAAAAAAGACACTGTCTCCAAGGAGAACTGAGTGGCAAGGAGAGAGAGATGACAGGTGAATTCTAAGAGAGATGAAATTATGCAGGGTGCAAAGTTGCAGTCATATAAGACAGACATGAAAGTTCTTAGAAATAGCACAACTTCACCTAGGGACTTATTATACACCCCCCTGGGAGTCACGTAGATAGAACAAAAAAACCCCCACCCTCAATCAGTGCGAAAGAAAGCTTGTAGGTGTAACTGATCTTTTCATATGCATTATCACACGCCACTGCTAGGTGCCAGCTAATTAAAATGAACTGTGCTTAGCTGGCTTTTATGATGCTCTTTCTTTATCACCCTCAACATATATTGCAAGCAAATCTGATGGCCCCCGGAGAGGTATTGTTTCACTCATCTCCATCCCCAACAGAAAATAAACTCACCTTCCAAAGTTCATGGTTTCACATGGATATAAATCGTCTGAACATGATCAAGTATATCTATTTTGTGGGGTGACGTAAATATGTCCCATGACAAATGCCTATTAAAATTACCTTCTTAAGTACTATGGGGGGAAATGGTTTCAATCGTATGTTTGAAGCTTCAGCTATGGCGCAGTCAAAGCTCCTTAATGTGGGTGAAAGAAAACAGTCAAGTAGTTATAAGTGCTCAAAGAGATACATTTTGAAATTCATCATAGTCATTTGTCCAAAAGCTTCTTCTACATGGATGTTCTGATTGGGACTTGAAGCTCTCACAGACACAAGGACCTTCACTGGCAATGTAAATGAATGAATGAATGAATGAATAACCAGCCAACCAACCAACTTTCCCACTATTTTCTGTTTCTGACGTTGTCGTGAACAGAAAATGATTGGGTAGCTGGATGGCCACTGCAGCATTCATTTGAAGGCTTGTGTAAAAGATATTACACATGCAGATTAAAGTTATACTTTAGATAATAAGCATCATCTATACCCTAAATAACAATAATATAATATTATATATTATCTAGCCATATAGGTAATATAAAATTACATTTCAACTGACTATATGGATAATATTTAGCTAGTTTCTAAACTAGTCATCGCCAACTGTGTTTTGGAAATAACTCCCAGCTGCTTCATATGTATTGGATAATCACTCCCTAGTTCAAATGGCTGAATTCATAATGGTACAAGTCATCCCAGCACGCTGTACAAATGGGGTTTGGATTAAGATAACAACAACAACAACTTTATTGTTAATGTACAACCTGTGTACAATGAAATTAACCAAGTTTCCTTCTTCAGAACTCCAGCCAGCCAGGAGTGCCCTTTCTCAGAACACTCCATTCCATTCCCCTTTCAATTTGTATGTGGATCCCCACCCCCTTGAGTTCCCAAAGCCAGTTTTTATTTTAGCTGCACCATTCTGCACAAAACACGAGGCAGCTCTATTAGCCATTCCCCTCACACATGCCAGCAGGGTCTTCTGGAGTGTCAAGGATTGATTCCTTGTACTTTGTGACAATTTAGTACAGAGAGCAGGATTTGGATGCTGTAGTCTATCTCTTTCTGTTACCTCCAAGGAGGTGATAGTGCAGGAACTTTGTAAAAGGAAGTAAGGCTAATATGAACATCTTCAGGTATGGTCCCAGTCCTTAAGAGCTTTATGAGTGAACTCCAGTACCTTTAATTGTGCCCAGAAGGCACTCATGCAGCCACTGGAGCATTTTTTGTTTTCCATTCTTAATAGGAAGTGGGGCCTTCCTTCCTTTAATACCACCTCAAAATGATTCTCCAATTTCTGGTGTGAAACCCAGGTTACCAACATTGGCCACCAATTTAAGAAATTGTTAACAGGGAGAAGATTTTTTCTCACCATTATCTGACAGAGGACAAAGTTCAGCTCTTATTTGCTTGTTAGATTTCTGTAAAAACCACTGCTAACATGCACTGAAATAAACATGAAGAAAGAGATAAAACATTTATTCCCATGCAGTGGATCACTGACTAAGGGAGTTGAGTCTGAACTCGTTTTAGAAGGTCAAATATTTTGGGAGTACTGGCTGAGTAAACCAGAGTTAATATCTCTGGAGATTTATTGGGCATGAAAGATATATATACACACACGCACTCCTCCACTCACCTGGCAATTTCCCGCTTATAATTAGTGACCAGGCTGCAAACTATCCTATGGGGAGTTTGTCCATCACTAGATTGTAGAGCTTCTTTTTGTGGGCAACAGATTCTTCTCCCTCACTATCGTTTCGGTCCCCATTAAACAATTATGAAACATCTCCCTAGCCCATCCCCCTTGACAAGTGAGAAAGCCAAAGCTCAGAGCTACAACATTGCTTTACATGGAAGCACTTCTAGGTTCAATCCCGGGCATCTCCGGGTACTTCTGGGAAACAGCCCTGACGGAAACCCTGGAACAGTCAAACACACAGCCTTTGTTTAAAGCATTTTCCAGGACATCTGAAGGCACACCATGCAGCATGTCATGTAGTAATTTGGCTAAAGCTAATCAGTTCTGGATCTGCTTAGTGCCAGTAATGGAAACTACCGGGGTGAACAACCTCATATATCCTCCAACATTTCTGCGATGAAAATAGGGACGTCCTGTTCTATAATAATATTATTAATAATAATTTTCCTATTTATACCCCACCCAACCAACTGATATTCAGAAAAAATCATAATTATTAAACTTAAAAACTGAACCCCATGGGAAAAAGCAGGAAAAAGAACTGTAAAAGAGAACTGTAAGACTCACTACTTGGAGGAATGATCTTCCCTACTCAGTATTACCTGCCAGGGATTCCTAATACAACCAATTTGCCAACTGTATACAGAAGGGCAGCAAAGACTTCTTTATTTCACTGTGCCTTTAATCTGTTTTTAAAGTCCTGCTGTGGCAATGAATTTTTAGAGAGACTCAGTTGTTTTATGTCTCTCTCCTGCTGCTGTTTTAATGACTGTTTTGATAAATTGTTTTTATGCCATTATATTTACTTCTTGTTGTTTTTCCAATCTGGAAGGCACCTTGGGCAAGCTCCTTTCGGGGTCTGAAAGGCAGGACAGAACTTTTCTAAAATGGATCAATAAGTGTGGGAAAGCCTTACCACTCCACAAGACTCTCGACCTTTACCACACACTAGAATTTGTGACAGATGAAACCACTACATTTTCATTAATGGTGAGGACTCAGCAAAACTGTTATTATTATTTTCAATTGCTAAGCAGCCAACAGCCAGCCAGCAAAACGACAACCTGCTTCTGTGGTACTCAGTTTTATTACCTACTCTTTGCTAAAAATAATTATCAATTTACTTATTAGCCATCCACAAACAAAATCACAAACTGATGCGGAAATATGGACATCTGATCTTAATGACTGGAATAATGAGAAACAGAGAGAAACAGAAATTGATAGATTTGCCCACTCCTATATGCCACACAAGGGAAAATGTACATACACCCATTTGTTTCCCAAAATTGGGCACTTACTGGTAGGGTAGGGTGGGGTTGGGGAAAATAATTATGGAGAAAAAGGTTAACTTTTCTCCTCTCCCCAACAGCTGGTTCCCCCTTCACACACAAATTTGAAGAGATGTGAGCTCTAATAATGGATATCTACAATTTGGCCCTCAATTTATTTTTTGCAAGGCATGTTTTGCTCACTTCTGAATTTGCCTCCAAGTGCAATGTGATCTATTTTCCATGGGCCAATCTGGTGTTTATTGAGTATTGAGTGTTTACCTCAGTGCACAAGACGGAATTCAGCAATCTGGCTTCAAACTCCTGTTTGTGACTGAATCTCCCTCAGTCGCCCTGATGAAGGACCTCTATTAAGAGAGGGTCAGGAAGAGTGTGACCCTGTAGCTCTTAGTTGATCTCTCATTGGCTTTTGATACCAGCAGCCATGGTATCCTCCTGAACCGTCTGTGGGAAATGGTTATTGGGGGAACTGTTCTGCAGTCGATTCAGTTGTACCTCCAGGGAGGGGTCCAGAAAATAGCATTGAATGAGTGCTTCTCAGCCCTCAGGCTCTTGAGCTACAGGGTACCACAGGCCACTATATTGCCTCCAATGCTATTTAACATCTACCTGAAATCACTGGGAGGGGTTATTAGGAGTTTTAGAGCAAGGTGTCAACAATAGGCTTCTGATACCTAACTCTATTTATTTGCAACCTCTGACCTAGGAATGGCTGAGAAGGCATTGTCTGGCTGCAGTGGTAGGCTGGATGAGTGCTAATAAACTAAGTCTGAATCCAGCAAGATGGAGGCTGTGTACATGAGTGGTCTGGGAAGTCAGTACATTGCCTGCCCTGGATAGGATTGTACTCTCTCTGAAAGTGGAAGTGCATTGTTTGTTGCTGCTTTTGTGTGTGTGTGTGTGTGGGGTGTGCTCCTGCATCCAGCTCTGTCACTGGAGGTACAGGTATCCTCAGTGACTCTGAGTGCCTTTTACCAACTTCATCTGGCAAGACAGCTACTACCTTTCTCAGACCAGAATAGCTTGTTCACAGTTATACATCCATTGGTAACTTCACAGTTTGATTACTGCAGTGCACTCTATATGGGGCGACCCTTGAGACTGCCAAGGAGGCTGCAGGTGGTGCAGAACATGGCAGGTTGCTTGTGGGGGCAAGCTACTGCTCTCGTATAACACAGGATTTGCACTGGCTCCCAATCTGCTATCAGGCCAAGTTCAAGGTATGGGTATTAAGATCCTATACAGATTGGGACCAGGTTACTTTAAATACCGCCTTCTCCCACATGTATGCAGTAGATCCCTGTAGTCTGTGGAAAGATTGTCCTGCAAGTTCCAAAGATCTCAGAAGTCTACTCCACAGTAACTTGGAGCAGGGCTTTTTCTGTAGCTGCCTCTGTTCCGTCAAATAGCATTCCTGTCAAGCTATTCCTGTGGATTGCTCCCACTATCTGCACTTTCTGGAACTAAATGTAGACATTTTTGTTCTGACAGGCTTTTCCAGTTGCATAAATGGGTCTTTGCCATGAGGGTGTATATTGCATATTGTTTTAGTTTTAAATGGATCAGCTGTTTGTGTGTGTGTGTGTGTTTTAAAATGTTTATTGTACATTGACTTGAGCTTATTGCATAGAAGGTGATTAAAAAATTCCTGGTGATGGTGGTGATGGTGGTAACGATAGCCTGGATAAACTCTGCAATCCTGCACAATGTGTAAATCTAGTCATGGCAAAGAGCAGAGACAGCCATATGTTGCAGAGAGGTTGGCAAAAGAAGGTAGGAAGTCATCTAAGCTAATCAGCTCAACCTGGATTGTCAGAAGATAAGAGAGAAGAAACAATAATAAATCCGGTGAGATAATGAAAGTGTAATTATGCTAGGCCAAGAAAATGTGCTTTCTTACTAGTGGAGCGTAATTAGTTCCATGTACTTACATACATTGCTTGAATTATGTACCAAAATTTAGATATAGTCAGAATGATCCATTAGCTGAATACTGAAAAAGAAATCCCACTTGAAATAGGCTGATGCTGCCTGCAATTATACTGGTGATCAATACTTTCTTGGTGTTGTCGTGCTTCTGCAGCAATTAACTATAAAGGGAGATGAGCCAAAGTGAGCTAAGGCGGCTGAACTTTCAGTTAGTTATTCATCTCAGTTAGTTTATGGGAACAAATTTCCTAGTTCACCATCTTTAGTCTCAGATTACACAATCTGATATGGGTCCTATGTTAGATGCCAACAGTAATATGCCTCTATTCAGCATATTCTTCTGGTAACAAGAATTCTTTTAGGCAACCATCCCAGATACACAGCTCTGCATATTGCGAGCTACGTACCCCTCCATTCAAGTGAATGAGAAAGACCAGCTCTGTCCATCTATTGGTAAGGATGTAAAATGGCAGCAATTTCCATTCCAACCTGCCTTTATCATAATCAAAACTGTTTCCATTCTGCTGCAGTTTGGTTTCTGTAAAATACTAGGTTATTAATCTTGCTGTTCCTATTTACTTTAAGTTATTTAAGTAGCTATACGCGCAACTTGCATTCATTTCAATGTTGTCAGGTGTGCGTGCAGGAGCCAGGCCCTGTGACCAATAGGACTCTGCAGGACTGGGGCCTTCCTAAGTTTGTTCTGAAGAGGCAAGGCGTGGCCACACAGGTGAGGCCAAATGGTAACTCACAGCACCCGGTGGAAAGAGCTGGGAAGGGATATAAGGTCAGCATTTTCCCTTCAGCTCTTTGCCACGGCAACACGTTCCCTGCCTTGCTGTTTTTTGTTCCTTGACTCCTTGATTCCTGACCCTCAGACCCTTGACTTTGTAACTCCTTGCTTCCTGACCCTTGGACCCTTGGCTTCTTGACTCCCAGCTCTCTGACCCTCAGACTCTTGGCTTCCTGACTCCTGGCTTCTGGACTCCCATTCCTGTTCCCACCCCACCATCTTGCCCCCGGTCCCGACGTCCCCAGCTGGGACTTTGATCACCCATGAACCGGACTGTGACAAATGTGAAGAAAATGCCAAAACAATATAAAAAAGTCTTTAACTGCTTATTCTTTGAAGACTTAAGAACAACAATGTGAACAAATAACAATTGTATTCACTTGGCAGATTTTTGGTCTTGACCACATACTGCAGCAATTAACACATATTTTTCTGTTTTCATCGGAATTCTCTGACATCCCCACCTACTTGGAGTCTTGAGGGATTAATGCTAGATACAGGAGTATACAAGCATATAATTTTATGTTTGAGTATGTTGGGTGTATGAGCAAACAAAACATTGAAAAAGTTAACTATGCACAATGAGTTCTGCTCATCGGATGAGTTTTTCTATGAATGGAAGTAACATTTTCATCCAATCCTTAAATAAAATAATGATCCCTTTAGAACAGCCCTACCCATTGTCACCAAATAAAATGATAGATGTAAAGGTGAACAAATTAAGGAAAAAACAAAGTAACTACAATTTATTCAGTTTAAAGTTTATATTTTGCACATTTCATAACATAAAGGAATACGTTTGGAAAACCAAGAAGTCTTTTTGTTCACATAAGATAGTTTATTAGAGAACAAAATAATCAATTTCGCAGATTATGAATGTTCAAAGGGGTCAGCTCATATCCTCTAGATGGTTGAATTAATTGAATTACCACCTGGTATTAAATTTTGAAGACATAGTTAATTTCTATCTGACCTGGACCATTTAAAAAGAAAATTAGAAGGACAATTGCAGAAAGGAAGAAAGTGTTAATTTAGTAATTGATTTTGCTATAAATCTGTAGTTTTCCCTAAAAGGAAGATTCAATAAGTTAACACAGATCATATGTGCTTAAATATAACAAATGTTTTAACTCCAGGCAAACTAGTAATAACTAAGCACAATGGAAGACCAAATACAGCCCTTCAGGCCTCTCTATTTGCCACTCCAGAGCAATACCTCACACCAGCCCTGCTTTGCTCACTACTTGCTGCCCAGAGAAGGGCACAATGTGGACACACATGCAGGGCTGTCTTAACATAGGTGTTAGGGGCTTTCAGGGGCACCAGGCCGAGAGTCCGGGGCCCAAGAGTTGGAGTCCGGGGAAGAGCCTGCCTGTCAGAGCACTGCAGTGGGCTCTTCTGCTGCAGGTGGCTCTGCGCCGCAAGTTCAGGGGCAAGCGAGCCAGCTAGGCACTGAGGTGGCCAGCTGGCTCCACTCTCCTGCACACCTGGGATTGACATAGGGCCATGGAGAGGCCCACCCAGAGCACGCTGCCCACCCAATGGGGTGCCCCGGCCTAGCACCGCCTCCTCGCACTCCTCTGTGCCCTGCTCTGCCCTGCCTGCGTGCCTCAACGGCTGGCCCAGAGCGTGCTGCCCCCCTAAAAAAAGGTTGACAACTCTGGGCAACCTGGGGGGGAAGGGGGAAGTGGTGCCAGACAGATTTTTGCACCCGGGAGCCACATATGCTTAAGGCAACCCTGCACACATGTCTGCTTGGCCCCATCAGTTTGTGCTAATGTCTGGGAATGTATCCAGAAAGGACTCATTCAGGTGTCCTACATGTCAAGAAAGGAAATTACTGCTGATCTGTTGTCAAAAATTGTTGATAGGCAACAGCTTCAGGTTTATGTACTGCAGTTGCAGTTAGGCTGAAATACTGCTGCGGTGGGTTACATGGAATGGGGGAGGATGTTGGGAATTCCATTCCACCCTTGCTGCAGATGTGTGGGATTGTTACATGTCACATGTCTGTTTACATTCCAGCACAGATTGTTGGAGTCTCATGAGTGGAACATCCGCTCTGTATTGCTTTTGTTTTCTCTCTGAGAAGAATGACAAGGAGAGAAGTCATGTTTTCTTTGTCCTGATTTATGTACAATAAAAGTAGCCTAGTAGCCACACCTTGAGCCAGATCTGTTGTGTGTTTACTCTGCTGAGTAACGTGTGCTCATGCATGCCAGCATGAGTCGCAGTTGCACGTCGGAGGATGACTAATGGATCTCCACAGTAGCAAGGCTGAGAAGGGAGACGATCCAACTGGGGCCTGTCCAGCTGGCTTTCCATTCCACCATTCCAACAGCTACTACAAGACTTCTGTGACCACACATCTTTGTAATGGATCTGAGAATGTGGAATTCTTGCAGAGTGGGCAAGAAGAAATAATTGTCTTCTCTGGGACTTTTTTGGTGTGCGGGTGTCTTTATGTTATTCCTCGAATGAGGGACAAGCAAATCTTTTTTGGTATAACATTTTCTGTCTGCTGCTTTTCATTATGAGCCTTCTGAAGGAATGTGTATCAATTTTAGTGTTCTGAACTAGTTCTTATTATGATTATCATTCCCCTCAGAGTCAGCTATGTTGAAGCAATAGATTTTACCAGCCTCTATTATTGCAGTGATACTTTCTGCCACTACCCTTGGCAGTCTCTCAACTGGTCTCAATCTCCGACTCTCTCTCCCCCATTTCAAATCTTTATCTTTCTCAATTTAAAACTCAACTAGAGCGGTTGCATAATGGAAAACTGACATTTGGCAGGCCACAGATTTCCATCCAGGGAATACACATTTTCCCTTATTGGCTTCATTTGCTGCTCTGTGAGCATAAATTATAATATAGACATTTAATTTTGCACATCTTTCTAATATATTTCTAAGTGTCCCATAAGCTCCCAATAGCAGCATGGCTTGCTTTGATATGTCCATCTAGGCTATTGCCAGCATCTCATTTTTTCCTACACAGGTATACATAGACATAAGGGAATGTAGGGAAAGGTCATGTATGAAAGTGTCACGCTCAGTTTTGCCATATGCTGAAGTGTATCGTGACAGGGTAATCAGTTTTCCATTCAACAAAATGCATATACATTTCCCTCTAAGATTGGCTAGATTTCCATAGATGTATGAAAAGACCTGGTGCTGGCTCACTATCCTTGCCAGTGTATTAAAAAATCCCAGCACTCCCATCTTGTTCTATGCTGCTTCCATCTGAGATTGTGCAATACTCAGTGATTTTTCAAAGAAACCTTCAACAATGCTAACGGTAGAGAACACTTCTGTTTGAAGAGACTGAAATAGCAGTCCATTTTTTCTAAAACTGATGGGGTAGTGACGGAAGATTCTGTTGGTAGATTTTTGGAATGGGTGTAGGTCTTACTTGTCACAAAGAGCATCTCATGGGAATGTATTCAGAAGATAATGAATCCATATGCAGTCTACGGTCCCATGGCACCGTGGTGGGTAATACAACAGGAATAGAAGTTGATCTGCTTTCAGTACGGCAATAAGGCATAGATGAGGAACACAGGGAGCTGGCTTCTACCAACTCAGACTATTGGCCCATCGAGCTCAGTACTGTCTCTCCATTGTTTCAGGCAAGGGGCATTCTCAACCCTACTTGAGATGCCGGGGTTTAAAGCTGGGACTGGTCAAGCAGGTGGTATATACATTTTGTTAATAATAATAAGCACAGTTTTGGGGTGAACTGAACTGTGCCAAGGGAACATGCTGGCTATGTATGGAAGCTAGTCTGCCTGGGCATTGTAACAGGAAGCATTATTACACTCACCACTCCCTCCACACTGGTCTTAATAGCTTTCAGTATTATGCCAGCTACCTTTGAAGAAGTTGTGGCCCATTTAATTTCAGCAATTGGGTGTTTTTTGGCCTCTTTTATTTCCTTCCCTCTGTAAATGTGGCCATTGACTTTTATGGTAAACCGTGTTCCATGTTTATTTTTGAGGACCCAGAAACTGGAATCGGGAAGATGTTTGAATGGGCTTTCTTTTTTTTGAAGTGCCTGAAGAACATTTTGCCAAGGTGCTTTTTGCTCCCACTTTTGCATATATGATGTGTCGTGTAAACTGTCTAGTCCAGCAGCAGGTCTGATTTGATAAGTCACAGCCATCATGGGTAGCCTACTCAGAAAAGCTTTCATGTGCAAATCCCAAATGCTCTTGTTCTCCAGGCTCAGGTGAAATGAGGCAACATCTCAGCCTCCTGAAAAAATCCTCTTGCTAAAGGCAAACACAAAACTGTATTTTACAACAGTTACCGGATCGGAGAATACAGATCTCTTTTGTAATTTACTCTATCCAGGTCAGAGGTAAATAAGATTGCCTTTGCATCTGTTTTGTGAGTCACAATCCCGATATGCTTTCTAATGCATGGCCAGCTGTTCATTTAATTTGGGAGCAAAAGCACCCATTTTTCTTTCAGTGTTCATTGAAACCCTGCAATAATGTCATATTTGCATATTAATCTGGTTTCGCTGCAGTAAGGAAAAGCAGCTTATGATTTGTAATTGTGCTACAATGGATTGGAACATCATATGATTCATTTACAGAGCAATCCTATGTATGTTTCCTATGCATGTTTCCATACTTTCAGGTAGCCATTCAGAAGAGTGCAGTCTTAGTGCCAGAGTCAATGTTTCCCCACCACTTGAAAAAAAAACAAAAAACCCCTTATTGGTTAGGTGAGGGGTGGCAGACCTATCGCCTAACCCTCAAAATATTGTTGCTCTCATGAATCTCAGCCAGCATCAACAGTGCTCAGGGATAATGGGTGTCGGGGAACCAGCCCACCAGGTGCGGAGGAAAAATGACGAAGAGTCATGGGTGAAGGTTTAAGCAAGGAGTGAGCTCTCTCCCCCAGCAGCCTTGCATGTTTATTAGCCTTGCGCACATTACATCATGTTGCATATACACGTGTAGCACTCGGGTGGAAAACAGCTAGGGTTTGCATTTCTTAGAATAACTATTCTATACCAGGATATACTCCAGACAGCATGACAGCCGCGTAAGCTTTGCGGTTAAGCAGCTCGACACTGACCCAGGCGGTGGGGGAACAAGTCAGCAGATGCTTCCTCTTGCACAATCTTGCACAAGGGTGCTATTTTTCTATTGCATCCCCACATGCCCTCCTTTTTTATATTATTTAATCAGAGTCATAAATTTCATTCCGAGGCAGAAGCTCGCCAGGGTCGCACACAGCGCGCTGGTAACCAGGTAGGCCGTCCATCCAGGTCCACTGCCGCGTAGCCGCGTCCCCAGGAGATGAGTGGCACAGGACCATGCCATGTTGGATCAGGTAGCTGTCTGTAAGATACAAGAGGTCGAGCCAAAGGCTCTGCTTTTCGAAAATGAATCTCAGCCGGTGTATATTCCTTATTATGGGGACACAAAATATGGTTAAGAGTGAATAAAACAGTATGCACAATTGAAGGAATCTCGGCAGAGGGGGGCATTTCGACCTCCAAGTTGTTTGGACAGCAGAGTCTTGAAGGTCAAGTGCGCCCTCTCCACAATCGCCTGTCCTGTTGAATTAAAAAGGCAAACCATGGATTAATTTCACATTCCATAAATCACAAAAGGATGAAAACTGAGAGGAAATATAGGCTGGGCCATTATCCGTTTTAATGCTTTGTGGCTTACCCATCACAGCAAAACAGCGCAGGGTGTGCTGAATGACGTGACGAGCGGTCTCACCCTTCAATGGGGTGGCCCAGATAAATCCAGATGAGGTATCCACTGTCAAGTGAACTTTTGAAAATGGGGCGAGCAGAGGGGTGTGAGTAACATCCATCTGCCAAACCGCAAGAGGGGACGTACCCCTAGGGTTCACCGCATCAAAGGGAATCATGGTTGGAGCCTTAGAACAGGTAGAACATTGAGAGACAATGTCTTGTGCCTGTGCAATAGGGATTTTAAACATTTTTGCCAAAACTTTAGCAGGCTGGTGAAAGGTAGAATGAGAGAGAATAGGGTCAGAAAACAAGGAAAACACTTCAGATCGCAGTGCAGCGTCTGCCACGGCATTTCCCTGAGCCAAAAACCCTGGGTGATTGGTGTGGGAACGAAGGTGTGCAACATAAAAAGGATGACGGCGTTCTTGAATAAGATACTGCAAGGTAGAAAAAAGAACAAACAAATCAGCATCTAATGCAGGCGTGATATAAGAAACAGGCAGGGAAGACAGAAGGCGATACACATATTGTGTATCAACAAGCAAATTAAAAGGTTTATCAGGAAAGAGTTGAAAGGCAAGGATTACAGCAGCAAGTTCAGCCCGCTGGGCGGACCTCTGTTGCTCAGTAAATTCAGTTTTCCATTTTCCTCCCTCTTCCCATGCCACCACCCCCCGCGTTTTTGACCCATCAGTGAAAAGGGTAAGGGCAGAGGGGATGGGGGTTGGAGAAAGAGCAGTTTTTAAAGTATAGACAGTTTGAGAAAGAAAAGACAGGCGTGGATCAGAGGGGGGATTATGCGTGATGGTTCCCAAAAAATCCACAAGTGCTACTTGAGTAGCCACGGAGGTGGAAATCAGGTGTTGTGTTTCTGTGAGTGAAAAAGGCAAGTAAATTTTTTCAACGTCCAGTCCAGAGAGGGCTTTTGCTCGAGCGCGCCCTTTAATTACCAAATCCATTACAGCCGCTGGAGAGGAATAAATGTTACGCGGTGGAGTATGCGGAAGGTGGATCCATTCCACAATGTTGACACCCGAGGGGGCAGCCGATTTCTGTGAGTAGAGAATGGCTGTAGGCAGCAAAGGTGTGGAAAAAATTGCCAAGGATAACTGCACATTGTGCAGAGTGTCTATGCGATCCACCATTCGGTCTCTTAATAAAGCATTAACCTGTTGTAAGGCTTGTAGCATTTCTTCTGTAACTGGGATGACTTCTCCGGGTAGGTTGTGTCCTTGTAAGGCAGAAAACAATGGTGACAAGGTGCTAGTAGGCAAATTAAGGTAATTCTTTATCCAATTCAGGTGTCCCAAAAGTTGTTGAAGGTCAACCAGCCGTAGGCGGGCAGGAAAAGACAATTGGGGAACAACCGGAATGGCAGCTTGTTGTGTCAATTTATGTCCAAGATATAACATAGGCAAAGTTTGCTGAACCTTATCTGGGGCAATACACAGTCCAAAATCTGTCAGGGCAGATGTAAGGTCTTTTAATACTTCCCCTGATATGTGCTTCGCAGCCACAAGGATATCAATTGGGTGGAGGCTTTGACAGGCTGGCGCTTCTCCCCCGACACCCAAAACCTGCGCAGCTGCCTTTGTGGGCCATTCGGGAGGCCAGTCTTGTTTAGCAATCACAGTAACATCTGCCCCTGTATCCAGAACCCCCTCTACCTCACGTCCACCCAGTGTCATTTTTAATGTAGGGCGCTGAGCTGTGAGAGGCATTGCAGCAGCAATTAAGGGGGTATCTGTAGGAGTTGTGGCATCCGCAGGGAGCAGTATGACTTTAGCCACTGGCGTGCCAGATGAAAGACCTAAGAGGGGGGCTGCTTGTTTAATTGCAGTCCCCAGTGGCGTCGGCGGAGGCTGATAATCTGGTGGTCGTGGTGGAGTAAAAGGTGGTGGTTGAAGCGGTGCAGCCGGATATATGAAAGGCATATTCAGGACTGTTTCTTGTTGTGGTTGCAAGAAAGCCAAGAGGATGTTTTTGGGCGTAAGAGTTGCCATGCAGCCACGGACTTTAGCCCAGGCACTAAGGACGTGAACATTTATGCGGCCATGGCCATGAAAGTGGTCGCCAATCCTATCCCAGTCTGGAATTTCCCATGTCCCGTTGTCAGGGAGCCATGGACAATGTTCATCTATGGCCAGAATCAATGCAATTAGATCACCTTCAGGTACTTGCTGTTTATTTTCCCGAAGGAGGTGCTGCATGTCTTTTAAAAATTGTTTCTGAGGGTTGGAGAGCGCAGAACCCATGATAAAAATAGAAAAATAGCTACTCACCGGGGATCCGAAGATGAGAAGGCGCCTTGAGCCACAGCCGGGCGGGTGAGTAGCAGTGAGGACCGTCTTTGACAGCACGCGTCCTGGAAGCCGTTCAGGCAATCACACGAGGCACCATTTGTCGGGGAACCAGCCCACCAGGTGCGGAGGAAAAATGACGAAGAGTCATGGGTGAAGGTTTAAGCAAGGAGTGAGCTCTCTCCCCCAGCAGCCTTGCATGTTTATTAGCCTTGCGCACATTACATCATGTTGCATATACACGTGTAGCACTCGGGTGGAAAACAGCTAGGGTTTGCATTTCTTAGAATAACTATTCTATACCAGGATATACTCCAGACAGCATGACAGCCGCGTAAGCTTTGCGGTTAAGCAGCTCGACACTGACCCAGGCGGTGGGGGAACAAGTCAGCAGATGCTTCCTCTTGCACAATCTTGCACAAGGGTGCTATTTTTCTATTGCATCCCCACAAATGGGTGTTGTTGTCTGGAGCAGCACAGGTTCCCCACACCTAAGTTAGAACCCTACTTTCAGATATTGCAGCTGGGGAAATCCCAGACTGTTAGCAAATGCCACAGTAATTCAGAACAGCTGATGTCCAGTTCCAGTAGACCATCTTGTAGAGTCCTGAGCAGCAACCATTTAGTGTGACTAAATGGTTGATTTGTGCAAAGGATGCTGTGTTCAGGGTCCTACCTCAGCCTCTTCCAGGAAACTGCTAGCCAGTCCTGTGGTCACAAGCTGTTTTCTACATATCCTCATTGGTGGCGGATTTTGGGTCTTAAGTCTATTGAGATCTTGCAACAACATCCCACTAACACATTGCAAAACGCGGAAAAGAAAGACACGGTTATACATTTTGGAAGTACACACTAGATACACATGAAAAGAATAGAGAATGCTAGAGCAGATTTAAAAAACTCTTTTAGTAGGTGAGCAAAGATTTTACACATCTGTCAATAAAACCTTCTAATCACTGTGTTGGATTTGACACTGTTGGAGAGGAAAAGGAATTTTGAGAGTTGTTGTTTAAAAGAAGAATAAGACTGCACTTGATTTCATGGCTGACCTCCCATTTAAAATTGAAAACAACGGTTTGCTCTACTGCATATTGAGAACTTGAGCACTGAATAGATATAACTTTTCCTTACTATGTATTTCTTTTTTACCATTACCTGTACGTGTTTCGCCTTAGGGGTTTTCTTATATTCCAATATTTGAGAGACAAACATTCAAGCTTATGATTAAAATGGTCCCAGTATTTTACTCTGGAGTCAAGTTTTGATATCTGATTATATTGCCCACTGCTTCCAAAAGTCACTCACAGCATTTGGGTCATAGATATCTGAAAAAATGGATAGGTCCAGGGGTCTGCTTTCAGATATCTGTCACTAATGCTGTATTGAAATCTGCTCTCCTTGACAAAGACACAGCTGGAAAACTCACTAAAATCCAATGACATAAACAAATATGATATCAAATTCTCTTTGTCCCCTAAGCGTGTCAAAATAAATCAGACAATCAGATAGACAACTGCACAATATAGTATGTTCAAAGGTTTCAACTCAGGTTGTCCACACAACACGAATGCTCCTCTAGGATAATCCCCCAGACTTCCCTTATGTAACCAATCCATGCCTTAGTTTATTGTAGGTTTTGATTCTTTATATTTTATGTATACACTTGAATTATTTGGAGCAACATCCAACTACCGTAAGTCATGCCCAGAGATGGGGCTCATCAACCTGGGATGGTAGTCCATCTAGAAGAAGGAAAACTCTGATCTTAAATCTATGCTGCCTTGAGGGACATCTTCAGGAGAAGAAAGTCTAAGGAGTAAACCTTACACAAATCTGGAGTGGAGTCCCCAAAACAGTTGGATGGCACCTTGCAAGACTCCTTCTGGCTACTCTTGCAGCCAAGCTGATGCCAAACATAAATGCTCTCCTTTCCTTTGGACCACATCAGTGAGGCCAACAGAGGGGTCTTGTTGTCTGAGCAGTCCAAGACCTCCATAGCCACTGCCCAGGATTGTGTCTCATGGAGGTCACTTTAGTTTGACCGGAGGCACACTCCATTGTCTCTCGAGACAGACAGATGCCAACAACATACCCAGACTAGACCCAATGGCAGACATTGGATGCTGCTCACTATTTTATCATCCATACTTGTGGTATGATGCATTTGTGTACTGAAAATATTCAGTGTATTAAAAATATATATATTTAAAAATCCAATGAAATGTTAGTGTTGATCAGTCCACATAAATGTACATGGAAGTCTTTGCTTTTGACAGAAAAACCTTTAAAAGCACCAATATTCAAGTGATTGCCGCATTAATTGTAATTTACTATTCTAATGTCAAAATACCTTATTGAATTTGTAATGGCTTTCATACTGTGGAGTGTTCACAATGATAATCTTCAGAGTACGGTAGAAGGACACAGTCTCGTAGTACACATTGTTTTCTATATTCACTGAAATTACATCATAGTTCCACAGTTTGCTGAGACTATGCAGTATACCTATTCAGCTGTGCTAGCAAGCATGTCCAATAAGTGTACTCAAGTGAAGAAAAGAGTATAATCACAATATAGTGGGCCTATTGAATGCATCATGTCTTCTTATAAACATATCTTATTATTTATTGCATAGTGTAGTGAAGTGTAATAGAATGTGTATATATAAAAAAAGCTGTAGCTATTGAGTGCCTCTCAGATTTTCTTGGTATGGTGGCAATTTTGATAGGTAGATATTTATTCTCAAAGATTTTACTAGTGCAGTTTTGAGCAAGGCACACTACAGAGCTTTTAAAGCTGTAATCCAAGACCCCTTTAGGAGTAAGTGCCTTGAAATTCAATAGGGAAGGAGCACAACTCGCGGACTGAGCCTCTGCTGTGCATGCAGAAGGGCACAGGTTTATTCCCCATCATATTCTGGTAGGGTTGAGAATTTCCCATTTCTGAAACCCTGGGAAGCCTCTGCCAGGGTGTTTATGCAATACAATGGCTTGACCCAATAGAAGTCAACAATCCTCCCTTTTAATGCACTTTTCCTGTTTCTGTCTTATTTTCTAGGCAGAAATAGAAGAGGTAAAGCCTTTTCTCATATGAAAATACAATTATGGGAAAATTTGCAGCACAATTGTACCCTCTGTTGTATTATGCCATACCCCCCATGACAGCCATATAGTGGCTAGAGCCCCAAGCACTCTCACAAAAGTCAAAATGTGTCCCTGGTCCAAAAAGATTGGCAAGCTCTGCAGTAAACCAACCTCATAAGACAGTGGAATAATACAATAGGCAAAACATAATGGCGGCGGGGTGGGTGGGGGTGGTGTTCACAGTGACCTAAAGGGTTTGAAAAGTTTGAGAACAGAAAAATAGCAATAACCTTGGTACCAAGGTGACACTGTAGAAGCCTCCCCAGGGAGCACATTTAAGAGCCATGGTGCCACTACAAAAAATACTTTCTCTTCCAACCTTATCTCAGATTGCAGGGAACCTGGAGGAGAACCTCAGCTGATAGTCTCAAGGGATGGGTTCTGTGGAATGGGTGGAAATAGTCCAAAAAAATCTGCATCCAAAAGCCACATATGGCTTTAAGGTAATGACTGGCATTTTTTTACTGATCTGAAAAAGCCCAGAAGCCTTCTTCGGCAGTTATAAATTCCTTTCTTAAAACTTAGCTTCAGATTCCAGTAAGTGTATATACTGATTTTTATTTTATTTTTAGTTGGCCTGCATTTTAGTTAGGCGTCTTGTGCTTCAACAGAAATTTACTGGGGTAGCTTTGTGAGTTAACCCGGCTTCCAAATGAAGTGAAATGCTGGGAAGCTCCATCTATGTTGAAAACATGAGTGCAGTTCCTGATCACATACCTATTGGTGGGTATTTGGTGAATTGCTATTTGATATAGTTTTGTTCTGTTGTATCTCATTGCATTTTATTGCCTTTTTCGTTCTTCTTAATAATCTGTTCCTCAAATTGGGGGTCTTTGGGCCAAAAAGCTATATATAAATAAAACATATCACAGCATAAAATTTTATTCTTAAAATAGAAATTTTCGCACATTGTATTTCTGGTAGAGAGTACCCTGATTGTCTCCAGAAAAACTTCATCACGTCTCTGCATATTTCATGCAGCCCGTGGTTAATCTGGAGCAAAGTGGGTGACTCAAGCACATAGCCTCACTGAATATTTATGGTTATAAAGCTTCAGTGAAGAGATATTACTGACTTTCCCAAGTCACAGGCACTATCTATGCACGCTCCAAGGGAGAAGCCATGAGAATGCAAAAATGACTCATACAAAGAGAGAATTTCCTGTGTGTCCCCAGTGCAGTACAACTCACGGCTCTCCCTTGCAGCACCGCTTTGTCTGTGCATAGTATCCAGTAGTGTGGAAACTGCTGCTTCTGTGCAACATGCAAAGCAAAACTGTCATTGAGTGGGTAGATATTGCTTAACAAATAAAAAGTATGAGTGGTCACTGAAGCATAACTTATGAGTCATCAAATTAAAAAGACATTCCAATTAGCTGAACCTATATTTATTCTACACTTGACTAGTGCAGGAAACTTGAGACACCCCAAATGCAAGATAGATAGTGCAAGAGAGCAAAGGCGGTTACTGTGTTGTGTTTGCGTCTAATTTTAGTAATGTGAAGTCCATTACTCATTTGTCATGTGGGCTGTTGCTAGCACATATTTACCAAGCACAGAATTTTCTGTCTCCGGCCAAAGGGAAAGGAACAGTGCCCATATCTAGAGAATTGATAATGAGCACTCACACTTTACCTTGTGGGTGCCCTTTGTGGGATCATGCGTGGTGCTACAGTTCCCGGGGGCTTACTAGCAAACAGGGGCTGGCTTGCCTCTCAGTGTTGATTTTTGGAGGTTCACGCCCAGCCTCAGTAATCAAGTTTCTAGCTGGGAGGTGGGACCAGCCCCATTTATAAATAGGGGGTGGAAGCGAGAATAGCCAGGCGGTCGGCTCTGGAGATTCACCCTCCCTCCCTTCCCTTTGTTTAATGTTTCTTATTTGCAGGTTAACTTTTTTCTTCCTGTTTAGCGGGCACTGCTACGATCTTTGACTGGTTGCTGTTGAAGGACCGGGAAGAAATTTTCCTGCATTGGCAGGTTTTGTCTTCCCTGTAGCAATTCGTCACAACTTTGGCGGTTATGGCCTTGGGTGGAATCCTTTAGTCTTTTCTTCACTATGGGGGGGGGGCATGAAGTGGTGACTCACCCCCTGCAGCAGTGATTCCAGGGTCCCCCTCTTAAAGGGGTTATATATATGGGTGTCAACGGTCATACACTGAAAGGTCGTCAATGAACTACCCTGCGTGCAGGGATATGGGCTTGGCAGCCTGCTACACTTACGTCTTGCACAGCACTCCCATATCCCATTTACCCTGATGAGCCCCAATTTCCCCCAGCTGGGGGGCTGGGAGGGATACACGCCCAAGGCCTAAGCCAAGGTCTTCCTACATTCAGAAGTTTAATAAAGTTGTAGCCTAATTTTAATTCCATATAACATTGTCAGGGTCTTTATTCCTTCCTTATGATCCCTGGGGTCTGGGGCTGTCGCCGCCTGGTCACGCAATGATTTGATCAAATGTGTGTTGAGAAGGTTTTTGAAGCTTATTCTCAAAGCTGAGTTGGATAAAAGTGCACTTCACTGGGGGTCAGGTTGAATACATACCTCCTTTACTGTGAATCCTCTTTGCAGTAAATATTCAACAAGCAAGCAGGGTATTTGTTGAGCATAGGCAGAGAAGATTTCCCCAATGCAACATGAGAGAAACTTGCAGGTGCAAACAAAGTTACCCCAATTTGCTGTTGTGTTGCATGTTCAAGGGTTGTACTGTGTACAGGTTTGCTCCATTGTGCATCTTGGTTTAGGAGGCATGCGCACAGGCACATTCCTTTGCCCAATGAAAACATCTTATTTAATACCTTAGTTAAGCACTTATATTATTCTCTTCCCACTGTAGACCATTCACAAAATATAGCACTGGATTTTTCAAACAAAATGGCATATGCAGAGAACCAATAGTTGTATATGGAGAAGAATAGCCAGAACATTGTTGTTCCAATTCTATATCTTAAATAAACCCTAGTCCATCGCCTTGTGCCCATTTGCTACAAAATCTCTGCTTGTTGCAAAGGATTCCTAGAAATATCATTACACACACATTCATTTTCTCACAGGGCACTAGCCAAGCCAATGGCACCTCCCAGTCACCCCAGTTGAACAAGAATTGCATCCTAAATCATACCCAACTCACTCCATCGAAATCAGTAGTAGCGGTATATATAGGTTGCCATTGTTAACACAACAGGAAAGGTTACAATATAGAGAATGTAAAAACATAAAGCACAATCTCCCTTCATCTGTAAAATACAACCTTGCTAAAATTCAAACAGATTTCAGCTCAAAAAGACATAATACTGAGGTCAATGAAAACATGCTAAGGCACAGCCTACCATAACAGGATGTTTCAAAGGTCTTGATAATTAGGTTTTTAATTGGTGACAGAAGCTCAGCAATGAAGGTGCCACCTCTACAAGGGGCAGAGGCTGCCATAGCAGAGACAGGAGAGGCAGTCTTAGACACCCCTGAGAGTCTTTGAAGATGAGCTGGGTGACTCGTGGATTGCAAAAGCCTTGTCTGGCAAGGAGAGACCTCTTTCTTGGTCATGCAGAGCTCTTGTAAGCAAGGAAATCCAGCAGTTCTTCTCTGGCTCAGATTTTAATCTGAACCAGAGAAAATTTCCAGTAAAAAAATCACCTCTCTTTTCAAAGCTGAGTTTTAATGAGCCCCCAAAGCTCCCCATCCAGCCTGGCTTAGAAGAACTCTGCAACCCTTATTTGAAATATTAAAACTGTAGGTTGTTTAAATTTATGCAAATTCTGGAGAGATTACATGCAAATACCTTAAATTATTAGTCATTACTAAAAATCACATAGCAGATATTTGAAATAAAATTGATTTTCAAAATTTTCCATCTCAGTAGTGATTCACTTACTGGCATTGGCTTGAGTTTAACACAGGTTACAATTACATTTGAAATAACATGTAATTTGATTGAATTATATGATACCAGCATAGGGCTGACTCTGCTTCTGAAATTATAGTGGAAGGGAAATTGTCAGCAGAAATGGCCTTAGTAAATACACCCCAGTGAGTTGTGCTCACATAGGAGGTATGAGTGACATGCCAAGCTGACAGGTACATTTGCAGTTTCCCAAGATAAGGCCTCTGAGTCTTCTATTTACGCTAATAGGCATGCCAAATGGTTTGAGAAGTTTGTTGATATGCAACTCTTGAAATGGTGTGTGTGTGTGTGTGTTGTGGTGTCCTACATTGTGGGGATCTCCAACCTTCTGAAAAATAAGAACGATCTTCGCTGATCAGATCAAGGCCTATCTGTTTCAGTAGTCTTTCTCCACCACTTGCCTTCTAGATCGCTTTTGAGAAGCTCACATAGTTCTAGAAAAAGTAGAAATAACTGTGTAGATCCATAAGAAAATTTCAACTTCCATATTAGGGCAATACTTTCATTAGGCTAACCAAAACCCCAAAAGACAATGTGCAAGCTTTCAAATTATCCAGATCCTCAAGCCCAAACTACCTCTGTGATGTGGCTCAGATCATGATGAGCATAGTACTAGCTCTTCCTGTGGATGCAGCTACTCACTTCTCTTCCCGTTTCCACTCTGTTGGGTACCATATCCTCCATTATGGCATATAATGCTGCCACAGCATCCTGCTTCCGAGCCCATTCCAAAGTTTAGGCCCTGTTGTGCCCAAGACAACAACCTCGTGAAATCCTGATGCTGAGGGTCCTGCTGGAACAGCATCTGAGGATGTGGTGAAGGTTCTGAAGCAATGCCTTCATGCGCTAAGGCTTCTTCTGTTGCCAGGTTTGTCTTAGGAAACCTTGCACTCTTGACGGATGTCATGCAGAGAATAATGGGGACTGGAATTTAGAATGCCCAGTCACTCTGCAAAGTCCTGCCAGTGGTGGTGGTAGTTAGCACTATACCCTAAGTTTTGTTGAAGTCAGTGAGGCTTACGCCTGGGTAAGAATATAAGAAAGTATCATTTCCCATTCTGCCCTGTATTTGTCACATGCAGCGCTGCTTCCATTGTACTGCAGTTCATCTTTCATCAAAAATGATGTTATTTGTCCTGCTGTCTGCTGTTACAAAGCTGTGTCACTCACGTAATTTATGTGATTAACTGTGTAAATTGCACTGTCATTGCACACCCTATTGCAAAGCAAACAATGCAAACGGGGGAAAACACAATCAATTACATATCATTTGCAGTCTGAAATCAGCAACAGAGAATATGGATCATATATGCTGGATTTATTGACATTCTGGAAATGGGATGAATAAGGGAACACCAGAAATTTCTGCTCCCATTTCTGCTGTCAGAATTATCTGACATCCCTACTTCTCTGCAGAAATGTATAGGATTGCACTGTTACTACTTTTATATCGCAGTAACACAATCTCTGCATAAACATTCCAGCTGAACATTTCCTTGATTTCCTTTATTCCTCTACAGTTAAATGTTTGGATCACATCGTCATTGTCCCCTTCCTCCTATTCTATTATTCTGCTGTGTTGTGTGTTTAACCATCAGCACAAAAATGTATGCTTCAGGCTGGCAGCTCTCGTATTACCAAACACACAGCAATTGATCCTAGGAAAAATTATCATCTTAGCAATCAAAGGCTGTATCTTTTTTTAAAAAAGAAAGATGAACAGTACTCTGTTCCATATAAATGATAGCCTGCTCCAAGATAAAGCAGTAAGGGAGAGAATTGGCTAAACATAAGTTATTGTATTTAATGTGTAGCATGGGTTTTTAAATTAGGGGTTTATTATAATTAATGTTTTGGGCCATTTCACAATCGTTCCTTGGGGTAAAATAATGAACTTGACAGCTTTCAAAGAAAGCTTCTATGAGAGAGTTCCTCTTTGATTAAATATAAACACAAGAATTCCTTAATATGGAAATGAGGCTATGGAAAAGATTGCATAAACAGATTTGGATTGGGTTCTGTCTTTAGAATTCAGGAATGTTTATAAATAATACTACATGAATGATAAGTGTTTTTATTTCATCAGAGAGTGACTTGCTTAATTTACTTGATATAAAAACAGATTCATTTGTCATTTTACCCTCAGGAAGGGTTGTACAATGGACTGAAGTTCTTGTTGCAAACTACAATACCATTTGCACAATAAACCGTGATTCAAAAATTATAACAACAAAAGCTTAATTATCTTGTTTTAGTTTCAGTTTTTCAGGTTAAGCATATCAAAGGAAGGCCAAGTTTGGTTAAATCAGAATATCCTGCTATGCAGAATTATTATACTGCCTGCCCTGTTGTGAAAAGCTAATAGGCAATCAGTTGGCCATGGACCATTCAGTTTTCAGAAAAGCCAAGAATCAAATATTTAGGGTTATTACAATTCCTGTATGCTTCATGCTTTTGGAATGCATTCATTTCATTAGTATTTCATTGCTGGAAGAGAACATTAATGAATGCAAAATTTCTTGATGAAAGGCTCCTTTTCATTCCAAGCGCAAATTGCTTCCAATGAAAATTATGAATGGGTTGTCCAATTTGCTGGCCAAAGACAAAGGGCCTAATTGTACTCTATGACACTGCGTTCATGGTGGGAATGCAAAGTAGAGAAATAGACCCACCGAGACCCCGTGCTTTTCAGCGCCATTGTTCTGCATTTCCTCCTGACCTTGACCTAATTCTCACTGAGTAAACTTGTCTGTGGCTTGCACCACTTCAGACAGCAATTGGGAGCTCACTTGATTGAATCCCCCCCCCCCCCATATTTATTCTTAATAACACTTCTCTCTGACATTGGTTTCTCCATGTTCTTTGTGGAAGGGTTATATATTTGATGGAGAAATATATATCTGGTATGTATTTGATGGAGAAATATTAACTGATGTGAGCCCACATTTGCAGTCTTAAATAGTACAGGCATTGGTTTACCATAGTAGTGCTGAAATTAGACCCTCCAGGCTCCCATTTAGCCCAATCCAGGCCATTTGCCCTGTTCATGTCCTAACATCAGGTGTGGGACAGCTACATGCACAACCCAAATTGAAAAGAACCAGGAGCACAGTCTAAGAATTGGGCGTACAGTTGAATTCAAGGCGTGGCTGCAAAGGAGCGATCTTTTGGGGGGCAGCCTGAACAAGGGAATAATCCACTTGAAGGCACAGTTTAAGCAGAACAAGCTGTGCCTGCAAAGCAAGAATCAGGATTGCACTTTAATTCACTCCAAAGAAGAAATGGGCTGACAGTGCACTTTTAAGTTGATTCACCCACCTGTCAAAGTAGTCCACAGGTGGAGTCTGGGAGTACAAGACCTTCAATGAGAACACACTGTATGCATTCCTGCTTTACTATCTATAGGCTTGGGGGTGTTGATAATGTTCTGCATTATCAATGTAATGAATAAAATCACACCAAACTGAAATTGCCCTTACATATAGTAATCATTTCTAAATTTGCATCTATCCATATAAATTTGAATATCCAAGCTTTATGCAAATAAATGCCCCCCTTCTTGGTTATTTGTTTCCTTCCTTCCTTCCTTCCTTCCTTCCTTCCTTCCTTCCTTTCTTTCTCATGGTGTGCAAGTGGTTATCCTGTATGGTTGAAAAGCTACAGGAAGGTGTACTATTTTTCAGATGTAAAAAGTTATGGCTTTGGTCTAGATTTCTCCTGCTATTCTCAAAGGTTCACATTACATCCCACCCCACCCCCACTCTCTCAAATGAATCCTAGAGGCCTGCAGTATGCCTGCTGCACACATTAAAATTCTCAATCTGTCTTTTTTGTTTTTCTTGCAAGTCGCTTTCTTTTGACAACGTCTCGAGTGACCAAAGAAACAGACTAGCTTGTATGCATTTCACCAGTGTAGAAGCAAAGTTGCAGAGAGGTGAACCAAATACTGTCCAGTTTTGCTAAATGCATTTTTAAAAAATATAAACACCACATGAATAGTTTTATCTGTTGTGAAGCAATTCCCTATTTCCCTGAGCAGTGAGGAGTCCAGGTGCAGCACAGAATGGTTTAGTTTCCTTTGGATGAGAGAACACCTGAGACATACAGTGTCTTTGTAATACCTGCCTTATTTACAAAAAACGAACACACACACACACACACACACACACACACACAAAAGTTGGGTATGGTAGAAGGAAGCAGACTTCTCAAAACAAGTAGCAAAACTTAAGATCCTGAAACAGAAGCCCTAAAGCAACAATGTGTAGCTCCACAAAAACCACCGCCCCTCCCTGCATGCACACATCCATTTCAACTCCAGCTCAGGAATGCCCATCTCTCTGCCTTATCCAGGCTAAACATAGCCTACTCCCTCATAAGCCTTGTTTTTCAGATCCTTTATCATCATTTTTGCCCTCTTCTGCACACATTCCAGTTAGTCAGTAACCTTAAATTATGGCACCCAGAACTGAACACAGTACTCCAAGTGTGGTCTGATGAAGGTAGAATGCACTAGTACTATTACTTCCCTTGATCTGTTGATGTAGCCTAGAAAAGGATTCACTTTTTTGTTGCTGCATGACACTGTGGGCTCATGTTAAGCCATACCCTCCAACATTTCTCCAATGAAAATAGGGACGTCCTATTTAATAATAATAGTACTCACAATTTTATTACTTATACACCACCCATTAAACACTAAAATAATAATAATATCCGTATACAGGGCTGCCTTCAGATGTCTTCTAAAGGCTGTATAGTTACTTATCTCCTTGGCTCAGTGTCACATAATTCTATACCCGCCAACATTTCTCCGATGAAAATATGGACATCCTACCATACTCTCCAATATTTATCCAATAAAAATAGGGACATCCTAAGGAAAAGCGGGACATTCCAGGATCAGATCAGAAACTGGGATGGATTATGTAAAACTGAGACTGTCCCTGGAAAATAGGGACACATGGAGGGTCTGGTTAAGCTTATGGTCTACTAAGACCCCTAGATCCTTTTCACATGTACTACTGGCAAGCCAGGTGTCCCCCACCTTCTATTTGTGTAGCTGGTTCTTCCTGCCAAAGTGCAGAGCCTTCCATTTTCCCCTATGGAACTCAATTTTTGAAATAAAATTGGCCCAGTTCTCCAATTTGTTGAGGTCATCTTGAATCCCGATTCTATTTTCTGTGGCATTAGTTACCCTTCCCAGTTTGGCATCATCTGCCAATTTGGTGGTCATCTCCTCAATTCCTTCATCCAGTTCATTTATAAAGACGTTGAACAACAAAAGGCCCAGGGCAGAACCCTGTGGCAATATGTATTTCTGCAAGCATTCCTCTGCATGACAATCATTCTGCAAGTGAAGCTTCGCTGCAGCATATCCCTTGTTGTAAAAGTTTCATAGTTTTAATTTCTGCCTGTTTCACAAGCAACAACCCTTGTTTGGGGGAACAAGTCCAAACCGACCACCCACCCCACCCCGCACACCACATAGGAAAAGCTGACATACACCCTAGTATTTGTCCAGTTGATGTATTAGCTTCTTTGATGATTTGTTGATAGCCAACACAAATGTAAGTACTTAAAAGGCTGCACTGTGTTTCTCCACAGGATAAGCCCAAAACCTAATTAAATGTTGGCTTTGGGCTATGAAAAGGTTACAAAGGTGGCTAATAGCACAGCAATTACCACAGCGGGGTGAGGGTTGCAACCAAAATGTTCTCCCTTTTCTGCAGCCATGCTGGAGCTGCACTGTTCAGTCAGATTTCTGAAGAGATTGATGAGAGAGGGGAAAAATAGATAAGTGCTAATGGTTTCTCTCTGTGAATAGGTGTCCAGTGGTTATATCAGGCAGGAGGTTACCTTCTGAACAATCTTCCTGAATAGAGGGCAAGCCACAGTTGCCTAGCTTCTATGCAGGCATGTTCATTGATCATCCTGTAAAGGAAAGCAGGCCTTTCCCAAAATGCATTGAATTAGCCCATTCTCCTAGACATTATAATGGGGTCAGCTCTGTGGGCTGTGAGGCGCTGTGGGAAACATTATCACACTTGGCTTCTTTAGGGAAAAGAGGAACTAAGAGTTTGGAGTCTGAAGAGAGTTCCCAGTTTGTGTAACACACACACACACACACACACACACACACAGGGAGGGAGAGAGAGAGAGAGAGAGAGAGAGAGAGAGAGAGAGAGAGAGAGAAAGAGAAAGAGAAGAAAGAGAGAATGATTCCTTTTACATATAGTAAACTGTATATAATTTAGAGTGATGACTCCTGATATATCTAGAGTGCAGAAAAATACAGTATCTGAAATTATTTAAGTATTCTTTTTGAACATGATACTATGACAATCCTTCTTTCCTGCAACAACTTAGGCCACATTCTCACCCAGGGGTGACAATTTGAATAAAATATTGGGGGCCCCAGCATAATTGATCACAAGATGCGACGCGCAACCCCCCTTTGAATGGCAGTGTCCTTCAGCTGGGGGGTGGGGATCTACTCCCTCAAATATTTTATTGGCAGGGGCTGAAAGGGACCTCAGCCCATAGGAGTTGGCCCTTATGCTTACTTAAATCCCCTTTATACCACTTTAACAGCCCAGGCCTCCACAAAAGAATCCTTCAAATTGTAGTTTGTTAAGCATGCCAAGAGTTGTTAGGAGATTCCTATTCCCCTCACACAGAGCCACAATTTCCAGTGTTTTCTGGCAAGAGGGATTGTTAAACCACTCTTTGTGGGAAGCCATGACTGTTAACTTGGTATGATAGTGCTTTCAATGTATGGTGCAGTTGTGGCCTAAGAGATGTTTGCCTCACAGTCTCAACATTGTTAACTTGAATAAGGTGCTACTGCAGTGGTCTGTTGGCTTGCTCTGTGGTGCTGCTCTTCTCTCTCTGATTTGGGTAGGAAACATAGCTTATTTAAATGGAATAAACAGGAAGATCTCATGCATTTCTCTGCACTACACTGTCAATTGGCTGGGCTACATGGGCTGTTAAGCAGGATAAAGGGATTAAGCCCCTTGGCAAAATGTCAGCAGTACATCACTGCTTTGGGGGTGGGGGAAATCCCTTCAACTTAGAGTACATGATAAGGGACTTGGGGAAAAGGAGGCCTTTAATAAAATGTCGGAATAGTTGTTCTGCTCTGTGCAGCTAGTGCTCCTTTGACAAACGGACTCTCAGAAAGTTCACATAATGGCTTGCTATTTATCAAATGTCTTGGACTTACAGCATGTGGTAGAAAGGAAAGTTTGTTTTCGATTAGGAGACCTGGTTCAAAACGTCCCATGGAAAAGTAGGTGGTTGTTCTGATGTATAAAGGGATTTCTCAAACATTGAGAAGCAAAAAGTCTCAATAAAAACCATGCAGACCAGAAGGCAGGGGAAGTAGGTCCTTCCTCACAAGTCCCATCATCTTCAATAGTCAATGTAAAAATGCCTTGATTGGGGTGGGAAAAAATGGGGTGAAATCTACCACACACAAGGAGAGTAAAAATTCTATGTTGCATTTATTTTGGATCTGTGGGTTGCTTCGGCCATAATGTTTTTCCGGCGTAACCATGAATCTACACTAACAAACTGTGAAGAATAACCATGTTCCTGTTTTGCTATGTGTACATGGAGTACACCTGTGTCAGAAGCTCTGGACAGCCATTGCCAATAGACAGAGGGAGCTCTTCGTGGAAGGAATTCAACATTGTGCTATATCCAATGTTCTGCCTTGTCATGAATTGCAGCATGCCAGAAGTAATGAACCCCTTCCTCCTCCTCCTGACTGTTCTAGGGGTTATCCACACACAAAGAGAGCCAACCCAAGGAGTACATGAAAGGAGGAAAATGTATGTCGATGGGACAAATTAGGAGAATCATGCCCCATGTTCCTGTGTCTGCCTATGCTGTTCCCAGAAGATATCAAGCAGTCCAGAGACACCATCAACTCTGAACTTTCCTATTCTCTTGGCAAGAGAAACTCTCATGTACAGGGTCTAAATCTGCCACCAGAAGCTCCATGTTGACATTTCATGGTGGTGATTCACCACACACATGGATACAGCATGGTGAGTTCTTCATGCCCCCACATGGGGATCATGCCAGCTTCATCCGAAACATTGCACTTGGAGGTGTATCTCATTGATTTCACTGGTGGTGGTTCTAGAAAATCTGCCATGTACAATGAAATGCCAGTAAAGCATAACTTTCACAAAATGTGCTTCAATTATAGAGGCAAATATTCAAAGCAAAAATGAGCTGCATAAAGCAAACTAAAATTAGAAGCAGGCTGCCTTTGTTTGCTTGTTTATTTATTTTGCCTAGAGTAACATATAGTAGTTAATGGATGGTGACAGATGAATCTTCATTTCTACTGGTAATTCTGCCAATAAACCAAATTAGTATTTTTATCAATATCATGCAGAGCCAAGTTATGCTTTTGTGTGGAGGAAAAAAATCACTCTCAGGACCAGGAGACTCATAGAATTTTAGCCATATAGTTAATAAACAGAACTGAAGCATCACTAAAATAGGATTTTAGGAAAATATTTTAAGAGTTGGAGGAGTTACTTGTTACAGGGATAAAGGAAGGAAAAGCCAATTTTCCTCCACTTTTCATATTTTCTCCTGTTATTGTTGTTCTCCCTCTGAAGCATTACTGGAGTTATATTCAAATGCCATAATTATGCTATGCTAGTATTCCTTAAATTATGGGCCACATGATTGTTTGAGGTGTGCCAACAACATACACTGACCAGTGTTCTCATTACCACTTGGTAGCTGGCAATCTTATTTCATGCTGAGGGTGGGATCCTGGTTGTCTGAGTTTCTTCTGCTGGGGAGGGGGCACAGCAGTTAAAGTGTTGCTTCTACTAAACCAAAGGCACAAATTCCTTGTGCTTATAGACATAGGGATTTCTAACATTGTCCTCAGAAGACAGTTATCTATGCTAGGGTTACAATAAATTCCCAAGGCCCCTTGTTTGATCTTTTTAAAAAAATAATAAATCTCACAGTGTCTGCCAAGGCTGCATCTTGATTCCATTTCTTTTATATTTTTATCTGAATAGCCAAGCCAACATGCTGAAAGGCATTCATTATCTCCCTCCACTGTTAATGCTTTGAACAGGGCCACACCTCTTTTTGTGAATGCTGATGATTCTGTTTTGCTATCACCAGCCCTTTGGGCTTTGAAAATTTAGCACCCATGGTACTCAATGGGCCTTAGTCTCAGTTATTATACAACTGCTTATCTTGGCTCTAAAGACCAACATGGCTGGAGCAGCAGAATCATAGCTAGGGTAGAGTCTGGGATAGGGCAAGTTTTCTCTGCTTTGTTGCCTGCCATTTGGAATCTCATGAAGTCTACAGTCCTGAGCACACTTGGGAGTGGGTACCGTTGAACTCAATGGGAGTTTACCAACTAGCAAAAGAAATGGTTTAAAAATGGATGGGGTTGGATTGGAAAGCAGTAGACATCATATAGTAGGCATTCATATTTGAGCTATGTCGGCAGTTCTGTGCATTCACCAAAATGCTTTAAGGATATCGTGTAAAGGGAACCCTGTTCCCATTTGAACCTCAGCACCTCCATGTGTCCCCACTATTGTGCTGCACCAGTAATATAACAACAACAATAACAATTTATTTATACCACGCCCATCTGGCTGGGTTTCCCCAGCCACTCTGGGAAGCTTCCAACAAAAGATTAAAATACATTAAAACACCAGTCATTAAGAACTTCCCTAAACAGTGACTCTTGCAGGGCCCATTTGCTGCATCAGCCTATTCTGCCTGTTGCCGGTGTGCAGTATGGATGCTTCTGAAAATATCCTCGGCCAAATTTCTTCCCACATTTTATAGTTCCTTTATTATCATTGTTGTTATTGCTGTTGTTATTTCATTCCCTGGGCAACTTGCAACAATATATTTAAAAGGTTACATGCAATAATAGTTAGAAGCCAACAATAAAAGGTAGCAAAACGCTTCCTTGCATAGAGGAAGCATTGAATAATTTGGAGCCCAGATTTAATATGTGGTTAAAAAGCCTGGGTGAATAGAAAAGTTTTTACCTGACATTGAAAAGACCATAAATAAGGTGCCTGGTGAGCTTCTCTGGGCAGGCTGTTCTACAGCTGAGGTGCCACTACTGAAAGGTCTTCTCCTTGGTAGGTAGCAACCTGCATCACTTAATTTGGTGAGGGCATTTGGTTTGTAAGTGTATGCAAGAGGAGGCAATATTTCAGTAACTTGGTCATTTACCATTAGGCTTTATTGGGTTAAACATCTGCACTTCAAATAGGGGCCCAGAAATGGTCTGGCAACCAACATAGTTGGTAAAGCACTGTCATAATGTGACCAAAATGCTAGAAATTACTTGGTCTCGTTTGCAAAGTGGATTTAACACATTTGGAACCTTCCAGTGATTTCTTAAAATCCAAATTCTGCGCTGTGCATGCCAAAGATTTCAGTTCCTTTAGACTCTGCAGATAGACACAGTTGTGTTGATAAAGTGTGTTCTCCCTTATAGAGAGCACAGGTTGCGGTGGGGCCCCCAGGCCACCCCTCTGTTGCCAGGCAGGGTTACTGAGGAAGCCTATGGCAACAATTGGATGGCTGGGTTGCTGGGGTAAAAGTTATGTTGCAATTTTGGTGGGAGGGATCGATTGTTTTAAATTCTCGGCACGCAGCTTGGAGCTTTCTCTTTGCTGCGTGCAACGGATCACCTGCCCACCCGCCCTATATTTTAGGGGGTTTGCGTTGACCTTGCTATGCCTGTCATAGGGTCGTCTGCTATTGGGGCAGGGGCCTGGTAGGAATTTTGTCCATCTGGCCAATTAGCTGGGCCATTTGGTTTTTGCCTACTGCGTAGCAAATCATCACAACTTGTAAGGTTGCGGTTAGGCATTGGTTATCAATTGGTTGGTGGAGGGGTTAGGATTGGCTGGGCCTGCCCCTCCAAGGTTGCTGCGGAAAGGGAATTCCGTTAAAGGAATCCAGGAGCTTGACATCTTTTCATCCGAATCCCTGGAATGGGGCTAGGGCCGGCAAGCCCTGGGGAGAGGTGAGGGCCTGTGGCTCAGCTCCATTTCTCCCCAATATTGTTTTCCCTTACTGGCTTTCGGTGGTGCCCGGAAGTCAGTTCTGTCCCCAGGCGGGGAGGACAGATAGTCTTAACCAATGCCTAAACAACCACTCACATTTATGTATTTCAATAAAGTTGTGGCCAAAATTATGCCAAAAACCTTAAACAAAAATTATGGGGACCTCGACATGCTGCTGTTGTAAATTGATGGTCAGCCTGATCTCCTGGCAGGTGGAAAATTGCTCCTAATGGTAGCCTGTGGAAAATCCCAAAATGGGGGATCCAGGAGGTTAGGAACTGGTGAACCCCAAACCCTGATGGCCCCCTAAGCACTCTGGTCTTTGGGCCTCTCATCTGCACCAGCCTGGAGCGAATGCATAGGGGAAATGTCCCCAGCAGAAAGTGGTTGAGCTGAAGCCACTCTTCTGTGCCTTCCTATCTCATTGTGAAGATTGCTGTGCCCACCAAATTGTTGTTGTCCATTTTTAGATGAAGCTGTCTCAGACTTACAATCGGTGCTTTTTTTCTTTAAAAAAATGTTTAGGGGTAATCTCATTTTCCTACTCATATTGAAATACTGCCCCCTCAATGAGACCAAATTTAGAGTCACAAAATGTTTAGGAGTATGCGTAGCCCTGCATACCCCCAGAAAAAAAGCATGGCTTACAATATAAGAATAACAAGAAACAATAAAACCAAATATAAGAACAGAAGTAAAACAAGAACATATGGAATAGAATAGACAGACTAGAGAGACGCTTCATTTTTTCTGGGCAACCTTTGCTGTGGATCAGTTCACATTTTGGTATTTCTTCTATTTGGAAAACTTTCCCCCTTTGTCTAATAAATTTAATTCCCAATTTTCACTATTAACTTCAAGCGCTAATTTGGTCGTTCTGGTGGTGGGATATCCGAAAGACAGTGGGTTCTGCAGCCAATATATTAAGGATCAACTGCAAATCCACATTTGATTAATTTGTGTTAATATGATTTTCAGTATAACTAGGTCCCTGTAGGAAGCAATTGTATTATTTCTAGTTTGAGTTTCACTGGTTTTGCCTATTTTCATTAAGTGTTACATGGTAGCTTTTGAGATCATATATATATATATATATATATATATATATATTCTTGATTTACAAGTATCTGTTTACAAGAGTGAGGACATGTATTTGGCTTAATTCTTCTGTGTGCTCTGATTCTACGACTCAGTCCAATATTTTCAGAGAAATATGGATAGGTTGATACAAATGTCAGAAAAAGCAAATATTCCTTTTAATACATTTTAAATATGTATTTCTGGATGTCGATTCGTTCATAGTACAAAGGAAAAACACACACCAAACCATCCTTCATCTTGTTAAAACTGCTATCTCCTTTTCATCTTATCTTTGTCCTTTGATTAATCTTATTTATCATCAGTAGCCCTCTTACCATTTATATTCATGGGTGGAAGTACTAAAAGAAGAGTGACAGCAGGATGTTATGCAGAATCTATATATGCCTCTACGTAATCTCACTGGACTTACAGCCATTGGAGTGTACAGTGTTATTAAAATAACTGCTAAAATGAGATACGCTCAGATTAAATTTTTAGTAGTTCCACATAACAGATGGGATTGATTCCTTCATTAACTGAGCAGAGCTACTTGTGTGATTAACCTTAATTCCAAGAATACGGGAAGAGAGATTTCAGCAAGCATTAAAGTCCAAGTCAAGTAACACTGTCCAGACTAGAAAAATAAATAAATTATCCCATCCCAACCTACCATTATAATTATTCTGTAAATTTGCTAACATTACAAATCTCATTTTATGTCATCTCCTCTCCTCCCTATTTTCATCGTGAAATGCATGCATGATAAATTTTTGTATTTATTCATTTATCAGACTTCTGCTGTGCTTTTTCTCTCTGAGGGGTTTAGAATGGCTGTTTATGCTTCTGAGAAAGTGTTTCATCAAGGCAGTTCTGAGGACCATTCCCTGGCCTGCACCATTCTGGAGGAAAGAGTCTGAAACATAGATGGCATCATCCACCTTCTAGGGTTCAGAAAAGTCTGTAGATCAGCAGATGGCTTACTGCTATAAGTTGTTGTTTTAGCCAGCAACTAAGCCCCTCTATGTATCTTTCAGGCCCTGGAACCTGAACTTTAAAAGACCAGAAAAGATTGCTCTTTCCCAACATATCTCAAATTACATTGTACCTCTGTTTGGATTTCAGTTGTGTCATGAATACAACCTGTGTTGAGCACATGGGGAGGCACAGGGACCCAGGCACTGTTCCCAGTGCTTGTTTGTTTTTAAAATGATTTATTAATTTCATTTATTCAAGTGCTCTTAATCATACAACACATTCATAAATGATTGCAGGGATATTGGTACTGAAGATAGTTGTAGCACGTGTATAAAGGGGTACTGATGAAGACTTCATACTGAAGTGCTGCAGAGGTTTTGCCCAAGGCTGTCTATGACTCCAAAGTTCCTATATTCTTTGCTCAGTCTTTTAGACTGATGATTACAAAGACTATGTCAAGTAAAACTTCCCAAACCTCTACCTGTGTGTCTCTAGGCAAATGGGCACAACTGTCCTGGAAAATAACTTTCTTCTTAAGTCCTGTTTATTTAAGACAGCCATCAACAATCACCCCTCTACATTCATTCGAAACAGTATTATTGCATGAATAAATTCACAAAAGCTTAATACTAATTTTGCAAAGTAACATCTGATACAATATTGTACATGACCTAATCTGCTTTATGAGCCAATCTTGGCTAAACAGCAGGGTATGGATATAATATGGAAGTGATAAGCACTTAGTATATTCAAGTTATCATTTACTGAATGATGCACATGCACACACCCCTTACATTCATTTTTTTTGCCTTTCTTCCATCGTGGAACTCAAGAGAGCATATACATGTGGTTTCCATGTGGCAACCCATTCAGAGATTTGCCAGACCCAGAGCTGCTTCACTTCAGCAAGGTGCTAGCCTCATGTGGCTTCATGCAGTGTATGTTCAAGATTTCCTTTCACTGATGGTATATTGTTTGTGTGCATTTAAATGACTGTCAGGAGGGCTGCAAAGCTAATGTATGACAGGTGTTTTTAACCAGTTATGCCATCTATGTATCTATGAACTAATGAGAAATCACCACAACCACCTCTGTGCTCCATGTGAAATTAAGAACTTGCTGATTGGCATACATTCCTGTCATCTCTTAAGTGACGTAGATACCCTGTGCATTTCTTTCTTTCTTTTTCCAGAATGGGGAAAAATAAATTTGGAAGTTAACCACAAACACATACCACACCACACCACATTGTTATTACGCAGAGCAAATACTACGTTTGTACTATATGGATGAAAATTTAAAAGAAACAAGATGCAGAAGGAACTGAAGTCGGCAGCATATATGTCATCAGAAAGCTTAAACTGGTGGTCCTCCTGATCACAGTGTCCTTCTTTTAAATTTGGCAGGCTTAAAATTAAAACTAGAACTATTTTGATAGTTATTGGTTATGCTGCTCTGCAGCAGCTTCACTGATTTATAAAGGAGCCAGCCATGTCCCTGCAAAATATTTGCTAGGAACACAGAAGGCCAGAAAGTGGGGAACTTTTTGACCTCCTGTTTTCCCTGCCCCCTCCAAATGTTGATATAACTTGCTTAAGTGTGAATGAGGCTTGTTGCTGACCTCTGGGTCAGCACAGGATTGCTCTGTTTTCATACAAAAGCTGCCTGCTCATTGATTTCCGATGCACCTGGGTAGCTTCTACAAAGCTCTTGTGGAGGGTGGGGAGGTTAGAACCTCCAAAGGATCCCACAAGGCCTTGCAGATGGCCAGTTCCATGTCAGATGAATGATACAAGAAGCTTTATTTCATAACCTGGGAGAAACGCAATAGGAAAAGCTGGGCATGCTCTGGCAGAACAGTGAGACTGGTTCACATCATTTCATCAATTCTTAGGGGAAGTTGGATTCTCCGTCATGGGTACATGTTGCAGTGAGATCACCAGAAACTGCCTCCCTGTTGTGGGGTGGGACTGTTTGGATGGCCACAATGCCCCACTGGTTGCCCCTCTGTTGCTGGGGCAGAAATTTGGTGAGTTGGCTATTGGCTATTGGCTGCCGAGGGTCTACTTAAGCTGCTACATGTCGCTGGAGAGTTTTACTTTCTTGCGACGTGCAGCAGATCACCCGCCCTCCTCTCCCTATATTTAGGTTTGTTCTTATGGCCTTGCTATGCCTGTCTAGGGGTCGTCTGTTTTGGAGCAGGGGCCCAGTAGGATTTTTGCCTTTTGGCTGATTGGCTGGTGCCACTTGGTTTTTGCCTACCATGTAGCAAATCGTCACAACTTTGTAAGGTTGGCGGTTAGGCGTTGGTTCAATGTTTTGTGGAGGGGAAGTGGTTGGCTGTGCCTGCCCCTCCATTGCTGCTGCTAGGGAATTTCATTAAAGGAATCCAGGGGCTCTCCTTGCTTTTGTCCAAACCCTGTCAAGGGGCTAGGGCCACGCCAGAGCCCCTGGGAACATCTGGGGTGAGTTGTGAGATCGAAGCCAGCTTCTCGCTAAGCAACCACTCACATGCTGTAATCAATAAAGTTGTGGCCAAAATTTAATGCCAAAAACCTTAAACTAAAATCTGTGTCTATTGTGTCTTCATTTGGGGGTGGTTTTGGGGGTCTTCACACGCAACACCCATTTCTACATCCACAGGTAGAGCAGGCTCAAGGAGTTTTGAAAGAATCAATAAGTCCAACAGATCAGTTGACTGATCACCCCACTACCCTTTTTCACCAATGCAAACCAAAAAATAATATATTACTTTCAAGGGTTCCCATGTGTCATGAGGAAATGGAAATCTGCAGTGCAAGTTATGTACTTTGTATTGCACTTGTGGCAACAGTCCTCTTTTTGTTTTGTTTTATTTTAAATGCCCCATTTTTCACCATCTGGGTCCCAAAGTGGCTTACAAAATATAAACATACAATATACAAAATTTAAAACATAAGAGGATCCAAATTTTAGAGCTTGTGCATTAACAAAAAGGAACCCCCTTGAAAATGCTACCTATGGCAACTGTCTCTACCCCAGCAAGTACTATATTTTTTGCTCTATAAGACGCACCAGACTACAAGACGCACCAGACTACAGACGCACCAGACTAAGACGCACCAGACTACAAGTTTTTGGAGGAGGAAAACAAGAAAAAAAATATTCTGAATCTCAGAAGCCAGAACAGCAAGAGGGATCACTGCGCAGTGAAAGCAGCAATCCCTCTTGCTGTTCTGGCTTCTGTGATAGCTGTGCAGCCTGCATTCGCTCCATAAGACGCGCACACACTTCCCTTTACTTTTTAGAAGGGAAAAAGTGAGTCTTATAGAGCAAAAAATACGGTAATTCTTTTTTTTTTTTAATAAGATATTTATTGAAATTTTCAAAATGTTACAAAAAGGAAAAACAAACAAAATAGAAGCAGAAGAAAGTACAAAAAGTAAGGTAATTCTTACACACTGATGTGTCATGCAGATTGAGGGACTTGGTTGGGGAAAGATTTTTTTAACACTGCAATTCCAAGCTCCATTTTGATGTGTTTTGGCCCTTACTTCCTCTCTTGCTTTTTAGGTCTTTTAATCCTGATTGTTATTCTTAAGAAGATTCCTGAAATGTGGGGCAGAAATGATGATTTCCAACCTCTGGCCACCAGAAGTAGTGTTACACAACTAGTGGATTTTGGTCTCTTTCTGAATTTTGTAATTATCAATATTATTATTATTGCTTATAATTATTATTTATTAGACTAGTTAGCCACTTCTTAACCCGAAGGTGTCTGGGTGACTTACAACACATGATGCCCCTTCCCCACACAAACAGCAACAGGGGTTTCATCACCTTTCAGCCCTTCCCTCCCAATTTTAGGGTAAAAGTTTTCCTCACAGAACTTTCATCTCAGCCTTACAACATATTAGGAAAAGGATAGCTATGGAGAAAAAAAAGAATGTGAAGGAGTGGAGGGTAGGGTTAAATAAAAAAAAACAAAAACAAAATCTCCTTTGCCCCTACTAGGCTCCAAATGGCAAACCTCCTCTCCATCTTATCAAACTGCATCAAAAAAATTGGTGTAGCACTACTATTTACTATAGGCTTTCATTTCTTCCTTGTTTTCTTTTTCTGTGCACAGCTGATATCGTTAAATCACCTCTGAATCTTTACCAAAGAAATGGGGGGGAATCAACATTTCAAAGCCACAGTGCTACGTGTTTAATGATTTTGTAAGCTTTTCTAAGACCTTTCTGGGATTGAAGCTTAGTTTCTTTTTCTCTTTCTAGCCTGTGGCTTTATCAAAAAAGTGCAGTGTAACTTCCCATTTTCAATCTTTTTTGTTCCCTGCAGAATGCTGCTCTCTCCCCTCCCTCAATCCACTGCTTTAATACTATCACTGATGGACAATAGCAATGTAATGCATTAGCTGTTCCGTCCATTGTGATCTAATAGCAGCAACTAAGGGTTATAGTCTCATCTCTAATTGACACTTAAGGGAGATTGTGTGTATCGCTTCCAGCACATGAAATGAGAATATGCTCCCTTGATTCCACATTCTTCCTCTGATTAATAGGTTATGCATTGTACCTCTGCTGTATTCATTTATTCTGAATGTTTTAAAGTTCTGCAGCTGATCTAGTGTATATTTTTAGCTTTGAGCCCACATTCAGTCTCAATGAAATAAATTGACAGTAACCTTACTGGAGCTGATGTCGTTGTTTCTTGATTTGTACGAAGGTTATTTAAGGAACCTTTGCTTAAAACTTGAGCTGATTGGAAAACTCAATCAATATTTTGCAGAGACTGCTTCCTCAAATAAGAACTTGGTAGGCTAAAAATAACAATATTAAGTAATGCAGTTAGAGTAAAAAGATTCTCCATCTTTCAGCTTTTCCTTCTGTTTTGCAATAGTTTTATCAAAGCCAGTAATATCTTGGAATCCTGGGGACAAAGCCAAAACTCTGTAGCAGGCTGTCTTCTAAATTTAGCACTTCACTCAGGCAATAAATTTATCAGGATGCTCAAGCCATATTTATCCTCACTTTTAGAAAGAAAAAAAATCATTCAAAAAAGAAAAAGCAGTATCTCTACTGGAAATATATTCTTTTCTCCATCTTCTTTTATTTTTACAAAATGTCATGGTGAATTCTGAGAAATAAGATACATACAAAAGGCTCAAAGACAATGCAATGATTATGGTTGTCAACCCTTGATTTAAAATGCAAACCAGGCCTGGTCATCATGGGAAGGGCAGAATGTTCAATAGTGGAGCCTAGGGACTGTGGGTGGAGTGAGGTTGGACGTGATAGAGTTTGAGAAATGTGACAAGGCAGGATTGAATTTGACAGTTCAGGGACAGAGCCAGGAGGAGTAAAGCTGTTTGTAGGTGGATTCTGGAGAAATCTGATGGGCTATGCCCATAATCTGCTAGAATCTAGATTTCACTGGCTTTACAGACCCCTGTACAGGTTAAGAATGTGCACGGAGGCTTGTTGAGTCAGATCAAAGGTCCATGTAAGTCCACAGTCTTGTTTGTTTTGGTGACCACTCAAATGCCTTGATGAAGGACGTAACAGTAACCTCCACTTAAATGACTATTTTTTTAACAAATGTATCTAAATCCATCTAAATCAGCAGCCATCAACTGTGTTACCCAACACACGAATTGGGAACAAACTTTGGTTTGTCTGTCCTGAAATGATTGACAGTCAGTATCACCTTATGACCCTGAATTTTAGTATAATGAGAAAAGGAGGAAAACTTCTCTCCAACCATGTTCTCCATGCCACGAACAACTCGATAAACCTTTGTTATGCCATTCATCAATGAAAAAAGATATGAAATGGCTCCAGCATGTGCAGAGATTTTATTATTATTATTATGTTTTTGCAGGGGGAGCGATGGGCGGTGCTGGCATGCATGCCCCCCCCCTCTCTTAAATCCCACATGCATTCAGTCCGTGACTTGCAGTGACAGAAAAAAAGTGCCAGATTACAGCTGTAAGGGAAGGATCAGGAGCACACTTCCCATTTCTTCCTTTGAAGTTACACCACATTTTGTTGTGAAAGGCCACACCGACCTGTCAAAGCAGCCTGTGGGCGGTAGGGCACTTCATCAGAGCTGGATGCTGTTCCCCACACCTGATTTTGGTGTCTGTGTCTCCCCACACCTGATTTCGGCTATGTCAGGTCAGCTAACACTTCTCTCACCTGACCCTAACTCTGTAAGTACATCAGCCATGGTAACAGCCTTAGGGAGCCTCAAAAACAGGGGGCACATGCATCAGCAGAACAAGCTGATTGGGCACCTGGGGTGGCGTGTGGGGCCAGCCGCCTGATGGGGCGGGGCCAACTGGGGCAGGATGCTCTGTGGGGCCTCTGAGGAGTCAGCCTGCCTCCTTCCATTCAGCCACCCTACAGCTGAGGGGGAGGCAGCGGGCAGACCATTTGGGCAGCACAGAGCCTGCTCACACCGAAGCCACCTCGTGTCTCCCAGGAGTGCATGCTGCAGGCCCCGCGCTGAGTGCTGCCCGGCATTTTGTCACCCCCTTCAGAGGTGACACCTGGGTGGCCCGCCCCTACCGTACCCCCCTTCCTCCACATGCCACATGTCATACTTTACTGAGGTTAGTTCTCTGTTTGAAGGGCTGTCTGGTCTAAGTTTTTCTCACCGACCGTTAGCACTTGGACAGCAGACACAGAGGTCACCTGATCACAGTCTTCTTCACTATGACTATGACTATAACAACAACAACAACAACAACAACAACAACAATAATTTATTATTTATACCCCGCCCATCTGGATGGGCTTCCTCAGCCACTCTGGGCGGCTTTCAACAAAATATTAAAATACAGTAATGCATCTAATGTTAAAAGCTTCCCTAAACAGGGCTGCCTTCAGATGTCTTCTAAAAGTCTGGTAGTTGTCGTTCTCTTTGACATCTGATGGGAGGGCGGGTGCCACTACCGAGAAGGCTTCTCACAGTTAGCGAACCTCCAGAAGGCCTTTGGCGCTGGACCTCAGTGTCCGGGTAGAATGGTGGGGGTGGAGACGCTCCTTCAGATATACTGGACCGAGGCCGTTTATCTGTTTAAACTATAGCAATCTTGTCTAAATTTGCAAGTCTTTTTTTTTTCATTTCCTCTTTTTTTGTATTTGAAATGCATAAGTGACTGTGAACCCCACCCCTTGGGGCATCCATTCTTCTTTGGTGCAGGTGTGCAAATGTGCCACTAAGCCCCATGTTTAATAAGGCTCAGTCACATCATTGCTCTTTAATTATAAACTAAGTTGCCTCTAGCTTAATATCAGATATATGCATTAAATCCCCACTTTCTTCAGCAAATAATACAAAGGCCTCCGAGCAGTCAATTTTTAACACATTGAAGAAAGTCTTTAACTTGCCAATTAGGAAAGGACTTGCAATTAGCCCTTTTGTATACAAATAACAGTTGACCTTGAGCCAATTAACTAGCCATTATATTTCAGAATTGTATGTTTTGAAGTCTAAAGACTTTTTTTAAAAAAGCTGAAACGCATTGCAAGGTATTGTAGAAAGTAATAAGTAAGATGTTTAAAATGCCAATTACCCTAGAAGGCGTTAAATGGCTAATATATTTTTCTCGCTTCCCTGTTAAGATGCTGTGATGCAAAGTGGGGAGGGGGGGAGTTAGACTTCTACTTGCACTCCATAAAACTCTGCAAGAACTGTTACCTCTTGCTGTACGTTAGTTGACAGTTTATCTGAGACAGATACACTCTCAAAATAATGGCTGTGTTTATAATGCATTAACAACTCTCCATAAAAGCTGGGCAACCAGATTGCAGTGCTGGAGGGCTTTTGACTCCATACGGCAGTCTGTCTGTCTCTTCATAATAAAAAGATGCACAGCTAAAAGTGTTTAGGGCATCACATTCTGCCCTGGAATGAATGTGTTGTGTTGGAGAAGAAAGCGAAAAACAAAACAATTGAAAACGAAAAGTCGCATTTGAAGCATCATTACACATTTCAGTACAATTAAAACCATTGTTGCTGAGTGGTGTAACTAATCAAATCTTGGGGTTAGTTTATACAGTCATCAAGATCAAGCAGCAAAGCTTTTCTTTTGGGCTGCAGGTCATGTTTTTAATACTGCTCCACCCCCCCCCCCAAAAAAAAGACTCCCGCCATTTACCTAGAAATGTGGAGTTGGATACAAATAGCTGTGGGGGGAAATAGCCACTGCAGCTGGACCACAAAGCCTTATGCAAGAATTTCCACAGATACAGCCATGCTAGTTTCTTCTTTAAGGTGCCACAAGACCTTCTGATGATTTTAATTGGCTCCATAGTGTAATACGAAAGTTCAACAGCAGTGCTCTTGCTTCCAAACAGCTTATGAAGGTCTGGCAGTAGAAGAAAGTGCCTGGACTTTCCTTTGTCTAACAATGCTCTAGCAAAAGGTGTAAAATAGTGTTTTCATGAGTGGAAGTCACTTTTTGCACATGAAAGGGCACTGCTGCACTCAGAGCACTGTATCTCAGGGAGAAGGCAAGGCAAAGCCCTTATCAGGGATGCCAACTTGAATAAAATACTCGGGGTCCAGGTAAGCCATGCCTCACATAATTGATCACAAGATGCAGCGTGCACACATGATTTGAATGGCAATGCCCATCAACTTGGGAGGCAGCCCCCTCAAATATTTTATTGGGGGGGGGGTGAAGGGACCTCGGCCCTTAGGAGTTGGCTTCTATGACCCTTATGAAATCTTAGTGGAAGTTTTCCATAGAGAATGTCTGGATCAAATTTGATGGTGCCATGGTCAGACAAAAGGGAGGGGGGAAATTGTGGGAAATTTCTGGGGCAGGAGTCTAAATTTTAGGGTCAAGGCTCCTGATGACTGGGAGCTAACAGCCATCTTTCGTTCCTTAGCCTCACTCCAAGAAAATTTTGTTATATGACAGGCAGGTGGCAAAATAGGGGTGCCATTTTGGTCTGTTGGCAGGGAGAGTATGGGGGGAGGGTGTCAGTAAAACACAATGCCCTTAACAAAACCTCCTCTCACTGGCTATCAGCTCAGGGACACAATTTTATCTGCATGTTCCTAACATTGCTTGAGGGAGAAGATAATATTGCCTGAAAGCCAGAGGTCACTATGAACACTTCTGGCAAAGGATGATGAACATTCAGTCTAACTGGGTGGAGGAATCAGGCAAGGCAGGGAGGGCTTTGATGTGTGCAAAGAGTGGTGCAAGGGTTTTGTGCAGTTTTAAAATGGAAAGTGGCATTCAAACATGAACCACACCTGCTGCCTGAAAGTGGAATAGTCCGGGAAACATTTGCAAAAATTTTGCTGACTGTATCATCTAGCCCAGAGTTTTGAATCTGAATGCAATTTTTTTCCCATTGAAAGTTTGTAAATATTCCAGGGTAAGAAAAGGTGAAGTTTTTTATTCCCATACTACAAATATTTATGGCCTTCCAGACCTCATCTTCTTCAGTATGTCTACACAGAGCAAATTTAAATTACAAGAAGAAGGGTAGCTCAAATTATATGGCTTTAAAGGAGGAAATGGGGGGTGGGAATTAGATACAATCATATTTCTGTTATGCATTTGTCTCTATCTCAGAAATGGGCTATAGATCAATCCATTTAGGGTCTGAGCAACATTACACCTAGAATTGATCCACAGGATTACATATTTTGAATTTTGGCTTAGAACTATGTAGGTTCTCCCTACCGATAAACAAAGAAACAAACAACAAAAACAACAAAAACTACAGGTGCTTCTGCTGAGATCCAGTAGCATAAGAACAGAGAAATATGGGGTTGGGAAGGGCAGCGAAGCACTGTGGCATGGTTTTGCAGCAGTTCACATAAATGACGTGCTCTATCCTTGTTCCCTGCTTCTTAAAGCTAATAATGTAGGAGAATACCAATTGCCATCTTCTAACATCTGTTGATGATTCAAAATTGAGAAAGCAGCCAACCAAAGAGCAAGCAGCAAGTTAAATTTAAAACACACACCATCTTGACTGCTGTACAACTGCTGGCATACCGTATTACTAATTATTTAAAATGTCTCTGGCTCATCCATAAAGATTTAGTTATCTCCAAACACAGGGGCAGAGTGGGTAGTACTCTAGTAATCCCATTATAAGTCTGAGGTGCAAAGGGGGATGATCCTTTCTGCAGAGCTCATTTGCAGCAGCAAAGCTCTTTTAGGCATATCACTCTTGCTTGGCACTTGGCAAAGGATGTGGGGAATTACATTAGCCATACACCTCTCATATTGATGAGCAGAGAAATATTAATTTTTAGATGGAAGCCCAAAAATGAATGAGATCACATTGAAGCAGAAATTATTTTTTAAAGGCATCTTTCTGCAACTGCCTTTGTTGCTGCATGTGCCAATTCACTGTCCTCTTACTTTGCTGTAGTCTCATTGAAATCAGCCAGCCCCATCTAGCCAGAAATGTATGTGGGCGGATCTTCCTCTCATGCTGCTTTCCATATACCTCATGGAATGAAGCATTCCACATAGAGATTCATTGCTTGCATCTCGAGGCCCCACACTGAAATGAATGGGGAAACCCTTTGCCAATGAATGGAAAAGCACATAATCATAGGAAGCAATTCAGAGCCATGAAAACTCATCTCAGTATTGGCACTGGTGTTCATGAGATTTGGGTTCCATCTGGAAAAATGAAACAGTGCAAGTGGCTATGGAATATAATGGCGAGTTGGCTTGAATTAACTGAATATAATGTCGTGTTTGTAAATTGTCGTGTACAGTGTGTTTAAGTAAAACAAAACAAATGGTACGTGCTTCTTGGATAGCTGGAATGGAAACTGTTTCAGAAATCTCTGGAAGTTAGGATAAAGAGAACTGACAGAAGTATACATCTGTGAAAGAGATAAGAAGATTATACAGATGTTTGATAAGAACCCAATTAGGCTTCTACAATAAGTTCTGCCGTGTGTTGCCAAAGAGATACAGTAGCACTTGAGAATAATATAGGGCTGTGCAAAAGGGTTTTGTATCTGCGTCTCGGAGGCTAAGGGATGTTCTGAGTATACTGCATCTGTATATCCCAGAGGGAAAGAAAGGATTTAATAGACATTTATGAAATCTTCAAGAGCTAAGATGATATCAGTTGGAGCTACTATTTTGAGCTTCTCAGGTATCAGACAAGAGGGCATAATGAAATTAATATGATCAAATTTTCTGCAGATAAGGAGAGGATTCCCCCTTTCCCTATGTAGCAGAGAAGGGAGAAGCAGCTCAGTCCCATTTTTCCTCTGTTAGCTTAAAGAGGTAGGGAAATTAGAATGTATTTATTTATTTAAAACATGCCCTACCTTTCCTCAATCTATCTTGAGGCAGTTAACAATAAATTACAACAATTATAAAATAACAGTGAAAAATTAAAAGCAGCTGTGAAGCACTAAAACAGAAGAATAAAGAGATTATAACTACCGACACCCCTTTAAATAATACTTAAGCAGATCACTATTAGCAAGTTAACGCAGTTCAGTGACAGAGCACTCAATTCAGTGAGAATGCAACCATCTATCGCCAAAAAGGCTCCTTCAAAAGGAAGATTTAAACCATTTGGTGATAGTCAGTGAAATTCAAGCCACCCTGGGGAGAGAGTTCAAGATCCTGGTGGAACCACTGGAAAGGTCTTCTCTCCAGTCTCAAGTATTATTCTGGGGAAGCTGGGACACACAAGAGGGCCTTTGTGAAAGATCTCAGTAGATGGGCAGGTTTGTATGAAAGAGAGTGGGTAGGTTTGCATGGAAGAATCAGCCTCAGTAGGGCCAACCAAAAGTATTTTGCTGCCTGAGGTAAAATAATAGAATCCTAGAAATGTAAAGTTTGAAGAGTCTAACCACTTAAGGAAGTCTGCTTCTGCCTCCCTTCCAGAAAGAAATCTGGTCAATGGTCAAGGGGGAAAGGACAATTTGGATGCAGTTACATAGTCAATTTGGCTCCATATCTCCAAGGGAAAATATGCATCTCTGCTCTGGGTTGCAGTAGGTCTGTGACTTTCCTGACCATAAATGCCTTCCTTTCTAAATCATAGAATTATAGAGTTGGAAGAGACTCTGAGGGTCATCTAGTCCAACCACCTGTAATGCAGGAAATTCATCTAAAGCATGCATGGCAGATAACCACCGAATCTCTTCCTAAAATCCTCCAAGGAAGAAGAGTCCACAACCTCCTGAAGGAGTCTTTTTGGACTGATTTCTTTAAAAGTAAAAATGTTTGCTTAAAAACAACAACATGTGGTAATCAGAACCCAATAAAAACCCAAAGCTAAGGACACCAGGAAGATGGGAACCTTTGATGGCTGTGGAGTGCAGACACACTCAACTTTTCATGCACTCCTGCACCTCACTGAAAGTAAGCTACGTACCAGAAAACCCTGCACCTCACCCATGATAATTTCTCCAAAAGTTTCTCTTCCCCTTTGATCATTTTCAAATGCAATTTCTTTTCTCATTGAAGGATGGTAAAAGAAATGAGGGACATTTTTTTTTTTTTTTGGCACACCACTACCACAGGTGAAACATATCTTTAAATTCAGTGGAAGCTCTGAAGGCGTTCTAATATGGTATGAAGATACGACATGAGACAGCAACCATGTTGAAGCAAAAAAGGCCTTGGTCTGCCTTGAATTCTATAAACTTTTCAATATGATTAGTTCAGACTTGCTTGTTTGGTTCATATCTGCCCTTGTGTCTTTGCGTGAGAGATAGAGATAGCACAGGTTTTTGTTCAGAATAATAAAGGCTATGTAGATGGAAGTTAGTTTAGCATCATTTTTTCTGGTTGGTGCTTTTTCTCTCCATTGTTGATGACATTTCTTTCCTTCTAAGACCATGATCAGGAATAGAATAGGCCTTATGCAGCCATGAGTTGCTCTGGAAATTCTTTCATTCCTAGTTCGTCTGTTCCTATGTTTCCTTTTAAATTTAAACACATGTGGAATCAAATGAAAATTGTCAACGCTATATTTTTCTCACTGAACTTCCTTAACCAGCACCCAATAGCTCATAGGACACTTAAGATCTAGATGCTGAGCTACTTATGTTGGCATTCACTTTCTTGTCAGTTTCACACCATAACTCACTGTGTCTGATCAGAACTGGAAAAGGGAACAGAAAAAACCCAGAATATATATTACTAGCAATATAATCTGCAAAAGAGATTCTAGTTCCCTTGAAAAATAAGTACTGCTTCTAAGGAAGTTTTCCGTGTGTGTGTGTGTGTGTGCGCAAAAAGATTTAGAATGATACAAAATTTCATTTTTTCAGTTGCTTATGTCCATTCAAAGAACATAAACATAACAGTGACTTGATCCAAGTTGTCTTCTGATTTTTCACAATAAATAAATATAAGGAAATAAGGGCATCTTATGAGTTTTGGCTATTAGTGCTAAATTTTCTGAATTTATAGATACTTTTAAATAAAGATTATATATCTACTTCACACATTTGTAGATGAATATCTATATGAAATCTCTCCCATGATTCATCACTTCAATTCTTAAAGCAGGAATGTCCAAATGTCTTGCATATCTGCCTTACTTTGTGTGTCTTAAACCATGAAAATAACAAAGCAATAACTGAGCTTCAAATATATACAGTATCTTACATACATACTTACCCCAAAAATTGTAAGTCCAGATCATTTTTAATGTAAGCATGCTCACATAGTCATCATTAACAATAAAACAACCTTAAAAAGCAAAGTCAGCAAAAAAAAAAAAAGCTGCACTCTGCATTCATCCCTACCACTCCTCCTGTTGGCTCAAACTTTTACAAACTTTTTTTATGGTTGGTGAAATTAGATCTAATTTATCTTGTTAGATCTTTTTCCCCAATCACATTTGCAAATGAGAAACTGCATTAAGAGAGTTACTTAGATGAAGAAAAGAGAGTTCCCCAAAGAAATTTCCCTTGATGTATATAATTAAGTGCCTTGTTAAAGTCAACTCTGGTGATTCTTTCCTGTTAAAACAATATTTTCTGCTAATTTATTCTAATTAAGCAATGTGTCATGAGGTCACTTATTTGGCTGCTCCTCTTTCTTTGAACTTCCTTTTCTAGAGTTAAATATAAAATGGCATAAATAGGATGTTGTTTGAGTAAGAAAAGCCCAGAAATTACTCTCTGCTACAGAGCCTCCCATATTACAATATTGTATCCTGCCAAGCTTAGTCCAGGAAGTAATCTGCAATTTGTTTTGAATGCATAACTTTTTAAATATTTTTTGTTCTTACATATTTAACACAATTATCTCTTTTAAAACAACAACATCACCTTTGGATAAGGCATTCTTCCCATGAATATTATATCTACATTTCTCAGGAGTTACGAATGGGTTATGCTGAATGATTCCTTAAGAATATAAGAGATCTTAAATGTAGGAACCTTAAACCAAATCAGATCATTGGTCCAACTATATCTGCATTTTCTGGGATGACTGGCAGTAGCTCTTGAATGTTTGACACAGGAGGGTTTCTTTTCTTCCCCTAGTCCCACCTACCTAGTAACACCAGGGTTTGGACCTGGGGCATTCTGCATGCAAGGCTTATGTTCTATCACTGAGCTATAGCCCATATATACATTTTCAATAACAACACAGGGAAAAATATGTTGGAACTCATTCTCCTCTCTGCTACAAGTGGTAGCATCTGACATAAAATAATGTCAGAATCCTCCCTTTCCCACCATGCAGACACACACCCTGTTTCATAAGACTGTTGAGTGTGGCAACCATGGAAACCCTTGGGGTTTTATTTATACTCTTGCTTGGCACAACAAACTCGCTCTCTGACTAAAGGAAAAGACAGCTGTCAGACATCGTGAATGCACATTAGAAAGCCCTGCAGGAACAGAAGTGTGATTAACTGGGACTTGGGAACCTACACCACTGTCCCATGTGGTCACAGTCACTTGGGAGAACATTTGTACTAGACAGACCTTACCTCTTCTCAAAAACCACAGAAGTGGAAATGCTTTTTTGATTAGTAATAGAAACTGAAGGCATATATACATGAGAGATAAATGAGTTTTGCAGTCAAAACAACCCAATTCAAGAACACTTCCTGGTATTAAGATGTCTTGGTGGAAGAAGCTAGAAACTAAAGCATAGATTCAGAGAACTACGTAAGGAACAATCAAGGGTTCAGGCATGCTAGTGGAATTTTATCCTTTTCAGGCCATATCACAAACTTCTTTTAAAATCTGGATTCAAAATAAATTTGTCATGTGATATGAAGTGCTGTTGTTTGAGCAAGGCAAGCTTTTGGATGTATAGAGTTCTCTGAATTCCAGGGAATTCCATCTTTTGGCAGACCAGCCTGCAATGAATTTATTTTGCTCCATTTAAAAAACAACAGCTGACTTTTGTACAAAGCACTGTGTTCACAACAGCTCACCACAGTTTTCATTGCTTTCTGTTCATTCATGCCTTAATCTCCCATCAGTGGCATATGTTTGCTCAATGCTCATAGAGAAAACGCTACAAAAAAAGAAGAAGCAAACTTGACGTTACCATACATATGGATGTATCAATCTTATCATCATTGGGTTTTATACCAATGTGTATTGCAAATAAGAATATTAATGCAATCAAACACACAATCACAGCAATACTATGTGTTTGCAGTGATTAACCAAATGTAATTGTTAATCAGCCATCAGTAGCATTGAGAAAAGGGAACTAAATGAGGGTGGGAAAACTGTGGTCCAACAGATGCTGTTGAACTCCAACTACCATCAGCCCCAGCCAGAATGGCCAATGTCAGGGATGATGGGAGTTTTGAATAGCCAAAGGTTTCCTGACCTTGAATGAAAGGAACCAAAAACTATGAGCACTGCAGTTCTGAAATTAATTCCTGAAATTCTCATATTTGAATCAGAATTGAGGAGTGGAACTCAGGGCAGAGGCAACCAAAGAAACAACGTAGGAATGGAACTGGAGAAATCACTGAGCACAGCAGGGGCAATTTTTGTTGTGGGATCTTTGGTGGTACAAAGTGCCCCATCACAAAAATCCATGCGTCCCCATGTATGTCAAGATATTAATTGGGGTTGGAGTTTTAAATATCCCCACACCGAATGTCTTGGTATGCATTAGCTGTGTTTTCCTGCTGGCCTTAGTCTTGTACCATGATTGGTTCCTTTGGTAGTCAGAATTCTATCCTTCATTGTGTGGAGGAAGGGAAGATGTTCAGGAGGCAGCCATCTTGTGCAGTATGTTGCTGTCTTAGCTTTGCATTTGTGGAAAGGAAGATAGGATTCCTACTGTCAACACCTCCATTCCACCCTTACCACAAGCCTTAATTCCATGCATTTCTTCTCCTTTGGCCACTGAAGTTAAGATAGCATGTTCATGACACCAACAAGCTACAATGGCACAGGTATCACTACATCATCATTATACTTGCACTGACGTGCTATCAAACTGCTAGGTTGGCAGGAGCTGGGACATAGCAATGGGAGCTGCCCCCATTGCAGGGATTCAGACCACCAACCTTCCAATCAGCAAGCCCAAGAGGCTCAGTGGTTTAGACCACAGCACCACCCATGTAGAATGATAATTTATTTTTTAAAATTATTATTTGGATGAATATCTAATGTGTTTCAAAACACATTGTTTGACCACAAACAAATGATAAAAATGGGAGAGAATAACCCAAAATGCAAGCATTAAAACTGGATGAGGGATTGGAAGGAAGGGAGAAAGATGTGATACCACATAGTACAAAGCCACATAAATAGCATGTGCATACTGCAACTTTACATACTATGATTTTGCATGCTGATGTGCTCCAATATGTCCTTCATACATATCAAGATGCGCCAAAAATTAGGTGAACTAGATTATAAACTGTGTGTCCTTCTAGACTTAAAAAGTGATTGAAAGGGTACAGATGCTACATCCTCCATCCTCTGCCCCATCTTGCTTGAACAGAAGAGACAGCTGCTGTGTGACTTGTGAAGTTAATATTTTACAGTCCAGTTCTCATTTAAAATAAGGCATTTTTATACCTCTGTGACTTCAGGAGGGTTGTGGTGATAATTTATGCATCTCTTTTTTAAAGATCTCTTTGCTTGTTCTGAAGGCCTAGGTGTTAGGGGTGACATAAATGAGAAAATACTATAAACGGGATTTGGGACTTAGTAGCCTCACAAATTTCCGCAAGACTTTTAGTGCCTACAGCCCGACAGAATGGAGGCATCATGGAGGGGGAAAAGGGAACAAAGGAGTATGGCACTAAATAAACTCGGCAGCCCATTGCTGCAGCTGCTTCCAGGTTTGTGTGAAAATAAATTAAGATCCAACAGACTATTTTCCAGTTTGAGTAAAGTCACTTTCATCACAGAAGAACTGAGTCAGGTCTTTTTCTCCCCATTGTTCCCTTCCAGTTAACATAGTGAACATATTTAGTGCAGGCTCACCAACCCTTTCGAACTCCTGCCAACCTAGCAGTTTGAAAGCATGTCAAAGTGCAAGTAGATAAATAGGTACAGCTCCGGCGGGAAGGTAAACAGCATTTCTGTGCGCTGCTCTGGTTTGCCAGAAGCGGCTTAGTCATGCTGGCCACATGACCCGGAAGCTGTACACCGGCTCCCTCGGCCAGTAAAGCGAGATGAGCGCTGCAACCCCAGAGTCGTCCGTGACTCGACCTAATGGTCAGGGGTCCCTTTACCTTTTAGGGTGGAAGGAGAGGAACAAGAATGCTCTGCTTCACACAAACAGTGTATGTAAAGTAGGATGACGTGACTGAATTCAGGCATTTTATCTTTGTTCAAAATTTACATTTGCAGACCCACTAAGTTGTCCCTATTTTCCACAGACAGTCCCACATTTACAGAAGCCATCCCAGTTTCTGATTTTATCCCAGAATGTCCTACTTTTCCTTGTTGTTGTTGTTTAGTCATTTAGTCATGTCCGACTCTTTGTGACCCCATGGACCAGAGCACGCTAGGCACTTCTGTCTTCCACTGCCTCCCGCAGTTTGGTCAAACTCATGCTGGTAACTTTTCCTTAGGACATCCCTATTTTCATCAGAGAAATGTTGGAGGGTCACGAGCCAAGACAATAAGTAACTATACAAACTTTAGAATACATCTGAAGGCAGCCCTGTATAGAGAATGTTATTTTTTGATGTTTAACATTTTATTAAGTTTTTAGATATGTTGGAAATCATCTAGAGTGGCTGGGGCAACCTAGGCAGATGGGCGGGGTATAAACAATAAAATTGTTGTTATTGTTGTTGTTGAATAGGACGTTCCTATTTTTATTGGAGAAATGTTGGAGGGTATGAGGTAGTTTCTACACACAATGATACACCCCTATGTAGTTTCTATGCAGACCAACAAGAAGCATTATCAGAGATCAAAGATGTATTCCAGGCAGGCAACACATTCAGGGTGCTGAACAGGGCCAGAAAATATTGTGGTCTGGGGAAATTTCTGAGGGCCAGAGAGAGTCACCTTCAGTTGCTGGAACTCATGTCCCCTACCTCTAGTGTAGGAGATCAGTTTGAATTCAAGGCAGCTAACAATTTCTTATTCATATTCAGTTTGGGGCCACTTTTTCTGAAGGGGAACTGTGACACTTCACACCAAACAGGTTTATGGATTCATAACAGGTTCAGGTTTGATTTGACTTCCTGCTGCTGGTGCCTCTGGTACAATCTCTTCAAGAAGATGTGTGAAATCACTGCTGCTGTTCACAAAATTCTACTCCCCACCCCCTTCAAAAGAAAAGATACTGAAGCATTATGCTTTCATCAGCGCTCATTCAAGGCTCCACATTTTGCCATTGTGCCAGCTAGTGTACACGCACAATTCTCATATCTTGCTATCCCTTTGCGGGTTCATATTAGGCATTACTTTCGTGTTCTCCGCATTAATGAATCCGATATTAGTTAATGCCTGCAATATTGCTTCTCTGAAAGACACTGTGAAGAATAAAAGATCTGAGGTATTGGGAAAGCGCTCTAGGAGTTTGGTAGGTATTGAGGGGGTTTCTGTGCAGAATGAAAAGGAAACAACTTCCCATTCAATAGCTCCTTTTAGGTAGCCCTGCTGCTTTGGGAGCCGATTCAAATGCTTATTGATGGCAAGATGGCTTTTCTACTTGAAAAACTTAATACTTGAAACCAGCCACCTGTCATGATCTACTGAACAGACATCAATTGTGGCGTGAAGAACTGGAAACAGTAGGAGGGATGGACATTCAACTGAAAGTGAAAAAAAAGGGGGGAAATCAAGGGATATTCAGATTTATACTGTGAAAACACAAGGTAATTGATTTCAAACTGCTTATTCATCCTGCTCTGACCTGTTCTCTAAAACGATATGATACTATAATATGATACACCTGAATGCGGATCTAATATTTATAAATAAATAAGCTCTCAAGATGAAAATGCAAATTATTTATTACTATTCTGCTGTTACTGGAAAACTATCCATTAGATTGTTTCCCCAGCACAGTGGTCCTAAGGAGTGTGGGAGGGGTACAAGAAAGAGAGTCCTCATTCATATCCATGAAAGACACAGCTCAATGAATGTAAAAGGATAGGAGCATGGAGTTGCTCAATCAAATGAACTGAGCTCCACAAAAGTATTGGAGCTCATATGGACCACCGGATCAGGATACATATATATATAGTCTCTCAACTATTGGTACATCTAGAGCCACGTGTGGTGTAATGGTTAGAGTGTCAGACTAGGACTTGCAAGACCAGGGTTCAAAGTCCCTTTCAGCCATGAAAATGACTGGGTGGCCTTGGGCCGGTCACTGCTTTTTGGGCTAATGTACCCCACAGAGCTGTTGTGGGGATTAAAAGAGGAGAGGGAGGACCATGTATGTCACCTTGGAAAAAAATTGGGATATAGATGCAACAGACAAACAAACAAATGGGCTCTTCTCCCTCTTTTAGAATGATGCTTTATCATTAAGCAAGAAGTTTGAAAGTACCCACTTTAAAGAACAGGGGTTATAGGCTTTGCGGGGGTTATAGGCTTTGGTAAATTCATTTTTTTAAAAATCCTGCTAATTTGTTTATTACATTTGTAATGAAATACAGGTAGTCCTCCAAGACAAATATTTGTTTTATATTGATATGAATAGGGAATACTATCGAGTTGATGGGGCGAGGAAAGCGAGGTTCAGCATTATATTCTTTATGTCTTCTGCTGCCTCCCAAGTATTTATTTTCTTAAGGAAAATCACTTTGAATGAATTCAATGCCACTCCAAATGGGATGCTACTGAATATCTGTAAATAGCAATATAATAAAGGCCAGTTGACATACAAATGCTTATTGTTTGATTACGCAGTAGCAAGTAGGGAATTTTACATCTGTATGAGGCATCACCAATCAAACACTACAGACAGGACTTTGCTATCAGCTCTTAAGTAAATAGCATCCATTTGCAAGTCGTGAAAAATCAAGTGATGTTTCATGCATTTATGAACAGGCCCTATTATTGAAGCTATCCTAGGGTCAATCACACACACACACACACACACACACACACACACACGTCATGTTAGGAGCCAGAGTGGTGGGGGCAGAGCTAAGGAGCTGTGCCCTCCTGACACCTGAATCAGGGCCCAAATACCTGAAAGACTGCCTCCTTCCCTAAAGATGCTCTTGGACGCTAAGATCCTCTTTTGTTCCATTGCCCTCAGAAACTCAGGGGATGGCAGCCTAATAAAAAACATCTGTGGCACCTCTAAGCTGAAGAAAACCCACCACCACCACCACCCAGAGCTGTGTCTGGTACTTTCATTATATAGCTGTAGGTGAATGCTGAAAATGTACCTTTTTATCCTGACTTTTGACACTTGAGATGTTTATTTAGGACCCATCTTTTTTTGTAATTTTAAGTTGTTTTAAAATGTTTTTAACATTGTGCAAAATTGTGTTTTAATATTAATGGTGTGTTTTAATGGTTGCAACCCTCCCTGGGACTGTAGGGTGATAGAAAGGTAATAAATTGTAGGAACAACAATAATAAAAATCATAAAATAATTTATAATAAAAGTTATAAAAATATAGCAATTTCCCATTGGCGACAGATCGCTGCTCTACAGCACCCTCTGGTGTCACATTTTTATAACACATTTTTAACATTATAACTCATCAGTGTAGATTACAGTGGTACCTTGGTTTAAGAACAGTTTAGTTTATGAACAACTTGGATTAAGAACGCTGCAAACCCAGAAGTAGGTGTTTTGGTTTGTGAACTTGGCCTTGGAAGCGGAACCTCTTTCGCTTCCTGTTGAGTGTGTTCCATTTTGAGTCCCCCGCTGCTATGGGAAAGCACGTCTTGGTTTAAGAATGCTTTGGTTTAAGAATGGACTTCCAGAACAGATTAAGTTTGTAAACCAAGGTACCACTCTAGTCTCTAGACAGTGCTGGGGCAGTCAGTAGCAAGGTAAGGGCTATGCAAGTGTACCAGTAAAACTGGTCAGTCCATATAGCCCTGGACTCATCATTGCCCTGCCCATCCTAGGTAAGCTGTAGTAACAGTGTTGTTAGGTGGGCTCCATGGCTCTGCCACACCAAACCAGCTGCTATTAGTTACCCCTATTTGGGTGTTCTTTTGTTCCTGCCATTCAGACTATGTGACAAGAGATCAGGGTTGCAAACAAGGGCCTTACACCTCCTGCCCTAATGCTGTCCACTTGTTTTGGACATACCTGCAGAGGGAGATCCTACTGCATGCACACACAACCTATCCTTATGGAGTGGAGAGCTGTGTGTGGAGAAAACAATTCCCGAGTGGGATGCTGTCATCAAATATGACAAAGAATCTGTGCAGCCGAATGAAATGCAAAACACAGATCATTGCCTCCTATTGTTGGCTAAAGTGTCCCGTGGAATAAGTTACAAAAGATCTCTCTGAAGTTTAGTTCATGTGCATCATAATGCATAATGACAGATCTAACACTTTCAAAATGACTACAGGAGTTGAAATGTTTGTGTATCATAGTCAAGGAAAAGATAAAATGCACACCTCATTAAGCACTTACTAAAGTAGAAGCTGTTCTTTTCTTTGCAAGAGAACATAATTAATTCCAATTGAAAGTTCCGGGACAACTCACAAAGGAGCTTTTTTTTGGTTTTAAAAAAAAGCCATTGACTTGTGTATTTCCTCAGCAGTTTCTAACATTTAAGTATTTTAATGTGATCCCCCCGCCGCCGCCCCCAAAGTATATACAGGGATGTGGGAGAGGTATTTAGACTGAATTTTAGAATTTGTGGGGGATCACTATCTATTCTTCCTATACCCCCTACCCTTCTCCATATTGTTTTCATACTTTATTGGCCAATATTTTTCATACACCACAGCACCTGCTGATCACAGCTGCCACTCTAATTTGTATGTGTTTATGCAGTAAAATTGCAGTCGTGTTAGCAAAGGAAATATGGGAGCAGGTTTAACAGTAGCAGGAAGCCGCTCTGTACTTAGTTTTGGAAGGGGGTTATTAGTTGCTTTGTTCTTGTTCTTATTGTGTATTTTGTGTTTTTATCTTGTATTTTTATGCTGCAAACCACCTTCAGATCTACAGATCCCCACCGTCTTGGTCCAGTTCCAGGGTAGTGCTAGTTCTACTCGCCATTTGTTCAAGACCCACCCACTGCCAGCATGAAGCCCCTGACTGTTGATTCCCAAGGGGGATACAACCCTACACAGGGAAAAGGAGATAACGTATAAATTTGCACAATAAAGTACAATTAAATACAGGAATTTAAAGTAAAAAACACATTTTAGAAAAATGAATCAATATCATTGCAATAAACCATACTGTAAAAATTTGAACTATTTGAAGTTTAGGACATATTTTATGCTCACAAAACAAGCACAGGCCTTCAGCCAGCTTGAGGAGGTATTTGGATCATCAGTCTGGGATTTTCAAAGAGTGTGACATTGATGTAATGTTGGCATGTGGTTACAGAGGTTACAGAGTACAAACACATTGTCAGAAGTCAAAGGCTGCCATGGTGTTTTTGTAGATTAGTTAATTAGGAGATTTGATTTGGGAGATGCATCTTGCGAGCCCTAGATTGTGGAGAAAATTAATACGATTCCCAGTTCATGTCTGACAGCCACATATATTGCTCCCAGTGACTGAACATTTCTCAGGAACCCCTGTAAAGGCTTCTGAAGAATGTTAGCACATGTCACTTTTCAGACATCTCAACCAAAAATGACATTAATCCCAACGCAATGGCACTTATCATTTGCTAACTATGGCTGGGTTTTGTTTGTTTGTTTTTAAATGAAACCTATTGGTGCCTAATGAGGCTGCCTAGGAGTGCCAACTTTTTGTAGCAATGCAAGTGGGTGTGCACCTGGTTAGTAGTTTGACTTTGGGCAATGGAGAACCACAATTAAGATTGTGTTGTATACTATGTATCTCACATTCTTCTGCGTGTTTGTACGCAGAAGTAAATCTTGCTGTGTTTGGTGGTTTGTATTCCCAGGTACATGTATTGCAGCCTAAATGTTGGGTTCACTTGTTTCCAAAGATTGTTAATTACTCTAGGATGGTTAAAAAGCCAAGCTGTTCAATTTTGTTCGTTGCTTCAATCTTGTTAGCAAAGGCCCACCACCATCATAGACCATTCTGATTCTGCTGGTTTTTCATTTTCTTTTCCCCTTGCACCTGAATAACTGACATTCCTTCAATATAGTCTAGCAATATTGTTCCTTCAGAGGCAACTCTGTCCAATGAACCATCAAACACATCACTTTCAGCTTAGACCCAATCTGTTACACAGAGCCAATACTCCACCATAATGAGCACTGGAAACACAGAGGAGCCATTGCTTTGGTTCTTTATCCAGGCAGAACTCCCATTAATTTAAGATACCTAAAGGGAAGGGCAACGCCGGCATGTAATGCATCTATTCCATTTAAATTATCATCAATAGTCTCATTCCTTAAATTACTTAAATATTTAGGCAATCACATTGATTTGGTTTGGATCTTGCTGGAGTCGTATTGTATAAAAGACGTTCAAAAACCGCACAGCGCTCATTCTCTGAGTCAGAGAGCTGCTTCATGCATTCTGCAGTCTCTCAGATAATGGCATTGTGCAATCAGATCTTACATATGTTTCTGACTAAGGTCAGTGAGACTTGCTTGCAAATAAGTGTGCACAGGATTATCACTGAACTGTGCAACCCTTTGCGATGTAGTGGTTAAGAGCGGGGGACTCGTAATCTGGTGAACCGGGTTCGATTCCCTGCTCCTCCACATGCAGCTGCTGGGTGACCTTGGGCCAGTCACACTTCTCTGGTCTCTCAGCCTCACTCATCTCACAGAGTGTTTGTTGTGGGGGAGGACGAGAAAGGAGAATGTTAGCTGCTTTGAGTCTCCTTAGGGTAGTGATAAAAAGGGATATCAAATCCAAACACTTTGCATATTTGCTCAGACCTAATTCTCACTGAGTTCCATGGGACTTACTACCTAGTATGATGATATGATATGATATCTTTATTGTCATTGTCCCATACAGAACAATGAAATTGAAAAATCTACATAAGACATTCAAAACCCCCTAAAAACTCTGAACCCCCATTTTAAAATACAATGTACTCCTATAGAGACTCCTTATAAATAATTTGTCCTAACAAACTCTGACTCCCCTCCAGGGAGCTCTCAGCCACAGCGTCTGCACGCGCTGCCATCTTGGATAGAAAAAAGTAAGTGTAAGTAAGTGTTCATTGGATTGCATTCTCAATCCTGGTCTTCCCACAGTGTAGGCAACTCCCAATTTATGTGGCAGTTATATTCCAACGTATCGTGCTTTTAAGAGGAATTGCATATATTTGAAACAACATTGAAAAAGCCTGCAAACACTCCATTCTACCCCTGCCTCGTCTCTTTTGGTGATGGTTTGGTGCATTGCACGTGCGCGGCTGCTCACATATCAGATGCGCCTAAGATTGTCATTGCCTTTATTGTAAAGGGAGCTAACACATGTGCAGTACTGCTGAGGCATCAGGGTGGAGGACAGAAATGTCTATGGCCTGGTTCGCACATCTCGGTAAGCCAAAGTATAGCTTATTGGGGCTATACAAATGTCCTGGTTGCCAAAGACGAGCATGCACCCACCTTGCTCCTCTTTTTAGCTCAGCGCAGGATGGCAGCTAAGCCAAGGCTGTGCTTTTTCCATGTCTCTCCTCTTTATCCATGATCTGTTGCCACCTTGGTCAATGTGAGGCTCTTCAGTAGAAAATTAAAGAAGGGGAGCAAAAGCAGGAACCAGGGCGCAGGTTTGCTTGAGCAGCAGAAGCCACACTAAGAAAGAATGTGCATGGGGGGGGGGGTTGCTTTGTTGTGCTGAATGAATTCCACCTGCTATGCACATGACCAGTGTGCTACTGAGTCTGTGCATATTACTCTGTAATCAAATCAGCAAACATGATAAAAATATATCCGATATATGGGAAATATTGGTCATCGAGACCGTCTGATGATCACTTCTGGCCTGATGTTCTTATTTTTCTAGGCGAAAAAGCCCCCCAAACCTCTTGTATATATACTGTATTTTTCCATGTATAAGACTAGGTTTTTTTCCTTAAAAATAATGTCCAAAATTAGGGTGCGGCTTATACACAGATAGTGCCAAGAGTGGATTTTCTTAAATCTGAGTCCCCCAAAATAGGGTGTGTTTTATACATGGGGGTGTCTTATAGACGGAAAAATACGGTGTGTGTGTGTGTGTGTGTGTGTGTGTGTGTGTATACATCCCCATCTCAAATGCTGCTTTTATGCATACTTGGTACTGATCCTACTGAGTGCCTCTTTGCAGGGGCAGAGGTAAACACAGTTCCTAGCTTCAATGAATTTACGATCCCAGAACTGTAGGCTTACAAGACCTTATCTATGCAATTACAAGCTCTCTGAAGTCTATTTCCTGCAGCTAATTCCTCTCCACTCTTTCCTAATTCACAAGAAATGCCCTATGCTGAGAGCATAGTCACTGAGCTAGGTAGTGCAAATTGGACTTGAAGGTCAGTCTGCAGCACCAAGGCAACTGGTCTGTGTGTCCTATTGCAATACGGTCCTGTGCTCTCATGAGTCATAGCTGTGCCAAACAAAATACTTTACAACCAGAATCAAATATGAATATGTATATTTGGATGTATTAATTAAAATATTTATAGCCTGTCTCAAAGATGGCTAACAGTACACACTAAAATACCTATCTATCATGGACAGACAAGTGGTTGCAAATTAGTTAGGTGTTTTCAGTCCATCTGTGTACTCAGACAATTTCACACCATTCCTTTTCTTATTAATTCACAGATAGGCTTTTCAAACAAATAGCTTTCTAAGTATGAGTGCATTTAATATTTTAATCTTAAAGATTTCTTAGCTTAACAGTAAACTCCTGCTGCAAATGATCCCCCCCCCCTCAAGATACTTCTTAAATGAGGAAATTGCCATCCCAACATTTTGGTACACAATCCTGCATTTTTGTGTTCCTTTGTCTCCATCAAAATGTACAAGTTGTTTTGTTTTTCATTTGCTTTACATAATACAATGGCCCGCCGCTCTGTGGAAAATATCCTTGAATAACAGAAGAGTGTCTATGAATATTCATAGGGAAGTTAATTATCTGTCTTTTCCTTCAATTGTTTGGAGAACTGTGGGAAAGCTTGCACATGCAAAAGAAAAAAGAAAAAGTGAAAATGTGGGTGGTAAGCAGACCTGTGGATTTAGTACAGTTATATCCAGGAAGTGTCACAGAGCGTGAATATAAAGAAAATGAAATATTTAATTTAGAAGGCTGGATGGGGAGCAAAATGCTTAAATAATGGCACTGTAGGGGAGAGCTCTCTTAAATAGGGTATGGGGGGTCTTTATAAATTCCCTGGGGGGAGTCATCACACAAATTATCAAACCATCTTCAGGCCCAAGATGTAATATGTTTATAAGGCAAAGTTGCGAACCTACCAATTGCTGCTTCTGCATAAGGTGGAGAGCTACCTTGTGCAGTTCATTATTTGCCAGGATCCACAGTCAAGGGTAAAGGTGTAGAATGAATGGAGTTGGCCTTTAACCAGAAGAAAAGGAGACTTGGATCAATGGGATTTCTAGGCTGACAAGATGAGACAGCAATTTTAACATGAGGGATAATTTGGTAGAGCAAAGTTGAGAATATTATATGGGGGCACTCAGGCTCACAACAGGGAAGCTGGCAATTGGGGTCAGCAATGAGAGAAATGAAGAAATACAGTGGTACTTTGGGTTACAAACACCTCGGGCTACAAACTCCACTAAGCCGGAAGTAGTACCTCAGGTTAAGAACTTTGCCCCAGGATGAGAACAGAAATCATGCAGCGGGAGGCCCCATTAGCTAAAGTGGTACCTCAGGTTAAGAACAGTTTCAGGTTAAGAACGGACCTCCAGAATGAATTAAGTTCGTAACCCAAGGTACCACTGTATTGGAAGAGAATATTATGGAGATTTGGGGGTGGATGACGGGGAGTATACTTAGAATCTAGCCACGGATCTAATCTTTTCCCTCCCCCATGGAAAGCTGTGGGGAGTTTCAAAGCAAAACTAGGGCCTCCCCATCAGGTAAAGAAAAAAAAAATCTAAGAATTTCAAGGGAACTCACAAGTGTTTCAATAAGGCTGCATTGAGTAGCAGCAGTTCTCCAGGGTTTCAGACAGGAACACATATGCAGGCAACTCATGAGCGCAATGAAATAAAATAAAATAAAAATGGCCCAGTGTAATGTATGAACTGACTGCTAGTTTTAATATTCATGTTCTGTCCATGTTGTATATCTCATATATCCTTCTAATATTCACCTCCATAATAAATCTTTGCAAGGTTTAATTTTTATTAATATATAATTTTATGAAAGGCTATTAATATGGTGGCATAATGTGTTCCTTAATATTTTATTAATTTGCCAGCATACTGTCTAATACTACATTTTCACAAATGTCATATATGAGGATTAGCAGGATAGCATTTCATCTCCTTAGTTAGCAGCCTTGTCACCTTATCAAGTTTGCCTGCAGCTAAGTTTAATTAAAGTTCTATTCATAAACAGCTCTTGTTCCTCTCCCACTTCTCCACAAGTGACATGGAAAAATCATGTTATATAGCTTTCTTTAGGTAATTTATCTGCTTTTGCCATACGGTTTACACAAGATTGTTTGTCATCAGTGCACGTCATTTGCATAGGATATGATCCAGAGATACCAGATTTTAAAAAGACAAACCAATGACATTATTATCTATGCAGAGTAAAGACAGCATTTTGGTTTGCCAAATATGCATGCTTCTCTCCCCCCACAACACACCCATCCACCCAAGATACAAAGTGAGCCTAAGCAAACCTTCTTTGCTAATTGGAAGGTTTGCCTTCTTTCAAATCTATTGACCCCAATATTGGGAACAGGAGGTATGATGTACACAGGGATCCTCAAAGGTTATCTATTAATTTCAAAATAGGCAACAGATAATGTATGTTGAAAGAAATACTTCCATGCATCTGGTCTGAAATATTCATGGAAATGTATAAGGCAACAAACACAGGGAAGAGTCTGAATACCTGTGCCCAAACAGGGCACTGATTAGTATGTTGTTTGGAGTTTGTGGCTGCAAGAGACCCATAATTCCTGGATTTAGAAAGTGTTAGAATTTAATCAATGCATGAAGAGTTAAACTGGAAGTCCTTAATAGTTAAACTGGACCCTTAACAGTTGGACTCAGCTACCTGTGTTCAAAATATCACCTGAGAGATGGGTCATTAGCAGAGAACTAAGACAGGGAAATGGGCTAATAGCAAAGCAAAGACTGTGTACCGGCCAGCAAATGGGGGAGCCCCTCCTTGAACTCTGGGATAGGATGCAGAGACAAAAGGAGATCAGTTGTTTAGGACTGCATTGGCAATGATGTACCTAGGGAAAAATGGTTTCAGTCTGTTAAACGCAGCAAGCTGGAGCAAAGGTCCATGGCTGATTTCTGCTGGCATCCAAGTCTGCGGCCATGGGAGAAACAAGAACCCCTTGGGGTGTCAATGCTGTGACATCATAGCCTCAGGTTGTATATATATGTAAATAAACCATATATCATAAAAACATCACAGTCTCAGTTGTGCCTTATTTTCAGAAGGAAACACAAACCCCAGGGAAGCGCCTGGGACCCCTGGAATCGTGCACCACTCAGAGATTGGGTGTGTATATAACAATATCTCTTGTGGACAGAATAAGCTCAGAATAAGCTCAGGCTTGTGAGAAAATAATTTTTAAAAGGTTTCTTCAGGTATGTTCAAAGCAAGAGGAGGAATAAGCAGTAGGTTCAAGGAGAGTTTTGTTTTGTTCTTGCTTTTATTATGTATTTTGTGTTTTATCTTGCATTTTAATACTGTGAACTGCCCTGAGATCTATGGAGGAAGGGCGGTATACAAATTTAATAAATGAAATAAAAATAAAATTAATAATAAATGAGTCCTCTATGTGGACCAGTTAGAAAAATGATATTGGGTGACAGAGAGAAGGTGGAATTGCTCAAACCTACTTTGTGTCTGTCTTCAACCAAAAAGAAAGTAGTGCCCAGCTTGGTGATAACAGAATGAATGGCACAATGAGAAAACTGCAGTCCAAAATAGGAAAAGAGGGGAACATATACCTTTCTTAACTGAATTCAGATCTCTAGTGCCTGATGAGCTGCACCTAAGGGTACTAAAGGAAAATGCAGTTCAGCAAACAAAATGGATGATATTTAAATCTGCAGGCTAAGATCCTGTGCTGTTATCATGGCACTTAGCTCCATTTTTGTAAATAATGGAAAATGATATTGAGTCTGTTGAAATGGACCTTACGTACTTTACAGTGAAAATTGCTAATATTTGCCTGTGATGAATGAATTGCAGGGCAGCCTTACTTCATTTTTGTTTCTTTATGTACGGAAAAGTTTAAGAAGAAACATTAGCAATTAAAGAAAAATGCCGCTCCGCATTTTTGCAAAGCAGAAGTCAATGTGATTGAGTGATAATAGATAGGATAAATAAACTGCATGCACTTTAAAATGCTGAGGAAGATAACAACCTATTGATCTGCCACATTTAATAAAGGAAAGTTGCAGACAAAGGCTGGTTATGCACTTGATATAAGTAGGCCATCATAATGGGATTTAAGTAGCTGGGATAATGATATACCATTTTTTGTAAGGTTAATGTCATAGTCAGAAATAATGCAAGATAACATACATTACAGTTTAAACATATCCTTCCTATTCCATAACCACTTTTCCCTTTCAATTTTCTGCCTCTGTGACTATTTCTCACTCTTCCTTTTTTTTTTTGGTCCTAATTTCTCTGCAACTTCTATTTCCCACCCCCACCGCCCCCAACTAACAATATTGCACTCTACCATTGCTATCCCAGCACAATCATGTGCAAACTGCAAGGCTCATTAAAGGTTTGTTAGCAGAAGCAATAATGAGTCATCCAAGAGGTCAGAGAATGTCCTCTGTCCAAAGAAAAGGCAGATAGCTTTGAAACGGAAAGTGGCGCTCCAAAGTGCAATCAGGGCAACAAATCTAATATAGCTGAGAGCTATTTGTAGAGTCCAAGAAAGTCTAATTCAAAGTTTATCTTACAATCTTTTCCCTTTACCCCCACCAAATGCTCATTACAGATCCAAAATGATAAAGTTAAATTAATTCTGCACTAAAATTCCATGAAGCTTTGCAAAGCTAATGCAGTGCTCCCATATTGTTAAGATTTTGGGTGCCATTAGCACTGCAACATAATTAAAATAGAAGGTACACATTTACTAGTCTGTATTATTTTTCTCCCTTGTAGGGGAAAAGCACTGATGTTTATTCTGTAAGTGAGGAAATGGTCTTATACTGGGAAGGGAATTAAGGCAATAACTAGTGTTGTACAGTGGTTAAGAGAATGAATTGTCTCTGGATCACATTTCATCTCAGCATTGTGCTCATAAGGAGGTCTTTGGCAGCTCACTGCCCCCATTTCTGATGTTATGGTGGTAATGTGAGGGCTTATGTATTTCACCTAGATCTTGTACTAGTGTGAGAAAAGCTGGATGATACATGTAAGAAGGACGTTGCCTTTCCCAGAAACTGAGTCAGTTGTGGTATATCCTAACAATGTTTACTCAGAAGTAAGCCTTATTAATTTCAGCATGACTTTCCTCCAAGTAAGTATAGGTAAGATTGGATCTAACAGCGCAATCCTATATGTGTTTGCTCAGAAGTAGTTCCTGTTGAGTTCAAAAAGCCTTACTCCCAGGAAAGTGGTAGAGGATTGGGGCCTTATTCAGTTACCCTGTCAAAACTTTGAACTTCTTTGATCATTTCTGTTCTCAACAAATGCATATTCATGCCAAATAATCAGTCTATTTCAGGTACATACAAATCAATTGCTGTGTGATCTATCTTAATAGTTTTTCAGGGGCTGAAGTAAAGCTAATGGACCTATACTTTCTTGGTTCCTTCTTCCAGCATAGGAATACTAATACTAATACTACTACTACTAATAATAATGATGATGATGAAGATGATTTCTAGGTTCTATGTTTTTCCATTTTTATTTACTAAAACCATGTAGCATCCTGTTTTCCATAAGAAGTTATCAGCTGATTTTAAATATTATTACTATGGTACATTATACATTTGTGACATTACTATGCACGTAAAGCCACAAGAATTCAGAGTAGACTGTGTCATCAACCATTTTTAAGTGAAGATGTATTTTTATTTTCATTTCCTTCACTGCACAGACTATGATATATTCAGCATATTTGCACGAAGGATTCTGAAGGCCAAAGGAAGTTTTATCACTAGTTTTATGCTTGTTTTAAGCACCAAAAGTGCTATAAAAATTATGACAATAAACATAATTATTACCCGGGCCATAAAGCTGCCATCAGTGTAGCATTTTCATTTATTGAAAGTAATGATTGTATGTTTATTGCTGTCCCTCATCTCTTTATCTATCACTTGCCAGTTTATTGCGTGAGTTATCCCTGGAACTTATCTAGGTAGAAACATCTCAGTACCGAGTCCGGCAGTTCTTGGCTCAGTGTAGAAGTGCCATCAACACTTGGATACCTCTTTTAAAATGACAATTTTGTCGAGTTTTATGTAAAACATAAACACAGACTGTATTCTTCCAATTCTGAAATCATTTTATTTTTTTATATAGATCATACATTTCTTTCATATCAAATGCTATTTATTTCTCCCAATCGTGTTAAACTTGGATGTCTCTGTGAAATCACCCAGAGAATGATGAACCTGTGGCCAGTGAGATGTTGTCGGACTACAATTCCATACCCTCCAACATTTCTCCAATGAAAATAGGAATGTCCTATTCAATAATAATAATAATAATAATAATAATAATAATAATACTCCACTTATCTGACTGGGTTTCCCCAGCCACTCTGGGAGGCTTCCAACATATATAAAAACATAATAAAACATTAAACATTTAAAAAAAAAACTTTCCTACACAGGGCTGCCTTCAGATGTCTTCTAAAGGTTGCATAGCTACTTATCTCCTTGGCCCGGGGATCACATACAATTCCATACCCTCCAACATTTCTCCAATGATAATAGGGATGTCCTAAGGAAAAGTGGGACATTCTGGGATGAAATCAGAAACCAGGATGGCTTCTGTAAATCCTGTATTGTCCCTGGAAAATAGGGACACTTGAAGGGTCTGTGATTCCCATCAATCCTGACCATTGGTCCATGCTGGCTGGGGATGTTGTGGTTCACTATCACCCAGAGTGGGTGGGAAGTGGATGCAGACTGTGTTTCACAGTTCAAAGCCATAATAATATGCAGTTTACTTGAACAAGCTGTGGTTAAGCAACAACAACAAAAACAGAAGCAAAAGTGTCCAGACTCATCACACTGAGTGAAGGGAGAGTAAGGTAATGGGACCCCTGACCATTAGGTCCAGTCGTGACCGCCTCTGGGGTTGAGGCACTCATCTCGCTTTATTGGCCGAGGGAGCTGGCGTACAGCTTCCGGGTCATGTGGCCAGCATGACTAAGCCGCTTCCGGCGAACCAGAACAGCGCACGGAAACGCCGTTTACCTTCCCGCCAGAGCGGTACCTATTTATCTACTTGCACTTTGACGTGCTTTCGAACTGCTAGGTTGGCAGGAGCAGGGACCGAGTAATGGGAGCTCACCCCATCGTGGGTATTCGAACCGCCGACCTTTTGATCGGCAAATCCTAGGCTCTGTGGTTTAACCCACAGCGCCACCCATGTCCCTGAAGTGAGGGTACACAAGGCCATAGTTGTATATGCTCATTCCTGCCATGCTAAAGTATGATTCAGTGTGAGGTCTGAATGTTGCTAATATGTTGTGTTCTTTTAAACATGTCCCAGAATTTTGATAAAAAGTAGTACTGCAAATTAAAATGTGGCTGACCATCATATTTCCCCATGCCCCTCATTAATTGTGTGAATGTTGATTAGAAAGTTGTGGAAGTCTAATTCATTTGTTAACAGCAGCAAAATTATGTGCACTCAAGTACATCCCCCCAAATGCACAGTCCTTATTTATGTATTAAATAAGGAAGTCTAAGTCATAAAATCTAAGTCTCAAAGTCATAAAGATAATGCACAAAGCAAAGTTATGCACCTTAATCCGATGCATGTTTACTCAGAAGCCCCACTGCTTTTAATGGGATTTACTCCCCAGTAAATAGGATTTCAATGCTTCCAAGGCTTTTTTTTTTTTTTTTTTTTTGCTGATTGGTGGGCAATTTGCTTTTTAATATTGCTGCTGCTGTCATAATTTTTGTTATTATTGTCATAGTATTCCTTTCCTGTTTGTAAGAAAGACTTTTTTTCATTTTAAAAAAGCTATAAAATTATAAGTTTCTGAAAGTCCATAGAACAAGAATAATAAGGCATTCATATTTATGGAGTTATTTTATTTCTTCAGTAAAAGATAACTATAGCAAACTGGAACTCATTAGAAGCTATTATTTTCCACCGTGAAATAATTGCAGGCGGCACCTTTTCAAGATAAAATAAAATCCCTTTGAAAACAATGTGTGAAAATTAATTTTCACCAAACTTGCACTTTCAAGTACCTAGCCCTATAGCAAGTTTCACTGAATTAAATTTCTTTCTCTGTTCAGCTCAGGTGCCATTGTCTCCCACCTTACTTCCACTTTAATTTTCGTACAACAGGGAGAAGAGAAGAGAAGAAGAATAGTAACTAGGGCTGCATACCAGGCTCAGAGGAAATGGATAGAAATCTGAGCAACCTTTTGGAAACAGAGTATGTGATGATTATCTTTTTCATTTGCAAAGCTTCTTTTGGACATTAATTATGTTCTTCTTGTGGAAAAAAGCATGGGACTTTCATTACTAAATATGGACAGTCTTTAAGGTGTCACGAGACCCTTTGGTTGTTTTTGTTGTCAGATAAAACATGGTTGACCCTCTGGGAATAGATAGCTTGCTTGCGGAAATGCGTCTCAATTGGGAAAATGTTAAAGGCCAGCTATATAGCAGATCAAATCATGGTAAATAGGCATTACTGATATTAGGCAAACTCACAGCACTAGATTTTAGGGCTTATTTGCATTGTACACATAAGAGATAATCAAAAGAAAGAGTTCATTATATTAGTTCAAAAGAGATTCTCTAGAATATGAGATGTAATCAATTGATTGTCTGTCTCCATCTTTTCAGTTATATGCTGATTACAAGTCTTGCTGAAATGCGTCTTCTGAAAGGAAAGTTAGCCAAACTCAATTTAAGATGATAAACTGATAAAACAAAAACAAAGCACAGTGCTGGCTTTTCTTTGTTTCAGGTTCAGGTTTGCTCCCACACCAATAGGGTTTCCTCCTCTGCACAAGTTTTTACACATTTCATTTTAGACCTTTCACATTCATCAGCCTCTCAATAAATACCTGCTACACATGCAGGAACAAACTTCTTTATTCACAATGCTATTCACAATTAATTAAAGAATATTACAAGGGCACCTTTGGACCTAAAAAGATGCTATCTGCTAGCATCCATTGGGTCTTCAGGCATCACTGTAAGGCTTCCCAGAGCTTGATACATTTCTGTTTTTGGCCCTGACTTAACATTTACTACTGAGATTAAATTAAAAAAAAATCCTTCCAGTAGCACCTTTAAGACCAACTAAGTTAGTTCTTGGTATGAGCTTTCGTGTGCAAGCACACTTCTTCAGATACGAAGAATCTGAACTTCTTCAGATACGTATCTGAAGAAGTGTGCTTGCACACGAAAGCTCATACCAAGAACTAACTTAGTTGGTCTTAAAGGTGCTACTGGAAGGATTTTTTTTATTTTGACTATGGCAGACCAACACGGCTACCTATCTGTTACTGAGATTAACTGGCTGAAAATACTTTCTTGCTGACTCTTGCCAACACTGGTTCATCCTAATGTTTCTCAAACGACTAGCACCACGACACAGGAAATCACTTACACCACTGGAGCAAAACGACTTTTAAAGTTGTTTTAGGTACTGTGGCAGTTTCCAGCAGAGTAGCTCATGACAGAAGGCGAGAACTCCAGAGTAATGGCATTTGGTCTTTATCTGTAAAGTTGCTTGATTGACAGATGACTCTCGAAAGCATCGCATTGAGACTGGTTTTGGAGGCTGCACAAGGGTAGCCGTTCTAAAGTTCTTTCTTGATAGGCTTAGAGAAATTACACAGGATTCTCCACGGAGTTGGTGTCGTTTTTTGCCATGCCAATTTCTTACTTACACGTGATATTTCCTTGAGTGACAGGCTACATTCCAAATGCCATCTTTTGCTTACATACTATGCCCCCCCCCATATTTTTTCCCCGTCTTTCTCCAATTATAAGGAAGGCAAAAAGAACTATTGCGAATTTTTGTTGCTTTTCAAATTATGCCTTACCGCTGCATTTTTCTTTAGTAAAAAAGAGGCCAATAAATAGAGTGGGTTGGACACTGGATTCCCAATAAGTCTCCACCCTCCCAGTTAGGACTGAACCTAGACCCTGCTTGAGTTATATGGTTCATTCCAGCCTATGCCTATCACAGCACTTGCTATGAGTCTTCCATCACTCAACAAGAAGTTGAAAATGGCGGGGAGGACACAAAGAATGATGACACCACATTGTGCAGTCGTGTCTCCTACAGGCTCTAACCATGGCTGCAAATGTGTCCAGAAATGTGGTTTTCATAGTTCATGGCTTCCCTGAATGCTGCTAAGCATGCCCAAGGCACCATTTTGAAATCAAGAGAAGACAGATCATAGAGTATAGCATTTCTCAGTGTGCCAAATTGCAGAAACGTAAGGCAGTGGGGAAGTTTCATGACAGACATTCTCATAGGATCCTGATTCACTTCACACCTAATGTGGAGATGGCATATTTTACTCAGCATCTATGAGGCATTTGGCAAAAGCATCTGCCAAATTGTTGGAATCCATCCAAGGGACTGGAAGACTATCGACCTGTCACCAACAGGTGCTGGTTTTTTTGCTACATGCTGAAGAATGTGCTTCTACATTTGAGGAACAGTTGAAAGAAATTTGTTGAATAAGGGTGAATAGCCAACTGGGGGAGATGTGATTATTTAGTGAGAAGTAAGGATTCATAGTAGCTTAAGCCAAGAATTTCATGTGGTATTGGGTTGCTGAAGCTTAGATTTCTACATAATCAGGAGAGGGGGCCTTACATCCCACATAAGTATGCTTAGTTAAGTCCCCAAATGCCAGTAGAGGCGAGAGGTATCAAAGGCTATCATTAAACTTCTTACTATCTGAATTCACTGTATGTCTCCCAAGTCACCATAATGCTATGTAAATATAATTCTACTTTATCCCAACCTCTGTTTAAGTGTCCCTCAGGCCTTTGAGCTATATGAGGTTGTTTGGTTTCATTTTAAGGCAGCATTAATAATTGTAGTCTCTCCTCCTGGCTCAAAGGGACCAAGATGCAGTAGCAAATATGTGTCTGCTGTGCAAGATTTCATAGCGATTAAGGTCTGCAAACCTCCTTCCCATTCTATGTTGCTGAGTGCTAAGTCATTGAATGAAACTGTACCTTTTAATAGGCACATATGTCAACTGGCTGCAGTAACGTTGCAGGCGCAAACAACAGGAACTTCTGAATTAATACCCTTCTGCCAGCTCTGTGCTGTAATATATTGAGCAGCAGTGGATTTTGCTTGGTGCTGTGGTTTTCTTTTCATTTCTTTTGCAGTCACCCTTTCAGTTACATCATAAGCAGGCTAAATACAGTGCTCAAACTGCAGGATGCTTGTGGAGAGAATGTATGTGGCAGTGGAGGGTGGTCTTTTATGTCACGAAATGGCCGGCAATTTTTTAAAAAGTTCCTCCCAAAATCTCAAAGCCACACTCTTTCCTGGTCATTTGCCCTGGATATGCAGTTTTCCTCTTCCAGCGGAGAAGAAACTGGTCCCCTTTTGGACCAAGTAAAACTTAGGAAAGGGTGATTCCCAGTGAACTCTACTTCTGAGTAAATGTGCTTGGGACTGTACTGTCCAACTCATAATTGTTTTCAGATTTAGTAAGAAGGTTATCCTGAAACAAGTGGAAGCCAGAAATGGGGGAAGGGTAGAAAGCTTTATCCCTCAAAGCGTTTTACTCCCTTTAGTTGTGGGAATAACTCCTCAGTTGTGGGAATAGCTCCTCAGACAAAGCTGACTAAGTCAATGAATAGGGACCATCACCAGCACCCCGAGGCTTTTGTTCCCTCTGGGACGCTAAAGCATCGCCATGTCTTTGGTGCTAGGAACTATAGAGTCTGCCGCATTATGTATATGGGGTTTCCATGGAATATTAATAGGACTGGAAACGTTAGGCCGCGTTACCTCACGAAACCCAGCACAAGTTCCCTGTAAGCCACTGTAGCACTTCTTCTTCCTGCTTGTCATGAATATGTATCAGCGCTGAATTTAAAATGACAGCGCCACAGTCATGCTGTTTTGTAATCACAAGATAAAATGATTTCCAGTGAATACATAACAACACACACCCTTTGATTTGGCAGCAATGCTTTCCCCCACACCAAAGAGATGGAAGTGAATACCAGGCAGGAAGCAAATTCATAAAGATAGCAAACTTCTGCATTTCAGCCAGAAAAGAGGTGAGGTGCTAGTGGCTAATTTCCTCCTCCCTCCCTCTACCTCTCCCTCCCTCCCTCCCTCCCTCCCTCTCTCTCTCTGACACACACACATTTAAAATATGAGTGCCTTCCTAGACAATAATTTGCTGCTGCCTCCAATTTCCCACTCATGTTATGAAAATGTTTGAAGCATGAGCTGCCAGGTCTTGCTAAGCCTCCTGTCTCAGAAAATCATGCTGGGGAAGAGAGAGCCTGTAGTAATAATTAGATGACAGAATAGGTGAGGTGACATGATGGACTTACACATCTTTGCTATGCAAACAGGTAGGTTCCTAAGCATTCAAGGATGCATTTCCTTTTTTAATAATAATAATAATAATAATAATAATAATAATAATAATAATAATTTCCTGTTCTTGCACTGTCTCCTTTTTCCTTGGGACACTGGGTATGTCAGTCCATGATGAACATTACGGTATAACTATAAACATTACGGTATAACTATAAACTATGACAAGGATCATGAATAATATTCGTGGAAATGCCACCACTACATTGTGCCACTATGGTAATAGGCTTGTCAATAGGTCTGAAGGACCAATTAGCTCCTTTAAAAAGTGATATGCAAATTTTATTGCATTCCAATTCAACATTGTAAATATTTCACTAGGAGGCGGGTGGTGTGGAAAGAATGTCATAAAGATTGGCTTGATAATCTAAAGATAATAAAGATATGACTGTTTACAAAACTGGGGACTGATTTATTCATTTTGAAGGCAAAAGGGAGGAGAGATCTATAAAAACCCATGAAAAACCTCCCTATTACCTTGTGATCTGCAGCTATTTTTGGTGGTTGATAGATATTTATGACATATTGCCATGGCAACAAAGAACTATCTGAATAGCTATATTATCTAGCAAGACGAATAATGCTCTGGAATGCTGTATGATACAATAATCATTGCTTCAAGTTATGGATAACATATAAGAAAAGCTGCCTGCTTCTACCTGAGTATTGTGTGTGTGTGTGTGTGTGTGTGTGTGTGTATAAACAAAGTATTCATTTATTGATGGTGATATCACCATCCTACCAGTGATAGTTTTCACTAGAGAACTGTGAGGCCACTAGATGGAGCATTTATCATTGCTAAAATTAATAACAAGCAAGCTTACTTTTCGCAAATGCCATTTAAGTATAGTCTACCTCCTCCACCCTGAAATAAAAGTATAATGAATTTTCTTTACAGTATTTCTATATTTCTGTTTGCCAGCTTTGCAGAAAGGAGCCTCTCAAAGGACAAAAGACAGGATTTCACTGGTTGTTTCGGAGATGATGCCACAAAGGCAGGGGATTAATAAGGTGCGGGGCGATTCTTTGGTGATTTTACAATGCTGTGTTTTATGCTGGCTATGGAATGCATTTATTTATTTATTTGGCATTGTTCTTAAATGTGAAGAAGCTTAGAAATTGAAGGAGGTTACCTCTGTCTCCATGGCAAGAGATTAATACCGTTCAGAGGGAAAATAAAGTTAATGAAGCAATGCAGGGTAAAAGAAAATGAAGGGGCTTTCAAATAGGTGCTCTCATGGAAGAGAAATAGCAGTGGAATTTGTCCTGCTATATGACGTGCTTGAAAATGAAGTAAGCATAGATGGAGGGAGAGTTTTCAGTTCTAGGTAGGTCAATGCTGTTATGCTCAGACCACGGTCTTGGACACAAGTAAATTGTGTGGTTCAACAGCATGCCCAGTAAGAGCTCCTTTGTGGTAGGGGCAAGCACATCCACTTTGGATCGACAGCTAAACAAGAACAACTTCCTGGGAAATCTGGCTTGTGTCCAGGTTAATTTATGCAGACGCAAACCTATGCTTCAACAAATTACTAGAGCCCATCATTTTAAGTCTGCTCAAATGTGCAACTGTTTTAAATGAGGCTGGAAATAATTCTATCCCACGATGCTGATGTCAGTTAAAAGCAGGGTATTAGCGGAATGGGGGAAAGTATCAACCGAGCGTGTCTGCAACACTGCGCTCCGTGCTCTCGAGTGCCTAATGGATCAGGGAGACGGATATGCCGAGCTCATTGGCATATAAAGTTAAATTCAGATCTATTACCGATTACACACATGCATGTCTAAGAGCAGGAGCATTTAAAGGAGAAGAATTAGGCTGGTTCTGGCAAAGGTCCAGTGGAAGGACTGAATGGAGACTTTCAGGAAAGGCAGACTTTGCAACTGCCAAGAATACGAAAATGCTTACAAATGGCTGCTTATATGGGGGGAGGGAGATGGGGCAGGGAGAAGTTCTAAGAATTTGACAGTCTAGCAATCCAGTCTTGTGTTACCGTTATGAGAGAATTGTGCATGGAGGGACACTTCATCTCAGTACTCCCAAGCTGGAATGCTTTCATTTAAAGCACAGCTCGAGTGAAGCCATGATTTTGGGGTGAAAATCTTGCACTGTGGATTAACTGGTCTGTGGATTACAACCAAAACATAATCATTTCCGTCTTCTTTATGGGAGAAAAGGGAAATGCAGTTACATAAATTGGGAACATATGCACAGTTTTTAAAGCATCAAACAGCACTTTAGACAAGTTTACTCAGGATCCGGGAAAGGATGCAGTTAATTGCTAAATCCATATATTTACAGTGAGAAATGACATAGAGATGTTAAATTATAATAGCAAAACGTTTCAGCTCCTGCTTTTTTCACCTGCTCTGATGTGATCAAAGGGTGCTGTAGACAAGGTGGCAGTCACATAATTGTGAGGACGGAATATTCAGAAGTGTTGCGTTTGCTATAGCTGAGCGATGTGAGGTATTATTCTCCAGGTTGAGGCCATGTGGTGTTAATGTGTGTGTGTAAGAGAGAGAGGGAGAGGGAGAGAGATTCTCCTGCTGGCAAAGAGCCAGGGCTTGTGTGAAGTTTTATCAAGCCCATCATCATTGGCCTCCTCAGAACTGCTTCCAAGGGAAATTTGTTCTCCAGCTTGTAAACAACAGTAGGGTGAAGATTGCAGAGATCACGTTTTCAGACAAAGTTTTTTGCTGGCAGGATGTGGCTGGAACTAGCAAAAACCACATAGATCTTACACTGCACTAACAGCTTACCACATGAAGAGTTGTCCAAGTATTTAAGGTTTTTGAAACCAGCCATAGGACAATATGTTAAGTTGGCCATTCCTGGTGACCTTGGCAAGATCAAAGATGGTGAGAGGCGTTGCATAAATCTATGCTGAGGGAAACTGGCTGGATTAAGACCCAAAAAGTACATTTACAGGTCAGATTTCAAGTAGACTGTTCTCTAAAAAGTGGGAACATAGACAGAAACAAGTTTACTAGGACTAGTGTGGGGAAAATGAAGGTACTTACTTGGGGATATGAAGGAGGGTTGGATAGTTCAACAATATCTGGTACATTCCAGGTATTGCTGAACTACAACTCCCATCATCCCTGAAAATTCACCATGCTAACTGGGATGATGGCAGCTGGGAATCCACATTAGCTATTCCTGAGCTAGAGACAAAGCAGGAAGCTGGTAACAGGGCCATAGACCATGCTCAGGTTATCTCTTGATAACTCAAAGGAGGGCTGTGAGAAATATCAGCTGCCCACATTTTTTGTGATGGCCTTTTTAATTACAGTTTTTAAAAGGCTATTGGAGGGCTATGATTGGCTTAAGTTGTGGGTCAGGCATTATGGGAATTGTAGTTCAACAACTTCAAGATGGCACCACATTGGCCATTCTTGATTTATATAAAGGCTTTATAATTCTGGTAGTTTAATATTCAGTCTCTTTCCTAATAGTCCTTAGCATGGAATTTGCCTTTTTCAATACCACAGAATTGTTGATGTTTCCTTGAGTTAGCATGACCGTTAGTTACCTCCTGTTTCACTGTTTACATAATAGCTTGCTGACAATTATTATTGTGACTAATTGCCTTGGATGATCATACATTTCTCCTTTGGATTTATAAATAAGTATGTTTTCATATAAATACATATCTAGGGTCATTGCAGTAGGCTCACTATAGCAGACTATTCCTTGTACTGTTTTTTTAACAAGTTGAAGTATCAATAGCAAAAGCAGCACACATCTACGCATCTTCAGTATTTGGAAAGTAAGAAAGTAAACTATGGATCCACACCAAACCCTGCTCATCTCCATCACAAACAGGTGGTTCACTGATTTTATACTTGTAACATCTTCAATAATTATTTGATATGATGGTGTTTTAAATATGTGGCACATGAAATTCCTTGCACTAATCCTAACTAGATCTGAAGCAGGAGCTCTCCCCCCCCCAAAAAAAAACACACAATCCCAGATCCAATTATTGCATTTTAAATATGCATGTTATAGTCCACATTTCACACATCAAATTTTGAATTTTGAAAATCACATTGTAATATATATATATATATATATATATATATATATATATATATATATATTTCAGTTGCATTTGAGGTTGTAATTGAACTTTTTATTTTGAGAATATCTGCTCACCTGGGACTCCACGTAGGCAGCTGTTGCTGCATGGCATGGCCATGGTGGGTTCAGGGGGGCTGCCATCATCCGGCGTGGCCGGGAAAGGTGGTGGCTGGCACTGCCCACCTCTTGCCACGTTGGGACTTCATATAAGGGCAGGCAGTGCCTGCTCAGCCAATCAGAAGCTGGGGCTTAGGGGCTGAGAGTAGCCCACCCATTACCTATTTAAGGAGGCTGCCAGGAGTCGGCCACCCTCTTGGCCGACTGGCCATGTAACTTTCACCCAGCCAAGGCAAGAATGTTTAATTACCTTGCTTTGGAACACCAAATATGAATTTGGGGACAAAATTTGGGGTGAGTGCTTTGTAAAATGTCTTTTTAAAAAATATAAAAAATAAAGAATAGCTGTAGATGCTGTTTTGCCTAATATGAAAATTATGCTTGCTTTCCCCCATGGTTTTTCTTTCTTTCTTTCTTTTTTGCAAAAGGCTTTGTGGACAGGTGTTAGCATTGGAAAGAACATGTCCAGATTTGCAAAGATGGCATGACTAATGCCAATGCATTCTAATTCACTCACATATAGTTGACTCGCACATGTCATTGAAAGTAATACAGTAAGCTGTATTACTGTGTGCAAAGTTAATGGACAAACTGCGTGAAAAGGACAAAAGTGACTTTGAAAAAGAATGGGATCTCTTTACAATATATTTGCAGAAACAACTGAAAGAAATGGTTTCATTGGCAGGATTTAAATAAACATTTACAACTTTATTTACAGAGAACAAGAAGTATAACAATGTGATAACATAATATTGTATATAAACAGCAGAATGTATCATCTGATGTAATAAACCAGAAATGGTAGTTAAGGGAAGTCAACAGGGAGGGGGGAAATTGGGAAATGTATGTTCAGCAATGATATTGGATACTTGTTTTGAGAAAAGAAAATCAATAAAAATATTTAATAATAATAATAATAATAATAATAATAATAATAATGAAAGTAATGCAGTAAGCAATGAGAACAAAATGCTGCTGCACCAATGAATGTGGAGGTAATCTGTTTGCACTGCACCCGTGTCAATGGGATGCCCATCTGTTTGTACACCAAATGCACGTCTCGCATCTATATTTGTCTACAGCTAATCACACATATGGGGACTCGGGTGGTGCTGTGGGTAAACCACAGAGCCTAGGGCTTGCCAATCAGAAGGTCGGCAGTTTGAATCCCCGCAACGGGGTGAGCTCCCGTTGCTCGGTCCCTGCTCCTGCCAACCTAGCAGTTCGAAAGCAAGTCAAAGTGCAAGTAGATAAATAGGTACCGCTCCGGCGAGAAGTTAACGGCGTTTCCGTGTGCTGCTCTGGTTCGCCAGAAGCAGCTTAGTCATGCTGGCCACATGACCCGGAAGCTGTCTGTGGACAAACGCCAGCTCCCTTGGCCTATAGAGTGAGATGAGCGCGCAACCCCTGAGTCGGTCACGACTAGACCTAATGGTCAGGGGTCCATTTACCTTACCTTTAATCACACATACTGGGCATAACTTAGAGCTGCCAGTGCAGCACAGTAAGACAGGGACCGCCTTGGCACCAGATAAACCTTCTCTCTCCCCCAACACCCAGAGTGAGAACGCTGCAAGGCCTTTCTTAGCAGCCCATGCTCTCATCACGTAGCCAACTCCAGTTTGACTACGCAAAGTCTGTGTGGCTGGGATTGTGCAATGAAGGAGAAGACCTAAAAGAAGTTCAGAAGGAGAAACACATTGGAGCAGCAGGCGGAAAGGGCACAAAAATGTGATAAGTCACCAAGGTATGGGCTCAGTTGGGGACTTTGCACACCTTTTCACCTAAAAAATCTTGGTGAAAATTTTCAGTGAAGTATCAGAAGTATTCCCAAGAGAGTATCTGTGCAGTATTCTGAGTATAGATTTTCACGAAGGAATAGCTGTACACATCAGAGGCACCATCTTCTCCAGATGATTGAGGGGACCTGACCCGACATTCTGACATCGCACACATGGCGTTGCAAGGAGCCAGGGGGTGGAGCTGAACACCCTCTGAATATCGAGGGGGCCTGGCACCCTAAAAAAAACATTGGGGGGGTGCAAAAGTGCCTCGGCCCCTAGGAACTAGTGCCTATGGTACACATAAGTATTTTACTAAGGGAAGGCTTTCTTATGTCTATCCTAGATAACATTGTTCTTTCTGGTTGTTAGGGCAACAGTGTATTAGTATACCTTGGGTTGCATAGAGAAAGGTTTCAGGATATGTGCAAGCAATTCCTTTCAATGGGTACCCTGTTTCGTTTTAAAGATTGCTGTGTGGCTCTGAATAACGCATCAGAGTCTGGTGTGTGCCTTCTTCTCCCAACCACCCACCCATTTATTTATACCATTAGCAGATTCACACAGCAATAGACAATAATGCAGGAAGGCCCCGTATGTGAGAACTAAAATAAATGAAAAGGAGCATATAGCTGTACTACCTTTCCCAAGTTCTATCTATGATACCTTTCACTTCTCCTACTCTTTATCATGCACAAGAGGCAGTTAGAATAGATGGCCTACAGTGCCTTCCAGTTATATGAATCCATGATTATTTATTGCTTTTTCATCAAATAATATCAGGGACAATTCATCAACTTTAGATTTAACCCTCTGCATCTGAGTACAAACAAAAGTAATTTCATCAGCCACCAGTATGAATTCATCCAATCTGCTCCACCTTACAACAAGCTTTTAAGTGAATTGATACATGATTAATTCATTCTTCTCCCTGACCAGGTTTTTTAGTCTGAAAATAAGAAAGATCTCTGAGTGATGTACTTCCTATTTCTATTCCTCACACACTCTTTTCTTACCAGGAGGTAGAAGTTTATTGGCTAAGGGCTATGTTTTTCGAAGCTGCTCTTGGCAAACGTTTCCCATAATATTTCCATGTGCAGCTGAAGTTAAATGTCATTACTTTGCATCCCTGAAACAAGGAGTGGGAATTTCTCCTTGCCCAATCTTATCATTATTAGAACCTGTGGATCGCCAATGAAGCAGAATAGACTCGGGATGGGTAAATGGAAGTCCTTCTTCGCATGGTTCATAGTTTAACTATGGATGTCACTATTCCAAAATGTGAAGATAGCCTCCAACTTAGATATTTTCAAAGGGGAAATAGGCAAGGAGCATAAGGCTATGAATGACTACTACTGTGTTTGCCATCTTACAGACCAGAGAAAGTATGTCTCTGAACACCAAATCAGAAACAAGGGTGGGAGAAGTCTATTGTCCTCATGTCCTGCAGAGGCATCTGGTTGGCCACAGAGTGAAACAGGATGCTGGATTAGATACAGGCCCTTTGGCCTGATCCAGCAAAGTTCATCTTATGTTCTCACTCACCTACCCTTACCATCCATCCACCCACTCCACAGCTGTGTTGTGTTTGTTGACACTGTGGTGATTCGACCACTAGGAAATGATTAGGATACATATTAAAACTTGGTAGCAGTTTGGGTTCTGGTATTATTTTTCTGCAGGTGGTTTAAGCCAGACTTCAATCAGAACAGGAACTGGGCGTCCCAGTGCCCAGTAAGTGCTTCAAAATAATAGCCATGCACCATGGGCTGAATGAAAAATATAATATAAACTATTAATATTTTACTTTGCTTACTATTCCAGCCCTCAAATTATCACTCAATTTTTGAAGCAAATTATCTCTCGAATTTTAGTTTTAAATCAGTTTTTTATCATTACGTCCAAATGCATTCAGCATCATTCCATGCAGTTTGAATCATGTACAAAATACTAATCAGCAAAATAAACACCAACACATGATTGTTGCAGTGCAACCCACTCTTCCTGTTCGTTTCTCATGTTAATATTGTTGTAGGACTGAAGGTTTGGATAGACAGGAGAAGGCTGACTTGATTGAGACTGTAACAATGGCTATAAAGGAAACAAATGGTTTCCTTTGTTGTTTAGTCGTGACTCTTTGTGACCCCATGGACCAGAGCACACCAGGCACTCCTGTCTTCCACTGCCTCCCGCAGTTTGGTCAAACTCATGCTGGTAGCTTCGAGAACACTGTCCAACCATCTCGTCCTCTGTCATCCCCTTCTCCTTGTGCCCTCAATCTTTCCCAACATCAGGGTCTTTTCCAGGGAATGGAAATGGTTTCCCAGGGAATGGTTTCCTTACTTCCTAGCAATTCATTACCTTAGCCTTTCCCTCCAACCTTGAGTTTTTAATTTGGATGATTTGTTGATTTTTGCAAATAAGATTATTTCTAACAGGGCTTTAATTATACTCATGTCTGGGGGCTGGAGTGAGAACTGAGCTGAATGCCTGGGCTTCTAGGTCACTCACTGCCTAGTCCTTCTTAATTGCAATAAAGCATAAAATTACTAGCTCTAGTCTAAACAACTTGTTGAGGTGTTGTAGCAAATGAAGCAGGTGGCTCCAGCCTGCTGAAACTCTGCTTACTGCTGTGTCTTGCAAGCTCCAGTGCTTTTCTCTGCACTGTGTTCTGTGTATTAACAATGTAGGCAGATCAGCACACAACAAGCAGGCAGGTGTTTGTGTTGACCTTTAGCGAAAACATCTTACTCAATTTGCCTACCTTTCCTGAGTTATTTCCATAGTGGTGGTCACATGGAAAGGAAGAGAGGATGCTACACTACCTATCATTTGTACCAAAGAATGCTAAATAATATTTATTCTAAGAGCGCACAACAGTTCTTAAAATGTGTCAGACACTGGATCTCCAAAGATTTGATTTATTCTGTGTTACAAACATGTGCATCAATTTATGAGGAGATGGGAAAAGGAGAAGGGCTCATGTTCTGCTCCAATTGTTCATTCCTGCTGTTTATACAAATTACTCACTTAATGGGGGGGGGGGGAATTGTCAACTGATAAAGAAATTACAATCTCTAAGATCTACTTCCTGACACCAGGGACCAATACTTGCTCTAGCAAAGCAATGTGGTTGTCAATCACTCCCACACGATTATAATCCACACTGTTCGTGCAAACAGGAATACAGTGGTACCTTGGTTCCCGAACTTAATCCGTTCTGGAAGTCTGTTCGACTTCCAAAATGTTTGCAAACCAAGGCATGGCTTCTGATTGGCTGATTGGCCCTGGAAACAATGCTGACAGCTGAAACGGATGTTTGGTTTCCAAAAAACCAAAAAAACATTTGCAAACCAGAACACTTACTTTTCTGGGTTTGAGATGTTCGGGAGCCAATTTGTTTGAGAGCCAAGCCATTCGGGAACCAAGGTACCACTGTATAGGACAGGCTTCCTCAACCTTGGCCCTCCAGATGTTTTGAGACTACAATTCCCATCATCCCTGACCACTGCTGCTAGCTAGGGATCATGGGAGTTGTAGGCCAAAAATATCCGGAGGGCCGAGGTCAAGGAAGCCTGGTATAGGAAGCTGCCTTATTCCAAGGCAGCTCATTGGTCCTTCTATCTCAGTATTGTCTATACAGATGGGCAGTGGCTCTCCAGGCTCTCAGACAGAGGAGATTCTTAGCCCAAGTGGAGATTGAAACAGGGGCATAATGCATGCAATGTATCCAATGGTGGTTTATGCTAATGGAAAACATTTCCACTTATGCAATTCAGGGCATCCAACTTTTACCCGTCCATCCTTTCTGTTACAGCTCCCATACCTCTCCCCACCAAAAGCTTCTCCTGATGTTTAGGCCTGTCTTTGTCTGAGCAAAACTTTGAGCAGAAATGAGCAGCAAAGCCACCAGTAATGCAACCCTTATGAAAGAAGTCATCACATGATTTCTTGTGTATTTGGACCTGGTTAGGTAACAGGAAGCAGAGAGAAGGAATAAATAGATGGTTCTCCCAATGGAGGGATGTAGAACATGGAGCCTCTCCACTTAGTATTGCAACTTGTGCTTTTTAACTTGTTCACAAAACATCTAGAGTTGGTGTGAGCAGTGAGGTAGCCACGTTTTCTGATGATGCTGAATTATTTGGAGAGACCTACTGGTGACTCCTTTGAAGCTTAAAACATCTACTTGCAAAGAATTTGTAATCCAATATCTGTTGAGGGATGATATACTGGAAACTGCTGAGATTGTTTCAGGATATTTAGCTGAGATTTTTAAAGTCAGATTTAAAACTACTTAATTTTACTTAATGGTGGCTACTGAGTCTTTTATACACCTTATATCTTTAATATGTCTGGATTACCAAGCTTTTATGCCAATGAAGGCTGAATGAATGAATACTGAATTGTTCAGCGTGGTTAAATCGAAAAGGGATTGTGACGTGTCCGCAAAAGAGTCTCTCCAAACTGAGTGGCTGGTCAGTAAAATGGCAAATGCAATTCAGTACAAATAAGTGTAAAGTGACGTACATTGGGGGAGAATATTGAGGATAAGGCTTATCAATGACTAACACTCATGGTGGCTATGTTCTGCCCCACTATCAAGAGGCATATGAAAATGTCATAACTGATGAGCAATTAGTGAAATTCAATTGGCAATTAATGAAATTAAGAGCTAGGTGCCAATGAGGCTTTGTGTCATATAAGGGTTTTACAACTGATGAGTGATTAGTGAAATTCAGAGGAAGATGTCACCGAGACAAATGCTCGATGTCATGCTACCCGAAAGCACAAAGTATGGCATACAGTTCTGCCAAAGCACAATGTATAGCATACAGTTCTGCAGTCCCATTTATAATGCAGACATCTATACTGGAAGATGTCTTCCAGAAGCTCAAAACCTAGGTCAGACAGTTTTTGATAAAACCAGCAACATATTTACAGGGGCTTGGACAAAATTTAACCATGGACAACTCTTTCAGCAATGTACTAGTGAGAAAATCCCAACTCTGCTTGGCATGTTGGAAAACCATAAATTCTTTCCGTGTTCCTTGCCAACAAACAGCAAAGTGTCACCATCAGTGTTTTTGTAGGAGCAAAGTCCATAGTTTAGCTATGCATTAAGAAGTTCCAGTTCCTTCCAAAAAGTGATGTCCACCAACTTGGATGGCTTTAAAAGAAGCTTATTACATGCTTTACAAAATAAAATAAAATAAAATAAAATAAAATAAAATAAAATAAAATAAAATAAAATAAAATAAAATAAAATAAAATAAAATAAAATAAATGCCTACATCCATCTATCAAATAAAACTCTTAGCAAAAGATTTTTCTCCTATTAGGTGACGCATGTCTCTTTCTTTGTAACACATATTTTCTAAATTTTCTATTATGTCCATCGGTTATATTTTCAGTGCTAGTGACACCAAGTTTCTTCTCCTGCATTTCCTTTATGCCTTAAATTTCCCTCCACTGCTATTATCACCTTACGCAATGTTTTACTTGTTATTCATAACAGCACCGTAGGACTTTTCACCCACGTTTGCATTAAAAAATATGATAAAAATTCCATGAATTCCACAAGGTTTAGCGCAAAAAAAGTTCTCACTTCTACCTGAGGCCAATTTGCAGAGCTAGGCATGCAAACGCTATCTCATTGTGTTGCTAAACTGCAGGAAATCAAATAATTGCCACTTATAAGCACTCTGCCTCTTCTCCTAGCTTCCACGTCTGGTTTTATTTGCTGTTGCTGTTGTCTTTGCTGGTCTTATTGCTCCCTTCCCCCCTCCCTGGACAGACTACATCCCCCTGAATGTCATTCCAGTACAGATGTCCACAACTGTCCACTCGTGGACTTTCCTTTAGTTTGGCCTATACAGCAGATGGTGTAAATGTCCTAGCATACATTTGCTGGACTGATTTTTTAAAAGACTGCCAGATTGCTGACTTCTTTGGCATTAAGCCACTTGGTAGAAATACCAATGAGAGGCTGGGGAAACTGAGACAAGAAGAAAAAAATACGCAAAAAGTATTGTGTTTAGTTGTTGTTTTTAATGGATGAATTTTGGCCATCGTGCTGTGTATTCTGTGTGCTTCCAAAATCCCTTTTTTCCGTAGACTACATCAATTAATGTACATTTTCTGTTCTGTTTCTTAAGAACTGCTAAAAATAGAGAAAAATAATAATTAAAAAAATTAAACATGAATAGAATTCAAACCATATGCATTGTTGTTGGCATCGGTCTGTCTCAAGAGAAAATGGAGTGCGCTTCTGGTGGTGAATTTAAACTGCTATGTTAGCAGCACTGAAGTGACTTCACCCGGATACAAGCCTGGGCAGTGTGTATAGAGGTCCTGGGCTGCCCAGGCAACAAGACCTCCCTCTTGGCCTTGCTGCTGTGGTCCAAAGGAAAGCAGAGCAATACTTTTGGCACCATCTAAGTGCCTTAGGGACTCCAGATTTGCATAGGGTTTACTCCTTAGCCTTTTTTTCTCCCGAGTATATCCCACAGCGGAAGTTTAGGATCAGAATTTTCCTTCTCCTAGGTGGGCTGTTTTACAGACGCACCATTATTCCACATCTCGAGTCCTGACAGCACACAGAGGAGCCATCCTAAGTGGTTGCAACTTGTAAAGTAGAATGTATCAACTAGTATAGTACTATGGTCCTATGGCAGTTGGAGATGAACAAGGTGGGGGATATTTTTTTCCCCTGGCTGTGCATTCCTCCCCTATGGCACTTACTGTACAGCTGTGAGAAAATTAGAAATTAAAAACAGCTGTATGTCCAGTTAAACGATGATCATTGGGGAAATTATTTTCATATTTTTGTCCACTCACAAAATAATTTCTATTGCATTTGTTATTTTTATTCATGAGAAATAATGATGCTGTTTTGCCTATTCTAACAGTTGCCTGAATGCCCATGCAACTCAGAACAGAATGCATTTTACAGTGGCATCAAGCAAAGGCACTTATACTGCCTTGAGTCTTGCACTTACCCCTCTCTTTTTTTCCTTCTTAACTCCATCAAAGACATCATTGACCTTATGTTTCCTGTGAACAGCAAAAGTAGCTCCTCTCAGGACCCCATCAAACCTTAATTAGTGCTAAATTTATATCTTCCTTGACACATACTAATCTCCTTCCCTCCATTTATCTGTCTCATTAAACTATCTCTTCTTAATAGTAAAATATTTCTACATAATGTTCCCTTTTCATAAATCTGTCTTGGTCTGCCTGCATTTATCCAATTTAACCTCTTCTACTTTGCCATTGGCCTAAGTAAACAAACAGCACAGAACTGCTGCATCCAGAAAATACAGGAAAAGGACCGATGGAGATACATCAAAGACAGTGTCTGCAGTTACCATAACCAAATTCATTATCTTGGGTGGGACAACAAGAGCAAGAGTTAAATTAAACATATCAACATAAAACCGCCTTGACCTGGCTAAAGACAAAAGAAAAATAAATTCCCTCAGCATAAATAATGTGAAATATATTAGGAATGTTACCCATAAAATATGGGCTTTATAATATTGTAACATAATGTGGGTATTATAAATTGGCATATTATGTTTCTAGTCTAAATGATGAAATTCATGTTTCTTTCTGCAAGTGAAATTGATAGCCAGTAGAAGTCTCCCTATCTTTTTACTTGCAGAAGAGATTCACAAAATGTTTAGGGGTATGCGTCCCCCTGCGTCCCCCCAAGAAGAAAAGCACTGGATAACTTAACTGCATAATACCCTGGAGTATGTGGATGAAAGCCTTAAAGTTGTACGTTTCAGCACATTTCATGTTATTGATTATTGAATGTAAATAGCCGCCAATCAGTAAATATTCCTTGAGTGACTTTCAAATAAAACATTGCTTAGAAAGACTCAAGTTGACTAAAATCACCAACAATAAAAGATAGCAAAAAAAGTCCTCCTTTCCATTCAGATTAAAATATCATTCGAAAGCCTTGATGAATAATTAACGCCAGTCTTCACCTGGTGTTAGAAAGACCAGAAAGAAGGTCCTAATTGTGCTTTCTCTGTCTGGTGCATATAGGAAGGTGTTAGGCAAGAGAGAAAGAGAGATGATGAACAAATATATTATTTTCAAAAATGAGAAACTGGGCCATACATCACAGCAGGTGGAGACGGAAGGTGGACTTCAGGCCTGAAAAGTCCAAGAAACACTCCTAGTGACTGCCCTCTGATTCACATTTATTATTGAAGTTGCTTGCAATCCACCCTTCTCCCCAAAGTCCCAATGCAGCACACATAACATTGGAATCATACATTAGAATCAGAATTTGGGGGGTGGGTGGGAATCAGGCCACGTCATGGAATTCAGTAGCAATCACAGATCAAACAGACAGCGGGAAGCCAGCTAGCATGCAATCCCTCCCAAAAGACCTCTATATTTGTGTATTATAGGTATCCGGACTGGACTGCATCCAATGTTGCATGAGTAGCGTTCAGCTCACACAGTAGGGCTTCCCCTTCCTCTCTTCTCCCTGTGTGCCCCTCACCAAACTGCTTGGGGGGAGGGAAGACTCCCAACCCTCAGTAGCAGATTTTTGAGGTGTGTGAGGGGCTGCAGGACAGAGAGTAGCACAGGCAGAAGTCTGCTGTATATGTAGAGCAGCAGCCCCTTTATAACACATAAGTAATTGCAATATAAAAAGGGACACTTAACAGCCTTCGCAAACTGGAAGCGGCTTCTAGTACCGTCCTCTGTGTGCTTTGCTATTCCGTTCCCTGTAACAACACAACGTTTTAAATTTTATTTTAGACCTATCTTGTATAACTTAATCATTGGAGACTAACTAGGGTATATAATAATAATCTTCTATAATGAAAGAAAATATCTTGCAATAATTTTATACCTATATTGTATAACGCAAGTGAGCCATCAGATACAGCAAGCCATATAATGCTAATGGGCATCACAAGCACAGCATAAGGTCAGCTTTTCTTAACTCTTGAATTTTTTTAATTTTTTTTTATGGTAGTGTCTTCTACCATGACATGCATTACAGTCAATTGGACTTCTCAATGTAGTAAGCAGAAAGAAAATGAAAGAAAATGTCTGAACTGACTGAACTCCACCAGGATACCATTTATAATATTCCTTAGAGGGAAAGAACAGCTCTTTGGTCTATGACACAATATCTTAATTTGAAAAGGCACATTGGGTGATTTAGTCAGCATGGCATATGTATCTTGCATCTATAGCTGAGTGCTTTCTCTGCTCATTCCTCCCCCGGGACTTTATCGCCATGTGGCTGGCTTTTTGAAGGTCTTCATCTCCACAGTACCTTTCAGTGTGGCCAGATGACATCAACAGTTTTCATCACACCAGGGTGGGTGGTTGCAATAGCAATTTTCTGTTTGTGCTATTATATTTCTCTTCCATTGAGCCCCAATGTCCTCCTGGTAGATAACATGCACATTTAAAATAACACTGTTTGTTGAAACATATTAGAATCAATAAACAGTAGAGGATATTATGGTGGGGTGGTATCCTCACTTGACTTCTAGGGAGCTGAATCACCGCTGTTTACCAAGAATAAGATGCAAGTTGTGTGTGAGAGAGGAGGAAGGGAGGTCAGCACAGTGCAAATGCATTTGCAGGATGACCAGACTGGCACAGGCAAATGCCCCAATGGAGCGAATCTCCCAGCCACACTCTTCCCTCCCAGAAGCTTAACTCTCAAGGAAGTCAAGAGAGTGCCACTGCCCGAATACTACTGTCAATAAATAATAACTCCCCCCACCCAACTCAAATTGAATCAGCATTGCAGAGGGGAGACTCCAATCAGCAACAAAACAGAGGAGCAACAGGAACAACAGTAGCTCCCTGGCAGATTTGATGCATGCTTAATTGTCCAAAGTAACGTGGTTTTGCTTTCATCAAAAACTGTTGAGTTGTTTTTAGGGCCTTGGGTGGCTCTGTGGGTTAAACCACAGAGCCTAGGACTTGCCGATGAGAAGGTCGGCAGTTCGAATCCCCGTGACGGGGTGAGCTCCCGTTGCTTGGTCCCTGCTCCTGCCAACCTAGCAGTTCGAAAGCACGTCAAGGATAAATAGGTACCACTCCGGCAGGAAGGTAAACGGCGTTTCCGTGCGCTGCTCTGGTTCGCCAGAAGCAGCTGGGTCATGCTCGCCACATGACCTGGAAGCTGTACGCCGGCTCCCTCGGCCAATAAAGCGAGATGAGCGCCGCAACCCCAGAGTTGGTCACAACATGACTTAATGGTCAAGGGTCCCTTTACCTTTATATAAATAGACCCTATCCTGTGTATTTACTAATAAAAAAGAACACCTAAGAGATTGCTCCTAAACACTAATCTCCTAGGCCAATGTGGTGCCCTCTAGGCATTCTTGAACTCCAGCTCCCATCACCCCGACTAGCATGGCCAGTGGTCAGGGGTGGTTGGGGATGCAGTCCATCATCATCATCATCATCACCATCATCAGGCAAGCAGAGTTTTTCAAACACAGAACAAGAAGCAAAAATAATTTGGGGGTGACTTTGAAAAGGTAACGCAGAAAGCACAACAGAAGAGAGTCCAGAAAAAAGCAACACAACAATTTTAAAAGCACTCTGGAGCAAAAAGGCCACCTGTTTCAGAAAGCATACACAACAAGCAGGTGTGAAGTACTTTGGGCGTTGTTGAACTACAGCTGCCATCATTCATGGCCATTCCTGCTGGGGCTAATGGGAATTGTTGTTCAACCACATCTGAGGATGCAAAGGTTCCCCTCAAATGCATTAAGCATTAGGATTGTCCATCAAAAGGATGGGGATGGAGGAGGAGTTAATTCAGTTTGCTTTTTGCAGACCTCCCACATCCAAGGCTCCCACACTTGCTTGTGGATCAGAATATAACACCCATACATTTGTGTGCACTTTCAAAAATACACACAAAACAGGACAGAGTGGACTTACAACTGAGCACAAAGGAGATTGAAACGGGACAAAATAAGGCTGTGCAGCCCCCCCCCCCATAGAGGAGCATAGTGCAGAAAGCGTTCAAAAAAAGGATGGTTTGGGGTTTTTTGCTATCATGTGACATACCCAGATGATGTGACATGGGTGGGCGAAAGGACATTTTCACCTTTCATGTAATTTATCTAGATGAAAATGCAACCAGCATCCTTGCTATTTGTAATTGTCCTCACACAGTCACACTGACACATCCCCCCCCCAGCATCTTCTTCTAAACAAGCATTGATGTTTCTTTCAGCCTCATACAATGTTTCCTTGACATGTGTCCAATTTACAGCAGCAAACTTCTGTCTGTTTTAGATACATTACAGACAGATACATTTTGCCATATTACCAGTAGCCCTCACCATCCTCCAACAATTGGGAATGTAGAGTAGGGGCTACTATAGGCATCAAAAAGAAAGAAAAAGAAAAGAGAAAACTCAAGACAAAATAGTCCATATATTGCTTTTTTAAGCTACAGGTTAGCATCACTGATAGATCCTGGAACACTCAGTCCAATTGAAAAATCTCATTCCAAATTGGCCTGACCTGGATAAATTACTACTATAGATGACTAAGCTATAGACATTTCTATAACCAGCACAATTCGTGAAAGAACAACCACATTCAGAGTCAGGAGAGAGAGCTTATATCAAACTTGATGGAGAAAAAAACATAGCAGAGTCCTGCTATTGTACAAGGAAATAATGAAACACCCAGATCATATTTTATTGAGATTGAATGTGGAATACATAACAGAAACCAGTGACATTCTTCTGTCTCTGAGAAGGCACAATTGCAAAATGCACAAGTAGTACCTGAAACTCCAAGTTAATCTTTTGAGTCTGCCAGCGCCGTTCTGAAAGGCTGAGAGTGATGCTACTATTCTGAATGTCACTTCCTCAAATCAAGTTATTTGTAAGTCTTCAAGATTTAAAAATTGAGTAACTGTATTCCTGAAATCTCAATGGTACCTACTAAGGATGAAACTGTCAAGTTTTGGTTCTCTCAATTTCTAATTTTTCCAATCCTAAATTCAGTTCTCCACATTTCTGCAGCAGTTTGTGATTTATTTATTTGGGGGGGGGGGAGTCTGTATGAAAATTCCTCAGCATTTTAGTATGAATTTCTCATAATAGACACACTTTTGAATGCAGTTTTGACAAATGCACATATTTTGCGAGCCATTTCCCCAATATAATGATTTTTGTATGTGATTTTCACTAATACATACAGTTATATGCACTCTTCATCCTAATATAAAGCTTCATGTTTTGTCTCATGACAGAAAAGCCACAACCTGTAAGCAAGGCTTGTTCTTCGCTTACAGTTCGTGGGTTGGAGAAGACAAACCTAAAGCTGAGTTTGAATGATGCTTAGTATTATGTAAACTGAGCCACTGTTTGCCTACACCTTTTTGGGAACAATTTAAGATGCTGTTTTGACCTATGAAGCCGTAAACCAGGTGTGGAGAATCTCTGGCCTATAGTTCAGACATGGTTTCCCCATTTGACCTGTTGTGTGTGATGTTGCTGAGCAGCTCATAAGGGTGTGCAGATGAAAACCCCAAGTAGGTTGCTGCTTCCTTCTTTCCCTGGCCTGGAGACAGAGGAAGCAATGAATGAAAAGGTGGAGAAAGACTGTAGGGTTTTGTTATTTTTATTTTTTTAATGATATTTATTGAAAATGTTAAAGTTACAAAGAAAAAAAGAAGGAAAAAACAAGAGAAAAAGAAAAAGAAAGAAAAAAGTAGATAAGTAGATAAAAGTAACAATTAAACAATACCTACAATACCGTAGGGTTTTTTTAGATGGTGCTAAGTGGGACGAAAGGTTTGCATTTGGGAATTCAGGACTCTGCATGACAAAGTGAGAAGTTGTGATGGCATAAGGGTTTTCATGATGGTCCCAGACTTTTGAGGCAGTTGGAAACTATGAAGATCTGGCTCCCTGGCCATAAACAATTTGGGACCTCCACAGTTAAGAAGCCATATGTTCTGGGTGTGTGACCTACTGGAATTACTTGCAATATTCATTAGGCCCATAGACATATCTGTGCCAGGTATTCTGAAAGGAGACAAGAAAGAAGCTGCCTGGAGATGGATGTCAGGTGTTCCATCAAGGACCTTTTCATTCCCAAGGCCATCCAAATTCTGTCTATCAATCTCACTTAACGTTTAATATTAAACACTTCTCTGTAGAGCTTTTATCAGTCATTTTAATTATTTCTACTACTGAATGCCTAACAGTACTCTTTGCAACCTAGTACAGATTAATGTTAGTTTAGTTCACTTTTTATATTAAAAAAACAAAACCAGAAGGGATTCTTTTGCAGCATGATAGCACTATGATGACATAACATGTTCCTTCCTTGAAATATACCAGGAACTTAGACCTTTTCTAATGCTTTTCTGACCCAGTGACTTATTATGCCTCGAAGTAAAACTTGACAGGATATTTCTCTAAAAGTCTAACACTGTTGTTGTTTTCTGTATTTGTTACCGCTTTTCTTTTTATATGTGGAAAAGAGAAGTCAGGCTGTCATTGCCTTTCTGCACCAAGCCGGTAGAGATTTAAGTCTTGCATCCAGCAGAAGGCCCTCTAGATAGTCTGTTTCCACAAGTGGCAACAAAGTCTGCTTCATGCAGGAACTTGTAAATACTGGGAAGCTGACTTTAGGTGGGTGGCATGGAAAGCAAGTGACTCCTTTTAGTAACTGGACTAGAATGCTTTGCTCATTTCCCGAGTCCATAGTAAAGCACCTGAATTCTGGAAAGAATTAACACCATGGAGTCAAAATGCTAACATGGCCACAAGTGATGTGGAGGTTTCCCACTGATGTGCAAATCTGGTCAATCAGGGTGTTCACAGGCATTTAGTGCACTTTTTAAAGAGGGAGTAGGATTGCTTTCCTGGTCCTGATGTCAGGCATCATGGGGACCTTGCCCCCCACCCAGATAACCATGCATTTGGCATGATTTGGCATGAAAAGGAAAGCATGGTCATGGACATGGGATGGGCGTTGGTCCTCATGGGGCAGATGATGCCAGAGACTGCAGGTGCAGGCCCCCTCCATGTGTCGGATTTAAGTGAAAAGGGCTCATGTTTCCTTTTGTGCTAAAGCCTGGTTTTCAAGTCCAATTTACACATGATATAGGTTTAAGTTGGAAAACAAAATTCTGATGTGATAGAACCTGGTCCACACAGTATCACACTGGACGAAAAGTGGGAGGAATCTCTCTCTCTCTCTCTCTCTCTCTCTCTCTCTCTCTCTCTCCACTAGGTATAGAATACAGTGGTACCTCGGGTTACATATACTTCAGGTTACAGACTCCGCTAACCCAGAAATAGTACCTCGGGTTAAGAACTTTGCTTCAGGATGAGAACAGAAATCATGCTCCAGCGGCGTGGCAGCAACAGGAGGCCCCATTAGTTAAAGTGGTGCTTCAGGTTACAAACAGTTTCAGGTTAAGAACGGACCTCCAGAACGAATTAAGTACTTAACCCAAGGTACCACTGTACAATGCAACTATGCCCCTCTACTTGCAGGAATTTTTTTTTAAGTGGGAGAGCATGCAAAAACAATAATATCCCCTCCTGCCCCAAGATCTGAAGTAGACTAAACCACTTCATTATGATGCTTGTGTAGATCAAAGACAATACTTAAGGAATGCAAAGCTCCATCACTTTGGCTTCTTTCTTTTTCCAGTTTGGTATATAGGAGATAGGAGAAAAGGCAAAATGGGACTCTGGGTCTGTTGCTTGTGCCTCATCTGCTTTTTGGGTACACAGATGGACATCACTTGATCACTGAAGCATCAAGGGATTACTTGCAAGTGTAAATGGGCCATCACAGATTGACCCTCTGGGAAAAGCTTTTTTATTGATGAGAGTGGCATGTCGGTTGCTGGTTATCTTCTGGCCCCAATTCAGGGTTGCTTATGTTGACATTTAAGACCCTGAGCAACTTGGATTCAAGATATCTGAGAGGGCACTGTCACAGAAAGTTGGGAGGTTTTGGGTTAAACTCTAGAAAATTCCTAAAATGTTTTAAGCAACCTTCTCAAGGTTTTAAGCTGCTTTTCAAGGCCTTAATGTCCTTTCTGCTTTCCTTCCTCTTCCTCACTTCTTGGAAGAGCAATCCAAGATGACAATTGTCTCACCTCTGCCAACATCCTGCAACAGTACAGGACACTGTGTCAATTTCACTGGCAAAGATATAGGAATGCTTAGCCAAGGCCTGTGCTAGGTGTTGAAAGTAGCTGGTGTAGCGCCATGAAGTCCACACTGCTCATCAGCCAGACAAGAAGGAGAAACTGCAGAGTTTGGGCTCAGCTAGTCCTGCAGCACTTAAGAGAAACCACCTGGCTATGTTAGTAGTCAGAGCAAGTTCAGAAGTTAGAACAACCTTTTGCTGTTTATTTTCATTGACTGCCGTACCAAGTTCTGTATATTTTGTTAATGAAGCAAATACAGCCAGCATGGTTTGGTCCAAGGGAGCCATGAGAAACCTAGAGTATCTCAACCTACATCATTGCCTAGGGGTCTCTATACTAAATGAACTGTGAAGTGTGGTAGCAAGGGCATGGAAGATCATTTTTGGTGGTGGGTTTGAATTACTGGAACGACCTCTCCACTGAAGTGCATCTCACCTTGACCTTATATTCTTTAAGATGCCAGATAAAAGCCACATTGTTGTTGTTGTTGTTGGCCTTTAAAGGCTGATGGGTTGCATCATTTTATGATATTCTTATTTATGAGAATTGTATTAAAGTTTCTGTTTATTATGTATTATCTTGTCTTACATATGACCTTGCATTACCTTGAATACCAGTGTTTTTCTGTGGGGTCTAGGCACATATTCAACTGTGAATCACCAAGGATTCACAAGGAATGAGATTTCAGTCAATGCACTTGCATATGTGAATCAGTCCTCAGGCTGTGATCTTACCACTAGGGATGCCCGAGACCCATTGTGTTTCCTCCTAAAAGAATCAAAGCTTTGCTTGTCAGCATCTGAGAGACCTGTTCATCTCTTTGAATGTTTGTGACAGTCCTGATTGCAATTAATGTTATCCCTTCAGCAAAGATTGAATGTGGGGTGGGAGTGGGAAGGAGCTGTAAGCTTCTGGTTTACGTGTATGCACATGTTCCAGAAAAAGTATGTGCAATCAATCAATCTTTATTGCGGTCAAAGACCAGGCATCAAAGTTAACAACAACAACAACAACAACATACATGCATGCATGTTTCAGTTAGGCTGAAATGTAACTCTGTCTTTCACATCCCTGCCACTGTACATTTGCCTTTGGTATCCACTAAAATTTGTTTCATTTTTATAATAGTTCAGCCTTCTGCATGCTATTAAGCAATATGGCTCAAACTGATCTCGTTCATTTCATATCCTTTTTGTGGAGGCTAATTCGACAAATGTGCTTCACATTTTATTTTTTCTATCATGGAGGAAAACACATTCTGGCACTGAGTGGGATTGTCGTATCTGCATTTTTCATAATAAAAATGTGGTTTCTGTACAAGAAGCCACCAGCTTGTCATTTTTGTACTGTGGCATGATGTTGGAGATAAGTTATAAACTAATTCTCTTATACTCCAAGGTCTGGCAATCACGGAAGCAAAGGCAGATGTGTTTAGAGGACTGAAGGAAACTGGAAGAACTGACAGTCATTGGCTTGTTAGCTATTTATGTATTATATTAAATAGATGGATTGCAAAATGATGCTATTCTTATTTAGGGGTGAGCAGGGAAATAATGTGTTGCATGAGCCAAAGGGGCGGACACATCTGCAAGAGGGATACAACATTGTTTTAAAATGATTTGTTTATTTAATTTGAAGATAAATAATTGATAAATATTATTTAATGCAGATGATGTGGTGTTGCATGGTTCTTTTATGAAACAAATGAGGAAGGCACTAGGATGTGGCAACACAGGCTGTAACACAGTAACAGCTGGCAGTGCAGTGCAAGCACAGATCCATTGCTCATATACCTTCCCAACCATGTGCTTCACCACCAGTTATCACAAGGGAGAGGGGAGGAGCCAATAGGTGGTTTGGTTCAGTGCAGGCACAGCTGCAGAAGTGTCAGAAGTGGCTTCATCACCAAGCTCCCCATTGCCTCTCCAAGCAGCAACATGTGCCATTGGGAAGCCAGGTGAGCAATGCCTCCCTGCCCATGCCACGCTCCCATCCACTACTGCTGAAGCCTGCATTGTTAGAGGGAGCATGCAAGCCAGCTTTCCCAGCTCTTCCTTTTTGGTCCTCACCACTGCCACAAAGTGGATAACGCGCTTCCTTTGCTCTCTTTATTCCCTCTTCGCTCTCTGGAACTGACTTAATCTCTGTAATGTGCAATTAGGTGCAGGGTGAATAAGAAGGTCTCCGTCAAAGGTAAATCAAAATGTTTCTGTACAGCATCAATTAAACATTTACGGTGAAGATATTCTTAGGAAAAATAATTAGCTGACATGGTCTAGCCAGTATGGTGCCGTCAGGAGGGAGGGATGCACTAGAAATTTGTCAGCTTTTCAGCTGATTGGGAATTCCTAAATTTACCTTGGCATTTTGTGTTCAGTAATAAGCCTATCTATGGCTAGCAGGTGTTATCCTTGTAGAACACCTTAATATAGCCATCCATGATTTTCTTCACTGAATCCTTCAGTGGTGACATAAGGCTCTTCTCTTGCTTTCCCATTAATGATGTTGAGAACATAAGAAGAGTTCTGCTGGATCAGACCAAATGCCAATAAAGTCCATCTCTTTCTTCTCCCAGTGGCCAACAATATGCCTATGGGAAGCCCATAAGCAGAACTTGAGCACAGCAGCACTCTGTTGTTCATTAGAGGTGGACATTCATCACTGGAGAGCATTCTTTGTTCCAAATAAATAAAGGGTTGCCGTTAATGGTTCCAAAAAGGGAAAGGCCACTAGCGCAACAAAGCTGCCACACACCCCTCCCTACTGTGCCCCTTGATGCTCCACATAGCCTCTCAGAAAAGGTTTGTGGGGAGGAATCTAAGAAACTGGTAGAGGCACTATGCTCACATCATTGTTGAGAGACTCGCTGGGTGGGGCAGAGCCATAATATTAGTATTTGGGGAGGTGTGTCTCACTGCTTAGCATAGGAGTAGAGTCAGATAGTAGGGAGACCAGTGCGGTGTGGGTTTCAGAAAGTATTGTATCCTGGGCATCTGACAGTATTTTAGCATTGGGTGCCTTAATACCTTAAATTTTAAACAATGGGTATTTCAAGCAAAAACAAAACAAAACAACAGCAGTTTATGAGCAGCAGGAAACACCATGTGGAATTGGACCACCTCTGAGACTTATGCATGCATCATCAAAACATAACAGTCTCACAAAGGAAAAGGAAAACAGAGGCACATGGCAGAAGAAACAAAATTGCTGGAACACCCAAGAGTTTATCAGCTGTATTTTCAGCTAAATGCTTGTTGCTCTGTTGCCAAGCGATGGTGTCTTCTGGTAATTTGTTAGTTGCAAGGAAAATCACTGGCTGTTTCTGCATTCCTGTGGCTTCCCCACCCGACCTCCACATACACATAACTATACTCACATACACACACATTTTTGCAATTGGCCTTTGTTTGTTCTCTTCTTTTCGCTACCGTGGTGTAGGCAGAGGGTTTTGCCCTGTGCAGACATTGTGTGCATAAGAGGCTTAACATACAAGGACCTGCCATTTACAGACCAACCCTTCATGAATGTCTGAAATAATTAAAAAAATTAAATCACCAAGCTAGTTGAAATTAATTCCCTAATGCATGAACAAATAATTCAATGTGTGTTTGCATGTGGCCTAAATAGAGATGCCTGCAGAATTTGACCTTTGTGAATTCTGATGCAAACCAAGCTGATCTACTCCTCCTGGAGTAATATGTGGACTGGAACATAGTTACCCTTCGGATTTCACACTTTTCCAAAAGTTGCATTGCAGTTCAAATGAATTCCTTGAAATGTGTTTTGAAATACAGTGGTACCTCGGGTTACATACGCTTCAGGTTACATACGCTTCAGGCTACAGACTCCGCTAACCCAGAAATATTACCTCAGGTTAAGAACTTTGCTTCAGGATAAGTACAAAAATCATGCTCCAGCGGCACGGCGGCAGCAGGAGGCCCCATTAGCTAAAGTGGTGCTTCAGGTTAAGAACAGTTTCAGGTTAAGAACCAACCTCCAGAACGAATTAAGTACTTAACCTGAGGTACCACTGTACTTATTTTGATATAAAATACATTTAGAAATGAATATTTTGTGTGAAAATAAATTCAAAATAGTATTTTGCAAAAAATAAAACTAAAACAGATTAACATGGAAATCAGAGATAATGAATGAACAAATGTGAAATATAATGTAGCAGAAATAAACTGATGAGTGCATCACTAGTCTTAAACCTTTATTGCTTTATGTACTCTGCTGAAAAATAAAGGTTACATTATGTGCACAAGGAATCCAAATTCTGCACAGGCAAGCAGAATTATTTGAATTATAAATCGTGAAGCAAGTTTGAATAACCTGGTTTATATTGAACCATTTATTCTGGTTTTGCATGCATAGAGGGGTATATGGAACTAGGGGTGACACTAACATCCGACTCCGAGCTACTGGAAGTGCTAATCAGTCACATCTCTAGCTTCTGAGATGTCAGAAGGCATTTGGTAGAAATATATTTAAAGGTTCTAGAAGCCTGGTGTCAGGGCTGCCTCAGGTCTCAGCTCACAAAAGACCAACGCCAAGTTCTTCTTATATACAAAAGTGTTTATTGGAGTTCATTGTTTGCTTCACATCCGAGGCGCGCAGCCCCACGTCTGTTACGCTTAGACCGTTGAAGTCCCCTCTGAGTCAGTCCCTCCCCTGCACCAGTTTAAGAGGCTTGCGCTGCTCCACCTCTTCCTCTCTTTCCTTTTCCGCAGGGTCTTCCTGCCCGCTGGGGTTTCGCCCCTCCTGGATTCCCCTGACGCGGAATCCCCAGATTGCTCTTCCCCCCTCCTGCGGGCTTTGGGACCTGGCTCCTCCTCCGGGCTCCCTGTACTTCCGCGCGCCTCCACATTTGAACTTGGCGCGCGCGCCCAACCTCTAACCTTCCTTTTGACAGTTACACTACTCCCTTCACTACTCCCCTCCCCTTCCGGGAGGGTGGCTTGCTCCGACCTCCCTCCTTTCTCTGCTGCCGGAGCTGCTTCCCCTGATACACTGGAACCTCCACCCCCTTCGCTGCACTCTGGCGGGGAGGCTGGTCCTGACGCCCAGCTGCCACTTTGGGATCCCCCGCTGGCCCCCTGCTCCTGACACGTCCCCCCTGGGGCTCCCCTGGCCTTGACCACCGGCGCCCCCTTCTGGGAATCCTCTGATTCGCTGGAAAGACTCATGGAATCTCTTGAGTCATTGTCATCCTCTTCCTCGCTGTCCTGGGATTCATCCCCATCGCTCTCCATCTCCTGCCTACCCTGTGCCTCTGTCCCTGAACCCCTGACACCTGGTTTCTAAAGAAAAGAAAAGGAATCTGAGATTCTCAGGAAACAAAATTACGTTCTCATTCTGTGCTGATGAAGTCTTCATAGTGAAAGCTCACCTAGATACCTTATTTCTTGCATACAATATACTATTTAGAATCACACTTCAGTACAGAACTTTAATTATCCTTTCATTCCTGAGTTCTAACGCTCCAACAGAATGTCAATAATTCACACTTAATAACTGGGAAATCTATAATAGTTAGCATAGCTGTTCAGTTAATAAGCAAACAAATCAGGGATAAGCAATCAAGGGAATTGTGTTGCAGAATGCACTTTACTAATTTATTTGACAAACTTAATTTCGCTTTAGGTATTTATTATAATAGATCACAGCACACTTCTTAATGTGTGATCATGTACTTTCTTTGTGCGTGTAAAAGCTTATTATTGATAGCAGATCCCTTTCTAGACTGATGCCTTTGTACTCTTGATCAGTATGGTTTGCCCTGCCATTTGAGCAAAGATCAAAGTTCAATATCTAGTTCATTCCAATGGCTTTTGAACTATCCTGAGAGGCCAAAAGATCTTATGATGCTGGCTGTCTCAGTAGAGATCTGATGTGGGCACAGTGGACTTTGTCTTTCAGAGTGGTTAAACTGCCATCAACTAGATATTAGCAAATAAATACAATTATTACAAATGAACAATACTTATTTGAATAGTTATTCTTTATAACAAAATAAAACATAGCTAGGGACAGGCAAAGTTGTCAGTTTTGGTTTCACTCAGCTTCTCATTTTTCCAATAGTAAGTTCCTTACATTTATATATCAACATTTTTTAAAAAAAATAAAATAATTGACAGAATTTTAGTGTTAATATTTCCTCTTTTTTGCATGCAATTTTTCATAGCATACATATTTTTGCAAAGCAATTTCCCTAGTGTAATGATTTTGTCGAAGTTATTTTCACTAATATTTGCACTTCCATGCAAATCTTACTATGGTAATCAAAGACGTGTGTGTGTGTCTGTGTGCGTGTGTTTGTAGGATGGCTTCTGTATTTCACTTTTGTGCATTATTTTGGAAAGTGAAAATTTGGTAAAGGTAAAGGTAAAGGGACCCCTGACCATTAGGTCCAGTCGTGACCGACTCTGGGGTTGCGGCACTCATCTCGCTTTATTGGCCGAGGGAGCCGGCGTAGAGCTTCCGGGTCATGTGGCCAGCATGACTAAGTCGCTTCTGGCAAACTAGAGCAGTGCACGGAAATGCCGTTTACTTTCCTGTCGGAGCGATACCTGTTTATCTACTTGCACTTTGACGTGCTTTCGAACTGCTAGGTTGGCAGGAGCAGGGACCGAGCAATGGGAGCTCACCCTGTCGTGGGGATTCGAACTGCCAACCTTCTGATCAGCAAGTCCTAGGCTCTGTGGTTTAACCCACAGCGCCACCTGCATCCCAAAAATTTGGTAGATACGCCTTTAAATGAAAACTGAATCTAATTTCTCCCCAGGTAAGCGCTTTCAGCCCTAGAACTTTTTACTGCTTAGAGAAGTGGGATGAACTTAAGCACATTATAGGACAGGTCAGAATGGATTGCTTTTGAGAGTATATCCCAGTTGAGTTACAATTTACAATATTCTCAGAGTGAAGAACTGACTGACTTTCTTTGCTAAGCATTTCTCTCTTTTAAAAAATCTGGAAATGGCGTTAGATAGCAAATAGGTACTTGCTGGCAATTTGTGGGCTAAATTGGTCTGATTGCTTTCACTTCTAACCGCTTGCCTTTTGCCCTTTTTTTCTTCTAGTGTTGTGATGGAGACAGAGCATTAAAAGAACAAAGGAGTACTTAAAAGCTTACACTAAAATGCAGTATTCAGAGAAAGGTTATCATCAGGCTGAGTGTGGAATTGTCTCTCTTAATGCCTCTTTCTTCTTGAACCTCTACTGCACATAGAAAAGTTGGGAATGAAGGAAGATCTTCTTCACTCTACATTTTTAGGTGCAGTGACCTAATTTGCACCTCTTGGGCTAATATACAGATCAGAACATAATTATCCTTTGTATTCAGGACTTATTTGAATTTTGTGATATAATTATTGACTCAAAAAGGTACCAAAATGTGGAAAGAAAAAAAAAGGATTTCATATTTCAGAAAAAAATAGTTTGGAAATATGCACAATGAGATAAAATTTGTAATTAAACACCTAATTTGTGATCAAAGCTATATTATGTATATACCCGATACAGGTTTGTGTCTACATATAAACACAGATAACATAAAAATGGGACAGAAAGAATTTATGAATGAACACAAGCAAAAATGTCTAAAATAAATACAGTGTTTCCTGTATTGTACAGGAATTTGTACTGTACAAAGTGTCTTTCTTCTTCTTATCTGGCGATCACTCGTAACCAGGTAAGATTGTCTTCCATAAACACAGTTTTAACAATGAGCCCGTAAGTGACTGTGGAGGCCAGTTCTCAATCCACACGTCCTTCCACAGTGGGGACATTGGTTTCCAGCTGGGAGTTGATCACAGTGTGGATTTGCAAAGCGTGCCTTCCTTTTAGCATGTTTCTCCATTGCGTCCTGAGTTCAAGTGTCTTCAAAGCGCATGACACTTTTGGTAAAGGCTGTTCTCCAATTGGAGCACTCGCAGGCAAGTGTTTCCCAATTGTTGGTGTTTATACTACATTTTTTTAAAATTTGCGTTGAGACAGTCTTTCAACCTCTTTTGTTGACCACCAGCATTACGCTTTCCATTTTTAAGTTGGGAATAGAGTAGTTACAATTTGAGTGTGTAAATCCATGCAGAGTATGGGGAAGTCCTGCCGTGGAGAGCTATTTTTTTTGCCAAGCACATATAGCTGAGTTCCCTTAAGCTACATGTATGTATAATGCTACTCCATTGAATTTTGCCTTGCCAAATAACCACCCAAATCTTCCCATCTCTCAATGAGTCTGCAGATTGGAGGAAATGTCACCTCTGCACTGCTATATCTTATCAATTATCACGTCATTTTGTTTCTGCCTAACAACATGGTTAAAGATTGTTTGTGTTTTTTTCAGGAAACAGAGCTTCATGAATAGCTTCATTATACTTGAGGGAAAACTATTTCCTATTTGTACTGTTAATTTGACTGAATTGTTTTTGTAGGTGAACAAATGATATTACACTGTAATCCTATCCATATCAACATAGATGAATTCATTTCATTGACAATGCTTTGGCTGAATAATGAAAAGCTGGATGAGATAGCCTGATGGTCAAGATGGAATACCTAAATTTTCTCCCAATTACAGTGCAGCTTATTTTGAAGATTTGCTTACTCCCAGGAAAGCAGAAATATGATTGCAGCATTAGAATCTTAATTTATAAAGATACAATCCAAAGAAAATCAAGCATTTTAAAATTCAGCAGATATATGCTGAACAGCTGACTTTCCCATTAAAACTTCTGAACTCTGGCTATATTATATTAGAAAGCACTACCTACAGAAATTTGTTTGCATAGAGAAATAGAGCAATACATCACTATACTGTATCAGCAGTGCTTTCTATGTTTCCCACCTTAAAATGTAAAATTAAGGATGAATTCTAGCTCATAAGAATTGGCCAGAGCATCAAGTTAATCCAATTCCCGCCCCCCTCCTAGCAGTCCTCTCTGTCAATAGTACTGTTAAGCTTCTTCTTTTTTGAACTTCTTGAAGGAGGTTAAATCACAGTGTCATTAATATTTAAGGCACACTAAATGGAAAGACATGCTTATAAAGTCCAGACATCTTTGTCACTGGTATAATGGTACAAGGAGACAATTTTCCTCATAAGAACAGGAAGATAGTTCTATCTGTTCCATGTTAGATCATTTATCTCTGTTACACTGATGAATTCATTTCATTGACAATGCTTTGGCTGAATAATGAAAAGCTGGATGAGATAGCCTGATGGTCAAGATGGAATACTTAAATTTTCTCTCAATTACAGTGCAGCTTATTTTGAAGATTTGCTGTTCATATGATCCATCACAGATTGGTTTTCTGTTGTAATTTGTATTTGCTGCATGGTTCCTCTGTGCCAGAAACCTGATTACCATAAATGGTTTTCACACATTCTGTTATTCTGTCGTGTGATTGAGGTTGCACTCACACGACAGGTTATTCCATTCCATGCATCCTGGCTGCCCAGGGACGGTGGCAGACCCACAAGGGGAAACAACCGGAATAGGGTAAGGAGCCATTATTAACCCCCCCCCCAACAATAACTGCAATAATAATTAGTGGGGTTTTTTCCAGGAATGGGAATGAAACAAACCCACATTTGTACTTTGGGGTCTCTATGTGTTTAATTTTAGTTTTTATTCAGTTATGTCATTTTCCTTTTTCCATTTTGTTTTTGTGTATTATTGATATCTAAACTTCAATAGATCTAAAAGATCGTGATGGGATACAATGAACAGAGGCAGAAAGAGGGACGAGTCTAGAGAAATGAAATCCTTGAAAAAGACTGGTAAGAGTCAAAATAGGAAGATTTATTCACAAGGAGTGTAGACTATAAGGAAAGCTCAATATGTTTTGATAAGAATCTTCCTTGGGGAAATAAATTCTTGTGCCTTTTCATTCAAGGAAAACAAAACTCTTTGAGATACTTTCAAGAGACTGTCTTCTAGAGAGAAAAGAAAATTCTTTAAATCAACAGCACATAGATCATAATCAACAATTTGCATACTAAGCAAAATGTGTGGGGGGGGGGAGAGGACTTACAGGAAAAGTAACCAAACCTAATTGGATGAATAAAACCTTTTGCGCCCCAATCTTAAGCACATTTAGTTGAAAGAATGTCCCACTGAGTTCAAGGGAATTTATGTCCAAGTAAAATGATTAGGAGAGAGAGACGATATTAGAGAGGGGGGCAGAGTATATAATGAATGGCAAAAGGAATTTGATTACTGGGAGTTCTTTTTTTTTAAAAAAAATAGTGTTATATAGTCTGTGATTAAATGTAATTTTTGATCTCTTTGAAATGAATCTGAGTACAATGATAATGACAAAGAAGCATGGGAATAAATCATCTAAGAAGCTCCTTTTTTAAAAAATGTAATTCACAATATGCTATCATTATACTGCTTGTAAGAGTTCTTGCTGTGCTGAGCCCATTCTTTCTGGCATAATGTTTGCTTTTGGTACCATTAAGGTGTTCATATGGAGAAAACCTTTGCTGGCCTTGCCTGAGTCCTCGTTTACTGAGTGCAAGTCAGTTGGCACTGGTCACCCTGAACTGTTTGCCTCCCTACAAAGCCCTGCTATCTAGCTAGGCTGGGTGCTCTGCAAAGCTTGGGATCCTCCTCCCAATGACATGTCCTGAAGTCAATCCCATGCAGCTCAGCATCACTGGACAGTCTTGCCCTTTGCAGAGTGCTAGAGCCAGCTTCTGGGAGATGAAACTCAAGGAGGAAGGAGAAGGAAGGGTAAGAAATGGGTCTATTGCCAGAGACGGTCTTCTCTTGCATTGACAACCTTGACCAGGAGAGCCTAAGAACCAAGAGCCAAAGGGTGACTGCTTCCTAACTCTCAATGCCCTGTCAACTACCTTTGAGCTGGAGAGTGGAGGCCCATCCTCTTCAGCTGCAAGAGGAACGGCAGGAAAAAGCAGTTGCAACTGAAGGAAAGCAGCTTCCCTGTTGCCACAGAATGAAGTGAAACTTACACTGGTCAGCCCAGGATTGAAGATGACTTCTCTTTCCTTCCGTTGTTTTGGTTTCCCATTGTGACATCGCCCTTTTCAACTATATCATTGGTCATTAGTGTTTAGGGTTCAAAAGCATCCAAGCAAGTCTTGATGAGTACTGAAGGCTCCCTACTTCAGATGTTTGCCTTCCAAGTCCTTCCATCAAAGCAGATGAACAGAACTCTGAACTGAAAACAACTCACCACTGACCATAGATCCCCACCCTATGACTGATGAAAATATGCAGTACACAATTGTCACAGGGACAATGATAGACTTTGAAGTTATAACTCTGGTTATGTGAAAGTGCCTTTTCTTGACCCTAGCTTAAGAATATATATATATATATATATATATATATATATATATATGCAAGAAATACAAAGAATGAGCATAAAACACCCCAAGTGCATTGATTTCAATGGGGGCAGTGGTGCAGATGTAGCTTAAAGGTGCTTAACTTTGAATGGACTGTGCCATGAGTTGTTTGCTATCTCTAATGAACGGTTATTTATTTAATTCTTACTCATAGCCCAGCCCTAACCAAATGATCGCAGGTTGGGTTACAAAATCAAAAACAAATGCTGATTTCCTTTAAATGATAAAATAAAGGCATGGAAGCCTCAAATATACAAAGCATTATTCATTATTGCTAATAAATACCGTATATCAACAAAATTTAAGGAGACTGAATGGCTATGGAAGCTATCGGATGAGTAGCAAGTTGTGTTACGAAACTAGGCAGGCTGAGAAGATTGTGCTGACAGTATGTGTCAAACAACTTTCAGTTGCATTTAAACCAAATAATACCCTGTTCATACAAAACTGGGTATATTGTATGCTATCAACTTGCTGTAGAATCCAGAGCACTGGTACAACATCAGTTTGGTTCAAACTGTCTGCATTTCTCTGTCTAGGTTGACTTAAGGAACAAAACTATCAACTTCCTGGCATCTTCTCAATAAGCATATTTTAAAATCATTTTATGATATGCCTCATCAAGCTGCTGCTTCATTTCTCAGGGCTGTGTTTGGATTTACTGCTGAATCCAATTACAGTGTATTATCATAAAAAGCATCAAAGTGAAAATTATTGATGGTGCTTGTTTAGTGAGCGTGCAACTGTTAATCCTAAATATAAATATTTTAATGGCACGATTTCTCACCACTACAGATGAGGAAAGAGACATAAAGCTTGTAACGTGGCATGAAAGACCACATAATTCCAGATAAACCTTGTTCTCAGGAAAAGTACAGTGCTTTCAGTGACATATGAGTGAATTATAAATTTGCACATTTACTGTCTATGGTTACCCTCAAACTTGAGAACAGAGAAAAAGTGATGTGCAGCTATTAGAGTTGAAGGATGTGAATTAATTTCCTCTGCAAGAATACCTTTTTTTCTTACCTGCACTGATGATAGTCATTGTTTGGATGGGGGGCTTTTACCCATTTCTGCAGTCGCACAATCAATCAATCAATCAATCAATCAGTAGCTGAACTGGGATCCACAAAGATCCCCCCTCCACACTGCTGTGGGAAATGCTCCCTAGAGTGCGCGCCTTCCACAGTGGCATGGAGTTACATGCCTGCCAACCAGCTGGCTGGTGGGCACGCAGCTTCCCTCCCTTGCTGCTGCGGGAAATGCCATGACGACCCTCTTTTCCGCTGATGGACAAGGGAAGTGTGGCACTCAAAATGGAAGTGCACCCCTAAACGGAGTATGTTCAGATTCCAAAAAAAGTTCATTAACTGGAATACCTTCTTCTGGTTTTGAAGTGTCAGTGTTCCAAATAGTTCATGAACTAGGTTGTTGGCAGACCAAGTTACCACTGTACAGAAGTTGAAATAAAAATCATGAAACCAGAAAACATGATTAGAATCCTTTAAAAAAAAAAATACAGCAGAATTGAACTAGTCCTTAGACAAACCCTTTCCATAGGACTGAACAGTGGGGCACATCTTATGTAGGCATGTAAAAGCTGTTAATAAAACTTGTATCCAGTGTGAGAGAGTTCCACATCCAGAGTGCTATCTCAAAGAAATTTATAGTCATTGACAGAACCAGAAGCAGGGTCTCCCCAGATGATCTTAAAGCTCAGTTCAGCAGGTAAAAGGTGCTCCTTGAAATAGATGGGTCCCAGGCCATTTGTATACCAATGATGTCAGCACCTTAAATAGCACCAGGTTATCAATAGATAAAATGAATAGCACTCACATGTTGCTTCCGCCACATCTTTCATTTTCACATAATGTCTATCATCAACATACTGTGATTTAGCTGGATGTGCTTACAGTATTTGATGAATTCTCCTTCCTTTCCTTTCCTTCTCATTTTGCATACAGCATTCTTGCTTTATAAAATGTGTGCTGCTCTGCATAACAAGGATTCCTAAACTAAGCACCCTGGAATTCTTTCTGATGACAAAGGCACACCAGTCTATAAGGCAGTGCTTTTTTCCCTGGGGGCACGCAGGAGTAGGCATACCCCTAAACATTTTGTGCACTTAAGTTTGGCCTCATTGAGGGGCAGTACCAGTATTTCAATATGAGTAGGAAAATGAGAGTACCCCTAATCATTTTTTTTAAGGAAAAAAAAGCACTGCTATAAGGTATGGACTGGTAGAAATAACCTCAGGTTCCCCAAACCAATTGAGTAGCACAGCTCATAATGACCTTGAAACAAGACTCAAGTGTCATGGCTAAGCCCAGTTAAGTGAAGGCAATTGATAAGGAGATCTATAGGATTTGGCTGCATGTTCTACAGTATATTCAGCAGGATCAAGGAGCAATTACTATTTTTTAACAATTTCAAGCTTTGGGTAGTGAAATTACATTACTAAATTACCTCCCTCACATTAGAAAAAAAACCAAAACCCTTCCCTGCCAGTTGAAAGCACCAGGTCAGGAAGATGGGCACTCTAGCCTCCCCCACCATTCTTCAATGTGCAAGAGTATTTTTCATGGGAAACATTCGAAGACAAACGCCCTGCACTGGTATAAACCAAGAAAAACATTGCCCCTTTATTCTGCTAAATATAACTCTGCAGTGGTCCTTACTTCTAAATAAACCTAATAGTGCCTACAGTGATGGATGAAATAGGGTGGGGACCAGAAGGACAAGAACTAATAAGAAACTGGATTAAAACAGGCCACATCTGTTACTGTAATTTCCATAGCAGAATTTGCTGTGCTGTGAATCATAGAATTGTAGAGTTGGAAGAGACCCTGGGGGTCATCTAGCCCAGCTCCCTACAATGATTTTTTTTCCCTTTTCTTTTCTGACTATTATTCATTGGACAGGTCAGTGACAGCATGTATGCCGCCTCCTTCCTCTTTTGTGAAATTTCCTCACAGCTTCTTATGCAGAAAGAAGAAAGAGGACGGTTTATAAATGACATTTTCATTTTTATTTTATTTTATCCTGGACACTTGTGAACATAAAGGTCAATCTCTCCATCACAACCAGCACCAACCAACCCACATCATGAACTCATTATAGGGACACATGGTCAAGTTCTTACTAAGGGGGAGCGGTGGAATTAGACATGCACTTGATCCATAATAGGCAATTACACATCTTGTTTTTCCTAAGCTAATCACAGGCACACAACATCCCAATTCTTACTAGGCAGGCAGCACATGCAGAGGGTTCTTCACAAGCTGGGAGCCTTAGAAAATTATTCCCATTTGCATCTGGGATGCACTTTCAGATGGGTGAAGGATATGCCTACATTTCAGTGAAGACAAACAAGGGTTTCTCTATCTTTCTCTTTTTAAGCTAGCCACCATTCCACAGGCACATGAGAACATAGGAAACTGCCCTATACTGAATCCAGCTGTTTTTGAACTACAATTCCCATCATCCCTGACCATTGGGTCCTGCTAGCCAGGGATAATGGGAGTTGTGGTCCAAAAACAGCTGGAGACCCAAGTTTAGGAGACCCTGATCTAGCTCAAAGCTATCTACATGGACTGGCAGTAGCTCCCCAGTCAAGGAGTCTTTCCCAGCCCTAACCAGAAATGCTGGGGACTGAACTTCAGACCTTATGTATGCAAATCAGATACTCTATGTCTGAGTCATGGTCTCTCCAAGTGATGCTTTGACTGTGTTCAGCAGTCTACTTCCATTCTAATGGAAAGTGTGGGTCTCTAGCCCTTGGGAACACCACGATGTAAGTGTTGTTCTAAAATACATTGTTGGGGAATTGAAAAATGTCAGCCTCTATTGTGGTTGGTTGGGCATACTCCTTGGAGAAGGAAGTTTCTATTTTTATTATTTTAGCATATTGACCCTCAAATTATTTTACTAACAGGAGTCTTTTTTGTCTCCACAAGGCATGCCTTCTTTAGTGTGCTTGGGTAGAGAAACAGTGACATCTAGACTGTCTTCCACTTAAAGGTAAATGCATGAAACATCAGCAAACTTTAGAACAGTTCTTGCCATGCCTGGGGTAATCTTGGAGCTGGGTTAAAATGGTACACGATTTAATTGTTATTAACTAAGAATGATTACTATTGAAGCAGAATTGATCCATTATCTGTTCCTGTCCATTAAGTCACCCAAGCTGAACACGTAATTCTGCACAAGCGTTTCAACTTGTGGCATTCTGTCTGTCCTGGGGGGACTGTATTGATTAAGGGAAAGAAGCCAGATGTTGGAAGTCAGGATAGAAATGGCAGCACTGAATTAAAATAATATGCAAATGCTGACTTAGTTACTTCCTTAGCAGCATCAGCGCTTAGAGAATTTAAACAAGTCACTTAAGTGGCAACATTGCCAAGTATTGGTGCACCTACTGGGACAAAAACACCAGACTTTTCTGTTTGCAGATTTGCATATTAGCCTTCATTTATTTATGCATTGTGATTCTCCTCATTGTCACACAACGATCATTAGTCTGTAACTATATTCAAGCTAAAGGACTCTGCCTTTCACATCAGGATAACTTTTTTCTGCTTGTGAATGGTGAATGCATTTTAAATATAGTGTTATGTGCACCATATTTTCCTGAGGAGCAAGCAAAGTTCCAGTGGCAGTGCATGCCAGAGTTGGGCTCCCTGCTTAGCAGGACAATGGACCAAGAACTCAAAACCAGATCCTGAGGGAGAGATGGAGGGGGTCTCTGCATCACAGTGCGTGTCTTCAGTTTAAAAAGGCATAGTTTCCAGTTCTCACTCTCACTCTCTCTTTCTCATTCTGTCTTCCTTTTGTAAATTGCAGGGGTTTTTTGTACCTTCTTTCAATCTAGAACACACACACATCACCAGCCTCCCTTCCTCAATCAATGAGGCTCAGCTTCTTAAAGCCAATAGTTTTTACATTCCAGCAGTTCAAGATACCTTTCTGTAAAAGAGCCCATCTTCTAACAAGCAGACCCCTTGAAGAGATTATTCACTAAACCAGTCATCTTGGACTCTTTTGTCTGAACCTCAGAATCATTCACAGCACTCAGGCAGCAAACTCATAACAATGATATGTAACTAAGTATTACATATCCACACTGTTGCTGATATTGATGTTGCTGATATACTTTTCCATGTATAAGACTATGTTTTTTTATTGGAAAAGCATGTTCAAAATTATGGGTCATCTTATACATGGGTAGTGCATTGTGGGGACGTGGGATTGGTTGCTGCCATGGGTTGGAGATTATTATAGGTGGCTGCGGCAAGGGCTGGTGCTGTTTGGCTGTTGCTACAGCAAGTGGGCGGGCTATTTGCTGCCTTTTTTGGAGATGGGACAGAGTATAGGTTGCTTTGGCGACATGAGCAAGCAGGATTGTCAGTCTGGCGGGTGAGCATTTTTTGACAAAAAAAAGCTCAACAACTCTGGGCAATCCTCCCCCCAAAAAACTCAAAAACTTTGGGGAATTCCCCCCCCCCGTTTTCTGAATTTTGAGTCCCCCCAAATAGTTGTGACTCTTTAACTGAACAATATTCCCTGCCTATGGTATACATGCTATACTGCTCCAGCCTTATCAGCATAGGCTCCTAGGATATCACCTGCTCCATATTGGTGTGGTCTGGCAACAACAACATGCACTTTTTGTGTGGCAAAGTAGCCAGGTACCAGGATGCAAGCCTCTCTTCCCCTCTAAGCAAGGCCATTCAGAAACCTCTTGTTGATGTCTCTCAAGCTCATCCTTGGCTAGCCTCTTCCTCCATGGGTCAGAGCCTTCATCCACTCTCAGCAACTGGGGCAATCCCTTCAGAGCATCCTCCTATGAGACTTGTGGGCCGACCCAGTTCTTCTTCCACATCCTGCTTATCCAGCACAGCTCTTTAACTCCTGACCCCATCCTTTAAGCCAGCGTTTTGATACACCAAAACTTGCAAGTACAGCGTCAAAACAATTGCAGAAGAACAAAATCCCATAGATAGCTGAGTTCCAATCCATGAATTACTCCAGAAAGTATGGAGCAGGTAATTCTGTAAAAGGATTTGAACAGACTGAGCTTCTCAAACATCCCTACCTTTACACAGTCTCACTGTTTGTGGGTGATGGGGAGGGCTATGCAGATCCAGGTGCAAAAGTTGTCTCATAAATGTTTCTCTCTAATATGCTGTAGTTGTGTCTCTCAAACCTGGATTGCCTTTCATGAATCCTGCAATTTGTTTATCTGAGAGAGACAGTAAACTTTTGAATATTTAGTTATTTAAATGCAAAATTCACTTGTTCTGTATTGTATCCTAGAAAAGTGAAGAGTTTTGTTTTGGCTGGATCACTTCTTTGAGTTAAACCTCACATGAGCACATAGGCATGCAGATCTGTTTCCTAATGCATTAAAATATACAAATCAGCTGTTCTGTGAAATTTGACAAGACAATATTCATTTATTTATGTAGGGATGTTGAATGTTTTTGATATTTCCATTTCAAACGAATATATTTCTTGTCACATACAGCTTGCATTTTCGCACCAATGTTATATATAAAAAATGTGCACATCTGTGATGTCTTGAGTAAGGCAAGAATTGGGAACTGTGACTATTAGGGAAAATACATGGTTCATTAGTGACCTGGAAAAAAGTGCATTTTTGTGAGAACCATGGTGATGGTTCGTTTAGATTTGTCAAAATGACAGGATCATCACTGCACATGGCAGGACAGGGGTAGGGCACTGGATCTGGCCTGCTTTCCAGATCCAGACTCTTTCCACCTTCTGGAGGTGACTCTGACAGGTAGGTGGGACTGTCCCCCTGTCAGTCATATGGCACCAGATGATTCTTCCTTTCTTCTTTTGCAGCCACAACTTGAATATAGGTTCTGCCTACGAAGAAAGATTATGATAAATAGTTAAGCCAGGCTATGAATGAAATATCTGGATTTGTAGGTGTGGCTTACCTTTGAGTCATGCAAAGAAAGGAAGAATCAGCAGCACAGTTTAAAGTGTAGTCCTGACACTTCCTAGGAAGTTGAGTCACCTTACATCACTTCTCCCAAAACAGAATTCAAGGCATTATTCAAGTAAACATTTAAATAAGACACACCTTGCAGAAACCTCAGCAAAATGTATCTGCCAATATTGTGTTACTAAAATAACCTTGGTATAAATTAAGCATGGAGGAAGTATTCAGCAGCTCAGCCTAATTGTTTTTAACTTTCAGTACTAACAACGGGAACGTACAAATGAGAATGTGTTGTCCCTAAAGAAGTATTGAGCTATATTCACAAACTATTCTGAGAGCAATTTTTTTTAAAGAAAAGCAACAACCCAACACTTTTGTCAGTCATGAACAATATGATTAAAAAACCCATCATTGGCAAGAACACAAGTGAAACTTCTCACCTTATCATCTTTCCCCTCCCTGTATACTTTCCTTACACACCCTCTGAAAGAACAGGTACACAGCTTGGGATACTTTTGGATCCTTTGCTTTTGCTTGAAGATCTGTTGGTATCAGGGGTTGCAGAGTGCCTTCCACCAGCTTGGGCTGGTGGGCCAGCTATGCCCCTATCTGGACAGGGATAGCCTAACTTCTGTTTTCTATGCTCTGATAACCTCTAGGTTTGATCACTGTATCACATCATATGTAGGGCTGCCTCTAAATAAGTTTCAGGAACTTCAGTTACTGCAGAATTCAGCATCAGCGTTGCTCAATGGGGCAAAATGATTTGAGCATATAACACCAATCCTGGCCCAGTTAGTTTCTTGGCCTAATTCAAAGGGCTGGTTTTGACCTATAAAGCTTAAATGGCTTAAGACCACAATACCTCAAGGACTGCCTATCCCCATATGAATCAACTCAGACCCTGTGATCATAATCTGAGGTCCTCCTTCGTGTGCCCCCTCCATGAGATATCTGGAGGGTGGCAATGCAAGAACAGACCTTTTCTGTAGTGGCTCCACATTTGTGGAATGCCCTCCCCAGGTACCTGTCACCATCATTATATATATTTTAGGTGCCAAGCAAAATCTTTCCTGTATAACCAAGTCTTTGCATTTTAACTATTTGTGACTTTTTAGAAGTAGGCAGGATGCTTTTAATGTATTTCTCTTTAATCTTGGTTTTAATGTATCTATGTGGGTTTTATTGTCTGTTTATCTGATTGTAAATTACTTTGGATTGCCCAGATTTAGAAGAAGAAGAAGAAGAAGAAGAAGAAGAAGAAGAAGAAGAAGAAGAAGAAGAAGAAGAAGAAGAAGAAGAAGAAAGAAAAAGAAGAAGAAGAAGAAGAAGAAAAAGAAGAAGAAGAAGAAGAAGAAAAAGAAGAAGAAGAAGAAGAAGAAGAAGAAGAAGAAGAAGAAGAAGAAAAAGAAAAAGAAGAAGAAGAAGAAGAAGAAGAAGAAGAAAAAGAAGAAGAAGAAGAAGAAGAAAAAGAAAAAGAAGAAGAAGAAGAAGAAGAAGAAGAAGAAGAAAAAGAAAAAGAAGAAGAAGAAGAAGAAGAAGAAGAAGAAGAAGAAGAAGAAGTTAACTTCATCACATTAAAATGAAAGAGACTAATCTGATTGGAAATCTCAAGAATGCTAGAGCCGAAAAGGGGAAAAGATACTTTTACAAATGATAATATTCTACCCAGCATTCCAGACACTTCTGCCATGTTTACCTGTGCCCCAGTGAAAGAACTACTCTAACCTCTTCTCTAACGCATCTCAGGCTCCATCTGTTCCATACATTTAAAGCAGTGTCATTCTACTTTAAACAGTCATGGTTTTCCCAATGAATCTAGGGAACTGTACCTTGTTAAGGGCATTGAGAGTTGTTAGGAGATCCCTATTCCCTCACAGAGCTACAGCACCCAGAGTTCCCTGGGAAAAGGGATTGATTGTTAAACCATCATGAAAATTGTAGCTTCATGAGTGGAATATGAATTCTTGTGTATTTTTTAATTTAATAAAATTATCAGTTGTTGTGGGAAGATTTCTGGTGGGCCAAAGACCCATTTATTGCAGGTTTCTGTGTCTAGATGTGCCCCTGTTCTGTCCTGTTTTTACTGTATGGTCCAAGCAATGGGAGCAAAGAAGCCATTTGTGTCTGCTAACAAACAGCATATGCCCATTTTGCTAGATTAACTCCAAGGCCTTCTGGCCTGCTTCTGAAACCAGAGTGTTTCTAATCCTCAAACTACTGGAGTAAATAGCAGAGTAAAGCGACAGAGACTCAAAGGCAGAAAAGGGGATTATAGCAAAAAATCCAAGAGAGAATGCATATTAAGCTTGGCAAATGGAGTGCTTAGCATGGGAAATCACAAATGAGGAGAATAATTGTATGCAGGGATCTATAGATTTTGGCTGGCATTGGTAGCAAGGCTAAAAAATGGGGACTTGCCTCTGCCCTCCTCTTCAGTTCAAACCCAGACAGGTGGCAGGACCTCATCCTTTGCATACCAGTTTCTGAGGTACTTTGAAACTCTAGTATGACTGCAGAATTTTCCCCACTTAGAAGAAGCAAAGGCTCATTCCTCCCACACTCAGCCTTTTTGTGTGACTGGGGGGGGACCCCACCCTTCTACCCAACTTGTTGCTGTGGAGGCAGAGTGAGATGTTTCCTCTGCTCTGCTCTGCTTAAACACTTTCAGCATTCTGCTAAAGACCAGTGTGACTGAACGGAGGAGCCTTCATCTTCCCATCCAGTTCAAGCCTCTGGGTTGTTATCTAGTCAGCCACACTCCGAACAGATGCATTGAAATTAAACTAACTTAGATGCATTAATTACTATGTGTCAAACTCTAAGTAGATCTTAATTGGATACAACACCAACATATACAATAAAATATTAAAACCATAAAAGCAATACAGTGTGATCATTAAAATGACCAGTTAATCAAAAACACTTGATCATCATGCTTTGTTTTGTGCTTGTCAGAGGAAGAAGGGATGCTATTGTCGTGACTGTTGTTCTAAGAAAAGCTAGCAACTCGTGACTTTTCTTTTCCTGAAACTGTTTCCATTTTCACTGGTCATTATCAGAACTTGGTTTTTAACACTCCACCCAACTAGTGTCTGTATTTGCTCCCCCCCCTTCCCCCCAATATCCTTTCCTTTTGTGTCAGGTCTTATTATTGATCTTTGTAGGTGCCGTGAGTCTTTTTTTGGCTTTAAAAGCAAATAAAAAAATCAAAAAATCTGCACATGTCCTTTATACCACTTCCCAGCAATTTGGCAAGCCTACATCAGGAATCCCATCCAAGAGCAGAGAGTAATTTTCCATAAAAGGGACTTTTCCAATGTGTCTTTTTTTAAAAATAAAAAAAAGCAAAGCAAAATGATGAACTGCAGTATTTTCATTCAAAAGTTCATTCCTCTTGTTCTTAAGGAGACTGGAGCTGGAAACAATAGTTGTGTTGACCCCATAATACAGTTAGGTGATGCACAAAGTAATCCCATTTCTTTAACTCTAGCCTCAAGGAGGGCCATGATTTCTTCTTCTTAAGTCTCTTTCCATCTGTGTTCAACCTTCCATGTAAGGAAGGAGATTGGGAAACAGTGGACATGCTGTTCATGTCCCTCAAGTGCTGTGACTCATCCTTTTTCCGCAGTTGTTTTTGCCTGAGGGGACCCTGCTGCTAGTACTTACTGCTTTCTTCTCTCTCTTCTGCATCAATGAAAACCAGCCAAGATTGAGACCCTTGTTTTCAGCCATCTGGTCTCCCATTACATTAATAAAAAGGCAACAACTCTTGGAGGACTTAATTATTGTTTTTTTAATGTTGTCTTTTTTCTGTATAAAAAAGGCACACACACAAATAGCTAGAGATATTAATCAAGCATTACTAAAAGTCCATAACATTCAAAAGTTAGAGAACAGAAGGGAAATTACATAATCATATTGAATGCTGAAGATTGCAATGACGAACATTGCAAGGAACTATTCTCAGCATGGCATTTTGTACCAAATTATGATATTAATCAGGATTCAATGACAATATTGCACTGAACTGTAGATGATGTACTTCTGATAAGGCAGGGGTGTTCTGTGCAAACTCAGTAGAGGAAGCAGTTCTTCTACAAACACTAAGAAGGGCCAAATGGTTGTATTTAATGTTCTTGTTGGGTTTTTAAAATAACAGATAAAGCAGATGTGATCTGTATTAGGATATAGAGATTATGGTGTATAAAGAGAGGTTAGACTCCATCTCCACTGTGCCATATTCCACTGACCCCTGACTCCACCCCATTTGCTATTTATTGTGGGGAAGAAGCTGCTTATTAGGGCAGCTGTTATTGCTATTGAGGTTTCCCCTTCACAAACCCATAAGCCTCCTATTCAGTGCTATTTTTCTAGAAAAAGAGGTGCCAGAACTCACCATGAATGCCTCCCTTGTTCTCTTATAATGGCAGTGGAGCCCACCTGAGAAATGCCAGAACTGAGTTCCCGTGAGTTCCAGCTGAAAAAAAAAGCCCTGCTCCTTTGTTCTTCTTATATCTTCTTATGCTCCAGATGAATTGGGCCCCACCCAAGTCTGTGAGAAAGAGTGATGGCCAATTAGTGACTAATCATCTGTTCCTTTTTTTAAAAAAAGGAATATGGCATTCAGTTACATATCAAGTATACTGGCATGCCAGATCAAGTGACCTTATCTTGTCCAACTATTTTAAATGTCTTTATGAGTTGTGTGCCTCATGTTTGTATAATTTCAGCTGCTTTGGCAGCACTGGGAGACCTGTTGAACTTCCAACACAGCTGACATTTCCATTAGAAGAGTTGACAACTTTGAAGGTTAAATGACACATAATTGAGCCAAACGGATATTCCTTTCATAAAAATATAATTTAGCTTCACTCTCGAGTGACATCTGCAGCCTTGCAATGTCTGGATTAAAAGTTTCTTATCACATATACCAACTGCTTTCTTTTACCGTTTCACTGTAGGCAAAGCAACCATAACAAATGTCTGTACCAAAACAGGTATAAGTAAAAAGACCATGGACTTTATGAAACTTGGAAAGAAACTAATAGAATACTATGGATGAAGATTTAAAAACCACATATGCATCATATTTGATTCAAATATCCTACATTCAAAAAGACTGTTTCCACAAGTTGTTCAAAGGTTTTATTTAAAGATGAGGCATCTTCTGAATGAATGATCAGACTTTGCAGGATGAAAACATGCTGGTGGGGTGGAAGACAAGAAGATCAGCAGTAGGTGGAAAGTCAGTGACAGGTAGAGCCACCACTGGACTAGTCATAAGTAGGCAGGTGAGGGCTGGCTGAAGATAGAATAAGGCAAACAGAGGTTGGGGGAGCACTGCCCTATTTGCCCTAAAAAGCAAGCTTTCAATACTCCTATGGCTATCTTTACAATGTCATCCGTAGGGATCTATCATTAATTTTCACCAAAGACCCAAGACCCTCTTCTGGCTCCCATCCAAAACTAGACAGCAGAGGTGTTTTATGTGTAAGCAAAGAAGTAAACTTTTATTACAGCTTTCTAACTGATATGGACTTAGCAGCCAGGAAAGAGCAGGTACTAGTGTGGGTGTTCTTACAAGGCAAAGGAGTAGCAACAGTAAATCCAGTCTGACAGCAAAGGCCAGAGTTCAAGAGTGCAAGATCAGTAGCAAAAAGTTCCAAGGGTGTGTGAGTGCTGTAGCATTGTTTCAACAAGTTTTCCTGCCTCCCTACCAGACTCTTAAGCAGGGATGGAAAAGGCTCAACTACTCGTGAGAAACCCTATTCCTTCAACCATTCCTAGCTAGGAGGCTGGTGCTTCTTTGAGGGCAGTTAGAGGGGGAGGGAGCACAGGGGCAGTTGCCCTGGGCACAAAATTGTTGCTGTTGTTGTTTAGTCGTTTAGTCGTGTCCGACTCTTCGTGACCCCAAGGACCAGAGCACGCCTGTCTTGTCGTGGTGAAGGGGCTTGAATAACTCAGAGAAGTTATGAGCTATGCCATGCAGGGCCACCCAAGACGGACAGGTCATAGTGGAGAGTTTTGACTAAACATGATCCACCTGGAGCAGGAAACGGCAAGCCACTCCAGTATCCCTGCCAAGAAAACTCCATGGACAAAACCAAAATTGTTAGGGGCACACAATTTCAACACCCAGTTCTGCCTCAGTACAGCTGTGCACTTCCATCATGGGGCTCCATTGAAAACAGCTTCTCCATGTGAACCAGGAAATGACATTTCCTGACAACGGATTGACTGCATTTAGTTATCTCCTCCCTTCTCTTGATACTTTGCCTCTCCCTGGGAGAGATTGCTGGGTTTACCTGCTCATTGGAACGCTTCTGGTGTTCTTCATTCCTGCTCTGAATCCAAAGGCCCAGAGGGAACCATGACAGACCCAGATATTAAACACCATTTACAAATGGCCATCATATAAAGAAGGCAAAGTTCCTATTCACTTGCTCCCTCATCACTCCTCTCCCCTCCATCCTCTTTCAAACATAGGTATTCGATAATGGTGATAGTTTCTGTTGCACCTACTCTCCCAATCTGTAGTGTGACTGCAGCATCTCATGCTTCCCATGGGAAGACCAGGTTGGCTGGAACCTTGCGAGAGCAAGCAGATAAGCCCTTATGCTTTCCACCTCACAAAATTTCTTACAATTTCTTCCCCTGTCTTTTCCAGTGAGGAGGAGCGGTGGTGACAATATTGAATAAGAAAATCCTTATAAACAACCGTTTTGGTTTTTTTAATAAATGGCAGTGCAAGAAGAGGAAAAGGGGAATTGGATTTTCATGTGTTCCACAATGTTGATTCCACATTGATTTTTGTATTATGAATGATAATCGAAAACAACAAATATTTGTGCCTAGGCTCTGTGATAGAGAGATGACTCCAGTTTAATTGGGTTACAAACTTTATTGGTTTAACAAAAAGGATGTGCAGCATGATGAGTTTTCAATCCATTAAGCTCCAGACCCAGGAGGGATGCCCCTTTCACCATCCTCACCAGGGATAGAGAGCCTCTTGCTCTCCAAATAGCCCCTCGTGGCTTTGCTAAGATAATTATTGTATGGACTGTACTTAACATGCCCACTGATGGGGTGACAGTAAAATAAATGAGTGCTTTAATCATTTGATCAATAAATAATCTAGAACAATTCAAGCCATATCGTTTTTAAAAAAAGTCTGATAGTTTAATGCAAAGCATGTGTGTGTGCATTGTTAATTACCTTAATTCACATGTGCAAGATATTGTTCCATTGAATTAACCAGAGTGACTATGCTTCGAACCAGGCAAGACTGTTAGTATAAATGCACTGTCATTAAGCCTATATTATATTGCTTCTTTCTGATGACTGCATTTCACTGTGGGGTGAAGTGAGTTCATGTAGCAATTAATAAATGTATAAAGCATTTTGGGGATGAAAGGTTCTCCATTAATGCAAGATCATTATCATTACTGCAAGAAACACTATTCTCATAGCCTTTGTAGTCTTGTTGGAAGTAAAAAGTTTTTTTTAATTTTTTTTTTAAGCATCTCTAAACTTCAAAGTAAGTTTGATCTGACTTTACATATCCATTTGCATCCCAAGATAACTTTCAAATAAGTAGCTAAACCTTTTAACCTGGCTGGCTTCCATCTATAGCTCAGCCTCATTCCCAGCTCTCTGCCGTGCCTATAATAGAGACCTCCCTTCTTACTCTGAACATTTCTGTAGTGGAATTCAGTGATCTTCTGCTCAGGTGGACCTTCAAGCCAACTTCTACTCTGTCCTGAGAGGCCATTAAGTCTCTGGGGCTCATTTTCAGGAGAACTAAGAAGCTGTGAGGGACAAAAATCACCCCTTCTCCCAAATCAGCAGATGTTTCTGCTTAACCAAAAGCCCTTCAGTGAGAGCAAGGGTCCCAACTGGGTCCTTATTTGCTTATCATCTTAGTATTTTGCTCCCCCCCCCCCGTGTATTAATTTAAATGGTTTAGGAAGCAGAAGTTTGATATTCAGGCTCATTCACTGATCCATTTCTGTCCCACTGGCACTTGGAATGAGTGCTCCTAGAAGTAATATTTCAGTGTTGTTATCACCAGAACTCACTTCTATATGTATGGTAGTTTGAAGAGCATTTCTATTGCTTTGCTGGTGTTTGGACTATGATTCTATGCTTGGTGGGTACCATTCTGGACTGCAACCATTTTGATCTTACTGCCACAGATTGTCACACAATGAATGCCTGTTGGGTAGCAGCTAGGAACCCTTTATTTGAATTTCTGTTCCAACACAGGCCTCTTGAAACAGCTCAGTGAAAAAAAATACTTTAATAATTTTCCAATAGGAGAAAGTGGTGACATGGAAAAATAAATAAATGGGGCTGGGGGCGGGGGAGAACAGACTATACATATTCATGAAAACTAAAGAAGATTATTTTTATAAAATAATTTATGAATTACCTTTTATACCTGTGTCAAGGTGATTAACAAATGTATCATAAAAACAGCTAAGCATAGTTTTAAAACAATACCAAAAAGTTACTGAAGAGAGGTTATTAAAAAGTGCAAAATGAACATCTAAGGCATAGACCTTTTTACCCAACTGAAGAAGCCGTTGAAACTAGGATTGCCATATGTCCAGAAATTTCTGGACATGCCAGGAAATCAGACACCTAAAATGGCACCCGGGGGGGGGGGGGATTTTGAATTTTAAGAGATGTCAGGAATTTCCAGGATGTGCGGCAACCTATGGTTTTGTTTTGTTTTGTTTTCTGGGAGTCCAGGACTTCAGTGGAGTCCAAAAACAGGATGAGTGGAAAGGAATGGCTCTCTGTTTTAAGAAATAACACTACTATTCCTTCACAATACCCTAACTCTCCTGCTCAACTCCATAATGTCTTTTAGCTTGAGATTGCATGCTGGGAGCTAGACTTCTGGGTGTCTGGGTGCCTGTGTTTGTTTTTCAATATAGATGTTGAATGTGTGAGGAACACTGCTTCATATTCTGGAACCTGACAAACAAGAAGCTTTGATTGAAAGCCTGTGTGAGAAGCAGAATCTGATTGTGTCTCCCAATCAGTTGAAAAGCATTATGGCACCAAAAAGCGACAAAGCACTGAAAAGAAAATGTAAATTTGCTGAAGAGCTACAGCAGAAGTATACCTGTTTTAGAAGAGGTAGAGATGATTTCGAAGTATGTAAACCAGGTATGTTTGTGTCTGTGGCACATAAAGGAGCATTTGACCTGCAAACACACATGGCATCCACAAAACACAAAAAAGTAGTTCAAGGTGAAGCTTCCTCATCAAAAGTAGCAGACTTTTTCATAAAACCAGGTAGCAAATGTTTTCAAAAGCAATGAAGAACATGAAGTAGATTATTGTGGAGTTTCTACTGATGGGAGTAACCATTGTGCGGTAAAGTTGCTTCCAATAGTTATTCAATATTTTGACTGAAAAAGTGGTGGTTAGCAGTCCAAACTAATTGAACTGAAAAGCCAACCCAATGAGACTGCAGATACCATCTCATCATATGTGAAGGAAACTCTTGAAAGTAGAATACTACTAAAAAAATGCATAGCATTCACAGGTGATATCTGCAACAGATTGTTTGGAAGGATATGATGGGATCCAGAAGGAAGAAATGTGTTTGCAATGTTGAAGAATCAGCTAAATAAATAAATAAATAAATAAATATGGTTGCTGTGGGTTGTCCAGCGCACATTTTGAATAACTGTATTCATCAAGCAGTAGACATTTTGGACATGGATGTTAAGGCTATCCTTTACAGCAGACATGTTCAATTGGTCAACCACAATTGACAGGTAGATCCCCTGGGTTATCCTGGTCGACCGTGGGTGATTGGGGTTGACCGCGGTATTAAATGGAGTGGCCTAGGAATGTTGCCACCCCCGCCTGGGCAATCCTCCCCCCAAAATGCTCAACAACTCTTGGTAATCTCCCCCCACTTCCAGTTAGCCACCACCTTCCACCCACCCTATCCCAACCATGCTCCTCCTCCCTCCAACGACAATGGGTACATCACTGCCAGGTTTTTTTATAGGTCAGAGTCTCTTGGGATTAGGACATGCCTGCTTTACAGAATATACAAATTACTTTCATATCTTTACAGTCTGAATAGAGCAGTTAAAGGAGTGCTGTGAGTTTGTGGACATTGAATACAAGTTGATGCTGTCTCATAGCAAGACAAGGTGGTTGTCATTATATCCAGTCATCACTAGACTCCTTCGCATGTTTCCAGCTGTCAAGGCGTTTTTTCTCTCACAAGACAAACCACCAGCAGTGATAAGAATTTTTTTTGAAAACGAGTTTAGTGAGCCTTATTTATTGCACTTGCAGTCTCTCATCAGTTTGTTTCACTCATACATTTCAAAACTCAAAAGGGGAAACTATTCAGTTACAGAGGTTCAGAAAAGTTCTGCTTTCTGTCCAGGACATACTCACTGAAGGCAAGATCAACAACTTTATGTCCCTCAACATTAAGAACCTTCTAGAAGAAAAGTGTAAGGAAGGTTTTGGTGTGGAGTGTGACAAATTCCGTGCAGACATAAATGATTTATATGGCAGGTGCCTTCAATATCTGGGAAAATGGATGGAGCCCATGGAGGAGTTTGGGTGCTTCATGTGGATGTCTCTTGGTGAGTCACTTGAGTGGGACAAGGTGGAACCTTCCATAAAATTTCTCCTGGACAAGGATGTGTCCATAGAGGATGTGAAGTGCTTCAATCAATTCTGCAACTTCTCAAGAAGTTTGTGGATGGAATGAAAGGTGATGCTGAGTGCACTAATCTTCTAGCACATGAGAAGTGGACCCAAGTACTTTGAGAGTTCTAGAGACATTATGTGCCACTCAGAACTTTTGAAGTTTGAACTTCCAACTCTACAATCCTTTGATTCTTATGTTTTGTATATTTGATTGTATATTTGTAGTTTGAACGCATTTACTTTAACAGTTAGTAATTTATTCCATCATTGCTACTTGCAAGATATAATAAATGAGTAAGATGAAGTTGGAAAAAAACATGTGTTCTCTAATTTAAAAAAGCTCAACAATTTCAGTGGTTTCCTTAAAAAACAGCTTTGGGGTTGTCAGAAATTATACTTTTTGAAATACACACAAAAAAGGCATACAATTGTTTCCAGAAAGCCCAGATTATGGACGCCTCTTCTATGTTAACAGGAATGCTGTTCCACAAAATAGGGGCAGCCACACGAAAGTCACACTCTGAGTTACTGTGGAACAGGCTTTTGATATTTTGGGGACTTGAAGGCAAAATACTCCTGCAGATATTTGGACTGGGAGCACATTTTGTTCAAAAGCTGGGAAACTAGAGCTCTTGGTTTTCACACGTTTCTAAAGCAACCTTAGCTTTTAAAGCCTCACGCACATTACTGTGAAGTGGGAGACATTCAGTTTTCCTCTTGTGTTTTGGTCTGTAACGTGCTAAAGAGCTTTGGGTGGCAGTTTACACTGCCCAGAGGTCTCTAAGTGTGCCACAAGTTGATTTCCAGGAGGTACTCACATAGAAGTGGCAACTGTAAAAGCTGGTGCCTCCACATGAGATCTCTTGACATAACTATTGTCATTTTATGGTGGCTCAGTCATGGCTGATTAAATCATGGTGACTGCATATTTAGCTCACAGATGACAGCAGAAGTTTTTTTTAAATTGCACCTTCCTCCCAATGGAGTGGGACACTGGTGGCGCCGTAGTCTAAACCACTGAGCCTAGGGCTTGCCGATCGGAAGGTCAGCGGTTCGAATCCCCGTGACGGGTTGAGTTCCCGTTGCTCGGTCCCAGCTCCTGCCAACCTTGCAGTTCGAGAGCACATCAAAATGCAAGTAGATAAATAGGTACCGCTCTGGTGGGAAGGTAAACAGTGTTTCCATGCATTGCTCTGGTTTTGCCAGAAGTGGCTTGGTCATGCTGACCACATGACCCGGAAGCTGTCTGCGGACAAAACCAGCTCCCTTGCCCTGTAAAGCAAGATGAGCACTGCAACCCCAGAGTCATTCGTGACTGGACTTCACTGTCAGGGGTCCTTTACCTTTACCTTTTTTTACCCAATGGAGAAGCGTCCTGTATGTCCCTTAGGTGCTCTTGTGAGAAGCTGTAATATTATGTAAATCTACTTCAGTGGAAATACCTTGCATGAGAGGAAGAATAATTTTGAAATGAATAAATTAAATTAATGAATAAAGTAAGTTTAAAATAAATACTTGTACAAAATCTAAATGCCCCTTATGTCTTGCACATATTATTTAATGAAATATGCATATTTGCTGGCTACTGGTTTTGATTTTTTTTAAAATTCTTCTGCTATCATTATACATACATACAAACTAGGCATTGCCTAGGATCTGCAAGGATTGTAACCTGGGTTGGGGGCAGTTCATAGTGATTCGGTTTTTGGCTAGAGATTCCTGGAAAGAAAAAAAAAATCCTTGGTGGTATGCCATGACATGGTGAATTTCAGAAATTTGACAGTCAAAGCTCTGGAATCTTACATGTGGTTACCTTTGGGACATGGACAATGAGATAATCTGGGTCTAGGGGTTATCTGTTGGTTTCTAGGTTCCCCCTGCCACTATTTCTGCCTTGTTCTACATGCCTGCTTGTCTTCCTGCCTGCTTTTAGTCTCCAGTTCACTTTTTATGATTGCTGGAATATCCTACAAGGCTTATTGGCATGTGCTGTGGAAGCAGAACACAGGATTTCTGAGCTCGAAGACAGCCATAGGGATACTAAATCCCAACCAGCAAAGAACAGTAATGGTATTAAGAGTCTTAAAGCTGAATTAATTGATTTGGATTCCCACACATGGCAGTGTAAAATCAGGACCACGGATGTCTCTGTGGGGGCAGAAAGAGATAATCCCTTAAAATGTGTTACAGTACTCCTGACTTAGTCTGTAGCAGGCCCGGTATCTGTTGGGATACAAAATGGTCACACTGGTTCCAGTCCCCAGGCTCGGGGTTAGATACAGGGAACACAGCAGTCATGGAGATTGTGGCTATCATCTTGGGCTGATGTTACCTGGCAACCAAAACAAAATGGCAGTACTAAGGATGACTCAGATCCATGCTGGCAGCAGCATTAAGCAGCAGTCAAAACTAGAGAGCTGCAGCGATAGAAACAAGTTAGGGGCTGCATTGGAGAAAGGTGTTTTCATGGTATATATGAATTGAACTTGGTTGCAGCAAATTTAAAAGAATTAACTCTCTGCCTGTTCCAGAAGAGACAACCACCACCTTGGTATTGTGCCATCTGGTATTCCAGATCAACCAATCCCACTTTAAGACTTTGAATATTATTGCTGGTTTTTGCCAGCTGGGTCTTTATGTCTTGGAAATCTGTCAGATATGGGTCAGCTATGGGTATGGTATCTGAAGAAGTGTGCATGCACATGAAAGCTCATACCAATAACAAACTTTGTTGTTCTCTAAGGTGCCACTGGAAGGATTTTTTTAATTTTGTTTCAGATATGGGTCAATAAGCCTTTAAAAGAAGCCTGGATGAAACACAGTGGGATATCGACTGGGAGTTCAGTCAGTGATGCATTTATTGTGTCCTCTGCCCCTGAAAGAACCACATGCAAAATCATCTCTCGTGGAATGACATGGAAGGGTCATTGTGACATTAACAGTATTAATCCAGGAACAGGCTTCCAGATCTAATTATACTCTTATGCCAGCATGGCCAATAGGCAGGAATGATGGGAGCTGGATTCTGGCAACTTCTGGAGGTCTGCAGGTTCTCCACTCCAGCAGTAGCCTAATCTTTCCTTTTGCCTTCCCCCATGTTATTTATATATTTGAAAAGTCTATGCTCAGAGCAGCAAGTTGCACTATGCTACAAGATCTAGCATTTGATGGCCATCTCACTAGTAGTCAATGACTGTGAAGCCTGCATAAATATGTTTAGCAAAAAGATCAGTGTCCTATCTTCATATGCACAGCTTTCTGTATAATTTAGCTACAAGGCTATTGACTAATCCCTTGTCTGTGGGATTCTCCCCCCGCCCCCATCTTTTTTAGCTTGAAAAATGCTAAACAACCTGTGAGGAAGATTGAATGGAAGCTTTGGAAATCCCAACTGCTGTCCTCTGGAACCATGGCATGAAATAAGCCATCTGTAATCGGATCAAACTGAACAGTTGTCAATATGTCTTTTTCAATATGGCTTTGGATCTGATTCTTTTAGTAAGAGAGCCATCATCCTTCCTGGCCATGAATCACTGGTAATTATGACAAATTTATCAGGGAAACAGTCAAGATATTGAATTTTTCAGAATATATATATATATATATGCATGCATGCATACCTCCAATTTCATGCCAGAATTTGTCTATGTCGCTTTTATAGCCATATTCTCTTTTGTACTGAAATTACATGGGGTATAGCATAATGTGTTGTGGCGATCACAGACCATAACTTTAAATAATAGATGACAGGTGAAATGTAAACATTATTATTAAACATATGAATAATCTCCTGCATCATCAACTTTTTCCTATCTGAGGTTTATATTATAAAAGATGTCCTACATCTGTTTTGTATGGCCTTCTCCTTAAAGGGAGGGGGAAGTGTGATTTTCTGTTTCATTATTCTGCAGATAAAAGGGGGGGGGGGAAACAACAGTCTTTTCAACATAATTGATTCATTCATTCCAGGAATGTCAGAAGCGACAGCCTTTTAAATGATTGATTCATTTGCTTTCTAAATAAATCAAAACTAATGATATCACAATAAAACTTCATAGGGAAAAAGTGCATATTAAACATTTTTAGCATTGACATGCAAAGCAAAACAGTAATGAAATTAGAAAGACAATAAACATATCCACATTGTACATTTAAAGTTCATGGCTGTCCATCGAGAATCCTGGAAAATAGTTTACCCATCATAGAGTTACAATTCCCAGCACTCTTAGCAAATTACAATTCTCAGGGTTCTTTGGGGGAAGCCATGCACGTTAAATCTGCTTTAAATCTATGGTGTGGGTGTGTAGAATGCTTTGGGTCCTGAGTTCCTTTCCATTGGCAGGAGCATCTCATGGCCAATTCCTTCTTCCCACTGTAACCCTGTGTGCTCTTCCCCACCAAATATGTTCTGGAGGGTTGGAGGACCCTCTTGAATTGGTGTGAGCTGCAGATGGATTGAGGAATCAGTGGGGAACCAGCGATAATTGCCTTCCCTCCCACCAGCAAGAACCTCCACTGAATGAAAGGGGCACTTCTGTTCACTGAATGGACACTTAGGATCGAATTCAATGGGTACTAGAAAGCAGGACATACTTGGAGTGTGCCAAGATAGTAAGTGCCAATGATATCTCTGCATGATAATAGATTGTCCAGAATTCTGCTTTCTCTACTCTTCATTTAGTGTTAAGTGTTTAGGTGTAATATAGTATGTAATAATTTTTGTCTTTCAAGAATTTTTGTTACTGTTTTAGTGCTTGCTATTATAGCTTTATAATCTGGCTTTTAAAGTTGTGAGGGTGTGATCTTGTTTTATATAATGCACTGTAAAACATCTCTGGATGTCTATTTGAGGAAGGGCACTTTAAAGTTTAACAAAGAAAAAATTACTGGGGCTATGCATCAGATTTCTCATGTCTGCAATTTTCAGACCAATTGCCCACAAAACACTAAAGGAGATTAAATGATTCCCTTTTTCATCCACCCCAAAGCTGGAAAGAACATCCCTGCAAGAAAACCACTGCAGTTATCATTCCTAAATTTGGCAGGATTCATTTTCCTTGAAAGGTGTGACCTTGTCTGTCAATTTCATCAAATTACGACATATATTTTTAAGCCACGTCCCATGCTGAATGTGCACCGGACACCTTTGCCCAGTGGTGCTGTGGCTTATAGACTGCAGCAAAATAATGGGCAAAGTTTTTCCCAGTATCTTCTCTGTGTGCAGAGCTAATGGGAAAAAGCTGTCCCATGAGCTTTTGCTGAAGAGGGGAGGGGAATGCCTATATAAAGCTGCTTCCCCTGGAGCTTACAGCCATTTTGCTTTGAGAGCTTCCTGCCTGCCCACTCTTGTGTTAGAGCCTTCACTAAGCAATTTTGGGTCGTTGGTTGATAGGGCCATAAAGGTTTTTTTTCTTCTTCTCAACCTGATTGGCACTTGGTTGGGTTTTTTTTTGTTTTTTTTTTTTGCTTTTCCCTCAGTGAAATTATGGCTTTCCTTTGTTAGGCAAAAGAACATTGTATGAGGGCATATGGAACATGGGGCTTATGGAATGAGGAACTGATACTGGGACCCAATACCACGCCCACACTTGCCTTGTCTGCTGCTGTCAATAAAGATTTGGCCTGATTTTATCCCATCACCATTGTACAGTCTCGTTATTTTGCTGCTCTCATGGGTCACATAATGTGCCTGCCTGAGCAAAAAAATGTTCCTTTTTTTTTTTTTAAAAAAAAAGGTGTCCAACACAAAAGTATCTGCCAGATTTCCTCCATTCTGGAAAATTGCATCCACTTCTGTCAAAGGGGGAAGGAGGCTCATCACTATTTGGTAAAAGGTAAAGGACCCTTGGATGGTTAAGTCCAGTCAAAGGCGACTATGGGGTTCCAGCACTCATCTCACTTTCAGGCTGAGGGAGTCAGCGTTTGTCCACAGACAGTTTTCTGGGTCATATGGCCAGCATGACTAAAGCACTACTGGCACATGGAGGACCATGACGAGTGCCAGAGCTCACAGAAACGCCGTTTACCTTCCCACTGCAGCAGTACCTATTTATCTACTTGAACTGGTATGCTTTCGAACTGCTAGGTTAGCAGGAGCTGGGGCCAAGCAACAGGAGCTCACCCTGTCACGGGGATTCGAACCGCCGACCTTCCAATCAGCAAGTCCAAGAGGCTCAGTGGTTTAGAACACAATGCCACCCTCATCCCTATCACTATTTATTGATTACCCGATAGGGGAAAGATGTGAGGGAGCAACAAAGCAGATTTGCATCCCCTGAGCCAATCTGTACACTTTCAAATTTATCTGAGTGTTTTAGGAGCAGCCATATTGGGTTTCAGATCGTATGCAAATACTGTTTTCTTCAATGGGTTTTCCTAAAAATGTGGGCAGCAGTGGGTGGTGTCTGTGGAGCACCAGAAATGGATACACTGAATGCTTCTTCTATCTTATACTTGGATTGCATTCATGTTTCATAGTAGTTTTACATAGACATACATTTTTTTTATTTGTACCGCTGCATGTAATTGGATTACAAGACTAGAAGAAATTCTGTAATGAATCCTCTTCTAACTGCTAATGTTTTAACATGAAAGTTGAAACATAAATGGCTTTCATTCCACACATGTAGTGTGCAAAGTTCTTCATTACCTGTAGCAGAAGCCAGTTGGGAATGCTTTCTCTAAAGAAATATAGCTGTTTGCAAATCATAAATTGTATTTACGTCAGGAATCATTTTGTGCAGTTTTACTCCTGCACATTGTTAAAAACTGAAGCAGGAAGAATTTTAAATATAGCCATTCATGCAAAAACACCAAGACATGAAGGAATGGAAAGTTGTAGAAAACTGCATACACAGTGCTCTGTGCAAAGTTCAGAAATAATAATTGTTATTGTTTCAAGGAAAAGCTAGAGATCCATGAGAAATTCAATCTTTGGTTTTTTTCTCACATTATATCCAGTGAGTGTATAATGAATAGTGTATTTAGATGTAATGCTCAGTTATTTATCTACCATATTTTTTGCTCTATGACGCACTTTTTTCCTCCTAAAAAGTAAGGATCGATCCCTCTTGCTCTCCTGGCTTCCGAGATAACCTCCCAAAGCCTCCTGAGCGCAGCAGGAGCGCTCCCGCTGTGCTCAGGAGGCTTCGCGTTGCTTTCACTGAAGCCATGAGAGCAAGTTATTTAGATGTAATGCTCTGTAAGTGTACAATCTGTGAATACAATGGCTGAACTGAACAAATCAACACACATACACCATTTCATATAAAACACTTGCATATGTGTAGAAACAGCTTGTACTTGTGTTGAGTGAAACCTTCTGCAAAATTCCAGTGTGAACTAACCTGATCCAAATGCTAGTGGGAGGATCTAAATGGAACCATCAGATTTCATACATCTTCAAATGTTGTGATCTACATACTATCCAGCTTGAAAAAGTATCCAAATGTATATTATGAGATAGAACACATTTAGAAATGCATAGTTTGAGATAAAATGTGTTCAGAAACATATATTTTAGGAGGGAAAAAACATTCAAAATCAAATATTCATTTGAAGACATATTTAAATTCAATTTATTTGATTTTTTTTTTCTTTTAAAGAATGTAGATTAATGCAGAAATGGGACAGACAAGACTTATGAGTGAACTCATTTGAAAGTGACACAGAGCAGATATAGGCTGAGCCATCCATTACTGGTGGCAGTTCTCAAGCTGGCGATAAGGTGAGCATCACATGTAGCCCAGGGCAAGCTTCTCCATACTGACTCAGGCATGACAACTGCCTCGGAGCTGTCACTGCTCCTGGGCAAGAGACACTGACAAGGCAGGAGGAGAGATTTCAAGGCCAGAAGCAGGCATGCAGAACCTTCAGCTGTGGTCCTTAATCTTCCCTTTGAAGTTCTTGATCTCTCAAGTTTCATCAAAGTTGTACTCAGTGTTAGCTAGGCATTTGTGGGAAAAGTCTGCCTCAGAGGCCTGACTGTGTATGAAACTGGACATTATGAGTGGACATTCATGGATCATGCCAAAGTACACCATTAAAACTGGGGGAGAGGATGCATTTTGAAAAAGTCACATCTTTTTCTCTTTTCTGCCCAACACCAACCCTTGAATCCTTTTTCTCATTTATTTCTGTTATGTGCCAGTTATTTCTTACATTACCCTCTTATCTGTATAGTTTCTTTCATTTTGGGGTCACAGTAAAACATGACCGCATGCTTTAGCTAAGTGGGAGGTAGAACATTTGCTTTGCATGTTGAAGATCCCTGGTTCAACCTTTCACTATCTTCAGATAGGTCTGGAACTCGATGGATCCATTGGCCTGGTTCACACATCACTTGAAGCCACAGTTGAGCTTAACTATGGCTTAAAGGTGAATGTGTACTATGCTGATACACTGGGAGAAAGTTTTGGTCGTTTCTCCCCTCCCCATTCCCCCCTTTTACCTGGGGCTAAGCCATGGTTTGGCTTGTTTATATATCCGAACCTGGGTTTGTGGTTTGTCTCTCTCCAAACAAACCATGAGCTTTAAGCAAGGTTTGCTTTTGGCTTACAGCTTGGGGTTTGTTTTGGGGAAAGAAACCATTAGCCCCTGGTTCAAGCAAAACACTAAGTCAAACCAGAGCTTAACTCCCAGTAGTGCAGCAGCAGGAGGAGTGTGGGAGGAGTAAAGCGGTTGAAATCTTCCTCCTCGCACCAGCATGATGCATGTTCACTTACAAACCATAGTTAAGTGTAACTGTGGTTTAAAGTGATGTGCGAATGAAGCCATGGTCTGACTCGTGTTATGTGATCAGTTCCTATAGCCATTTCCTATGATAGATAAAATAGTCATGTAAGGATTTGATTTTTAAAAAATGAAACAAAGCTTAGCAATATGAAATTATCCCAGTACATGCACAAAGGTGAACAGTGATACACAGTGGTGGGGTAGCAACACAGGATCATTGTTTGTGACAGGAGAACATGAAATTCTTCCTGTGATTGCCTGAGAGCTTCAGGTGAAAACAGAAACTGGTGTAATCAGAAAGAAAGAAAGGAAATTACTGAAGAAGATATTAATGCTTGGCTATGTGACAACAAAGTAGGTCAGAATAGCCTGCCAGTACTCAAGGGCTGTTAACAATTATTAATTATTAATATTTTCATTATTATTAATGGTTTAGCATATTACCTGCGGGAACAACTAGTAACAGGATGCATTTTAAAAACAGAACATTTACAGTTCACACTTCAAGGATATGGAATATATTAGATATATCTAGGAAAGTGGTGAGCCTCCACTCTTGTGAGACTTTCAAAGCAGAGCAGACTGGAAAATAAATCAGAGACCCATGGGATTTTAATATATACTTAATTTTTGTGTGGGGTTGCAACTTTATTCTCAATTCCAGAGCCCACTGCGTGCTTCGAAATGCATATGAAATGTCAGTGTGTGCAAGCTTCTCTGTTCGTTTCAATAGGAAGAACTATTAGAGTGACCCAGGCACTGAAATGTAGAATGTGGAAGCTCTTGTAAATGGGATCTACTAGATTGCTCGGAATTCATTTTATTTTAATTTTATTTTTGAGTTTCTTCAGTTTTATAGTTACATCTTCTTTTCCATGCTATGTACAATGAATCTATTTGACTTCCCACCCAGCATTTAATGACAGTTATTTATACATTTTATTTGGCTGCATATACATTAATTCCTTCACCCAATTTCCCACACTCTCTTATATTTCATATTGCCAGCTGTTGGTCATAAAGTACCCCCTACATGGAATTTATATTTAAGGTCCACTTTTTGTAAATATTCCCCTAGGTACTCCCACTCACTCCTCGTGAATTTGTCATCTCAGTTTCTTATTTTAGATGGCATACTGGCAAGCTCTGCATATTCAATTAGTTTGTGTAACCATTCTTCTTTCCCTGGGATTGCTCTTAATTTCCAATATCTTGCATATCCTTGCTGCTGTTGTTGTGTATAAAAATAGGTTGTAGGCTTTCTTCTGTAATTCATTCCAAATTAAACCTAGAAGAAATGCTTCTGGTTTCTTGGGAAATGTAAATTTAATTTTTTTTTATGTAACTCATTGTACACCATCTCCCAAAATTCTTTTGCCATTTCAATTTGAATGTACTTCCAAACATTTCCAGCACATTTTTGTTCTCTCTTTTTTGGTACATTTTAGTCTGTTTCACTGGTGTCAAATGCCACCTATACTGTATTTTATACATAGTTAAGGTAAAGGGACCCCTGACCATTATGTCCAGTCATGACCGACTCTGGGGTTGTGGTGCTCATCTCGCTTTATTGGCCGAGGGAGCCGGTGTACAGCTTCTGGGTCATGTGGCCAGCATGACTAAGCTGCTTCTGGCAAACCAGAGCAGCACACAGAAACGCTGTTTACCTTCCCACCGGAGCGGTACCTATTTATCTACTTGCACTTTGAAGTGCTTTTGAACTGCTAGGTTGGCAGGAGCAGGGACCGAGCAATGGGAGCTCATCCCGTCGCGGGGATTCGAACTGCCGACCTTCTGATCAGCAAGTCCTACTTTCTCTAATTTGGTAACATGCTAAGAATTTCATCGTTGAATTCCATGATTTTTCACACACATCCATTTCAATATTATGCCAAATATCAATGGCCCATTTTACATGCCCATGTTTTCTTTTTCTTTTTCTTTTTTAACAAGAAAGAAAATTTCACTGACTTTGCCTGCTTGAAGTATGCATGAAGTATGCATGACAAATCACAATTCCCCCAAGCATAGACACTATGTATGTCTGAATCTCTGCCCACTGACTGAGAACTCTGATTTTTAGAACACTCAAATTACATTTTAAAAAATGATGTTGCAGCTCAAGGTGTGGACTTAAGGAACCTGAAAAAAACACTAGAGTAGAATGCCATCAGTGTGGAAGAAGAAAGAAAAACCTAAGAATATTCTGTGTGAGGATGCCATGGTGCCCCAAATCTGCCTGCATATAAAGAAAAGAATTGGGTCGTCATGGCATCTGAGGATGTTGGGTGCCAGCTTGATGGATTTGGTTCACCTCCTCTCATTTGTCCTAGTCATTGATTTAAACACTGGAGATATCAGTAAGTGGGATTATGATGTGACTTCCCTGTCTGCTGTGGAGGTAAGCAGGTTAATGAACCCACCTGAGGTCCTACACAATGCATACAGGAAGAGCATGCAAGATATATCCAAATCAAGGTGTAGTTCCCATGTCCATTGAAGTTTTCTTTAAGAACTGCAAGTTGAGGATGAGACCCAAAAGGCGTTATATCTTTATAAGACAATGGTGACAAATACAACATAATCTGTATTCATGGTTCATAAATATACACAAACACTTAAAAAAAAATAAAGGTCACCTTGCACATTTCCTGTGTAGTTTTATATCAATTAATTTGGATAAGCGGACCAGGAATTTCAGATAACCAAGACTCTTGATTATGCATTGGAAACCCACAAGATACAAAGGAAACAAATATGAATTCCAATGACAGAAAAATTGCTTTATATTGCCTAGCAATATCTACCATCAAAATGGAAATGAAATTGCTATTTTAAACTATGGAAAGCCTTCATTGCAGTGTACATTTATAGTGAATTGGGCAATGGCCCGCAGTAAGGAAAATGGTCTAATTTGCTCCATGCTGTTTGATATATCAGTATTACATATTTTAAGATCACATGTTATACTAATAGGATAGACTTGGATTATCAGCTGACTCAGAACAATTTGAACCCCATGATTTGCCCCACTCACTGTTCTGAAGACCAAGTTTATTTGCTCTGTTTAATGACTGACAGGTGAAAGATTCAGAAACCCACGCAGCCTACTTAAATATGTTTGTTCATTCATTTGTTCATTTTTTAATTTATCAGCTGCTTTTTGGCAAAAGTTCACAAAGTGACATGCAATTAAACATCAAAGTACCTTTTTAAAATTTATTTATGACATTTTATAGGCTAATCAACAATGAAAAGCTGGCAAAATATAAAAGATAAAAGCACCAAACTAAAACCATAAAAACTAAGCCCACAATAGAGGATTAAATTAATATAGTATGCTTACAACACCACTGGAAATTTCACAAATCTTAAAACTCATAAGTAAATTCTGAAAACCCAAAATAGCTACAGTCACAGGTTAGATTCCTGCTTCTCCCTCACCCTTTTGTTCCCTTGCTGGGACATGAAGACAGGCAACTATCTAAAGGTTTTAGTGTGACTAATTTAGACGCATTTATCTTTTTCTAACTGCTTTGAGGTGGTGGTTGTTTACAATCAAGCAGCATATAAATTTTATGAAATAAATAATACAATTTAATGTCAAAAAAGCAAATGGCCACATTTGGCAGTTCCGCCCCCAGTGACTCATATGGTCTCTGTAACTTTGCCCTGTAGCATGAAGTGCTCAATCTCAGACCAATGTACTTTGAAGTGACCTTTAAATGTGGTCACTGTTCCTATTAAGTTGGGTTCATCTTGAGAAAACGGTCAACGTGTCCTCAGCCTGTTCCTTCACCTCAGTCCTGACCCTAAAATTGTCAGCGATTGTGCATTCTTCTTCAAGCAAAGGTATCTGGAAGAGCAAGAAATAAAGCAAGAATAAGTCTCACAATGCTATCGTTTCTTGCTTGGTCTATTAAAAATGTAGGGGAAGAAAGAAGAATGAAGTAGTTCTAAGCTTGCTTTCAATAATCACCAACTAATTGGCTTAACACTTTCACTTGCTTCATGTATCTCATCCTGTAGCATCAACATGGTTCCAGGCAATAATGCACGGTGATGTTATGGCTTTAAGAAACACACACCTTTCATCTCTTTGTGTATGTTGCAATCTCAGATAGGTGCCATGATGGGTGCTTATAATGCTAACAAGGCCACCATTTTATTTTCTCAAGAAAACGCTCGGTCTTCATTTATCATCACTCTACATTAAGCAAAACTAGACAGAATTTACAAAAACAATGAAGAAGAAAGAGGGTGGAATGATTAGTCTTCTATCCCATCAACTTAAGGACAGGCCTGAAGTAGGTTGGTTTTTTTTTTTTTTTTTAATGCAGCTTATGACAGCACCTTGTCATCTCACATCGGTTTTCTGCTAACCTGAAATGAATATCTATGGAAATAAGCTAGACAGTTTTGGTATTGGGAATAGAGCAACTGTATACAAGGGCATTACTTTCTTCTTAGGTGTGGCCTTTTGTGTTCAGGTCTGGAACCTGTAGGGCTATTTCTAAGTAGAAAGCAAGATACTAGTGTATTTGAGTCCAGTGTACTCTGGTGTAGTGTGATGAAAGCTATTAGGAAATTCTTGGTGCTGCTTTGAATGTTAAAATGAAGCCATGAAAGAATACGGTAAACAGCTGTTTTTCTCTGCTTGATCTACAATTGCCCTCATTACTAGTTCTCGGTAGAGATGGAGAAAATTGGTTCAAGTTCTCCCATGCTGATTATATTATAATTTCTTGTATGGTTTCCATAGATGCATGGGGTGTTGTTAGAGGCGTGATACCTTTGATGGGGGAGGCACCCACCATGCTGCTTCTGGAGTAGTTTGTTCACCTTTGGTCCCCTCCCTGCATTCAGCTCTCACCTGTGGCTCCTGGACTGCAACCAACCATCTTAGCCTTCTTCACTTCATTGCTGCTCACTGTGCCAGCTGGCCTAATGGTGGATAGAGAGCTTGTAAGTTGTGCTATCTTCAGCTGGCCTTATCATCTCCCTTGTCTGGATAGCCTCCTGCCAGTGCTGGAATGGAGAAATTGCTGGAAGGACGAGGGTGGTGCTGTGGGTTAAACCACACTTAGGGCTTGCCGATCAGAAGGTCGCTGGTTCGAATCCCCGCGATGGGGTGAGCTCCTGTTGCTCAGTCCCCACTCATGCCAACCTAGCAGTTCGAAAGCACGTCAAAGTGCAAGTAGATACCAAGTAGGTATCGCTCCAGCGAGAAGGTAAATGGCGTTTCCGTGTGCTGCTCTGGTTTGCCAGAAGCGACTTAGTCATGTTGGCCACATGATCCGGAAGCTGTACGCCGGCTCCCTTGGCCAGTAAAGCGAGATGAACGCTGCAACCCCGGCCACGACTTGGCCTAAAGGTCAGGAGTCCCTTTACCTTTACCTTATTGGCATAGCAGGTTGGTGGTCCGCATGTGGAGATTCATTATTATTGATTTGAGGAGTGCTTTGAAAGACCTGCTTATTTATTTTTCAGAATATGTGGGACAGAAATTTATAATGGAGCTGTGAGAGCAGAAAAAATATATATCTCTAAGGCAATTCAGACTCTACTGCCATTATCTCTTTCACAGCTCTTTCTGGGCTTCTTTGAGTACAAGTGGCTTTTCTCCTCTTCTAACCAATAATCTCTTTTTTTCACAGTGGTGCATACTTCAATTCTGGTTTAAGAATAAAAAAAGCACAATTCATTTGAGAACTAAAGATTACATCAACAAAACATGCAGAATTCTATCAGTTTATTTAAACCTCCAGGTCTTCTTGTTATGGTCTCTGTCATCAAGAAACACTAGAGCTTTAGAAAGAAAAGGTTTGAAACTCCAATAAAGTTGTCCCATCTGCACACAAAAACCACACTTGTGCAACAGAACTTCTCCTTCATCTCCTCTTCATTCATTCTAGAAATTGGGGAAAACCACACAGCAGATTTTGCGGGTGCCCAAGGGGAGCAATGGAAGGGGCAGTTCCATTGTGCAAGAGGAAGTTCCTTGCACAATCAGGTTGACTTCATTGAATACCTCATATATTTTAAATCAAAAAATCTCCCAAGAAAATAAGTTAATGCTGAACGATAAAATAACAGAACAGGAGGTGGAAGGTGCCATCCAGAACATTCAGTTGGGCAAATCTCCAGGGCCAGATGGTTTAACCTCCAAATACTATAGATCTTTGAAGGACTGGATAATTCAACCACTAAAGGAGGTTTGTAATGAAATCTTGGAGGGGGGAAAAGCGCCAGAGTCGTGGAAAGAAGCTTATATTACACTAATACCGAAAAATGAGACTGAAAAAACGCAACTTAAGAACTACCGCCCCATATCCCTGCTTAATGTGGATTATAAAATTTTTGCAGATATTTTGGCTAAAAGGTTAAAAAAAGTACTAGTAGAAGAGATCCATAAAGACCAAGCCGGCTTTCTCCCAGGTAGACACCTGTCTGACAACACGAGGAATATAACTGACATCTTGGAGATGTTGCAAGTAAATATCAATACCAAAGCTGTTTTAATTTTTGTTGATGAGGAGAAAGCCTTCGACAATATTTCTTGGAGTTTCATGAAGAAAAATCTTCAGGGGATGGGGGTCGGTCAAGGGTTTGAAAATGGTATAAGTGCAATATATTCAGAACAAAAAGCTAAGCTAATTGTTAATAATGTGGTAACAGAGGAATTTAAGATAGAGAAAGGGACACGACAAGGCTGCCCAATTTCCCCATTGCTTTTCATTTCGGTCCTGGAGGTTTTGCTAAATATGATTAGAAGGGACCGCTTGATTAAAGGTATACAGGTCGGAGCTAAACAGTACAAACTGAAAGCTTTTGCAGATGATTTAGTATTGACGTTACAGGAGCCAGAATCTAGTATTAAAAGAGTTTTAGAATTGATTCAGGAATTTGGTCATGTGGCAGGATTTAAGCTGAACAAGTTAAAAACTAAGGTGCTTGAGAAAAATTTAACACCGATTGAGAAAGAGAGGTTTCAGAAGGAGACAGGTTTAACATTGGTTAAGAAAGTAAAATACTTGGGGGTTAACATGACTGCTAAGAACTTAAACCTATTTAAAGACAATTATGAGAAATGTTGGTCAGAAGTGAAAAAGGATTTAGAGATACGGTCAAACTTGAAGCTTTCCTTGCTAGGCCGAATTGCTGCTATAAAGATGAATGTATTGCCAAGAATGTTATTTTTGTTTCAATGATTGCAAATTGTGGACAAAGTGGACTGTTTCAAGAAGTGGCAGAGAGACATTTCTAAATTTGTCTGGCAGGGCAAAAAGCCTAGAATAAAATTTAAAATATTAACTGATGCAAAGGATAGAGGTGGATTTGCCCTGCCAGACCTTAAACTTTATTATGAATCAGCAGCATTTTGCTGGTTGAAAGAATGGCTGCTTCTTGAGAACACAGACATTTTGGACTTAGAAGGTTTCAACAATGTTTTTGGGTGGCACACATATTTGTGGTACGACAAGGTCAAAACACATAAAGCTTTTAAAAACCATATTGTTAGGAAAGCATTGTTAAATGTCTGGATAAGATATAAGGACTTATTGGAAAATAAAACCCCTAGGTGGCTGTCACCGATGGAAGCTAAGGCTCAGAAAAGGCTCAATATGGAGGCCAAATGGCCGAAATATTGGGAAATTCTGGAACAAGAAGGAGACAAATTGAAATTGCAGAGTTTTGAAAAATTAAAAGATAAAGTGCGAGACTGGCTTCACTATTATCAGATAATGGAGGCATATAATTTGGATAAGAAAATTGGCTTCCAGGTGGAAAAATCAAAATTGGAAACAGAATTGTTAGAACCCAATACTAAGATTTTGTCAAAAATGTATAACTTGTTGCTGAAATGGAATACTCAGGATGAAACTGTGAAATCTGCTATGATTAAATGGGCACAAGACCTAGGATATAACATTATGTTTGCTGACTGGCAACAGTTGTGGACCACAGGCATGAAATTTACGGCATGTAATGCCCTAAGAGAGAATATTATGAAAATGATATACAGGTGGTACATGACACCAGTCAAGCTTGCAAAAATTTACCATGTGCCCGATAATAAATGTTGGAAATGTAAAGAGAATGAAGGTACTTTCTTTCACCTTTGGTGGACGTGCCCAAAGATTAAGGCTTTCTGGGAGATGATATATAATGAACTGAAAAAGGTATTTAAATATACCTTCTTGAAGAAACCAGAGGCCTTTCTCTTGGGCATAGTCGGCCAATTGGTGCCAAAGAGGGACAGAACTTTCTTTATGTATGCCACAACAGCAGCAAGAATACTCATTGCAAAGTATTGGAAGACACAAGATCTACCCACCTTGGAAGAATGGCAGATGAAGGTGATGGACTATATGGAACTGGCGGAAATGACTGGCAGAATCCGAGACCAGGGAGAAGAGTCGATGGAGGAAGATTGGAAAAAGTTTAAAGACTATCTACAGAAATATTGTAAAATTAATGAATGTTAGAATGATGTTGGATAGAAACTAAGCGAACTTTAGCTGAAAGGTTACAAGGAATATGATAAAATGGATTATTAATATGAAAAAAACCAAAAATATAATACTTTATGATTAATGATTAGGATACATAAAGAGGGGAGGGATTTGCTGAATGAAATAATTGAACTGGAATACAAAAAAGGGAGGTGTGAGGAGATCCTGGAACTAAGTAAATGAAGGTTAAGTAATGGAAGGAATGAATTGTTTTTAAATATTTTTATTTTGTATTTTCTTTTTCTTTTTTTGGTGTTTTGTAATATCTTGAAAATTTTAATAAATATCTTATTAAAAAAAATCAAATTTTTAAAAATGTCATTGGGCACAGAATACAAAAATGGTCAACTGGCTTAATTCCTAAAAAGCCTTCCACAAATGGAAAGGTCCTTTCTGTCTGTGGAGGTAACTTTGATCCAGTGTGGGAGCCTCCTGGATGCTGAGGCCAGGACAGCATTTTTTTAAGACTTCCCTTTCTCTTTCAGGTTCTCTGCAACACCTGTCATCCTGTTGGAAGTATCATAAGATACTTCCAACAGCTGAGCCTTAGCTGTGGTCCAAGCCTTTGTGGAAGGGCCTTAGCTCAGTGGTAGACCATCTGCTTTGCAAGCATGTAGTCTCCATTTCAGTTTGCAGCATCTCTAGATAGGGCTGAGATAGACTCCTGTATGAAATCCTGGAGAGCTGCTGAAATACTGAGCAATATTGAGTTTAATGGAACAGTGGCCAGAATTAGCATAATGCACCTTCATGTGACCCTATGCTCCAGAGTAGTCAATAAATCCATGTTCTCATTAAAAAAATAAAATCTTATGTTTAGTTCTCCACATTCCCACATCGCTTTGCAATTTTCAAAATTTAAAGTTCTCGTGAAAATTCAGCTGCATTTGGGTGCAAATCTCGATATACATATTGTTGAATGCAATTTTGCCTAATATATTCATTGTTGCAAAGCAATGTCCCCCAATGTAATGCATTTTTGTATGATATTTTCATTAACATTTGCATTTTTTTTGTACACATTGCTTGGTTTCATTGCAAAATTCAGTGCAGTGAAAATTCCAAAGGAAGGTTGTGTTTTGGCTTGCCTATTATTTCAGAAATTGCGAATTGGATAGATCCGGCTTTAAATGTGAATTGAGTAAAATTTCTTTTCTACCCCTACTCCAGTGTTTTCATTTAATGCAGAAAACAAGATACATGGATACATTTCTTAGTTATTTTCCCCTCAGTAGACATTAAGACATGTAGTGGCTGGGGAAACCCAGCCAGCTGGGCGAGGTATAAATAAATTACTATTACTGTTGTTGTTGTTGTCTTTATATTAGTGTTCAGTCTGAGGGTTGCTTTTTATTAACCCTTTGTCTGAATTATTCTGCAAGGTTGAGCCTGGCATAAAACCAGATTTGCCCCGAACAAAAGCAGCTTCCCCAGACACCTCTCCTTCTTTTTCCTCCTTTTACATTTGCTCCGCATGAACACTTTCTGTTATGCCTCTGTGAGGGAAGAAACAATGAGATGACAGGCACCTGCTTTCTTCGAAGAAGTACAGCAGTGATTAATATTATAGTGGAAATGCTTCAAAGCGTAAATTCTTTTTGTATGTTTTTACAATGCCAAATTCTTCATTATATAAGGAATCTACCTCATTTGATACTATGGAAGCCATGGTATCATTTAATTAAATAGCATTTTAATGAACAACTTTCAGGAATGGCTGCCCTAGGAATGTTAAGGATAATCCATCCATGGGACATATGGGGCAATTGTCTTAAGAAAAAAGTCTACAGAAAGTTCTCAGCAGACTCACTGTCACACCTTCAGCCTTGCCTTGCCTTGGGTAGACACCACCAATGGACTATTTTGTTCAATTAACAGTAGGAGGAAGTGGATTTATGTTCATTAGGCCAACATAAAATGGCTTCCCCAGTCACCCCAATTTTGCTACTGTGTAGCACATTCTGTAGTGAAATAGGCTATTCTTATGAAAAAGTTATTAAGCTTCCAATTTCCTATATATTTTGCAGACCACATGTATAACACATTTCTATGCATCCTGCACAGAAGCCTTGAGAGACAATCTTACAGCTGGAGAAAACCCTACTGAACTTAAACAAACTTACTTCAGAGTAGACATGTAAAAGTTTGTGTGGGAAGACAACTCAGAAGACAAACTTGGGTTCAGGCAGGTCTTGCAATATTTTTGGATGACCAGCAAGCCCAAAATTCCATTGTGGTAGATATAACTCATTTTGTTATATGCAGACGCTGAGGAACAGTTAATCTAAGTAGCAAATCATGGGCAATTTACCCCTGTACACAGAGAAAAATGTGGTGGGAAATGTTTTTGCTAACTACTTCTGACCTACTTTTCCAAACAACATAACTGAGTGAAATAAGATTTTTAGGCTGAGATATTCATTAGTAATGAAAATAAAACAAATAGACTTTTAGGGTTTTTGGGGTTTCATTGGGTGCTTTTGGTAGTCAGTGAAAAAAAGAGAGAAATTCTAGTGAGAAGTCATCATAGTCTTTCTCAGGAAAAAACAAAGCCACCTTGCGTGGTGGCCTTTCAAATGTCAAATGAGAATCAGACCCTTTTAAATAAAGCTGAAGTCCTAAACAGCCTCCAGCTTTTTCAATTATTTGTAACGTTTTAAAGATTCATATCCCGCTGTTTAGATCTATGGCTCTAATTTATAATTAAGATATCTAACAGCTTTTTTAAAAAAGCTACAAATAAGGTATGTTGTGATCTCCTTTGTACTATACATAGCCCACTGTCAAAGTTTGCTATTGCACAGAAAAAGCAGAGCAGTAAATGTCAAAATGTAATAAAAGTTTACTGTGAATGGCTCTACATTAGACTTGGTGCTGAATAATTTAAACAGAGAGAGCTGGCACTTCGTTCATAGTTACCCAGATTCCTGATCTTTTGTTTGTTTATTTTTAACATTCTGGTTGCATGTTACTTAAAGCTTCCCACAGAATTGTTCCCCTCTGTCCTTTGGCTGACAACATTGCACAAGTCACATCTCAGACTTGTATATGTAGGATCAATCTGGAGACAACCTGGCTTCCCCACATATTCATATTCGACATGCCATGGAAAAAATGACATATATATATATATATATAGGCCCAGAGGGATACACGTGGCGCTGTGGGTTAAATCACAGAGCCTAGGGCTTGCCGATCAGAAGGTCAGCGGTTCGAATCCCCGTGATGGGGTGAGCTCCCGTTGCTTGGTCCCTGCTCCTGCCAACCTAGCAGTTCGAAAGCACGTCAAAGTGCAAGTAGATAAATAGGTACCGCTCCGGCGGGAAGCTAAACGGCGTTTCCGTGTGCTGCTCTGGTTCACCAGAAGCGGCTTAGTCATGCTGGCCACATGACCCAGAAACTGTACGCCGGCTCCCTTGGCCAGTAAAGTGAGATGAGCGTCGCAACCCCAGAGTCGGTCATGACTGGACCTAATGGTCAGGGGTCCCTTTACCTTTATATATAGGCCCAAATTCTGCTGCTGGCCACTGAGGCTTTGGGTTTCACTGAGATTTCATTTTCTGCCCATGGGCAGTGGCGGAGCATATGCCAGCACTGCCGAGGGCGGGCATGCTCCTGAGAGGGACGGGGCACAAAGGGTACCCTCCCAGAAGCGGGATTGTCGCTCGGGTGCATGGAGCGGTGCGCAGCCCTGCAGCTGGGGGTGAAGTGAGCCATCCTTTGGGGCAGAGTGAGCCAACAATGGCGGACATTTGGCGCGCCGGATGCCCAAGACTCCCAAGCCTCCCCCAAGCTGTCAAAATGAAGGGGGACCGCTGGGGGAGTCTTGGAAGTCAAGGGTGAGCAGCATGCCAAATGTCACCCCCCTCAGCAAAGACACATGGGGTGGTCTGCCCCCACTGCACTCCCTTCCTCCACCCCTCCCCTGCTACTTTTTTTTTATTGCTAAGTCCTCAAATCAACAGGAGGACACTTGTGTTTGCATGTATCTATTTTTTCTCTCATTTTTTAAAATCACATGCTTTAATACCATAGCCATCGCTGAAGCAGGAAAAATACTACAGTGGTACCTCAGGTTACATACGCTTCAGGTTACATACGTTTCAGGTTACATACTCCCCTAACCCAGAAATAGTGCTTCAGGTTAAGAACTTTGCTTCAGGATGAGAACAGAAATCGTGCTCCGGCGGCGCGGCGGCAGCAGGAGGCCTCATTAGCTAAAGTGGTGCTTCAGGTTAAGAACAGTTTCAGGTTAAGAACGGACCTCCGGAACGAATTAAGTACTTAACCCGAGGTACCACTGTAATGCAATCGTAAGCACATGTTTCATATGTTTAAATTGCACTGTGAAATTCCTGAGAAAACTCTAGATAGCTGCTGCCAGCCAGTGTTGAACTGAGATGAGAAGACTGTGGCCCTCCAGAAGTTATTGGACTGCAATACCCATCATTTTTACCTGGAGTAAAAACCCCATATTGCCTGGGGTTGATGGAAGTTGGTTTCCAATATATGGAGGGTCACAGGTTCCCCATTTGTGGGGTAGATAACACTACGCTTGGTGGACCAATGGGCCGACTCAATAGAACACAGCTCCATATGGTACTCCAATGGTGATGTTCAAATGACTGGACCGACGTGTAGAAAATTCTTTCTTTCCTTTGTGCTTGTTTGCTTGCTCTAAAGATACCAATGTAAGCTGCTTTTGGCATAGATTGCAGAAGCCTTTATTGCAAACAGAGTAATACCCTTGAGTGGGGGTGTGTGACTAGATAAGCTGCCAGTTTTCAGCAGCAAATGCTGGCCGATCTGAAATAATAATGATTGTTAATCCATCTTTCAACTACAGCTGTCACAATTGGAGCATTTTTTAGGAAATAGGCACATGGAGATGAAGAACTGGTCTGAGATCTTAAAAACTGCATTTTGGACAAACTTTGCCTTTCGAACTGCACCTTTGACATGCATAGATGGGCAGGTGTAGAAAATGCAGAGACAATTTGTTCCATAATATATATGTGATGAACATTTACAGACCAGCCCATGGATTTTTGTGTTGACAAAAACAAAACACCAGCAAATTACTGGAAAGACTAGAAAGCTGAGATGCAAAGATGGTTACAATTGGAGTGAAATTAACTATGTCAATATTGTGTTTTTTCTAGTTGCATTTATAACTGCTATTTTGCCTGTTGTAGAGAAATGGGTTATGGTTCATAGAACCATAGAATTGTAGAGCTGGAAGGGACCTTTGGTTTCTTGTGTGTTCTTTCATTATAGCCATAGTGAAATTGTTTTTTGGAGGTTTTTCACTATGAACCCTAGGTGATGTAGTAGAAAGGAGATTGGAAGCAGGCAAAATACATATTAATAAAAAGTACATGAATAGAAAAAACATTTATAATTATTTTTATTTGTTTAGCAACATTTATATACCACTGGATTATAAGAAAACCTCAAAGTGGTTTAAAAAATGTAAAATAAAACACTCAAATTATCAGTAAAACAGTTGAAATGGCTATTTAATTTTTTTTAAAAAATGATTTAAATCAACAGCAGCTAAAAATATATAAAGCACATGTAACTTCCATATGTCTTGCCATATTTTTTTTGGTTGTTGATTGACATTGCTCATTCCTCTTGTCCAACAGCATTGTTGATCAAAGTACTATATAAATCATTTGCAAAAAGAACATAACAGAACAATTGGAAAGAAATGGAATTTAACTACATTTTATTAAGAGTTGACCCAGTGGCATGAATGAACATGACTACATTAAATTCACTCATGCTAATGGGTTTACTCTGAGTAACACTTAACTTAATACCATCCAAAATATGTTATTGTATTAATGATACAGTGGTACCTCGGGTTACATACGCTTCAGGTTATATACGCTTCAGGTTACAGACTCTGCTAACCCAGAAATAGTGCTTCAGGTTAAGAACTTTGCTTCAGGATGAGAACAGAAATCATGCAGAGGCGGCACAGCGGCAGCAGGAGGCCCATTAGCTAAAGTGGTGCTTCAGGTTAAGAACAGATTCAGGTTAAGAACGGACTTCCGGAACGAATTAAGTTCTTAACCCGAGGTACCACTGTAGTTGGTTACCATAAAAAGTAGATAATTGTGGAGATAATCTAGTATGTGTGGGGTTTTATACACTTAAATTTGCTATCTAATTATTAAGTATTAATATTAATAAAGAAATGCCTTGTAATAAAAAAGACCTTAAAATAAAAACTGATTGAACAGAACCATCATTCTAATTTTTCATTTTAAAATAAATGAATTCTTGATAAAGCAATTTGAACAGCAGATGTTTACTGCCTATCATTTCCCCTTATTCCCTTAGGATAGCAATAACTATTGACTATATAAATGACTAATCAAGTGCTTTGATAAAATCTGTGTTCAGTTAAATACACATTTGGTGGAATTTCAGTGTAATGCTAAGGAGTTTGCTCTGTCAGCACAAAGATTTCTGTTTGCGTGGTGGACTATTTCCTTTCTCCCTCTATGGGCTCTTCTGGGGCATACCTGCCCCCAGAGCCAATTTGGGGGCAGGAGAGTGGGGAGGCCCCATGGTGTGAGCTTCTGCTACAAGGATCTGCTGGTTAAATCTGGCTGATTTAACATTCCAAATATCCCTTCTGGCTCTGATGACCACATGTATGGCCTTCCCCCATAAGGTTTTCTCAGTTCAATTGAGCGGATGGAGACCTCTGCAAATATATCAGAGAATGGTTGTTGTTTTTCCTACAAGCACAACACATATGGGGTTCTGTATTGGGATGTTGGACATTTTATGTCTTGTATTTTTACGAATTCACACAGCATGAACAAATATTACCTGTCACAGTTTCTATATTTGAAATTTCATTGGTTTTGCTTCTCAGCTATCTATAACAAATGCTGCATTGTGGTTTGCTGTTAAATATCCCAAACAATCAGTCATATTGAACTTGGCAGGATTCTCCCATCCCAATACATAATTACAAATATGCATAATATGAACTGTGTTTTTTGCCTACGTAATCAACACCATTCCATTTTCATCATCAACATGTAAAGAGCCATAGGACATAAATAAAAGATAAGATAAAATAAAGAAAAGATTGCTGTCACGGACAATGCAAAATAAAAATAGCAGACAATATCCAAGCTGACAGATATCAAACGAAAGCTGCTGTCACATTTTGGGGAAATTTAGACTGGCAGAACATTGAAGTGGAACCATTGCAATGAGAAATTGGTTAGGCTACCCATTGAGTTAAATGAGAATTGGCTATTCTTGTCAGTAGTACCGTAGTTCTTGTTGGGCCTTGTTAGTAACACTCAGATGCACAAAGGATAGCATGTGATCCAAATATTCCTTCACAGGAATATTAGTGAAGAACTGACAGGCCAAGATCTTTGAAGCTTATTTTGAAGGCCAGAATCTTGCCCCAGCCTATACAAAACAGTTTCTACCTCTTGAGTGTACATTCCCCTTAACATATATTTCTCTCTCTCAGCTGATTTGCATGAGTTCCACCCCCTGCCATCCAAGATTTGTGCATCTTATTGAAATTTGTTTTTCTTGCAGTGTACATTATGAAATGTTCATGTGAAGAAGAAGAAAATTTAACATTGTGACAAGGCATAAGAATTGTTTTTGACAAGTGACGAGAATATGAAATATGATTAATTACATTTAACTTAAATGATTTCCTATAGAATGAACATTTTACACCACAGTCTTCTACACACTTCCCTGGGAATAAGTCCAATGAGACTTAGTGCGGCTGACTTAAAGTTAGATATGTACAGGTCTGGGCTGTTAGTTTAGTAAAGCAGTGTTTGAGAGATTTCCTGCAACTCTCAGACTTTCCTCTACAGAGCAAGTCCATGAACATGTTCTCTGAATAAGCAATTTGTCAGAGGTGAAGAAGTAATTTCTGTCAGCAAAGTTCTCCCTCCATCCCAACAACAGCAAGCTTCCTTGTAACACTTCTGGTAGAAAAGTGCTGACTGTCTTTTTGTATTACCATCCAAGACAAAAGTAAAGGATTTAGAAAGGTATTTTTAATGCAACGGGTCTGACACATGATTGCCCCAATCTTTATCTAGTAAACTAGCCTTGTTCTGTTGTCACTCCATTGACATTCTGTGGTAAAGCTTTTGTTATTCCCTCAAGCACAATTGTGCTCAAAGATGCTTATTCTTGAAGTTGACAATAAATACCCATGGGTATATCTATGTGACATGTGTGCATGCATGAGAAAGGGAAAGAGACTCAAAGAGATATATATCCCAAGTATCTACAAAAACTTTCTTTGCAGTTTTAAATGTAAAAACAAAACAAAACCATATCGTTCAAGATGGTGTATAAAATAGTTACCTATATTAATGTTGATATTTGATCCTATGGAATTTGAAGGCAAATGTTCTCAGTTCTTCTGTGTTGGTGTTATCACCACAGGTCATAGAAATCTAGAATCATAGAACTGTAGAGTTGGAAGGGTCTGTAAGGGGGGTCTAGTCCATGGGTAGGCAAACTAAGGCCCGGGGGTGGATCTGGTCCAATCGCCTTCTAAATCTGGCCCGCAAACAGTCCCAGAATCAGCATGTTTTTACATGAATAGAATGTGCGCTTTTATTTAAAATGCATCTCTGGGTTATTTGTGGGACATAGGAATGCATTCATTATTATTATTTTTTCAAAATGTGACAGGCACCATGTGTTAAGTTTTGGGTGAACATATCAGACGACACAGCGATTCTTCCAAAGCAGCTCTTTATTTGTAAGCTGGAACAGAACTGGCTAAGGAGCTCAGTCAGCCTGCTTATATAGAGCTCCAGAACAATGTAACTGTTGCCATTTTCTAAAACTATCCAATCACTGAACGCCACTTTCGATCCTTCATTTGCATAACTATCTACAGTATCCCCCTGCTGGCCCAGGGTGAGAACTTCAGTACATAACACCATGCAAGGTCAAAACTTCTGCTGACCAACTGGTAAGTGGGAGAATTTGATTGTGTGTGGTTCTGCTTCAGGGGGCAGGAAGAAGGAGAAGTTGGGTGGGAAAGGCATCTACCTTCCCATCTTTTTCCACCAAGAATGAGCCCAGTATACCTGAAGGAGCATCTCCACCCCCATCGTTCAGCCCGGACACTGAGGTCCAGCTCAGAGGGCCTTCTGGCAGTTCCCTCACTGCAAGAAGTGAGGTTACAGGGAACCAGGCAGAGGGCCTTCTCGGTAGTGGCACCCACGCTGTGGAACGCCCTCCCATCAGATGTCAAGGAAGTAAACAACTATCTAACTTTTAGAAGATATCTGAAAGCAGCCCTGTTTAGGGAAGTTGTTAATGTTTGATCTTTTATCGTGTTTTTAATATTCTGTTGGTAGCATCCCAGAGTGGCTGGGAAAACCCAGCCAGATAGGCAGGGTATAAATAAATTAATAATAATAATAATAATAATAATAACAATAACAACATGGATGATTATGAGGAGGTGTATGAATACTGAAACATTCATTGCTCTTACTTATCCTGCAGAAATATGCATAAAACAAAAACCAAACCTTTAATTTGAACAGCATCAAACCTTCAACTATGAATGACTACACTTGTGGAATAGCAAATATGGCTTTCCAAAGCATATAAATTATTCACAGGAATGCATATGAAAATTCATATAAATTTCTATAAACAGAGGTCTCCATGGAAATGTTCCCATGAACACAGGCTGTTTCACTGGACTGATTAATTAATTTGGGGGTAAACATCATGCTTTGGCTCTGTCCTCAAAGTTTAAACACATATTAGAATAATTAGTGCATTTGTAAGCATGGGTTGAAGTAGAGGAGAAATATTTTCCTTTAAAACATTCTTTCTTTTTTGATAATTTTGTGATCAAGTTATGTTGATCATGTACTTGATTACATAATTTGGAGAACAAATGCTGTAGTTATTTTATTTATTAACTGATTAATTGCCACAGTGATTTCTAAGCAGTTTGCAAAACCCATAACAAAAGATGCACACACACACACACACACACACACACACACACAATTAAAAGCAGGTCCCATGATAACAACTCTATAATACTCAGCCTTATTTCATAAAAGAAGAGAAACGTTTTAAGTCTGCCTTTAATCATCATCATCATCATCATCATCATCATCATAATTTTTATTTATATCCTGCCCTCCCCAGCCGAAGCCGGGCTCAGGGCGGCTAACAACAATAAAACAGTACAAAAGTATAGCACAAACAACACTCTAAAATAATTCATTATAAAATTAATTCAAATCAAGCTTTAGAGCACACTATCAAGTTACCTCTCCCCCAATTTGAGGCTTGAAGAGGCTGATTGAGACCATTCATTCAGTTGTGGTTAAAATCCTCTCTGCCCATATTCAGAGACACTATAGTATTTATAATTTATTACTGCCTTGAGACTTCTATGAATAATATTATATAATTATATGTAACTCTTGTTGAAGTGGGATCCACCTTAAATTATTTCATCGCAGCCAGAATTTTAAGCCCCGGAACAGAAGAGCCTTAGGTTGCAAGAGCCTTCAGTTATTATATATTGGCGTGGTTGAGACATAATGAGGTATAATGATAAATCAAACACAAGCTTTGTGCTTAGGACCTCAGTCCTTGCCCCTTGGCTCTCTTCTTCGTCTTCACACACCCAGCTGTGATGATTTTGTTACAGTTTATCATTTCACAATTTCCCGTTGCACTGTTTGTTGTTGTTGTTGTCATTATTAAAATTTTTATTCCACCCCTCATTTGCAGATCCCAGGTTTGTTCGCAACATAAAAACCACAAAATACATAGTAAAAATAAGAGCAACAATAAACCAATGGTTACCCCTCTCAAAACACATTTAAGTTTGCAAATTAAAATATGGGATCAGAATGCCAAGTTCGCACTCATCTCTATCAGGACTGGCAGAGGAATATAAAGAACAAGAATTTTTTTTAAAAAACCCCAAAGGTGATATATATATATATATATATATATATATATGCATAAAACAAAAACCAAACCTGTAATTTTAACAGCATCAAACCTTCAACTATGAATGACTACACTTGTGGAATAGCAAATATGGCTTTCCAAAGTGTATAAATTACGCAAGAGTTATATATATATATTCTTGTTCTGTAGACTAGTTTGATTCTTAGTGTATATCATCTCAAAAATTGTCAATCAAAAACATTTGGAAAAAGACTGCCAGAGGGAAGGGGGAGGGCATGTGAGCACAATGCTTATTCTCAAGAGTGAGATTGTGATGCCTAAACCAAGTGACTCTTTCCATGAGCTGTCTGGGAACCTCACCTTTAGTAAATTTAGTAAATTTGTTGGTACTTTTTTACTATAAAAATGTCTTTTTTTTCTCAGCTGGAACTCACCAGAACTCAGTTCTGGCACCTCTCAGGTGGTTCAGTGCAGATCACACTTGTACATAAAACAACAACAACATTGTTTCTCCTGGTGGAACTCATGTACTGTGTTCTGTTCCAGGTGTGTGGGAGCAATGAGCTCACGTTGTTTTTGCAAATAGAAAAATGGTAGACAAGAAAAGGGCTTATTCATACTGAAATCTCACTACTTCCACAAATCTGTCCTGAGGATTAATTTTAAGGTTGCTTGCTCACTATCCCAGACATCACATTTTCTGTTTCCTTCGTAACAGTTGCACTCTGAAGTGCCAGTTCATCCGTTTTGCCTGGTGTCTGATTTCAGATGTAGCAATACTCTCAGTGACTTAAATGCAGGTGCCGAATCTTAAGCGGCACATAAGTAGGGCCATTTATTTCAATAGGAGTACTTATGTCCTATTTAGGATTAGGCACCTGCTGGAAAACTTTGCAAAGTCAGAGCCAGAGTGATTGCACACATACAGACAGTAATTGGTAACAACAGAGATTATGGCAACACATAGAAGCAGGTACTCCTGGGAACCATTTGACTTGCTTATGCTTTAATTTACCGTACTTCTGATTACATCTAGATAAAGGCGACAATCCTGCAAAGGGGAAACCCAATATGCTGCTGCAGCTTCCCAGGTGTTGATTAAGGGGAGCAAATTTGCCTGTAGAGTGAAATACAAAAAACAAAACAAAACCATACCAAATGGCCGTTGCAATACATTGGTTCCTTCTGAATGGTCATAGGCAATCATTGCTACCACAATCTCCAAGTGGTGCAAAACTCCAGGAGTTCCAGGCGCTTACCCAGGGTTCAGTTTTCTTGGAACAAGGGACAGCAGAGACTGTGGTGCCTTTCGGATAAATGGTTTATTTTTACATTTATATTTTCCTGAACTCACAAGTGGGGATGGAGGCTCGCAGTATTAGCACCCCAAAAGGCCTTGCTTCTTCCATAGTCAAAGCCTTGGATTCAAGCAGAGATCAAGCAAGGCACACAAAGGGTTTTCTCTTTATCGCTACTTGCCAGCTGAGGGAGGGAGCCCACCCATTTGTCCTCTGGCACAGAGCAACTTTCTTTCTTATACGAATGACCCATGAGTATGGACCATTGTGGCCATTGCCTGGCTAATATAACAATGGGATACTCCATTAGACTTTAATCCTTGCTGGATCCAGGTATTAGAAAGGACTCAAACACACAAATACTCACCCCTGAGGTTGTATGGCCTGAGTCTCTATCAGAGAGAGGTGTGGGCGGCACATTTAGCCCCTAGGGTTAAGATTCTCCTGTCCTGCACTACTGGCTCCCACACCATGTATTAAAACAGACCCTTCTTCTTCTTTGCCTAGAACGGCTATTGGAAATCAAGCAATACCATTGAAGTATTAATGCTTATGTCCCTTATAAGTCACACCTTCTTCCTCTGCAGCATTTTTAGGAACATAATTGTTATGTACTGAAGTTCTCACCCTGGGCCAGCAGGGAGGTACTACTCAGGTCCACATATGCAAATAAGGGATTGAAAGTGACGTTCAGTGATTGGATAGTTACAGAAAGTTGTTACAGTTGCGTTGTACTGGAGCTCTGTATAAGGAGGCTGGCTGAACCCTTCAGTTCAGTTCTGTTCTGGCCTGTGAATAAACAAGAGCTGTTTGAAGAATCGCTGTGTCATCTGATATGTTCACCCACAACTTAACAATAATTATGATGAATTTTTCATTCTTTACCTTGTTTATGTCATATATTTCCAGCTTCTCCACAGAAGACGGTTATCTGGGCATTACAGACAACTGAAATTACAACCATTTAACTTATTTCTTTTCCTGGAATCATTAAAATAAATTTCATAGTATGTCTTTAACTACTGCAGTGAAGCACTCCGTCAGGAAACTATCCTCCAGTTTTTCAGCTAGTGTCTGGAGACTTGTTAGCTGAATGGAGATTCCTTCAAGGAGAATAAAACTGTGTTGATAAGACTTGACATGGACACAGAATTCTTTGCAGTTCAGTTTCTCCTAAAGGTGTCTACTTTATGATGGCAATAATAATGATAATGATGCTATCTTGTTCTTGGTTTTTCATATTATGTTTAAATTTTACTGATTTTATACAGAAGCATAGCTGTGCCTTCCTCCTGGCAGTCACCTTAAAATAGGGCAGACTTTTATTTTCTGTCAAAGGCCATTGACCCACAAGTTGGAGGAAAGAAATCAATGGGAGACAGCAGACAAGCGTTAATTAATTACATTTCAGGGTAGACACTGGCTGCATTCAGGCAGCACTTTATTCCATTTGCTCCAACATTTCCTTACCTGATAATTTCCACCTTTTATGTAATCTTTCACACAAAACCCACTTCTGGAAATCTAGCAGAATCTAGTGGAAGTTTAGTGTACATTTCTGTAAAATCTGTTTGCAAACTCGTTAACCTGGAAAATTGTGGGGCAAAATTGCAGGCAGTGTTCTGGCATACAGTTCTTTGCTGCTGATTCACCCATCTCAGGGGGAACAGAAGCACACATGCACAAAAGAACATGTTCAAAGATGTCTGCTGTTGTGTTATGCCATGCCTACCTCTCATGGCTTCCTAGCTCAAGGAGATCTGGACAAAGAAGCTCTTGGACCCTAAGAGCCTCATTCACTTACTGATTTGCTGGCAGATGACAGGGCCTTTTTTGGCAACACTCTCAGGTTTGTGGGCAATTTTGGCATTACTGCCAGACTGAAATTTGGAAGAGAGATGGAATCATCAGTATAAGGTGAACAGCAGAGGGTACCATCCTCTAGTTCTCAGTGTGTAGGGAAAAGTGTTGCAGATCAAACACTTAAAGTTGTGGTCCATGGTTTTCCCATTCACCAATGTTCCATCATTCCAGAGTGTTCATGGTGTGTTGCTGAATGGTTTGTCATTCTCAGCTTTTGATGGAGATTTGCAGCTGTTGGTGCTGCCTTTTGTGGTGCTGGCTTGCCAGTTAGTCTGGGTGGACTAATTTATTTTTATTTTCCTATTAGCCTGTGTGCATGAGACAAGTGGTGGTCTTTCAATATAGGGGGAGGAATTATTAATATCATCAACATCATCATCATCATTTACATTATTGCTATTATTTTTGCAATAGATTGCTATTAGATTGACTGGTTTTAGTTTGGCTCTTGTACTGTATATAATACATGATATATGTATATTTGTGGATGTATAGTTTTAGTGAAAATTCTATTGTTGTTTAATCACTTTGTAAGGATTTTTATTCTGAAAGGTTGAATGGAAATGTTTAAATAATAACCAAATGAATGATTAGTGTTTGGAGGTAGGTTTCTGATCACTTAAGGTGAACAGATTTATCAATTCTTTTATTCAGCGTGAATAGAAATGTCACTCCATTGATATATTGTGAACTCATCAGAGGACTAAACCTCTGAACAACATCTTTCATTGTGTAAAAAAGCACATATATCTTGCTTTCTGCTTTTGAAACTGGCCATAGCAGTGGCAGTAAAGTGCATTAAAAATGTTTCATTAACTATAGAGAAATGTTCCTCTAAAGTGTTCTGGGTTTTGATTTTGAAAATGTCCACAATTTATGGAATATCATCTGTTTCCATTTTAAAAGCAAACACTGGAAGACTGCATTTAAGTCCCTGATTGTTGAACTTTTTCTTCTCAGACCTGTTGTGCCTTTTGCCAGAATGAGAGAGAACATATGCTTGTTGCTGTGAAGATGCTAAACTTGCTGGCCTCTGAGGAGGGAAGTGAGGACACAGGGAGTAGAATAACCTTATGGTGATTATGCAAATTAAATGCACACAACCTATCAAAGTGCAGGGAATTGCATGAGGGAGGAAATATTTAGTCATGCTTCAGTAACTGTATAACATCCTGCATGCTGACTGGCTAAAGCAACCCCGTTTTTCATATAAATTTGTTTAAATGCCAGTGCATTCAGATATCTCAGGATGACCCAGCATCATTAACTTCCACCGAAAGGCAATTTATAGAATCAGTGGCAACTCTCCTGAATGTGCCATGGTAGCATGATAAAAGGCAATCCACAGGAGTTGACTTGGTGGTTAGAGAACAAAAATAATTGCCAGAACTTAATTTCTCTCCAACCCTTTCCTTAAACAACAACATTTTTATTGGACAAATTTGACCAAGGACAATATAGGAAGAAGATTAAAGAAAAACACAGAGGGAAAGAACTGAAATAAAAGGCAACAAGAAAAGAAGTCAGAGAGAAAAATTCAAAAGTGGAAGAGGAATGCATTGCCTTTCTGGATCATAGTGAAAGTGATGAGGATTTTGATCCAAGCATCCTTCCAGACCTTGACAGATATACAGACTCTGACCAAGAGGCTGATCCAGAAAGCCATGGTGGCCGTGGGAAGAACAAACAACGTTCTGGTGGAGGCGCATCAGCGGTAGAAACAGCACCAAGAAGAAATAAGATCAAGCTCAGCAAAGAGGACTCGTTTGCAACATTAGGTACAGGCTTTTCCCTTGTGGAAGATGAAGCACTAGTATTACATCTGCTCAACAACCAAAGCTAATTTTTCCCCTTCCCACTCTTATTTCAAAGCTGTTTTTGTCTTTGTATCTGGGTGGTATATAAATTCTAATAATAATAATAATAATAATAATAATAATTATTATTATTTTCAGAATATTGTATCTAATGCTGTGACCTCCAACCCTTGTCAGTATGATCAATGGCTAAGGATGATGGGAGATGCAGTCCAAGTCTACCTAGCGGTCAACATGCCAGTTATCCCTGATGTAGCTCAGGGTGTCTTAGGGTCTTAGGCAAAGGTCTATTCACATCACCTATAACTGTAAATGCCAGGGAATGAATGCAGGCACTTCTGCATTCAAAGTATGTGTTTCCGTTCTGAATTACAGTCACTTCCCCTATGCTTTTTACATCATGTCCAAAGCAGGTATAGGGAACATGTCCAACCATGGGAATGTGGGAGCATCTTCAGGACAGAAAAAGGGTATACAGGGATCCAGGTTTTGAATGTAGTCCATCCAGAACAATCCATCACACGTCCATTGTACATTCCTGCTCCAGAATCGAAAGAGTTGCAATCAATGTACAGCAGGCAGATGAAGCTCTTAACCTTAATTTCACCATATGGAGAGAGCTTAAGCAAGAGTATTCTGTCATGTAAAAGTCTCACATCAGGAGTCAGCAAACCACACAATATGTGGGAGAAAGGAAGAATGAAGCCTTGTCAGCTTCACTTGCCTGCATTGGGCAACTAAATACGGTTAAGGTACCTTGTCTCTCTAGTGCACAGCACCTCTTTCCTGTTAACCAAACTCTCAGTTTACAAGCTGTTTACTTTTCACATTACATCACAAATAACATTTCCCTCTCATATTGGGTTAGTGCAGGTAGTAAGATATCAAAGCAAGATTTCATTTTAGGGGATAACAGGGGACTGTTTATACAAATACGTACATAATTTGATTTCTGTGCACCTGGATTCTGTACACTTGATGTCTGGTGGGAGCTGAGTAAGTGAACCGATTCCATTAAAATGTGCTGCTTTGGAGGTAACATTCACATTCTATCAGGGTGTCGGATCTCTAAAGGCCGTTTCACAAGTACAAGCCATTACTGGATGTTGCACTCCCAAATCATACTTCTGTAGGGCAATTTTTGCTGCTTTGGAGGGAAAGGAAAAAATTATAGGTTGTTGTGGATTTTTGTTGTATTTTTTTTAAAATAGAACATGCTCAGTGCATGTGAGTTTTTAATAACTTTACACACACTTTTGTAGTGGCTCCTGAATCACCACTGCTGCACGGGGCTGAGATGATGCAGACCTTCCAAGTGTCCCTATTTTCCAGGGACGTCTCTGATTTAGAGAAACCGTCCCAGTTTCTTATTTGATTCCTGAATGTCCCACTTTTCCTTAGGAGGTCCCTATTTTCATTGGAGAAGTGTTGGAGGGTATGGAATTATCTGACCTCGAAGCTATCTGAAGAAGGCAATCCTGTATAGGGAAGGTTTTTTTTAAAAAATTGTTTAATGTTTTATTATGTTTAATGTATGTTGAAAGCTGCCCAGAGTAGCTGGGGCAACCCAGTAAGTTGTGTGGGGTATAAATAGTAAAATTATCACTATGGAAGGGGATGTCCCTATTTTCATCAGAGAAATGTTGGAGAGTAAGTTGGTGGCCTGTATACACACTATTCATTTAAAGTATACTCCCTCATGTGGCAGAAAAGAAATGGGAGAACATTGCATTTTAGGTACTACTGTGATCATGTTTTTTTAAAAAATGGAGAGATTTAAAAAAGAAACCACCCCCTCATCTAAAAATTAACTAAGACAAACAACTCCCCCCCCCCCGCACAAAAAAAATAAATGAAATTTCTCCCCCTTCATGCCAGTCTGCAGGGACATTTCTCTTTCCCCTCAGCAAAATGGTAAAATGGTCTGTCCTGTAGTTAGATAGATATTGCAAATTCCTCAGTCATGTTGCAGTGCAGCTGCATGCCTTCAAAAAAAATTTTTTATTCCCAAATAGAACAAAATGTTTTATTCCACAACATGCTTCCTTTAGTTTAGTTTTCAGTGTGACACATTCACACTTTATAAAATTAATTGGCTGATTTCAGCATAGGGGAAAAGGATATTGTTATAGACATTCAAATGTCAGACACTTTACCAAATATAATTGCTTACGTGGAGGAAAGGAACTATTAACATTGCTCGACAACAGAATTTCCCAATGTCACTTGTCAGTTTACAATACAGAGAGGTGTTATAAATCTGAATGAGAGAATGATATTCCCGAATGTGGAAAATGTCAACGGGATCATAATCAGCAGCTGTAACATACAGTACACCGAGTTGAGCATTGTGTTAATCTTACTTAAATCTTTTTCTTTAAGTAGATTCCTCTAGAGATTCTAAGATAAGAGGATGAGACCTGATAAAGAGGTTTGGGAGCTGCTGTTCTATACTGACACCCCCACCCTTCCAAAAATGATAACCAACTAATCACTGAAAACTCCAGCGCATTTCGCAAAGCCTTGATCTAGCTGTTACGGTGTGCACTTTGGGACGATGAGGAACTGACTGTATTGACTATTGTGTTGCCCTAAATCAGAGGTGGCGTAAGACCTGCTCCCATCATCATTTCTGAAAATGCTTTGAAAAGAGGTGACTTATCCATTGTATTTGTTGTGGGAACCCCAGACCTCCATAATCAAATAATTTATCTAAAGAAGGTGTTTGATCCAGCAGAAGGATTTTGCCAACTCCTGCCAACTTCCTGCGTCTCCCTTCAGCTCCCACACTGTTCTGCAGGGTCTCCTATTCCTCCAGAAAAGTGTGGGAAGTGGCATTTGGGGCCGCAGGAGGAGGGAAGGTTGGTGAAAATCACCACCTCTGTCTGCAAAGACTTGATCCACCCCAGTGTAAGTTTGACATACTGTGCCAGAAAAATTAATATACCTTTTTTTTTTTTGCCTGATGTCGCTTTCCAGAAATTAGATGCATTACAAAATGCACAAAAGTTTCCCTTTAGCAATGGTTAATGAGATAACGATTAATTTCCTCAAGATAGACAAGGCTGGTTTGTTTCCTTTTAATAAAAAAAAAATACATTTGTACCATATAACCTGCTTTGGATGACATCTATTAATATCACGAGTGAAAAATATAGTGGTTTAGTTGTAAAATATTTGTAGCACCTTCATTGATTGGTTAAGTTGTGACAGTTTGCTGTTTTACATAAGGATATACTGCTGGAATAATAAATTTACCGAGTGCTGCAAGCAGTCTCAATGGCAGTTTATTCATGAGTTTGTTTATTTTTTAGTAAACATTTCACATGACATCAAAAGATAAACTTACAAAGCACCATTTAAGAATTATTTTACAGTAGATAGATTCATTACTAATATAAGCAACATGGTGTTCTGAACACAGTCTTTTGGTTAGTATCCATCAGTATCTTCCACTGCTTGACTGCTATTCCTGACTCTTTGGAAGTGAAAATGTGCTAGATTTCTGCTCTGTGACATGTTTGTGTGTTTTATCTCATCAAGTTTATCTTGGATTACAGTGTACTTTGGAAATAAATCACCAGGTTTGCTAATACAAGGACCATTTGCATTCAGCCTATCTGAATTTTTGAAATTTTAATGGATGCACAAAATGCCATATAATCCACTCATCTGGGTGTTGGACAGGATGCAAAATCATCATCATCATCATCTCTGAACTTTTCCTTTAATAATTAAATGGGTCTAAATAGATGTTAGCTAAGTCAGCCCATTGCACCTTCTAGCTCAGTTTTGTCCACCCGAATAGCAGCCGGCAGGGCAGAGTACAGTTGGAGGGATTTGCTCACTGGGCCTCACAATTTGGAGGTCACTGCCAGTAACCAACAGGTAGAGGTGGTGGGAAGGTTGGTACCATGCAGGATAGGTAAAGGTGGGGAAGGGGATGCAGGTGGCACTGTGGTCAAAACCACTGAACATCTTGGGCTTGCTGATCGGAAGGTCGGCAGTTCGAATCCCCGCGACGGGGTGAGCTCCCGTTGCTCTGTCCCAGCTCCTGCCAACCTAGCAGTTTGAAAGCACACCAGTACAAGTAGATAAATAGGTACTGCTGTGGCAGGAAGGTAAACAGTGTTTCCATGCGCTCTGGTTTCCGTCATGGTGCCCCGTTGCACCAGAAGCGGTTTAGTCATGTTGGCCACATGACCTGGAAAGCTGTCTGTGGACAAACACTGGCTCCCTCAGACTGAAAGTGAGATAAGTGCCACAACTCCATTGTTGCCTTTGACTGGACTTAACAATTCAGGGGTCCTTTACCTTTACCTTTACCTTACTATGCAGGAACAACAGCAGAGTCAATCCATGAAGCCAGTCCTGAAGTGTTTCCTATGCTTTTTGTTTCCTTGTATAGTCTGACCAGGACAATAGCCTGCTTTCAGGAATTCAGTAGAGTAACACGTGCAATGGTGTGGGATATTTTATCCCACTTCTCTAAGTGGGAGGGGAAAGGGAGGCATGGGATGCTTAGGCCAATCACCCAGCTGTTTTTAAGGTAAATTGCCAATAATGGATTTTCCAATACATTTCCCCCCCACCACCCAGACACTGCTTCTGACTGCAGTATTCCAGCTACGTACAGGATATTCCAGATGTACGGCAACCCTACCTGATTGGAAGTGGGATAGCATCCTCTCCCATCCCAACTGAGCTCTGTTCCATCTATGGAACATCTATAGGGAGTCCTATATGCACAGAGGGTGGATGCACATCCACCCTTTTCCAGGGTTCCTCATCCCACAGAGGCCCTAGGCTGCATACAGCTGCACAACTAGTTGTATACAACTAGGGCCTCCCTACAGATACTACGATGAACATTTTTGAGTCAGGGCTCAGGCTTCCTATGCATGTTGATTGTGTCCTTGTGAACACCTAAACAACACTGATCTAAGGCATGGGGAACCCATTGCAAGCCAAGACTGAAGCCACTGCACCAAAACCAGGGATGGCTGGATCAAGGTGATTGTCCATGTGATTAATTTTCCCATCCCTTCTGCCTTGGCTCGTCCCCTCTGTCTTCATTTGAACTTTGTATTCAAATTAAGTATACATGCCACGCATTTACACCTGCGTCAGAGGGATCCATATGGAAACAAATACCTCTGCATTGTGTTTGAAATCATTTTTTGTGAGTGCTGTCTCCGAGCAAACATTTAGCGCTGGGAAGGTATTGATTAACTGCCCCATTGTATATTTCACAGGGAAGGCAAATGACATTTTAAATTCCTTGTCGTCCCCCCACTCTTGTTATGAGCTTTCAGACGGTTACTTACCGCCTGTGTTTAAATGGGAAGACTTGTCCCTGGCATTGTAAAAGATAAACACGGCTGTGATGTTTGACATATGAAAGCATCAGCGCCTATTAACGGTAAACACCATGTGCCTGCCTGCACTGATGGATTGAATTACTTTCATTAAACACAAAGGCAAGGTGACATGAGGAGGGAAAAGCAGCAATCTGGATTTCGGGGTTTGTTTTTTACCTTACCACACCGCTGGCATCTGAAGTGGGGGGTTTTTTGTATCGTTTTTGAAGGGGAGAAAAAGTTGTCACTAGCAATTGATTCTAAGGAGTGGATGCATGACAATACCCACCCCATCTCCAAATACCCCAGCAGCCTGTATTCTGCTAACTGTCATACTGTGATTTGATTAGTTTTGCTTCCAACTTCAGCAAAGGGAAGTGCTAAAAAAGAAGAAGACCTTAAATAATTTAAGCACTTGGAAAGGTTTCTGGAGTCAGTACAAACAGCACCAGTAAACCAGCAATGATGCCTTTAAGATGAATAGTTTCAAAACAACCATAAGCCCTCCTCCCAGGGGGAAATGTTATGAGGAAAGGTTGAATAATTTTTAAAGGGTGCCTATTTATTATTGGGTATATTTAATAAATACAGTGGTACCTCGGGTTAAGAACTTAATTCGTTCCGGAGGTCTGTTCTTAACCTGAAACTGTTCTTAACCTGAGACACCACTTTAGCTAATGGGGCCTCCCGCTGTTCTGTTCTCACCCTGAAGCAAAGTTATTAACCCGAGGTACTATTTCTGGGTTAGCAGAGTCTGTAACCTGAAGTGTCTGTAACCTGAAGCGTCTGTAACCTGAGGTACCACTGTACGGGTAAACATTGAGGTCTATGCATTACTGGTGTGGGTGGGTGGTAGAGGATCATGGAGGGCACGTGGAGATGACCATCACACTTATTGTTCCCAAAATGAGCCTTTGAGACTGCAAAAGCTCAGAGAGTACTCACTAAGAATATTCTGCTGCTGCCATTTCCCATTTCCCTGTTCTCCAAGGGCCCAGAAATTTACCCAGTGCAGGATAGGAAAAGGCAGCACTGATAGGATTTGCCACAGATCCTTTTGAGAGCTTTCTCCCTGGCATAAATGATGTGAAGGTAAAATAGCTTGGGGAAAATGTGTACCTCATCAAGCAAACTTACACGCAAGAGGCTGTATATTAGGAGAAACGTGCGCTAAAGAAGCTGGTATGAAGTAGCACTTAGAGTGGTGAATTCGAGTTCTGGGAGACCTGGGTTCAAATCCCTACTCAGTCACGAAGCTCACTGTGTGACCTTGGGCCTATCACTCTCTCAACCTAACCTACCTCATGGGGGGTGGGGGTGGAAAAAGGGAGAACCATGTATGCCACCTTGGCATCCTTGAAGATTCAACAATCAATCAATCAATCAATCAATCAAATGTTGGGGTGGGGGGAAAATTCCATGAGAACCTTTTTCAGGGAGGAGGAATCACAAAGTCATGCAGAGATGTAGTGAATTGGACTTAAGATGTGAAAAAAATGAGAAACTGGGAAAACCAAAACGGGCAGATTTCATCCATCTCCATTTCCCTGCCCTCCCTTCAGAAAGATATTCGGTCCTCGGAAGACTGCGAAGGAGATGGTGGTGGCCAGTGCTTTTTTTATTTTAAAAAATGTTTAGGGCTACTCTCATTTTCCTACTCATGTTGAAATACTGCCCCTCAATGAGGCCAAACTTAGATTCACAAAATGTTTAGGGGTATGCGTACTCCTGCACCCCCCCCCCCAGAAAAAAAGCACTGGTGGTGGAAGTGGCTATATGGCTGAGTTGTGGTAAGGCCAAGATTAACATGTAGAGCAGGGGTGCCCAAACTTTTTTCAAAGAGGGCCAGATTTGAGGAAGTGAACATTCGTGAGGGCTGACCAAATGAGGGTTTTTTTTTGGATTTTACCCCAGCAATTAAACTGCCATAGGAACCGGATTAAACTGACCAGAGTGCCGGATTAGGCACCCATAACAGACTTTGGACATGCCTGATGTAGGTGATCCCAGTTGCACCATGACACTGGTGTATGCAGAAGTCTTGGCTTGCGGTGTCTTGATGGTTCTGCAAGTCCCCTCCATGGGTGCCTAGGTGATTATCTGCAGAAGACATGTGATGGGAAGGAGAAATGTTTGTGAGCATCCCAACAGGGCTGCTCTCTTTTGCAGCACCCCGGTCAATTCCAGTGATAACTCTATTCATGCACCACTGTAAATTAGCTCAGAGGGAAGAAGTATCTCCATCTCTTCCTTTGTCTGTCTCATCTCATCTCTTCTGCAAGGAATTGCCTCCTCAAGGGGGTATGCATGGAGGTGCCTTACAGAACAATCAAGGGATTCCTGTCACCCCTGCCACAAGCCAAGACCATCCCAATGGGTGCTTGCCACAAACCAGTTATTATCATACACTGACTCTGCAAGGAGTGTGCCTACCCATGAGGAAATTGCTATTAGTGAATCTAGAAGCCTATCTTTTAGTCATAATAACCTAAGAATGAAGTGTCCATGTTCAGAAGCAGTATACATTTCATTACGTCTGCTAAGGACAAGGAACTGGTGGGGTGGGAATGCTATCTTTCTCTTATCCTAATGGGGCTTTTCCTTGACTGACCATTGCTGGGGATACTTTTGTGAAGTCCAAGGCGCTCATAGCAAAATGGTCTCCGTGTCCTGATTTTCTTCTTACAACAACCTTGCAGGATAGCTTAGGTGCAGGTTCATCCAGCGAACCTCATAGCAGAGTGGGGATTTGAATCAGTCTCCTGGGTACACTAGTTTAACCACTATACCACACCAGCCCTCTAAGCTCAGGCAAAACAAATTTTGTATTCCTATAGCTAACTCCTAAAAAACAGGGAAACAATACTCAATTATTTATGGAAATGACACCCTCAGTTTGTGATCCTTCCATGCAACGCTATGCATGCTTACTGAGAAGTAAGTTCCACTGTGTTTGTTGTGCTTAAGTGTGTATAAGGCTGCAGTCTAACCCCAGACTAAATTCACTCTCAGTGACTTTTTATATGGTCGCATGCTTAGAGGTTTTTCTCCGTCCTTGGAAAAGAGGTTATGTAGCTGAGCTATGGCACATGACTCTCTGGCTGCACTGCCTTCGATATTTGCTTTACTTGCTCCAAAGGAAAATAAGTAAATGTCATTGCTTCTGCAAGGAAGGATGGAGGTGGGTAGTCTTCACTATATACTAAAGAAAGCACCTATGCCAATTTCATTATGATATCACGGTCTGATTTGCAATGTGAGACACCAAGTGGGGGAAAAAAATCTAATTCTTTATGCCACTTTGGCAATTACACTAGGTGATTGTGCAAAGAAGGTCATCAACATCCCCCCCTCCCACCAGCATAATGGAAATTTCATTCCATGGTGGCATCGTTTACCTCTCCATTTGCTCTAATTGAGGGCAATTTGATTTGAATTAAATTTAGTTTTATGGCTGATGCTGTACTACAGCAGCACAGACAAAGGTGAGCAAAGTCCTCGTACTTTGCGTACTCAGACAAAGAACACCCCTGCATCAATGGGGAAAGAGTAGGCATGGACAGACTGCAGTTAGCAGATATCAGAGGCAGCTTTAAGAATACAGCATGGGACCTTTGGATGCATCACTATGAAGGAAGGAAAGAAGCTAGAGAGGTGGTTCCCAAACTTTTTTCTCTGCGCCACATTTCCAGAATAAAAATTTGCTTGAGCCACTCTGATTATATATATATATATATATATATATATATATATATAGATAACCAATGCATTGGAAAACACTACTAGGATTGTCCTTAGTATCACTCGATGCTCTTGATCTCATTTTGAAAAGATACCTATCCATATTCTGTCAATTTAGATAGATAGATATAGATGATAGATAGGTAGATAGATAAATAGATAGATGATAGATGATAGATGATAGATAGATAGATGATAGATAGATAGATGATAGATAGATAGATGATAGATAGATAGATAGATAGATAGATAGATAGATAGATGATAGATAGATAGATGATAGATAGAATTATAGAGATATAGAGCTAGATATAGATACTACAGTATACTACAGTAGACTGAAATGTTTAGATGTTTCTTTGATTGTCCTTGAATCTTCCCACCACACTTCCCACCCTCTCCTGTCACTCCAGTGTGGCACATCACGCCCTTGGAGAACCACTGAGCTAGAGAAATACCAAGTGTAGTGGGCAGGACTTCTTTTTTTTTCAGGCAGAACTCACTGGAACTCAATTCTGGAACCCCTCAGGTGGGCACCATTATCATTCTAAGAGACCAAGTGAGGCGTTCATGGTGAGTTCCAGCACCTCTTTTTCTCGAAAAATAGCACCAGCGGTGGACATCACCAGGATGCACACAGTTGTTCCAAACCAACAACTGCTTGTGGCCATGAGTGCTTTAAAGCCAGCACATTTCAATGGCTGTAGCTCCTCCAGGCATGCAAAGGATTGGTGCTTCTCCAATGAAATGAGTGGGAAAGGCTTCATGTGAGCATTGGAGCATACATGGGGCCTTGGCATCAGGGAAAGTGGGTTTATAAGGGGCATAGTCTGATTGAATAGGGAGATATCGGTCACCTCAAACCAACCAGTAAAAGATCTTCATTTTTATAATTGGAAGCAGGGATGCTGGGAGGACTGGCTATTCCTGATGCTTACTAAACTTTTAGCTTTCATTTTTTTAAAAAAAGGTCTCTAGCCCTTTTTTCTTCAAGAGGAAGCTGCTTTTCATCCAATCACTCAATAAATGACACAATTAAATAACTTCAAGCATATTAGGCTACCTGTATCCTGGCCATCCTGCACTGATTCCACACCCTGTGGGCCCCATCAAAACAAAGTTATTGGCTTTGAAACTGCTGTACTGGTTTCTTGTAGCTCTGCTTTCTGGAGATCACACACATACTTCTAACCCTGATAGGGACAGGGCATTTGGTGGGTTGCATCATTGCCTTCTTCTTCTTCTTCTTCTTCTTCTTCTTCTTCTTCTTCTTCTTCTTCTTCTTCTCAGAGGAAAAACAGTTCAGCCTCTTTCTTCACATTTAGTGTGTAAACCTAGACTTACACATTTACTGTCAATGGAATTTCTGCTGCCAAGCTTAGCCACCTTTCAGATTCCTTTGTGTGGTTCATATGCCAGGTATCCTCACAAGGCGAAAGAGCAGTGCAGCCCTACCTCTGCTGACCACCTGGGGAATGGAGAGGTGCTGCTTGTAAATCATATAGCAAGATTCCATTGTGAGGGAAAAGGAATCAAAATAACTGAGTCAGTATTTACAGGATTGGCTTCCCTTTGCAGATCAGAATGCTGGGGATTTCTGGTATTCTCATGATAACCTGATTGTTTGCAGATGAGCAACTGAGCGGGCAACATGGTGGCAAAGAAATCAACACATAGCAGGGAGGCCGGGAGATGAGGCAGGTCTCAAAGCCATAAGAGAATCCAAACGTTTCTTCTCACAGGGAATGGCTTAGCAAAAGGGAGAGCAAATATTCAAAATACAAGCTGCAAGCTGCCACCTCTGTTGTTGCATACCCTTCAACATTTCTCTGATGAAAAGAAGAACATCCTATTCTATTATTATTATTATTATTATTATTATTATTATTAATAATAATTATTATTGTAGTCCACCCATCTGACTAGGTTGCCCCAGCCACTCTTGGTGGCTTCCAACATATATAAAAACATTAAACATTTTTTTAAAAAAAACTTTCCTATACTGAGCTGCCTTCAGGTGTCTTCTAAAGGTTGTATAGTTACTCATCTACTTGACTTGGGGGGTCACATAACTCCATATCCTCTGATGAAAGTAAGGGCATCCTACCATACCCTCCAACATTTCTCCAATGAAAATAGGAACATCTTAAAGAAAAGTGGACATTCCAGGATCAAATCAGACATCAGGGTGGCTTCTGTAAATCTGGGACTGTCCTTAGAAACTAGGGACACTTGGAGGGTCTGGTTGTTGCTGTTTCCTTGTGCACTGATTTAAGCATTCGAAGGAAGTCTTAGATTCCATCATGGGTATTTCAGACAGATGGTGCTTAGGAGAGATGTGCACCAGCACCATGTGGAGGTTGAATAATGAGATGAATCAAGATGATTTGTAGATCTCCCCTCCCCCTAAATCAAACTGAATTCCACAAATATCCAAGTATGATCGGGGCTCTCTTGCTTTTGTGTCTGTCCTTTTCTGTGCCAATGCAGCTCTATGTTTTCCTTTACACAGTGGTACCTTGGGTTACAGACACTTCAGGTTACAGGTGCTTCTGGTTACAGACTCCGCTAACCCAGAAATAGTACCTTGGGTTAAGAACTTTGCTTCTGGATGAGAACAGAAATCCTGCTCCGGCGGCGCGGCAGCAGCGGAAGGCCCCATTAGCTAAAGTGGTACCTCAGGTTTAGAACAGTTTTAGGTTAAGAACGGACCTCCAGAACGAATTAAGTTCTTAACCCAAGGTACCACTGTATACCTCTGTGTTTCTAGGTCTATGGGCTCTGCAAAAAGCATGACTTCAACTGAACTTAAAGTTGAAGCAGAGCACTGTAGAGTTCTGGATTGTTTCTTTGTTAAAGCACAGCAGTGCTTCATTTGAGGTGGTTGGTTTTTTGTTTTGTTTTTTGTAAAATAAATGAATAAAACCTACATAGCTCTGCTGTAGCAACCCCCCCCCCCGCCCGCTAAAATCCAGAGTTATGTAGAACACAATGGGCAGCATTTTAGACAGCATCATGTGGTAATCTATCAGAGGTTAGGAAATGGAGGGCTCAAACAACCACCAGAAAGAAAAACTGATCTGAAAGTGAATAAAAAATAGTACTAATGTGCAATCAAGCCTACTCACCAAGCAGTTGCTCACCTCTTAATTATTTTGAGGTAAGTAACCAACAAACTCCCACTCCCACCTCACCCCCATCATAAGGGATTAGAGAGGAAAATGAATTCCTCTTACTGCTCCTGCTAAAAGCCCCTGGATCTATTTGCCTGCAATTTGGCAGGGCTTAATCCACTATGAAAGGGCTCCTGTGCCTGTGAATTTCTTCCACTTTGGCTGGGGGAAAGTTATAGTCATTTTTAGATTCCCCATTATAATGAGTACAGGAACAGAGGGATTTGTTTTATATTGAGTGGCTCAAGAGCTGAATTACAGATCAAAGCAGAGAGTGCACAGAGTGACTCACAAACAGTTTTGGTGGGTTTTCTTAATGTGTAGATACAGATGCAAGGCAAATCTTGGGGGTCTCTGCACACACCTAAGTGCTAAGAAATGAGGTGTTTGATGGATGTCCAGCTTCCTGGCCCAAATGGTGTCATCCAGGGCTGGATTTAGATGAAGAGAAGCCCTAGGCTACTCTGCTTGTGAGGCCCATCCCCACCCAACCCCCACCACTAGCAGAAAATGGAAGTGTTATAAACAAAACTGAGTGAAGCCAAGGATGATGATGGGTATTTAAAATTCTGCAAATCACAATTTCCTCCTTTAAAGGACATAAGATGTTATTGTTAAATACCATGGTGATTTTTAAAAAATGCATAAAATTAACACTGAAAAACATTTGCAATAACTGAATTTTGTAAACCTTTTGTGTAATAAGCATTATTTTTTAGGAAAATAAAGTTGTAATGTCATTCTTAAAAAAAACACCCTGAGTTTACAGTTTATATTGCCTGGGAAGTGTAAATAATATGATCATGATTACCCAACAGTGTGGCACTTTTAGAATCTACTTTACATTGTCATTAAAAAGTCAGTTTTAAAATACATATTAAGAAGTAAACTACAACCATCACATACAGTAAGGTTAAAATGATTTTTTCCTAGCCTTCATCATAGCAAAATCATCCAAAACTTCATCAAAATTTGTATGTATAAGTTGTCACTTTCAAGTTACGGTGGCCAGGGCGAAGGCCTCTTATATACCTGCTGGGATTGACAAGGCATCTGACTCTCACCTGAATCTCATAACTCTCCTGACAAGTGATTTGGTCTGCAGCCACAGTGTGGAAATAAAGGATGAGATTGCCCACCAGATACCAGGCACTCTACTACAGTCATACCTTGTGTTGCGTTAGGTTCATGTTGCATCTTTTCAGCTTGCGAATGCCGAACACTTCTGGGTTTTGCTGCGCGTGCATGGGCAGAAGAGTTCTGCATGCTTCAGGCATGTGCAGAAGCGCTCTATCATGCTCTGTGCTTGCGCAGAAGCACCGCTCTAGTTGCGGACTTTTCTGGGTATGAACGGGACCCAGGAATGGATCGTGTCCACAACTAGAGGTACCACTGTATTCAAATTAGGCCCCTGTGTTTTTCTTACAATCCCCTTCTCAATGAAGTAATCAATTTTAATCTAGAATTTAAATTCTCAAAACTTTCTTATTTATTAATTCGAGCAAGTAAACTACTGCTCTCACTTCATTATAAACAGTATTTCTACCCACAACACACTTGAGCAAACCTGCTTTTCTTCCTTTCACAGATATTTTGTTGCCATTTGCAACTGTAGCTGCCTCTGATTAGTTATCATTTAACTCTTTGGGGAAATAATTAGCATCACACGTCATGTACATGGAGGTTGCCGAACCAATTAACCAACTAGAAGGATTTCTGTTAATAGCACCAGTTACAAATGCCTCAGGTTACAAATGCTTCAGGTTACAAACTCTGCTAACCTGGAAGAGTTACCTTGAGTTGAGAACTTTGCCCCAGGATGAGAATGGAAATCGTGTGCCAGCGGTGCAGCAACAGCCAGAGGCCCCATTAGCGAAAGCACACCTCTAGTTAAGAACAGTTTCAGGTTAAGAACAGACCTCCAGAATGAATTAAGTTCGTAACTAGAAGTACCACTGTAACTTGATATTGCTGGATAGTTTTGATGAACTGCAAAAGCATTTTAGTTTGCTTTCTGTTGCCACCCTGGAACTTTTCTTTATTAGTGCCATTTTGTTTTGTACGATTCCTTGCAAATGAAGGGAAACAACTTCTCTGCTTGTATATGTTGATAATATAATTATGGTTACTGAGAACTGTTGGGTGTAGTGAAGGGTTAACCTTCTGTGTCTCGAGGCTGAGAGGAGGCGCTTACAAGGGAAGTAAGCCAGGACGTGACGAAAGCAGCTTGGAATGCTGTGAGCTGAGTGAAAAGTGAAAGCAGCTTTGTTACGCAGCTGCTGCTGAGAGAGAAGGATGCAAACGCAGAGCAAAATGCAGCTTCAATCAGATGGTGTCTAAGAACTGTAAATATGCTATTTTTGAGCAAATAAAGTGCTACTAGGAAAGAAGAAACGTGTGGGACCTATTTACTGACTGCCCTTTCTACACGAACTGCTGTGCAATTCTGCTAATTGCTTTACGACCTGCAGAGGTGCAGGGGAGCGTGCCGGACCAAGAGTAAAGCAATAAATCTAACTTAACATGGTTATGGGTCAACGTGAAGCGTGTGAGGAAGGGCTTTGAAGTTTTATCTGCTGAACGTCAGCTTGATCGACTGCCGGAGACTTCAAAGAGGCAGATCGGAGGAGGCTGACGGAGGCTGGGAGCCAAGAGCCATGACGTCCGGAGTTCCCAGTTTGGCTGAGTGAGTACCTTTGGGAAAAGCCAACAGAAGGGAGGCAATGGCTCAGCCCCAGGGACAAGTCTTTGAGAGTTTCAATATCCCCTTTGAGAGACTCAATGGGAGTAATTGGGAGAACTGGCTGCAGTGGAGCTTTCAAGTGGAGCTTTTGCTGGTGGGGGAGCAGCTGTGGAATGTAATTCACCCCACACAGAATGCAGCTGGGAAAGCAGAGGCTGAAAGGGCTGCAGAGCAAAGTGAAGTGGAGAAGCGTGTGCTTGCTTTTTTGGCAGAAAGTGTGGATGCTCATCTGGTGCCTGTTGTCCTGGGTGCAAGAAAGCCAGAGGCCGCTTGGCTAGCACTCCAAGAAGCTTGTGGAGCTGGAGTGGGAAGCAAGGGCCGAGAAGGGACTGTTGCTGTTCCTGTTGTTGTTGTTGCTAGCACTGCTGCTTGTGCTTTTGCTGAGCCTGGGAGCTGTGTGGATGCTGCAACGTGTCTGTGTGAGAAGCCTGGACAGGGGCCAAGTGTTGAGAGCCCTTTACCCTTCAGAGGGGGTGCAGAAAAATGTTCTGAAGACCCCATGAGCAGTGGGGGGGCAGTGAGCAGTGAAAGCTCAGAGACGCCTCTTTCTCCAAAAGCTGCCAAGAGTTGTTTACGTCGTGAGTCGGAGCCTGGGAAGCTGAAAAGGGCTAGAGGCTTCAAGGTCAGCCACCTGCAGCAAGTAGAGATAAGCGCTTCAGAGTTGTGTGGGAACACCGAGACAAGTCCAGTCTCCATGGCAACTGAGAGAGTTGCATCTACGGAAGCTGTGAAGGTCGTGGGCAAGTCTTCCTGCCGGGGGGAGTCTGTTGCCGTGACAACCAGAGAGGACATCTGCAGAAGCCCCAAGGAGGGGGGTAGTGAGGAGATTGTTGCCCTGGCGACCCAGGAATGTAAACAACAAGACTTTCTCACTGTAATCATAGACTCTGGTGCCTCAAACTCGCTAGTGCCATCTGCTGATCTTTTGAGGAATTGCAGGACAGTAAAAACTGAGAAGTATGTTACGTTTGCAGGTGGAAGCAGAAAAAAGCTGACAGAGACAGGACTGTTCTACTGTTCTTTCCTTAAGCATGAAGTCAAAGCTTATGCAGTGCCCGGTTTAACTAACTGTTTGTTAAGTGTGCATGATCTATTGATTGATAATTTTCAAATTTCTTTTTCAGGTGACAAATGTGAATTTTCCAAGGATGGGAAACACGTGTACACAGTGCAGTCTAAAGATAATTTGTTTGCTGTAAATGTGCCTTTTTCCACAGGAGAGGATGACACCGAAGATGCGAAGGGCCAATGTGTGAATGTAGCGCCCCACAATGGTTGTTCCCATATTTGGCACAGACGCTTCGCTCATTTGAATTGGAAATTTCTCCAGAAAGCACCAGAGCTGACACAAGGGTGCAAATTTAATGTTTGTGAAAAATTTCTAGATTGCAATGCATGTAAACAGGCGAAAGTTGTGACATGCTCATATCCAAAGTCAGAGAGGCAGACCACAAAACCCTTTGAATTAATTCATGCAGATTTGTGTGGGCCCATGTCTGTTGAGTCACTGGGAGGTTCGAAGTATTCTTTGCTTTTGATTGATGATTTTTCGAGGTCTGCTTGGACTTTCTCTCTGAAAACGAAAGGGGAGGCGGCTAAAATGATCAGGGATTGGATCACCGCAGTTGAGGTAACCTTTTCCACCAAAGTTCGTGGTTTTCAAAGTGACAGAGGTGCTGAATTCACTGGTTCTGCTTTACAGGATTTCTTTAGGGAGAAGGGGATTAGCCACAGACTGACCGCTCCTTACTCTCCGCAACAGAATGGGGTCGCAGAGAGAAAGAACAGGACGGTGCAGGAAGCGGTGTCTGCGATCCTGTGGGACGCAGGGCTACCCCAGAAGTTTTGGTCGGAGGCCTGGAGATATGTGGTCCATACCGAGAACAGAGTGTACAACTCTAGTGTAGGAAATACACCGTATTTCTTACTTCATGGAGAGAAGCCCAAGGTACACTACCTTCGTGTGTTTGGTTGTGAGGCTTGGGTGCTTATTCCAAAGGCTCTACGCAAGAAAGGTGAGCCAAGGTCTAAAAGAATGATCTTTGTAGGGTATGAGCCTGGCTCAAAGGCCTGGAGGTTTGCGTACCCAAGTGGAGACCAGTCTAGGTTGGTTATCAGCAATAGCGCTGAGTTCTGTGAGCAAGCTGGTTGGAAGCGTCTGCACGCTAATCCAGACGTGCTTCCACAGCAGTTCTATGACTCAGACGAAGAGGAGGAGGAACTTGGAGCTGGGGACCACGGTCCAGAGGGACAGAGTCCAAGGCAGGGACAGCTCAGGATCCCTCAGAGGGGGGAACCTAGAACACCTCCTCAGGCAAGTGTCAAGTTTGAGCCAAAGAGTGAGCCTTCTTCACCTGCTGGACCAGCTGTGAGGCCCAAGAGGCGCAGCAGGTCAGAGGGGGAAGACACTGAAGTTGAGGATGATTTAGCTGGACCCAGTGAAGAGGCAGGGTCACCAGGAGTCACACTGAGGAGATCAGCGAGGACAAAGAGGCCTCCTGATCGGTACGGCGCTTCAGGCGTCTGGGTAGGTTCTGCAAGATGTGAACCTGAATCCTTTGAGGATATTCAGAGTTTACCTGAGGAAGAAGCAGGCAAGTGGCACAAGGCAATGGACAAAGAGATGAAGTCCATGAAAGATCTAGGTGTGTTCTCACTCACAGAGTTGCCACCGGGGAAGCAGGCTGTGAGTTCCAGATGGGTTTACCGCTTGAAACCCACTGACGCAGGAGAGCCGCAGTATAAAGCCAGGTTAGTTGCTCGAGGATTTACGCAGAGGAAGGGAATACACTTCACGGAGGTGTATTCGCCAACGTCACGAGCGGAGACTCTGAGAACGCTTTTAGCTTGTGCAGCACAGAGAGGCTGGAAGGTAAACCACTTTGATGTGGATGTTGCCTACCTTAACTCAGATCTCCAGGAGGAGCTGTACATGATTCCTCCTCCGGGGTTTGAGAACTCAAGGCAGGATGTTGTGTGGAGATTGCACAAATCCATCTATGGATTACGTCAATCTGCTAGAAACTGGAACATGTGCCTGAATGAAGCTTTGGAGAAGCTAGGTTTCAGAAAGAGTCTTGCGGATAGTTGCCTGTTCCTTAGAGGATCAGGAGACTCACAGGAGCTGGTGCTGATTTGGGTTGATGACGTGCTTTTCGTCTCAAAAACAGATGAACAGGCGGAGAAGTTTGCCAAAAAGCTAGGTAAACGATTCAAGCTTAAACAGCTTGGTGCTGTCAAAACCTATCTAGGTGTCAATGTTGAGCGTGCACAGGATGGAAGTTTTTTGCTCAGCCAGAGAGGTAAAATTGAGCAACTGCTTCAGAAAATGAGGATGAGTGATTGTGCAGGAGTGAGAAGTCCTATGGAGACTAGTTTTGTGAAGGACAGCCAGCAAGCAGAACGCGCTGCGTTCGAAAATACTGAAGTGTTTCAGTCAGCTCTAGGGAGTTTGTTGTACTTGTCCCAGTGGAGCAGACCTGATATAGCGTTCGCTGTCAATCTGCTCAGCAGGGAAGCCTCAAACCCTAGTGTGCAAGCCTGGAATGGCGTCAAGAGAGTTCTGAGGTATTTGCAGGAAACCAAAGACTTTTGTCTTAGGTTGCCAGCACAAGGAGAAGTCAAACTGACTTGCTTTGTGGACTCGGATTGGGCTAATCTTGAAGATCGCAAATCTGTATCTGGCCTAGTGGTGAAGTTTGGGAACTCAGTAGTTGGATGGAGATCCAAGAAGCAAAGTCTTATAGCGCTCTCATCCACTGAAGCTGAGTTCAGTGCTCTTTCAGAGGTGTGCAGAGAAGTAGAGTTCTATGCTTGTTTGGTGCAGGAACTCTGCGAAGTGGATTGTCTGCCGATACGTGTTTTCGAGGACAATCAACCATGCCTGCGTTTGGCAGAGTCAGGTCAGTTCAAGGCCAGAACGAAACACCTAGACATTCGCTTTCGGAATGTGTGCCAGAGTGTTCAGGAGGGATTAGTTGCGCTGAAGTATTGTCCCTCTGCCAAGAACCTAGCTGATGGGTTCACGAAGCCACTCACCTTCCAAAGACATGGGGAGTTTTGTGAAGGTCTGGGTTTGGGACGACCAAGGGTCGATTCTCCCCTCAGGCGCGAGACAAGAGGGGGTGTTGGGTGTAGTGAAGGGTTAACCTTCTGTGTCTCGAGGCTGAGAGGAGGCGCTTACAAGGGAAGTAAGCCAGGACGTGACGAAAGCAGCTTGGAATGCTGTGAGCTGAGTGAAAAGTGAAAGCAGCTTTGTTACGCAGCTGCTGCTGAGAGAGAAGGATGCAAACGCAGAGCAAAATGCAGCTTCAATCAGATGGTGTCTAAGAACTGTAAATATGCTATTTTTGAGCAAATAAAGTGCTACTAGGAAAGAAGAAACGTGTGGGACCTATTTACTGACTGCCCTTTCTACACGAACTGCTGTGCAATTCTGCTAATTGCTTTACGACCTGCAGAGGTGCAGGGGAGCGTGCCGGACCAAGAGTAAAGCAATAAATCTAACTTAACAAGAACAAACAAGATTGTACAAAACAAGATTGGGCGCAGGCCTGGCCAGGACATAGTGACATGTGTGCTTGCTTGATTAACAGCTGTTGGGAACTTCAAGGTCCCTGCTCTCCCTTCTTATGGTCTTTGTACTGGACCTGGAGACTCCAATAGAGAGCATTCCATATCAAGGAGGAGGGCAAGTGGGCACCCTATCAAATGAAAGGGCAAAAGCTACACAGAGCAGGGCATTTTCACTGGTGGTGCCCATTGTATGTCTCACTCTTCCGAGTGTAATAGAGTTGGACAGGATGCCAGAAGGGATGCAATTTACGAGCTTTCTCCATTATCTGCACAGCAGGGGGTGTTCAGTCAACAGTGCAAAGGCTGAGCTGAAGCATTCCCTGCTGGTTACCTCCTTTCAGCAATAGGGGTTGCTGTTTGGTAGTACCCAATTGGTTAGCTGTCAGATTCTAGATTCCCTATTGGTGGCACCAGGGCAATCTATTTATATCTATAAGATTTTGCAGACTTTGGCTGTGAACTGGGGCCCTACAAAAAAGAAAAAAAATTCAAGTTGAACCCCACTGTTTCAAACTGGGCCCCACTGGCTAGCCCTGAGTCTCATAGTTGCTGGGCCTGAGTTGCCCTGCCCTTGCATGAAGTCTTGGGTTTGCAATTTTGGGAGAGGGGAGACTGTCTGCTGGGGAGCAGGCTGGCTGGCAAGGCCCCCTAGATTTAGAGGCCCAAGGCTTCAGCCTACTTAGGCTGTATGAAAATCCAGCACTGCTCTCATTGTATGATAGTGTGTGTCTCTTGAGTGGCCTTGTTTTACTACACCTGAACCTGCTTAGGTACCTTGTTCTACTGCGCTTAACAACTCTTTGTTAAAAATCATTATTATTTTTTCCCCATTTCATGTCATAGGTTTTACCTGCTGTTGTTTACCAAGTTAAGGGATATTCTTGTTGTTGATTCCTTTAAATTCCCTGCTAGAAATTCCTCTTCATATCACACTGCTTATTGCTTTGGAAATTGTATTGCCATTCTCATGGTGAGTAGAACCTTGTAGCTGAGGCTATGTAAAGGGAAATCCTCTTAACTCTTTTTTGTAGGAGTGGGGTTTTTATCTCTCCATTTCATGATTTTAAATCTATTGAATATATGAATAGAAAAGACTGTGACCCTCTTCTTCCTCCCCAAAGGAGATAGCAAAATGAAGATGTCAGGACCATTGGCCACCCAGAGCATTTAAGACTTGGGACAGTTACAGAGATGTGATGAACATCTCATGGGAATGGCTTGGTAATCCGCAGTCTAAAAATAACTAAGCAGGATGAAGTTGAGCATTTAAAAGTGTATTACTTGAAGCACTGGAAGTGAATACAGAAGGAATTGTGGAATGTTTCCTGCTATTAGCTGGGCACACTGGATACGGTAAAGAACATAACTCAGTTTTTCTATGCACAATGCTGAAACTGCATGAACAAATCAGGCATTGAGCTCTTACATAGAGTCAAAGATTGCATGGATGGAAACGAATCATGTTTGGCACAGAGCTTTAGAAGATCACTTGCTCCCTTCTGTCATTTGGTAATGACTATTTAATTGTGGGATATTGTTGTGTAGACAACACATTCTAATGAGTTTATTCAAAAACATTGTTGTAGTCAGATATAGTACCACTGCATTAGAATGCCATGAGAGGTGAGGGAAAGTGATGAAATTCTATTCCACAAGAACTGACATGTGCATATGCAAAGGCAATTGAATAGGAGTTGGGAATTTTGGTAGGTAGCCATGCATTTACTTTTAAACACCCCATAGTGCATGCACAGCCACTGAGGAATTTTGAGGGAGCCCAGCCCCTTCCTTTAATTTTTTTGGGGGCTTCCTGCCCCCCTCCACTCAGATGGTGCACCTGCTTAGAGCACAATCCTATTTGTCCTGTTCAGTTCAATATAATTTACTCCCAGGGAAGTGGGTTCAGTTCTGCAGCCTTAACCACTTTTCAGAGGATCGTTTTGAGTGCTCTATTGCATATTATTACCAAATCACTTCACATTATCATTTTTCCAGTTGTCTGTTTTGATACTCTAGGCATACGGCAAACAGGCCAGCACAATCTGTCACATGCTGAGCCAGGTATGGTGGCTCATCAGGGGAATCAAGATGCTCCTGCTTGCTTGGCACTGAGAGAACAGGCAGGTGCCTGGCAGGCCCAATATCCTTGGCTGATGGGCTGTGCTTGGCTTGATGGATCTCAAGTTGCGTAAGCTTGATATGGCATCACAGATCCAGAAACAAGTGGCAAGCAAGGGCATCTGACAAACAAATCACATCTATTTTATAAATTGACTCAAGCAGCATAAGATGTTAGAGAGATGGGAACCAAAGAGAACAAATTATTATTATATAACAAGTCACCAACTTTTCCGTAACTGAACCTCCAAGGTTTTAAATGGAGTTTTAATGATATAAATTGATGCTATGCAGCCACAGTCTAACCACTAATTGCCTGTTGAAAGCTGATCCCATATTTCCTGCACAAATGGTTACTAGTGCAAATTCTCACTTGCAGCTCAGTTATCTGGACCTCCTGAGGGTTTTTGTTAGGCTGACAATCATTTGTGGCATCTCAGCCAAAATTAATCATTCTCTTGACACTACTTTTCTTTCTCAGAGACTTTGACATAGATGCTAGTGCAAACAGCTTGTGGGGAGGGGAGAAGGGGACCAAAGTCTATAAGACTGTTCCCATATGCTGCTGAATGAGATGGATACTTGTGGGTTTTATGGTTTGGGAGGGGTTGGGGGGTAGGGGAAGACGTATCCTGTGATCAGTGATGAGCAAAGGATGGAGGAATATTGCACCACTTGTACAAGATTCCCAGTTTGGGGTGATTCCTCCCTCCCACTGCAGCCCTATAAGACACAGTCCACAATCTTTTGTAGGTTCCTCTGACCCTCTGGAGAGGCCTACCAGAGAGCAGGGTGTTGGGAGGCTATTTGCAAGGGGGAGGAGTTGGTTGGTCAAACTGCTTTCCACTTCCATGATGTCAGTTACAGCCATTTACAACTAATGTCTGAAGTCCTGCATTCCTACAAAGGGACTCAAATTCATACCCACAAGGTGCCCATGGGTGTCCATGTGCTGGCAACAACCTTCCATGGCACCCCCAGCCCCCCCCCCCGAAATTAGACTTGTAATAAATATTCTGTTGCCTCCAATAGAACAGGTTGTGTGTTTGGTTTCAGTGTGGTGTGAGGCCCATAAAGGTTTCTGTGATTTGCCAGTGTGCTCATAGGCCCCCAAAGGTTGGCAAGCCATGGCTTAGGCTATTCCTGCGTCACATTTCTTCAATTTGAGGCACGTAGCCTTCAATTCTGATACATTTTTGACACCCCACTATTCCATAATTTTGCTGCCTGCTTATCTGATTGCTTCAGGTTTCAGCGATACACAAGGTAGGAACAAATAGTTAAAGGCATTTGAAGCTGCATTTGTCTGGATTATAAACAGAATGAGTTGCTACAAAAATGCTTCCCGGTTTTCAGTGGAGCCCTTTAGTTTACATCTGTCTTTTGGCCATTAAGTACAAATGGATCTGGTTTTGCAACTAGACAGGTTGATTTAATATATGTGATTATAAAAGCTGCTTCAAGCCAGTGGGTCTGATGAAGTGAATTTGACTGGCTGGCTGCAACTTAGCTTCTTCATATGTTATTTTGTATCAGTCAGAGGCTTAGCTAGCTAATGGAAGCTACCATGAATTGTGTCTGCAAGTGCTATGTTTCTGTGGACCAGTGTTTGTTGATTGACATGATCTACCCTAATTGGGATACATCAATAACACACACTGTTTGCTGGGGTTTTTATATTAACCCCCCCATGTATACTAGCCTGTAAACACTTGAGAGACTGATGCAAATGCCTCAAGGCCTGAATCTAAAATGTATTTATATAGACAACTGCTTTCTTTATACTGTCTGATGCTTCTAATCCAGTACATACTTCCCCCACCCTTTATATAGAATAAAGTGGAGCAGAGGAAACAAACCATTTACCAAACTGCACAACTTGCTGGACGATGGTTTTGTTTTTATTTCAAATTGGATCTGTGAGTTAGGAGGCGGCTGAATGAGTGAGGAAATGCAGGCAAATTAAATGATTGCAAAGTGCTTCGTGGGTGGGGATGAAAAAAGGTGCCACATTGCTTGAATAAAGTGGCATGAGTGAAATAAGTGCTAGATAAATAAGAAGTGCTAGACTTCTTCTTTTTTCTTTAATGAATATTTGGATCCCACAAAATAGAATGGCAAAACATTTTAAATTGGAAATATTCATCTATTTGCAGAGATTTTTTGGAGACAGTGTTCTTGCTCTGTGTTGACCTGTTAATAGACCTCCTTTTCAATCTCATAGTGCTCTGAGAATGCTTGGATTTATTTTATTTATTTGGCAGTTTCAAAATATTTGTAACCTACTTTCCTATCCAAAGGTTAATTAAAGTGGTTATTAAGAGGATTTGAATATTTTGGAAAAATAACTCATCTTTTAAAATCAGTTGTGCAATAGGATTGATAAGATCATCCCTGACCACTGGTCCTGTTAGCTAGGGACAATGGGAGTTGTAGTCCCAAAACATCTGGAGGGCCGAGTTTGCCTATGCCTGGATAAGACTGTTGATTATTTTATTTGCTGACTCATGCAGGTATTTTGAATTGTGCTAGTCAGGTACTTCGTTTCACTGAACTGGATCAACATTGGGCTCTGCTTAGGACATAACAAATAATTGATGTGGATGGGATCCCAATCTATACTATTAAAGTTAGAAATCTAATAAATCAATAAAACCTAATGTGTCAATAGGAACAAGCCCTCAGTTCCTCCACTCACATTAGAACAGAAGCAGAGAAACTATGGCTCTTCAGATGTTGTTGCACTGAAATCTTCCAAATCCCTAATCACTGGCAATGCTGGCTGGCTGATGCATATTGGAGTCCAGCAGTATTTGAAAGGACACATGTTTCCTTCTTCTCTTCATTTGAGGATACATATGTGGTAGGGTGAGTAGAGACAAGTATACTCCCCAGTTGTTTGAGCAAGTGGAACTTACTTGAGCAGAAGTTGCTACTCTTTTGTAGCTATATCAGGCCTGCTGCAATCCTGACTACCAGCTCTCCTTGTCCTCCCACCAATTCTTGCTGCTGTAGAAGGAGAGAAAGCATGTGAGGTCATGTGGTTCATAAGATAGGAAGTTTATATTTCAGATTGAATACGAAGTATGTACAAATAACTATAGGCCACAACAAGGGATGAATTGATCTGTGCGCTTCTACTGTATATTACTTTGGTATGTATTCAAGTCCAATGTCCACTCTGCCTTATTTTGGCATTAATATTCAGTTCTTATGAAATGTGCACGAGATACCAGAATGAATGAATGAATGAATGAATTTATTAATACGGTCACAGACCAGCGCCAAAACACAACATCACAGATCATAAAAAATATATATAAAAAATACAAAGGGCAATATAAGTATAACAAGCATTTAAATATAAAAAATTAAAATTAGTTATTATTAATTAAAAAATTAAAATTAATTATTATTAATTAAAAAATTAAAATTAATTATTATTAATTAAAAAATTAAAATTAATTATTAGCATGCCCCCTGCTATCAACACTTGGGGGTTTGGTCACCATGGGATACCACTTGCTTCCTGCGACTAATTGCAGCCGCACAGAATTTGGCTACATTTAATGTAGTCTTGGGATTCTTGTCCTCTAGCAGCGGTTCCAAACCATGGTGTTCCGACTCCTTCCCGGACTTCCGCAAAACAGGAGCAATAAAAGTCGAACGTATGTCCTCATAAAAACGACAACGCAACAGTACATGTGCAGCAGTCACGAGATACCAGATTTAAATGTATATTTAAATAAGTGGTGTTTTTTTAAAAAGTATTTCTTTTCTGAAATATGGATTTCCCAATATATTCCATTGTTATATACATGATTGGTAGACATGTGAAATCTGAAGAATATCTAGCTTCTTATCCACATGTTAGCACAGAAGGTGTGGGTGGAGGAGGTCAATTCATACCAGGATTTGCAGGGATCAAATTCCTCAAGAATCACTGATTACAACAAAAATATATCTCACGTTCTTTTTTTAACTTTTGGACAATTGATCGAAAACTAGGCTTATGACTCTTACTATGGTTCCTGATACAGCACCCGGACCGGTGATCTTTACTTCCTACCATCCCATTACCACCACCCATCTTGGATCTGGCTAGTGGCAGCACCTCACCTCACACCATAAAATTGATAACAACCCAGGGGCAACATAGGTTCTGGTAGGAGCCTCATCATCTGCCTGACTCGTAGATCCATTTCAAAAAAATTCCCAAAGCAGTGAGGGACCACTGGTCTCAGGAGGTGGCTCTCTTTTACCATGGTAGCTGGAACCATCCATGCACATCACTCTCTTAATTCCTAGAGGGTGTTTTGATAGCAAATGCATAAACTGGATCCATTGTGCATATTGTGAATATTGCACAAAAGCTCTGGTTGGTGGCATTTGCTTATGGTGGTTTCATTCCACATGCAGGCCATCACTAGGTGTTGTAGTCATATCCAGGCAAGTGTGGACTTGCCCTTTACCATCGGGCCGAAACTCACCGTGAGCTATTAGTGCCATCCAGAGAATGGTGTAGACATGATTTAGACACAAGAAGCTGTAAAGCATGTTGAAATACTGCCTTAATTGAATGCTCTGGATACGGATTTGAGAGGGCCTGGGAGACTGACTTTTTCTGGTGGCCAGCTGGCTGGAAAATCCCATCTTATGTAGGGATTGTTTTGACAGCAGCTGAGCATGAAGATGAAAAAGTGGAGGCTGCTGATGGAGCTGATTTAGTTTCCCTTGAGTATGTACTGTGGGACGATCGTACATCCTGTGAGCACTATCTGCAAGTAATGACAACTTAATAGCTTTATTTTGCGAAGGCCGGGAAGAGGTTAGTGATCACTGCAACTGAATTTTAATCTACCCACCTACCCAACTTTCCTATAGAAAAATAGATATCAATACACATATAAAATATTAGTTGCCTTTAAAAAAAGATTTAAAATGAACCCCTCCCCCAGGAAATTTGTTAAAAATAGGATTGTGGCATGACAGACAATAAATACCTTATTTGTTTGTTTGTTTGTTTGTTTGTTTGTTTGTCATCGTTGATGACCAATTTTTACAGCTTTGGCGACCCTCACTGGCTAAGTTGTGCAGGGGGTGAGATGTTCCCAAGGGTGTGCCATGGTGCTATCTGCAACTCCTTCCCAGCAGTGACAAGTGTGAGGTGGGCATCCTACCATGGAGGCGCAGGTCAATTCTGTATCCAGGGCAGCTGTCTACCAGCTCCACGTGGTACGCAGGCTGAGACCCTACCTGCCCGCGGACTGTCTCGCCAGAGTGGTGCATGTTCTAGTTATCTACCTCTTGGACTACTGCAATGGGCTCTACGTGGGGCTACCTTTGAAGGTGACCCAGAAACTACAACTAATCCAGAATGCGGCAGCTAGACTGGTGACTGGGGGCGGCTGCCGAGACCACATAACACCGGTCTTGAAAGACCTACATTGGCTCCCAGTACGTTTCCGAGAACAATTCAAAGTGTTGGTATTGACCTTTAAAGCCCTAAATGGCCTCGGCCCAGTATACCTGAAGGAGCGTCTCCACCCCCATCGTTCTGCCCGGACACTGAGGTCCAGCGCCGAGGGCCTTCTGGCGGTTCCCTCATCGTGAGAAGCAAAGCTACAGGGAACCAGGCAGAGGGCCTTCTCGGTAGTGGTGCCCGCCCTGTGGAATGCCCTCCCACCAGATGTCAAAGAGATAAACAACTACCTGACATTCAGAAGACATCTTAAGGCAGCCCTGTTCAGGGAAGTTTTTAATGTATGACATATTAGTGTATTTTTGTTCTTTGTGGAAGCCCCCCAGAGTGGCAGGGGAAACCCAGCCAGATGGGCGGGGTACAAATAATAAATTATTATTATTACTACTACTACCAAGTCAGAAGGGCTCTTTGCATTCTGCAAAGATACTATTGGGGCACAATATTAGACGATGTGCAAAGTGGCTCTACACCAGGGATGGGGAACCTCAGGCCCCTAGCTGAGGCCTTGTGACTCTCCTCAGGCCACCCACTGCGCCGACTGTGATAGAGAATGCTATAGCCCTCATGTCCTGCTTGTTGGTTCTGTATAGGGAGCTAGTTGTTCACTCTGCAAAGAGGGATAGTGCAGTAGAATGGCCTTTAATCAGATCCCGCAGGGCTTTTTGGCTTCCCCTGATAGTCTTTAGGTGTTTCGTTGAAGGTATAACCACCAAATTGACTTGGACTTTTCCTTCCAGTGCATTATGGCGACAAATTTACTTGTTGTGGGATACTCACATTCCCACATGAAAGCTTAATAACATTTTCAACCCAACTCAGTCTTCTTCCACATACATGGACAAAGCTACATTCAAAGCACTGCTGATCCTTTCATAAAGAAAAAACACAAATCAGGGAGATGGATCTATAGATGGAAGTGTAATGGCACAATAATCCTACTCCAGGAATGTTTACAGCATTTGGCAGATTTTAAAAATAAGTAATGGATCTGTGGTCTGCTTTCTGACTCTGGGAAAGAAATGGAAATGGCACTTGAAATTTTAGAGTACATTTCAAGTGAAATTGAGATCGGGCATAAAAATATTTCTTTTAGTAAGAGCAGACATTTGATGGGAGTCACTAACAAAATGATGTGTGGAACTACGCATATAACACAACTACACTTGCAACAGGAAAATGCTAAAGGCAGAAAGCACGTCAGGATGTTTTTTTGAGTGTGCATGCCATTCATTCCTCTTTGGAAATGGCTTCTATATTTTCTGGATGGAATTATTTGCTCTCTGGAATTTGTTGAATAATGCAGATGTGCTATTTAAGAAACAGTCATCAAAATTGTTTGAAATCCTTGTCTTAATGTTCCTCTGAATCAAAAACACCCACATCTAAAGTAGACCAGCCATTCTGAAGTGCTGTTTTATGGCATGGGGGGGGGGGACACAGAGAATAGAAATAAACACAATTCTGCAATATATTCGTATAGCTCTGGAAGATTTCCCCCCTTCATGCATTACCTTTGAAAACAAAAAAATGATAATCTGAATTTCTCTTTCCAGATTAAAAGTGCTAATGCTTAACCCTTGCCAAACAAGACATGAGTTTGTTGAACATCAAGTTCAAAATGGGAACTTGTTTAAATCAATATTGAGATATTTATTAGGGCATTCAGTGCCATGTGCCCCTCTTATTAAATTATTTATATGGTATATCTCACAGATTAAAGATATGTTATAACACCTATGACCACTTTGTAATACAGTATTACAAGATTATGTGTAATTAAACACAGGAAACAAATGGCTTTGTTTTACAATCCAAGATTTTGTTTTAGATCCAAGTTAAATTTAAATGCTGAAAATGAAAAGATCTTGTTTCAGATCCAGGTTCAATTTAATTGCTGAATCCCAATATAGAAAATAGGATTCTATTGATACATCATCTGATAAAATAGCTTGAAATTTTCTACATTGATGGGCAGCAACCCCTTGCACTTTCAGACAGGGGAATTTCCCAACCTGGGGATTGTGCATGGGGCATTTTTTCCATGCCAAGCATGTACCCTAGCACTGAACTTCAGCCCATCTGCAACTTTGGCTGGATCAAACCCATATAATTCACATTTCTCAACAGTTGATTGCTCTGTACTGAACGATTGTCAGCCCAATGTGTGAACTGGTTTAACTGAAAAGCGTCACATTAGAGGTGGTAAGAGGAGGTGCTATCAAAGCTCTGCTTGAGTTCCTTTATTTGTGATTGTCTAATTAGTCATCAAGTAAACATCAAGTAAACATCAAGTATGTGTGAACCAGTTTTTGGGTTTCTGAGTGTCTGTCAAAAGTGGGATGGCTGGAATGGCTGGAAATATTCTCAACAAAAGCACATGTTTCACAAGTGCAAAATGGATGAGTATTTTACTTAACCAAACAAAAGAGGCAAAAAGAGCAACTGATTTGTTTATTTATTTGGTGAATTGGTTTGCTTGACTGAGTTTTTACTAAACATGGTGGGTGGATTTCACATGGCACCATGACTAGCTTTGACCCTGACCTGAGAGCAGCAGCACTACTTGAAATGTGTGGCACCATCCCAAACCATTAGTGATGGCAGCTTGTAGGCAACAAACCCAGCGTGTAGCAAATGATAGATAAGCTAAAATCTGGGCACCTGTCCACAACTGAATTGTAAATACAATCTTCGTGTTGCCCTCAGGAAATTCTATTCTCTCTCTTTCTCTCCCTCTCTCGTGTTCAAACAAAGTGTAATTAAGAGTTGGCATTTTAATTAATATCTCCCTTGCACCATCACCTGTTATGTTACCTTCGCTAGTTAGCTAACTAGCTAGATCATATTACTAGGAGATTTATTTTATGACACTATCTGTGTGTGCATGTGTGCCACTGTTTTCACACACACAGCTGCGAAAAATTCGGAGCAGCCAAAAATGTCACAGTCTTTCAGGAAATATAACATATTCATTTCTAGTGATTAATGCTTATTAAAAATGAACAGCGTTCCCTTAAAAAAGATGGCTCTTACAAGTGAAATCCAGGAAAAAGGGTTCCCTAACAAATATCTCATGAGTAAACTCTTCAGAAGCAACACCTTAATGTATCCCTCCAGTATTAGTGCCAGCTAAAAATATTTTGTTTAGGCAAAGCTATCCAGAAGCTGTAGGGTCTCAGTTTGACTTGATATAAGATACCTTGATATAAGGCGCAATGGACTGGGTGGCAGAATTCTAGTTTAAGTGGACTGAAGCTTTTGATTTTAACTGTCTGGTTCACAGGTAAGTCCCATTTTTTAAACAATATGCAGATATACATTAAGTGCAATGAGATATTTGTGCCCCTAAAGATAGCAACACACCCCAAAGTGCTGGGTGTACTATATGGTAAAATAAGTGTTGTTCTAGCATAATTTCGAAGCTTTGCCTTTTGCCTCTCCCACACACCTCTTCCTTTTTGTGGCTTCTTGCTCTTTAGTGCTGCCCTGCCAGATTAACACATAACAATGGTCCATAGACTGCAGGAAAAACCTGGTAGCTGACTCTGCCCTCAGGATATTATATGCACCCAAAGTTCACATCAGGTATGTCATTTGTGTATATAGTGGTACCTCGGGTTAAGAACTTAATTTGTTCTGGAGGTCCGTTCTTAACCTGAAACTGTTCTTGACCTGAGGTACCAGTTTAGCTAATGGGGCCTCCTGCTGTCGCCGTGCCGCCACCACACGATTTCTGTTCTCATCCTGAAGCAAAGTTCTTAACCCGAGGTACTATTTCTGGGTTAGCGGAGTCTGTAACCTGAAGCGTCTGTAACCTGAGGTGCCACTGTACCATACTTTACTCACATGAGCAGCATGGAGTAGTTGAGAAAAGTGCACCACATGCTAATCAGGGACATCCAAAAAAAATCCCTACTCAGGCCCTAGAAAGACAGCTACCAAAGCCCATACTGCTCCACATTGTGGGTGAGATGCTAAAGCCAAGATAAAGTAACAAGGCAACACTACCCTACCTAAGGCCAGGTGTCTGCCCCACTCTGATCGGCCATGCATGGCCTTGATGTTCCTTCCTCTTCCTCCTCTAGGACAAAATCTCTTCCTCCACTATGTGGATGGGGAAAACTCACACCCATCTGAAAGACAGAGAGCAGCACCTCTTAAAAGACCCTGTCTTTCTCACTAACACTGATCTTAAAATAAAATAATGTGTTGCATTTGATTTTGAATGTTTATATTGAGATGTTTGTTTTATTTGCTTGCAGCTGATGGTTCTAATCAGCTAAGTTTTTCTGTGTGTGTAAAGGTAAGGCAGGATTTACATTTTGACGTAACCACCGTCTTTTTTAGATATTCAATGTGTTCTGATGAAGAATGACCAAAATCAAGGTAATTTGCTTAAGAAAACAGAAAATATTGCAGAATGCATATTTCCTACTGAAGTCAGCCAGGAGTTGTGCCATAATAGTACTGCAGCTGCTCACTTGTTACTTTGTACAGTCAACACATTATTTTTGTGGGGGGAAGAACTGGCTGTTTCAGCAATGTTTAACTCTTTTTTTAATTACCACCTTAGCATCCATAAAGTCAGATTAAGCAAGATTTTAGAAGAAACATGCTAGAATGATTGCAAGCCCGGGCACACAGTGCTAAGAAAACAAAATAGCAGACCAGCTGTGCAAAAGGTATCCATCTTTGCTTAGTAAATACGTTTATAAAAGCTGCTGGAATCACATTTTAAGATATTTTCAGACACGAGGCTGAAAATGGGTTTTCCTATATACAATGCATTTTTCTACTTTTTTACCAATATGTTCATTTTTGTGCCCACTCTTTTTGTACAGAGAGAGCTGCTGTGGGGAGGAGTGTTGAGAAATCACTGATGTGGAAATAGAGTTCTACTTACGTTTCTTTGGCTCCAATCCATTGGGTGGCACTCAACAAGCTACTGAAATTAATGGGTACAACTTAGCCATGCTCATTCATTTCAGTGGGTCTACTCTGAATACATTATTTTTAAACTCACAATCTTCCCCAGGACTGGTATTCAGCAGTGCACCACTTCCTCGGGTTTAGTCAGGACCACCTTAAAAAAATACAACAAGGCAAGTTTCTCTTACATTAATACATTGCTGTTTTTCCAGAATAACCACTTCTGGGGCTCCTATACTCAGAACAACTGCAATATTCTTACTGGAAAGAAGGGGAACTGGCATAGTGAACATCATGAAATGTTAGAAGCTAATTCATATTTCACTAACAAATGTTTCTTCTTTGAAAACATCAGATGCGATAGATCCTTCCTATTTCTACTCTTTCATAGAAAAATCCAGCAGTAAACTGTGGGTGTGGATGGATGTCAACTTGTACAGATGTAAAACGGCATTCCATTTAGGGGTTTACCAACCATTTATTTATTCATTCGAATTTATTTAGGACAGCTACAGATGTTTAACTCCCTGCCTGTAATCTGACTTTCTTTGGCTGTGAATGTTTTGAACTTCTTGCCTTTTCCAGATCATTAAGGGACACCCCACTGAAATACAAGGGCTATTTAGAGTGTACTTTAATGGGCTTTGTGGATATAAAATAGTACCAAAATTATTCACCTACCACTACACAAAGCCTCCATAGAGGTATAATGGATACAATTCTCCTTGTCTGCCTCAGTTGGCCAAGTAACCAAGGGTGGCAAACTGAAGCAGTCCAAATCAGCACATTATGGCTATTCAGCAGGCCTACACAGCATGCCCAACATAATGGGAAATGGAACAGCACAGTTGATAAGTGATGATATTTAAAAATAGAAATGGGGGAAAGATAGATTTGGGAAACATTATCAAAACTGGACTGGGGAATGGAAATAACCTCTTGGCTTAACATTAAAGGATTTAGATTGTTTTGAAGTGACAGGCAGGAATGTACTGTGGAAGAGGAAGGAGATTTACTGGAGAATGACGATTGGTAGATTTGTAAAGGGGAGAGAAAACATGTTTGGAAAGAATAATTCATATGTATGCAGGGGATAGGCATCTGCTGAGGATCCCATTTTCTTTAGTATATCTAGTAAAATTATAGTGATTGCCATTTTTGTTGGGAAATAATATTCACATAATGCCTGTCTTTCAGGGCTCACTCTCAGCCTTTTCTTAGACTTTCAGCTACCCAAAATGTTATTAACTGTCCTCTATGCCAATTACAGAACATATAAAGATTCATATCCACCAAGGTCGACTGTGAAACATGATTAGGAACCAGAGAGGCAACACTGGAAGGTGTGTCACTTGCATGGTGACATCACTAGGAGACTCGGGGTCTTTTCGGCTGTGGCACTGTGGTTATTGAGTTCTCTACTAAAAAGCACCCACCTGGCTCAGTCACTGCTTGCCTCTTAGCTCTTTGAGAAAGCTTTTGGTTAGCTATCATTGTTTAGGTTAATGACTACACGGGTGCATGAAGAGAGAACGTTTGGAGGAGGGGCCACCTTCCTTCTTGGTCACTGTGAGAGGAAGGAGCTGCTAGTTAAGATGGCTGTTGGAGCTGTGATAGCCAGAGGCTATGGCCCTCATTAGATTAACAGTTGACCAGCAGAAGGAAGAGGACAGCTCAGAAAGCCTTTTACAACAATGATGCCTCTTTTAATTATTCTACTGTGGTTTTGTTTCTGTGCTATATTTATACATACTGTGTAACTTTGTTGTATATTGTTTCATTCTCCACTATTATTGTGTATAAACCACCTTGGGAGTCCTTCAGGACTGGAAGTGTTGGGTATGAAATGAAGAAAATAAATACCAGCACAACTGCCCGAATGACTGCTACCACTGCTGGAGAAGAAGCAGTGGCAACAGAACACCTGATGTGTGTGTTGGGTAGAACAAACTGTGTTCTACCAACTGTGGGACCAGTTTCAATATTATTTCACAATACTTTAATGATGTTAAAGGAAGCAGGTGGCTTATCCCCTACTGCTTCCTGTCTTTCGCCCACAGCCCAACATGAAATAACCATAAAGCTTCATTCAACATGAAGGGAGCAATCCTAATTCTTCCTCCAGTCCAGCACAACTTTATAGAGTGGCAGGACCACCTCTGCACCCGTAACTCTGCTGTACATGGAGTCCAGGACATAATATTAGAAGCAGGCAGATTACTCCCCCAGCCTGGAGATGTGCAGTGATTGGCCATGGAATGGGCCTGATGCTATCATGGGACAATGGCAGGGCTATTTGTGGATGGAATGAATTCTGGGTTGACTCAGTTCCACCCCCTCCACACTCCTGGAAAGCCCCAATTTGGGCTTACTATTGGATGTTCCCTGTGGGGATTCTACCACTAGCACTTCTGCCTGCATACTGAGCTGAAAGCAAAGGAGCACCACATCAGCAGAGTTATGTTGGTGTCACAGCCAGCAGGTGGTGGGAAGCCAGTTGAGACTGGCAGAGAGACACCTCCATCCAGTCGAACCCTACCCATCCCCACAACCTTGTGCACAGGGTGCTTGGATTGCTCTGTATAAGAGCTGAAATCTCAACCAATCAGTCCTGTCAGTGGAAGCTCTGAACAAGGACTTCTACTTGTGCAATGGAGCTTACCCACTCCACCTCCACCCCCCAAATTGGGGGAACCCCTGGCCCAGTGCACAGGAAGAGATGGAGGACTGTTCCATCTGGCCAAACCCCACCTTCCCCTCTCACAGGGGAAATCCCCCTACCCAAATAGCGGACAACCTCAAATAGCACAGAGAATTCTAGGAAGCCATCTTTGCTCAGTGCTGGGTGTCAGGCCTTGCCCTGCATTCAACCTCACTTGAGATACGATCCCCTTTCAGAACACACAACCCAGTGTAGAGCTGATCCTGGGAGGTTCTAGTTTGCACTCAGCCATGCAGCTCACTTGGTGACATTGGGCCAGTCCCTGCATTGCATGAATGGACAGAGTGGGCTTCAGCAGGCAGCCTTTGTGATTTCCAACAGAATTTTTAAAAGAGGTTCTGTGAGTGATACAAGCATTTGCTTTTCATGCTTACCCTCTTGCTGTAAAGCGTGTTCTCCAATAAATGAGAGCACGTGTTGCGGTGTGGGCCACCAGGCCAGGCCTCTTGTTGCCAGGCAGGTTAAGAGTTGTTGCCTGGCATTATGATTGGGTAACCGGGTTGCTGGGGCAAATTGTATGTTGCAAATTGGGTGGGTGGGACCATAGTCTTTAAATATTGGTGCACTCTGGTTTCTCTTTCTCTTTGCAGAGTGCATCGGATCACCCGCTCGCCCGCCCGCCCTCTTTTCCGGTTGACCTTGCTTTGCCTGTCATGGGGTCGTCTGCTTTGGAGCAGGGGCCTAGTAGGAATTTTGCCATTTGGTGATTGGCTGTGCCATTTGGTTTTTGCCTACTACTCAGCAATTCATCACAACTTGTAAGGTTGCGGTTAGGCATTGGTTATAATATGCTGGTGGTGGAGGGGTCAGGATAGGCTGTGCCTGCCCCTCCTATTGCGCTGAAGGGAATTCCGTTAAAGGAATCCTGGGGCTTGCCACGATTTCGTCCAATCCCTGTCATGGGACCAGGGCCGCCCAATCCCTGTCATGGGAATCCCTGTCATGGGACCAGGGCCGGCAAGCTTTCGGGGAGCTGCTGGGGTGAGCGGCGTGGGTCTGACGCTTAGCTCAAATGACCCCCAAGTTTGACTTTCCCTTCTACTGGCTACCGATCGGACCTTGGGATGTCAGTTCTGTCCCAGGCGGGGGGACGGATAGTCATAACCAATGTCTAAACAACCACTCACTGATTTTGTATTTTAATAAAGTTGTGGCCAAAATAGTGCCCAAAAACCAAAACTAAAATTACGTGTTATGTGTGAAGTTATTTGAGGGGTGGCCTGGGGACCTACACACGCAATACCACAGCTGGTGCCATCATTTCTGATCTGATCTGAACCCACATCGTTGTGGAGATACATGACTTTTTCTTCTTTCTGGACTCATAAACATGTTTTGCAGGAGTACAATTTCAATACTTCTGGGTTAGCGGAGTCTGTAACCTGAAGCATATGTAACCTGAAGCGTTTGTAACCCGAGGTACCACTATAAGTGGCTTAGGATCAGCCTTAGACTGCTGAAGGGTTGATTGTCTTTTCCAAAAGTTTCTTTAAATGCTTATCAAATTTGTGGCATGCCCTGTGGATCACAGCTGGATGTCTAGGTGTATAGATATGTGACTAAACTAAGCACTTTTCTTTTAAGCTTTGATCCCTGTTTGGGGATCTGGAACCAGAGTTATTTGAAGATCAGGTTTCTGATTTCTTCAGTTAAGTTACAGCCACTTTCAAGATGAAGATTTCAGGCAAAATCCAGGCAAAGGGAAATGCTTTCAAGTCCCATTAATTTCAATGGCTTGTGGATCTTCAAAGTGAACCTGGGGTGTGTGTGTGTTTTTCCTCTAACACTTGAATGAACATATTATATTCTTTTGGTGTTCATAACTCTGTTATGTAGTGTAGGCTAGTCAGCCAGAAAATGTGCTGAAGGACAAGAACAGCTTCAGGTCTTTATTAAATGCTATGCAGATCTCTAGTTCCAAAATGGCAGGTATATAAATTACATTTTATAAACTCATACCAGCACCCAGTGGCAGCTCTGCACATATGGAAATGGACTTCCACAAACAGACCTATTGCAGCCGATATGCAACAAATTTCTATGCAGTGAGGACACAGGAATGCATTCCTCAAAGGGGCAATACTACAAGACCATGTGAAGTGAATGTTGGACTAAGACCTCAGAGACCAGGGTTCAGATCACCACTCAGCCATGACCTGGGTGACCTTGAGCCAGTTACAAAGTCTCAGCCTAGCCTGCCTCACACTGGTGTTGTAAAGATAAAATGGGGAGAGGGAGAATCATGTGTGCCACCTTGAGCTCCTTGGAGGAGTTGGGAATAAATGTAATAAATTAATATAGAAATAGTAGTTTTGTATGAAGAATCTGACCATGGCATGACCTATGATGTGCTTGTGGTTCCCTTGACCAGGGATCATGTTTCCAGGCAGGAATTCTGAAAGAGGGTCAAAACATAAATTTTGACGATCTATCAGGAATGCAAAAAGAGAAAGAAAAGTATGCTATTTTATAATGATTCACAAAGGAAAATAATAATACATGAAATGGAAACTATTTCACATTAATGAAGTGTCAAGTAGGCTTCTGGAGGGAAAAAACATGCTTGAGTGACAGGAAGAGGTTGTTATTGCCAAAAGCTGAAAGTTTATTTGTTAGTTGTTGGCATGCACTAGATAAGCTGAAGGTCGCATGCACATCCCGGGATACATTTTCCTGATGCAAGAGCAATGCAATAAAAAATAAAATAAAATAAAATAAAATAATAAAATAAAATAAAATAAAATAAAATAAAATAAAATAAAATAAAATAAAATAAAATAAAATAAAATAAAAAGTGTTTGTGGCCATGGTTGAAAAGGCGATAGGAGGCCTATGTATGCAACCATAAAGAGTGGCCTGTTCATTTCAGCTTAGCCACCAGAAGTGCTGGTGCTCAAGAGCAGAGCCGATCCAGGATTAGATGGGCTTGGATGGAGTTGCCTGCACTCAGCTTGAAAGATGAGGTGCTGTGGGTTTCAGGTGTTATCAGCTTTGCTCCTGAATGTTTAATATAGTGGTTCACACAAACAGGAACTAGAGAGAGAGAGAGAGAGAGAGAGAGTTCCCCATCTTAACAGATGTTTTAAACTTTAAACAGAGCAAGGCAATATTCACTTGTCACAGCTGCATTTCAAGCTGCATATGCATAGTATTGTTCATATCCTTTTTAAACTGTGGTGCTCAGAACTGGGTATCATACTTCAGTACAAAATAGAGTGAGACGACTACCTCTCATAATCTGGACCCTATACATCTGTTTGTACAACCTAAGCTTAGCTATTTGAGCAGACAAATCACACTGATGGCTCATGTTCAGCTTGTGATAAATGAAGATATTTAGATCGTGTTCACAAGTAGTGCTGTTAAACCAGGTCTACCCCACCCTGAGCATATGTCTTTGATGCCTTGCATCTAAAAGGACTGTACAATTATCTCAGTTAGACTTCATCTTCTTGGTTTTGGCCTTGCATGCCACAATAATTTTGAACCCTGCTCCTGTCTACTAGAGTATTTGCTATCCCTCCCAGCTTTGTGTCATGTGCAAATTTGATAAGCACCCCCACCGTACCCAAGGAAGATATAGCTAGGCTTGCCATATGTCAGCAAAATTCCTGACATGTCCTGGTTTCCAGGTGTAAAAATGGCGTCAGGGAGGAATTTTGCTGAATTGGAGAAAAGTCTGGGAAAACTCGAATGTATGGCAATGTGATGAAAAAAGCAGCAGAAACTGCTTTAAAAGCTTAAAATCACTATTTTGGGGGGAGACTTCCCCCCCAAAGCTCAACAATTTGGGTTTGTTCACAAAAAAAGTTAGAAATGTTACTTTTTGATATATGGCAACCCTAATATTATATAGCCCTTATGCAAGTAATTCCAATTGAGACCTCCCTGCAGGTTGACACAGTCGCTTACTTCTAAGTAAAGCATGCTTAGCGCAGTGCTGCGTCCCACCCGTTCAACTGGCTATATGTTCATTTGGTGCAATTTTATTAGGGGTAAATACAAAGAAATGCTCACAAATTTAAATAAAGTATAGTGGTACCTCGGGTTACAGACGTTTCAGGTTACAGATGCTTCAGGTTACAGACTCTGCTAACCCAGAAATAGTACCTCAGGTTAAGAACTTTGCTTCAGGGTGAGAACAGAAAATGTGCAGCGGTGGTGTGGCAGCAGCAGTGGGAGGCCCCATTAGCTAAAGTGGTACCTCAGGTTAAAAACAGTTTCAGGTTAAGAATGGACCTCCAGAACGAATTAAGTTCTTAACCTGAGGTACCACTGTATAAGAATACACTTGGGGAATGTGATAAATTGTGAGAAACATCTACATCTAGTGTTGTAGAACTATACAGGTATGTCCTAAGAACTTCAGAGACTTCAGTACAGTGGTACCTCGGATTAAGTACTTAATTCGTTCCGGAGGTCCGTTCTTAATCTGAAACTGTTCTTAACCTGAAGACCACTTTAGCTAATGGGGCCTCCTGCTGCCGCCGTGCCGCCAGAGCCCGATTTCTGTTCTTATCCTGAAGCAAAGTTCTTAACCTGAAGCGTTATTTCTGGGTTAGCAGAGTGTGTAACCTGAAGCATATGTAACCCGAGGTACCACTGTATCTGTAAACTGGAGTGGATGGGAATGAGTGGCTGCATGCTCTGAACCCCCTGTCTTATTATGTCAAATGATTTACAGCACAAAATGCAAACTGTGGTGTTCATTAGATAAATTCTAATAAAGAATTCAGGTTTCTGAAAGACATGAACTTAAGTCAGCCTACAAAAGGGGTGTGTGTGTTTGTGTTTGTGTGTGTGTGTGTGTTATACGCTGGGGACCACCACATAATTGATAATCAGAAACCTCTTCTTTGATTGCTTCTCTTGGTTATTATTTCTTCTTCTTTTAATATACTTTCTTTTTTATAACTCCTAACAAGTGCACAACCATAAAAGAGAACAAGTCACAAACATGCCCCCAAGCCCCAACACAGTGAGTCATTTATTCGATAAACTTTTCTGTTGAGAGCAACATGCATCCATGTCTTCTGTTTTGTGTTCTGGCATCACACTACAAAACTAGCACTTGATGAAAGTCTCCCCAAAACAAAGTTTGGCCAGCAATTTTACTTTCTCTGCACTTCTATTGACAAAAGCCAGAAACGGGAACCAAACATCCAATTGGCTATCCTGTTTTGCTGAAGTCTTTGTGTGCAAGTTTTTCTGAGAGGCCAATGTTCCACATTCTTAAACACCAACCTTTTCAGGCAGTGGAAAAAAGGACTTCATGACCGTTTGTTATGGTTTACATGCCCTGAGGTCAGCCTCACAACTGCAGAGCCCTTGGAGATATTGTCTCCAAACACTGGTGGTGGTGTTCCCTCAGTGGCCTAAGCCTAGAGAAAGCCTCAGGGCAGTGATGAGGAATCTCAAGCCTGAGGGTCAAATGTGACCCTCCAGGCTTCTCTTGCCCCTGGGACTTATACCCCTTCAGAAGCCACATTCCTCAGCAGCTCTGCTCTGCATCTTCCCCTTGGCTAGAACTCCTTGAAGTTTATTGTTTGCCTTGATAGAGAATGATGTGGGAGTGTGAAGGAAGCCAGCTGGTGAGATTTTCAGCAGGGATTGAACTCAGTTTCTTTTTCAGAGAAGTACCAGAAATGGAACCAATAACTTTTTACACTTAGCATTCTACAGGCCTCCTACATGTTGAGGCCCAAAAACCAGGACATGAATTTTCCCGCCCATGCTCCTGCACAAGTCACATGACACAGAGCCCAAAAGATGTGCTGGGGGGAGCATGCTCACTCTTATTTTGGGGCGAGATATTGGTGCGGAATCACATCCCAAAGGCCACTATGTTCTTGCATGAAAAACAGGATGTATTGGTTTTTCCGGGACACTTGCGGTGTATGCATTCTATAGGCATAGCATGTGATTTACCACAAATCAAGAACCATGCTAATGAACCTAAGTATTATGTTGAAATTGTCTCAGATATTAGGAAGGAGACATTTTGTCCCCTCAGTTTCTGTTTTGTCTCTCAGTTTCATCTTGTCCGTAACTGCCTAGCCAGTAAGGTCTAGCAGTCAAGGACAGGATGTGATTGCGGGATTGGCATCCCCCTTTAGTGATATGAAAAAGAGGGTATTATAAAATGGGCATGTTGTACTGATGAGGGCAGCCATTTTGTTGTTGTATGTACAACTGCCCCTTATGCATAAAACTTCTTGCCCATTTTTTTTAAAATTACCTTGCATGGTGGAGTGCCCTGAGCACTTTACACTGTTAAAACATGAAAAGAGAAATTACAGGCCCTCATAAGTACAATGTCTGAAGGCTTTGTGGATCTGTGGATGTAGGGCAGAGTTATGGTTCATTCCAAGGACTGTAGTTTGCCAAGACAAATGATTGGGGGTGGGATTGTAGCAAAATCCAGTCTGTATCAAAACACTCTGACCCCCCTAGTCCTGATAAAGAATGGTTCCTGTGATTATTAGATATGTAATTAATAATGTTCACCAGAATTCCTTTTTAAAAAAATAAATAAATACAGAGAAGAAGAAGCGTGCCCATTACACAGTACAGGAAGCATAAAGCAACTGAGTTTCTCTCTTGTTTTCTCTGCCGAAAAGCTGACAAATAGTCTATTAGTTTTCTTCAGCTGAGCAGCTTATTAATATTGTTACCTAAGGATTTAGCCACTCATTCACTCAATAATATAGAACAAAGCAGATATCCTCAAGGAATAACTTATGGTGGGAATTCTATGCATGATTACCTGGAAGGATTTTCCATTGAATCCGGATGTCTTTTGATTTCATAGTAGTAGATTACACATCCTGCACTTTCCAACATCAATAGCGCACAAGCTTTTCATTCCTCTTATACAGAATGAATGGTTTCATTTGTGCAGAACGCTATTGTAGCATCACTGTAGTGTGATGTTGAATTCTTGCCGGTGACTCGATCCAGGTCTGCTTGGCCCCAGGAAGTCTCCTGGATCATGGACCTGCAAGCCATGGGATCTAACTGCTTTGATAGCATCTTCATAACCTTCCTGCCCTAAAGTTGTAGACAAGGGCAATAAAAGTCACTAGGACATGTGCACAATAGACAATTGCACTGATCTATACTTCCCAAAGTACAGTTGTTGGCTATACATATGCTGTTGTACTCTGATGCTTAAATAAATAGTAAATAATATTTTTTTTTATACCCCCCCTTCCTGGTTCAGAAAACAGGGCTGGAGGTGATCGTCGCATGGATCACTGTGGCCAGATTGGGGCAGGAAAGGTAAGGGACCAACTGCTTAATGTGGCGAAGGTGTAAAAATGATCTAGTAACAGCTTGTTGAATAGCTGTTACTAGATCAGTCCTGACTTACACATGTGGGTCAAAATTTGGCTGCATCATCTGTGGTTTATTGACAGAGCTCAAGAACCACCATGCCATGTCCAGGGGGGAAAAGACCAACCTTTATTTCAGCACTAATATGGGCTTGGGACATGGGTGGTGCTGTGGGTTATACCACGGAGCCTAGGACTTGCTGATCAGAAGGTCGGCGGTTTGAATCCCCGCGACGGGGTGAGCTCCCGTTGCTCGTCTCTGCTCCTGCCAACCTAGCAGTTTGAAAGCACGTCAAAGTGCAAGTAGATAAATAGGTACCGCTCCAGCAGGAAGGTAAACGGCGTTTCCGTGCACTGCTCTGGTTCACCAGAAGCGGCTTAGTCATGCTGGCCACATGACCCGGAAGCTGTACGCTGGCTCCCTCGGCCAATAAAGCGAGATGAGCACCCCAACCCCAGAGTCGGCCACGACTGGACCTAATGGTCAGGGGTCCCTTTACCTTTTAATATGGGCTTAGTAAAGTTCAATTGAATTCAACAGGACCTGGGTCTGAGTAGCTCAGCATAGGGTGGCCCTGTGACTACTAGAAGGAGGACCAGGTTCCATCTTTACGTTGGACTCAGCGGGAATCTTTCAGCAAATCTCCAGTTGCTCAGCTTTTTCTCCTGCAAAATTAGAATGTCCTGAAATGGTTGTTATGAGGATAATGAAATAAGAAATGTAATGCATTTTGTATCAGGCAGCCAGTCAATCCATGGCATTTTGTATCATATAAAGAGGTATATAAATGAATACTAATAGAAGATTGCAATGTGAACAAAAGTGAGGCACAGGAATGGAACAGGAGTTAGTAATTTTGTGAGGAGAAAGTGGTTAGTAATAGTATCCCTCCTGTGGCTTACCTTTCACTTTTCAAATGGATTATTTTAGTGAGAAAAACAAACAATAAGCTGGATCATGCCACGAGGGTGTGACTCTTTTGCTGTATAACAAATCCAATAAATAACAGCTTATGTTTCATATAGTGATTCTCTGGCCTCCCCACACTCTGTCTTTATTTTATTTACTTAAAAAAAATTACCCACAGAGTCCCAGAGCAGGTTGCAACCACAAAACATACAATTATAAAACAGATAAATCGGACACAACCATAAAACAATTAGAAACAATTTCCATGTATGCAAACATTTAAAAATAACTCCATACAGGCAAACATTTAGAAACAATTCCACATAAAAACAGATTTAAAAAGTACAGTCAGGTATGATGGTATAGAAACTGGTTTGTTTTTTTTAAATGTTTTATTATTTATATTCCACTTGGCAGACTCTTGAGAGTCCCATGGACTGCAAGAAGATCAAACGTATCCATTCTTCAGGAAATCAGCCCTGAGTGCTCACTGGAAGGACAGATCGTGAAGCTGAGGCTCCAATACTTTGGCCACCTCATGAGAAGAGAAGACTCCCTGGAAAAGACCCTGATGTTGGGAAAGATGGAGGGCACAAGGAGAAGGGGACGACCGAGGACAAGATGGTTGGACAGTGTTCTCGAAGCTACAAACATGAGTCTGACCAAACTGCGGGAGGCAGTGGAAGACAGAAGTGCCTGGCGTGCTCTGGTCCATGGGGTCACGAAGAGTCGGACACGACTAAACGACTAAACAACAAATTCCACTTGGCTATGAATCAATGCGGCTTACATTTCTGCACAAAATTCAATTATTTTAACTAGTAAGTACAGAAACATTTCCTTGAAAAGTGTGATTCATGACACTTGGCTTACAGAGCAGTGTGAAATCAGAGCAAGACTGTCCTGTCCCCATCACAGAGCACCATCTGCCCTCTGAGATGGAAGAAGAGACTGAAGGAGTCAGGCAACGATAGCATCATGGCTTGTTCCAGTTGAACTGTGACATCCCTGCCTTGGGGGGGGGGGTGAGTGAGTGAGTGAGCAACTTTACTTTTTATATCACTTTCTTTGGTTTGGTATTTTCAAACTGTAAACTGCCTTGGCAGAAAGGCAGTGCTTAAATGCAATAAATGAATAAATAATCAATCTATATTTGATCCTTGCTTAGGGGGCTATAGACTTATGGATGCTGAGATGGATGCAATTAAATTACTAACAAATGAATTGCCTTTACAGTGTTTTCTAAGTGAAGTGTTTAATTAATGCAATTTGGCATCAAAAAAGGCAAATAAGACTGGATCCGGAACCATTCCCACAAATTCACATGGATATTGTTAGCTACGAGGCAGGAAATGTGGCAGTGATGAACTTGCTGACTCAGTCGGGAACTGATGTAGATGGGATCTCTCAGCCGCCTTTGCAAAGAAAATCAAACCACTTTTCCTTGCTTGAGAAGCTCTGTGTGTGCTAAAAGGCCTTAAAAGAGTATGACACGTATATCTGAAGACTATTATGTGATGTGTCAGTGGTGAAACTCCATTTCCGCATTTCCACATTTAGATTCTTTTGGGAGAGAGGGAGAAAATAATAAGTGTGGAATGCACTGACAAATCATTTACTTCTGCCCTCATCAAAAGGTGATTTACCATCCACTCCTCTATCATTTTGCATTAGATCTAACATTTCAGCCCCTTACTATGTATCTGCTAGGAGAAGGCATGTAATATCTATTCATCAAGCTTATTAAAATACCTAGTGGGAAACTAATACCAGGAATTCAGCTTTTGATGCTCATTTTAAAGCCACGCATAGCCATAATTTGACTAATCCCAAAATGTGCTGAGTGTTCATGTTGATTGATTACTGATTAATTTCTATATCGCTTAATACAGGGGTTGGCAAGGCTTACCGGCCATGGGCTGGATCACTCCCACAGAGATTGTCCATGGGCTGGGCCGGCGCAGTGCGATGCCAGAAATCACGTCTGTGCATGTCCGCAGTGCTGGAAATTGCTTCTGCGCATGCCCAGATGCCGAAAATAGCACCTCCACAGAAGCGATTTTCGGTGTCTGGGCATGCACAGACACGATTTTCAGTATCTGCACGTGTACAGACGTGATTTCCGGTGCCACTCAGCAAGTCCCTGCACTGCGCTGCCTCGGTTTAGCGCAGCATGCGGGGGACTCGCCGAGTGGGCGGCTCGGTTCAGGGGTGGCTTGTGGGCTGGTAAACAGTCTTTGTGGGCCACATCCAGCCCATGGGCTGCACGTTGCCAACCCCTGGCTTAATATATTAAAAATATCTCTAAGCAGTGTGCAAAAAAACTGAAGCAACAGCAGGCAACTTAAACGAAACATTACAAAAATAAAGAGTTACATATAAGAATATTACAGTAATAACAAGTTACGAATATATCAAAATCAAAATCTGTTCATTTTCCTTCTGGCACTGCATCCCTCTCTGTCTCTGGGTTCTCACCCAGGTTCCAAATGACCTCTAAGCTCAGGCACAAAAGTCTCACAACAAGAAGAGTTCCTGGAAACAGCAGACACCCTAGTCTCTCATTCTAGACTTTCTTTTTATGAGCAGGCCCAAGGTGGGTGGTACTTCCTCAGGCTGCCCACAGCTGTGCTCCATTCAGCTGCACTCTCCGTACCCAGTTCCAGGTACAGCAGGGGTGGGTCTACACACAGGAAAAACCCCACTATAAATAAGTCAGAAATTAGAACGTTGTAACAAAAGTAAAAAATAAAAAAAACCCCTATGGAAAATCATGTTTAAATATTTCCTGCTCTCTGGCACCATCTGGTGTTGCATGTTTATAGCGCATTCAAATTGTTGTTTCTTTACTAATGAAGCTGAGTCCCAGTTGTGTTGAGTTTCTCAAGGGGTCCAATGGATGGGGAAAGTGCCACCCTCCAATCACAGCTCTTTCTTTAGCCTCTGCCCTCTCCTCCTCCCCCAGTTGCTTTATATAACTCAATAACCATCTCCAAAACTCTTGGGACCAAAGTGAGCTGCTTTCTGAAGCAACCAGATCATTAGTAGCTGTAATACAATTTCTCTGTCATCCGTAAGTAGTGTACCGTTCATTTTTCACATATCCCAAAAGAATAATCAGGTTTTTTCCCAGATTCTCTGTTATCAGATGTGAAGCAGAAGGTAACTGGAAAAGTGGGCTTTTCTGTGCTGGTTTTTCAATTCTGGAAGGGCGACATTCCTAGCACCCAACTTGATTTGGTTTAGTTCCAGGATAGGAACTTTTTATTTGCCTCAGTTATTAGCATTTAATTTCATGCTGCTGGCTTTGGATATTATCTGTGTTTATTGTTTGTTGCTTTTATGTCTGTGTTTTTAAAAATCTTAACATGTTGCTTTGTATTTCTTGCTGTTCATATAGATGAAAGCCTCTTGAAAATCCTCTGAATTATGATGAATATATATCAGAGTTTAACTGAAGCAATTCAGAGGTCACCATGATACACAGATCCTGTGGCTTCCTCTGGCTCATATGCAGTTTTCACCTGTCCCTCCCTGTTCAAATCTCCTAAGCAATCTCTCTTGTCTTAGTCCTTCAAAGTGCATTAAGAAATAGCCTGTTTTATTGATTGTAATTACTGCTAGTGATGAAGATGTAGATGTGTTGAATGTTCACATTGACATGGTCAAGTATTCAATTCAAAAGGGGTCAGGAATTCTCATTAGCATGTCAACTATCTCTGTCTTTGTATAAGGCTGTGGTCAATTGATTGAGAGGCAATCAATAAAGGCTTGTGGGAATAAAAGAGTTTTGCAAGGAAGTAACCAAATTGTATAGAATTGCAATTATAGAGAAAGTCTTCTAGAGTAATAGCATAAGCCTCTTTTCTACCAACAACTCATCTGGGGAATCAAGTTCCTATCATTAGTTAAGCAAGAAGCACAGTTCAGCTAGCTGGAGTAAGCTGGCACTCATATAATGTGCCTTTTTTATTTTTTTTAGTGTGCACTGAAAAAGAAACCAAGACATTTCTGGGATGGAATCCTTCAGCCACTTGGTTTCTTAGACATGCGTTGTAATGTGCATCTGTGTTTGAATTATGTAAACTAACTAGTGCATTAATTTGGCCATTTATATGGGGGAAATAAGGGAAAGTGATCTTGTGAATGTAATCTTTGTAAGTGCAAAATGCAACACTTCAGAGGCTCTGACCCTAAAAAATATCTGGTTTTCCAAACACCTTCAGTTGGAAGGGAAGCCACTTTCAAAGAAGCTTAAAGCGGTGATGGACAAACTTGGCCCTCCAGCTGTTTGGGACTACAATTTCCATCATCCTTGACCACTGGTCCTCCTAGCTAGGGATGATGGGAGTTGTAGTCGCAAAACAGCTGGAAGGCCAAGTTTGGCCATCATTGGCTTAAAGCAAGGAAGGTTTTCTCAAAGGAGCAGCCATTGGCTCCACACAGGATCTGATCCTGCATGATGCTGGCTCCTCCTCCCTTGCAAGTGGCTTCCCCACATGTTAGAGAAAGCACTCATGAGGAGCAGCACCAGGCAGGATCAGATCCTTCCAATGAAGAACTCTTTAAGTGGGAGGATTCTGTCCCGCATGGTGCTGTTTTCAGGGGCAGGAAGAAGAATGGAAGGAGAGAGAGAGAGAGAGAGAGAGGGAGAGGGAGGGAGAGAGAGGGGGGGCATGAAAATAAGCCAAATGTTTTCCTCGCTCAGGGTGCCATATTGTCAAAGACTGCTCCTGCCCACAAAGATACAGATGCCTGATAGGTGCCTCCTTTTCATGGCTTCTCCTTTTTCTCTCTCACACTTGCCTCTCATTCCTTCTTGACTCCCTAGCCTGACAGCCCTGGTAGGTGCTGCACTAATCACTCAGACATGCAGCAATCTGGGGCTGGTCTTGAACATAATGGGATCAAATTTCAATTTATAACAAGCCCTTTTGAAGACATTTGCCACAACCAGATGAAAGAGATCTACATGTCAAAGGTACGAACCATAGTTCAGCGGCAGAACATGCAGAAGATCCCAAAATTCAATCCTCAACATCTCCTGTTAAAGGAATCTGATTAAATCTTTCTGCCTGCTAGGGATTTAGCAAGCTACCACATACCAAGTCAGGCACTTGGGTCCATGTAGCTCAGTACTGTTTGTGCTGACAGACAGTAGCTCTCCAAGTTTTCAGCCCTACCTGGAAGTGCCATGAACTGAATCTAAGATCTTCTAGATGCAAAGCATGTGCTCTTTCAATAACTGTCTTAATTTCTTTTTCTTTGTTGAGTGCAGGCACCTTCCTACTGATCCTATATAATTTCTTTGATTCGCACATTCATATTATGCTTAGTTGATCAGTAATTACACTGAGTCGTAAACTTTCTCTCCAAAACCACTTTATTGTAGCTGGCTCAGAGAGAAACTGACATTGAAAAAGCCTCTGTTTGTAAGAAATCATGTTTGTATATTCTGCATATTTTCTCTCCCGTGACTCTTTATTATGAAGAACATTTGCATGTAAAAAGAATTTTTCCTTCTCAAGAGTCCATCTGCTACAACAGCTTATCCCCAGCCAGAAAACCACAATGCTTTGTTTATGACATCATCATCATGATGTTCACAATAACCAAATGGATTGCCTTTTTAAAAACAAACAAACCAAAAACAGATTTCATCTTCAAACGCACTATAAAGCAGCAGAAGATAATAGACTGTACAGATCTCTCTCGCCACACACACACATGCACATGTGCTCACTGTAGTAAAATAGGCATTTAAAAAATAAGATTTGGTAATATATAGCCTAATCCCAAATTCTGGCATGCAACACCCTTTAATCTGGACACACAACATCCAAGAGTCAAAGCTGCATCAAGCCTCATCATGAGTACAGGCTACCTTGCTCTCTTCAGTTCTACTGGAAGAGAATTTCTGTCCAAACTGAGCTTCAGATGACACCATCATCCCAAATCTGAAGTGTGGGCTGTATTGTATGGATTGGTAGTGGTAGGAGGAGAATGACCACTCCCCACATCAAATGGGGGGTGCCTTTTGCATGGTCGTGTGCAGCCCCCAGATCCGAGTCTGACTCCTGGTAGTTTGGGCTGGCTTCATCCTCCCCAGTTTGGATACCTGGAGGTCTCCACCTACCTCAGCCAATCACGGAATCCTGCCTGGGGAGGCATTGCCAAGGGATTGGCCAGGTAAGGGGAGGGACCGCCCTGCCCACACAACAGAAGGTGAATCTTACTTGCGAAGCGTCAGTCAGCTCCAGCATTTCTCCCACCCTGCCCTCCCTCAGATAAGTCTTCTTTTGCAGGTTAACGTCTTCTCCACAGGTACATAGGTACTGTTATGTCAGGGCTGCTGTTGAAGGGCCGGAAAGGAATTTTCCTGCAATGGCAGGTTTTGCCTTTCCCGTAGCAAAACATCACAACTTTGGCGGTTTCAGGCCTTGGGTGGAATCCTTTAGTCTATCTTCCTAAAGGGGAGGGGTGTGTGAAGCGGTGACCCACACGCCCCTTGCGGCGGTGATCCCAGGGTTCCCCGTTAAAGGGGTCTTGAGGAGAGGCATTGGCCATACGCTGAGAGGTTGTCATTCCTCTCCCCTCCAATGGTGGTGAAACGGGGGGGCGGGCTCTCTGCTTGAACATATGTTCTCCAGAGACAGCCCAATCCCCACACGTTCTGGATAACCCTGATGTCTCCCAGATCCCCGGCTGGAGATTGGGAAGGATAAACACCCAATGCCTGAGCCAAGGTCTCCCTGCATCTGAAACTTAATAAAGTTGTGGCCAATTTTAATCCCATAGCACATTGTCTTGAGTCATTATTCCGCTCGGGGGTCGCCTGGGGTTGAGTTGGGGGGACTCCGCCTGTCCACACAAATCAGGAAGCAGAAGCATAACTCAAATGGTACAAGATTCTCCTCTCCATTTCAGGGGATTTCACCGCTCCCACTGCAGCCCCTTATAACACAGTCCCATACAGTATGGTTCTATAGGACCCCTAAACTCTCTGGAGATACTTCTTTAGTGTTGCAGGGGCTGCTGAGGGGGAGGAGTCAAAGAGAAAGAACAGCGGTGTGACCTGCAATCTGCTCATGCAACCACCGCATCCAACCCTAAATAAAGGAATGGATGAAAGAAAATCTTGTGGATGTGCTTCCCTACAACTCTTGTCCTGTGTATGTTAAACACAAATTGATGCATGCCCCCCAAGACTCCGTCCCTAATTGGTTTTAAGTTTAACAGGTGTTGATTTGTCTAAAGAAAATACTTGCAGGCAAATTAATGGTGCATCAAAGTTATTTCAACCTGCTTTAAAAGTGCCTTCCACCAGTTAGTTAAATGTCATTTCGTCTGTTTGTCACCCTCTCCTCTATTTGGTGCTACTCTCAGCATTTCTCTCTCTCTCTCTCTCTCTCTCTCAGCTAGTGGGTGGGCTTCATAAAATATGGTCAATTGCTTGGCTAGCAAAAATAAATTAAACTTTTAAGATGGTAATTTAAACTTCAACTGACTTGGTAGAGGAACTAATGGGAAGAAGTGAATCAGGACTCTGCAGCTATATACCCCATACTGGCTGACTCAAGGCTTTTTTTTTTAATCAGATGTTGAATTGACTCAAGCATTCTCTCTAATTTCCACAGCATCTTTCTCTCTCCCCTGCCTCCTATCCCAAAGGCACACTGCTTTTAGCTGGTTTAAGTAAACCAAACACTGTGCTAGACTAGGATCTTGATATTCCATTTGTACGATAAGAAACAAATAGGAAACAAATCAGCAATGAGTTGTTTTGAAATAGTAATTGGCTTCCATGTTTAACCATAGTTTAAATCATACAAAAAAAATGGAGCTGGAAAAATTGAAAGCTGCTCTTACACACCTACTCCTTGGTAAACCAATTATTGAGTTGCAGAGCAAAATTGTGTAAATGGTGGTTTTTAAACCAGGTTCCTTCTTTTGCAGCAGATATAATCTGAAGAAGAAGAGCCCTCTCCTCTCTCTTTATTAAATCCCTTCTCTGCTAGCCTCTCATCTCAATTGAAGGGAAGTAACATAGAGCAATGGACTGTATTCAGCTAAGCCCTACTCAGAGCAAACTCATTGAAAATCATGAATCTAACCTAATGTGTATTTCAATAAGTCTACTCTGAGTAGGACTAGCATTTAATACCAATACACATCCTGTAGATGAGATGTCTTCCAGGCTTTCGTTTACCTGCAAGTCCTCCAAACCCCTGACCTCCTTTTGGTTGGATATTGACCCCTTGCCCATTCATCTCCCTGCTGGAATGAAGGATGTCTTTGTCTTCCTTTGCCTGAGGATTTCTGCTTATCTCAATCTGTAGAGAAGTCCTGGGATGCTCACTTATCAGTGGAGGCTGTATGTCTATGGAAATAAGTCAGCTTCTTTGCCCAGGCAGGTGCCTTATGTGACCCATGAGAGCAGCAAAATAACCAGACTGTACAACGGTGATGGGATAAAATCAGGCCAAATCTTTATTGACAGCAGCAGGCAAGGCAAGGATTGGCATGGCACTGGGTCCCAGTATCAGTTCCTCATTCCATAAACCCCATGTTGATGGAATGGATCCGCTGGGTTTGGATCACTCCAAACCTGTATGATGGGAGTCGGCCAGTGTTGAACCTTGCTGTGGTACAAGTCAAGCAAGGAAGGTCCCACTGGGGGACCAGGGTGCAGATTCCAACCAGGCAGATACCGAACCCACACTTCTGTTTGCTGTGGTCAATTCTCCCCTCAGGCCCCTTATGGGGCCCCCCTATACTATGTTGATCTTGACCAATGCCATTTCTGCCCTCATACAAACAATGTTCTTCTGCCTAACAAAGGAAAGCCATAATTTCAATGGGGGAAAGGCAAACAAACAAACAAACAAACAAACAAACAAACAAACAAACACAACACCAACCAAGTACCAATCAGGTTGAGAGGGGGGAAATCCTTTCTGGCCCTATCAACCACTGACCCAAAATTGCTCAGTGAAGGCTCTAACCTGAAAGTTGGTGGGTGGGAAGCTCTCAAAGCAAAATGGCTGTGAGCTCCAGGGGAAGCAGCCTTATATAGGCTTCCCCTCCCCTCTTCAGCAAGGGCTCATGGGACAGCTTTTTCCCATGAACTCATCACACAGAGAAGATACTGGGCAAAATCATGCCCAGTATTTTGCTGCAATCTATGGGCCACAGCACCTCTGGGCAACAGTGCCCCATGCCTATTGGGCACGGAACAGGGCTTATTTTATTTCTCATACAACCAACCATTTCACTCTTGCTTTTCTCTGGCTTGCATCATTTAATAACTCTTAAACTAGAAACTTGAAATCAAATGCATAGGTTTTACTCAGAGGATCCCACTCTCATGTCTGTTCTGCCTAATCCTACCTAAATTGCTAGATGAAGAATGGATTCAGCTCTGTCTCTTTTTAAAGATATCTTCTAAGGCATTGCCTGATGAGACATCTGTGTGCATCGTTTAAAAGAAAGGATGTTTCTTCTTCAAAAGTATTTTATTCATTATTTATTAGAAATTAATCCATAGGATACTATTTCTTGTCTTTGTGGTCATCTAAAATGCACACAATTAACTACAATTTATTTAATTGGATAGCACTCACTACAGAATGAACATTATTTTATAATGAGGCAGTCCAAAGTTCTGCCTTCCAGGTGTCACCCCTAGCCAACACGGCCTAAACTTCTGAAGGACATCACATTGGCTACCTGTTCAAAATATTAACAAATATTATGATAAAATGAAACCTCAAACTGTGCAGGAAATATCCCCTTGGGTTGTCCTAGTCATATACTAGGTAAAGGTAAAGGTACCCCTGACCGTTAGGTCCAGTCGTGGATGACTCTGGGGTTGCGGCGCTCATCTTGCTCTACAGGCCAAGGGAGCAGGCGTACAGCTTCCGGGTCATGTGGCCAGCATGACTAAGCCATTTTTGGCGAACCAGAGCAGCACACGGAAATGCTGTTTACCTTCCCGCCGGAGCGGTACCTATTTATCTACTTGCACTTTGCTGTGCGTTTGAACTGCTAGGTGGGCAGGAGCAGGGACCAAGCAACAGGAGCTCACCCTGTCATGGGGATTCAAACCGCCAACCTTCTGATCAGCAAGCTCTAGGCTCAGTTGTTTAGACCACAGCGCCACCCGCATCATATTCTGGATTGGTGATAAAAGTGGGGGGAAACCCTATTCCTTTTAGGAAGGAAACAGATTCATTGTGCATAGAATACAGACCTAAAATAAACTTGGATATATGTGTGACATGAAGGTGAAGATGCATGATAATAATAGGTTGTGACAAATCACTATATTGGGAAAATTCTGAAAATGAAGTGGGTAGGAAATGTAGAGTAGGAGGAAACCTATTCTGAAGTTGAGTCAGAAATAGCAGAGAAACAGAAGGTTATTTTATATGAAAAAGTATGGAATTGAAAAACAAGCTTCTGACAAGAAAATAAAATTAAATGGAAATGCACAAATACAAAAGCAAGAGAGAGGAGAAAGAGAAAATTCATGTAATACCACAAAGTGGCTTTTCTCCTCATCTTTCTCTTAGTGGAAAAAAATAATAAGTGGGGTCAAATGACAAGTGTTCACTTCTAATTTCAGTATTTTTTTATATAATTGTGTGACAATGGGATCAGAAATCTTAGCTCAGGATCACTTTGCTGCCTCAGAATTATTAGTCAACCTTTATTAATGGAATAAGAGACCAGCACCAACAACAATGCGATGTAATGCTAAACATGTCAACCCAAAAGTAAATCCAACTGAGTTTTTCGGGAGTTACTACCTAGTAAGTGTGCTCTTAAAGATGCAGCCTAAGTCCACTTTCTGGGAAATTATTGTATCTAATTCTCTGCCTCATTTGAAATGCAACCTGTGCAGGCTAGCTGAGGATGTGATGTGGGGAGGACGAAGAAATGGCACATTTAGCAAACTGGATTGATTTTGTTTTAATTGAACACACGAGGATAAGGAAAGGAACTATGATTAGGAAAGTTGATGTAGTCCCCTTGGATAGTTTAGCAGGCGTCTGAGATTTGGTGCACAGAACAATCCATGCTTGTTCATATTGAACCATGTTTGCCCAGTTGACTGGTTCAATCAGTTAAAGTGGCATTTTTACAAGTGCCACATTATAGTCTTTCCACCCTTGTGTGGAATCAATCCTATAGCGGGGGAGGTGAGGTGCGGCCATCACCTGCCCCTCCACGATCAAGGATATTCTGTTAAAGGAATCTGGGGGGTCTGGATTTCATCCAAAGCCCACGGAGGGGTGAGGGCCATGCCATGACCCACTGGGAGCCCTGGGGTAGAGCTCAAGTTGATTACCATCGATTGAGCTCCCTCTTCGGGTGGCTACCCTTACCAGACTCCCTGCAAGGTGGGCAGGAGTCAGTTATCATTTGAATGCCAATGCCTAAGCCAATACCTATCACATTCTGTATTCAATAAAGTTGTGGCCAAAATTTTGCCCATTAGCATTTAAACTTAATTCATGTGTCATTGTGTCTTTATTTCCCAAGGGGGCTGGGTTGTGGCCTTGACACGCAATGTCATTCCACACTTGTGTGGGATCAACCCTATAGTGTGGCAATACCCACTCTTTGGAACTGCCTACTCCTACATATTAGGCACACCTATAAGACGACAAGATGGTTGGACAGTGTTCTCGAAGCTACGAACATGAGTTTGACCAAACTGCAGGAGGCAGTGGAAGACAGGAGTGCCTGGTGTGCTCTGGTCCATGGGGTCACGAAGAGTCGGACACGACTAAACGACTAAACAACAACAAATAAGACAAATAAACCAAGATATGAAATTGTAGCATGCAATTTTATTATGTCTATTTCTTCTAATCTGCTTATGAATGAATGATGGTTCCTACCTCAATTTGTTTCTAAAGTTTGATTCTATCGGTGTTTTAAATGAATATTTTATATCATTTCTGTAAACTGCTTAAAGCTTTTGGTCAATTGAAGTGGCATATAAACCTTGTCAAATAAATAAGTATTTCATTCATGCACTTTGGTACATGACCACAAGGAGAAACTTTAACCTAAGCCAAAGTCAGTTACACAGAGGCAGCTGCCGCCATCTCTGAGATCACACGTGACATTTGTTTAAGCCATACTGCTAGAAGCTTACATGGAAAAATAAAGTCTAGGCATTTGTTCAGGGAAGTTTTTTATGGCTGAAGTTTTATTTTATTGGGAGCCACACAGAGTGGCTGGGGCAACCCAATCAGATGGGTGGCATAGTAGTAGTAGTAGCAGCAGCAGTAGTAGTAGTAGTAGTAATTATAGAAATTGATATTCTACAGAATTTGTGTCCCACACTGGTATCAGAATACATATGGATTTCTATCAGAATTGTTATACATTATGACCACAATCTAACATAGTTAAACATGCTTGCACCCATTTATTTCAGAGGATTAACCACTGCAAAGTCCATGTTGGATTGCAGCCAAAATCCAAGGAGCACTGCATTGTATGATCCCACCCCACCCCCCGGTTACATCCTTTTGAAAACTGTGGAAGGGGAGAGAAAATTTCCATGAAATTCCCTTGGTTGGGTTCTCTGATAGATGCTCTTTTTACTGAAAGCTCAGGAGAAGATGTCGTGAAGTAATTCCTCTCATGTTTTTAAAGGGTTGGTTTTTTTTCAGATCAGGAAGCACAGGCAGCCAGGGAGGCTGCAAGATTGTGAATTAATGTTTCATGAAAAGAAAATCAGACAAATACCATCTATGTCCACATTGCAGGGATGACATAAATTCATCCATGCATCAGCCCAAATGATAAATAAATTCTAAAGTGTCCTGAAAGAAAGGCAGTGGAATAGTGGTGCTCTCCAATTCAAAATATCACAGCTCTATTTTATTTTTAGGACAGGAGAGGAATTTATTTGCTGACCTGCATTTTTGGTGTGCAAACACTGTACATGAAAATGTGTGTTTTACACACACAGGCATTGCATGCAACATGCACGACTTATGGGTGAATAAATTGAAAAGTGCATATTTTATATAAAGTGCTTATTTTACCTTACATGTGCATATAAAATATATACAGTGGGACTGGATGCATAGCATGGGATGCAAAAGCACATTATGGGATTAAATGGCTTGGACTGGAATGGTAACCTAGTGTCAGTGAGATCAAAATAAGGTTTGGGAGGGGCACAGATAGCTTTTTGGATACAGCCCATTGAAAACAAATATTTTTCAACATAATTTGCAGGCTGAGACTCTAATAATAACTGTTTCTCTTGTATACAGTTTTCTGTATTCCTAATGATCTGATAATGGGCTGCCAATTTCTTATGTATTCTAGTCGTTGAAAAACTACAATACATGATATTAAAGACCTCGGGCTGGAAAAACAATGAAACAAATCACACAAAGCTTAATATTATTCAAATTATGCTTGTGGCCTGTTTTTATTGTGTAATTGACATTTTAAAACATCTTTTTCTTTATTTGATTTATATCCCAACTTTTCTTCCAAGAGCTACAGGTGGCATACATAGTTCATCTCCTCCTCCTCATGTTATAGGGTTGCCATACCAACTGCAAAATTCCAGTCTTGTCTGGGGGGCTGGGGCTACCATGGCAGCGTGGGGGGGGGGGATTTTTAATTTAATAGTAAATGTCCAGGCTTTTCTCTGTTCCCTGGTGAAAGCAGAAGGGCTGTGGAGAGGTTGCTTCCTTGTTGCCTCCCAGACTGCAATTTTGGAAACCCACTCACCACCTTGCTGCCCGTCACTGCCAATCACCAAAAAAACCCCACAATAACTTTGGACGGTCGCCCCAAAAAGCTCAGCTTATTGAAATATGGCAGTCTGATCATGTTATCCTCACAGGTAGGTTAGGATGAGAGTGAGTTCATGGGGATTTGAATTAGTTTGACCACCCTGCCACACTGGCTCTTACCGGTATTTTCAGTTAGCTGTCATTTGCCAACTACATTAAGTCAGCCTGCAATGGCCTCTAACAGTGGTAGGATTCAGACGCCAGATGGATTATATCTGATCCGGTTAATGCTAAATCCACCCACACCTAACCTAAACACTTTCACAAATAGTCTCTTTACACTAGGTTTCAAGAAATGTGAAAAGTATGTTGGTTGTCCCTCCTTTTCTGATCACAAGCAACACATTGGTATGGAACGGTTAGACTCAGTCTCCATTGCAACAGTAAAGTGAATAATGAGGAGAGGGAATCTGGCGTTTCACACCTGTGTTCTCAATTATATCTTCGCTCACTTATCTTAAGCTCTCGTATTACATTGCCTGAACATATGAAGTTTCTGAAGCTGATAGTGAGCTAATTATGTGATTGACAAGGCCTAAAGTTATCACGCCACATATTTATTAGTAACCCAACCCAGTTATAACTTGAAAGCATGCATATAGCCCATTATAAATCAAATAAGTCAACCCCTGCGCTTGCTGAAATTTGGCTGGAAAATGATACGTTTCCAGAGGCACAGAAATCAGCATATTGCCTGACAGTGTTCTGTGTTAGCAGAAGCATGATATGATATATTTCCAGATGAGTCAGAACTATTTTTGTTGCTGCATCCCCCTCCCGACACCCTGCACAACCCATAAGGCCACAAAGTCTTTTAGCGAATGAATTACATTTGCCCTAGTTGTAGAAAGAGATTGATCCTCAGAAGATGGAAAAAGCTCTGACTCTTATGTCCTACTTTTAAAGATTTGTATGTTGACATGGCAGAAATTGCTTCATATGAGCATCTTATTTATAAGATTAATGAGGAAAAAAGAAGAAATTCATGTGATAAGGGAAGCAAAGTACTTCTTCTCTAAGGAATACCCGTCCTGGGTTTCGCAGGCTAATGTTTTATATAATAAATGTGCTGTCTGGGTGTTTGTAAGCAGTGGATTTGTTGCAGAATATGCACGTCAGCGGTACATAAGATTACTGTGGAGGTATGAGAGATGGATTTTTGAAGTGATGGCACATCACTCATCTATATTTCACACCATTCTTACTCAAGGTTTCATCTAAATCACTAAAGATATTAGGAAGGGCTTGTGGAAGGGATAATGCCTCACTTTTGCTGTATAAATCAGAGGCAAATAAAAATGCCCACTTGAGTAATCAAAGGGAAATTTAATTGAACCCATTGCAAAGTATGAGCTCTAACCATCTGCCCCATCCATTCTCAAAAACCATTGGAACTCAATCCATATTAGTTATCACAAAGACGGGCTCTATCACTCGGTGCGTGGCATAATCCAGGCTTTCATTGTACTACTGTGCCAGAGTAATGACAGTTATATTGTAAGGTAGGTTAGATATTCATTTTAAATTGAATAATATGTTTGAAGACCTTTATGGCATTCTACAATGAGTGGAAAGAAAGAGGAAGACAATCAGAAGGACACAGACTAGAACACTGTTTATTATAATAATGTGACTTCAGTGTCATCTTGCGTATTCTGGGGTTCTGCTTCAGTATGCCCTCTTAGCCTCTAAAGGCTGCGCATACTAGGAAACCATGATGATGAGAAAGATCACGTCACTGACCTATTAGGTGACTGGTATGATAATGACAGGAGCACATCTTATTCCAGACGATTAAAACCATGATAATTTTGCTCTCACCACTGTTGTTTGAGAACAGGTTTGATATGGCAAAAAGACATGGCTAATAATTCTGCAAGTGATCAGACATAAGTGAGCCTTGGATTTTGGTCCCTATGTTTAAAATAAACCATACCTGCTGCTTCTGTTTAATAAATCAGAATGCAGTATCGATTATAGCACCACTCTTACAAACATTTATTGAGGAGGAGCATAAGGAACATTTATCAATCGCATTCTGATTTTTCCAACCACATATCTCTCTCTCTCTCTCTCTCTCTCTCTCTCTATATATATATATGATAGGTTTGAATCAGAGCTAAGCAGTTTTACTAATAATCACTACACTGGCCCATTAAACATTCCAGATAAATTGAACAAAAAGCCTTAGAAGGTCATGTTTCCATAGTGTGGCTATTATAGGCCAATGCTATTAGCTTAGGAAATCAAATTAACCAAAACAAAAACCACTTTTCACTTTTTATGTTATCCCTTGCATTTTGTCTCTAAAACAGAGACACTTTGCAACCAGGTTAATTAGGAAAAGCGTGACCATGGGGGATGGAAAGCTTTGTCAGCTTAATTTTCTAACCAATCATTTATTTGTGTTGGTTCTTTAAACAGCTGTGTTTATCCTCCCTGTAACCCCATCCCCTGCACAGGAACCAGTGCAAGACATCAACAGATTCTACAGTCTGTAAAGAGCTAAGCAAAACTTTGCTAGCTTTTATGGAGGTCCCAGCAATTTTTTAGTTTTAAGGGAAAATCTCCACTTAATCCTTTAAATTTGGCAGGTCTTATATTCCATAGGGAGACATCACCTTGCCAACAAAGGCCCATATAGTTAAAGCTATGTTTTCCCAGTAGTGATGTATGGAAGTGAGAGCTGGACCATAAAGAAGGCTGATCGCTGAAGAATTGATGCTTTTGAATTATGGTGCTGGAGGAGACTCTTGAGAGTCTCATGGACTGCAAGAAGATCAAACCTCTCCATTCTTAAGTAAATCAGCCCTGAGTGCTCACTGGAAGGACAGGTCATGAAGCTGAGGCTCCAATACTTTGGCCACCTCATGAGAAGAAATGACTCCCTGGAAAAGACCCTGATGTTGGGAAAGATTGAGGGCCCAAGGAGAAGAGGATGACAGAGGACGAGATGTTTGGACAGTGTTCTCGAAGCTACCAGCATGAGTTTGACCAAACTGCGGGAGGCAGTGAAGGACAGGAGTGCCTGGTGTGCTCTGGTCCATGGGGTCATGAAGTGTCGGACATGACTAAATGACTAAACAACAACAACAACAGTGTCCATAGGGTAGAATGACTAGTAGATGTTTCCACACTGAGAGGTAATGAGTAGGAAATTGAGTATTCTGAGTGTATCATAACTTAAAAGGCAGAATAACTTAATTCAGTGATTGCAATCTGTGGCTCTTCAAACATCCTTCAATCCCAACTCTCCTCTGCCCCATCCAGCATAGCCATTGGTCATATACATTGCCTTCTTTTCTTGTGATGCATTTTTTGTGAAGCATAATTAGCCACCCTCATATTTTGCCTCAGGTACATAGTTGTAAAATTGTAAAGCCAGAATTAGCTTGAATACATGCCACGGGCTTGCTTTTGGGCAGTGCCCCCTTCCTTCAGAATGGGATTTTTATAAACGGGGTTCAACTAGGATTGACATGAACAATTAAAATATCTTGCAGTTAACCCTTCCTTAAACTGACTAATATCACCAGGAAATGTAAGCTGGATATGAGTATCTCCAACAACTTGAGGAGGATTTGCCTGTCTATCAAAGGATATACCCCTTTGACCTAGAGATAATTTCTAGCAATGTTTGCATTGCTCTTAAAACAAGGTATGGTATCTTTCATTTTAATGAAAAAAATGAGGTTGAGGTTGTACAGATATAGATCTAAAATGTTGTTGGTTAACCAGTATGCTTTATCACTTTTGGGCTCAAAAGACGCTGTTCTGCAGCATCTCTCATGATGGAGAAAGCATGCAATGGAAAAAAATCTCTCTCTCTCTCTCTATATATATATATCTAGGAAGCACAAAGATTAAAGCAAAAAGGTGTAGGATTGTTGTCATTGTCCATTTATTTCTATGCCATATTTTCCACATAAAAATGCATGCTCAAAGTGGTTCACAGAAAGCTCAAAGGATTTGTCACCTACATTTTTGAAACAACGCTAAATTCAAGTGGAGATGTTTTGCACAGAAGTGTACGAGTATGATCAGAAAGCGGGAACCATGTTAAGTGGTGCAGTTTATGAGTTCAAGCTGAAGAGTTCTGGTAAACATATGTTGAATGAAGACATGATTATGCTTTAGAAGAGTAAGCATGAGAGACAGGAAATAATACATATACGTTTCAAAAGATATAGAGATGAAAATATTCAGCTTTGAAATTAAGTGCTAGTTTTTAAGTCATTGAAGCAGTGGAATCTGAAACAGACTTCAGAGAACATCTGTGAGAAAATATCTTGTCAAGTTTGGGTGCAGATATCTCTCTCTCTCTCTCTGCATCTGATGTAGGGCGGTTGATTTGCTGTTTGCAGAAGTGCTATTCTGTTTGCCTCCACCAATGTTCTACATGTATATTTGTAACTAGATTAAAACATTCTCCACTTTCTACTCCAGTTTAGTCAAAACTTGAGTTTTGAGTAGTATAGTTGGAGCAGAGCAAATTGCATCCAAAAAAACAAAAACAAAAAACCTTGTCCTGAATGGCATGACAGTGAATGATTGACTAGGTGACATTTATATCCACTTTAATTATCACACAGGCACATTGTCATTCCATTTGTGCTTTAGTATGACCTATAAAACATGGAAGCACATTATGCTCATGTACTTCAGGTAGACATTTGCTTTTGACAAATTGTACACCTCAGTCTGTTTGAGCAGTTTGCTGAACTTGTGAACCTTTTCAAGTCAGAAATGATGGCCTCCTTCTTCTGGATTTTGTGTGTGAAAGATTTAAAGGGAATATTTATACACAGGGCTGCTGGCACTTCATGAGCATGGCATTGTGCACAAAATGTATCATCATGTAAATCATGTTGTGTGAGTTTTTGCATTGGGGAAGTAGGAGTCAGTGCCTAGGGGAAAACTCAGCGATGAGCGATAGCTGCCACTATAATAGTCACCAGTCCCTGGGGTTGGCTGCAGCCATTATTTATTGGGTCCCATGCCCCACCCACCTGGCCTGGCCGAATTGGCTAGGATTCAAATAAGCCAATGGCGGGAAAGCCTGCCAATCCCAGCAGCCAGCCTGGGAATTCCTCACAGCCAGCTGCCTAGCCCTGACGTTACTCCCAGGGGGGAGGAGCCCAGCGTGACTGGTGGCAACAGCCACCCACCCTGTGACCGGGTAAACAGCTATTTCTGCCCACATGAAATTAACAATGAATTTGCAAGGGGCTGCAGCTGAACAAAAATACCTTGACAATAAGGTCCCGGAGGGCTGCTGCCAGACACTGGGCTGGCTGGACCAATGTAAAGCTGATCAGGTTGCTTCATATGTTCCTTCAAATGTTTCTCCTCTGACTAAACATTGCACGAAGCAGGGAAGAAAAGGGGAGCACAGTTTCGCAAGTCTTTAGTCAGTGTACTGTATGGAAATTCCATGCTATATGTAGCTTCTCGTCCTCCTCAGTGGTGGAAACAAAACAAAAACTAGAAAGAGCACAGTGTGTGTGTGTATCCACACACACAATCTAAATGCAGGTCACCAGATTCAAGGGGTTCAGTTCTACCTATCTACCTGAAACCTCATAAGCTTGGCACAAGATTTTGACAATCTAAGGAAGTAAAAGGAACCCTTTTGGATTAGACCAAAGCTGCCTTTAGTCAAGATGGGAAATCCACAAACAGGGCATGTGTGAAACCGCGTTCTTCACACTCATGCTCCCCAGCACTTGATATTGAGAGGCATACTGTATCCGATGCTGGAGGTCAGAGGCATTGTGGCTGCTGGCCAAGAGCCTTATCCTGCATAAATGAGTCTGGTACCTTTTTATAGGCATGGATTTTTAAATTTATTTTTCAACAAGCTTCCTAGTCCTTTTTCATAATGATCAGACATCCCCTAAGTCTACCTGCAGTCCTTTGTTCCTTCTCACTCTGGAGGGGAAAAGGTAGACTCTTTCATCAGCTGCGAGTATCCAGGATATTCTGCAAATCAATGGAAGGATGGTTTTTGTGGTTTACATTTTTTCCCATCAACCAGCCCCAAAGTCCACCTTCTTCCCCTTTATCTCTATAGAGAAGATTAAGGAATGTGGTCAGTGTTACCAGCTTACAGGGCTCAGAAGACCCTGCCATGCACACCCTATGTTTCCCTGTTATAATTGTACCATTGTGTGTTCCTGAATAAAACTAAAATAATGTTAAGTAATACTTGGCTAAGCCCCACTGGAAGCTCATGGAACAATGGCCTAACTGATATCCCCTTGCTTTCAGAGGGACTTGAGTAAATACTAATTCTGTACTGGAGCCAGAGAACGTAAGCAGCATTGCTTAAATACTAGGAAGAGATTAGATATAGACACAGAGATAATGTTCATTGCATTCTTATATACCGTATTTTTCGCTCTATAAGACACACCAGACCACAAGATGCACCTAGTTTTTGGAGGAGGAAAACAAGAAAAAAAATATTCTGAATCTCAGAAGCCAGAACAGCAAGAGGGATCACTATGCAGTGAAAGCAGCAATCCCTCTTGCTGTTCTTGCTTCTGGGATAGCTGCGCAGCCTGCATTCGCTCCATAAGATGCACACACATTTCCCCTTACTTTTTAGGAGGGAAAAAGTGAGTCTTATACAGCAAAAAATACAGTAAGTATACACCCACTATTGAGTTTCTATATCTGCTTTATTAGGAATGACCCCTTTATGTGTCTGGGTGTTTTCTGTATAATCAACAATGAAAATGATGCCTAGGGCATCAGGAAGAGATGCTTGTATCTTCGCAATGTGCCCCCCCCCCAATTATGCATAATAAGGTGCTAGTTTCTGAAATGCCAAAATAAAACCCAGATCTGTAATCAATTATGGTATGAAGAACATGAGGGTAGGAGAATGGAAGGATGAAAGCAGATCCCATCACTAGGAACTGAGGAAGGTTATTTAAAACTTAGCTGGTGTGAATACTCCGTGGAGTATATACAAGCCACTCGCCCACCCAGGACATCCTTCCCATGGAAGGCGGGCTCCCCCTTGCTATATCCATAGCTTGTAGCTGATGTCTGCCAGGAGAGTTGTTAAGTTCCGAGTGCAGCCTCTTCAGTGGGGCTGTGATTTTAAAGTTACGGTGTAATGGAGTGTATTACCATTTACCATATGATGTGATCGCCTTGTCTGTCAGCCAGGGAGTCGTTTAATGTTATATATGGGTCAAATGAGCCAAAAAAAGAGAGTGGAAGAGAAAGGAGATTCAAGTGCATCGAGCCCTCAAGCAAAAGGGGAATGCCCCCCTATGGCAGGAGGCCAGGTCACTCTCCCCTCCTTCTTATTTGCTTTTAAAAAATGATTGAGCAGCATTAAAAAAAAAAGTTAAGGAAAAGGAATTCCAAGGGCAGGTTTATTTTCTGCTGAATCAGCTGCTGAGGTGCTCAGCCAATCTCCATGAGTTTATTTCTCTCTGTGTGTGTGTGTATATCTATATATATATTCTTTTTTTACTAATCCGTAGAGTTCTGTGCTTGTAATTTCTTGGTTACATTTTTCTTTGTATCCCACGCAGATGCAGATGCTAACTGCTTCCCTTCTCTGCATCCCCATCAGAAATAAAAAAGCAGGATTTGGAGACACTATTTAATAAGTCAATGTATTAAATAAATCACTTCTTCTAACTAGAATGTAAACCCTACAAAAAGTCACCTTCACAGGTTCAGTGTAGCAGAGATCATGGACCTAATTTAAAATGATAAGAAGAACAGTGTATGTTCCAGAATTATCACCTTTAAAACATTTTAACCCTTTGTTTTTGGTGATTAAAAAGTATCCTGTGTTTGTTTAGCCACAGCCGACTATAGGGAAGTGTCTACGCAAGCTCCACAGAAGTAAGAACAATGAAATACAAGGAGGATTATATCTCAAGCAAGTGTGTAAAGCAGGAGGGGGGAGCCAGTGACCCTCCAGATATTGTTTGACACCAACTCTCATCAGTCCCAGTCAGGGATGGTGAGAGTTGTAGTCCACATCCAGCTGGAGGGCCACAAGTGTAGGTTTCATTGGAACTATGCTCCTTTGAGAGAAAGAGTGGGGTATAAATTTAATAAATAAATGCTACCTTGATTTGGTTTTGAATGACCTTTAAATAGAATAAGCTTAGGACTGATACCCACACTGAATGTTTTTTAAAAATTCAGATCCACCCCTGTGTATGAGAATGGTAATATGAATATGAATACGAATAATAATAACAAAATAAATAATACACCCCGCCCATCCAGCTGGGTTTCCCCAGCCACTCTGGGCACCTTTTTTAAAAATAGGAATGCTTCTGTAATTCCTTCGTACTAAATTAGTGATCTGGATTTTAACCATTCCTTCATATCTTCACTTTATATTGCTGATGGGCATGCTTCCATGCATACAATGCACGTACACAATCAATACTGGTATAACTATAATAATATTTCTTCTGTACAACGGCTTCCCCATGAGCAAGGTGGCCAACTTGAATAAAATACTGAGGGAGCCCAGGTAGGCCCCACCCCACATAATGGATCACAAGGTGTGGTGCGCACACAGCATTTCAGTGGCAATGCCCATCAACTTTTGAGGGGCCAAGGGACCTCGGCTTCTAGGAGTCTGCTCTTATGCCCATGAGCAGGAACAAATTTGTTCTTCAGTGACACAGTGTGTAGGGTGGTACAGAAACTTCTGACTTTTGTGTAGCTGAACGTAACCTGCTCTTTAAAAAAGATAGGAGTCACATAGGTTGCCCCACATACATTTTGGCTCTCTGACTGTGCTCCCCATTGGAAGACAGCCCCCAGAAGGCTGCCCATGAGGAAATGCAGTCCTTGGGTTCAAAAAGATACCCAACGCATAGGTTACATGCTTTCCTGATAGGGGCTTCATTCCAGATGAGCAAGCAGAGTGGGGGATTTCACATCACAAAAAAGGAGGATTAAGGTTACACAAATATGCATACATTCAGCATATGCTAATTTATATTTATAGATGCAAAGTAAGAAAAAAAGTACTGTTATTTAAGCAGAAATGCAATACAGCTCAAGAAAGTAAGAAGACTGGGGACCAGTTGATCTTTGTGCCTGCTCAGTCTAGTCTGCTGTATAGATTCAGATAGCCCTTCAAATGTAGGTCTCTTTCAAATAAAGGACTGACTCAGAAAACCCTCCAAATAGAACACTGTCTTCTGTAAAGTTCTTCACCATGGCTTGTGCTTCTTTGGAGGTATCTAAATTAATCCAAATAATCTTGTTGACGGTACCAGTCATTGTCAATGAGTGAAAAGGTTGTATTGTCTTGGACTGAGTCATTTATTCCTGTGCAACTGAACCGGGTTTCTTAAAAACAATAAAAAGGCCTAGTAGAAAACTTGCAAAGGAATCATAAGAATTTGGGAATAAGAACCACTGAAAACAATGGAATTTATTTCTTCATAAAAATCATGGATCGGGTCTGCCTGCTAGTCCACTACGCCTTTCAAGAGATCTCAATTTACATGATTGATTTCTGAGAAGCCTGAAAACTTGGCAAGTGTCCTCTAAGACAAGCTTGAACTATTCAGTTTAGTGGGATATCTGGATCCGCATCATAGTTGCATTCCTATATGTGTATTATTTCAAAAAACTCAGAATTCCAGCTAATCCTATAAGAGAGAATTTTTAAAAGCTAAACACTAATTGTTGGCAAATTTCAGCATACACTTCTGAATTTGAAACCAATTCAAATCACAAGGGCCCCTTTTCTATCAATATTTCCTTATATGAACAAATAACATATGAACAGAACTGTCAGTGACATAAAAACCATCAAGAATATTCTAAGTTTATAAAGGAGGAATAAAATGGCACATTTTTTTTCTCCCTTGATAGCTATCATATAATCCTATAATTTCCCCTCAAAGACTCCCTGTAACTTTAAAAACAATACTGCTAATGAGATTGTTATTCAGTGGTCTCCATTAATGAGTAACTAATAAAATAATAACTCTATTTTCATTTTAGCGCCAGATTTTATCATTTTGAATAAAAAGGAACTATGGCCAAATTAAGAGACCTAGCTGATCTAATGAAATATAAGTTTTGGAATATTATCATCCACCCAAGATATACTGTGCCTCTTTAATATTTTACAAGCCATCTTTATTATCCTCACACACAATATCAAAGCAAATCTGCATCTGTTAAGGTGAATTTTATTTGTCATTCTTGGGTCTAACAGCTCCCTTGTTCTTTTCTTGTATGGAAAAATTGATCCATTACACAACACATGGCAAATACTTATTAAGATTTATTTTATTTTTATTGCCTTTGCAACATTTGCTTTTTACCTCCGGTTATAAAATCTCAAATCTTCTCCAGTTTGGAACTTGACATCTACCAATAAAAGGGCAAAATGAAATACAGGCATAGCAGAGAATGCAGTTTTATGTTAGGATTATATTTTGTGACAAGCCACACAGAGACACTTCTATGTTAAAGGAGTACATTAGGACTGGACCACATAATTCAAATTAAGCAACATCCACCATTCACACCATCTTTATTTGCAGATGTTTTTCTGCTCATGGCTACACTCGTATGTAAGATTTTCTGAAGAAAAAAACCTAACAAAACAGAATAAAAATAAATGAGGGCTGGGTACATTTTTCTTCTTCTCCTACTCTACTCTAAATGGACATAGGAACCACAGTCGTGGGAGATTCAATGCTGGAAAAAAACACCATTTCCTAAAGTCTGCTGGCTTGTGCTGGTAAGGGCAGCAGGTAGCGGAATGGGTTTTCCCTTCACCTACCTCCATTGGACCATTTCAAAATGTTTCTCTCCTATTGATAATAATGGGAGGGGAAAATAAGCTAAATTCAAATAAGGCAGAGATTCTGTGGGTGGGCTGTTCACTAGGGTTGCCATACATCTGGAATTTCCCGGAATACTGCAGGGGGGGGGGAGCTAAATAATTTTTGTTTCTGGATTTTCACTTTTTGAAATATGGCAACCCTACACTTCACCGACCTGGGAGTTTGGCAGAACAGCCTGAGCTGGAAGGAGTTCTCGCTGCAAGAACAAGCACACAGTCTCCTGTTGTGAACATGCATACATGCTTTCATATATAGACACACATGCATAGATCTAGGAAACTATTAAGTGCTATACAGAAACGGCATACAATGCTCTTCAGAACAGGGGTCCCAATGGATCGATGCACGAGGTACCTCATGCCTCATTGCTGAATGCAGTCTTGTTCACAGGAGCCAACGCCTAGGGGTCAAGGTCTCTTCACCTCCCCATAAAATATTTGAGGGGGCTAGGCAATGTTGGACATTGCCGTTCAAATGGTGTGTGAGAGCCGTGTCTTGTGATTGATTATGCAGGTGGGGCTTACCTGCCCCCCCCCAATATTTTATTCAAGTTGTCACCCCTAGTCTTGTTTCTCCATCAAGTTCCCCAGTGGAGTACACCCACTTCAACTTATCCATGTTCAGAAAACAAATTTGCAAATGCCATAATGGGGGTTCATGCAGAAGCTCCCCCCTGAGTGTGAACAATGGGAATTGTAAATAAGCTACACTTCCTGTTGCCCATTCCTTAGAAGAAATATGGTATAGTCTGTGGCGAGTATTTTGGTGGTCACAAGGCTTTTTTTATTTTAAGTACACCACCTTGATTGAATGACGTTAACTAAGGCAAGTCAATTTTGGCAGGTCAGTCTTTGTGAACAACCTCTTTTCACTTGCCCTCAACATCTCAAAAAAGCTGGGCCTAAAAGTTTGGTCCAGCTCTAGTCTTGGGTTTCACCTCTGACATTTCTTATTAAAAGCATAGCAGGTGATAGAAAATACCTTCCTCTGCCTGAGAACCCAAAAAGCTGTGAATGGTCAGATTAGACATTGCTAGGCGAGGTGGGCAAACAGTTGGACCTGGAATAAATCACCTTCCTATATTTCTATAGTTTTGCTAAGTTGTCCACAAAAGGTCCAATATCACATTGCAGAATACTGGGAAAGTGGAGCAACGTTTCACTAGAGACTACATAGCACGTTAAGCATTAAAACTGGCAAGACATTAACATTCCAATGCCTCATTTTTTGACAAAGAACTTAATGAGGACAGAAAATAGCACAACATTAATCCATTTCTGTGTCAAAGCCTGTAAAGTAAATGGGAAATGGTACAAGTCCCCCCCCCCCACCCCTAATCCGTTCATGCCACCCTCTTCAGACTGTCAGACGTGTCATGATCTTCTGTAGTTACCTGAGTGCAAAGTCACATAAACTATTAGCTTTCAAGTCAAATTGCTCTGTTGGCAGTGGGTCCAGTTAATTGAAACGGCAGTTTCTACTTCACTAAAAATAGGCAAATATAATGAGATACAAGTGCTGAGCAATTTGAATTCAGTCAACAGTAATGGATATATCATAGTTATGTAATAAAGTTTGAGCTTAACTCTTGATTTCCCAGTTTGATTTTCTGTCCTTCAGATGCTTTTATGCATGCTTTTTTGCAGAAATAAAAATTAAAATTGGTGCAATTATATGAATGGTGTAATTACATCCCTTTATGCATTTAAGTACAACACACACAACGCCATAAGACAGCATTTATGCTAATTCATTTATGTGGGATGGAGCAATCATTTAAAAATAGACTGTATGGTTATGAATAACAGCAGTGGAAGATTCAAGGTTATTCCAGTATATCACCAACAAAATTCTGCTTAAATCCTACAGTACGACACACTCAAGGCATACCAGTGAAGCATCTCACTTGGTTAGATCAGATGTCTCACCTCTACTAGTTTCCAATTGTTTCGTGACAATAAAAGAAATCAAGAGTCTCATGCTGTAAAACTGAATGTGGTGTCTGTGCAAGACTTCTGCATTAGGTGAAGGCCCAGGTTCCTTTGTGCTGAGATTTCAAGAGACATTTCTGTATTTATTTCTTCAGCTCTTTGTTTCTGGGCAATCTGGGAAACAATTGCATCTCAGCTTGGAATGTGGTTGGTTGAAGATGTACAGCATTCAGAAATCTGAAATGTCTTCAGTTGTGCTCACAAGATAAGACTAGAGAGACAGTCAGAAGAGCAGATTCTATGGATAGTTAAACTTCAGAACCAGTGGCCAAGCAAATCACTAAATATTATGGCCTGAATTATCAGCATCACAGCTGATTTTATATTATTGCTTTTTTGAAGAGAAGTGAAGAGCACACAGAAAGCTTTTTTTGTTGGGGACACAGCACATTTTAATCAAATGTCTCCACTTCTAGTAAGCACAGCTAATATGAATGAGACTTATTTTTAAAATTCTGCTTCCAGTCCAATTAATAAAAAAGAGAGGAAACCCATTTGTCATAGATTATTATCATTTCAAAGCCAAAAGGGCAGTAGACATTTACATTATGGACATCATTAGGGAGTTCTGACCATCTGTTTATGTGACCTTCGGCTTCCTTTTTCTTTCTTTCCTGATGTCCATTTGTCCCCACAATTGATTGCTGAGTTCTCACTTCCTGGAGAGTTGCCAGCTGACATTTAGGTTTCGAACAGTCCTAGAAACAGGTAAGATACCTGATTTGCATTACTAACACATACATTGGTCAGTGCTTGACAAACTTACAAAAACAGCATGCTGCATGGGTGACAACATAAGTATGTAGAGAGGGAACTATAAAAGACACAGGGTAGTATTCAATGCTGATCTTACTAAGAGTACACCTAACATAATTAACTTAAGTTCATTAATTTCAGTAGGTCTGCTCTCTATAGGACTTAGTTGAATACAACCCACAGACACTCCTGAAATACGACACAAATTGGGAGGGGGTGTTCCCCTCCTGCATCGTTTCAAGGAAACGCAAATGAAGTCTTCAAGAAGACTTGCCAAATGTTTTGAGACACTCCTAGCTAGGGATGGAGGAACCGTTTCAGTTTCTCTCAGCTTCTTGTTTTCTGATCTTTTCATTCTCCAACAATTCTGCATCAGTCTGCAACCTTTGTTTTTAAAAGCCCTCATGAAAATTTATCAGCCTTTTAGGGCAAATTCCTCCTAATATACACATTTTTAAAAATGTATTTTTGCAGACATTTTTCCTTTTTATAATGCAGCGTTGTACATTATTTTCAGGTATATATTGTTGCATGTCACCCCGATCACTGAGTGGTACAAGAGTACAGGGATTCCAAGAGTTTACACAGAGCTTTGTTTCCCTGGAATGAGGGACAGCAGAGATTGTGGTATCTTTAGGATAGATGGTTTATTTACACATACGTACAACCTGAGCATTCGATAGAGGGATTCACAGCATTAACAACCCAAAAGGTTTTGCTTCTCTCATAGTCACAGCCTTGGATTCAAGCAGAAATCTAGCATGGACCTTTCTCTCTCTGGCTTCTGCCTGCTTCTAGCCCAGCTCACATATTCCACTCTAGTTATTGTCCTTCTTACTACTAGTCAGGTGACGGGGTGAGGGGGGCCCACCCATTTGTCCTCTGGCACAGAGCAACTTCCTTTTTGCCCCATACTTAGGGGGCTTTCTGGCTCTTGCCTGGATAATGGGATCCTCCATTAGATGTTAATCCTTGCTGGAATCCAGGAATTAGATGGGATTCAGGCATCATACAACCTAACTACCACTGCCCCAACTCACAACAATATGCATTTGAATTTATTTTTCTTGATTAAATTTGTCAGTTGCTTTATCTTGCCTAGGGCAACCCAAAGCAACTTACAAACAAACAAACAAACAAACAAACAAACAAACAAACAAACAGACAATAAACTTTCCTCTTAAAACCAAGAGGAAAGAGAAATACATTAAAACATTCATCCCACTTCAAAAGGCCATAGATTGTGAAAGGCCAAAGGCCTGGTTATAGAGGAACCTTAATTCACATTTCACCCTTAATATGCCCATTTTTGTACATACTGTTTGGTTGGGAAAATTTTGGGAAACGTGAATTTCTGAAGAATCCTGCCCCCCTCCCTCCATATGTTGTTTGGAGAAATGTGCATTAGGCAGTTTCACAATAAACTGGAAACTGAACCTATTTCCTGCTCTGTTCTCAAAAAGAGGGTACGCTTCAGTTATAGTATTCCTATATGAACAAATAGGCAAGTGGATTGGTCAGTTAAACATTTATGTGTTCGCCATCATTGTAGAAGTGCCATCATTTGAAGTCTGCCCCTCTGGATACTGCTCCCTCCTCACTCATGTTAGAGGTTTTAAGCTCTCACACACTCCACCCCTATAATTGGAGCACTGTGTAGTGTTGCCGGTATTGTGGTTTTTCAAAAATGAAAAAGGAAGACATCTACAATTTGTGATACAAAGTAATTAGAATACAACAGAGTGCAACTGCCTGAACAAGTGTGGCATGAGCAGAAGGAATTCCCTCCCAGCCCCCCAGCCCAGATAATCATAGCATTCAGTGAAAAAGCTATCTGTGTCAGAGAGAGACAAGGGATGAAGTGCCCAGTGTTGCTTGACAGAGAAATGGCAGGGAGCAGCTGTGCCTGGTAACAAGGCGGACAGCCTCTCTGTCTGCCAAGTAAAATAAAAATACAGACAAAGTAAAATCTATCTTGGTCTTCACTGCTGGCAAGCCTAAGCTAATAGCTTTTGCCTCCCAGCATCACCCAGCAAATATACTGCAACAGAGAAGTCAGATACACACACAAAAAAGGAGGGGATACTTGCTTGATCCCAAATTATTTTTGTTTTCCTACATCTCACTTTGCAACGGTCAAGAAGAGGGGTTGGCAACAGGTATGTCTCATCCTAGCCCTTCATCCGAGCCAGTGTGGTGTAGTGGTTAAGAGCGGTAGTCTCGTAATCTGTGGAACCGGGTTCGCGTCTCCGCTCTTCCACATGCAGCTGCTGGGTGACCTTGGGCCAGTCACACTTCTCTGAAGTCTCTCAGCCCCACTCACCTCACAGAGTGTTTGTTGTGGGGGAGGAAGGGAAAGGAGAATGTGAGCCGCTTTGAGACTCCTTAAAGGGAGTGAAAGGCGGGATATCAAATCCAAACTACTCCTCCTCCTCCTCCTCCTCCTCCTCCTCCTCCTCCTCTCTTCTTCTTCTTCTTCTTCTTCTTCTTCTTCTTCTTCTTCAGCATCCCCCACTCTTGGGTACAAAACTATGCTTCTTGGGACAGCTTTTGATGTTACACCTAAGTTTGTTTGTGAAGGGAAGGGGAGGAAGGACAGATAAAACTTGCCAACAATGACATGTGTGAACTGTACATACCCTGAGATTAATGTCACTTCCCCACAACCTGTTTATTGAACATTCCGATTTGTTTGCAGGAAGTTTGTGGGGACGTTAGACACTGTTGACTATTTGTCATTCATTCATTCATTCATTCCGATTTTGTTTGCAGGGATGTTATTGTTGTTTCAAGCAGTTGTTATTCTGCACTTTCCAGTGCATTTCCCAATCACTTTCTTTCTCACAGAAGGTCTGATTGGGGAAGCAGGTTTGTCATGCAAGAATGCCAAGTCAACTTTAATTGTGCAACCTGAATTTGTTGGTATGTGATTGAATCTCACCTGAAAAGAGCAATAGCCTAGAAGCATCAATTCCTGTTTTGGGTGACAGAGAGAAAAGGAAAAAAGGATAGTTACTTGCACTCAGGGTTGGCTCAAGACATTTTGATTGAGGCAAAGAACAAGATGGCATCTCCCCCTAATTCCATGTACAAAAGCTGTCTTTTAAATCTTACTTTGACATTGTCAACAGGTCAGCATCCTCCATTGCACCTGGGGGGGGGGGCAGGCTATCCTTGTGAGTGCAGGGAATTGCTCAGCTCAATGTTGGAGGAAACTCTGCATGCATAATGGTGATCACCCCCAGAGTGGCATAGAAGCAACCTTTAGTCAAGAGAACTCTGATTCATAGTTTAAGCAAGGTTCAATGTCTGCTTTAAGGGCAGAAATAATTCTGTCTGCCAGGACTCTGCTAGATTATGAGAAACAGAAGGCTTGGAAATGCTTTATTCAAGGTGAAATCACATCCCTGTGCAAAGAAGACGCAAGGTGTGTTACTCAATACTGCCAGAAGAGCTGGATGACCCAGTGTTGGAGCATGAGATGAAAAAGGTTGATAAGGCATTAGCCAAGCTGAGAACATGCACCAGATAAAGATGACTCTTTAGCAGCTCTGAGTGATCTTTGTGAGGCTCCTTGTACCCCAATAAGGCTCAGGAATATGTCAACTCTCCCAAAAAAGTAATTTTAAAAAGCACATTTATTTATTTATTTATTTAAACAGTAGTTTGCCCCTGGCATCATTTACTAATACATAACTGAATTTTAGAGATGAAAGTAAGGGTGAGATAAAAGTGATCTGAGAGGACAGGAGGGTTTGTAAGTGGAAAGGGATCAAGAAGAGAATGTACCAACATTAGAGCTCAATTCTTGTTTGTTTAATTACATTTTCACTTAGCTCAAACTTTTCCAGCAGGTCTTCGCTTCCTCTGAGGCCTTTAGAGGCCTTGTGATTTAGAAAAGAAGGAATTGCTTGCTTTGAACCTGTTCCTTCTCCATTGTTTCTAGTTCTTTGTGGTTATTCTTCTTTGAACCAGTCCTCTGGGGCTGAGGCTTTGGCCCATAAACTGCTTTGATCATATTTTTCTTCTGATTTTTGTTTGTTTCCAGGTGAGGTTTATGCTTCACCATTTTATTCTTTCCAAATCTTTTTTCCTTCATCTGGATCCTACCTATAGGATTCTGCATTCATCTCTCACCTCTACCCTGAACTCACAGTAGCTGGTTTCTTTGAACCTCTGCTTGCAAAAGTAGCAATCATATATTTTGTTTCTCTTAATCTTTTGGATCTGCTATTATACAGGTGTAATGTAACAAAGCTTCCAACTAATTTGGACTACTGGAAGTTGGGTAGCAAATACAAGTAGAATTTCATAATAGTTTTAAAAATACTATTAATTTTGCATGACATAATTATTGTTTGTAAAACTTTAGCTGCACATTTGTATTCTATTTTGTTTCTATTGTAATCATTATCTGTATGTATTATTTCTTCTTTCCCTTTTGCCAAAATTCAGCCATGTATAATGTTGATTTCAGATCCTCCAGGTATCCCTATTTTCCAGGAACGTACCTGATTTAGAGAAGCCATTCCAATTTCTGGTTTGATCCCGGAATATCCTGCTTTTCCTTAGGACGTCCCTATTTTCATTGGAGAATTATTGGAGCGTATGATAGGAGATCCCTATTTTCACTGCATAAATGTTGGTTGGTATGGAGTTATCTGACCCCCAAGCTGTCTGAAGGCAATCCTGTATAGGGAAGTTTTTAAATGTTTTATTATGTTTTATAGATGTTGAAAGCTGCCCAGGGTAACTGCGGCAACCCAATAAGATGTGTGGGGTATAAATAGTAAAATTATCATTAAGGAATGGGACGAACTGGAGAAATGTTGGAGGGTATGTGATTTCTCTTTGATGTTACTATGCATTTTTCTTTCATAAACTAATGGTGCCTTTAAAATAAATATTTTCTGATGGATTTTAGGCCCTTGACTCCTGTTTAGTCACTACCCTCTCGTCCACTGCGGTAAATTTAAAACCATTGAAGATAAACATGGCAATATTAAGTGTAGTGCACTGACCCTTCTGGTTTGCCATACTAGTAACTGCCAGCATCAACTCTTAGGCCCTGCACTTTCAGTTTCAATTCTGCCATGATATTGGAGAGCTGACTTGGGCAGTTCCTGGTATATTAAGCCAGGAGGGTCAATACATCGCAATAAATTTATACATTAAAAAAACCACACACACACTGGCACTTTTTAAACAACAACAACCCACAAGTTAATGGTTCCTCGTTCATGGGGAAACAAAATAGGGTTAACAAAATGTTTTCAAATATGGAAACTTCATTTTGGAGTCTAAAGTTTTGGCTGTCAACAAGACAAATTGAAATGGCTACATTTTTAAAAAAGAATGTTGGATAGGTATTCATGAATTCTCTATTACTCTTTACTCTTCTTCCAAGTAGCTCAAATGGTATTATCCCATTTATTCCTTACAAGAACCATGTGAGGTAGGAGATTGTACCTGGCCCACTAACTAGAGATCTTTTTGCCATGGTTTATCTGCTTCAAGTCAAACACTTACTATTTTCAGTACTTAGACTCATACTACGCTTTCAGAAATAGAGTCCTACAGAAACACTTATCCTTTGTATAAAATGGATTCTATCCTTTGCACACTTGCCTGGAAGTAAACCCCACTTCAGGGGCTGTGAGTAAACATGCATCATATCGCACTGTAAGAAATGTCACACACTATATAAAATAACTTAGATGTGGTGGATTTTGCAATGAAATTAAATGATCAGAATGCACTCTCCTCCTAGAATCTGCAAAATTTTGCTTTCCTGATATTTTCCTTCACATGTTCTTCTTTCTTTGTGCATAGTACGACTCAGATTTAAAGTGCTTCAGATCACAAAAAATTGTAACCCTTCTCTATAGTCAAATTTGATTTAAGAGACAATGGCTAACCTTGTCTTCACACACAATCAGAGGCAGTTCAGTTTGTTTTTTGTGGTCCTTTAGGAAATGAGCTGAATGTGTATTTAGGGCCATTTCCGCCTTTCAAAAGGATTCTCCTCAAACGATATGTCTTCTGTTCAGTTGTGACATCATGCCAATGAATGTTTGGGTGAAAATAATTTCCCCCGTGAGCTAAGGCACACACATGCCCTCTGCCTTGTTTCTGGTCTCTGAGAAGCTTTGGAAGATTCACATTCTAGGTCTAATTTGCTTTATTTCCTCCGAGCGATGCAAATTGCAGCTTCCCTAACTGATTTTCTACCTTATCAGAGCATTAAAGAATTTGCTTCCTGAAGCAATGACACTTTTGCTCTTAGCCGCTGCCCTTTCCCACAACCTTCATGCTTAGTTGTATGCAGCCCTTATCTTCTACCTCTTTGCCGCTTCCACTCACTGCATCATAAATGAGCTCAGGCGCAGAGAACACCTTTATCCTTCTGACTTTTGCATCCCAGATCTGATACCTAATTACGGGCCGGATTCCTGCCTCTGGTAAATTGGCATAGCTCCACTGAGAGCACTGGGATGGTTGCAGTTTATAGCTGATGGCCCCATGAGACCAGCAGCTTATTAAGCCCGTCTCTCTGATGTACGACTCTCTACAGTTTTCATAGTATCCCTTGGGGTGTTTTTTTTTTCTTGTGGCATCTCTGTAAAACTGTTTGTCTCAGCAGATGAAAGCCTCCTTAGAAGCCAGATGAAACCTTCTGCAGATCTTCTTCACATCGCCTGCCAATATTGATTTTGCTGATAAGCTTCATAATTACCAATATGTGACACCTTTTAGTATCAGGCGCAGAAAATTATAACAACCTGATTAAAGTACTGACAATGCTATTTATAGACAGTCGGGAGAAGCACGGAAGTCGGAAAACATGCCTCCCAAATATACTGACAAATAATTCCAAAGCAATTTAGTTCTTTCTTTCTTTTTGTAGTTGTTGAGGAACTGAATTGGAGCCAAGTCTTGTTATACTGTCCTGGGAGAAATAATAATAATATTTTTTTTCGACCCCTTGTCTGTCCATTGTTATTTGCTTGGTCCTATGTACCACAAAATGGAGCCTCAGAAGCTCCTGAGATATGATGATGCATGATGATGCAACATTGCTTCTGTTCCCCCAGTTATTACTTGGGGAAAAAATTGGCTGCTCCAATGAGCCCAAAGGGATAGTCTTTCCCCCTATGTCCATGTTCCCTGTTCCTGCTTTAAAATGGTAATGAAATGGCTCTCAGTCATCATTTGATATTGCAGGGAAAGGTTTCTTTCTACAATGCATACTAAACAATGAGAGGCTGCGTTTTAGCATGCTTCCATGTGACTATTAAGGACAGTATAATTTGCTAACTGTGTTCTGAATACTGAACAGAGAAAGGGAGACTTGTGTCTATAAGAACTTCGTAATTGATCCCTCCCAAACATCAATAGGAACTTTTTTCACTTAATATGTCAACATTTAGTTTACAAAAATTCCTGAAAATTGTATTGTAGTCATGTTAATTCTACGGAGCTCTATGGAACTGTCACATTTTGTAAGAAGAGATTTCCAGTATATCCTTGCGAAAACTGGCATTCTGGTGGGAGAAATCTTTTTTTAAAAAGGACCCTAAATCTTAAATTCATATTCTGAAATAAAACCATTATGATAGTTTAGAGCCCAAGTGGTCTGTCAGAAACCTGCCTGAAGGTGTTTCTGAGAGCCTTTCCTTTCAATATAATTGTTTCAATTTAAACATTATTTTTGGGTTTATCTGTGTATTCAGTAAAGTTTGGAAAGGGAAAGAAAATCCAATGAATGCCAAAGATAGAAAAGGACGGATAATTCTTTCCAGTATTCCACTGGTATGTTTATCTTGATATGCTACAGAGCAGTGAAAATGTTTTTTTTTTCTTTTTTTCACACAAGTATTTGAAAATGGAAACAGATAATCTCAGAAGTTTAATAAAGTTGTAGAAATGATGCAGTAAAGAAAAATTCTGTTTCGGCTTGCCTGCTAAACAGGGGAGAAACCACAGTCCTTTATTTTTAGCAGCCTAACATAAGCTACTACTGCTGTTCACACAACATAGTGTGACATATCACAACATATCAAGAGTTTTTGTACAAGGTCTGTGGAGGTAATAAAGTGTTCATTTTTCTTCTACTAATATCCAGGCTTCACATGAGATTTACTTTCTTTAATACATCATAGGAGAAAGCAAGATGAGAAATAAAATAAGCAGGCAATGTAATTGTTCCCCAGTCATTGCCCTTATTCTGCAAGGTAGGTAACACTTAGAAAATATTCCTGACAATCATTTGAACACAAAAACAGTCTGTGAGGAAGAATTCTGCTACATAAAAAAATAAATAATAATTATTGTTGTGTGCCATACTCAGGCATGGTGGTCTTCATCAATGTGCCTTTCATCCACTTGAAGTCTTCTACAAGTGTAGAGAGACAGTAGATTGCAACTCCTTCAACCAATGTTTGATCTTCAGATTAAAATAGCAATCTTTGGCTATTTTGCTGGACTACAACTCCCATTATCCCTGACCATGCTGGGTGGGGGTTGGAGCCCAACAACATATAGAGGTTCCTCACCTCTCTTGCATTGGCCTTACCCTTTGATGTACAGTGTGTGTACATCACACTGTATGTGATGCTGACGTGGTAGAGGATGAGGTGGGTTTCTGCTTTGCTTCCTGTACAGTCATGTAAGTCCAAAATCAAAATGTACAAGTCCCTTTTCACTTCTGTATGCAAATATTTAAGAATTTGGGTTTGCTCAGTACAGCATTAACCTGAGCAGTAATCATAGTCACAATTCGAGTGTGTCTAGCAAGAACTGGAGTAGGAACATGCTTTTGGTTGCCCCAACCAGGTGATTTGCTGTACAAAAGAAGTTCAGGTTATGGATTCCATCCCCCATATCAAAATATATAGCAGTAGAGTGTGGGGGAAGATGCTTCCCATTTCCTCCCTTCTTCTCATGGTCATATGGTTCAACAAGAGTGCATCCAGAAATCGCAAGTGCTTTTGTTTCCAGCTCCCCTTGAATGACCACCTCTTTTAGAAAACGCAATAGGGCATCTGCGCTGCCGCTTTGATTTGTTCCATTCTTTTGTCCTCCTTAGGGATTGACATAGGCCTTCACCTCAAGCTCAGAGGTCTTTTCTGCTTTCAAAGTTGGGTTTATAGCTCTGGAAAGGGCATCCGCAGTAAACATAAATTGACCTAGCATATAGGTGACAATCAAATCATAGTCTGCTGTTGGATCATCATTCTTCAAATCCTCAAGGTACAGTGATTCATCGGTTTGCTAAACAATAGTGTGAGGGGCTGGCAGACAGTTTCCACTTGAACTGGCCGGCTGTATATATATTGTTGGAAATGTTCAAAAGCGGACAAGATTTTCCACAACTCTTCCTCAACTTGCGCATATCTTGTTTCTGCATCAGCCATTGATTTAAGACATGTGCCACTGGTTGCCAGCAGTCATCATCTTTCTGAAGAATTACTGCACCTAGCCCAGACTGCGATGCATCAGCTGAAATGTTGATGGTCTTACCTGAAGTATAAAACTTTAAAACTGTCTGCTGGCTCTTTTCCTTCCTGTTTAGTGCACGGATCTTACTTTCAGTTGATTGGCATACACCTTCACTCTTCCTGCACTCTCTTGCAAATATAGTGTGTTTTCTACAGTTGTCTTTTTTAGGAAGCAGCTTTCCTTGTAACGCATTGACTGTAATCCCACAAATAATTCTGAATCTAATCAGGGTCTCTGCAAGTTCTCCAAAGTAGCAGGTCTTGCAGGGTTTCTTCAGCTCTGTGGCATGCTGTTCTGGTTTCATCAGCTTTTTGGCATGCATATGGAAATGTCCATGCCTTGCAAAGGTCTTATACATACTTCAGAATCAGTAAACACTGCACTCAGCTCTGCATTTTCACCTTCAGCAAACTCACAGTTGTTATAAACACCTGAGACCTCTTCCCCCACAACAGGCAAGAAAATTGATGGCTTCATTTTGTCACTTTTCTCCTCAGCCCCTGCTGATGTTAGATACATTTCAAACCAGCATATTTTCCAGTTCTCTTGGTCTTGCGGGCTGGTTAGGGGCTGCAATACATCCTTGTTTAGCTTTCCAGGCTTTTACAGCAGTTGGACAATAGCTGTATATCTGTAACACTTTCAGGGCCCGTTGTTCTTCATGCTGACTCCATGAGTTTTTAGTTTTCTTCCAGCTTCATCTCAGAAAATGAATCTCTGACAAAAAGAGATTGTGACCTTATGTTCACTTACACAAGTGTAAAACATGCTGAACACAGTGGGACTTATTTCTGAGTAGCCAGGTTTAAGATTGTACTGCTGTAGCACAATCTTAACCACAGCTACTCAGAAGTACAGCTAGGTGAATCTGTCCATTTCAGTTTCTCTTTCTCATTTTTCTAATCTTATATTCAGCTCTCCTCTTTTTCACATCCCTCGGCAAAACCCAGCTGCCTGCTCACTCTCTCCACCTGACTGCTCACTCAGCCAGGACACCCGCACATTTGAACCCCAGGTTTCACTCACCCTGTTGAGCAGGGTGGTGACAGAAACATGGAGAACATGGCATGCCCTCCAACATTTCTCTGATGAAAATAGGGATGTCCTATTCAACAACAACAACAACAATAATATATGATCAACTCCCACCCAGGAAGCTATGCCCCCACTGTGGAAGGACGTGTGGATCCAGAATTGGCCTCCACAGTCACTTACGGACTCACTTTTAAAACCAAGAGCCAGTGTGGTGTAGTGGTTAAGAGTGGTAGTCTCGTAATCTGGTGAACCAGGTTCACGTCTCTGCTCCTCCACATGCAGCTGCTGGGTGACCTTGGGCTAGTCACACTTCTTTGAAGTCTCTCAGCCCCACTCACCTCACAGAGTGTTTGTTGTGGGGGAGGAAGGGAAAGGAGGATGCTGGCCGCTTTGAGACTCCTTCGGGTAGTGATAAAGCGGGATATCAAATCCAAACTCCTCCTCCTCCTCCTCCTCCTCCTCCTCCTCCTCCTCCTCCTCTTCTTCTTCTTCTTCTTCTTCTTCTTCTTCTTCTTCTTCTTCCTTGACTACGAGTAATCGCCAAGGAAGAAGATTTCCCAAAGTAAAACTGACTGCATTTTAAGTAGAATTTCCCTCACAAAGAGGCTACCACCGGAACATTAGTGTAAGTCATTCATTGGATCACACACAACTTTGTACATCACTAATTATCTGAATATTCTAGAGGATTTCCAGACCATCCGGCTAGATTACTTTGTTGAAATCTCCCCACTCCGCTCATTTTTATGGTAGGAGACAGAAGAAGTGTCAAGTGAAAGGAAACAACTCCCACTGCCAGAGGTTGTGTGACTGCTTGAGGTTTGTCTTCCCTTCACCCAGTAGCATGGTATATTACATGCAGACGTAAGTGTTATTGAAGGTATACAGAATGCAGTTTTGTTCCCCTACATTACTGTGATTTACAGACGTCTTGAAGTGTTTGACTTGCAGCAGTTGTGGCAGCACTGCGGCTTCCCTCGGGGGGTCTGGGAAGCCTCTTCTCATAGCCATCCAATCCCAAGCCGCTACGGAATGCAATGATTGCAATCACAGCCACAGTCATCAGAAATAATGGCATATTTGATATGACTTGTTTGAGGAAAGCATCTTTCTATAAAAGGGGAAACCATATCACTCCTTCCCTTACATTTTTCATCAGTGGAAAGTGCCAGGGGTCAAGGGATTTTCAAACAACGGGCAGTCAAGTCCTACAGAAAACAAAGCATGCTGGCTCCACACAGCTTTCTTCCCCCCTCCCTGTGAAAAGGTTGGAATCAGAAGCCCCTGCAGCAAGGAATCTGAAAGCCCATGGAGACTGTGGAAAGGATAGGCAACATTCTCAGTAGTACTGTGCAGCATAAAGTCTGTTGTGTTTAGACGTATGATAGAGAGCTCACACTGCATTGTAGCCACAAGAACCTGATGCATTATTGATAGAAACATAATATTAATTCACAGAGGAGAAGGGGTTCTTGTTTGTTTTATTGTACTCCAACGCCCATGAGCTCCTTATGAAATATTCTGCATTTGTTTGATGTGAGGTCTCATTATGTTGGCTGTGTCTTTGAAAACCTGTGCCCCAAACCATTCTTCCTGTTTCGAGGCTCTGTGGTTCCCCGTTTCATTTTGGGTCTGAGGGTGAAAAGGGGAGCATGAAAAATTAAACTTGAAAAATGTGATCAAATGAGAGAGAAAATGCTCAACCCCTCCACTGACAAACTTTTCTCTCACTTGCTTTCCAATACAATATTACTACTCGAGGCAAAATAAGATCAAGATGCAGGAGATCAGTGTACAGGACCTCTCCCTTTTTTGGATTTATTAATCCTATTAAATTAGGGGTGGGGAACCTCAGGCATGTGGCCTGACTGTGACCTTCCAGGTCTCTGTGTCTGGCCCTTGGGACTCTTTCCAGACCACCCTTTCTAACCACACCCCTCATCAGCCCTCCTGGATTGCTCTTGTTTGCCTGAAATGTGTCTTTGAACTCTGAGAATGTCTCCTGCTTGTCTGGATCGAGGATAAAAAGGGGTATGAAGAGTATGTAGCAATTAGTTTACTATACAAAGGTAAAATTTCCATTCACTGCTCTGCCCATTTTTCCTCAGGCTCTCCCACCACTAACATGTGATGCCTGGAATGTTACAATAAAGAATTGTGGTCCTTAGGCTGATAAGCCCCCCCCCCTCCTGCACTGCCACCCGGGGTTCCTTAGGAGAAGGATGGAATAGATATTTTAATTGCTTAATTAAATAACAGTGGTGGGGAGTGGTTGGACAAGATTCAGACTGAGATCACGCCTGTTCTTTTTTCATTTAAAAATGTTTAGGGGTACTCTCATTTTGCCTCAAGAAAATCACCATTTTATAGTTCAAATCAGGAAAAATAAATACAGTAAATGGACAAAAGTACAAACATTCACAAAATATTTAGGGATATGCGTATCCCTGTTTCCCCCCAGAAAAAAAGCACTGGATCACGCCATTGCTGGGGTGACAGAGTGGTGCTTATTCTGAATGTTCCATAGATGGATTCAGTCAGTGCTTTCTTTCTAAAAAAAAAAATGTTTAGGGTACTCTCATTTTGACTCAAGAAAATTACCATTTTATATTTCAAATTGGGAAAAATAAATACAGTAAATTAGTAAAAATACAAAGATTCACAAAATGTTTAGGGATATGCATACCCCCGCGTACCCCCAGGAAAAAAAGCACTGGATTCAGTTGACTAAAGTTCTACCACATAATTTTTTGTTTGTCATTTCATTGGCTGCTATTCCTAACAAGTGATTTTAACAGCTATCTTAGACATGCACACTATGGAGTAAACTAGCACACTGTGACGTACTTCCAAGTAAGCATGCATAGGAGTGTGCTAAATATTCTTGCCACATATTTGGTCAAATTCCAACTTTATGTGATTTTCAAAACTCCTCATTTGCTCGGATCCCTAATTAATTGCCCAGCAATCACTTTAATTTAAGTGGTGTAATTATTGGGAAACGAACGAGGATCAGCCAGCATCCAAATGCAACAGAAGAAAAACTTATAAAACATGTTGTTGCATGTAATCTTCCGCTCTAAAGTTTTGGCTCTGAATTATTAAATGGAGAGAGTATGGGAAGGAATGAAGTGTGAAGGAGGGGAGAAAAACAATTTATTTAGAACTGATTGCTGTGTTCATTGCCTATTAGACCATGATTGTGAATCACATCATGAACTCCAGTTTACAGGAAAACAAAAGGAGAAAACAAGTCTCGTATAATTACTTAGCCCTGCAGAACATTTAAACTGACTTAACACAAACATCTTCTTTTAAGGATGATCGCAAGAGAGCCTGATCAAAACAACCTGATTTGAGTCAGCTAATGCTATTCTAGGATCCATCAGCAGACATATAGTGTCCCAGTCAAGGAAAGTAATAAAGGTAAAGGGACCCCTGGCTGTTAAGTCCAGTTGCGGATGACTCTGGGGTTGCGGCACTCATCTCGCTTTACTGGCTGAGGGAGCCAGTGTTTTGTCCACAGACAGCTTCCGGGTCATGTGGCCAGCATGACAAAGCCGCTTCTGGTGAACCAGAGCAGTGCACGGAAACGCCATTTATCTTCCCACTGGAGTGGTACCTATCTATCTACTTGCACTTTGACATGCTTTTGAACTGGCAGGTTGGCAGGAGCTGGGATCGAGCAATGGGAGCTCACCCCGTTGTGGGGATTCCAACCACCAACCTTCTGATCGGCAAGCCCTAGGCTCTGTGGTTTAGACCACAGCGCCACCCGCGTCTCCATCAGCAGACATATAGTGTCCCAGTCAAGGGAAGTAATAGCTCTGCTCTATTCTGCCTTGGTGAGACCACATCTGCAATGCTGTGTTCTGTTCTAGGTGCCACAATTTAAGAAGGATATTGAAAAGCTGGAATGTGTTGGTGGAAGGACAATGTACAAAAAGAATACAGAACAGTTCCCATCCGGAAAGGTTCCCATCCTGATGCTAATTTAGAAATGTGGAACACAAAGATTCCTGCTCAGCGTCACTGATAACCAACTAGATCTGCTCAATTAGACATGGTGGTCAGCTGGGCTGCCAGTAACTCTGATGATGGGGAAGACTGCAATATATACCCATTATATATTGGGTCCACTATACCCATATTGAATTCGCAGTGCTGCTTTATTCCTGTAACAGTGGGGTCAGAAGTTGTGTTCAAAAATTAGTGAGGGGACACCATTCAATAGACTTCCTTTTAGGAATATTGCCACAGAGTTTTCTAAATAATTGTACTGCCTACTTGGAATGCTATGGAGACGTGATTTCTATTACGTATCCAGGGGCAGCTTGTATTGAATTGACAATGCATTGAGCTGAGGATGTTTTGATATGTGCCAATAATATGATGAAAGAATTGTCATTGTACAGTGCTAACATGGACAGCTTGTATTCTGATCTGTTCTATTATAATCCTATTTCTGAAAGCATACAAAACATGACAGAGATGAAGAGGAGGAAGAGATAGTCGTGGGAGTTACATTGCATTCAAAATAAATGTGGCTATTTCAGAAGAACTCTGACTTTAGGGAGCTCTTTCCTAAACTACCTCATACCAGACTCCAGATGGTTCTTCCCAAATAAGTCATAATCGGAGCAGACCCATTGAAACTGATGAAGTGAAGTTAATCATGGCCATTAATTTCAATATATCTATACATTGTATGAACCCATTGTTTGGAGCAGGCATCCCCAAACTCGGCCCTCCGGGTGTTTTGGGACTACAATTCCCATTATCCCTGACCACTGGCCCTGTTAGCTAGGGATGATGGGAGTTGTAGTCCCAAAACATCTGGAGGGCCGAGTTTGGGGATGCCTGGTTTGGAGACTGTAGCATACTGTGGAGTCATATAGTTTCTACTCAGAAGTAAGACCCATTGATTTCAATAGGGTTTGCTCACAGGTGGATTACGATTGCAGCTTTCCGGTGCAATCCTAACCATGTGTACTCGAAAGCACGTCCTATTAAATTCAATAGGAGTTATTCCACATAGAGTTGGTGTTGCAGCCTTTACCATTTCCCCCCCTCATCAAGGGAAGCCCCAATTGTTAAGCTTTCCTGCCTAGTGAAGAATAAAATATTACCACAGAAGATCAGCTGAGCCTTCATTTTTTTTCCTGTTGTTGTTTTAAAGCACTGTTTAACATTCTTTTTAAAATTGCATTTAACACCTTAGGTTTGTCCTTTTGCACCATTCTTATATTTTGATCTATGCTCAACTGATCTGTGATCAGCTGATGTGTTGTACAGCACCGGTGAAATGCAGTAGCTCCCTGCAACAGGAATTATCCACTGGCGACTGTGAATCTCATTTACATGAATTATTTCTCATAATTCAAGTTCACCATCCAGTGGCATGGCTGGGAAAGAGCTGCAGCCAGCTTGATGTTACCCACAGCATTTATGCTTCCCAACATGCAGTTGCAATAAAACACAGCCAAATAGTGTCTTCAATCACCTTTTATTGGCATCAGTTTTGTCCTAAGGCTATAATGGCCTATGAAACTCCAACCTTCAAGGGCAGGTTTTGGTTCAGTGCTCTAAAGTAAATGGGGGGAAGAGTGTGATTGGGAAACCTCTGAACACACATTGGGAGGCCAGCCACACAGGCTTCAGAATCTGCATTTTTTCCTACAGCAGTTGCTGAATTACCTTGTGTTCCTGCTTGTATGTGCCTGTCATACAGTGGGAGCAATGGGAGATAGAGCAGCCCAGAAGGGCACAGTCTTCCTGCTTCACATCTCTCTGATCTTTCTCTGAAACTTTAAAAAGAAAAAAGAGTTCAGATCCAGAGCTGGATGGTAATGAGTGTTACAGGATCATTTGGTCTACTGGTTTCAAGTGCTAAAAACATCTAAAGCTAGCACTGATATCAATGGCCCGTTCCTTAAATTAGAGCAGTGTGGATTTGCCCTGAGGCCAATGTAAAGAGTAATTCTGGCTTCATCTGCACTATACATTTAAACAGTCATGAGTTTCTCCAGAGAATCCTAGGAATGTTAGTTTGTTAAGGATGCTGAGAGTTGTTAGGAGACCCTTATCGTGGAACTACAATTCACAGAGTTCCCTGGGAAGGATTAATAGTTAATCCACTCTGGGAAGTGTAGTTCTGTGATGGGAATAAGGGTTTCATTTTGCATACAAATGAAACAAAGTGAGAAAAAAATGTACAAAATCGTTCTTTTTTGGGTGGGTGGGGGGTATCCTCATGACCACAGAGTAAAGAAGGTACCTCAAAGGTCATTTACCAATGCAAGAAGCTCACTACTATAAGCAAAGCCCTTCCTTGATTCTCAAAGGAAGGTCTGAGGTTATATTTGCTTCCCCCCATCCCAAAAATGAAATATACAAGCAAAGTTACAGAACTGTCCCCAGCTGACCCAGGTTACTCAGACTGGTTCCACCCAGCAAAAAGAAAATATGCATACAGATTTCCTCCTTGTATTGCACAAATATTTCTAATCCTCAGGATCTTTCCTAATTCCATCCACCACTGGATCTGAAACCTAAGTTTCTTTAATATTCTTGCTTCAATTACTTATAATTTAACAAGTTCTTATATCATGCTTAATGGAAAAGTCATGCAATATTGAGCAGTAACTGCTGTTAATTTCCTGCTGTATATCATTTGCATTTTTGTTGCAAGTAGAGAGTAATTAACACGCTCTAATTATCATACTGATTGTCTTCTTTAGCTTATGAGAATATAGGCATCTCAACCTTCGCTGAACTTACAATAGTACATTTTATCGCCTTCGGTAATAGTACCCAGAGAAATTCCAGTCTTAAATTTCTTCTGAAAACTGGTGTGATCTAGCAGTAACAGGTTCCCTAAATGATTCAATTTGGAACAGGGTAATGTAAGTTTTTATAGTGCCTATCCAAAAAAAAATTAAAAAAAACTGGATCTTTTTTCTGCAGTAGTACAATACCGTCTTTTTTTTAGTGAACAGAACTGCAGTTATATTATTATCCCAAAGAAAATAATGTTTTGTTGTATTTCATTCAGATGGTCTTTTATTCTGCTGTCTCTGAGAATGTAAGTGAGAAAACACATTCAGTTGTGAATATGCTTTAAAGCAAAGATGATCAGGTTGTTTTTTCTGAAAGAGTATTTTTGGGGAACAAACATTCTACAGAGAAGAATTGCTTTCTGTAATTGAAAAGTTCTACATAATCAAAGCATCAGGATGTTTCTGCATTCCATAGTTGTGCCCAACATGCAGTAAAACAAAATGTGTATGTGAAGTCTGGCAAAGTAATTGAAATGTTCCAGAGTATAGTTGGAAATTTTTGATGGGGATGAAAATGTCATTTTTAAGATTTCAGTTATATTAAAAGTCAATGTGAGTAGGGATGGACAGATGAGTCTATTTCCAATCCCTGGTGATTTTGTAAGTCTTCATTTGTAAGCCTGTTCTGCCCTGTTTTTGTGGGAGTTTTTCAAATCGTTGTGTGAATCTAAAAAAATGAATGAAAATTCAGATTTAAATGCATACTTTATCTCAATGTTCACATTCTAAATGTATTCTAAACTAAAATATGCTTTTTCAGCCGACTGAGTCATAAAATTCAGGATAGTACAAAACCCAAAGAAGAATTACCTTATGTTTCCTGTACTAGATTGGGATGTGTGAATTTGGCAATGTGTGTGGCAATTATTCTGTCCGTGGTTTTTTCCCCTGTCCTTGTAAGATGTTATGTCTTTCTTTCCCCTGATTGTTGCTATTATCCATCATGCCTTGGGCGGAGCTTATATCCCATTGTTGTTCCAGAAATTTCTCCATCATTCCGTCCCATGCTTCATTGTTTTCCACCAAGAACTTTAACAACAGCTGCAAAACTTGCTGTGTCCCAGTAAATAAACTGTTCTCACCATTTTTTCTCTCAGCCTGGGAAGTAGAGTGGTCTGTTGAACTGCAGTTGACTCAGTAAAGAACCTTTTCCGTTCCTTGACAGTTCACAGACTCCTTTCATTCTTCCTTCCAGCTTCCAGGGCCAAATCCGGTTATGGTTTCTACCAGAACCTGTGGCTGGTTCTGGCCTGCATTGCAGTGGAGGCAGCCCACTAATGTTACTCCCAGTCATGCCAAACCCTGGCAGCCTTGCACTTGAAACAACAGGAAAATATTTTGGGGGGAACAGTGTGGGTTGGAACAGATAAAATTGAATTTGTAGAGCAAAACTCGGCTCAAAAGAGACCAGTGTGGAATGCATATATTTGACAGTGAGGCTCTATTAGCATTGTTAAATTCACTCCGGACTCATTAAAGGTCTCTTTCTGATGTCTTGGATAAAGATGAAAATGTACAAAAAGGATGCCTACATAAAACTTGGAAGTATGAGGAACTAAATGGCAAATTAGAATAAATAGGGAGTGATGGTGCCAGTTTCTGGATGCATTTTGAATGAACACTTGTTCTAAATTTTGATTTGAACCTGTCTTGGGATCTAATAATCTTTATTTTTGGCTATGACAGCAGTGCAGCAGAGGTGTCCAACCTTGAAAAAACGGCCTATTTAGAACAGAACCAGTAGAGTAAAACTAGTTGCCAAATGAAACGTTCCCCAGAATCGAGGAAAAACTACTGCATAGTCCTCTTCCTTCCTCCAAGATTCTCTTTCTTCCCCCCCTCATTTAATAATAATAATAATAATAATAATAATAATAATAATAATAATTTATTATTTATACCCCACCCATCTGGGTGGGTTTCCCCAGCCACTCTGGCCGGCTTCCAACAGAACACTAAAATACAATAACCAATTAAACATTAAAAGCTTCCCTAAACAGGGCTGCCTTCAGATGTCTTCTAAAGGTTTGGTAGTTATTTATCTCTTTGACATCTGGTGGGAGGGCATTCCACAGGGTGGGTGCCACTACCGAGAAGGCCCTCTGCCTGGTTCCCTGTAACTTGGCTTCTCGCAGCGAGGGAACCGCCAGAAGGCCCTCGGCGCTGGACCTCAGTGTCTGGGCTGAACGATGGAGGTGGAGACACTCCTTCAGGTATACTGGACCGAGGCCGTTTATTCATTCACACATTCAAATGCATACGACTCATATTGGGTAGAACTAGAGTTGCACCACTAGAATTTTTTCTGCATATTGGTTGTGTGAAACTTTAAATGAATTTGAAGGTCTACTTTGGCAAAAAATCACATCTCGAAGAAAGCCAAAAGAGTTTCTCATGCAGGTTTTTTTCACACCTGTATAACTATAACCATTTGGAACGTGGTCAAGAAACATATTTTATTATTAGTTATATTTGTACATTACATCATATTTATGTTATGCAGTCCCAAGCTTTTTACCACATAGACATTATAGGTACATGGGAAAGTAGCCTTCCTTAAGGGCCCAGCCACACTTTCTCTCGATACTCTCCCCGATGCTTTTCAACATCTTTATGCACCCCCTCGCCCAGCTTGTTCGGAGTTTTGGGCTGGGTTGCCATCAGTATGCCGATGACACCCAACTCTATCTGTTGATGGATGGCCATCCTGACTCGGCCCCAGACACATTGACCAGATGTTTGGAAGCTGTGGCTGGATGGTTACGTGGGAGCCGGTTGAAGCTAAATCCTTCGAAGACAGAGGTCCTGTGGCTGGGACGGGGCGATATGGGATTGGGGGGACAACTCCCATCTCTTGCGGGGGCGCAATTAGTGCCAGCACCGTCCGTTAAGAGTTTGGGTGTAATCTTCGACACCTCCCTTTCCATGGAGGCGCAGATTGCAGCTATAACAAAGGCGGCATTTTTCCATCTCCGCCAAGCTAAGCAGTTGGCTCCTTACCTCTCTCGCCCTGACCTAGCCACTGTGATCCATGCGACGGTCACCTCCAGACTGGATTATTGTAACTCGCTCTACGTGGGGCTGCCCTTGAGACTGACCCAGAAACTCCAGCGGGTGCAGAATGCTGCAGCGAGACTCCTTACGGGGTCTTCGCTGCGAGACCACATTCATCCGGTGCTATACCAGCTGCACTGGCTCCCGGTGGAGTACAGGATCAGGTTTAAGGTGCTGGTTTTAACCTTTAAAGCCCTATACGGCCTAGGACCCTCGTACCTACGGGACCGCCTCTCCTGGTATGCCCCACAGAGAAACTTACGGTCTTCGAATAAAAACATCTTGAAGGTCCCAGGCCACAGAGAAGTTAGGCTGGCCTCAACTAGAGCCAGGGCTTTTTCGGCTGTGGCTCCGATCTGGTGGAACACTCTGTCACAAGAGACCAGGGCCCTGCGGGACTTGACATCTTTCCGCAGGGCCTGCAAGACAGAGCTGTTCCACCAGGCCTTTGGCCAGGGCACAGCCTGACTCCCTCCCTCGGCAATCTTCGCGGAGCTCTGGCCCAATAGTTGCCAGTGGCTTGAATTAATTAATTTTATAACGAATGATTTTAGACTGTTGTTTATGCTGTACTTTTGTACTGTTTTATTGTTGTTAGCCGCCCTGAGCCCGGCTTCGGCTGGGGAGGGCGGGATATAAATAAAATTTATTATTATTATTATTATTATTCTCTTAACTCTGTACCTCTTTGTCCCATTTTCCATTTGGCCTGCGGCTGGATGTTTCCACTTTTGATTTTTGCCTCAGATTTTACTTGGGGAAAGACCCCTGAAACATAGTGTTTTCCCATTCATTCTCCCTATAATCAATAGTCCACTTTTCAGCTCCACCCATCTGTGGCAAAGAGTCAGAGACTCAGAAACCCACAGATTCAGAGAAACCTCTCAAACTCTGATAATTGTTTGATATAGAATATTAGAAACCACAGGGCAAATGAAAGAGTGGATGAGCTCTGTACTGTCTGTCTGTCCATCAGCAGTTCTCCAGTGTCTCCCACAGAGACCCTGCTGGCTGATCATTTTAACTTGCAATGCTAGGAACTGAATCTGGGATCTTCTGCATGCAAATAATGAACTTTATCACTGAGGTAAGGTCCTGTATATAGGAGGGACGCGGGTGGCGCTGTGGGTTAAACCACAGAGCCTAGGACTTGCCGATCAGAAGGTCAGCGGTTCGAATCCCCGCGACGGGGTGAGCTCCCGTTGCTCGGTCCCTGCTCCTGCCAACCTAGCAGTTTGAAAGCACATCAAAGTGCAAGTAGATAAATAGGTACCACTCCAGCAGGAAGGTAAACGGCATTTCTGTGCGCTGCTCTGGTTCGCCAGAAGCGGCTTAGTCATGCTGGTCACATGACCCGGAGGCTGTACGCCGACTCCCCCGGCCAATAAAGCGAGATGAGCGCCGCAACCGCAGAGTCAGTCATGACTGGACCTAGTGGTCAGGGGTCCCTTTACCCTTTACCTTGAAGGTCCTGTATATGGACTTACTTTCCAGTAAATAAGTATAGAATTTCAGGCAATATCTCACTGAACTTAGTAGGACTTTTCCCCAAGTCTCTATATTATTGTATCACTTTATTCTAATCTTGAATATGAATTACCAACTTGGTTATATTGTTTGACATGTTTTGTAATTCTTTTTTTTTTTTTGCGATACTGTAGCTTGATATTTATTGTGATTCATTGGGCATGGTTCACTATGGAAAATGGCATATAAGTCAAACAAAACTTAAACAAAAGGCTTAAACTATTGCACTGGTGTAGAGGGCTTATTAATTTTGTCAGATGCATCTCACATACAGCAGTTGGTTTTGCTACAGCTAAGATTTGGTATAGCCACTCAAGTCTTCATGCAAAAAAAAGGGGGGGTATTGAATTGAAGAGGTATTAAATTTCATTGTCACAATTTACAACCCAACACATTGTGCGCAGACAGAAGTCTTGCACTAATTGCATGTGAGCTATGGGAGGGAGCTGGCAAGAAAACAGAAATATAAATCAAAATCACACAATAACCAGGAAAGCCCGCAGTGCAGACAGAGTCCAAAACACTCAAATACACACAGAGACCAAAATTCATTGCGGATATTAAAATCTGTTTTGCATTAACTGACTTACAGTACTTTGTGTTTATACAGAGCATTTCAAGGATTCAAAATCATTCAGAGACATTATCTCAGATATACTTGCAATAGTTCTGAAAGTTAGACCAGTATCCTGTTTCAATTTACCTAGAAATATGCACCATTTAACTCAATGGGACTTTTGAGTATGCATGTACAGTATGAGATAGCAGGCAGTAAGTTCCATGCAATGTATTACGAGCAGAGAATACCAAGGTGCGCTTTGCTACAGGTTGTCATTGGGTTAAAGAAATGTGACTGAGTCATGTGTTTGCTTTTATCACAAACTTCCCTACTTTTGTATTTCTGCAAAACTGCAGCATGCATTCAGCCCTTTAGGTACACATTGAAACAAAAAGAGAAATTGTACTATGTGCAGTAAATTGCAACTCATCCCCCACCACCAAGTTTGCAATGAACAGGATATCAATTTCTAGAAAACTTGTTTTTATTCTGTTTCTGGGGCTTACAGCACATTCCTCTGAGCAAATACAAAATAAAGAACACAGTATTTGATAGAGATGGTTATTTATGGTGACTCAGATAGTATATAAATAGAAATCCATTGGAAAGTACTTACTCATTCTATTGGTTTGCTTCCTTGGGTCTTTAAACTTAAGGGAAGTTTTGTTTTGAAACTGAACTGGTGTGAAAGAGAGGGCAGATGAATTGGCTTTAATATGATTAATTGTTAGCAAATGTCATTGTCGATGTAAACAAGGGTTGCAGAATTAGGACAACAACAAATTAAACCTAAATTAATCATGTTTCCCCTGACAAAATCTCCAAACAGATGCTTCAGACTTCAATGTTTGCACATTCACATTTAAATGGGCATTCTTAAAACATTTTCTCTCAAAATACAGATTTTTTAAATAGGCTTTAATAAATGTGGGAAGTACAAAAGCCAGTGTGTAGCGAAGGCTGCAATCCAACCCCCCTTAGCTGGGTGGGCAATGGATTGAGCAGAGGTGCCCCTCCACCCAGATGAAATGGTTTCCTCCGAACACTCTGACTAGAACCCTGGAAGATGCAAACAGAACACCCAAAGACTCACATTACTCAAGTATCCATACTTCCAATGATTCAAGCAAGTACCCATCGCTTCTTGGTTCTCGCTGGCCTGCTAAGGTTGCCAGGTCACAGTGCAATGATGACAGTTGAAGCTACTGTAAGCATTCCATTGGCCGACATTGCAACCATATGAAGCCTTGTTTTGCTCCCATGCCTGACCTGCAGTTTCCAGAAGCCTTAAAAATTAGCTTTTAGGAGCTTATGCACAGCTGTGGACCTGGATGAAAAATGGATGGGCAGCTGAAAGCTCACAAGTTTCACATGTGCAAAACCTCATTACACACTTGAGCCAGAGAGGAACATGTCAGGAAAATGATGCTCAGTCATCTTCCCTCCCCCCAGCCCCCTCATCCTCACTTAACATTACTAGCTCTACATATTTTCAGAATTAGATCATTATAACCAGCTTCAGTGAATCACTACGTAAAAAACAACATACACCGTCCAACAGTGACTGAATGTGCAGTGACTGAATTTTCTGTTAGTGCATTTTAGACCACCCTTCAACTTACATTTTCAGGGTGCTCTGCAAAGAATACAGTAAAATGCAACATAAAAGCGACAACAAAATCATGGGATTATTCAGATCACAGCTCAATTACAAAATAGCAGCAGTAGGACTAAGACTTGAGGACTAAGCTTCTGTAAGGGGTGGAGGTGGGGGAGCACAAGCAACTAACATGTTAATAATTCAGAGAAAAGATGAGGGAAGGCAATGAGCCCATGGGTTCTGATAAAACTTATAGCTCCATGAGGATATTATCTTTATGGAGTAAGAGCTGGGAAGAGATATGCCTCATTGACAGCCCCTGTGGTATGGAATCAAGCGAGGATTCAGGTACGCAGCCAGGTGCCTGAGAGAAACACACAGAGAGACAGCTTCATTTGCAGGAGGGATGACCTTGGAAAGTTTACGTTTGTCCTTTACCACCAAAACAGAAGTACAAAAACACAAACGGTTGTTTAAAAGGTTGTCTTGATTTGTTTGCACTTCCCAAAGACACTCCCAAAGAAGGTATATTTTTGTCACATCATAGACTGTGAGGGTCCCACAGAACAACAAATCTGCCACTGTATGAATGAGATAGCTGTCTTTATTTTGCCTCCTTATTCTTAGGATATAATTGGCATTTTAAAAATATTTCAGTGTATATGTTTACTCAAGTTTATATTTTTATCTGCCTTCATGGCTTTTGTGGCCAAAAAGTGGGTTGCAACTAGGGGTGGGTCAATCTGTTGATTTTCTTTTCTTTCATTTTCCGGTCTTAAGTTCAGTTCTCCATCTTTCAACATCAGTTTGTAATCCATTTATTTATTTGAAAAATCCTCGTGAAAATTCACCAGCATTTTTGTGTGTTTGTATGCCGTTTTGTCTATTATGCACAATTTTGCAAAGCAATTTCCTCTAATTTAAAATATCATTGTATGCTATTTTCACCATTATATGGATTTTTGTGGACAATTTAGAATATGACTTTTTGTACACATCACTTGGCCGGAGAACAGTGCTGCCAAATTAGAAGAATTTCAAAGATTGGCCTGTATTTCAATTCAGATATTATTTTGGACACTTCAGATGCTGTTGGACTACAACTCCCTTCAGCCTAACACATTGACTAGCCCAACAAGAAGTAGAGGTCCACAGGTTTTCTACCCCTGGTCTCGACTGAGACGTAAACAGTTCATTAGGAATCCATCCTCCAATGAAGGCCAAAAACTCAAAAACTTTTTTCCAATGTGAAGATGTATTTGCCTGCCAAAAATGAAATAAAAAAAGTTGCTACTGTATATTGCTTGAATGACAGCATTGCATTTTGTTTCTTGCAGATCCAAGAATCAAGAAGCCCAACTGTCCATATGCTGGAACTTGGTTATCCTGTTATGGATGTAGAAGTTCCCAAGGGCAAATCAAGCAATCTATTCAAACTGGATAAAGCAGTTTCAACATTTAATAAAACAGTTTCATGCTCCAGGTATTCTTAGAAAAAGGAAGCAAAGATACATATAATTGTTGCTAACATGTTTACAGGATACAGGTGTCACAAAATGTGGCCTCTAGTCATAAAGCATATTTCTACACTGTTGGAAGAAATGTGAGAAACTATATTCAAATATTAATGTGTTTTTATAATAATGGAAGAGGGCAAAGTGTTATTCATTGCAAGGTCATGCCCTTCTATTTGCAGCTAGTCAAAGGCTATGAAAACACTGATTTTATGCATGTTCTGTGAAGTGAAAAGACTATTCAACATTTTGTTGGATGCAGCTAAAAGAGTAAAATTGGACTCGATTTGTTCTTGGTTTCTTTATAGGATTTTTTTTATTTTTAATCCACCTTTTAGAAAGAGGGGTGGAACAGTATTGTGACTTCAGAAACTAAGTGGCCTTTAGCTGAAATGTTATAAGGGAATATGAAAAAATGGTTTATTAATAGGTAAAAATCTAAAATTACAATATTTTATGATTAATGATTAGGATATATAAAGAGGGGAGGGATTTGCTGAACCAATAACTGAACTGGAATACAAAAAAGGGAGGTGTGAGGAGGTCCTGGAAATAAGCAAATGAAGGATAAGTAATGGAAGGAAGGAATTGTTTTTAACCATTTTTACTTTGTACTTTTTCTTTTGTCTTTTTTCTTTTCTTTCTTTTTTTGTCTTGTAATATTCTGAAAATCCTAATAAATATCTTATATATAAAAAAAGGAACAGTATTGTGACTTCAAGGAAAGGAATCCAAATGACCATTAACCTTTGCACTTCATATGAAAGCTCTTCTAAAAAGATAGGAAAGAATGGAATTAATTCAGTCTGACATAATTTGCTTTCAGAACACAAAGGAGTCTCTCTGGAGATCATTCTGAAGTGTAATGTACCCTTTCTAGGAGGTGGGTTTTTTTATTATTCTGCATAATAAATAGACAAACAAACAAATGAATAGATGACACAAGTGTCAGATGGCCAAAAAATGATGTTTGCCTTTATTTTTGCAACATTTATAAGTACAAATAAGGTACCTTGGTACTGCATGCTCTGTTTCCCTTAGACCCTTATGACCTTTTCTATCAACTAATGTTCCTGGAAAAAATGGCTTATTGAATATTCTTTATTAATCCAGTTAGGAAACATAAGTTAAATAACAGATACTTTAAATCCAACAATTTCATTTTAAATATAGATTTGTCACAGAAGCTGAATGATGAGTGCAATCTATCAACTTTCACAAAATACCATAATTGTGGCCTCTGTGCTTTACGCATATATCTCCAAAGCTGCTGGAAAAGATTCAGCCTTTGATGTCATCCTGATCTAGTAATGTAAAATCATTAATCTGAGCCAATGTTGTGAGACCACACAGGGAAGGGATTTGGCAGTGGGGAAAGTTACCACATTGTCAATTCCAGTGTCAGTATAATTTCAATATTTTTATGTTACCAGAGTTGTAGGCATGAAACTGTGCATCAAAACCATGGGAGAATAGCAACTACCTCACCTCTATTAATCTAGGAATTGGTCCCAAGTGATTATTCATATATGAATGTGTGTTCATTTTGTGATTACTTTTGCATCACTTGGGAGGTTGCACTTCTGAATCACCACAGACAGAACTCTCAGAGCACCTCAAATCACCCCAAAGACTATGGGTTGAATCCAGATTTTGTCATATGTAGTGTAGACCCAATGGGACTAACTGAAGCCATGCTGACTTCAGTGCTCTAGGTGTGACTAAGTCTGGCTGCAGTGCAATGCTTTTCAGTGGAGCCGGATTGTCATATGTGCTATGCTATACTCATCAAGATTCTGATACATGGTATCAGCCTTCATCAGTATTGACATAGCAGTTGCTGCTTCCATAGTAGAGTAATGCACACTCTCTGGTATCCAGACGGAAGTCTAAAAACTAGGGGAAAGCATGTTCAACCTCTATCATATTAAGGCAAAGGCTTCCTTGGAAGGGGGGGAGCCACGTGTGCTTCTTACATGCAATTCACTGTGGCAAATGCCAGCATATAGATAAGCAGCACAAAGTTTGCATCAGTTAAACCAGCCCCTAACAACTAATTGGTCTGCAGCACCAGCTTCCTGCAAGCAAATAGTTAAAAGAAAGTTATCTGGTTTCAGGCCTATATTGAAATTGCTTCATTGGCCTACATAGATTTGCCTAGATTTTCAATTCTTGCTATGCCGTGCTCCACATTATAGCTTTTATGCCCTTCTTGTAGAGTCATCAGAGAGGCCAGATACTAAATGAGCCATGAAGGGTGAACTACTGTCATCTTTAAGATATGGTTTGTCCAGAACAAGATTGAAGGTCTTTTCTGATTACTAAGGACAGTGGGAAGAGAAAGATACAAGGAGCACTGGGCTAGCTCTATGTATAATATTCATTCTTTCTGTTCAATTTTACTTAAAAAATCAGATCATTTTCTTCAGTATTCAGAAACCTTTGTTTCCATGATGGAAGGCTGATCTTTGGAAAACTGTGCACTGAAAATCACTTGGAACTTGGGCTTGCTATTTTGAGGGATGGGTTTGATGGGAGCTGTGTTTTGTATCTGGGGCGATGTTGCAGTGAGGATCCTTCTTACATTGTCAGCTAATGTCAGAAATCTGAATCCAGGTGTGTAAGGGGCAAAAACCATGGCTCCTTTCTTGATCTGGAACATCAGATGCTGCTCAGTGGTGCAGGAAGGAACTACAGTGGTACCTTGGTTCTCGAATGGCTTAGTTGTTGAACGAATCAGCTCCTGAACACCACTAACCCGGAAGTAAGTGTTCCAGTTTGCGAACGTTTTTCGGAAGCCGAATGTCTGATGTGGCTTCCGCTTGAGTGCAGGAAGCTCCTGCAGCCAATTGGAAGCCGCACCTTGGTTTTTGAACGGTTTTGGGAGTCGAACGGACTCCTGGAATGGATTAAGTTCAAGAACCACTGTACCCTTCATTATCTCTCACATCACCAAAGGCAATGCTGGGAAATGCTTTTTTTTGGGGGGGGGGGAGGAAACAACCACTTAGGTGAGAGAATGATTCCGCTTTAACTTCCCTGCACTTCTGACCCAACGTTATGACAAACTGGATCAACTATGTTTCCCCACATTTGGAGTGCTATGTGTTAACTATCTGCTGACTTCCAAATGTAGTAGGTCCTATGCTACCCCTAACTGAACATAAAATAGAGCCTCCATTGATTCTACCATGTATTCACCCAATTGCTTAATGTGTTCCAAACTACTGGGTGGTGTACTCAAATTTTAAACAAATTTCCTGTTCCTCTCTCTCTTTCACTGAGTCAGCCACTGTATGTTCCATTTGTTTATTTAAACATGTTTTTATTGCCGTTCCCTATTCTTGAAGTTGTCAACCATTTTTAAGAGTGATGTTTCTGCTTTTTAAAACTTAGCTGGTTCTGAATAGACAGGAAACAAAACTATTTATTGAGTTCTACTTCCATAGCCGTCAAAAGACAACTTCTGTTCTTTGCTGTGCTTTCAAATAGACCTTCAAAATGTCAGCTACTTGTTTCCCAGACACCAGCTTTACCTGTGCAATAATAATAATAATAATAATAATAATAATAGTGGCTGATTTTTAATTAGGGATGTATTCCAAATTCTCCTTGTTTCAAACTCAGGCACCCCCAGATTTTGGAATGCATTAGGTATTCTCCAGCGTTTTGTACAGAGAGGAGAGGTAGGGGATAGAGAGGTAGTTCACTTGTGGGACAGAATTACTATACTAACTTAAACTCAGTTCTGGCACCTCTCAGGTGGGCACCATTGCCATTCTAAGAGAACAAAGTAGACATTCATGATGAGCTCCGGTCCCTCTTTTTTCTAGAAAACTAGCACTGCTTATATACCACTTTTCACCAATAATGAAATGCAATAAAACCATGCAACAACAACACAGTGAAATAAACAAAAATATGCCCAGAGGTTCCTTAGAAGCCAGTTGCCTTATGTTTGCCAAAGGATTCTCCCCTATCAGTCATGCACATGTCTAGATTAAAATGATATTTTGAAATAGGCATGTGCTGCACTTTTGTCAGTTGCAGCCATAGAGACAAGAATTTTGAGTGATCAACTGATATTTAGAGAGGGGTTCTTTTAAATAAGACAATGTCCCAGTTTTTCCATAGATGGTTATACATTTCATGAGATAGAAAGTCAGCAGAAGGGTAGGAGTAGCTTTGATTCAGCCAACTTCTGTTGCCTGAGCTGCACATGAAATGTTTTCCCGACAAAATCAGGCCAAAATAAGATTACTGGAGAGGAACACTCACAAAACCTTTGTGTGGTTGTCACAAGGTAGTAGGTAGCTTTCACCATTTTTTATATGGCTATTTCTGCCGTGTCACTAATTCCCAATTTAGCTGCATAAAACATGTCAGTGCCTCTTACATTTATTTATAGCAAGAGCTTCACTGGGCTCACCAGACAACATATTCTTCACATTTATTATGTGTACTTTGCCTGGATTCTCAGCTCCCATCAGGTCATCAGGGTTTGCTTGTACCAGTAGATGGCATATTTAAGTGAAATAGTGTTATCCATGTGGCAGAGGATCAATACACTATTCTGCTGGAGGTACTTTTTCAAAGGGATATGCATCATGAGAAGCATCCTGTACATCATCTTATTTCTGTTCAGAAGGCTTTGGATCTTTGGATCTGTTTTTCCTTTCTTGCATCCCTTGCAGCTCATCTCACTTACTTGAGATAGCTAGATGCCATCATTACCTCAATAAAGCAAGCCTAACATTAAAAGGGATAGGGTGACTCAGTTGGCAGACCACAACACTCTTAAGCAGGCATCAGCCCTCCAGATGTTTTGGGACTACAATTCCCATCATCCCTGACCACTGGTCCTGTTAGCTAGGGATGATGGGAGTTGTAGTTCCAAAACGTGTGGAGGGCTGAGTTTGCCTATGCCTGCTCTTAAGCCTACTGTCATTCTTGCCTCTTTCTTGCCTCATGATGTTTTAGTTTCTCTCAGGCAGTATGTTATTATGTTACAATTTTCTTTATTATTTAAGCTTTGTTTGAAATGTATGTGAACCGCTTACTTTGCTGAATGAAAAGAAGCTCTGCTGAAGACTGGTGGAATATCTTAAACTGGGTGAGTGAGGGAATATTCTCAGTCTGACAGGAGGATATATATAATCACCCCATCCTCCACAACAGTTTACACATATTATATGTTTACCATATGTATTTTAGCATATCATTTTTAGTATAATTAGTTGGGAGTAAAAACAACAATGCTTGAATGGATTACCCATAATCGTACCATTGATTTAAGAGGTCATCCAAAATGGGCAAAGCTTGATCAGGTTGAAACTCCTCAATTAAATGTATAAATCTCCTTAAAATGGATTCTTGTTCCATATCTGTGGAAAGCTCCTAGTGGAGATTCTCCTGGCCATGTAAAGCAGTTGTGGCGTTGTTTTACACCTGGACTGGTGGCAAGGTGCTCCACTGGTAGGATCCCTATCACACATATTTAATGGATCCATGGCCAGTATTGTGTCTAATCCAGCTCCACAAGTGAGTTTCAGAAGTATTTAAAAAGACACCCATACAGCTTTTACTTGTGTCGAGATACATTGCAGTTTTGACTTACAATAAACTGTTCAAAGGAATCGGAGTTTTCACTTCATTAGGGTGCTAGGCATGGAGCAGGGGGAGAGAAAGCTGTTAGCGCCCAGTGCTGTTGCTAAAACATTTTTATCTTCCCCAGAGCGTTAAAGGGCACCTGTTTAGAGTTGATTATACTAACCTTTTCATCTTTATGCAGGTTGCCATCTTTTGTCCAGTGCTATCATAGAAGAAATAAACCACATTAAAAACACACACAAAAAAACCCCGGTGCTAAATTAATAATGGCAAATGAGGAAGCCTGCTGGCACAAATGTCATAAAGTGCAGAAACGGGGGAGATGGGATGAATGAATTCAATATGCACTGTCCATAGGGCTGTTCACTGAAGTGTCTATTAATTTAAAAAGAATTACATTTATGCACTGATAGATTAGTACTGTTTCTTACGTTAGAGGACAAAGACCACAGGAAATATCTCTAGATTTCCTGCATACAACATTTGATAAGGAACATCTGGATTTAATGTTTTTGGTTCTTAGCAGATTCCCAGTGTGCTCTACAGCATGTCATGCACTTGATTTTCATCACTTGCCATCAAAATGTGCTGAGGAAATGCTTTAGGAATAACCTTGTTCACCTGTGGTCTCTGCACCAGTTGATCAATGCTTAACTATTATTTGTTACTGAAGTTTTGGCTTCATTTTTACTTTCCTGGTCATGTTCAATGATACCAGTAACCATCTGAAGGGATCTATAGGCAACCTGTCAGTTGCACTTATTTGTGCAGAAGATCCAAATCCCACATGTTTTGCTGCTTGGGGGCCAAATTTTGGCTGGGCATCCTGGGCCTGGCTCCATTGGCTCTTTTCTTCTGCACCCAAATCCAGTATATGTTGACTTCAGTGCTTTCTGAGGACTTCTGCTGTCACCCCATTGGCAATGCATTCACACATCATCCTTTGATGTTCTCATTTCAAAACTCTTAATGCCTTTAGTAGTATCTAAATTTGCTCACCAGGCCCCTGTCTGAGTTACAGTCATAATTTCTGATCCACTATGTGTTCAGCTGACTTACTAAGGATAACCATCAGTCCCTGTACTGAACTTTTACCCAAATATTGATAAAGTTCTGGTGGTCTCTTCTGCCTTCTTAACATTTACTTAATGCCTTTCTTCATGGCTGAATTGGGGGTTCTGAATGAACTTAAATTTATTCAAATTTTCCCTCAAAGTCCTCCAATTGGGCTTGAGCTGTTGTCAAGCTGCTCCCTGCAACAGTTGCCCTTTCCTCTCCTCACACAAATGTATTCGGTAGCAGCAGCAGATAGATAGATAGTTGGGAGATGTCTTCATCTGAGCCCCTGGAAAGCTGTTGCCAGTTGGAATTGGAAACACTTGGTTAGTTTGACCAATGGTCTGACTATGGAGAAGGTAGCCTCATATGTTAAGAATATATCAAACTTTCAGCACTGCTTTGTGTAGTTCTAGCATGCTGTTACAAAAGGTTCTCACAGAGCTGGGAAATGTGCAGAAAAATGCAATAAACATGGCAGTGTCAGACCACGTTTCTTATATCTTAAAAAGGCTATTGAGTTTCATGGTGGTTGTTTAGAAGGGGGGAGATGATAAAGCTTTATAAAACTATGCATGGTGTGAGGTAGTAGATAGAAAAATAATAATCTCCCTCTTAGAAGAACATCGAACCACCTAATCAAATTGTTTCACAATAGATTGTGGACAGAGAGAAGGAAGTACTTGCTCACATAATGCAAAAGTAGTTTATGCTATTTGGGGTGATGATCACTGGGTATGGAAGAGAATCTCTATCAACACCTGCTGCAAATTAAGTGTAGCAGCTCCACCAGACTCAGTGAGCCATTTCTGGTCACCACACTGTGATCCATAACGTTTTCTTGCCAACAAAGTAGAAAATTCTAATTTTTCTCCTGTTATCTTTTATACTATCCTAGTAAAATATATTTTTAACACACACATGCACCCTTGCAGAGAACCGAAGAAGTGGAAAATCTTTCAACCCTGGTAGTTGCTGTCTAAACCTCTTTAGTTTATTATGACGAATTTCCCCTTAAACCTCAGTAGTGAGGCTCCTGGGCCATTTCCCAAATTCCGACAAAGTCAGACGACACAAGGAGCATGTTCCCATCTGCTAAATCAGTACTATGCATGTGATCATCTTAAAATGGAAATGCCCCGAGGCAGCTTCTCTACAGGATTGGCTTCATCATCTTAGAGATGTTGTTGCCATGGAGAAAACTTCTAAATTGCTCTAAGGACTCTGCGAGATGTGGAACGTGGCATCTTTTCCTAATAAATGGGCAAGTGCAGCACAAAAGTAGAAGATTTTTTTAAAAAAATAGTCTTGTAATTTTAATATTCTCTTGTTTATTTATTGAGGGACTTGAAGTTCCACCTTTCGTCACATGCTCTCAGAGTGGGTTTACATTGAATTAGAAATACAAAACGATTTTTTTTAAAAAAAAACACCTGTTGAAATATTTTAGGATACCTCTGGAGACTCCTGAGCACAAATCTTACCCATCTAATGATTTGATTCACAAGAGTGATCTGCGTGAGCACTCCTGTTAGAGGAATGCACAGGGCATGAAGCATCACTAAATGCATCCAAGGAGAAACAGTTGAAAAAGATGTCAACACTCGAGAAGCCAGTGAAATGGCAAATGAGATGAACATCTAGAAGAAGTTGGTTGAGACATAGGTGCTTTATGCATAATTAATGGCCAATCTTTAAGGAAAGTTGCTTCCAGCTATGAAACCAATCTTGCATCTCATGTGTTTATTCTGTAGGCAAGCATGCATTAGTCTCATAAGTGAAAATTTTGCAAGCCAGTAAACTGGAAATAGATAGTGAGGCAATTGTTTCTGAGCAATTTGGGAGGATTTTATGCTTCTACATGGGCTTATGATTGTGCTAACGATTTTAGTTGGCTTGTTGTCTCTCTCAATGAAGTGTGTAGGGTAGAGTCTACAATAGGGGAGGGAAGATGTTTTATGAGATGGCCTCAAGTTACAAAAAAAAATGTAATTAATTAATGGCATATCTTTTCCACCCTCATTTGCTTTTATTGCATTTGATGGAGGAAGACTTTCTTTTTTGTTATGAAAGCATAATCTTCCCTTGAGATAAGATTGCTTAAGATAAGAATAGCTTTTTCTGCTAACATTTGTTTGAAATGTATAATAACATTTCAAAATTCATCATATGGTACTGCAAAGTATTTATGTGAACTCTTCATGTATGCTAAGACTGAAATCAGAATCCAAGCTTCAATTTTTTTTTTTTAGACTCACTACTTATATAACATCCCTTCCATCTCCCACATACTGACCAGGACCTTATCCCATGCCTACAATCTCACGAGTCATGAGATAAAAGATTCTATTTTAATTCTGAAATTGCATGGACTTTAAGCATTTTGAGGAAGTTCTCCTTGTATGGGTCATCTGGCACAGTTCGTTCTTTCTTTCTTCTTCTTCTTCTTCTTCTTCTTCTTCTTCTTCTTCTTCTTCTTCTTCTTCTTCTTCTATTATTATTATTATTATTATTATCTCACCAAAAAGCTGACCTGGATACTTCAACAATGGAATCCTCCATTACATTTCAACCCTTGCTGGATCCAGGATCCCAATAATTGCGCGGGACTCAGGCATCATGCAGGGTGACTCTCCATAACTCACAATAATATATTAAAAGTACTACTAAATTTATATCAGGTTTATAGAAAATGATATGGCGTTTATATCAAAAGGTTGGACTTCTGATGAGAGTGGCAAAAGTATCGGTAAAAAGAGGGTGGGGTAGCTGTTGCTTTGTGTGTGTGTCATATTCCTCTCCCATGCATTTTAGTCTTAGAAATGTTTTAAGAATTAAAGAGTTTGTTCTGTTGCATTATTGCTGTATCATGTTTGATCTAATTAATTGGGCACAGCCCTGAAACTCTTTAAATATCATTAATTGCATTTATTTGATAAAAGTGCCCTGAGGTTCTAACTAGAAGGGATAATGTTAAATAAATAATAAAACAATCCCAGTTAAAAGCAAAAATACAAAAAACACACACCCTACCATCATTCCAAGAGTTTTCTGAATTAACATTTAACTGATGAGCTGAGTAAGAAAGAAAGAAATCTCTCCATTATCTAAAGTACTAGCAATGGCTCAGAATGATTGTAATGATACAGAGTAATGCATACTCCAATTTATACAGTGGTTCGTGCTTGAAGCACTCTCTATAAAATTAATGAAATATAATATAATAACTACATTAATAACAATTAAATCATTTCTTTTAAAATGAAATAAAAATGGGAAAACGGTAAAGAGAAGGGAAAGATACCCCAAGGAAAAGCAGGCAGAAGTAGTAGTTTATAAAAGGTAAAATGCAATGATATTATTAAATTGAATGAAAACATGAGTTTGGTATGTTTTCTTTTTAGAGAACTTACCCATTGGAAATTTAAAAGACAAAATAATAAAGAAAAATATTAATGCATACAATCAGCTCAGTAATTTAATTCATGGCCTTGAAGGCAAATCTTCAAATTATCTGGTGGATGTCTCATTTACTACTGAAGGGATTCCAGCTAGTATTGTTCTCTGAAGTTTCTTCTTCTTTATTTCAGCAGGGAGAGAAAGGATAGGAAGCAATTGTGGACACCTCCCCCCACCCCCCGAAATTCAGTAATATGGTAAGAGCATCTTCATAGATCAGCAGTCTGCCCTGGTAACACAATGATGTTCGTGCAATCTGTTTTTTGATGGATGGTACCCTAGTGAGACAAAGCACGGATGGAAGAAAGCCGATAGTAACATCTTTCTACATCAGGTTCCTTGAGAAATCCAGAAGGCAACTCCGAAGCCTGCACAAGAGGGACTCCAGAGGAATATCTGGTGCCAAATTCTCTTTTGCTGCTTTGCTTTATTTTCTTCATTATGTCTGATACGATGAGACTGAACTTTGCTATTGACTGTCAGCCTCCATTCCTTTTCCAATGAAAAGAAGCAACACAATGAAATATAGAACATACGGGAAGGATATGAAAATTCAAAATGGATTGAGCTGTACCTGGCATGTTATTACACTGAGAAGCTCATTGCCCATTATCAGAGGAATCATATATGCAGTATATTCCACCTTTCTAAATAAAAAAAGAGCACACTTTCTTATGATGGTAAATAAGATACCTGACTGTGAAGAACTAAAGTACCAGACCTGACTCAACTCAGTGAATTCAAAATATAGACTTAGCAGATAGAAAGGCAGATGACATACCCTCCAACATATTGAGGAGAAAAACCAGGGTGCTGTCCACTGGGACCACACTCCTATATGAATCATGGGACCCACATAATATCACACCCTCAAAAAAGTGCTGTTTCAGGGCTGTGCCCTCACATGAGAGTATGGCACCCAAATATATGCATTTTGGGGCACAGCACAAGATCACAGCCCCCCCCCAGTGCCTTTTCAGGGGGTGAGATTATGGCACACGATCATGGCACCCAAAATAGTTGTCATGTTCTCGTACAAAAAAAGGGGATGTACCAGTTTTCCAGGGACAGTTGAGGGGTATGAGATGAGAGATGAGCAGGTAGGCTAATAATTGGTTTCCACATACCACATGCAAGCTTCTTTTTGCCATTGGCCAAACTCGTAGGCAGTCACGTCTACAAACATTTTAGCTGCTAATTGTGTATATATCAAAAAAATGCAATATTAAGAATGGGATAAAACACAGATTCTATATGTGGGGTGGAGTGACAAACAATAGCCAAGTCCCTCCTTCTGCCATACTTCCTGATTTCAAAACACAGATTCAGGTTTGGGAGAGTGTTGGAAGCATTCAGACCATGTATGTTTGTGGGCCAATGAACAGGCAGGAAAGAACATATTGTAAAAGTAGGCCTTAGGCCTGACTTTGCACCTTCCTTCACCCACCATAATGAGGGGACGGGGCGGTAAATACAGGAGATGAATGGAATTGAATAAAGGACTAGAATGGTGCAGTATGTGGTGGCGGCTGAGAGAGTAACGGTGCCCCACCCACACCACTGTTTGCTACTGCTTTTAGCTAATACAATAACAAGACTACACTTTCATACAGAATTCATTCTGTAAGAGTCTGTGCATTTTCCATACAACCATACGGGCCATGCAACTACTTTTCTGATTTTGAAAATAAAACATTTTTATCTTTTATCTGATATTAGGCTGTTGCATGAAGCAAAGTAACAAACTTTTTTCCCTTACAGAATCTTTCCTTCCTTCCTTCCTTCCTTCCTTCCTTCCTTCCTTGTACTATATACAGTGGTACCTTGGGTTAAATACTTAATTCGTTCTGGAGGTCCGTTCTTAACCTGAAACTGTTCTTAACCTGAAGCACCACTTTAGCTAATGGGGCCTCCTGCTGCCGCCGCGCAACCACTGCACGATTTCTGTTCTTATCCTGAAGCAAAGTTCTTAACCTGAGGTACTATTTCTGGGTTAGCGGCGTCTGTAACCTGAAGCATATGTAACCTGAGGTACCACTGTAGTTTAGCAATGCCTATTTATTTATTTATTTCCGTATGCCACGTTTCCATAGTTAAAGCCATGCTCAAGGCAACTTACAACATGAAAAATACATAATTCAAAACATAAGAAAAGTAGTCATAGACCATCAAAAAGTACAACAACCAAATTGAGCAATTTCCATATAAATCATAAGACAGATACAAAATAAAGCTACAATAAATTAATATCAATAAAAGCAACAACCCCTACAACAAAACCTTTAAAGCAATAACCCAGCCTAAGTACATCTTTGTCAGTACTGTATCTGTTTCCAGTGATTTAAAAAATGCAACATCTGAAGGCATTCTAGGCAGGCATGGATTTGTGGGCTAGAAAACATTCATCAGCTCAGTCTAGAAGGAGGAGAGTGGGGTAGAATGAATGTCTCCATCTTAGAACATCCCATGAGACTAGGCAGGAAATGGAAGGTCTCTTCACCTGCCAGCTATGGTGAATGTTATGCCCAACCCTGATTCTCCAACTAGCTACTCTGACAACAAAGCCTCTGTGTTCTGCATCAGCAACTGGCCTGGTTTTGGTCCAAGTGTGGCTATACTCACACTTCCATGCTTCCTATCTGGTATCTGCAGCAACTCTTTTTGCCTGAAAGCACATGCTTATTATAGTGCACATGCTGGGACTGTAAGAACATCTGATTACATCAGGAATTCTCAATCCACCAATCTAAGAATTCATTCTGTCCTCCAATGTGTTTCAAAGATATTTGCCTTATCAAAAGAACAAATGGCAGCTTCACTTCAACGAGTGCTTATCCTGCAACCATCTTATCGCTGTGCAGGCTAAGAATATATCCTCATGAGAGATTCCTGTGCACCATGTTTATTGCCTGAGCACAAAACCAGAGGAATGAGAATCAACAGCACCAGAAATTTAAAAAGGTGCTATTTTGAGTACGGTTTGTAGATTTTTTCCACCGTGTGTAATCCATATTACAGTTTTGTACTATGGTATCTCTGTGGCACTGTAGTTTCCTCACGTCAGTGCATATGCCTCAGAATGAGCCACAATTTTTAGTCATCCTTCAAAGCCATCCAAATGTAAAATAGCTGCTTATTCTGCTCCTCCTCCAACTCAGGGGATGACCAAGGCCAGTGGTGCCAACTTGAATAAAAAATTGAGGGGCCCAGGTAAGCTCCACCCTGCATAGTCAGTCACAAGATGCAGTGCACATACGCCATTTGAATAGCAAAGCCCATCAACTTTGGAAGGGGGCAGCACCTTCAAATATTTACTTCTGATGTTGGTTGGAGCTCCAGAGCAGTGAGAAGACTCATTGAAGTGTCCCCAAATATCTGTGGAACTCCAGGAACCCCCACCCATTCTCTTCTGAGTTGGAGATGGATAGGAATTCATACTTGCAGTCATAGTTTGCTCCAATACTCTTAGAAGTAACCACTGCATTATATGACAAGAGTGGCCAACTTGTGGCCCTTCAGATGTTGCTGGACTCCAGCTCCATCAGCCCCAGCCAATATGGCAAATGGTCAGGAATGATGGGAGTTTTGGTCTAGCGATATATGGAGGATCAGTGTTTTCCTGTCATATGGAGACTGACTGCTGCTTCCAAGTGCATATGAAGTCACCACAAAGTGGAAGACAACCCCCTGCAACATCTCATTGTCATAAATGCACTTACAGAATAGACTGACCTTTCCAGTGGAGACCTGATATGTATATTTCTGCAGCCCAAAGTCCCTAGCTTCTTCAAAGGCCAAACAGAAGTGGCATTTGCCTCCAAATCATGTCTGAGACTGGCACCCACAGCTAAACTCTGATGCATTCAGTCTCATCACTTCATGACTAACAACTGAGAGTATAAATCTAAAATTGTATTGTGGACTGTTGCATTTCCCATGTATAAAAATAGCACATCAGGGAAGAGATTTTGCTCCCTGTTGTGCTAAATGATGCACTCTACAAGTTACAGCCTGAGTGGTAAAGTGCTCTATCTCTACAAAGCTCTACTGCCTCATTCTGTTACATGATCCAAGCAGAATGAAATTGTGGAAATTCACCAGCATTTTAGTGCACATATATTAGGATATACACGTTACATATAATTTTGCCTAGTTTTTGCAGTGCCATTTTCTGTAATATAATGCATTTTGTGCTATTTTAATATAAACATTTTTTTAACAAACACTTTATCTCTGTATTTACATTGTTGTATACATTAGTTGACCAGAGAACTGCATTGCGAAATTCAGAAAAGTGCAAATTTCACGGGATAGCTGTGTTTTGTTGTTTTCAAAAATGCTTAGGTAGGTTTGCTTTTCAGAGTGAACCATAGCTGTCAACTTTTCTCTTTTCTTGTGAGGAATCCTATTCGGAATAACGGAATTTCCTTTTTAAAAAGGGAAAATTGACAGCTATGGAGTGAACTGAACTGAATTTCTCCCCATCCTAAATTCTTAACCAGGTAATTGTAAAGTTGAGGACCATCCCTCAGTCTAGGTAAGGAGATCTGTTAAACAGATAATGGTGTTTTGCTTTTGTTTTATTTGCTTTATTTGCTAAGTATTAGACCCGAAATTTATCCAGCTTGGGGGCCACTAGGGGGCGCATTGGAAGATGGCCGACAATACCATCTCTCCGACCCACATGGGGTAATTAAGAGGCTGTTATGGGAGTAGGCAGCCTCCCTTGTTGCCCCAAGGAAATGGGGAACACTGCCCTAGCCTGCTGTGCCCATAAATCACCCCCTAATTCAAAAGAAGGGGGTGAGGGCCCTAGGCAGAATGCCCCCGTGTGGACCTCGGCTCTCCTGGACACTGTCTCTGATCGCGCACTAGTTGCAGCAATTTGGAATAATTAATTACAAAAGAAGCAAATGCACATATTTCAAGTGAAGAAGGGGAGTGAAGTCTGCTAATTTAAGTGACCTCTGCGAAAAAGACGACGGGCTGGAGAAACAGGAATATTTTACGATGAAGATACACCAAAGGCGGGGTATGTTGACAACGGGGCTGAATGGGGGGGGGGGGCCTTTTTTACTTTCCTTCTATGTGATTTACAAGAACCCCTCCTCATTAGAATCGTCGGTTGAACTGACCCAAGCAGGATGATTAAGGTCTGTGTGGAGATAAACTTTAACCAAAAGTATGCTTTATGGAGACCAAGAAGCAATAAGAGCTTTTGGGAATGGCGCAGCAATTAATTCGGAGTCGCCATCTTGCCAAAGGATTTATAGCCGGGAGGAAGAACGGATTTGTTTTCAGACTGCATTCCTAGTGAATCTCCTCAGAGGTTTTGAGAAAGGAGGCAGATTGGTGAAGATTAATGACGCTAAGACTGTTTTGATGTATGGAAGTGATGTTATATGGAAAACGTCTGGATATGGCTACTGGATAAAAAAAATAATATCCACACAGGAATGCAAACTGTTCTAACCAGCTTGCGGAGACTATCAGAGGTCACAAAGAGAAAGGAAAAATATATGAAAATAACAAGAGATGTGGAAAAATAATAAGAAAGGACTGGATAGTACTGTGAACATCATAAGGTTAGATTTGTGGACATTAAAACAGCAGTAGGAAGCAATAAGTTGATTGGATCCCTTCGGAACTTGAAATATGGGTACCCCCAACAAAAAATTAAAATTCGGCTGTGTAATTTGGAATTTATGTAATTTGGTTTGATTTGATGTGATGGTCGGTTAATAAAAAATTATTCTTAAAGAAATTTATCCAGCTTGGCTTTCTTTGCTACTTGGTGTGTAGGGTTGCCATAAGTCCTCTTTTTCCAGGACACGTCCTCTTTTTCATGGATAGAGCAATCCAAAGTTAAAAGTAGAAGTCGCCAAATGTGTCTGCTTTTTTGCTCTTCAAATTATGGCATACCTACTAAGATCTCTGCACTCCTAGAAACCCTGTTTTTGGAACATTATGTTGATGGATAACAGTTGTCCATTTACATGATCACAAGGAAACACGGATGTTTCACATAGCAACGTAACTTCTACTTCCACTTAAGTCATTTTGGAGAACATGGAATTTTCCACTCCTCTCTCAAACTTTCCAAGCACATATCAGCAAACCTTTGAGGGATGAAACTAATTTTTAAGGGGGATAACACACACAGAGAGAGGCAAGGCTTTATGCTTCTTTTTTTACTAACTCCTCTGAACTTGTGCAAGCCACAGCATTGCAAGTAGGTTAGAAGACCTAACATTTGCCATTCAAAACAATACACCACATGCATGCGCGCGCACACACACACTTCTGATACGTGTGCGCATTTAGAAGATTTGTACTGACTTTGTGGAATCACTGAAGCAAGTTATAAATGATGTATGAAATGAAAGCGCTCTGCCCAGTGCACATGAAGAATACAGACAGCACTTTTCAATCATTGCTACCACATGCTTTATAATTTACTATACTATTTGTTCTGAAGCAGTCAGAAAACATCAGTGAGCACACAAGTCTCCAGCGGGGTTGGGGCAGGGGAAAGTCATAAAAGAACTGCATACTTTTAAGGACTGTTAGCAATCTTTTCTTCCCTCTTTCTTCCTCTGGGCACTCAGCAATGCAATTTTAACCCGAAATAGCTTTCCCCACCCTTGCTAAGGCTACTGTCCATTCTGCAATTCATATACCATGTAGGACTTCCAGAGCCCTTTAAAACATGCCATGAGTTTTAAAGAACTCTGTAACTTTCTCTTTACTTGAAATACTCATATGACAGGGCTGAAACAAAGTCAACCTCAACCTATTCATAGGATGCCTGAACAGTTACATAATGCACAGCATATTATATAATCTAACTACAAGTGCCCACATTATATAAGGCCTTGGTTTTTTAAAGGGCCCTTCAGCAATCCATCCTTGTTTAAGGCCACCACTTTGGTAGCTTGTTGAAGCTTATGCTTGAGCACCACTGGCTCATTCGCTGGAATGTAGAATAATAGAAAAGTATTGAAAGAGCTCTGGCTCAGGAGCTCTAAAATAATCCCTCTCCTCTGCATTTGGATATTCCATTATGGCATCTGGGCACTCCAATGGGGTGTGGCTACCCCAGCTAACATTGAATCTCAGCTGACATCATGAGACAGCTGTTAGGAGTCCAGGTTCCCGACTTGATAACACAGTAAGCACACATAATTAAAAAGGAGGATTTATTGCAAAAAAAAACCCCAAGCAATTATCTCCAGATGGCTCTAGCAAGCTTCCAGCCCCCATCACTCAGTTGACCCTTCTGAGGAGTTCTTCCTGTGCCAACAAAAGAGATTGAACCTTCGACCTTTACATTTCTTATTTTGCTTCCTGTCTAGCAATCTTCCTCTACGACTATACCTCAGACTTATTTGGTCAGCTGCAGCCCCTTCCTGTTCTGAAAAGCTGTCTCTGTGGCTTTCCGCACCTGTTTGGGCTTCCGGGGAGCTTTGGCTGTGTTCCATCCTGCTCTCCATTCCTCCGTCCAAGGTCAGGGGGAGTCGACGCTGGGAGCTGTGGGCTCTCCTGTGCCGACATGAAAGCCCAGCCTCCCTGTTCCTGACTGCATTCTGCAGCTGGCTGTGAGATTACACTGGGAGCTGGTGTGTTCATGACAACAGCCCTCCTCTCCGCTGCCACATTGTTTGCATTGGGACATTAACATAGAGTTGTGCTGCCAACTTTATAAACTGGCTCTGGCCCTGCACAGTTTCTCTTTCCCATCTAGCGCAGGAAGCGCTTCTCCATCTCTACAGGATATAGTATGGGATTAGCTAGATGTGTTTTAGAAGAACTGCACAGGGGTTTCTTTTTTGGGGGGGGGGGATTACAGATGTATCTCCAAAGGGTGTCAGCCTTCCTAAAACATGAGAAGAAAGGTTATCAGTTGATGGTGCCTTGCTTCTACATATAGTTTGAAACTACCAAAAACCTAGTAGTGGACAAGATTTCTCCCATTCTTTGAGTTGTTGGAGGAAAACCCTCATCAGAAGAAGCTACTTCAATTGATGGAAGAGCCATTGGATCTAATCCTACCATTTAGATCCCAATGTAAGTGAACTTAAAGAAATTCAGGAAATGAAAGTTTCCTGCCATTCCACTCCTTCAGACACCAGAACTCCCAAGCCTCTTCAGATGGTCAGGGGACCTCATGAAAAAATGTGAGATTGGAGGGGGTGGAGTTTTTGTCAGGACTTTGGTGTACAGGGATGTGGGTTAACACTTCTTACCCCCTGTCATGGTCCGAGCAATATTTACTCTTTGCACCCTGGAAGCTATTAGAAGCCAAACTCACTACGTCAGGCATTCCCAAACTTGGCCCTCCAGATGTTTTGGAACTACAACTCCCACCATCCCTAGCTAACAGGGCCAGTGGTCAGGGATGATGGGAGTTGTAGTCCCAAAACATCTGGAGGGCCGAGTTTGGGGGTGCCTGCACTCTGTGCTTGCCTTCCAAAACTAATAGCCACTGGCCAGGAATTGGTTAATTCCTTGTGCACCATTATCACAGTGAGAATCAGGGGCCCAATAGCAAAGGAGACCTTTATTTATTAATTTATTAATTTACACATTGCAATTCTCATTTTCCTTAATTTCATCTAAAAGTAAAAGCTACTTTCTAAGGTGAGTGCACAATTAACTGAAAAGCTGCATGTTGTGGTTGTTATTAATGGATCCATGTCAGTTTGGAAACGCTGTGCGATGCTCTAGAAGGGTCATTCATGGTCCACTCTGATTTAACAATCTTTAATTTATCACTGACTTGGCTAACTGAAAGGAAAATATGCTGATCGGATTTTCAGATGACCCACGCTCAGATGGACTGCAAACACTGCAGCTGATAAGGCTGGGAATTCAAAAGGAGCTTGATCGATTGGATCAGAATGCTGCTTCAATTCACACATGACAACCTGTAAAAGAACAATAGCAAAACCAAACACATGCACCCAGAAGGCATAAGTAAATGGGTTGAAATATGGACTGCATTCCTCGTACATGATATATCTAGTCTACATTATTCTTATCTGGTTAAGGCCAACCTCCCCTAATTGCATGCAAGCATACTTGCCAGCAAGGTGGGAGCTAGAAGATGGTTTGCCTTCTGTGGGCAACTGCAGCCTGGCTCAAAGCACCGGATAAAACTGGATTTTGTTTTTCGCTTATCACAACCCTTAACAGTATGCTGAGGAAGCAATCCCAGCATTATCAGCTACCTAGCTGGTCAATGAAGCTGTCAGGGCTCAATGAGGATTTCTTACCCTAGGTCCCCTTGAGCTGGGAAGTCATGAGACGAAGTCTCTGTTCATCACCTCATGCCTCAGGGTACTCATCAATGCTCCCTCAGCCCTCTTTCCTTCCTGCCTTCAGTGCAATTGCCAGCTGTGCCCTATATGATGGGAAAGCTGAACAAAGTCGATTGATGAGCACAGACAGCACAATATCATACAGTAGCCAATAATTTCTGGCAGTCAATTTAGGAATGGGACACATACAGGCCTTTTATCATTGAGTAGTTTGGCTCTGTCAGATGTGTGGGCATCACAAACTGTGGCATGTGGGCGGCTTCTTTAAAGAGGTGCAACCATGTTCACCACCGATTCTGTCATATATATAAGGCTATGCATAATTGTTCTCTCTCCTTTTAAGGTGGCTGTGGAATGCTGATGTCAAACATGGGATCACTCTCTTTTACACTAGAGTAAATCACATACAGAACAGTTATATATGACATGCGTCGTCAAATTCTTCTTGTGCCCAAATCTGGATTTAGAAACCCAGCTTGACATGTTCCCCATAGTATGGGGGCACATGAGGCCATCATGTTGCTGAAGCAAAGCATGACTGGATCTGATCAGTGCATGGATGGGCGATCCTCGGTCCTGTATACCTGTAGAAGTGTCTCCACCCCCATCATCCAGCCCAGACACAGGTACAGCGCCAAGGGTCTTCTGGTGGTTCCCTTGCTGCGAGAAGTGAGGTTACAGGGAACCAGGCAGAGGGCCTTCTCCATAGTGGCGCCTGCCCTGTGGAATGCCCTCCCAGCAGATGTCAAGGCAATAAACAACTATTTTATTTTTTTATTTTTAAAAGACAACTGTTTAGGGAAGTTTTTAATGTCTGATGCTGTATTGTTTTTAATATTTGGTTGGAAGCCGCCCAGAGTGGCTGGGGAAACCCAGCCAGATGGGTGGGGAATAAATAATAAGAATAAGGATAAGAATAAGAATAAATGTATACTACCTTGGGTTCCATGATGGAAGAAAGGTGATATATAAACGTATAGATATAAATAGCTGTAACAATCAAATACTAATTTCATTTTTGGTGGTGCCTGGTGTGTGATCACAAACCATTATGTCCTAGATAATGTCTGAAATCTAGATTGAAGAAGAACATTATGAGTGGACGTTGAATAGCAGCAGTACTTTGTAGAATGCATTTTATAAAAGCTTTGACACAGTTCTATGAGTGCTCCAAAGCACACATTGAGCTCCCTTCTGAATCAAATTCTCTATTGATTTTTTTATCAAGTGCAGATCTGTGGTGACTCTTGTTTGTCTATTGCTAAATTCAATGTTGTGTGTACATATGAAATAATCATTAGACTGAAATACAAGAAATAACAGTTGATAGGAATATAGAAAGAGAAAAGGGAAATGTTTTCTGCAAGTCTGAACAGATTATGTAAAGCTTTGTGCTGTCAAAGTCATAGGCCAATAATCTACCCACACAGAATCCAACCTGCCAAATGGAGAAATCCCAATTGTTGTCTTCCACCAAAGCCAGGAGACTAATAGCACCCCTATATAAAACCACCATTGGGTGGTTTAAAGCAAGTATGGTTGACAATCCATTCCATGATTTAAACTAGCAATATAAGAGCTGGACTTTTCAGGGGAAGGATTGTAAACAATGTGTAAAATGACAAAATGAGTATGAAAGGAGAGAAATCAAAGCTCCATAATTCATTTTTCATTTACTTGATATGCATCTTTAATTCTGCTCCTTGGCTAACAATTGTGAATGAAAACCATTTCAGTTCAAGCCTTTACCGAATGCACCAAAAATATCACTCTAGCTATAGTGCAACACCGGACATATTGCCATTGTCAAAAATCCCATCTTTTTAGTAAGCCATATCCATCCCTGAGTTCCTATTGTTCAGCTTTCAGGTGGCTATACAACGTCAAAACAACAAGCAGGTTTTTAAAGCTTCAGAGTCAAAGCCCTTCATTCATTTCAGGAATTGAATTTGTCAAAGCAATGACCGATACCTATTGTCAGGAGCACCTCTTTCTTTCATTTGTTCAAACCATTAAATGAAAATCTGACTTGAACCAAATTGAGGATCTTCGACATGGGAGGGATCTGAACTGGAGGATTCATTTGGCTTTCAGGCTGATTAATTTCAGAAGCTCAAAGAGTTTTTGTTTGAGGGACTGAGCAATGCGGTGTTTAACACAGCCAGACAGTGCACTGCTATAAATTCCCAGTGCAGGCAATCATCTCTTTACGAAACCTCATTCGTCTTAAGCTGTTTTTTGGTTTGGATAGACTGCTTAAATATACAAGAGTGAACTGCATAATGTTATTTATAGAATAGGGTAGTGCATTGACAAGGAAAACGTGTGGATGTGTGGTTTAATGTATTATTGGGCCCAAGTGACCATTAAGCTATTTGATGGCGAGTGACTCTCTGTTAGGGAGTCAATCATTGCACACGTTTTAATTTTGTAAAAAATGCAGTGCCCAGAGAAAGAAATCATTAACTGAAAAATAGGCACAGCAATAAATGTCATGCGCTACAGTAATACACATATATATCTTCCATGGAAGACATTTCAAGGTTATACATATTCTTCTATAACTCATATAGCAAATATAATCCAGGTCTCTCTCTCTTGCTCATTCATACTCTTATTTCACTTTAGCCTCCTAAAGTACCAGGGGAGTTGAATAAGGCCTCTCTGTGGAATGGTTAATATATTTTGTATTAAGCTAATCTGTCTTCTAATGATGAGCTATGGTTGACTGCCAGAGTAACTCTCATCTAGAATGCCCCAGCACTAAGCATAATGTATCCCCCCTGTTTACAATGATCAATTGCATTCCCATTGATCACAACAGATCTGCTCTGTTTCAGATGACTGATCCCTATATCTCAGCATTCAGTATCGATAATGCATTAAGTCACTATCAGCTCCCAACAGCACAGCACAACAGCTGCAAAGTAGATGCTTTACTGTAAACTCGCAAATGAATCATTCACTTTGCTTATTGCCTCTTCCATTCTTTGTCAGTCCACCATAAATTACCCGGTAACTCTCTTTTTTTCAACTCACAAACTTTAATAGCAGTATATAAATGATCAAGAGTTGCATATTTCTTTCTGTTCTGAGAATCTCAGCCATTAAGAGTTCTAACTAACCTGAGACCTTAATAATCACCATAGGAAAGGGAAGGGAATTAATGTGGTGAGATGATTACATAAATTAAGAATATATGATAAATGACTGCTTTTTATTGCATCCTTTTTCATGTATTGGAGAGAACTGAGCCCAGCTTTATGTTCCACTTTTGCCATGCAAGGACTTGCTATATGAGACTATTGTAATGCTGTTGTTTTAGTTATAGACCATGAATATTTTACATGTACATTTAAACTGTAATGTATTAATGAGGCAAACATATTCATACCCTGCAACATTTCTCCAATGAAAATAGGGATCTCCATAACGATAATTTCACCATTTATATCCTACACATCTTACTGGGTTGCCCCAGCCACTGTGGGTGGATTTCAGCATATATAAAAACATAATAAACATTAAACATGTTTTAGTTAGGAAGCTTTTCTAAAGGAAGCCATCAAAATTGTTGGCTGCTGTTAAACAATTTGGCCACTGCCCTCCATGCTCTGATAATCTACAGACTGGACTATTGCAATGTGGTTTCATGGGACTGCCTATGAGGATGGCTCAGAAATTTTAACTGGCCCCAAATGCAGTGGCCAAATTTCTGCCAGGGTTTTATTTTGAACTCAAATAACCTCAGTGCTGCTTTATGGTAGTGGCTATGTAGGTAGGAGCAGAGCCAATGCAGTATACTGCCTTCAGCCTGCAACTTCCAGAGTCATTTCAGGATGATATCATCCTGGTCAATGGAAACAAAAGCTACAGTGAAGTAAAGGAAAATCAATAGGGTACCACTTTCACATCTCTTTCTTGTGACTTAAGTGACAGTGCACCATTAATTCACTATGTGTCAATAGTACACCTAGATTGTGACATGCTGTTATCTAAAAGTGTGAATCTCAACCTACTGAGCAACCCCTCTGAACATTGTGGTGCAGTTCTGTGCAAATTAAGTATATCAGAACATGAATTTCAATACATATTCATATGTGCATCTCAAAAAACATATTTTAAAAGAAAATGCATATCAAAATATTCATTTTGAAATTCAGATTGATGTGGAAAGGAAACAAATTGGAATTGTAAAACATTTTTTTTTTAAAAAATGTCTGGTCTGGAAATAGGTTCACTTCTTCCTTATGGTGCATGTTATTTAGTATGCATGTGTTATATGTGTTGCAACATATACACAATGTTCACTTTGAAACATCCTGGGTTTCTGATTCACCAGGCAAGTTTGGTGTGTCTACTGATGTCCACTTCCCCAGATGAGCTGGATTATATTCAACAGCTTTAAGTATTCATTGTGGAACGAGAGGTTTGCCAGCTAGGTATACCACATAGTCAATGACTTCCGTCAACTTGTGTAATGACATGCCTTAACTTCAAAAGTCCAACAAGTCATCACTATATGAAATATAACATATACAACTTGTACAATTGCTTCTCTGTTTTTCATGACTATAGTTTAGACACTCTCGACATGCTAGTATCTTTATTCATCTCCTTTTAAGGGTCCTCCCTGACAAACATGTCAAAGGAACTTCAATTGGATGTAAAGTAAATTCCATCCAGCTTTAAACCTTGTATTTTGTTCAGCAGCATACAAAACTTATCCCTTTATTTTCTATGATATCTCTACTTTCTTCAGTGCAAACAGGACACTTACCTGGACATGTTTACAAAAATACTGTTGCATATCACCTTGCTATTATTATTTAATAAATTTATTGGTTACTGTTTTAACCACTCAAAATGACTTACAATATATTAACAGACACATACATTAAAACTGGCATAAAGGAAAAACAAAGAAAAAAATTAAAAGACAACTCCATTGTTTTTTAAGACAGGGTTAAAACATCCTACCCAAAGGCCTAGCAAAAAAGAAATGTTTTTGTCTTATGTATTTAATGATGGCATCAGGTGAGTCTCCCCGAATAGTATTCCATAAGCCATCACTGAATTGGCCTATTCTCATGTCGCCACCCTCCAGACCTCCTGAGGAGGAGGCACATCAAGAAGGACCTCAGATGGTGATCACAAGATCCAGGTCAGTTCATATGGAGAGAAATGATCCTTAGAATATTGGAGTCCTGAATCACATGCATCATGTGCAAATGTGCATCGTGTTCTCCATGTAAAAACAAGACATGTTATTGCCCTTACTCAAGACACATGTCTCTAGTTTATACCCTTGTGCAAATTAATTGAAACAAAGCATGTTTTCTGTCTTACATGTAATCCTGTACTCAAAACAAACACGAAAAGTCAGTAGATCATTATGGTGTCGGAAGCCTGCAGCCAATAGAAGGAATGATGCGCTCGCCACAATGTATTGAGGTTCTACGAAAGAGTTATTCCAAAGCTGGAAAAGAGGTATCCTGACGGTACTGGGATATTGCAGCAGGACCTAGCCCCCTGTCACACATTGAAAGTGGTGAAGAAATTCATGACAGAGCAGCAAATACAGGTACTTGATTGGCCAGGGAATTCCCCGGACATAAATCCCATTGAAAATTTGTGGGCTATATGCAAAAGTCGCCTCCATGATGTAGACTGTACGACTATGGAGAAGCTCATACAGGCACTGATTCAAGTGTGGTACAGGGATCCGAAAATCAACAGTGACTGTTCAAAACTAGTAGAATCCATGCCAAACCGTATTCAAATGCTGCTTAAAAATAGCGGAGGTCATATCCATTACTAATATACGTATATGTGAGTTTTGTACAATAAACTACATTGTTTGTTTCAATTAATTTGCACAAGGGTGTGCATCCCTAGTTTACTCTGTTCTGCAAACAAGTCCTTCTGGAAAACAAATGAGTAGGGAGAACTAGTGAAAGACAGACCATTTTAGAGAAATGTCCATGCTAAATGAAGACACCTGAAAAGCCTATCTACCAAAGTGTGTTCTCCTTCATGGAGAGCACGTGTTGGGGTGGGGGCCGACAGGACACTCCAAAGTTGTGGGACGGGCTAATTGATCATTGGCCACTGATGCGATTGCGCTTCCCTTGTTGTTGGGAAGAAGTTAATGTTGCCATTTTTGATTGACAGCCAGAAATGCTAAAACTCCCTGCACGAGGCGTAGAGCTTCCTCTTTTCGCCCGTGCATCGGATTACCCGTCCCACCCTCCCTATATTTAGGGTTGTTCGCTTTGACCTTGCTATGCCTGTCATGGGGTCATCTGCTCTTGGGGCAGGGGCCCAGTAGGAATTTTGTCCATCTGGCTGATTGGCTGGGGCCATTTGGTTTTTGCCTACTGCGTAGCAAATCGTCACAACTTATAAGGTTGCGGTTAGGCATTGGTTTATGGTTTGGTTGGTTGAGGGGCATGGATTGGTTGTGCCTGCCCCTCTAATGCTGCTGCTGCAAGGGATTCCATTAAAGGAATACAGGGGCTCACTATGGCTTTTGTCCACCCTGTCAAGGGGCTCGGGCCATGCAAGAGGCCCTGGTTGCATTTGGGGAGGGCTGAGGGCAGGTTCCCTGCTCCATCGCTACCCCCAAGTGTATTCCCCTTTTCTGACTTTCGCAGGCGTGCTGAATGGTAGTCTGTCCCCAATGGGGGGGCAGATAGTTGTAACCAATACCTAAGCAACCACTCACATTTTTGTATTTTAATAAAGTTGTGGCCAAAAGTATGCCAAAAACCTTAAACAAAAATTTCTGTGTGATGTGTGAGTTATTGGGGTGGCCCTGGGGACCTCGACACGCAATTGTACCAATTTCAATGGCAATGAAATTTAAGCTTGGCTTTTTTCCCCATCCAAAGATGTTGTCCTTTTTTAAAAAAAGTAAAGGTGAAACAACTCTATAGTTTCCCTTCCATCACTAAACCACAAACTGCTGCTACAATTGATGGTGGCCAGTTAAAATTCATGTCACTTTGCCTTTAAATCTGCCTCTTCCGCAGTGCTGAGGGGGTGCTGATGGAATCTGAATAATTTTGGCAACCAACTCTGTTACATATGAGTTTGCAGTATGTCACTCACTGCAGCTATAAAGGTCAATGCAATTATTATGCATAGTATATGAAGGCCCGGGAGGGGGAGTAAGGAAGGGGGAACCCATTTGTCTCTGCAAGACTTCAAATTGCAACTACCCCCAATATCCAATAACCTCAAGTGATTTCTCAGCAATTATGGAAGAATTACTGGGGGAATTTTGTTAAGGAAAGGTTTTACTGGAGCTGCGTATTTGTAGCCTCTCTGAACAAGAGGTAGCAAATTTAAGCCTTATAAACAGAATCACTTCTTTACACAATGCTTAATTAGCCTTTGCACTCATTGTCACAAGGAATAATTGAGGCCATGAGATTAACAGGGATTCACGAAAAAGATTAGACAGTTATATGGATAATGAGCAAATCTACCAAAAACATCCCCACTAGGCGAGATTATTTTTAAAACCTTGAGCAGGAAATAAGCCCTTACATCTGACGTTAAGCTTTGAGAGTTGGACAGAAACCTATCCTTTTAAGAGGTTTCCTCATAACTGCATTTGCCTGCATGCACGCTATCTAGAATAAAATGATAAAATGGGGGAAAGGGAGAGACTATAGACACTTGGGAATTATGACAACCTACTATCAATAACTAAGATTTTAGGACTGCAATTTTATATCTACCAACCTCATGTAGGTAGCCACAGCGGCAAGAATGTTACTTACCCAAAAATGGAAAGATGAAGTCCTGAAGAAAGAAGAATGGATAGGAAAACCTATGGACTATGCAGAAATGGTGAAACTTATGGGGAAAACAAGAAATCAGGATAACAAACTTTTTATAAAAGAATGGAAATGGTTTATTGAATGTTTACAAATTGTAAACAGATAACGACATTGGCAGGATTATTGTAATAACCTAAGATACACATAATAATAACAACCTGTAATGACCTTAGTGAATATAATTAAAGTAGCTGAATAAAAGAATAAATTAAGCTAATTTAGAATTTGCTGGAAAGTATAAAAATAAATTTAAGAAACAGCAGAAAGAGGAGGAAGGAAGTTGAGTTTTGAAATGTTAAAATGACTGTAAAACTATTGAAATGTATATAACTGAAAATCATGTTTTTAAAAGTGTTTTTGAATGCCCTATTTTCCCCATTGGGATTTGGTCTTCAAGAAACATGGGCCAAACTCCCTTCATTTAATGATTGTTTTGATCAAGGCCACAGAGAGAGAGGAGGTTGGTGAAATTTGAGCTCTTTATATTCCAAAGAAGACAGGAAGATGAAACTTTCCACAGTTGACTTGTCTGTTAAAGGTCTGTTAATAGGATTGTTGGAAGGCTAGATGTTAAATGATACTTTGTTCAATATCAGAAGTGCTGTGTCAGTTCTTCATACCCTCCAACATTTCTCAGATGAAAATAGGGACATCCCATTCAATTATGATAGTTTTAGTATTTATACCTCACACATCTTATTGGGTTGCCACAGCCACTCTTCCAAAATACATAAAAACATAATAAAAATTTAAACATTTTTTTAAAAAACTTCCCTATACAGTGGTACCTCGGGTTAAGAACTTAATTCATTCTGGAGGTCCGTTCTTAACCTGAGCTACCACTTTAGCTAATGGGGCCTCCCGCTGTCGTTGCACTGCCGCCATGCGATTTCTGTTCTTATCCTGAAGCAAAGTTCTTAACCCAAGGTACTATTTCTGGGTTAGCGGAGTCTGTAACCTGAAGCGTCTGTAACCTGAAGCATCTGTAACCTGAGGTACCACTGTACAGGATTGCCTTCAGACAGCTTGGGGGGTCAGATAACTCCATACCCTCCAACATTTCTCTAATGAAAATAGGGACATCTTAAGGAAAAGTGGGACATTCTGGGGTCAAATTAGAAACTGGGATGGCTTCTCTAAGTCAGGGACATTTCTGGAAAACAGGGACACTTGGAGGGTCTGGTACCTACATGCAAATTGGTCTTGTTCCCTCTACATTTGTACAGATGTGTGTGGGGAATTCTCACTATAAATCAGGCTGTACATATTGGAGAATAGCTCACATTCCCTTCCTTCTTTCCCTGCTTCCTGAGGCACCACTGTAAACCCATCTTCTTCCCCGTGCATGAATGGGGATCAAGCATTTCACCGTAGATTATTCCAACAGTGGGATAGAGATAGCCATTTATTTGCCACAGAACCCGGGCTTTAGCTTAAAATAATTTCACTTCAGCCAGAAGTGTGAGGTTCATATATTTTCTTCACAAAATAGCTAGCAAGGACAAGACATTTGCTCTAAGTATTTAACCCACTTGACTTTCTAACCGGCAGCATTCATCTTTTTGAAGTATAAACGCTGTAACATTTTTCTTTCTTTCCTCCTCCTCCTCCTCCAGTTCAGTTCACTCAATCTAAGCCTCCCTTTCTAATTCCATAGCCTTCTATCATCCCTTTATTAAATTAATTTTCAATCTGTCCTTGACTTCCTTTTCATCAGCAGCTTTTACAGAGATAGGCACCTCACTCCAGGATTCCATGAGCTTCCCGATTTGCAATGCAAAGGTCACAAAAGATGAAGGGTTACAAAACCCTCATTCTGGAAAGGCTCAGGGTAGTTCCAGCACAGTGTGGATACTTGCTCAGAATTAACCCTGTTTAGGTGATGAAAAGGACACACCATACAGGTGGAGGGGGAAATGGGACCTTACTGGCAGGTCCTGCCTCTGACTTCTGCTTTCTGAATCCAGTGCTCCAATTATTCAGAGTGGGCAGAATGTGAAATCACTAATGCCCAATTGGGACATTAATGCCCAGACTGGATTTTTTGGCCCTAAGTGTGGGCACCTTGGCTCAGACACTGAATCTCCACAAACCTGATCCATCTGGCTAGTTCTACCACAATTCTGGTGTCAGGGAAATGACTTCTTCCCACCGTACTGCCTGCTGCTCATTAAATTTCTGAACCTAAGTAGCAGGAGTTTACTGGTTGCAGGGAGGAGAGCTAAGCTCTGCATATAATATAACTAATATGCATTAAGGTTACCAGATTTTTTTCAATGAATCCGGGGACACTTTTCAACTTCCTATTAAATAGATGGATTTTGTCAGGGGATTGATTTGTGAATCTGGGGACTGTCCCTGGGAAATGGGGATGTCTGGTAACCTTAATGTACATGTACAGTGGTACCTCAGGTTAAGAACTTAATTTGTTCCAGAGGTCCGTTCTTAACCTGAAGCTGTTCTTAACCTGAGGTACCACTTTAGCTAATGGGGCCTCCCACTGCCACCACAGCACTGCTGCACCATTTCCCTTCTCATCCTAAAGAAAAGTTCTTAACCCAAGGTACTATTTCTGGGTTAGCGGAGTCTGTAACCTGAAGTGTCTTTAACCTGAGGCGTCTGTAGCCTGAGGTACCTCTGTACATATATTTTGTATAATTTATTCTGATTACGTGAATCATAAGAAGGGTTAGTTCCCTCCCATACATGGGTTCCAAGATTTTACCGTGCCAAGTAAATCTGGTGACTGGCCTATGTACAAGTGAGTGTTTTGGCACAAGGAATGGAAGGAAAGGGACCTGCCTTTTCACAAGATAACAGCTGGGAAGACACAGCTAATACAAACATTGTCATAACACTTGTAATAGGAAGAAATGCCAGCCAGGGATCTCAAGCCCATAAGGAAGAAGTGTGATTATAACCACTTCAATAACTAAATAAACAGGTGATGCACACTTCCTATTGAAGGCTACATAAGTTGGCAATGGGAGGAGAGGTCGAGATGTGACTTGTAAAGTACTGCAAAAGGATCAAATGGTCAAATGGTTTGTTTACTATGAAGAAACTATGAAGAAGTACGGTAGACGGTTTATTTATAAAATGAAAGCTTTATTGGAAAATAGTCATAATCTTGTCCATTAATTTTCTTCATAATCTGAGGGCTTTATGATTGTCTCATTCAAACCTCCATCCTCACTTTTATGGGACTCAGTGGTCCAAAGGACTGTTGCTCTGTCAGCAGGGTGGGTTTAAGGCTTTTCAGTCACAACCCATGTATTTTATACATTTTTTTGTTTGTTTGTTCTGCTGACTATTTTTTACAAGCCTGTATTGCACCAAGAAGACGTAAAATTACCTTTGTAAAGCTGTTTAGGAATATTGCAAAGTCTGCATCTTCCCACTCATTTGAACTCCAGACATACATTAACAAGTTGTTCATAATGACTTTGATTCCCCCACTACATGTTCATTGTCAACCTTTCGACAATACTCTCTGGCTTAATCATGAGACTTTTTGTTGTAAATTATACTCCCCATTTCGGTGATCAGATCTTAAGAAGTTTATTATATCATGAAAATAACTTATATTATTTTTTCATCCCTACATTTCCCAAACATTAGCATTCATTCAATGCTTAAATTGTTTTTGCAGCTTTCCCAGGTACCTGGTAGCTCACAGTACATAACCTGCCATAGTGTGTGTGGTTTTGGAATAATATCAGCCATTCCTGTAACAACTTCTTATCTAGGAAAGCATGGATCAGAGAAAGAGGTACATTTTTGAATTTTTTGTGTAAATGGAGAAATTCAGCTGTGACTCAGTCATGCAGGTGAGTTGCTGCACTTCAATGTATCAGCTGGTCAATTGTGGCCAGAAAACCATTGGAAGATGTACAGGTTTAGTACCCAGGGTACTAAAACAGGGATCTGCTTTGTGTTGACAACCTTACGTAGATCTACTTACACATGTGGTAAATCACACATTTTTGATTATGTTTCCTTATTTGTTTGCCAGTGCTTTAGCCAAAATGTGGTGCAGGTCCCATGAACTCAAGAGACACAATATCAGTGGCAACTGAGGTATTGGTTTTCTAGGAATTCTCCTTGTCTTTTCATTTGACTCACTTCAGTCCCAGATTAGGGATTTTCAACTCCTTTGGATCACGATTGGCAACCACCCACCCTTCCACTGGTGGTGGGCACACCGGCCACAGTCCTTGCCAACAGAGTATTAAGCACATGTGAAAAGTGGCGTACACCTCTCCTGAAGTACATTCCTAGATTTCCTCCATGCACGGAAGGGAGGGCAGTTCTAATCATGAAGGGTAATTCTGATTTGAGATTAAGTGGTCATGAAGCTACACTGACTAAGCCTGCTTCTAACCACCAATGTGTTGGGCAGACACACACCATGGCCACACACCCTGCCAGCCACACGTCTGACACAAAGGGACATGATATGCTAGGGTTGCCATGTTTCATGAAGTGAAAAACTGAACGATTGGCAGCTCAACAAAAATTGTTGAGCTTTGGTTTTTTTGGGAGATCGCCATAAGTTGTTGACATTTGGGGGGTGAGCGATCACCTGCTCGACCCCCACTGTCAGCAACTGCCAGTCCTTGTTATGTACTGAAGTTCTCACCCTGGGCCAGCAGGGGGATACTGTAGATAGTTATGCAAATAAGGGATTGAAAGTGAGGTTCAGTGATTGGATAGTTTTAGAAAATTGTTACAGTTACGTTGTACTGGAGCTCTATATAAGCAGGCTGACTGAACCCTTCAGTTCAGTTCTGTTCTGGCCTGTGAATAAACAAGAGCTGTTTGAAGAATCACTGTGTCGTCTGATATGTTCACCCACAACTTAACAATGCTGATTCCCCAGTCACCACGCCGATCGCGTGACAGCGAAAAGGCAGTGGCAGTTCATGAGACACAGAGGGGCAGCTCTGGGCACTCGGCGGGCTCCAACAGCTCCAGTCCCAGTACAGCTCCCAAATGCCACCACCGCTCAGGTCTCTCGTTAGGAGCCCTGTCGCTGCCTCCTCCAGCGCTCACAGCCCCGCCGCTACTCATAGACTTTGAGCTCCAGGTGGGCAGAATGGAGCAGAAAGGGGAAGCGGCAGTGGTGGCAGTTTCTTTAGTGGCCACTGCCAACCTGAGCTGGTAAATACACACATGGGCCTAGCAGCAATGCTGGTAGCACATGGGCTTTGCGCACTCTCACCTCCAGCCAAAGCGACAGCTTCCACTTCCGAGGCACAGTTTAAACAAACAAACAAATAACCAATGAACTAACCCCACAACCCAGACATTTCCTATAAAATACAAAAAAAAAAAACCCTGGATGGGGATGGAGGCCTCCCAAAAGAGGACATGACCAGGATTTCCTGGACATATGGCAACCCTATGTTATGTATATTGTTGTAGATACATAGACAGACTACCTCCATAGAAGGTGGGATTCTCATAGGCTTCTGTCTTAGGGAACACTACTGCCTTGAAGAGAGAGAACTCTCCATTGACTTGCATAGTGGGGAGGAGGGTGTAAAAACATTCTAAATCCCCCAGAAAGAGTGAAGTTGTGGAAGTGTCACTCACCACCACAGCAAAAACGCTAGTATCTCGAAACTTGTTGGTTGGATTCTCTCTCTCCCTTCCATTATTCTGCAATTTCCTTCTCCCTCTTTCTCCTCCCCCATAAAAGTTTGGAAAGAAACTGTGCGAAAATATCAGCATAGCACTAGACTGAATACTCATAAACTTTTATGAATCCATCTGCCCAGTGAAAATTTTCTGTTTTTTCCCTTCCTTTGGGAATTAGGAAAACCAGAAGAAGATTATTTCTGAACTAGAAGAAAATGACAACTTCTAGTATCCAATTTTCTTCCTCTGTTGAATGCTTTAGCTCAGGATATTGAGATAGCTGAGCTTTAGGGAGAGATAAGCTCCCTACCTTCTTCCAATCTAAAGCAGTCTTCTTTACATATTCTGTTAGATCAGTCATTGGCCTTTCATACCAAACGACACCACTTGTAAGATACGACAGAGATGCAGTAATTTTGTTTTTTCCATGTTAGAGAGATCTGAGCCACTTGTGACAGGTGACTCCTTTTCTGACACCAGGAAAGGAGAAAGAAATAATAAAAAAGAACTACTCATTTTAGCAGTTCCTGAAGAGTTAATAATCCAATTTTCTTTTATTTTTAGCATAACTTACACCTCAGAGCAGAGAGGTGGGAGAGCTAGACATTTGAACTGACTAGACTCTTTTCAAGTGCATGGTATTATTTTTAAAGTGAACCTTTTAACAATCCAAGGCATATATCTTGACATATTCAAATGTATATGAAATAGGTTCATGTATATGCTCAAATATATTACCCTTATCCTCTAACAAAAACAATAATAAGTATAAGTTTTTTGTTGAGGTAACAATATTTGGAGAATATTGGGCTATGAAGGAGTTGGTAATGGATTTTTTAGGGCAATGTTGGGGAATCTGTGGGTCTTCCAGTGTTGATGGACTGTTGAGGTTCTTTTAATTGCTGTCAAGGAAAATCTGGGCATGTGCTTCCCTTATCTTACACCTTCCCTTATCTTATCTTGTGATTAGTGTTTGAAGGTCACTGACCTGGCAACCAGCCAAGTAGGTCACTGTGATCTGGCAACCGGCCAAAGGTGTGGTCATTCTTGGGTATATTAAGAGGGGGCTGTACATTGCCTTTTTGCTTTGCTGCAAGGAAGCTCTCCCCGATTGATACTGAACTCTGTGCTGTTTGTACGCTGTGTGTTGTACTTGCTTTGCATTTGAAGCTGCACTTCCTATTAGGGATCTAGTGGAAGTCAGTATATAGTGTCCATAGTGAAATTGCCTTAAAGCAGGCTTCCTCAAACTCGGCCCTCCAGATGTTTTGAGACTACAATTCCCATCATCTCTGACCACTGGTCCTGCTAGCTAGGAATCGTGGGAGATGTAGGCCAAAAATATCTGGAGAGCCGAGTTTGAGGAAGCCTGCCTTAAAGCTTTGGACCTGTTGGTAAAGGATTGAACTGACTGAAGAGTTGGAGTTGGGCTGAATTTCCAGAACAAAACTGCACTGCCACAAACCTACATGCTTGGGGAGCTGCACATGTTTGGCACATGCCACACGCCAACATGCCTTCATAAACCAAGCTCCCATCATTGCTGACCATAGGCCATGCTGGCTGAGGCTCATGGGAGTTGGAGTCCAACAACTTTTGGAGGGAAGCTGGTTTCCCACCCATGAATTAGGGAATTTCTTCCATTTTGTTTAAACAAACAGAACAACTTTGTGACATTTACTCCTTTGGCAAGCTTAATGGCAGAGGATAAGTGGAGTTAGAGGTCATCCCACAAACAGGTCTGCTATCCTACATCAGATTCCCAGAGAGAGGCCTTGTAATTCCAATGAGCCCACAGTCAACACACAGTTCTGTCAGTCTGATTTTGTCTCTTTTAAACTTCAAGGTGTTTCTACACACACACACACACACACACACACACACACACACACACTTGCCCCCTCACCTTCATTGTGGGGCATGTGCCAGCTTCTCCAAGCTCTCATGATTAACTGAAACACAGATTCTCAGCTATTTCTCCTAACCGTTCACTCTTATCAGCTAAGCTTTCTGGACAACAATCTATCAGACAAAGGCATTGTTGACCAGTAACCATAACAATATGCATAGAGATTTCGTTTTGGTTTTTAGACTTGGGTCTGAGTTCATACCCACACTGAGCCATAAACTTCATTGTGTGACCTTGGGCACTCAGTCACTCAGCTCATGTACAAAACCTTGAGTGCTTTGGAGTGGGATGATGATGGTGATGATGATGATAACAATGCCGTCTAATATTTTGTTCTGTTTTTCAGGCTTCCTGCAACAAACCATGCATTGCCTTCAAATTTTATCCTTAACCACTATGTGAGACTGGTTGGATGAGGAAACAGCAACTGGCTCAAGGTCACCCAGTGAAGCTTGAAGTGGATCTGAAGCCCTGTCTCTCATTCCAGCATCACACTGGATCTTGGCCACGTGGACAAGGTACGCTACAGTAAGATTTATCTTACAGTCATATTTAGGCCCTTTCAACACTGGTACCCAAAGCAAGCACTCATCTCTTTTATGGCTGTTTCTTAAATGATAAATTTGTACAAAAAAATGTACTGTCTTGGGAAATGTACCTTGATTGTCAATAAAAACATGGCCCTACCCAACCTCATCACCTCTAAGTGTTGTTTTTGAGATGCTATCAGTGACAAATGTATCCTTGAATATGTGCTAACGCTAAATGACAGATGAGCAAACAAATCTTACACAGGACAGCCATGCTTTGAGAAAGATATACACATATCTCCCTCACCTTAACAGACTAGAAGCCAACTCAGTTCTCTTTTAAAGTGTCCCTGCCCCCACTCTCTGCAGGCAACAGGAAACCAGCCCTCCATTAGGAATAATAGAGCAGACATCCACTCGGTTGAGGCTGATGGAGCCAACCTGCCAGTGGAGCAATTGTGCAGAGCCTTTTCATTGCACAGGCTTATATTTACCTCCCTTTGTCCTGACTTTTCACGAAGGTGGCAAGCAGTCAGAGCTGTTTACGGTGCAGTTGATTTCTGTACTATCAGTTGACGGCTTCCTGCTTCTAGCTTATTATTTCGAGGATTCAAGGCTACAAAAAAGGCAGGAACCCTAATGCTAGTCTTTCAATGTCCAATTCTCTCCCAAAACATGTGGTAAAAAGGAGAGAGAAGACTGCTCAGTAACAATTGCTTTGATGAAGGAGCGGCTATTCACTTCAGCTGCATGTACGTACATCCAATCTTTTGTCTCTGCTATGCAAATTTGGAGGTGACAGTGGGGGTGGGGAGAGAACGGAACTGAGCCAAATGGATAACTCTTGATTTCTTGGAGCTAGTCAAATAAGGGGGCTAGTGGGAACAAAGGGGTGGATCTAAAAACAAAGCAAAATTGTTAGTGTTATCCCATCCCGTTCAACCCACCACGTTCAACCAAGCCCTCTGCCATTTTGGTGGTTGTGGAAATAACACATGCAGACACACACACACACAGACAGAGAGAGAGAGAGTGCACTGGGGTGGGTCAACATGTTAAATGAAGATGTTAAAACCTCGCTGCCCAGCTCAATGCCCCGATTGGGATGCAAATTGTCCCCTCCCTCCTAAGCTAATCCTTCACCTAATGTGTAGGGGAGCAATATGCATCCTTCAACTATGGAGGTGGTGATTTGCACCTGCACAGCTCATCTAAGGAGGCAAAGGTTTTGTGCCTGTGTGTGTGTGTGCATGTGAGAGTGTGCATGCAAGTGTGCGGAGCAGCTATATGTACTGTTGGCATGTGGTCCCTGGCAGATTGGCTGAGGGTGAATTTGGCTTTCAGGCTATATGCACAAAAATATTAGTCACCTTTGCTCTAAACCCATTGCTTTCCTGAATTATTGTCATGATTTGGAATTTAGCATTTGAGCAATTCAGCGTTGGTATCCCATAAAGTTGGTTTTGTAGGCACATGTATGAGAAAAATAAACACAGTAATTTACAGATATCAGATACTAACCTCACACAAATAGTGTGTCTAAGTGAGCACATGTCTTCACACCTAGTGTTTGGATAGCACAGCAGTCATAATGTACTTTCCAAATGTTCTGTATTATGAAGATCAATCAATAAGTTGGATGGATGAATTAATGAACGGATGGGGTGGATAGTTGAGAGGCTTATCAGCAAGTAGAAATGGCAAAGCCAGGAAAGCATGGCAATGGACATTTTGCTGGTGAATTGATCTGATTTGCACATCTTGGACTGAATAGAAGTATCCTTTGAATTTTACACTTCACTGAATGTTGCTGTGTAGCTCTCAGCTCAAAAATAAATGAGACTTGCCACCCCAATGTCTTCACTGCCATGAATAATATGTGGGGCTGTCCCCGATAGCCACGAATATCAGCAGCAGAAATTGTTTTCTGCTTACTGCACCACCACCAGGTGTTCCCATTAAAGGACTGTCACCACCTAGCTCTTAAAAACACAACAATGAATGGGCAGTAGTTCTGGGGACAGAGACTTAGAAGCAGAATTGCTTGAAGCCTCCCTGAGAAATTTCACTAGTCTTTGCAACATGCTTGTCTTCTATTTTGCACAAGGGAAAACACCCAAATTCACTTTGAATTTCGCTTGAGGCAAGATCCATTGACAGCCTTTGGGATTTGGTAAAACATCACCAGTCACCCATTCCCTTTGAGAAATGTTTGTGGCCTCCCTTGACATTCCTCAGATATTTCCCTCGGAATTTTGCTTGAGGTGAAAATATGGTGTCAGCTCTACTTAGAAGAAACAACTGGTATGATCAAGATCTTGTTCTTTCAACATCAACGGCTACAGCAGAAACAGGTTTTGAGGCTGGGATATCAGCAATACATTTTGGGGGGGAAGAACCAGAAATCGTGCATGATATGTGGCATCTAGTGTGATTGCCTGAGCATAAACCAGCCATTGGCTTGAGTGACCTGCTGATCATGGTGGCCTGTGCCGTAAGAAACTGCTTGGGCAAGAGCAGGAGAGGAATCACCTGAAATTGTGCAGAGGAATCATACAAAGCTGTTGTGCTTAATTTGCAGTTGAATCCACCCTCCCACAGTAGCCCTATACAACACAGTCCACAATGTTCAGTAGGTCCCACCAACCTCTTTTGAAGTGGGGGTACAGGGGGGCGGTGGCAGCTGTGAATAGAAGCAGCAGAGGAGGAAGATCAACCACACGATCTGCCTTGCACTCAACAATTTCTGGATACAACTCTGGTCCAAATCACTCGCTTGGTTCTTCTCCAACTCTAGTAGGCTGCTTCTGGGGTAGCTGACACTATAGGAACATAGGGAGCTGCCTTACTCTGAATCAGACCATTGCTCCATCTAGCTCAGTGTTGTCCACACTGACTGGCAGTGGGCTTCAGACACGGAGTCTTTCACGGCTTTACCTAGAGAGGCCAGGGACTGAAGCAGGTCCTCTGCCGCAGGGCTATTGCAAGCATTGGACTGATTTCTATGGGTCTTTTAAATACACTTGCTGCCACTTCAGCACTATATCATGCTGGACAGAGCCACCAGAGCCTGCGATGGAACTCTGCCCTCACTGATTCATTTATTAACACCGGTTTTCCTGACACGTATGGACAGGCCATTTGTACTTTCTCACCTGAAAGTTTAAAGCTGAAACCAACTCCCTTCTCGATGAGAGCTGCTCTCCTGATGAGAAATGCCAGTTAATCTCAAAACTTCATTGTGCTACTGATAGGTGAGAAGAAAGCATTTCACCAAAAGCAGACTTCTCTCCACCTCTACCACCCCACCAGATCCGAAGAGTATTTCTCATTCTACTCTGTGAGATGAATGAGCCGATATATCCAGCTCCAGTTTCTGTACTTCTTTATTATCATGGGCATCAATTCTTCTCCACCTGTGTGGCTCATTCTGATGCTGTTAAGGCACTCTTTCCTGTGCAGGCTTTGGGTTTTACTTTTCTTTTATTCCCAGCTCTATTATTCCTGCCTGATTCGAGGTAGAACCTATGGGAGTATGGTACCACGATCCAGAATGCAGGTGCCAATAGCTATATTCCCAGGCTCATTAGCTAGAAACTAAACTAAAGGTAGCTTAGGTGAGTCGGAGAACATTCTTTGAAGGATTTTGCTCTTTCATTTCTATCACAAGGTAGCCTCTTGCCTAAGGGTGGATATCATCAAGAGGGAGCTAAACTAAGAGTCAGATGAAATCTCTTCTCTAACAGGTAAAGTAATTAAGGCAGAGCAACAGAATGGCATTTTAAAATTTCTCAGGTGGTGGGAAAAGCAAGCTTTTTAAAAGATGTTCCTTTTGGCATGTAGAAGGGGCCAGGATCGTGCCACCTCCTTCCAGAATGCCTTTCCCATCCTTCAGCCAGCCAATGTCTACTGACCGGATCATCGCATTCATAGGGGTCTACCAGTGTAGAGACCAAGTCATGTAGCTCTAAAACCATGCAAAGACCTAGGAGTTCCTATTAAATGATGTACAGCAGTGGCAGGGGAGTGGAACTGGTTGGTGGGTTGGATCAAGACCTGCCCCACCCTCCTCAGGCCACTTTGGACAGGTGGGTGGAGCCAATTAAAAATAAATAGCAGAGGGGGATAGGGTACCACCTGTATGGATTTTTTTATGTGCTTCTGGAACTTTTTGGGAGCAAGGCCAATACATTATTTTGCATCAGGCTTACTGATGTCATCTGTGTGTGGTTTAATGTGCACTCCCTGGCTCAGGTCTCTGTTCAAAATATATACATATGTTTAATGTGTGACTTAAATGGAGCCTGAAAGAAAAATCTGGTATCAATGGTGGGGATTAAATGCTTGGAAAAAATGTTCTTAAATTTTGCTCCATCAGGCTTGGTCCAGTGAGGTAGTGGTGTTAATCAGAAAGAGAACAGAGTCAGACCAAAGATAAAATAAATTGGAAATCAAAGGATAGAAATTGATGAAGGTATACAAACTTAGAAAATGTATGAATAAGAACAATGTATGAGCCAGTTTTTAAATGAAAAACAGTATTAGATCGGGAAATAAGAATAATTAACCGAACAGCTACAACCTTCCATCCTGTTAGAACTTCCACCAGTCCAGACTAGTTAAAAGCTTACTAAGTTTCCAGCATTATAGGAGATTAACATAAAGATTAGAGGATGGAATTCTATGCTCACATGAATAGCAGCAACAACTATGAACTATTTGATTAAGAATAGCTTTCAAGGCTGGCTGTATCTAAATGACTTCATGAACTGCAAGGTATGGCTTGAACTTTATTCTAGTTTTGAATGTCAGATATGTTGAACAAATTTGTTCACCAAAAGTTGCCAGACCTACTTTTAATTTTGCCACTGGGAGCTATTAGCAAGTTCGTCTCTTCCTTTGTGCATGGTACCTGCACTATTGTGCTCAGAGCTGCAGGGGCAGTTATATTGCAGAGCTGAACTGTGATTTATGATAAGTTACACACCTTTGTTCTCGATTAGAATTTGTTCAGCAGTGTGGGATGTATATGGAAGATTGCATTTCAAACGTATTCAGTGGTAGATTCTGCCCATGGTTGAGATTCCTTTATAAATGTGTTTATTAAGCCTGTGATTCTTTAGTCATACTGCCTCAGTGGGAGTTGTGCATGAATAAGAACAGTAGGATCAAACAATATTATAGAGGGTTTCTGAACAGAATTTATGTAGGTGTGTTAATGGATGCACTTCATAAACTACATCACAGGCTCCCGAATATTGATGGTTTTGCCAGGATTAAGAAATCTTTTCATCTACAAGTTTCATTACCATGCACATTGTTACAGATTAACATATTGCTTCCTCCTCCCACTTTTACCTGGTTTATGCAGGGCAGTAAGCACAGATGGAATCCACAGCATGCAGGGAAAACTTTGATTGAAAATGTTCCTGAGCTTTGACCAAATTCAACACAGTTGAATACCCCCCCCCCATCCTTATCATTCCACAGTGCAAGTGTCTGTACAACAGGAGTGAGCAAAAAGACGAGAGTACTTTGCTCCCCTCAGTCCACTTGGGCATCTCAGCAGGATCCAGTAGCAGTTGGAGCCTGAGTCAATGACAGGCAGAGTCAACTCATTCTAGTTTCCTCCTCCTCCTCCTCCTCCCCTTCACAGTTGAGTTTTTCAAGGGCAAGACTGAGACTAAGGAGGAGGAATCTGAGAGACGCCTGGACTGGTTGTAAGAAAGAAAGCAAATGGAGGCTTCCTGGGGGAATATTGAGATTGGTGGGGCAGCAGCTCACACATCCTATTGGAGCAGCCGCTACTGGCAGCCTCAAAGTACTGCTCCTTTAAGTGGAGTGAGTAAAATACATTTGATGCAAATCAAATCACATCACACATGCTTATATAGAGGGGAAAACAGGCACAGATGAAATGAAGGATTCCAATTTGTGGCAAATGGTGCAAGCACTGCTGGATAATTTCCAATGCAATGAAACAAGACTACTTACTCTAGAATTTCAAAACCTGAAGGGGAATATGGATAAGGAGAATTGCAGAAACCCTGAGTTTCCCTTCACCTGAACCCCTGATTTGTTCCATTGTGTAGAGCAGGCATCTCCAAACTCGGCCCTCCAGATGTTTTGGGACTACAGCTCCCATCACCCCTAGCTAACAGGACCAGTGGTCAGGGATGTTGGGAACTGTGGTCCCAAAACATCTGGAGGGCCGACTTTGGGGATGCCTGGTGTAGAGTGTGAGAAGAGAGCAGACCCACTTCCTCCCATACAAGCAGACTGCCAACATTGCCCTTGTTGCAGCGGCCAGGCCCCATTTGAGAGCCAATCAGCTGCACTGGTGGGCTTCTGGGGGTGGAGCCAAAAAACAGACCAGGGGGAGTATCATATCATGCCCACATTCCACACCACAATGCCAATGTAAGCCTCCTTGGTTTTCTGTTTCATCAAGCCCAAAAGATGTGACTTTAATGGAATTAATGGAATATTTTTTTTTTCCTCCTTCCCTCTTTCTTTCTTTCTTTCTTTCTTTCTTTTTCTTTCTTGCAATTAGCTTACCGCTTAAGCATGGCAAACTTTATCTGGACTGGGGTTCTGCAGTTTCATCGCCTCTCCTGCTGCCAGGATTGATTTCTAGCCAGTACCTTCTATTTCCCCTGCACCGTATTCCACAACAAAGTGCATTGTTTTGCTTCAGAATGTAACTTTTCCCCACTCTACATTATTCGGTGTTTTATACATACATATCTGCCCACATCCTTCTTAAAAATACAAAGCAAGCATCATAAGGGAAAAAAAATAGTTCTGACATACTCTATAGTTCTTTTTTGAAGAACAAATAACTGAAAGTTCTTTTGGAAGCCTTTCAGCCTTTGGGCAGCTACTGATCTCCTTTTCATTCTTGTGCACTACAATCCTAAACCTGTTTACCTAGAAGTCCTATTATTGAGCTCAGTCAGGCTTACTCTCTAGTAAGTGTGCTTAGGAGTACAACATGAAAGTAATAAAAATACACATATTACTGCTATTTTTAGAATGCCAATATAATGCCAATTGATTTCAAGGGGTCTTATTAGTTACTAGTTGTCCTCCCTGCCTTTTTAATAAAAATACATCCTAGATATATTGGGTGTGTGATACGTTCAGTTGAAACCAGCAGCAGAACTCCAGTTGCTGTGAACATGCTTATTTTGTGTGCTTATTTAAGTGCTTATTTTGGGTTAAAGTCAACAAAGCTCTATACACATTACATACCTTTCCTCTTCCATAGCATAGCAGAGTTAGAAGGGACCCAAAGGGTCATCTTGTTCATTCACCTGCAATGGGAATCCCCGACCGATGACCATTCAACCTCTATTTAAAAACTTCCAATGAAGGAGTGTCTGCCACCTCTCAAGGCAGTCTTTTCCACTGTTGTTGTTGTTGTTGTTTAGTCATTTAGTCGTGTCCGACTCTTCGTGACCCCATGGACCAGAGCACGCCAGGCACTCCTGTCTTCCACTGCCTCCCACAGTTTGGTCAAACTCACATTGGTAGCTTCAAAAACACTGTCCAGCCATCTCCTCCTCTGTCATCCCCTTCTCCTTGTGCTCTCAATCTTTCCCAACATCAGGGTCTTTTCCAGGGAGTCTTCTCTTCTCATGAGGTGGCCAAAGTATTGGAGCCTCAGCTTCAGGATCTGTCCTTCCAGTGAGCACTCAGGGCTGATTTCCTTCAGAATGGATCGGTTTGATCTTCTTGCAGTCCATGAGACTCTCAAGAGTTTTCTCCAGCACCATAATTCAAAAGCATCAATTCTTCGGCGATCAGCCTTCTTTATGGTCCAGCTCTCACTTCCATACATCACTACTGGGGAAACCATAGCTTTAACTATACGGACCTTTGTCGGCAAGGTGATGTCTCTGCTTTTTAAGATGCTGTCTAGGTTTGTCATTGCTTTTCTCCCAATAAGCAGGTGTCTTTTAATTTCGTGACTGCTGTCACCATCTGCAGTGATCATGGAGTCCAAGAAAGTAAAATCTCTCACCCTCAGAAATGTCACTTTACTCAGTAAGCCTTACAGCTCAATCCTATGCAGAGGCAGTGGCTGGACATTGGTATACCTAACTCTGCATAGAAACATAGCCTTGTGGCCTGCTAGCCAAATGAAGCAGCAATCCTAAGCAAATGTATTTGCAAATATGCCCCACCGAGCTTCCTAAATGCATGTTATTGGGGCCACCCTCTCTTAAGAATTTCCCCCTTTGTGTCAGAACTCAACTTATATACATGAGTTGACCTGTTTAGGCCCCCTTGATTAGATATTTATTTTTCTAGGGTGCCTCCTGCAGATTATCTCCTCAACCCCAAACCTTCAGGGCTGAAAGGGAATTTTCTTCCCATTATCCTTCATTATGGCCATGAGATAAATGAGAGCAATTCTTTATCTTTACATTCTTTTTTTACATTTATATTTACAAGAGGTGAGAGTAAATGGTCAGTCAGTTTGGCATTATAAAGTTATAATGTTTTTCCTAGCACACTATTATGTTTAAGAGTGGAGGCTAAGGCTTTATTTAAACATTAGGAAAGACGTTGCTTAAATGAATACCAGTCAAATTGTACTATTTAACGTTTATGTACAGCGATTTGAAAGAATCTATTTTACAGAAATGAGTCACCCAAACTAAAAAAAAAAAAGTCAGAAGAAGTGGTCATTATATTGTGATTGAACTATTTCTATTTTTGAAAGCCACAGTGGGGGGAGGGAGCAGTATTATATATCCTGGTTTGCCTGTTGAATGAATAAAGAGATCACATAATAGCAGAGGTAAGTAGGACATGATCTGGTGATTTAATTTAAAGCGAGGAGAACAAAGCTTAAAGGGGGAAAGAGCGCATGATAAGAAGTTTGTTTGGTGTAATAAACAATTGCCTTGAAAACACATGTAACCTAAATCCTTTCTCTCCCAACTCCTGTTTATTTTCACAATGGCTTGATGATATTAATAAGTCTACTGGCAGATATTTTCAAGGTCTTTTAGACAAATGTCCTTTTAGCACTAGAACAAAAGGTGCTTGGCTTAGAAGAATTGAAGCCTGTTGTGTTTGTGTGTGTCTTCATTATCCTGGTGGAGTCAGTTGGTTTAATATTAAAGTGGCTCAGCTCTCCCATCCAGTTTGGGACAACACATTTGTGGCATTAAAGATCTGCCAGATGTTTGAGTCCTTTCCAGTATTAATGAGACATATGCCATTTCAGAGAGGCCACATCGTTATGGAAATTTCTCCCCACCAGAATGATACAGAAACCGAAGTATATTAGTTCCTCGGTGCTTTCTGAAGAAAATCACCTGTCTTCTGAGTATTTTTTCTTTCTTTTAAAAAATGCATGGGGAAGGTGAAATTGACAAGAATCACTTCTATTCTGCCACTGGATGCCTCTTTTGGATCAAAATCTCTTCCTGGGATTGAAGAACTTCTGTTCACACAAGGCCACAACTGAATTCAGTCCATGGTGGCCAGACATAGGTTTAATTGGATATAATTCCCACTGAATTGAATGAGTGGGGTTGTTGTTTTTGGCTTCTGTCTGTTTTTGGAGGCAATGGAGGAGTGTGCATCTTTGCGAGTGAAGTCAAACTGTTGGAAGCTTGCAGTGACTGCTGTGGCTGTAGAGAATGATATGTTTTCTTGCATCTTGTAGGGATCAGATGGGATTACCATGAGGAATTATAGAATATACATCAAGCCATCATGTCCACGATGAAGACATTGTGTTGACTGGGTTTGATATATTGACGATAATTTCTGATCCCATAAGATTCTACATTCGTGCCCTTTTCATGCCCTTTTGACTCTACTGCCCATTTCTCTCCCCTCACATGTCACGTATACAGCAGCTCAGCAGTTGCTTCGCCAGGCAGGCTTCCTGGGCCATAAAGATAGTGGGCAAGTTTATTTGAAGTAGGATCTTAATCTTAGGGCCAGGAAGCAGATCTCACATTAAGGGGATAATGGTCACTGTCCTCCTGGCCATCCTTCTTATCATGTGTACTGATGGTTTATTACCTCCGGGGTTGCCAGATGCTCTTCTTTGTAGTTCTCAAGTTATTTACTACCCCTTTGTAGTTCTCAACATATTTACCCCAAAATATATGCATGCTAATTAGTGTTGTAGTGTAACTTTTTCCCCACGTGGGGTTTGATGAAATGCTCAGAGGAAATATGATTGGTTCTTACAAGCACTGTGTAAAAGATTCTTTTGCTAATAAAATGGCCTGGTGAGGGGTGTGGTTTACGCACTTTCTCCGAGAGCCTTGCTGGTCAAAGCCTCGTGTCTTGTTATTAATCAGGGTCCAGTCCTTCCTTTACTTTGCAAACGCAACACATCTGGGGCAGATGAAGTCATATGTTAGTACTTCTGCAGATGCACCATGACATTTCTTCTCTTTGTGCTCCTCCCAGCGGTCATTCCACCTGCAGTCACTGTTTTGGATGCATGACCTGTCTGTCTGTCTCTAGGCACTGTGGTCATCTGCAAGGGTTGATATTGCCAGCCTTCATGTGATGTTTGCAGACATCTTTGGAACGCAAAGTTGGTCTGCCAATGGGCCTGGTGCCTGAAGCTAGCTCCCCGTAGAGCAAGTCCTTAGGGTTCCTGCCACCTTCCATTCTGTGGACATGACCATGCCAGCATAGGTGTCACTGAGACAGGAGAGCAAACTTGCTGGGAATGTGGGCTTGAGAGAACACATCTTTGTTTGAAACTCTATCCTGCCATGTGATACCCCTAATCCTCCTGATGCAGCACATGTGGAAGGAGTTGAGGCGTCGCTCCTGAGAGTTGTAACTTGCCCATGACTCACTTCCATAAAGCAGCATGCTCAACACACAAGCCTGGTAGAGACCTCCATCTTGGTACTGGATGTTAGCATCACATTCTCCCATACCCTTTTACTTGGAATCCCCACTAAATTGATGGAGTAGGGTTGTATTCAACTAACTTTTACTTAGTGTACATTTACTAAAATGATTCAGCATGATTAACTTAGCTCCATTCAAGGCATTGACTGAATAGGTGTTAGCTGACTGAAACCTCTTGTAAGTATGCATAGGATTGCAGCTTTCCCTCCAAGTAGGGTCATTCTGAAGCTCAGAGGCAAGTGAGGAAATACACACACACACACACACACACACACACAACAACAACAACAACCACATACAAGAGGGGAACCCCAAGGTTTGCAGAAGTATAAGAAATGTTTAGGAACTCCCAAAATAGCCCAATGAGGACAAAATGTGCCCAATGGCTATGACGTGCTGATTGACTGTTGGGGAAGGGATGAAAAACTGGGTGGAAGAGAGAATAACATGGAGTATCCTTGAGCAGCATATGGCTGATTGGCTGGAATACTGAAGAGGAACAGTCCATTCGGCAACATGTTGTTGCAGTTGTCCTGGTCAGGGCATAATTCTGCAGTCCTAAGCATATTTAAGGTAAGGGTAAAGGGACCCTTGACCATTAAATCCAGTCGCTGACTACTCTGGAGTTGTGGCGCTCATCTCACTTTACTGGCTGAGGGAGCCAAAGTTTGTCCGCAGACAGCTTCCGGGTCATGTGGCCAGCATGACTAAGCCGCTTCTGGCGAACCAGAGCAGCACACGGAAACACTGTTTACCTTCCCGCTGGAGCGGTACCTATTTATCTACTTGCACTTTGTGCTTTTGAACTGCTAGGTTGGCAGGAGCAGGGACCGAACAAAGCATATTTACCTCCTGACAAATTATAATGAGCAAAATGGGGCTACTTCTGAGTAAAATACTATAAGGCATACACACCAAGAAGCAAGTCCTAATGGGGATGCAACAGAAAGTGGTGGGAATGAAGTGACAGGATACTGAGGTGGTAAAATGAATTCTGTTATTTCAAACTCCAGCTCCCCACCCCACCTGTCCTGCTGTCTATTGCAGGGGTCTTTTTCCTGCGATGCCATGATTATAGGCAGGTGGCAACAGCCAATGTGTGTAGATTTTGGTCCTCACACACTGTGGCACTTCATAAGTGAGAATTACACATCAGGAATATAACAGTGCTTTTCACATCTGCTGACACTACGTTGCCACACGCAGTATGGTACTCAAGGTAGCTGTGACTTTTATGTAACAGGATTGATTACAATCTATTAAGCCTGTCAGGCAAGCCTACCTCCCTGGCTAATGCTGTGATACCAGCATGTCTCCTGACCACTATTTCTGCCAACTTTCCTTTCGAAAGATGACAAGAACCTTCAGCTGGGCATCATGTTCATTTTTAGCAGGGCTGATGCAGTTCCAGATTTGCTGTTCTGCTAAATGTCAGATCCCGCTTATCAGAGTCCAGCCCAGTGTGTCACTGACAGCACCAGCCACTTATAGGGCAATTTGCAGCATTTGGAATTGCACGGCAAATTTGTATTCATTAATGGAAGGGAGGGGGGAAGCTTCATGAAGCAGCCAAAACAAATTCAACTTGTTGGCCAGTCACACAATTGAATCACATGTGCATGGCAGTCGCTGGCTTTTACCCTTCACTTCTGTCCACTACTTGTGTGTAGGCTTGCATATTTACTATTTAATTGATTGGAAGTATCATACTTATGAGCCACTATCTGAGCATGCCATGTCACTCTGTGTTATAACCCCTGCCAAATTAATGGACTATAATGTGGTGCAGTAATGTATGTCAGGCGCATTACATAAAACACAATTTGGATGAATTCTATTACTATGGACAGCCAGCATCTGATCCAGAACTTTTGGCAGGTGAAAGAATGTGAATTATTCATGCTGAGGTTTAAATTTATGGACCATTTATTATCTCTGTGGCATCACTCTTAAGTATTTAACCAGAGGTTTCTGAACAAGGCATCAAATGGCACCTCAATCATGGAAAACGGGGGCCTCTCTATGGCTGGATGACAAGGCTAAACTTTGCTTTCCTCGTCAGCTCACTAAACAGAATGTTTTGATACGGAACTTTTCATTCTGTCCTGCGGCTTCTAGCACAAGCTTTCTGCTTACCTTGTTAAGGAGGGGAGGGGGGAGAGTCACAAAACCATAAAGCCATTACTGCACTAATTAAATAAGGGCACAGAGGGGGAAAGATCTGCAGAAGGAAACTGTTGATGTTCCCTTTATATAGCATGCAAGAAAATTGGAAAGGAATTTTACTGAGCGTCCTAGAGTTGTCTGGGTAGTTGTATTGGTTCTAATGATTGATCAAGTTGTACAAGCATGCATCTGCCTGTTGAAGAAGAGTGAACACACAAGGACATGAATGGTGCTCAGCTGTGTCTGCCATCTGAGGCAGGCTGGGACAGCTGGTGTGAGTCACCAACCTGGACCATCCACAAGCCATGCATTGTGGCCTGCCAGGTGCTCGGAGAGCAGGGTATTGCTTTACTTACAACAAGGCAGCAAAAGCAGGTTTATTGATCCACTCTATGTAGCCTGTAACGTGCATGACTGGTGAGTTGTGTTTGGTTTGATGGACGGCAAATAGTGCTGGTCTTCCTCAAGAAAAGCAGTTGTTAGCATCCATCTGTCTCAGAAGACAAGAGAATGGGCACATACATGGAATATTGTTGAGATTCTGCTTCCTAACCAACAAACCTTAACGGGAGGAGAACCAGTCACATATTTCTGCTAGCTAAAGTATATGTGCATAAGAGTCTATGCCAGGCATCCCCAACCTGCAGCCCTCCAGATGTTTTGGCCTACAACTCCCATGATCCTTAGCTAACAGGACCAGTGGTCAGGGATGATGGGAATTGTAGGTCAAAACATCTGGAGGGCCGAAGGTTGGGGATGCCTGGTCTATGCCTATGTGTATTTAGGCTAGTGAAAATGACTTCAGTTGTCATTACTATATATGTTATCAAAGAAAGTAAGCATCTTTCATTGGCTGAGAGTAGCCTTTGCCAACTTGGTCCCTTCCAGATGTTTTGGATTGCAATCCCCATTGGCCCCAGTCTTGCAAATGGGAGCTGTAGTCCAAAACATCTGGAGGGCACCAGGTTGATAAAGGATGTTCTAGGCTGAGAATATAATTACCCTGCCCTCTTTGGAAGCAACAAGGTCTTCAAAAATAAACCCTAAGATTGTATTTTTTAAACATCAGTGTTCTGACTGGCTTTCCATGCTGCTTCATCTTCTATCATTTACTTCTCAAAGGTTTATGATATCCCAAAGTCAGACTTCAGACAAAACAAAAGACCAAGGGAGAGAGGGTGGCAGGTGTTCAGCAGGCTCCTGATATTGCTGCTCTGGAGGGCTGCTAGACATATGTATTCATCAAACACTCTATTACAAAGCTACAGAGTGTTGCATGAAGGCAGAAACAAGAACAGAGGGGGAAATAGGTGAGTTGTGATTTTATTGCATCCTATATATCTTGATCAAGATCTATCAGGCTGTAGACCTAACAGAAATGATGGAATGTAAATTGTATTTTAGTATCAGTACTTCTTCCTGAAATAAGAGCTCAAGCCCACCAATTTATTGCCATATATTACATTGTCTTGGACTTGTTAATACAACCATTAAAAAGCCATAGTGTTTCCCAAGGCCCTTTTATCAGACATCTGCTCCTCTGATTATTTCAACAATTCAGAAAGGGTATTCAAGAGGTGTAGTCAGCAACCGAAAGTGATTTCCCCCACTCTTTGAATGCATTCATTTGTCTGTTTGAAGCTGGTTTTGGATAGACCCCTCTGAACTTCATGGGGTGTGTTGTTGTTTTTTTTACAAAACCCCCCCACCAAACTCTATAATACCTGCCAATTTGTGTCCCTTTTGAAAAACAGAGACGTTTCCCCCAGCTACGGGAGTCTCCCTTGGAACCAGCTCTGTGCTCTTGGAAGAGCAGCCTCCCTTCCTATAATTTCATAGCATGGGGGAAATCTTCCATAGCTTACTTCAAAAGATTACCACTTTTTCATCATTTTCTAGGTTTGCTCACATTGTGCTAACCACTGATTTTTGTAAACCGGCTCTGACATTCTCCCCATCCTATTCAGAGGTTCAACATGGGGAGAGTTGAAGTGGCCTTGAAAGCTGGTGATTATCTGAATACATATCTGATCTGCAGGCCTTGCAGGAGGCTCTCTTTCTGATAGAGGTACAAAGCAGAATGCCACTGAGATAAGTCAGAGGCTGGTCCTCTGCTGTAAACAAAGCCTCTAGATATAACTTCTAAGGGTGCCTGTTTATCCTTAGTAGTACTAACACGAACCATACAAGGTAAAAATCTTTGTGGTACACAAATAGGAGCCTGATGTCCATGTGATTTCCAGGACATTCTGCAACCCACCTACTGTCTTCGAGTAGAATTCAACATCACGCTATTACAAATATTTCATCTGCACAAACATTTCAGCTTGCCAAATGAAACAATTGCCTTTCCCCCCATGTTCTCTTCTGTGGGATTTCCTGACCCCAAACTAATTTCAGGGGACACATGGGAGAGCAGAAAGTTTTGTTGCACAAGCAGAAGCTCTCACACAAGGTTTGTTTTCTGTTTTTATGGATAGCAATAAGAGATTGAAAAAGAGAATTTTTACAGCAAACGGCAATGCATGTGGACTCAGAAGTAAGTCCCACTGAGTTCGATGAACTTACAGTGAGCAAAGGATTTAATTTGTATTTACATGTTTATTACATTTGTATCCCACCTTTCCTCCAGCTCTCCTGCTTTCCATATTATCCTTACAACAACCCTGTAAGATAAGGTAAAATTGAGAGCTGGTGACTGCCCCAAGGTTACCCAGTAAGCAACATTGCCTAATAGGGATTAGGAAACGTACTGGGAGCCAATGGAGATTTTTCATGACCGGTGTTATATGGTCTTGGCAGCCGCTCCCAGTCACCAATCTAGCTGCCACATTCTGGATTAGTTGTAGTTTCCAGATCACCTTCAAAGATAGCCCCACGTAGAGCGTATTGCAGTAGTCCAAGTGGGAGATAACTAGAGCATGTACCACTCTGGCAAGACAGTCCACAGGCAGGTAGGGTCTCAGCCTGCATACCAGGTGGAGCTGGTAGACAGCTGCCCTGGATACAGAATTGACCTGTGCCTCCATGGACAGCTGTGAGTCCAAAATGACTCCCAGGCTGCGCACCTGGTCCTTCAGGGGCACAGTTACCCCAGTCAGGACCAGGGAATCCTCCACACCTGCCCACCTCCTGTCCCCCCAAAACAGTAGTTATGTCTTGTCAGGATTCAACCTCAAAGATTCCATCACATGTGTAACCCATGACACAATACATAATCAAAAATGCAGGCAGTCCTGGTTATACTGTGCTGGAAGCCAGTGGACAACCCTCACCCCCTGCTCCCAATCTGTAGCTTGCAGCCACCTCTCAGGTACATTAAGAGCAAGTTCCTTCTTCAGCTCATACAGCTGAATTCCTTTTCTTTCCTTTTGATCTATCCCTTCATGTGTAAGGGATACAAGTGAATGCTACCAGACCACCTGTTTTGGTTTTACCCTTAACTATGTTTCAGGAAGCTTTTAAAAGTTCCTTTTCAAAAGAGCTTATAGATGCTCACTGTGACAAAGTTTGAGAAGTCTTAGTTTAATTAAATGAAACTGTTTCCTGAAATACTTATTTTTCCATCATATAACTGAGCTAACACAGCAAGCGCTGGGATTCAGTTGTCTGTTCTGCACTTCAAATATTCAAGGGTTGCAATTGTACTTCCCTTTGATTTTATTGTAATGGTGAAAAGATTCAACATGTGAACACTCCACATTGAGGGGAGTTGGATTTTTCCATTGCTTGGGTACATAAGCCAAATGTTCTGTTGACTTACACTCCATGTCACCTCTCTATAGTCAGTGTGAAGCCATTATTAGACAGATTTCAAGCAAGATCTGAATCACATTACCACAGTAATTTCTGTTTGAACAAAAGGCAGCTATTTTTCCCCCCACAACGTTTTAATGACAGCACCTAGGGTAGTCCAACATTGTGTTAATATCTTTCAAAGGCAAACAGCTGAGACTGCATAGACTGACAACCATCTTTATGAAAAAAACATGGTTGGAAATTAGACGTTACTTTCAGACTTATGTGCACTAAGAGGGCTGAATAGATTTAAACTTTCTTCTCCTGCATTGCCATGATACATACTATTATTATTACTACTACTACTACTACTACTACTACATGATGACATTTCTGTAGTAGCAGTAGTGTTCTAGGCTTAATCAGGGAGAGGAACCTCGGGAGTTGGAGCCAATTGTGACTCTCTACACCAGGCATAGGCAAACTCAGCCCTCCAGATGTTTTGGGACTACAATTCCCATCATCCCTAACCACTGGTCCTGTTAGCTAGGGATCTTGGGAGTTGTAGTCCCAAAACATCTGGAGGGCCATTTGCCTATGCCTGCTCTATACCTTTCTATCTGGCTCTTGAGACTTTTCCCACGTCACAGAGCCTCCCAAGCTAAACTCACCAGCCCTGCTCCTTGAGAGCTTTTGTCTGGCTGGACTGTGTTTTTGAACTCTGATAATGTTTCTTGCTCGCTTGGGTGCAGGATAGAGAGGGTTGTGTGAGTATATTTAGGAACTAGCCTACTTAACAAAGGTAAAATTCACATTCATTTCCACCGTTCTGCCTGGACGCTGAGGTCCAGTGCCGAGGTCCTTCTGGCGGTTCCCTCATTGTGAGAAGCAAAGCTACAGGGAACCAGGCAGAGGGCCTTCTTGTTAGTTGATTATGGCAATTGTGGCCCTGCAATGTCTGATACAGGTTCCCAATCTATCTTCTAAGAGGTGCAGGGTGGGGTTTGCCCCAAAGGCAGGAATGGAAAAAGAAACCAATGAGCTTCATAACACAAAAATAATACACCTGTTGTTGTTGTTTAAAAAGTACAAGTTTGATTTCTCAAGGTGATTTGTATTGCACAACTGTTTCAGGATTTTGATATCACACATGGCAAACCAGAGTGAAAGAAGATAAGAGTTGCTTATTGGGAATATGACGATTGACAGCAGAGCCATTTATTTTCAGTAGCATGGGAAATTAAAAAAAGCTACATGCAAATGAATGTTGTTGGTGTTATTAAATATTTTTCTTAACTATAAAATAATGACTGCTGGCATCACCACTTTTATCTCATTTAATTACTACAGGATGCACTGCATCATCTAACCTGAGATCACTGAAAAATGGAGTGCGTGGAATTCAGAAAGGTTATGCTAAATACAGCCTTGTCATCATCAATGCTGGGTAGCAGAGAATAACCTTTCACTCTCTGGTGCTATACAAGAACTTAATAAGACCTCAAAACAAACATAGTGGGTTGTGATCAGTGCTAGCCCTACTCAGAGTAGATCCATCACAATCAGTTGACATGACTAAAGGACTAAGGCAGGTTCATTAATTTCAATGTGTGTACTCTGAATTGGGCTTAGCCGAATACAATTCAATAGGTTTTTATTTGGTTCTGTAACCATCATTATAGCTGTATATTTATAGTCCTTATCATTGACCCAAACTGTTGGTTTTCCTCAGTTTCATTCTGAGATATCACATAGGGCTATTTTAGTCTTTCCCCAAGGAATCTTATTGACAAGCAGTTTTTGATCTTTGTTACAGTTGTATAGACAAAGCTATCTACTGATATAGGTTATTGATGGATCATCTGGGAACAACATTGTTCTAATGGTGCATCTACTTAATCCAAAACTAACCAAAAACAGGTGGAAAAGGAGCTGTATGCCATTGTTGTAACTCTGGATATGTAAGCTCCTGAATCCAGCCAGCATTATGAATCTTCTCTTTGATATGTCTTCCTTCTAATTTTGATTTATTTATAGTTGTTGCCAATTGATAATAGACAAGGTTGGATATATGTTCTAATTTGTACTGAATTCAATGAAAATCCAAGGAATTATGGACAAATCTCTCTTTTTTTTGGGATGAAAAACAAAATATCAACGAGACTTTATCTTGCAAATCAAGCCAATTCCTTCATGATGTTATAATTGAAGTTGGAGATTCACATGTATGAGAGAGAGGAGAATGAGGGAACATAAGGTTGACTCTGGGACCTTCTGCATGCAAAGTATGTACTCTGTCACTGAACTGCAGCCCTTCTCCATGTATTCCCCTCAAATGTACCACCTCTCATGTGAATGAACACCATCACCTAAGGTGATGAACAACATGATAGCCAGTGTAGCATAATAGTGTGTTCCACTAGGACCAAGAGATCAGAGTTCAAATCTCCACTTAGCCATGAATTTAGCCAAGATTAAGGAGTGATCTTGGGCAACTTTTTATTATTATTATTCACTTTAACACACCAAAAAAGAAGAAGACATTTATCGGTATACATCAACACAATACAAAAAGAAAAATAATGAACCAAATAATAAGCACATAATGTTAAAATAAAGATGGTCTTTTTCTATAGACCAGACTTCCCGTCCGCTCCTTACTTCAATTATTCATCATTAACTTGCTACCAGTACATAACAAATTATTATTAGAATTTAGTAAGTTTTAATCTATCTTAAGTCTTACATTATACTGGAAACTGCTACTGAAATTATTCAAAAGCTGCAACAGACTTTAAACTACAATAATTTTTTTTCAAATAAATTTTGAAGACTTCCCATCTTGATTTTTTCTTGATTTTTTCAGACAAGCTGTCTAGTTCCAAGTATTCAGCCAATTTTTGAATCCATTCTAGTCTTGAGGGGACTTTATCACTCTTTCAGTTTGACACAATAAGAACTCTTGCTGCGACTGTGGCCTATAAAAATATATCTCTTACCTGTTTGGGAATGTCTGAATCTGTAATTCCCAAAAGGAAAGCTTCTGTTTTTTTATTAAAGGGGATTTTTAATATTTTTTCTAGCTCTAAATGGATATCCTCCCCAAACTCCTTAATTTCTTTACACTGCCACCACACATGGTATAGAGTACCTGGCTTTTCTTTACCTCTCCAGCAATTGCTTGGGATGCTTTTATACATTTTAGAAAGTTTCTAAGGGGTTAAAAACCACCGATGTTGCATACCACAGTCTTTATTGCATATGTACAAGAAACAGCTACAGTTCAGGATTACACGTCTGAACCCGTTGAGTCAGATTCAGGGAGTGGCTTCCTTCGATTCCCGCACCAGCAAAGTAGATGTGGGAATCACGCGAGACATCTTTGATCCTTACGTTTCACTTCCCTCCTTGTCTGTGCTGAAACCCCCTCCCTTCCAGAGTCTGAGCTCCCTTCCCGAGCTTCTGGGTGATTGAAGGGCTCCGCAGAATCCCTAAGCCCTTCCTCCTCCTGGCTAATCTCCACCCTCTCTTCTACTTTCTCTACCTCTGGGTGGTTGAAGGGCTCTACAGCATCCCTGAGCCCCTGCTCCACTTCTTCTGTCACTTGCTCCTCCGAATTCTCCCTGACACCAAGGCACTTTGGGCTCAAACAAATTTTTGTTCCCCCCCCGACCGCAAATAACAATTTCCTGACAATATGGTTTGAGAAATTTCTATGAACTTTAGCTTTCCCATAAACTAAATGCACGTGCCATCCCCATCAGTTATCAAAACCCTCCAAGTCTAAGAGGGCCAGGTCTTGCAACGTACACCACTCCTTTAACCAGGTGAAGCAGGCTGCCTCATAATATAATTTCAGATCAGGCAGGGAAAAGCCTCCTCTGTCTTTTATATCAATTAAAATTAGATGTTTAATTCTGGGTCTTTTCCCTTGCCATAAAAATTTGGAAATGTCTTTTTGCCAATTCTTGAGACAGCCCGCTCCACCCAGTATCAGAATCATTTGAAATAAAAACATTTGTTTGGGAAGCACGTTCATATTTATAATGGAAATCCTGCCCAGAAACGAAAGCTTCAACCTACTCCAAATCTCAAGATTCCTTTTAATCTCTAACCAAGTTTTCGTATAATTGTCCTGGAATAAATTTATATTTTGGGGGGTAATCCCTATGCCTAAATACTTTGCTTTGTGGCATATCTTTAGGCCCAATATTTTTTTTCTAAATCTTCCTTCTCCTGTGTTGGTACATTTTTGACCAGCAGTTTTGTTTTAGTGATGTTCAGTTTGAAACCTGCCACTTCTCCAAAGTTCTTGATCAATTCTAACACTCTCATCAAACTTTCTTTAGGATTTTCAGTCATAATAAGTAGGTTATCGGTGAATGCCTTGAGTTTGTATGCTTTATTCCCCAGAGTAATACCTCTGACAAGCTGGTCTTCTCGTATCTGGGTATTCAGGACCTCCATCACTAGAATAAATATCAGTGGTGATTTTCACCAAGTCCAATTTCTTGTATTAATTTTTTCATAAACTTCCAGGAGACGTTATCAAATGCCTTTTCAGCATCGACCAGAATAATAGCTGCTGGTTTATCAGTTTTATAATTGAAGTATTCTAATGCATTGATCACACATCTGAGATTGGTTTGCTTATAACGTCCTGGGAGCAACCCGGTTTGATCTTTGTAGATTATTTCTTTCAGAACTGTTTTCAGCCTGTTTGCAATGATGTCAGCAAAAATCTTATAATCGTTATTTAACAGGGTGATAGGTCTATAGTTTGCAATAATTGAGGGATCTGTTCCTTGTTTATGGATGAGGGTGATGAAACTTTCTTTCCACGAATTCAGTAGCATTCCATTTGTGAGAATATCATTCATTATATCTTTCATAGGTAAGAATAGTGATTCTTCTAATTTTTTTTGTAATAAATAGCTGGGAAACCATCAGGACCTGATCATGGGCAATTTAGACTACAATCCTATACAGAACTAGTGAGCTCACAGAACAGGGAATTTCGGGCATTGACTCTGTACTTTTGGAACTCTATACAAAACAAGATCTGGATGGATCCATTCCCAGTTCCGTTCCCTCCTGCATGGCACCTCTGTGAAGTTCATGGAGAAGCACACTTTTGTTTATGCACTAAAGCATAAGTAACAGAAATGCCAAAAGCTTCCATATCCAGAGATTAGGAGGAGGGGAGGGGGGAAGGATAGCATCTTTGATGGTCCCAAGTAATATAGCTCATGCAATCCATTTGTCAGTTCTTTACTCCAGAACAGGAGACCTCTGAAGGTACTTATCAGCAAATGATATATTTTTAATTTTTATTATGCTTTATGTTTTACTGCAGGGAAAGTCAAAAGCACGGGGATTCATTTGCATTACTAAGTGCATTACAGGAAAGCATGTCTGAATATTTCATAAACAAGATATAGGAATTCCAATTCATAAAAGATGAACTCTTCAAACTGCGACATACTTCTATGAGAAAGACTTTGCAAAATTCTACCCAACAGCATTTGCAGCTATCTATGCCCAATAAATAATGAAGTACATTCATAATGGCTTAAAATGTAGTAAAGTATAGGATTTATCACTCAATATTTTCATTGCTCTGATCAGTCTGCAACACCTCTAAAATCCTATTTGAGGAAATAACTTTTCTTAAGTCCCCATGCTGATAATTTTCATACAAGCTAATGAATAAAATAGGAGCCCTGTGATTATATGAGCTGACATAATACAACTGCTTGGCATTTATATAGCATATTTAAAGTGTTCAGAGAACTTTCGAATACATTGTGTCAGTAATCCTTACAATAATCCTGTGAGAAGCCAATATTATTTTCTCCATGTTGCTGATAACAGGCCGAGGCTGAATGAACTATAACTTGCCTGAGGTCACTTGCAGCAAACACTAGAAGTCGGTCCCCTTGACTTCAGTGGGATTTACCACTTAGGACTAGAGGGGAAAAGGTACCATAGGCCTCCTGTATGACTTTCCCAAGAAGACAGTTTCAGGGGTAGGGGCAATTTCAATTAGGAAAATGGTATGAATGGAGAAGGTATGAATGGAGAAGGTAAAGTCACCTCTAGAAGCTTCAATCTGCTTAGGTCTCATTCCAGTTCTTCCATTATTGGCTAGTTTTTTAAAAAACATGGGATATCCTCATGACTAATCTCTCATGGCACATTAGGTTGTATCACTGAACCCATGTGTGGTGAGTATACATGCAGACATGCACACATTTGCGTCAGCTACTGTGTTTCTTTGCATGCGAGAGACCTTAACTTGCAGTGAAAGGCCATCTGATTCATTATCTATGAGCTACAATTTTGTATGAAACCAGTTAACCCTGAGAGAAAGAGAGAGTTTGCGGTCGTGGGCAAAACAAACGCTACTGCACAAGGCAAATGAGTCATTTCCAGTAAGCTTTCTGGAGATCAAGAAAAAGAAACAACGTTGATGTGTGAAAGGAAAGCCATGGGATTTGATCTGGTAGGCCTGAGTGTCTATGAGTTTTCTTACCCTTCTCTCGTGAAGTTTTTCAGCTAGGGAGTTTTGTGGAGCCCGTGCAGTAACTAACCATAGCCCTGTAATCTCTCAAATTTCTACAGTATCTCTTCATGTTTCTTCCATGAATGGAGCAATATGTTAAGTATTGCCATCCTGTGTGCATGCTAAATCCCAATCACTCAGAATCTTATTTGATTAGAAGCTGACTTAACTCCATGACTGCATTCTGAGCAACTCTCTCTCTTTGTGTAGCTGGGGGAAGTTCTGCCTATTCCTCCCCACAATTCAGCCCATGCCATTGGCAGGCACAGGAATGTTACACTCTGGTCTGTATTTTACTGAAGTTGTTGGTACAATATATATCCAGTGCAGGGCTGGCCCACCCGTGAGACAAGGTGAAATGACCACCTTAGGCAGTAGACTCCAGAAGAGCAGCAAGTCCCAATGTAGATCTTTCTGTGCCCCCCCCCTTGTTCCTGATGTAGATTTTCATTCATTCCTTCTTCCCTGGAAGGAAAGGGGACACCATTTTGGGGTCTACCTCAGCTGTCCAAATGCTTGGGCTGGCTCTGATGCCGTGTAAGGGCTAGTTACAAAAATGCTGTTTCGTTTTACTTCAATGCCGCTATCATTCAACACGACTGTTCTAACACCATAAAAGTTTGAATTTCCATGTATTCAGACTAAGGATTTGCGAGAAATTCAATTCAGTTCTCATCTAAAGGCAAACGTACCGAATTTTCCCTTTTCAAAACAATATGCAAGCCCAGAGCCGTCTTTCCTATTGGGCTTACTGGCACATTGCACCAGGGCATTGGCCTCTTAGGGGCACCTCAGCTTCCTTCCCAAGCCTCCGCAGGAGAAGAACAATCCTCGCAGAGGCTTGGGAAAAGGTCGACAACTCTGGGAAACGGGGGGCGCCGGAGGGATCTTTGAACCATGGCACCAGATATGCTTAAGACAGCCCTGTGCAAGCCAAAGCAGACAGCCGTCCTTCAAAATTCACATTTCTCCCAATTTCTCAATGCAGTTCTGCAACCAAGTAATGTGCACAAAACTGCATATACTAGGGCAAAGTTACCGCTCACTCCGTGAAGCAGTGGGCACGGTTTGCAACCTGACATGAGCTTCCCATGCTAGGGTGACACCCTCTTTGGTTGCTGGCTGTTGCTCCACCCCCCTCCCCAGCTACCCAATCAGCTGCTGGCTGGGGGGTGGAGCAAAGACCAGGTAATGCAGGCTCCAGCCGAAAGTCTGCCTAAAAATGCACACAGTAGTAAAAATAGCATGCCAAAAACTCATTATATTAAGGGGAAATGTATGCAAAATGTGTATATTAATCAAAGCTACATTAGAATGAGCACTCACACTTTGCTCTGTGGGTGCACTTTGCTGGATCGTGTGTGGTGCTTCAGACTTGTGGAACTTTCCAGTTTGTATGGGCTGGCCTGCCTCTCAGTGTTATTCTGTGGAGGCTCACGCCCAGCCTCAATAGTCAAGTTACACTGCTGGGATGTGGGGCCAGTCATATAAATAGGGGGTGGAACCAGCAGCAGCCAGGCAGTCAGCTCAGGAGCTTCACCCACCCACCCAAGCCTCCCTTTGTTTAATGTTTCTTGTTTGCAGGTTAACTGCTTCTTCCTGTTTAGCAGGCGCTGCTACAGTCTTTTGACTGGTTGCTGTTGAAGAACCAGGAAGAAAATCTCCTGCATTGGCAGATTTTGTCTTCCCCATAGTGATGACTCACCTCCCCCCCCCCCGCGGCGGCGATCCAGGGTCCTCTCTTAAAGGGGTTGTAAATGGGTGTCTCTGGCCATACCCTGAAAGGTTGTCAATGAACTACCCTGCGTGTGGGGAAATGGGGTGGGCTGCCTGCGTACACATACATCTTGCAGAGCACCCCTATATCCCATTTAGCCTGAGGAGCCCCAGTTCCTCCGGCTAGGTGGCTGGGAGAGATACGTGCCCAATGCCTAAGCCAAGGTCTTCTACATTTGAAAGTTTAATAAAGTTGCGGCCAAATTTTAATCCATATCATGTGGTCATGTGTCATTATTACTTGCTGGTGGTCCCTGGGGGCTGGGGCAGTCGCTGCCTGGTCACGCAAATATATTTATCAGGAGAAATTTGCACTAAAATGATGACACATTTTCTTGGTTGTGGAAGTGTAAAGAACTGAATTTAAGACTGGAAAACAATGAAATTTGGTAAATCATACCTGATAGATTTGTCCATCTCAATTGCAGACCATGGTCTTACAACATGGATGGTGGCAGCATTACTCATACATAAATTGTCCAAGGAGCATCTTTTGGTAGTTCTATGTTGTAAAGTAGGTGTACACTAGAAAGCTTGTTTGTAACAGCATCACACTTAATTCAGCCTCAGGTATTTTCATTGTCCTTGGAGCCCTAAGCAGAAAACAAAAAGAGGAGGTTTATTGAGCCTCATTCATGTGCCTAAGCTTCATTCATCTTGGGAAGCCTGCCTAAAAAAAACTGTATTTGTTCAATTGTCTTTAAAAATATGTGCCTTGTCTCACTTGCAAAATAAATCCAAGGCAACAAACAAATCAAGGAAAGCAAAAATAAAAAAATATTAACATAACACTAATGAGCAATACCAAGGGACAGCAGTCAAAAATGAAAAAGCTTTCAAATCAAACAAGGGAAAATATTCAACAGCATACCTTTTTAAATAACCAAGTTTGTAGTAATCTCCTAAAACAGTAAAGCGATCAGGTCTAGTGAACCTCAACTGGCATATCATCCCATAGGGTGGGGAAAAGCTCTGTTTTTCATAGCAACCAGCAGCCAACCTGGCCTCACAGGAGCAATGAATAATATAACGAACAATCTTCTCCCGTCTCTGAAAATATATGAAATTTTGGTGTTCCCATGCCGAAACACATTGGTTTGAATTTCTGTGAATCAGAGTCTTAGATATACTGGTAGTTAAGGGACTACTGGCTTTGGTTGAAGGATAAAATCTAAAATGAAAGCAGTAATTTTGTCTGATTCTGACAGAGCCTACAAAGCTTTTAACAATGAAAGCCTATGCTTGTCTACGCAGAAGTAAATCCCAAGTAAGTAGTTACAGGAGTATAGCCCAAGAATAATAGTTTAAGAGGAAACATATTTAGATATTTTTTTAATGCCTGTTATTCACTCTTCTGCAGACACTCCCCCCATGGCAAACAACCTTTCTTTCTTTCTTTCTTTCTTTCTTTCTTTCTTTCTTTCTTTCTTTCTTTCTTTCTTTCCATTACTGTGTCACTGGAACTCGTAAGGAACACTCTGGGGAAGTGGCATATGCCTAAGTCAAGTAGCTCTTCTGCATAAAGGATACTGGCAGTGACCATTTCTGGAAAGGTCTAGGGCAGCTACTCAGCAGTCATTCTTTTTAGACGCCAGGAAGGCTAAGGGCATGGCTCCAGCCAAAGCTAAGTACTTTTCATCTTATTAGCTTTATCAGGAGAAAGTTAAGCACATTCCATTCAAACCAATGGGAGTCAAAAGTACTTAACCTTGTCCAGATTGTGACCTAACTTTCCAGCGAAGGATGTGTATGTATGTGTGTGTGAATTGTTCATTTTGTTTACCCTTCAACATTTCTCTGATGAAAATAGGGACATCCTATTCAATAATAATAATAATAATAATAATAATAATAATAATAATTATGCCCCACCCATTTGACTGGGTTACCCCATCCACTCTGGGCAGCTTCCAACATGTATACAAACATAACAAAGCATTAAAACATTTAAAAAACTTCCCTATACAGGGCTGCCTTCAGATGTCTTCTAAAGGTTGTATAGTTACTTATCTCCTTGTCTCTGGGGTCTCATAACTCCATACTCCCCAACATTTCTCCAATGAAAATAGGAGCATTCTGGGATTAAATAAAAAGTTGGGATGGCTTTTGTAAATCTGGCACTGTCCCTGGAAAATAGGGACACTTGAAGGTCTGTTTTCATTTGCCTTTCCCAGCAACAAGGAAAGGAAGTGATATAAGATCAATAGTTGCTGTAACCAAGCTCAGATCCACACCAAACATTTAAATCACTCTTATGTCTCTTTCACAGTCATGGCTTCCTCCAAAGTATCCTGGAAACCATGGGTGGAATTCAACATTGCACTCTTTCCAATTGTTCTGTCTGCACAAGCATTGCAGCTTTTCAGATGGAACAATTCTCCCCCTCTTCCTCCAGCATGCTGCTCTGCAGATTCTCCTGAAACCCTCAAGACAATTCCAAGGTGCACAGGGGAGGGTGAGGAAGAAGTTGTGGAGCTTTATGCTCCAGCACCGGGGAGCGGAGAACAGGCGGAGGGGGGCTGGCGCCCAGCACGGGGGAGGGGGAGCCGCAATGGCACCCCACTGGGATCGTGCTCCCGGGGGCAGTGCACTCCCCCCTGCACTCCTCTTCCTCTGCCAGTGTGATGAAGCTCCATTATACAAGTGGAAGTTGTGCAGAGCTTCCACTGATGGGAGAGGCTAGGTGAATCCCACCTTGCAGTTTGTACTGAGAGCTGTTAAGAGACCCCTCACAGAGCTACACTACTTAGAACAAGCTACAGCTCCCAGGAGTCTTTGATTGTTTAAATGTAGTTAGACTTTGTTAAAAAGAAGAAGAAGCCCAGATTGCATGGCCCCTGCTTGGGGACACAAGTGTAGGCTCATGGGTGTCATGACACTCGCAAGTGCCAGGTTTGTGACACTCAGTGTATGGTGTGGCGCCCAGCACGGGGGAGGGGGAGCCGCAATGGCACCCCACCGGGATCGTGCTCCCGGGGGCAGTGCACTCCCCCCTGCACTCCTCTTCCTCTGCCAGTGTGATGAAGCTCCATTATACAAGTGGAAGTTGTGCAGAGCTTCCACTGATGGGAGAGGCTAGGTGAATCCCACCTTGCAGTTTGTACTGAGAGCTGTTAAGAGACCCCTCACAGAGCTACACTACTTAGAACAAGCTACAGCTCCCAGGAGTCTTTGATTGTTTAAATGTAGCTAGACTTTGTTAAAAAGAAGAAGAAGCCCAGATTGCATGGCCCCTGCTTGGGGACACAAGTGTAGGCTCATGGGTGTCATGACACTCGCAAGTGCCAGGTTTGTGACACTCAGTGTATGGTGTGGTTGTGGCCTAAGTTGTATCTGTAGTTGTATCTACAGTGGTACCTCGGGTTAAGTACTTAATTCGTTCCGGAGGTCCGTTCTTAACCTGAAACTGTTCTTAACCTGAAGCACCACTTTAGCTAATGGGGCCTCCTGCTGCTGCCGCGCCGCCAAAGCATGATTTCTCTTCTCATCCTGAAGCAAAGTTCTTAACCCAAGGTAATATTTCTGGGTTAGCGGAGTCTGTAACCTGAAGCGTATGTAACCCGAGGTACCACTGTACTAGTAAAGGAAACACATATTTGTTAGCAATAGATAGCAGCGGCAAGTGTTATCTATTATAGCAATTAATTCGCATGTTCACCTTGTTTCAGTGTTGCAATCTCTGGCTTCAGAACAGCATTTTTTAAAAAGACCTTCCCACCTGCTTACTTCATATTTTAAAAAGTTTGCCTTTTGCTTACTCCTCCAAAATTTATTCCTCCAATACATACTGATAATGGAAATGCAGCAGAAAGTACTCTGTGAACTCCCAGAAATATGATGGGGCAAGCTGTTTATAAGTAATTTTTTTGTTGTATTTGTTAGTGGTGCAAAGAAAGGAGGAACTCAAGCTGGGTCGGGGGGGCGGAGTGGGATGAGTCGCTTAATGTTTTCTTCGATTTGAAAGTTTGGCACTTCGAAAGCTATTGCTAATTGAGTTAGGAACACAATCGATGTGTATATTCAAGCACCCAGCACAGAGACATGTTATGAGCTCTTAAAGAGTACTGACGCTATTGTTAGTAGATAAATTATGCATGCTCAATGATAGTCTGCATCTGTTGATTTGCCAAATAGCTAATTAAAATGCTTTAAAGCCATTATGCTGTTTAAGGCACATTTTGCAATTTCATAAAATGTCATTTATCTGGTGAGAACCAGGGCTTGTTTGGAAAAGCAGTCAATGGAGCATCAGGAATGCTTTCTCTGCATGCAGATGATTCACGACAGGGGGCTGAGCTCACCTGACCTAACAGCGGACAGCAGGGAGCCTGTGATTTTCCTTGCCTACTACAGAAGCAGTTGGGGAAAAGGCAAACTCCCATAATGTATTCATCAGGGTTTCTTCTGTTTATATTTACCTAGAAGCTTTTATTCTCCAGCAGATGAAAAATTCAATTATTATGGGAAGCACTTTATGCGCATAAGCAGGTGGGAGGGGGGAGCAGACTCTGGTCTTTTAAAAGCCCACAACAAAAGCCCATGTTCACCCAGCACTTTGCATTTTCAGTCAAAATATCACTAGGCTCATTTGTCCCCCTTTCTAAAGTAGCTGACATCATTTTGCCAGCACGCACGAGCATTTCAGAATGCAAATGCTCCTCCCCACTTTGATCTGAGATGGAAAGCAAGCTTGAGGATTGTGACAAAATTTGTGAACCTCAAAAGAGAGGTCCAGTAATGCATGCGCTGAGTTTTACCCCATTCCCCGATGAACCGAAATGAACAACCCAATATGAATGAATGTGGAAGGGGTCCACTACTGATAGAAAAGGAGAACTATGCACAAGGGACAACTCAGAGCAAAGGACGGAAGGGGAAGGAAAGGAACCAGGAAGGCTGGAGCTTGCCCACTGTTTGTGAGGAAAGGTCATCAGTAACTAAAACAAACAAACAAACAAACAAATGCAGTAACAGTGCATTTCTATACAAGCCCACTCAGAATTAAGTCCTACTGAGTTCAATGGGATTTCCACCATAATAAGTGTGTAGAGGATTGGAGTGTCATTGTTGTTAATATGCCACTTACTCACCAAACTGATTTCTAAACAGCTTACAAATATAATTACAAACATAGGGATCCACACATAATTAAAAATGCTAAAACAATTTCATCAAAACATTAAGATCCATCATTCAGATTCGCAACAAATAAGCCCATTAAAACAGCAAAGCAATTAAATCAGTTAAAACATCAGGTTCAAGTCAGGAGATTGGGGGAAGGCACATCTAAACAGGTGCATCTTCAAGAGCCAACAGAACGCCGTATTGGCAGGGTCTCTCATATTTCAGCAAAGGAGAACATGCCGCAACACTGGGAGCACCAGTGAAAACATGTGCCCCCCCATGTTACCACATGCCCTGAGTATCGCTTAAATTGTGCTAATGAAATAGAAAGGGGCTCTTGCTTTAACTTTTTCTCAGGAAATGTGTCATAAATAGCAGGATGTTTAACATGCCTTTTACTTCTTTAAATTGTCCTCCTGATCTAGCAAGAGCTACCTACACTATGAAAAATGGGTATTGACTGTGAGCACCATGCTACTGGATGCGACTTGTGTGCACCAATACAGCTGCACCAAAGTGAAGGTAGGGAAATCACTGCACTATGGATGCACAGGAACCTGCCTTATGCTATTTGTCCATCTAGACAAATGCTACCTAAAGCCAGTGACTCTTGGGGATCTTTCCATCACCTGCTACTTGAGCCTATTAATGCCAGTGGTTGAAGATGATGCCTTCTGTGTGCAAAGGACATGCTCCATCACTGAGCTAAGGTTCTTCTCCAGATCCACAGATGGGAGAAAGAAGAGATGACCGCCTGTGTCAGAACTGATGCTGCTCAGCCCAACTCCCTGCTTGGAGCATGAGAAAACTGTTCCAAGCAACCCCTTCATCCATACAAGATAAGGAGAAATTGAGAGTGCCAATCTGTTTGGTTCATAGAGACCGTCAGGCAGGGTGGGGCAGTCGGGTACATTTGCCCTGGGCTTTAGAGGACTAAGCCAGCCAGGGCCACTGCCAAGAGCCTGATAGACTTGCACTGTCCACCCCACACCTCTCAGCCGACTGGAGACTTAATGGGTGAAACAGCCATAAGCAAAACACCCATTTACTTCAAGGCTTTGATAGTAAAAATTTGGGCCTGTGTTACTGCATACTAGCCCTGCCATGGGCCTCAAACAAGTTTTGCGAGGGCCCAGAGACCACTCTTAGAATATTGAGCTGTGAATGAAACACTGAAGCTTAAACACTGTATTTATTAGCACTATGAAAACATTTGTGGGTTCTTTTGTTTAACAAAACCTGCTTTTCACTAACAGATAAGAGTCTCAATTATTTCTCCTTTCTGTGTGCTCGATAATGATTCCTATTTCCTTTAATTAACAAATTAATATTTTAGAGTTTCTGTTTCAAAGGCAAAGAGTGGTATGTGATGTATTCTTTTTACTTTTTTGCTGAACTCAAATCACATTCTATTATTTTTTTTTCAAGTAGTTATTCAGTTCTTTCCCAAAGTTGTAGAACAGCCTCTGCAAGCTTAGTGCCCTCCCTAGGTATTTTGAACCACAAGTCCTATCACCCCATTCAAGCAATGGGATGGGTAGATGTAGTCCAAAGCTTCAGGGGAGGGGAGCACCAGGTTAGGAAAGGCTGCTGTGTAGGAGCAGAATTACAGTATATGCCTTGCCGTATGAGGGGAAAAACACCTCAAGTATGTTTCTGGATGTTGTGTTGTGTTGTGTGTGGGATCCTCCACATGATGTGTTTATTTAGCATTCATCCTGGTTTACTTATACACAGCTTATGCAGATGTTAGACTATGTCCAACCTTTATTGAGCATTTATTCTGATTTGTCTGCAGGGAGGTTATACAACAATGAGTATTCATCCTGATTTATTTGTGTGATTTGTTGCAGCAAAGCAACAGAGCACTAAAATCCACTTTAGTTGTGCAAGCCTGCATTTCCTGTTTTGCTTTGTTTTTAATTTTTTAAATTTTATTAACATATAAAACACATACATATACATTTACACAGTACATACATAACACACTGCCTCATTTTCATAACATAAAACATACCTACATTGTATAATACCTACCTATACTATGCAAGCTTACATTTTCAGGATGTGATTGAATCCTTCCCACAAAATAATGACATTCTGGTGCCCGCAGAGAATTAGTAACATCAGAATAACGTAATTGTATCAAACAGACATGCATTTCCAAAATGAGGTTAAAGTATCAGTTGGTATTAATGGCTTTCACAGTGAGTTTTCTGAATAGAGTTTTTTTTAAAAAAAAATGCTTTGCTTAATAAAGATTGCTCAAAAGTAATCATAGAGTATTTTATAGGGGAGGGAATAGCCATGGGAAAGTTAAGTACTGTTAAAAATTCAAAATTGATACCAGAGATCAAGCACGGGTTTCTGAAAATTGCTACCTAGGTAATTTAATAATCCATCAGAAATACAAATAGCACACTGATGATTTGAGACTGGTCACATTTTGTCATCAAAAGACAGTGTTTATTGGGGTTCTAACCCAGAAGCTATAGGCAATATAGTTGAGACCAAATTTTCTCTGGCTGACAGGAAACAAGGAAGGTCAATCACTGCTGGTGGGCAAGTACAGAATGCTGTATTCAGAGGTTGAAGGGTATAATATAAATACCTCTTCCTACTTCAAAATAAATGACAGGTGTGTTTTGAGGCTTTCACTCAGCCTCCATTTTGTGGAGAGAGAACCAGATAAAACTACAGGAGCTTGCAAAAGAGATGTGAGCTTTACAAATCCTCGCATTCTTCTTTGGATGAAAATAGTTGAATAATAGTTTCCAGATTATTCAACCCATCCAACATCTTCCTCACCAGCTCTCCATCCCTAAGCCCTTTGCTTTAATTTGGGTGGTTCAGCAGAAGTAGTAGTGGTACTCCAGAATAGAAATCCAAACTCCCGTGGCTGAATGGAGTGATGGAACCATCCGATAGACCACTGACTGTCTCCACCATTCCTAAATTATTCCTAAATTATTATTCCATTTCCCTACATTGTGGTCTGTGACTTGAATATAAAAATACTGCAGCTTTCTGGTTAATGATGAATATCCACACTGAAGCAACAAATATGTGGCCACTATTTACATACTAATCATTTTCAGATATTGTCTCTTTATCTGGAATATATTGAAAATGTGGGTATTTTTTGGGAGAATACCGTTGTCTTGAACTTAGAGTGTGAACACTCCAATGTTTAATTAATTAAGAAGTAGTCGCTTCAGTTCTGGAGCCGACTAGACAACGTTCACAGAATTCATAAGTGCATGACCACACAATTTGATGAAAGCACCATTTTCCTTGAAAGCACGGCAAATGCCGAAAGTCATCAATATTCTCATGAATACATCTGGGACACAGATAAATTAAAATACAAGCTTGCTCTAAGCTTTCTGTTTCTCTTAATTGCAGCATTTCTTCATAATTTTGAATATTGTACTGTCACTTGAAGAATTAAATCTTCTTCCTCTATAAAGGGAGAAATTATTGTAATTTTTTTTAATCTAGTCTGTATGGGCATATAGTGGCATTCCTCTATTAAACGTCAGTAAAGTTGTGCTCACAACATACATTTAATGTACATTGTTTCTGCCAAAGAATAATGGGAATAGTGGAACTTTGTTTGTTAAGGGAGCTTGAAATTGTAATTGGTAAACTACAGTTCCCAGGATTCTTTGGGCAAGCCATGTGCTTAACCATGGACTTAACCATGTAGGGGTCCTTTACCTTTATCTTACCTCATTATAAGTGCTCCCTAGCACTCTCCTACCCACCTCTTCAGTAGTGGCAGGAAGGGAAGGAGGTGTCAGTCTCTCTCCTACCCCAGTCACTGTGCGTGGACATGGATACAGCAGTGATCCAGCACCAGGAACCTTGAGAGAGCTGAAGAACCCTACAGATGGAGCTGTGGTGGCTACAGGGTGAACGTTGCTTCCCCCTTCCACCAACAGGAACCTCTCAGCTAGATCAGATGCCTTCCAGTGGATGGATAGAGCCCTTCTGTTTGTGGGAGAGCAACCTAGGTGCCAAATCATTTCATTTAGGCTAGAATCCCATAAACATTTACTTTTAAGTAAGGCCCACTGAACTCAGTGGGACACCAGAGCAGATATTCATAGTTTATTCTGCTTCTGTCTCACAACTGTCATGCACTTCTTTAATCTACTGGTGAACAAAATGCATAGTACAAGATGTGCATTTGGGTTATAGCAAGGTGGGAGGAAAGTTATCTGGAAGAGAAACAGAGGTGCAATGTATAACCTAATCAATGTATAATGTTTTGCCATGAATTTAGAACACAGTTCCTTGTAAGCATTTTCCTGTAATGAGAATTTTGATTGCTTATATATTAATAATCACCTGCTATTCAGTATGAAGTAGGTGATCTGAGTGCGTACACACACACACACACACACACACACACACACACTATAAACCAGCACTTCACACAAGCTGGCTCAGGATCCCTTTTAGGATTTGGTGAATCAGTAAAATAATCTCAGTAACCTACTAGAAAATTGGTTAAATGCTATTAAAATATTCCGTCTCTTTATGAAATAACTTGCACATGGAAGATTTTTTTTAAAAAAAATCATTAGATTCTGGAAACCATTACACAATTTGAACGTTACTATAAAAATAAAATTGGCACCTCCTATTCCCTTCTCTGAGTGATCAATGTCTGCTAGTCATAAGAAAATTTCTGCTTAATGCCTAAAGTGTGGTACAATCCTTGCACATCCCAATCTCTGTTTTGACAGTGAATGCCACAATCGAAAAGAATGTTTAAATATCTCCCAGCTGTTGTTGTAATGAAACATTCATTCATAATGTTTCATGTAGTACGTATCTCATTTTGTAGCCAGCCACCTTTGCTTCGATTTCAAGGGGACTGTCACTGCAACAGCACCATTACAATAACTACTGGTTTTTAGAAGCATTAGTCATAAGACACTTTATAAAACATAAAAAAGAATTAGCATTTGTAATGATGCCGGTTGAAGTAGTTTAGGATGTTCAAGAATAAGATGTAGCATGGGTTTATGAGAAAATGTCTGAACTTCTTAATCTTGCTATCTCTTTTGTTCCCTGCTTCTGCTTTGCTGCACTAGTAGATTCTCTATATAACACACAAGCATTGTCGTAGCAGGATATTTATCTGCATTTATATGACATTAATGTCATAAAGAGATAAGAATCCTGTCCAGAAAAACAGTGGTTTCTTGAGGTAATTAAATATAAGCAGCAGATAAAAAAACCTTTATATCTTTTAGTGTTAAGTGTGTTGCTTCACTGTATTGAAATGTGACTAACATAGTCATTACACATACACAATAGGACAAGGCATATCTGACACAAGGCAAATGACAGAAAGTGTCTCCTCCCAGTTCCACATATACAGGTAAGATTCTATAAGCAAGCCAAATTAAGGCAGTGTACACACTCTACCTGTTAAGCACATTCCCCACCCAAAAAATCATGGGTACTATGGTTTACCTCTCATAGAACTACAATTTCCAGGGTTCTTTGGGGGAAGCCATTTGCAAGGACCATACAAACCCCTGGAGAAGCCTAGGATGTAGCTCATGCAATCATCATGGTGTGATGAAGAGAGAATTTGGCCTTAACCCCATCTTGTCACACCTTCCCTGGTCAGGAAAGATTGCTCTTGTTTTGTCAGCTCCCTATGAAGTTTAGAAACCTGGATGGAGGGAAATATGACCAAGCAACGAGGATGTGACTGAGGAAGGGACATGCTCTTCCCCCTTACCTTAGGAACTGCAAATGCCTGGAGAGGGTTCCTGACCCGAGGAAGTCCTTTTTTCATCCTATGTACCCATCAGAGTAAAGGCCATCCAAACATTTGGAGGCTTCAAATACACTGAGCACTCAGTGTAATGACAACATCCCCCCCCCCCCCCAAAAAAAATAAACCATCAAGATGAATATGGAGGGAAACAAATAGAGAGAGGCAGTGTATGCGGAGATCACAGCCCAGTAATAAATTGTCATGGTGATGAAATAGAAGGCAGAAGAGCAATGCTTACAAATAGGGATCAGCAGCTTATGAATACCTAAGACAGATCGTTGGTGTTGGGTAAGAGAAGCAATATTTTCCCTGTCTAAACCATATTCTGCCTACCCATCCATCACCTCTATGATTACTTTAACATTTCCAGTTGATGGTGAGTTTTAAATAGATGCCTTTTAAAACAAAATGCCAGAGTTCGAGTGCCTCTTAATATTAGGATGAGCTACATTTTGAATTTCCTGGCTCTGTGAAATATAGGCATCCATGTAATTCTATGTTAGCAAAAGTTTGACTTCTAAAGTGTATATCTTAAGTGCTTATTATAGACATACTTGGATATCTGCTTGCAGAATAACAAGAATTAATTGAAAGTCAGTGTGTCTGTTTGGAACAATATTCTGCATTTCAGATATAAAACACAACTTAATCCCCACCTCATTACACATTGTCCATCAAGATATGAAAGCAGTAAAACACACCCAAATGGTATGGATCCATGGAACATGGAAAGCTGCATGTTTAAAGCAGATTAGCTGCAACACCAATTGCAACTCTTGCATCTGTTTTCATGTGGGCAATGAGTATAGAATCATAGAATCATAGAATCATAGAATCATAGAGTTGGAAGAGACCACAAGGGCCATCGAGTCCAACCCCCTGCCAAGCAGGAAACACCATCAGAGCACTCCTGACATATGGTTGTCAAGCCTCTGCTTAAAGACCTCCAAAGAAGGAGACTCCACCACACTCCTTGGCAGCAAATTCCACTGTCGAACAGCTCTTACTGTCAGGAAGTTCTTCCTAATGTTTAGGTGGAATCTTCTTTCTTGTAGTTTGGATCCATTGCTCCGTGTCCGCTTCTCTGGAGCAGCAGAAAACAACCTTTCTCCCTCCTCTATGTGACATCCTTTTATATCTTTGAACATGGCTATCATATCACCCCTTAACCTCCTCTTCTCCAGGCTAAACATGCCCAGCTCCCTTAGCCGTTCCTCATAAGGCATCGTTTCCAGGCCTTTGACCATTTTGGTTGCCCTCCTCTGGACATGTTCCAGTTTGTCAATGTCCTTCTTGAACTGTGGTGCCCAGAACTGGACACAGTACTCCAGGTGAGGTCTGACCAGAGCAGAATACAGTGGCACTATTACTTCCCTTGATCTAGATGCTATACTCCTATTGATGCAGCCCAGAATTGCATTGGCTTTTTTAGCTGCCGCGTCACACTGTTGGCTCATGTCAAGTTTGTGGTCAACCAAGACTCCTAGATCGTTTTCACATGTACTGCTCTCAAGCCAGGTGTCCCCCATCTTGTATTTGTGCCTCTCATTTTTTTTGCCCAAGTGCAATACTTTACATTTCTCCCTGTTAAAAATCATCTTGTTTGTTTTGGCCCAGTTCTCTAATCTGTCAAGGTCGTTTTGAAGTGTGCTCCTGTCCTCTGGGGTGTTAGCCACCCCTCCCAATTTGGTGTCATCTGCAAATTTGATCAGGATGCCCTTGAGTCCATCATCCAAGTCGTTGATAAAGATGTTGAATAAGACCGGGCCCAAGACAGAACCCTGTGGCACCCCACTAGTCACTCTTCTCCAGGATGAAGAGGAACCATTGATGAGCACCCTTTGGGTTCGGTCAGTCAGCCAGTTACAAATCCACTGAGTGGTAGCATAGTCAAGACCGCATTTTACCAGCTTCTTTACAAGAATATCATGAGGCACCTTGTCAAATGCCTTGCTGAAATCAAGGTAGGCTACATCCACTGCGTTCCCTTCATCTACCAGGCTTGTAATTCTGTCAAAAAACGAGATCAGGTTAGTCTGACATGACTTATTTTTCAGAAATCCATGCTGACTATTGGTGATCACAGCATTCCTTTCTAGGTGCTCACAGACTGTTTGCTTAATGATCTGCTCCAGAATCTTCCCTGGTATTGATGTCAGACTGACTGGGCGGTAATTATTTGGGTCCTCTCTTTTCCCCTTTTTGAAAATAGGGACAACATTTGCCCTCCTCCAGTCTGCCGGGACTTCGCCTGTTCTCCAGGAATTCTCAAAGATGACTGCCAGTGGTTCTGAGATCACATCTGCCAGTTCTTTTAATACTCTTGGATGCAGTTCATCTGGCCCTGGAGACTTGAATACATCTAAACTAGCCAAGTATTCTTGTACTATCTCCTTAGTTATTCTGGGCTGTGTTTCCTTTGCTGAATCATTTGCTCCAAATTCTTCAGGTCGGGCATTGTTTTCTTTATCGGAGAAGACTGAGGCAAAGAAGTAAGTAGGGTGTTGCATTTCACTAGTGAACTGGATGCATGGTGAGGAATCCACATGACCTGTTCAGCTTGAGGAAAACGACTCTGCCTTCCCTCCCCACCCCACCCCAACATTGAAATGTTGCCCCACAAGGTACAACATACTGACAGTAGAAAGTAGCATTGGCTTTTTTATTTATTAAAAATGTTTGTCTTTCATCCAAAGGTCCCAACGTGGAAACATACAAGCAACATCATCATCAGATTAACTATATAACTACCTAAATATAAAACCGAAAAACAAAAGTTCAGTCAGAATCTCAAAGTATCTCTATCTAGAGTAGACCCATCAAAATGAATAAAAATAACTTAGATCCCTTGATTTCAGTTGGTTTGCTCTGGGTAGTATTAGCACTGGGTATAACTGTTGACTGATATTAGTGACCTGTATTCATGCAGTAGTAGTTTCTGCTTGTACACCAGGAGGGGGATGTTGGATCTTAGTCATGGGCCAGAATAATATTTTTCTTAAAAAAACCTGGCTTTATTATAGACGCTTGCCTCAGTTTCCAAAGAGTTGTTTGACTCACTTCATCTGGCGGGAAACCTAATGTTATATGTGTGTCTTCAAGCTTCTATGAGCTACTGAAACGGGTTAATTCCTTAAAGTAAAGTAAAGGGACCCCTGACCATTAGGTCCAGTCGTGACCGACTCTGGTGTTGCGGCGCTCATCTCGCTTTATTGGCCGAGGGAGCCGGCATACAGCTTCCGGGTCATGTGGCCAGCATAGCCAAGCCGCTTCTGGCGAACCAGAGCAGTGCACGGAAACGCCGTTTACCTTCCCGCTGGAGCGGTACCTATTTATGTACTTGCACTTTGACGTGCTTTCGAATTGCTAGGTTGGCAGGAGCAGGGACCGAGGAACGGGAGCTCACCCCATCACGGGGATTTGAACCGCCAACCTTCTGATCGGCAAGTCCTAGGCTCTGTGTTTTAACCCACAGCACCACCCTGCATCCCTGTTAATTCCTTACTAGAGGGGAAAACAAGCTTTTCAACCCTATTCATATTTCTCAGTAAAAACCTTTCCCTTTCCAACATGGCTTCTTCTTGCACTTCTGTGTCAGACTCCAACTTAAGATCAGCTCCAAATACATTAGCAGCGCTTTTCTACTAGCCTTGTCACTCAAACAGGCCTCTTTTAGAAAGGTGCCTGGTGGTTTGCTGACCTAATAAAGGGGAAATGTTCTAACTTAATGTATTTGAAAGGCATGTCTGCTTTCTGACACAGTACAAGGGCCAACATTTAAATGTTCCTCTCCAATGATCCCCCTGGATTATGATGCAAAGCACATTCAGGTACTGTGCAGTTCCCTCCCACTCTCATGCTACTATCTTTTACAGTTCATCTGTTTATGGAAATAGTTGATTCAGAGCAATATGCATACAGTTACAAATATCAAAATTCTTTCCCCCCCTCCAAAATAAAAAAGCAGGTCTGTTCAAAGCAAATCAGCCTGTTCCAGCTTCAGCCTTGACTGACAGTCGGGGAGGAGCTAGAATCAGATTCATAATGGAAAGCAACCTTCTTCCTATTTTCAGGTTTATTTTATTACAGTGAAGGAAACCTTTATGATTTTTAGATATGATGGAAGTGAGGTCCTACTTACAGGTTTCCCACAGGTTTTTGGTTGGCCACCTTGGTGAGCCCAGAATGGCAAGCCAGATTGGTCTTGGGCCTCAGCCAGAAGGGCTCTTCTTACATGCATAAAATTGAGCCTAGATATTGCAAAAGAAAATTGATGCCTGACCTCCCCCACCAATTATGTGGTAAGTATATCTTAGGTGCCCACCCTTTTTTGTTAAAAAAAAATGGGTGACAAAAAAATGTTAGGGTCAACCTTTATGTTTGTTGCCTTGGATTTGCTTACCTTTGAAAACACGATTTCCTTTTAGCAAATTGCTGAATTTATTAGTCACAAGAAGTGAAAAGCACTCCAGACTCTCAAAGATAAACAAATATCATTTGTGTTTCCTTCAACGGCATATACAAAATCCATGTTAAACCTTTGTGATAGGAAAGCCGACAATGTTTGCAACAAATTTGAAGGTCAGAGCTTTCCTTTCCCTTCAGTTGTCAGAGGGGATAATCAAGCAAACAAACCTCCATTATGTCAGAAAGGTTGTTTTCCAATTGCATTTTTTTAAGGCAAGGAAATGGAAAGTGTCGGGGACATGATCCAGTGTCATTTCAAATGCACTTTTGGAAGGTTGTGAATGTGGTATTGATCTCAAATGCCTTCCTGATATTGACAGATTGCACACAGTTCATTTGTGTGTGTGCTGAATTAAACTTGGAATATAATATCTGCTATCTTCTCGGTATTTCACATTATCATTTAGACATGTTCATTATATGCAGTCTTCCATTCTGCAAAGTTACTATAGTGCCTTGTTTTCTTGTTTTTAAGAACACAGTATTAAAGTGCGCAATTGTGGGAATCACTGCCAGTTTTGCCCTTGCTTTTCATAGATACAGGTAGACATTAAATGCTATTGATCTGGCATGAGCCATCCTTGCCTGTGCATACACTTGCCCATAAGAAATTCTCAGACATATCTCACTGGCCACTGTGGGAAATATGATACTGGATTAGAAAAGCCTTTGGGGTGATCCAGCAAGGTCCTTTACTCTCCTTCACTCACCACTCTCCTTGTCAAGTCTGTGTAGTGTTGTACTTATTTATTCAATTTTTTCATGACAATGGGAAGCCCACTTTTGATACACACACACACACAGACAGAGAGAGAGAATCTGCATACCAACCAATATTTACCCATTCCTTGCTATGATGTGCAAAGAAAGTCTTATTGGGAGTCCTGGGGCTATTAGGGCAACAGCAGGACATTTTATGTGACACCTCCCAAGACCTCATAATAGTCTCCTGAGAGAGATGTGTGTGCTTGCACATCTGATGATGTTTTGAAAACAATGTAATCCTAATATTTTCCAGTTGACATTTGGCAACTATTTGTGGAATTAGCAACTACTTCAAATTGTTCTCATTGGCTCCCCCCCCCCCCATTTCACTGGGAGCATATTTTTATCTAACCTATGTGACATGCCTAAGAGTTGTGATTTTTAGATGATTTTTCTAGGACTTAATGTTATGAGTCATTTTATTTTGTTAGCTGTGCTAAACCCTCGAAAAATAATATATTATAGTGAATGAACTAATTATCCAATTAGTTCCAACAGGCTTACTTGTGTGTTTAAAGTTAAATTTAAGATCGACACTTTAAATGGCAGAAAATCTTACTGGAAATGTTAGATAATGGCTCATCTCAAGTATCTTATGGTAGCAGGGGGTCATTGTCCTTGACATCTTGAAAGTACAGATTACCTGCGAGTAATTTATGGCTTTATTTGGAACGCATTATGCATTTCTGTTTTTGCCTTCTTAGATTACAATCCTGGACACAGCAAGGTATCTTAAATTCTATTGGCCTCAAAGAGATTTAAGACATCTGTGTGTAGGGTTGTAGCCTCAGTGTTAATCTAAAGGCTAATTTTTGTTTCACCAAAAGAAACAAAAAACAACCTTACAGATTTTTCTCCAAGTTATTTGGTTAAAGAGATACACCCAGCAGGAAGTACACATTGAAATTTTATTAGCTTCCATTTTGGGAACCTGTGAATAATTTGCCTCATTACTATGTAAATGGACGAAAACTTTTCTTGACTAATTTTCAGGTAGCAGAATGCACACTGGAAAACAAACAATGTGTTTTCAAGACCTTCAGGATTTATACAAGCAGAATTATATATCTGTCAACTAAAGCTACTGAATGGAACTATGGGGCATGACTTTATATAAACATGTAAGACCCTGTCCATACATTTAACCAGGCAGCAATAATCTTCATGTGGTGGAGAAGTTGACATTTTCCAATGGGAAGAATCATCTAGCTGGGCATCCACACAGAATGCCCATGTCATATGTAATGTTATCTGCAAGATGGATGGAAGAAAATGTTTCCATTTTGAACAAGCCATGGGACTGTGGAGTGGGTATTTGAATACCACAAGAGTCTACTTCAAGGACCTGAAAATATTTTCTTGAAGTTGCAGTTTACAAGAAATGAAGAAAGAGAAAGTATCTTGGGACATCCATGTTATACTACCTTCATGTTTATCAACTACCTCCCACACCCAGGTAGTCCTCTTACTTCAAAGTATACTATATGGGGTCATCGCTACAAGAACTTAGACACCCTTTTTATCGCTGGACTCCTCGCTCGGGCGTGTCCTTTATCCTGCTTCCTACACCTACTTTTCTTATACTGCATTCTGCCAATCTGCTATTATAGGCTCAGCACTGGGACTTTTTGTCCCAGACCCGGACTCCAATGCCTGTATTTCTTGTTCCCTTTTTAATTTTTCTTGCTCTCAGTTTGAGGGTGGCCCTCTTCAAATCCCTTTGCTCCTCTCCTCTTTCTTGCTTCAGAGGAGGCAGCTCTTTTGTCTCTGATCCCCTAAACTGCTCACCTGCAAGCAAGACAGACGCAAGCCATCAGTTCCCACTCTCCTCCTTCTCAAATTTCCTCTTCCTGATTCCTTATCAAGCCCACACCTCCCTCTTGGTGTTTTCTTTCTCCCCTCCCAGAGGAGAGGCATGCCCTCTAGCCTGAACTTGTTCATTGCTGCAGGGGGGGGGGGTGACTCCTGCAAGGACTTATGAGGCATGACATCATCAGTGCCAAAACATGACGATAAGGACCTTTTGAAACAGGTCTAATCATTATTTTCATTTATTTGTTTTGTAGGACAAGGACTATTATCCTGGTCATTTTGAACGTATCATGTGAAAAGTCCCCATGCACGAACCAGGCTTTGATTGTTCAGAATTCTGAAGGCTCTCCTTGAGACAGGAAAAGAAGACTGCAGGCAACTGTAGAACTGCTGGCCATCTTTCGCCATTTTTTTTTTTTTAGTCTATGCTTATCTCTTCTTAGCAGCTGTTCCAGGTCCAGAGAGGGGAATGGGCAGCAGTGGACAGCTACTATGTAGATAAGAACAGATTTTAAAAGTGGCCTGTGGCTCTACCATTTTCTTTGGCTTTTGCTTTCTTTCTCTTGGGTCTAAGTGGATCTAAAAATAAGTAAATACTTCTCGATTAAATATTTACAGACTTGGGATTCCTTGTGAATTCTTTTAAAATACATCATCATTTCACAATAAAATAAATCAGGGATGATACAGTTTCTCTCGGTCTTGGACCAGTGAATTACCCCTTATTAGTTGGCTATACTAATTTCAAAAGTTGATATCAATTAGCCATGAAGTAGACTGCATAATTTACACCTTACGGCTTCACAAATTCAAGTTAATAGGAATGGGTAGTGTCCAATGCTGTCCCCCAAAGGCATATGCGAGCGGAAGAGGGAGCGAGGGAATATTCAGTGCTTTCACATGGAACTCCCTAAACCTGTTCCATAGCATTGGAAGATCCTCTGGAGTAGATTTGCGCCTGCAGGCAGATGGAGGAACAAAACAAAATTTATCCCCTTACCTTTCTATTGATAGATGCCTTCCTTCACTAAAGGGTCAGCAATGGACCTCACCGAATAGGGTTAATCAGAAGTGGCTCAAGAGTGGGTCAGAGTCGCCGACTGAGATGGGGAGGTGGCAGGGAGGATGAGTACTTTGCAAACAGAGCTTGGCTCAACCTCCCCAGCACCTCGCCCTTCTACTTACTAGGAAGCAACAATCACACCACCTCCTGAGCCACTGCTGGAGTTAATTGTATCGCAGGAGCAAGATATTAATAGGCAGATTATGCATCTTCAAAGCAAGCTGCATGTATTCATTCTGACAAACAGTATTGGTTTATTTTATTTGTTATAACATTTTAATCCTGCCTGCCCGACAAAATAGTGTTCACGGTGATGGTAATTGTAATAATAAAAATAAGTATCAGAAGGTGAAATATGAAGCACTGCAAGCACAGAGTTGCAATCAGCCAACAATAGGGTCAGTAGTACCAGGAATCAAAGGTTTTCACACAGAGACAGACAGACAAACAGACCTAGAAGAATGCTATCAAACAGCAAACAAGTTGTGTGTACACAAGCATGTACATACACAAATTTGAAATAATAAATAACCAATTGTATGTATATCTTTAAATCAGGGATAGGAGACTTGTGGCCTTCTTGGTGTTGTTGGCTCTAGCTCCCATCAGTCCCAGCCGGTATGCCTATGAGCGGGAATAATGAGAGGTAGAGTTCAGCAACCTCTGGAAAACCACAGGTTATTTGCTCCTACTGTCAAGTGTGGCTCACTGAAGGATGCCTGGAGCACAAGCCATTTTGCCCCTATTGGAGTTGTAAGGTGAGATTTAAATTTATACCAGGGATTTCCGGGTTTACAGCTGGCAATGCACTGCAACCCTATATATGTCTGTTAGGAAGTAAGTCCCATGTACATTCATTGGAAGAAGAAGAAGAAGAAGAAGAAGAAGAAGAAGAAGAAGAAGAAGAAGAAGAGGAGGAGGAGGAGGAGGAGGAGGAGGAGGAGGAGGAGGAGGAGTTTGGATTTGATATCCCGCTTTATCACTACCCGAAGGAGTCTCAAAGCGGCTAACATTCTCCTTTCCTTCCTTCCCCCACAACAAACACTCTGTGAGGTGAGTGGGGCTGAGAGACTTCAAAGAAGTGTGACTAGCCTAAGGTCACCCAGCAGCTGCATGTGGAGGAGCGGAGACACGAACCCAGTTCACCAGATTACGAGTCTACCGCTCTTAACCACTACACCACACTGGCTCTCTGGTAAGTCCCAGGTAAGTGTGTAGCTTCAGTCACTTAGCTGTGACACTATGCTTTCAGGTGGGTTCCCAGACCCCACTTCTAGACAGAAGTATCCTATTAATGCGTGACATTATAGACTTGTTCCTATCCCCGTTAAAAGAATGAAACATTTGGAAGATATGGAGATATGGCAAATATCTGTGAAATCATGTTCACCATCTCACCATAGTATCGAATACTATTCTTTGGTCTCTGGATTTTCAAGCAAGCACTGAACATTTGTCAGATTACGCTCCTATGAATGGTAGCTAAATACTTTGCTCCACCAAACAATATGTCAGCGTAAATATGTGCAATTTATTACTGACATACATGTCAAGCAATTTGTGGTTTTTTTGGCAGTGGGCACAGAAGAGAAAGCTCAGGATGGTCTGCTTTTTTCAAAGCATGCTGGAACTGCAAGAAATAGAATGTAATCAAATTCTCATTTCCTAATCAAGTCTGACTGGAAGCCAAGAGAAATCAGCCATAGCTGTAATAGCAATAATCACATTCTAAGTGAGCTGTTGAATTTAGCAAGATTAGTAATATAGAGTCTGAAGGGATCAAGAGGCCAGTGTTCAGCCTCCTACTGTGAGGCAGGACAATCTATCCCTCCGCCCTGCCACAGATCAGTCAAATGACCTGTCAAATGTGATATGGACCAGTCTGTTGTACAGAGGGAATAAGTGCAGAGGTGCACTCTCTAAAAGTTGCCTGTGGGACAATTAGCTCAGCTGAAACATGTGCAGAATAACACTACAGATGTTTACTGAGAAATAAGTCCTAGTGAATTCAATAGAGCTTACTTCCAGCAGTAGGTATGTATAGGACTGTAGCCTGTACTGTTGTGCTTTCATTCTTGAGGCTCTTATGTTCTGAACATCATCATCAAAACTGGTTCTGTGGCATCCACAGCCTTGATCCAGAGGCAATTTTGTACAAAATGCAGTGGCACATGATATGAAAGGTATTTCTGCTTTTGCTGTAAAGCATTATGTGCACTAGCACTGAAAAAAATGCCTTGTTCTTGGCTACATTAGGAGTAAAGTGTTCAGATAAAGGTTATCTATGGTGGAGGCAGGAATATATATGTGTGTGCAATACCCACTAAAGACCCAGCTCATAGCTGTATATCTTGAATAAAGTGGAAAGGAGTGTGGGCCATGCCACAGCATCTCAGACCCAGCTGTGAGATGGGGGGAAACTCTACCTCTGCTTACAGAACTGTCATCAATGGGAGCCCATGTGTATGCGGGGGCTTTGGAAGGCAACCAAGTTTACTTTGAAGTGCCACAAATTAAGTCTAACATAATTTGAGATATCACACAACAAAACACACTCTCAGGGGGGAAATTAGTTGGCACGATAACACCATATAGCTTTCTTCAAGAACCAAATTTGCTGCATAACTAATTGGCAAATTAGCAAGTTATCAGCTCTGGGTTTGGGAGGAAAGGGGGAAGTAAAAGAACAGAGAGAGATTACATGGAAGTCTTTTATTATAGGCTCCTTACAGAAGTTATCAGTAAAAGGTATTAAACATTTACCACACTAATTATTGAATGTAATTCAGAGCCAGTTGGGGTTAGAAGAACTGGAAAAGTGATACAGCTGAAAACTCAGTAGACCACCTTCATATTCTGCTCTAGTTATGATTTCACAAACAAGCCAGCACTTTTAGATTTTAAAAAGAAGAAGAAAAGCAATATGCAGTTGATATTTTTTTTAACCAGAAAAAAAACAGTAAGTGCAAGGAATATGCAGAATAATCATTATTATTAAATAAAATTTAGCATCATATTTTTGTATTAGAGAAAAACAGAGGTGTAATATGCAGTAAATAGGGATTCACAAGTTTTACTGCAATCAGCTTCACATTTATTTTTATTTTAATCCAGTCATCTCAGAATTATGTCCACCCATTAGGCAGAAGCTTCAGAGTGGAGACTTGTCTCTTAGGATCAAACCATTCCACACTGCAGGCTTCGGTGAGATTTTTATTCACTTTCTACATATAGAAACCAAAGCTGATAATTAGAGACTTTTCCAGGCCATCCAGAAAGGACATTGGCAAGTTAATATTTTACTGATCTCCGAAATCATTCCATTGAATTGGGTGGGTTATATTTACATTGTCACTGTTACATTCAATTTGGGGTGGCATGAGTATTCAAAAATGTAAGGCTAAAAAAGGCAACCCTCTCGCACCAACATGGGTGCTTCATTTGGAATTGGATCCAGACCTATCTGGATTTGGCTTGAAATGGGGTTCCCTTTCCACCTCACCCTTCCTCTGTCTCAAAAAATACTACTACTACTACTCCTACTACTACGAATAATAATAAAATGCACCCTTACCTTTCTGTTAGTGGAAGAGCTCAGCAGTCTTGACTGAGTGATCAAATCCACAGCCTGAACATGCTTAGGAACCTTACTGCAAGCTATGAAGTGGGTCAGTTGGGCAGGCAGACTGGTTACTCAGCCTGCAAATGATTGGTTGGATGGATGGTTTGTTTCCCTGACACATACAAGTACATTATTGTGACGGAGAAAGAAACTGGCAAAGGGGTGTGTGTGCAAAATTCTGATGGATAGCTTTTGAGGTAAGCAAGAAGTTCTTAAATTATAAACTATGGAGAGCATGTATAATTGAAAAAGCAAGAGAGGGCACATCTTCAAAAAGAGAATACTCTTTGGGGGAGATAAACATGGAGAGAGTATTTTAGAAAATTATACCATCTCATGTCTTGAGAGTCCTGGACTCACTCGTATGTGCCCTGAAAGTCTAGGATTTTGTCCTAATGCAGGTTTCACCAAGTTGGTGCTCTCCAGATTTTTTGACTACAACTTCCATCATCTCTCACTGTTGGCTGTGCTGGTTGGGGCTGATGGAAGTTGTAGTCCAAAACATCTGTGTAGCCTTTTTAGACTTTACCGATTGGTTGGGTGAGCGTTGCTCCCGGAGAGAGAGGAAGGAGTCAAAAGACGCCGAGGTTGGTTCAGAGAAAGAGTTCTTTATTTCTGCTCTCTGGAGCAGCAGAAGGCACTTGCGTGGTCAGTTCACAGCAAGCCCAAAGAAAGAGAAATTTCACACAGTATATATCCCCTCCAGGCACCCTCTCCCCCCTTCCCCAGGAATCCAGCCTCGTACGTTCATATACATAAGTTGACATCCACAAACATAAACAGATGTTCCTGCACGTAAGTTGACATCCATGGCCATAAACAGATGTTCCTGTTCCGGTACTCTTATCTTGGGGTAAGGAGGTCACCCAGCTATAGGAGTTTCCCTTGACGCCATCTCCATCTCTGGCCATGGGGGCTGACAGACCCTGTCTTGCAGAGTCTGTGCGTCAGTGTGTCAGGATATTTACAACCTACAAGATAAGTTAAGCCCCAGCCCTGCCGTCCCGTCTCTACTTCGGAACTGACAAGGCCATTCATTAAGCATCACATACTGATAAAGGAGAGGGATTGTTTATACAGCTGGGTTCTTGTTATACATTGGCTCAAGTGCTCAAGTTAATGGATTTTAGCTAATGGAGAAGGGCCCGTTTTTAGACTGTCTGCACAGTCAGGTTTTAGATTTGGGAAACCCATTCCTTCAGTTTTGTAAAGGTATCACAGGATCCCCTCTAATGTCCATACCTGTTACTGTGAGTTCAAAATTTATGAATTGCTATTTGCTGCAGAACACCTCTTTAAGACTATTTGGTGTGCATTGGCCAGCTTCTCTGTTTAAAAGTGAGGTATTTCATCTTACCAGGGTCCCTTCATGGTCTCAAGTTCTTCACTCCTGTAGTGGGCTTATTTCAGAAAAGTATAGGTGAAAAATACAGTTTTCACCACTTCTTGAGCAGAAATCCCCAAGAGTCTTATTCATTTGAAATATAATATGCACAGAAAGAGTATGAAATGAAGTTTCAGTGTGTGCACTGTCAGTGTTACACTCACCTTGCTGCTGCCACCACACACACACACACACACTTCCTCATCTTTTATCTGCATGGTACATTCCTGATCCAAGAGAGGATTTGTAGTGCAATTAATGAACATTAATAGAAACATTAGCAAATGCCAAAACTGTTTCTCCTTGACATGGTAACAGCAATTCACATCACACAAAACACAGGAAAACAATAAGAGATTATAAAGATTATATAACAGGATAGAAAGATGGGCCCTGATTGTATTTTTCTAAAACTTTAAGGCTTTTAGAAGGTTTATTCTGACCTTTACATGCATATTTAACTATTCTTTATATAATGCTGCAATTATTGTGCAGTCTAAGTAGATTATCATTTGTTTATATTTGAGATTATAGGGGGTTTTGTCACATTTTAAAAAATGTAATACTGGTGGTTTATGAATCAGCATTTCTGTCACCCTGTTCCAGTTTTTTGAGAAGTAGCTACAAATATTACCTCAATGCTTGGACAGATATATATGACCTTGGGGAAATTAACTGATCAAAGGCCAGTTTTCACAATATTCATCTCCTCCTTATTAGATTTACATGGTGGATCTCTTCTTTGGCTATTTATGGGAAAACATGAGGCCAAGTCTAAATGGAAGGCCGAATCTAAATAAATCTTGGGGAATAGGAGACAGGAATTCAAGTCCCACCAGGGAGAACAGATCATATTTGGGTTGGAATTGGTGGATTTCAATGACACTTCCAATCATCTAAGTCTATAAATAATTTAAGAAACTCTGTGCCACAAGTATTTCATATACAGGACATGATCTGGGAGGGGATGCAAACCCTATGAATGAGAAAGTGCATAGCTTTTGGGTACTCCTGAAAACTTCTTTGTCATTACAGGCCCAAGTGTCTTCAGTGGCTAAGAGTACCTTTCACCAGCTTTGTCTGGTTCACCAGCTAAGGCTGTTCTTGGTCAAAGATAGTTGACTACTTTAGTCCATGCATTGGTAAACCCAAGGATGGATTACTGCAATGATCTGTGTGTGGAATTGCTCTTGGGTCTTGTTTAGAACCTCCAGTTTATGCCACACAACTGATGCCCAACATGGGGCTCAAACCCCTGACCCTGAAATTAAGAGTCTCATGCTCTACCACAGGCTTCCTCAACCTCGGCCCTCCAGATGTTTTTGGCCTACAACTCCCATGACCCCTAGCTAGCAGGACCAGTGGTCAGGGATGATGGGAACTGTAGTCTCAAAACATCTGGAGGGCCGAGGTTGAGGAAGCCTGCTCTACCGACTGAGCTGGGATGTTTGGCACTTGCTTGGAGAGTCTGCAGAGCAGTTTTTGACAATCGTGGTTCCTTGAGTTACATATAACATAGCAAAAACACAAACAAAACAACACCAGATTGCAAAATAATGGTGGTTGCTTATTTCATTGAACTATTTGGTGCATCTTTGCTTTTGAAAGAAAAAGGATCATGGCATCAGGCTATGTTCTAAGCACAGGTGTAACCCAGAATGAAAAATGAATGAATCATAACGTTTATAGCTGGCTTTTAACAAGTATCTAGAGTCATGACGGACCTAAGTTGACTTTTCCAAATAAGACTCACCAGATCCTATATGAACATGCATGAATTAAAATAGGATACTGCCTGATGAAATAGGATACTAAGCTTAGGAAAATGAAATGAGTGGAGGAAGAAGGAGACAGTCCCTATGTTCTTGCAAAAAGAGAGCAAAAGAAAAAATATCTGCTCCAATCATCTCTCAATAAAAAATTCAAGGCAGGTGTTTTGTGACTTGAACAATTATACTTACACTTCATTACTTCTCCATGATGTTATGATAGTCAAATCTGAATTTCTCCAAAATGTGTAGAAAAGTCATTTTCATTGCCATCCATATTGTTTCATGGTATTATAACCGTATATACTTAAAGATTAGGAAGCAGCCAAAAGACAAGGACGTGTACTAACAGCAGATACAACTATGTTTAAAGGCCAATACAGCAACATGTAGGTTTTAAAGAAATATATAACTATTCTGGTGTCCACATTCTATTTCAGAAGGATAAAGGACTAACTAATAATGGTTTAGGGTTTTTTTAGATTTAGGGTGACCTCCAGAGAAGGAATAATAAATGACAACCAGCACTCTGCTGAATCATGTGGGATGAAATCCTGAAACTACTGCTGCAAGTGGGTTATTTGTTTCCCAATATACATACTTTCAGGCTCCAGGCTGATTCCAGAAAGCCCATGGACTTCTCCTGGCCTGATATAATTGTAAAGACTTCCAATGAAAGGGTGAGGTGTTGCCTGGGCAATAGACAACATTGGCTATGCCTCTAGGCTCATTGAGTGCCGTATGCAAGATTTCCCCTCAGACCCAGGTCCCAGTGATTCAGGTTTCTCACTTTGTGCTTGGCTTTCTTCTTGAGGCTGTCTGCAAAGGTCAGCAGCCCATTCAAGGTGATGTGAGTTGTATCCTGCATGGAACCTCTGTGGAACAGGCATAAGTTTTCCACTTTCAGAGCTGCAAGTCTGGTGCTGGTCACACAAACACTCCATTTGCTAATTAAAATGAAAATTCTGTGCCTCCACAAACAGAAGGTAAATACCCAGAAAGTAGCTTCCCGTTTCTGTGACCCATTTTACAGGAAAACAATGGCTCAATGTGAAGTAGATCTTTAGTATTTCTGTCATGCTGATTAATGTAATTGGGGGAATATGCCTGAGCCTTGCCTAAGGAAGAAGCAAGTACAACCTTAATGAGTTTCCTTGATACTGCAACTAGCTTAAATAAAATAAGAATACAATTAAGCTTATTCAAATGTAAGAGTAAATCAGGATGTCATTAACTATTGTTCAGAGCACTGGAGTGTAAAGAATATGCTTTTATGTTTGCTGCAATAGGGAAAGAAAAAGAAAAAGAAACCCTCATACACTTTTAATATTGAAGGCCTAGGACAGAATGCAGCTGAAGAAAAGGGAGTTAAATAGTAGTTTAAAAATAGCCAGGGTTGTATGGTATGACTTTCATGCATAATAAAAGAACCAATGTGAATTTGCATGTAGAATAGCCAGAACACCTGGGAAGACTGGCTTTCTGCATGAAACAATGAAAAATGAGTTTCTCGCAGACTCATTTGCTGGAGTTGGGAAACTGAGTCCCAGCTTTGTAACTGACAGCATGCAGGCGGACAGCATTGCTCAGCTGCCCTCTTGAATTTATTGCAGCTGCCCAGGCACAAGCTGCCCACCACACTGCAGGACTGATAAGAAAGGACTAACACCTTGTTTTGCACCCTGGATACAATATGACAAGGAAATCAACACCGCCAAGTACTAATCAGTGTTCCTGTTTAGACGTCTCAACATGTCAAGTGACCCATTTTCAAAAGAGGCATTGTGTTCTCATAGCAGCTCAAGGTGCATTAAACTGGCCACCCAGATAGAGAATGGGACATGTCCCTCGATAAAAAAGGGACACTTTTTTTCCAATTCTGGAATAAAGAAGCTGTGCCAGAGACGGTCCAGAATATTTTGATGCCTGGTTTAGACACCACAAATGGTATCCTCCTGATGGGTAACAATAGAATTATCGATGAAGTAATGGGCAATTTGCTGCTCTTTGGTGGTACCATAAAATTGTGCTTCCTCCTCCTTCCTAAGGGGAGGCCAAGTATTGAGTCATATGGTGCTTTTTGGGGGGGGGGGGATACAACAATTTAAACAAACAAGAAGAAAAGGAGAAATCAACTTTCTGTACCGATAGATAGACAGATGATAGATAGACCATAGTGATATTTATCTCGTAGTGTAATTCACCATAATTTGAAGAAATAACTTTTATTTGGTGAAATATCACAATGCTAAGGTCATGGTTTAGGGGTGTTGAGCATAATATTATGGACATGTTTTGGATAGAGTTTGTGCAATTCTTGTGCAGAAGGAAGGCTTGCAGGATATTCTGGCCCTGATCACGTTATGATCATTTCTCATATTTAGGGCTCCATTTACAACAGTGCTGCCATCTTAATAGTTTGCATTTATGCTGTTTCCGCACCATAAACTATGGCTGCCTGCATTCCTTCTATGTGTTTCAAACTGTGAGCAGCAAGCAGCTGATGAACAGGAAAAAAAATCTGGCAACAAACCAGATGGCAGATGCTGATGCTCCTCTCGCAAACAAATTATGAGGTCAGAGAGTTTCCAGTTATGCACATTATCCCAAAAAGCAGTATCTGAGTTTGATGCCAAATCAATGCAATCTATGCTTCTGCATTCATTCCAAATGCAAGAAGAAGATCCTTGCTAAACTAATCAGAAGGGTGAAAAGAGTTTTAAGATTCTCCTGGAAATGTAGTCAATTTAAGAAATGAGTATAGGACTGAAACAAATATTTTTAAATTGACTACAAATGTCAGGTCAGGGTTCAGCCAAAGTTAAACATTTTAAAGCCCTAGTTATTTCAACGCAAAATATTTTTGCAGTATTAATTCACTCTAGCCCTGTAATCAAAGCTAATGCCCATGGATATTTAATATGGGTGCACATAGAATGCAAGATTTAACTTGTATCTGTGTGTGTTTCTTAATAATAAAAAATTCTAATATGCCTCTGAGTTGCTTTGTGCTCTCTCTGCTTCCACCTGTAATTTGAGCACTGAGTCATTCTGTCTGTCTTCCCAATTCAGTGGGAAATCTTAAAGTGGCTATAGCTCCCCTCTTTGGCCAAAGTAGATAAAATTTAAAGGCACAAGAGCTGCTCCAGAGTGGATTGCCAGTTTATAGACAAATAGATCCTTGGAATTATTATTTGGGGTGGGGTGGGGGGTATGGAGCAGGGAGAAGTAAAAGGGATTCACTATCCTCCATCAGGGTACTGGGGTGGCACTGTGGGTTAAACCACAGAGCCTAGGGCTTGCCGATCAGAAGGTCGGTGGTTCGAATCCCCACAACGGGGTGAGTTCCCGTTGCTCGGTCCCAGCTCCTGTCAACCTAGCAGTTCAAAAGCACGTCAAAGTAAAAGTAGATAAATAAGTACCGCTCCAGCGGGAAGGTAAACGGCGTTTCCGTGCGCTGCTCTGGTTTGCCAGAAGCGGCTTAGTCCTGCTGGCCACATGACCCGGAAGCTGTACGCCGGCTCCCTCGGCCAGTAAAGCGAGATGAGCACCGCAACCCCAGAGTCGGCCACGACTGGACCTCACGGTCAGGGGTCCCTTTACCTTTACCTTATCCTCCATAACCCCCTATGAAGTGAGGAGTAGGGGTTTGTCTCTTGCTTTAGACTGGGGAAGGGAGTTTAAATTCCATAATGTCTGAGGAAGGCACTTCTTGTTTTATTTATTGTTGTTGTTTGTATTTATTGTTATTGTTGTTATTCTTGTTTTATCTTGTCATTATTACATCTATATCCCACCTTTCATCCAAGGAGCTCAAGGGGACATACATAGTTTCCCTATTTTATCTTCAAAACAACCCTGTGAAGTATGTTAGGCTAAGAGATAGTGCCTCCCACCACACCATCTGTGCATTTTTAGGGTAGAGTTGCAACAATCTAGTCTGGTCATTGGCTGGCTAGGCACTAAGGAAATGGCACAACTCATGGCCTCAGTGCAGACTGGAGAAGAAAAAAGAGAGAGTAGGAGAAACTGGTCTGAGGCATAAATATGCTAAAATGTGGCTTTCCCAAACCACTCTGTCAAGCACCACCAGGCAGAGGGGACCTGGGGAGAAGAATCTCATGGATACTGCCTTCTTCTCTAGTCAGAAAGGCTTACTGACTTCAGTGTGGGTGATGACAGTAAACCCACATTGGCTAGGGATGAAGAAGAAATTTTCTGGTCTGCATTCATTGGTCCCAGACTTGATGGATCAGAACACAGCTATCAATCAAATTACAGTGCTACCTCTGGTTGCGAACTTAATTTGTTCTGGGGGTCCGTTCTTAAGCTGAAACCGTTCTTATCTGAGGCCACTTTCGCTAATGGGGCCTCCTACTGCCCACATGCTTCTAATGCGCGATTTCCGTTCGCATCCTGAGGCAAAGTTTGCAACCAGGAGCAGCTACTTCCAGGTTAGTGGAGTTCATAACCTGAAGCATTCGTAACCAGAAGCGTTCGTAACCGGGGTACCACTGTACACACTTCTGCACGTTCTACAGTGCAGTTCTAGTTAAAACATCTGCACACACAATTTGTGGCCAAATGGTGTATAAAATGCATGTTTGAGGGGAAGAATGCATATAGACTGCATACAAAATGTGCAGAATTTAAATGTGAATTTTCCATATGTATATTTTAATCTGCAAAAAAGGGATAGAACAGACCTATAAATGAGTGCATGCAACACTGTCAAGGAGTAGAAAAAAGGCTGACCATAAGAACCTGAGCAAAGCCTGCTGGATCAGACCAATGGACCATCCAATCCAGCATTTTGTTCTCACAGTGTCTAACCAGATGATCTGTCCATCATTCTCCTTAATGCATCCTTAACATGTGGTACCTTTGGGTTTTTACTACTTTTTTGGCTCCTCCATCTGATCAATTTACGACCCACAATGAGAACCTGCTTAATATTGTAACAGAGGAAGTTTACAGTTTCACTACTAAAACCTCTCTATAGATCACTAGTACATAAATAATATTTTATCTTTCTTTGCCTCAGTGGCTTCTATCAATGGCTGTATTTTTGCACACACAGTAAGCTGAGAATGGTTGCTCTGTCTATGTCTGTTTTTAAAATTAATCATGATCAATATAAGAGCCACTCATGAAACTAGAAAATGTATTTTTTTAAAAAATAAAGCATACCATTTCCACATTATCCATACAGTAACACTTGCACATGTGCATTCAGAGTGCTGCTTTGGTGGATCTGATAACTATATTTGGTAGCAGTGCTGCAACCTACAACACGTTACTGTAAAGCCAATGCAGTATTTTTACATTAAACAATGTGCCCTTTATCATTTAAGAGCACAGATGCACACGGAGCTTGGCAGACACAGTGATCTTCATGCTCCTATGAGATTTTTAATCTAGCCCATTTTTGTTACTAAGCTTATGAAACATACAGCCTTGATTTAAAAAGACTGATACCATGCAGCTAGAAATATGCTTCAGATGTTCAGTGAAATGTTTCCTTGTAGAGATAAGCAAAAGCTTGAAATCCCCACTTCCACCCAGCACTAAAAGTTAATCTGCTTCTAGAAACTTTGGCTAAGTTTCTTACATAAAAAGTTGTGGAAAATCTGGATTTAATTCCCACAAACATCCCGCAAACTTGAACTTTGGCTGTAGCATTTTCCACTTCACTTTGCCCTTCTTCTTTCATGCTCTTGCTTTCGTCTTCTAAAAGGCTACAAGCCACACACCTGTTAAACTGGAGTACTTCCATTTATGCTGATTGAGCCCCCTTCCTAATTTCCATTAGCAAGACAACACTTACACATCTTTGTAAATGTAACATTGCCTAACGCGGAGTCTGTTGTATTGTTTTGTTTTTGATCCAGAAGATGCAGACACCATTCTGGGGTCACTTTTATTTGCCAAATGTTTGGTAGGAGTTAGCATATACACCACTGATTTGTCTCAAAAATGAAAAAGTGGAAAAATCATAGGTTGATTGGAGGTGATGGAAAACAGGAGAGGGTTGCAATTGCTGATCTGGTTTAGATGGCACCCAATCATCTTCATGAACACACAGTAAAATCATTGAGCTAGAGACTTGGCAGGGATCACATAGAACATTCTCCAGAGGTTACCAGAGTACAACCCACACCACCCCTGGCCATTCACCATCCTGGCTGGGACTTTGTGGACTTAGAAGTCTTGTCCAGTTACATGAGGAGGGCCATAGGTTATCAACTCTTGACACAGAGACATCAATAAGGGAACCCCATGTTCAGATGCCACTGAATAGGAATTTCTTGGAGAGAAAGAGCTTCTGAAGGATGTTGGCCTTGTGAACTGCTTGCACCCTTCCTGGAAGTATCTGTTTGGTCACTGTGAGAAACAGGATGTTATGCTAGATGTATTCCACCACCATGCCTTTACTTGCGCTCAAGAAAGGACCATTGTAACCCTGCAAGTTATACAGTGGTACCTCGGGTTACGTACTCTTCAGGTTACATAGGCTTCAGGTTACAGACTTGCTAACCCAGAAATAGTGCTTCAGGTTAAGAACTTTGCTTCAGGAAAAGAACAGAAATCATGCTCCGGCAGCTTGGCGGCAGCAGGAGGCCCCATTAGCTAAAGTGGTGCTTCAGGTTAAGAACAGTTTCAGGTTAAGTCACAGACCTCCGGAATGAAGTAAGTACTTAACCCGAGGTACCACTGTAGTAGCCTCATATATAGCCCTCGTGCATTGGTTCCAATCAATGGAATTGGACAGAGGTCTGTATGTCTACTGAGAGTAAAACTGCTGTAACAAGTTGAAGACTCTGGCCACATTCTGTGGTATAAGGTTTAGCTGCAGGTTGGTACCATATATCACCATCATATATAAAACATCATATATGAAACAGGATTGATGAAGATACAGGGGAGCGAGAAAGTTGACTGCTAGGCCCATCGTTCCCATTTTAAAGCCTGCCAGTCTGCTACACCTTGATGTTCAAGGTTTCCACTCTGATCAGACTGTTCTCATCCTGTAGATAAAAGTGAAAAGTGTCCAGCTCAACCTCTAGTCCCATAACACTAGTAGAGGCATTAAAAATGTGGTTGTGTCGGTAGTTAGCACGTGTCATTTTGAAGAGAAGTATTTTGAAATAACTTTGCTCTCAAAACAGCTGGCTATTAGTGTAAATTTCTGCAATTATCTATGACAATCATTTTTCTTGTTCTCCTGTGATGGATAACTTGCTGCTATGGCCCAAATACACTCTTAATTGCCCTTTCTTTCTGCCTGATAAAGAATAATACCGTGTACCTCAAAAATTGCACACCCTAGATCAACAGGTCTTAAGATCAACGTGCTAATAATGGAGCTCATCTTCATTTATTTTGCAAATCTATGTTGTAAGCTTTCCCACAAAACTGAGAGAAAGGTTTAATTAATTAGTTCCAGGAGTATTGGCAGAAATAAATTGTCAATAATATGATTCCTTTTGCACTTTGCTTGCTGTTGGTATGACAGAACTGCCTTATCCTTAATCTCATCCTTTCTCTAAGTGACAATTCTACTAATATTAATAATGCACATAAATATATTGAGACTTAGGGCATATTTCTTTTAATCACATACTATTTCATGCTTCTGCACTCTGCTTTTTCAAATGCTCTTTTCAAACTGGAATATTTTTGTTCAGAATATTCAGTGAAATGTATCAGTTCTAGGGCTATGTCAAATGTTCCTCTAATTTCAACATTTTTATCATACGTGATACAGTGTTCACTTTGATAACACTTTCACTAAAATGCATGTGGTCCATGCAGCCAAAAAAATTCATTGTTTAAAACCAAAAACAAAACCTAGGTTGTTGCCACACTGTACAGCTCCTTTTGTTTCCCTGAAGGCTACTTTGTCTCAAGCAACATTTTACTTCTTCCTTGTCTCTCGGTTTGATCCTTTTACGTGGTTTTGTATGTTTTGTGGTATTTTATGTTTTATGATTTGTTGTTATTTGTATTGATTATACATTAGCAATTCTTTATTGTAATTGATAAGTGTAAACTGGTTAATTATTACTTGTTGGTGTTTAATTTTACTATCTACTATTAGATTTTAATGGATTATTGAATATTGCTTTATTTGATGTAAGTTGTTTATTTTGAAGTTATTGTGACTTTTTTAGATTGGATCAGATAGTCTGATGTTTTATTGTGTTTTTATATGTGTTGGAAGCCACCAAGTGTGGCTGGGGCCAGTCAGATGGGTGGGGCACAAATAAAATAATAATAATAATAATAATAATAGTCTCATTAGCCCAGATTGCCATTTCATCCTATTGGCTGTGATGACCCGTATTATTTTGTTTATATGCACCACCCATTTCCAGTTGCATCAGACAACCAGGTGTGGGTGGGCAGCACCCACCAGGCCAATCAAGGGGCAGGGGCTTGGGGATCCTCTTGGCTGACCATTGTGGGATTTTTCACCCACCAAGTTTGTTAAGGCTCTGCCTAGTGGGGGTGGGGGGGTGTTGCATATGGACCATGCTGTGGTTTACCCAGTCACCATATTCACGGCCAAGGAGGAATTTTCTCCTGCAAGCAAATTGGCTGGCCTGCAGGTTTTTGCCCACCTTATAGCAACTGTCACAAATTTACCCAGTGCTTAGAGCCTTTTTGAGACCCTTCCCAATGAATGCACAAAAGTCTGAAGATGAGCTCGTGAGTGCAAGTTGGAAATGGAATTTGCATGCGTGCCCTTGGCCCCCTCCCCACTCACATTAGGTCATCATGTGTTCAGGCAAACACCTGAATGGGGCTAACATCTAGTTCATCACTGTAGCCAATCAGATTAGGCAGCAGTGGGGGCTAATGTTCTAATGTTGCTGAAGTCAGTGAGGATAAAGAAGGAGGGATATTGAGTAGCAAGAAGAGCAGCATCAAATCAATGCAAACCTGCTTGTGGTCAAGCTTAAATCACGCAAACCAGAGTTTTGTGGCAGTAATGAAAACAAGCACAAAGTGAAGCGCTCTCCCAGACTAATTCTTTCACTTCTAATGAGAGGAATTCTGAGAGAAAAATGAAATAATTGATAAGAATATTCTAAGTGGCCATTGCATAAAACTGAGACTCTGTTCCAATATCGTATTCCCACCCCCACATACATAAATGACAACTTTCAACTATCTGTTTAAAGCGTCTGTTTTCCCTGCATGTTAGCTAGGGGTAATGATGCCCTATTTACCTTCTCTTACTGGAAATCGACAAAGCTGAGGCTATTAGTGAAATTATAGCACATTGCAACTAAGCCTGCCACATGTGTCTTTTCTTTGGAAAAGCATTTCAGCTTCACAATTTGGGTTCACAAGCTTCACAAAGGATGATAAAACCCCATTATTGGTAGTATTACTGCTCTAACAGCAGAAACATTAAATTGGGCACCTGGTACTAACCAATATAACTGGTATTGTAAACCAGTTTCTGTTGCAGCTTTATAAAATGAAACCAGTCATAATTTTGATACCTTCTGGACTGGAATTTCCAGTGTATCTTTGTGTAGGAAGAAGACTATGAAGGTGATTTCTCCTCCCCGCCTCCCCAAATGGTAACTACAGTTCTGTCAGATATGGATACAAATCATTAAACAAAATGTTTGCATAGGTTGCAACTGTATTTAGGGCTGTTTTAAGTTTTGAATGGACTTTGGTGGCATTTAGTAATCCCCCCCCCATTTAAAAAAATTAAATATTAATAATGTTGCCAAACTGCATGATGAATGGCTAACACAGAATAATAATTTCTCATATTCTTAGACACACCACTCCAGTGTTCTAATCTAATCATACCCCAATATTCTTCTTTGGCTCTGATTATACACCAAACTGGACAAGAACATCTCCTGCTCACTCACACCAAGGAAATAAGTTTCCCTGTCCTTTTCCATCCATGCCAGTGTGGTGTAGTGGTTAAGAGTGGTAGTCTCGTAATCTGGTGAACCGGGTTCGTGTCTCCGCTCCTCCACATGCAGCTGCTGGGTGACCTTGGGCTAGTCACACTTCTTTGAAGTCTCTCAGCCTCACTCACCTCACAGAGTGTTTGTTGTGGAGGAGGAGGGGAAAGGAGATTGTTAGCTTCTTTGAGACTCCTTAGGGTAGTGATAAAGCAGGATATCAAATCCAAACTCCTCCTCCTCCTCCTCCTCCTCCTCCTCCTCCTCCTCTTCTTCTTCTTCTTCTTGTTGTGCTGAAATAGCAGCAGGCCAGTTGCTAGTAATGCTGTCACAGCTACATTCCTTGTGCCAAGGAGGAAAAGGGGCAATAGAAAATGAGATAGGAGACCTCTCTCCAGCCTGGTGCTGCCACAACTGTAGCAACCACCATTACCAATGCCATGAGAGATGGGTGATATTTGTAGTCTGGAAGTCAAGGAATTGTGGCTAGTGGTAGTCTCAGAATTTGCCAAACTACTTTCCATTTTAAAAGAAAACAATTTTAATTGACCCAGAAGACAAGAACATTCCAAACACTACCGAATAACTTACACCAACAGTTACAGTTTATATAAGCAGCAGAGAATTGAATATAAATATCTGCTTTATCTCCATAAAGGCCAGAGGTGGATCATATAGGTTCCCAATGAGGTTACATTAGCTGTTGTAAGTCACAAAAACAATCTTCTCTTGCTGTTTTGTGAAATTTAGCCATACTTAACTTCACCTAAATTGGACCCCCCCCCCCAGTTTTCTGGCTAGCTCTGACATTCCAGGGCCTTACGTAGAGCTTGTTCCTTCTTGTGATCTACAGGTGCACATAAAACCTAAACATGGAAAGAATATAGTCCGTTACAGAACTGCAGTCAATCCCTGTGGTCCCAATTATTATTATTTTTCTTTTCTGTTGACCATTCTGTAAAGGGATTTTCATATTCATAGTAGTGAATACTATGGTGTGAGATGGAGGCAGACAGCACAGGAGGTGAAGGGGAAGCAATGTTTTCCTGGGCTTAGAAAGACAATTAGTTTCCCAAGGGTTGTTGTGCTCATTCCAATAATGTACTTTTTTGTACTGCAGCTTGAGTGTTGATTAAAAATAAGAAAACAGCAGTACTACACAAGGAGACCTCTTCTGTGATGAAGGCAGAATAAAGAAGCAGCAGCTGAACCACAGAGGACACAGCCACAATCCTCTGGTATTAGCTATTCAGACAGCTAAAGGTTATTCAGCTTTGTAGATAGTTCAGCAGGATCCTGGGGTATACTAGCTCCAGAAACATAGAAAGAGTTGTGCTACTGATTGGTGGCAAGTGGCCTTTCATGAGCCTTTCCAGCCTCCTATTCATCATGTGCACCAATTCATCATGTTCCCTTTCACCGTATCACCATTAGAACCTCTATCACTATGGCGGTGGGGACAAGCTGGTTGTATAGGAGAGGCTTAATGGCTTAATGGTGCCAGATGTAGTGCTGGAGACCCCCTTTCATTTTCTAGGGACACAAAATACCCAAAGGTATGTCTTTACTCTGTGTCATAGTCATGATGGAACATCTAGAAGAGGAAGATAGAAACTGAGAGAGACTGCTGTACAAAACTTAGCCCTTTTGGATTCTGTAAGCAAACATCATTGGGCGGGTTGGGGTGGTCTTCCTGCCTCTTTCTAGAGATCTGTGAGGGCAGTGGACCTATGAATGATGCCTCCTCCATCTATGCTCAACCTGATTATTTGTAAATATTACAAAATGCCATAAGCTTCCAGGTAACTAAGTTCAGGGAAATGACTTGCCCCTGGAATTTCTCACCACTCAAAGAGGCATCCAAAATGTACATTCACTTATCTTGGCGATGTAGTTTGATTGGTAATGCCTCCTTAGAAAACTAAATCCATCAAACGTAAGCAGACAATGGAACTGTGCTCTGATTCCAAAGTAAGAGATTTATGCAGTACATATGTGAAGAAGGAAGCTACCCCACTGTTATATGTTCTCTTCCTCGTTATATAACAAATGCTTTTCTTTTCCATTTTTAGAGACCATTCTAAGCAGAAATATTAAAAGTTCACAGGAGGGTTAAGAGTTCAACCCAGGAACTTGGTAGTGAAAGGAAAATAAGACCAAATGATTTAAATGGGAAAAAGAAACACAACAAATGAGGGGAAAAGGAAACTTACTGTTATGAAATCAAGTTAATTTCAGATTAATTTTAATTTGCATTGGTTGAATGAGGCTTCATTCCAGTTATAAAAGGAAATAATGTATATAAGAAAGAAAAGGTTCTATGCAAGGCTAGTCCTACTCAGAGTAGTCTCATTGAAACTAATAGGCATCACTAATTTTAGGTTGATTAATTTCAACAGGCTTACTCTGAGTAGGACTAACATTTGTAACCCAGAGATATAAAGAGCTGCAACACAGCAACATTATGGGGAACTGCTCAAACATCTTTTCAAAAACTTTTAACCTGTTACCCTAGGGTTACCAGACATCCCTGTTTCCCAGGGACAGTCCCCGGATTTGCAAATTTGTCCCCAGACAAATTCCATCCCGGGAATGTCAACAGATTTCATCTAATGTCTCTGGGAAATGTGGCAGCAACAGCGGCAGTCTCAGCAGCCCGGAGCCAGCCTGGTAGCATAGTTGGCTCTGGGTGGTGCTTGGGCGGCTGCGGCTGCTGCTTGGCTTCACCATTGTGCTCCTCAACTTGCAAGCGGTGGCTCAGCTTGTTGACCAGCTCATTGTTGGCCATCACAGATGAGAGGAGAGCAGGAGATGAGCTGGTCCGGCCCAAGTGCACCTCCTCCTGCTCGCTTGCCGCCGGCTCTGCCTCGGACCCGCTGACTGGGCACGCCGTGCTGTGGATGGGTGGCTGCTGGACGATGCCTGTGCAGGAGATGCCCAGATAGGTGGGCAGGGCAGCAGCAGGAGGAGGGGATTTCTGCTAACGCTTACCCCCAAGTAAGCCTGTAGGGGATCACAGTGCAAGGAGGGAGAGGGAGGAAGGGAGGGGGGAAGCACAGGTAGCACTCCAAGTAAGTCCAGGACCCAGAGGAAGGCCACACAACAGAGGAGACCACAGAGAAGATATTACTTCTTTATTTTTTAAAATAAATTCCCCCCTCTCTTTTTAAAAATTTGTTTGTTTGTTTGTTTGCTTATTGTGTCCCCGGATTCATTGAAAAAAATCTGGTAACCTTATGTTGCCCTCCAAAAAAAAAAAGTAAAGTAAAATTGATGGGGTTTTTTGTCTAGTTTAGTCTCAAGCTTTGTTATGCACCCATACCAAGAGTTGGTTGTGCCAGTTAAACAAAATTTCAAAGATTAAAGGACTGTTGAGATTATGTGTGTGTGTGTGTGTATGTGTGTGTGTGTGTGTGTGTGTGTGTGTGCGTGCATGTGTGCGTGCACACTTAATAATAGTGGTCAAGTTAAGAGGAAGATGGGCTAGGCTAGCTGGTTTGCTTGCCGCCCTTCTCTCTCACAGTGAATGCTACAGGCTGCACTGTCACAGCATAATAAAGAATTTCACAGCTGTGACAGTGTTCAGACAGACTTGTAATGATGTAGCTACAGACATCCTGTGTAGTGATGGATGAACTCTTCTGCTGGCTCAGTCCTGAATCAGACTGGTAGTCTTACTAAGAGAAATCTCAGAGTGGAAAAAAGTTAATTTGATTGCTAAGAGTCCTCTCCCAGCTCGTAATGTTGGGTAAGTCTTGTTAGTTTTGCTTTTACATCTGTTATCAAAAAAGCACAAAGCCCCTTTTTTTCCCCACAGAGTGTTTTCAACTGCCCCTTAAAATTTAATTTACTTTTCATCCAAATCCTAGACACTAATCTCAACTCAGACACAGCTGAGCTGCACAATGAATGCACCCAAAGACTGGTTTTAGGGCTACAGAAAACTGTAGTTACTAAACTATTTACTATTGACCGTCCCTGAGCTATTTTCCCCTTCGCTAATGAAAACTCAGGGCTCATCCTGACTACCTTTTGTGCTGTGTCTTTAAGCACAAGTCCACACTTTGAAGCATTGTGTCAGAGTGTGTGGTGGTGGGTTTTTTTTACCCTCATGCTGTCCCCACGAAAACCCACTCCTGGCTCTCGTATGTAGCATGGCAGCGTGGCTCCTCTAAATGGAAGCATACCCATAGTTTCAGGCAGACTTGCAATCTCTCTCCCCTTTCACTAGAAATACCAGGAATCAAAACAGAGAATTGTATATACAAAGCATGATCAACTGGGACATAGTTCTCATAACAGCAACAAGCACAGGAAGAAGATACGAAGTTGGAGTCACCAAACAATTAGCACAATATGTGAACTTACCATTATACAGTGGTACATCTGGTTACAGACGCTTCAGGTTACAGACTCTGCTAACCCAGAAATAGTACCTTGGGTTAAGAACTTTGCTTCAGGATGAGAACAGAAATCGGGCTCCGGCGGCGCAGCAGCAGCGGGAGGCCCCATTAGCTAAAGTGGTACCTCAGGTGAAGAACAGTTTCAGGTTAAGAGCAGACCTCCAGAACGAATTAAGTTCTTAACCCGAGGTACCACTGTATTCCACTATCATCTCCTTGTCTGATCTTGACGTCTTTATTCACAACTTGGCTGAAAAATTCTTGCTAAGTATTATTGTTGCTTTGGCTGATTTAAACACTTCGGTGTAGGAGTATTGGAAAATAGGATTGCTATTTTGCTTCCACTGATACATTGATTCTACTGATAGCTTCTACTCAAGTAGCTTCTCAGCTCTCTAATTATAAGGGAACTTTTATGATTCCCTTTTACTTTTCTCCTTTCACCATTTATCTTGATGCTATGCCATTTTGTATGCTGCAGCCAGTCAAGTCACAAGAACAAAGGCTTATCTTTTGTTCATTATTTTTTGTTGGCATACTTCTTACTCCTTCTCCTCTCAAAATTGATTTCAAAAGGCAAGCAATAAAACCGATGATCTTGCCTTATATGCTTTTCATATGATTCTTCTTAAGAGATTTGTTCCAACTTCCACCTGCCATTCCCGAGCTCACAAACAGATATAAAGCTAAACATAATGAAATGTGCCAGACAAATGGCATTCACTATTTTAAGTAATGTTTAAAGGTCCTTCTATTTTCATCAGCACCTAGTATCCAACATTTGTCAGGAAATCTAGAGCTGAAACATGGATTCTGATGGCATCTACCTTATTCTGCATCCTACCCATAAAAAAGGAAGCACCTTGGCAGAGGGCTAGAAAGCAAAATTTCTCTCTATCAACAAAGGCTAAAAGCAAGCAGGCAAAAAACTGCAGCACTATTCCTCATTGGACTATGGGTGAAATACAACTGAAATCATTTACTTCAATTTAGAATAATGGATCAAGGCTGCATCCTACACCAGACCTCCTGGTTAGCATCCCTCACCCAATATTTCAGCTGCAGTCAGGCATCAAAAATATAAGACATATTTTGCCACTGGTGGGCTATGTTTGGTGGATCAGCATTTGCACAAGCCAGATCTAAACCTTCAGTTCTGCTCCAGTGTTGGAGGTTACTTATGATGAGCCATCTGGATTAATGGACACTGAGTGTGGCTTTTGATTTGCGCTGGTGAGGTCAGAAGGGCGTCATGCCAAGGAAGCGGAATATTTGCTTTGACCTACCTTAGCAGCTGTCAGCCTGAAATTGCCATGCAGCCACATTTTATTAATACTTTGAACGATTTTTTACTTGTTAAATATAGGCTATTCTTGCCTGGATCTGATCCAGCGGAGAATGGAAATGTACCGCACCTCCTAGCACATGTAAATAGCTCCTTTCTATTTAAACTCAGAGCCACACTCCTTTTGAAAATCTGAAGGTCTAAAGTTCCATGCACTTACTTTACACTGCAACAATGTAAAGAGGAAAAACAGCACAGATGTATAATTATATGTATAATTATGCCTGTCAAATTAGGAATAACTATTAGCTCTATGCCACTTTTCTCAGAGAAAAGTGAGTGATTGGCTATTGTTAGGCTAACACCCATATATATATATACACGCACACACACTCGCACACACACACACAAGTTTCAAAAGTTAGAAAGTGATGCAGTCAGTACATTTTGTTATGCTGCAGCCATGAATCATTTAATAACTTTAATTATACATTTTATCCTGTCCTTCCTTTAAAGAGTCTCAGGGTGACATGTATGGTCTTTCCACCCCTAGCTTTATCCTCTCAACCAAGGCTAGAGTAAGCAAAATAAGCATGTGTTTAGGGCGTCAAGAGAAGGGGCACCACAGAAATTTTCCATTGACGGATTTTTGACATTAAAGGTCACAAATTGCTCCGCTGAGCATTAATTTTCTCAGTTGACGTATATATTAAAAATCCCAACATAAGAACTCTGCAACAAGGCAAGTTGGATGCCTTATCTCCACTGAGTATAGCAGCAGATGTGTTATTTAAGATTAGTTTTGAGGATGTGATCAAAGACCTTGCAATTAGAAAAAGTAGGAGATTCCCCCCCCCCGCCAAGTATAAATAAAGTGGAAGTATACAAAAATAAACATTATTTCCCATCTTACAGTATGTTTTGTTGCACTTCGAAAAATAAAACTTTATTTTATGTTTTATTATTTATATTTTGAATTAGATATGTATGGAGGCACCACAATCTTTTAAGTGCTCAGGACTTTTAAAGGTCTTAATCCAGCCCTGTGAATTAGACTAGTCTGAGAATAAATATTCTTCATGAGTTTGTCATGAGAATGAATATAGATACTGTGTGTTTAGCTCTACCCCAGAGGTTGTGCAGCTCTTCTTGACCTCCCATGTGTTGAGGGATAACTTCTGAAGAAAGTTGCTTTATGTATCCAGGAAGATGTACCTGACCTTGAGAGCAGTGTTAAATGGACAGTCTCTTTGTATCTCTTGTGCCCCTTTGCATGAGAGGACAACAGGGATTGGTCCAAACACTTAATGATTGAGTGGGCACTCAACTATGGTTACCAGACATCCCCGTTTCCCAGGGACAGTCCCCAGATTTACAAATCTGTCCCTGGACAAAATCTGTCCCCAGAATATCCCCGGATTTCATTTAATGTCCCTGGATTTATATTTCAAGTGTTGTAGATTTATTAGTAGGGAATGAATGCTGCGTGATTGGTTCAACAGCACAAGACACATCATATGGGGACTTCTGGCAAGGCAAAATGGTGGGCCCCACAGCAGAGAGCAGCTCCTGAAGCCAGCCAGAGCCAACTGCCCTACCAGGCTGGCTCTGGGCTTCTGAGACTGCCACTGCTGCCGCCGCCACTGCTGAGGGGGAACTAGGGACACCTGGTATGTCAACTGGGGGAACCACTGACCCCCACCCCCACAACCCAAATCAAGCCGGGAGCGAGAGTGCCCAGCCATCCGGCCTACTTCCCAGCGGCGCTCCGGAGCCAGGAAAACCCCAGAGCCAACGTAGGGAGAAGTAGGAGAGGAAGAGAAGGAAGAGAGAGAAAGAGGAAGGAGAAAAAAGAGGGGAGCCCCAACCTTGCCGCGCCACTGCCACCACTACTGCTGAGGAACAGAGGTAGGAGAGCACCGGGAGGGCAAGGAAACGTGGCTGAACCCAGGCCTGACCTGAGCCTACTCCAAGGCGGCTAGTGCTCCAAGAGGAAAGCTGCATGACAGAGCAGAGCACAGAAGAGAGGGTATTACTTCTTAATTTTTTTAAAAAATAACTTTTTAAATAACTTTTTTTCTATTTTCAAAAAAAAAAAAAAAAAAGGGAAAAAGTGTCCCCGGGTTCTTTGAAAAAAATCTGGTAACCTTATTCTAAACCCAAGTGTCCAGCCAACTATAACACACTGAATGAATGAAGACTGGATATTTCCTGTTCAGAATTATACAAATTGATAATTAATATTTTATTCATGCTAAGATTAGAGCTTGCTGTATAGTTATCCGTGAAGTTTCTTGTCCTACTTAGAACAGATTGAAAATACAAATTTGAATCTCTGCAACATGTTTTGTACGGTTTATATGAGAAACAGGATGTTGCTGCTAAATCTGCCTTGGTTTTTGAGAAACATAAGAGGTGGGGCATCTGTTGAGTGTTCTGAGATGGTCTTTTTCTTTTTTAAAAAACTCATTATCTGCATAGAAAAATCCCATACATTTGGGATGTGAGGAGTATGCAAAAAGTCATTCAAAGCAATATGCATCTTTACTGTTGCAAAACAAAAGAAAGATCAGATCAGGTTTTCGACTGAAGATTCCATTTCCCAGGTGGTCAATTGTACTTGTCATCTGTTATTTTGGAAATTGTACAGAATTTAATAGATGAGGTATATCAAACTAACTACATTAGGAACATACCAGCTGTCAATATGGCTTCAACCCAACAGTATCTTTAGGGAAAAGCAAAATCTGAAATACAGACAGTATACTATTAGTCTGATAGAATGATTATAAGTCTCGCCATCTGTTGCATATTTCACACTTAATTGTGATCTGTATCAACATTTTTTTTCTTAAAAATAAATAAATCAGTTTTCTGTCTTTGTAGGAATTAAAACAAAGATGAATAGTAACACATTGTATCAAATAAAGACAGACCAGCAGTGAAGCTCAATCAGATGTTGCATATTGCATGCACAATTTAGGTAATCCAAGGTATTAATAAGAGTAAACAGATCTAAAGAGATAATCATCAGATGAAAAGAATGATTTATTCTGGAATTATGACTTCCTATTTCAAAGAATCTCATGCTACTGAATTCTCACATAGCGCAATTACCGTTTCCAGTATCTCCCTTCTGTCAAGCAACTGAAAACAAAGGGTATATTTAAACAGTTTTAATAAATGCCGCTTTAAAAATACACTATGAAATTGACTTTAAAATATATTCTTTGAGAACTACATTGATAGGAGATAAAATTTTATTTGAAATAATGAAATGGTTCTTTGAATAATTTAATGTGGATCATCAAAATGTTATAAGTGGGATGTCAGATGAAAATAACTAGTCTTTCATGACATCCAGATCCAGAGGTTAAATAAATTATATTTAAAAATTAATTTTTATTTTCAAAGTCTCATAATCTCCAAGGGTCCCCCTTCACTCTGTGTCTCAGAGCTCTAGATCATCTTTGAACATGATCTCCATCTGTTGCCAAATGAAAGGTCTGGTTCTAGCCCTGGTTACAAATCTGCAAGCTTGGTTTGCTGCCCATCTCATTAATAAACCCTGAATAGTATTACAGGTCTGTTATATTTATTTAAAAATGAGAAGCGGATTTGAGGAAAACAAGGACCCTGGCAAGGAAATGTTATTCATATGACTTGAATTAAGGAAAGATTGAAAGACAAAAGCTTGAAGGTATAATAAGATCCAATATATCACACAATTTGGGGGGAACCCACATTTGAGCATTCCATGCTGTATGTTGTGAATATGATGTGAAGAAACATCACAAGAGTTGCTTCTTTGAAATGGCAGATACTATAATGGGAAATATGTCCTAGGTAAAAATATGCACATGCACTCCTTTGCACACAGTCTGCAAAAAGTCAAAAGTACTCCTAAAGAGCAAATGCTCATCTGTAGTTTTGGCTTTAGTTATTGAAAGAACATCCTTATATTGTGGGTTGAGATAATGGTTTGCCAAAGGCTGCCAAATGAGTACTTCAGAGAGCCATGCTGTGAATTGGAAACTTCTTGATTCGTAGCACACTCTAATCTAACATGGCATTCAGGATTTAAACTGGGAGTGGTAGAAGATCACTTCACAGTAGGATCCAATGAGAACAAATGCACCTTAAAAGGGCATAAGCACATCTTGGCTATGTCTTATTTGTTTCTTCAAACTACCAATCACTCAGGGCCAGCAGAAGATATTTTGCAGCTCCCCCACATGCACTCCCAGGACACTGACCCACTCCTCCCTCCTGCTCCTTCTTTGGTACCCCACTTGCAGGCAGGCTCTGTATCTCCCAGTTAACTTCTGGTATGTACAGAATTTACAGAAGACTTGATTCACACATGCATGCTCATCAATGGTTGCATAATCAAGGGATGATGTGCATGTGTGAGTTCTAGAAGCTGTAACCCCACTACAGGAACGTTTGCATCAAATAAACTGTCAGGAGTAAAATATTCAGTTGCTGGTCAATTGTCAATGAACAGGAAATGGAGAAATGTCAAGTGACGTACATGCACGAGTGAAACAGGCTTAAATCTGATTCATCCGAGCTTGTCTATCATATGCTGGCTATAGTGTTAAGTGGTGGCAACTTGCATTTGTTAAGCAGTTAGCCATAATGGACAGATGTCCTGTCTATCTTGTACAGAGTAGAGGCAGATTCAGGGCAGTGCAACTGGTCCCACCACACTGGGCACCAAGACTTCGGGCATCACAACTATGATGTAGTGAATCAAGCAGAATGGAAGGAGAGAGGCGGCAGCAGGTGCTGAATTTTGGCCTCGTACAGGGGCGCCACTGAAATTTGAAAGACCAAAGTCTGCTCCTGTGCAGAAGCCGAATAACAAAGCAAATCAGGGTGGTTCAGTGGACAAACAAAGGTATCAGAGGACACACAATATCTCTGGGAAGTAGAGGTGATGGAAAGGTGACATTTTTAAAATGTATAAGTAAGAATACCCACCATTTGACTACCTCTAAATTATTTTTAGGTGACAAAGAGCAATAAAAAACCATGTTCCATCCCCATAAGGGATTATGAAGGAAAACAAAACCTTTTTACTTCACCCCACAAAAAGCCCCTGCATATATCTGCCTGCAATTTGGCAGCCTTAACCTCCTTGTGATGGGGGGAATTCTTTGCCTGTAAATTTGATCCACTTCAGCCCAAAGGTGGAAAGGTTATAGATTTTTTTCTGTATTCCCCATTATAGTGAATGGCAATCACAGACCTGCATTTTATTCAGAGTGGCACAGACTCCACAACACAGATAAAACTAGAGAGAAAGTAAAGTGACTCAGAAACAGATCATACGTCTTTTAACTAAAAAAATACACAGGTACAAAGACAAGGCAAATCATGATGCCTGTGAATACCTCTAGTGTTTATAAATGGTAAGACAGATATACTTATAACAAAGTTTTCAGAATTTTATTCTGTCACTTTAAAATGACTTCTATCCCACACATCTTCCCAGGGGAGTAGTTCTAAAAATGTGTGTCTGTTAATTGGCCCAGGCCTATGGATAACTAAATGATTATCGAATCATATGAGAACCACATGGCTGTGCTGTTTGAAATCTAAAATTCTTCAGTCATCTGACCACTGTGGCTTGCTGTGAACCAAACACTTCTTTGCTGCAGTACAGTACATTTTGTCAAGAAATAATGTCCACCCGCATCACAAATGAATTGCCAAGGTCATGACCATTTTGGCAGACAAACCAAAAGCACCATTTGTGCCCAGTGCATGAAAGCCATTTTGAGGCATCGATTAGTAAATGGCTGCAAATTCTAAAAGTCCTTCATATGGATATTAATGTTTAAGTGAAAACACATTTACAGTAGACACTGAATAATTCTGTGTCCTAGTGACAAAAAAAATGCAAGCATTATTAATATGCTTGCTTAGCAAGACTTCCAATGACTTGATTTGGTTTATTAAAATGTTTTGTGCTGCCCCATTGATAAGTATAGTGTTTCCGCCTTTTGTTGTAATCATAACAAAAAGGGAAAGCAATAATTAAAGAAATGAGGTATATTTTACTATCCGGCTATTGATGCTCAGCCTTCTTGGAGTTCAGCTGTGAATTTTGCAGTCTGTTTCCAGCTCTTTCAATGTGATTCATTCAATCCATTTATTTAACTGTTTTCCACAGACATCAGCGTTAACAGAGGAAGAGTCAATGCAATGTAGTGACTGAGGAACTGAGCTGTGAGCCAGAACTTTCAATGACCTCACCTCTGCTACAAACCCAGTTGGTGGCCTCAGAAAAGCTAGAAATTTAGGAAGCTGCCTTGTATTCAGTCAGCACAGAATCAAAGAATTGTTGAGTGGGAAGGGGGCCTGAAGGTCATATGGCCCAACTCCCTGCTATGAGGAATCTCAACTAAAGGATCCATGATAGATGGGCATTCAACCCCCGCTTAAAAACCTCCAATGAAAGACAGTCCACCACCTTCCAAGGGAGTCCGTCCGTTCCACTGTCAAACAGCTCTTGTTGTCAGAAAGTTCTTCTGATGTTTCTTCAGAAACTCCTTTCTTGTAACTGGAACAGGAGAAAACAAACTTACTGCATCTTCCATGTGACAGCCCTTTAAATATTTTAAGATGGCCATCACATCTTCTCTCAGTCTCCTTTTCTCCAGGCTAAACATACCCAACTCCCTCAACTGTTCTCCATAAGGCTTGGTTTCCAGACCCTTGATTATCTTTGTTGCCCTCCTCTGCACACATTCCATCTTGCCAATATCCCTCTTAAATTGTAGTGCCTGGAACTGGACACAGTACTCCAGGTGTGGTCTGACGAAGGCAGAATAGAGCAGTACTATGTCTTCCCTTGATCCGGACACTCTAACCTCAGTTTATGTAGCCTAGAATAGCATTAGCCTTTGTTTGCTGCTGCATTGCACTGTTGACTCATGTCAAGCTTGTGGTCTACTAAGACACCTAGATTTTCACATCTACTACTGGCAAACCATGCACCTTCATCTTATATTGTGCAGCTGTTTCTTCCTGCAAAAGTGTAATGTGTGGTTAATACTCTCCAACTTTACAGTATAGATTCCATCATGTATGAGCTCCCACTTGCTGTTACAAATGAATATAATTCTCATTTCTGTTCTGGGTCAGTTTTGTCCTCTTTCACTCATAGGTCTGGCCCTTCCTGTTTTCTGCAGATTTTTGATTTTTTTTAATGCACAGAATTTTGATATCTAAAATTCTATGCATTTTGCACCCTTTCCTTCCTGCCTAAAGCATGTTTGTTGTTTGTTTGTTTTTCTCCAGTGCATTTTGCATGCACACCCCACCATAAAATACATGTTTTGGTGCACATTTCTGGAACCAACACTGCATCACAAAATTCAGAGACATGTTCAATCTGCTAGGTAAATTTTTCTGAGAATTAAATCCCAGTACTGTATTATGTATTGAGCTTCTGTAAGTCGTAAATAAAGTTTCTCAGGGCCCAGCCACTTTCCTTTAAGTCTTTACCTCATTTCCACTAGTGGTTTTGCCTCAGATTTTACTTGGGGAAAGATCCCTGAGACCCCATGTTTTCCCATTCCAATTATTATTATTATTATTATTATTATTATTATTTGTATGCTGCCAATCTGACTGGGTTGCCCTAGCCACTCTAGGCAGCTCCCAATAGCCCACTTTTCATGTTGTCTTCAGCGTCAGCTTCACCCACCCATGGCAGAGAATCAGAAACCCAGAGAATCAGACAACCATTCGACATATTAAAAGGAGCTGAGACCTTTTCAATAAATATTATTTAATTCTTATTATTAAAGACAGAAAATAAAGCTGTGATTGGAATCATCACAACCAAGCAAAAGCAACAAGTGGGAACATGTTTTGCACATGTATCATTTGGTTACAATTTTCATATGAGCGCTAAACAGGGAAAATTAAATAAAATTAAAAGTGTGAGCATGCTGAGAAAACCAGAAGTGCACTGCTTGAAGCTGGAGAGACAACTGGACAACTGCAGGGGTAGATTGGGAAAGAAGGAAAGGAAGTAGAAGGGGACTGCCTATTCAGGAGCTATTTTAGAACCAGTTCAAAAGAGGGACAATGTTTTATTTCAGTTTTCTGTGGGTTGGCATTTGTTCTGATTCAGCAGTAAACAGCAGGAAAGTGGCAGGGCAAACAAAACAACAAAAAAACCCTCTCTGACCTGTGATCATAGATCAATACAAAATACTAGAAACCACAGGACAAGCGATAGTAGTAGCAAAATGAATTGCTTTGTAACGAAGAATAAATATACAACCAAGCCTTTCTCAGACAATTCGTTAATGTTTGCTGAATGCTTCAGAATGGCACTAGACTGTCTCCAAATACTGCCAATATCCCTTTATTTCTTGCCATGTTATTGCTAGTTGCCAGCGTGCATATGCTTCCCCTTATGTGGCATTCCTTAAATCGTTGCCATCCCTTTACTGAGCTTGGAGTGTGGTTATACATTCAGTGAACACCAGAAACATACATTCTATTTGTTGTAAAAGCATGTGGAATGCAGCACTGTGAAGCATTTTGCTTCAGAACTCCTGTGGTTCTACAGTGCAGGCAAAACTTAGTGAAGTCTCTCTTGCCAGGAGCTTAGGAGGGGTGCTATTTGTGCAGAAGGTATATAGCCTGCTCTTCACAGAAAGTTAGTATAAACTATATCCCTCTGGCACTGAATGTCAGGAAGAACCATATGTTCCAACATGATGTCTCAAGTACCTGCTATTTAACTTCCCAGTTGGGTTGGTAAATAGCGTGGTAACAGACTTTCACGCTATTTTGGCACTCCTACCCCTGCCCTGGCTGGGATCAAGGAACACAAAAGCATGTGAAAATGAAAAGCACTGTATAATAACCGGAAGACTAGCTAAATGTTTCTGAACCTGAAAATGGTTCGCTTTTGAAATGACTTCAAGCCAAAGTGAAAATGCTTTTAAAAAAAGAAAAGAAAAATAGAAATCCTCTTCACATAAGTTTGTGTCTGAACATTGCTTCCATGCTTGGTGTATAATGTAAATGCTTAGATATAAGGGGATTAAGGGAGATTCAGTATGTTCCTGACATAATGGCAATAGAGTGAGTAAAAAGTATCTAATGCAAGGGTCACCATTGTGGGGCTCATGAATGCACATGTACGGGCAGAGGCTTTTCCAGGTGCCCACAAGATCATCTTCCTGCATTGCTGAAATTAGACTTGAAAGAAACATCATGCTGTAGCCAATATAACAGGTTGTGGTGCATGCCTGGCTGTGGTGCACACGACAGTTTCTCCATTAAGCTTGCAGATGTGCTAACAGGCATCAAAAGCTTGGCGACCCTGACAACATGGAAAAGATAGACAACAGTAAAGAGATCAGTCAAGTGAGGACCAACCATGCCGTCCAAGTTTGTTAAAGAACTGGTGGCTCTGGCAGTGATATGTCTGGCAGTCTGCTTTGTGTGGGGGGAGGGTGGGGGAGGATAGCCCTAGCTTGGCCAGGGTTTGCCTCCTGTCTGAGGAAGAAGGGAAAGGGCTGGCCCAACCTCATAATCTCTCCTTGCTTACTAAGTGATTTATGAAGCTATGATCGCCACTGTCTTGAAAAGGACTTGATTTGGAAATCACATCTCATCCAAGCCCAACTGCTCTGCTGTCTCCTTAACTGTTTATTGTCCTATGAGGAGAATGTCTGGTGAGCTACAGTTTATGGTACCTTTTATGTCAAGATAATGAATTTCCCAGTCTCCCTTGTAAGTTTTGGATACTACCAGCCCAACCCTAAGCATATTTGCTTAGTGAAGTGAAATGTGTAGTAATTGTGAAGACATTTAAATTAATCACCACTACATTTTATCTTTCCGCTTACAAAAAGCTACCAGGCTCCTTAGATCCAAACCAGCTTCTGAAATTTCTAGCTTTTCTGAGGCCACCAACTGGGTTTGTAGCAGAGGTGAGGTCATTGAAAGTTCTGGCTCACAGCTCAGTTTCTCAGTCACTACATTGCATTGACCATTCCTCTGTTAATGCTGATGTCTGTGGAAAACACTTAAATAACAGTTAAATACATAATTTCCTTACCTGCCCAAATGAACAAAGAATTGTCTAATAAAACCAAGGCGTGCCATGTCATATGGCATGACAGAGAAAGCCAATGGTATAATTTACATCAGGAGGCAAGAGGAATGATTTCATTTAAAGCAAACCAGATCTAGTAGTGTACTGAAAGGTACAGCGGCAAAATAACTGCATAGCTGCTCCCTAGAACTGGTGGCATTCAACAATAGAACACTAAGTTGGGCCCAATCACTGCACCAGCCTGGAGCTGGAGTTAAGAACTGGGCCCAGTTGGCCTGCCTCCCATTCTTCCACTGCTGCCACCAGACTGCCGATGTGACCCCTCACACCACCCCACAGAGCCCTGGCAGTGGCAGGGAGTTAGAGTTCCTCGAAACAGACCCAGTGGAATCAATGCACTTGTCACACATGTACATTGATTTCAGTGAATCTTCTGTAAATACGGATAACATTGGATATATCATCCAGTTCTTTCAAAATATATGTTTCAAAAGATATTCTAATGTATATATTTGAGCTGAGAGCTGTGCCGGAGCATTTCGGACAAGTGAAAGTTGACAGATAACTAGGTTGAAATCTGTGCATGAAACTTGGAGGTGTAGATCTGGCCAGTTCAAATGAGAATGGGCAAATAGTGAATTCCTCAGGCATCCCTTTGCTATTAGATGTGCAGGAGGTACATCTTTTTAGGAGATAGATAGGGCTTTGCAGATCTCTGCTTTAAAAGAATAGCAGTCCTCTCTGCTGACAAAGGTAGCAGCCCTCCTCTATGAAAATATGCTAATGCAGAAATTAATTTGAAAAATGTGATATAACTTGCAGGTGAGCAAATAAAATGTGAAGCTCCTGAATAATTTACGTTGCTGTAAGGCAAACTGGATAACTACAATATTTTAACCACTGTGCCTTTGGTGAAGAAATATCATTGCAGCAAGATACAGAAGAAAGGGAGAGCAAGAGTTTGTTCATTTAACAACTCTATAGAAAACAGCTTTCTATTTTTAAAAAAAAGGAAAAGGAAAGGAAGAAGACTAGCCATGCATCTCAAAAAAAGAAAGAAAAAGAGTGCCCTTCTCAGCCTTATTTATCTATTTTATTTGTACAGCTTGTGATTTGTCAGTTCCTGGAGGCTGATATGATGAGTCAATAATTTTCTGTGGAAATCTTTGGGATATCCTCAGTATATCAAAAAGTGAAATTATAAAGATGTCTGACACTCCTAAATAAAGGTCTCTTTGGTATTGATGATGGCAGTTGGAATAGAGTTGTCAGATCCAAATTTATGAAAGCTCTTAAGAGGGCAGTGGAACCACGCTTTTTAAATATATAATAAAGTCTACTCAGAGCTGAAAACTTGGCTTAGTGCTGCTACAGTGACAACATAAAACAAGCCTGTTAGCCTAGTCATCTGTTGGAGCTTTTCGCTATGATTAGAATGCAACCACTGCCACATTTACAGATGCTGCCTTTGCACATGGAATCAGATACACATGACAACAAATCCCAAGAATGTTAAATAATGCAAAACTGGCATTATCTTTTTTAAAAAAGTGATTTTAATATATATAAACTGCATGAGGGCAGTTACAAATGAAATAAAAATGATCACAATCCCAACCATATTCACTTGGAATGAAGTCCCATTGAATTCGAAGCAGCCTGAGGTTGCATGCTTACTTAAGAGTAAGCCCACTGAACTCAGTGGGGCTTATTTCCAACTAAACATGCACAGGTTCCATATACAGTTACAATATAATAATGTTTTGAATTGAACATAGTGCTGAGTGGGGTATACACATGGGGTGTTGAGAATTCCATTCCTCCCGTGTTGCAGCTGTGTGAGATTGTTACATGTCACATGCCTGTTTACATTCCAGCACTGATTCTTGGAGTCTTTTGAGAGGAAATTGAGATATGCTATTTCCGCTCTGTATTGCTGTTGTTTTTGCAGCTCTCTCTCCGAGGGAGAAAGACAGAGAGGGGAGCCATGTTTTCTTTGTTCTGTTACGTTTGATTTAATTTGCAATAAATTAGGCTTAGATGTTACTCCTCAAGGCTGAGCTTCTGTTTTGAACTCTGCTTGTCATGTGCTCATGTCCCTGGATATGGGCCACATCAGTGTGACGGCAGACCGGAGGAATGAATCCCGGGCGATGCTGCAGTTGGAACACAGTAATACTAAAACATCCTGTCTCCGTCACTTCCCACACTGTGGAATGAAAACATACACCGTCATATCGTATATGTGATAGACAACCATCCCATGACTGCAGACACAGGGAATGAATCTCCAACAGGCACCAGGCCTTGGCGTTATCACCCAACAGGGGGACGGGGTCCACACATACAACAGGATTTCTCTCTGTGTACCCCCATCTACCCCCAAACCTGTGATGAGTTCCCCTAACCCTCCAGAGCAGATTTGGGGGGGGCGGGGTGAGAAGCACAGGGTGGGGGAGGAGAGGGAAAAAGTATTATCTCACAAGCAGGCCTTGTTCCATGAATGTAACAACATATTTGAATCTTGTCCAGTGAAACCATTAAAAACAGCAATAAAATATAATTATTTTATGGGTGGTATTCTTACTCATTGAAATTAATGGGCCTACCTTAGTGACGTTCATTTTAATGAGTCTGTTCTGAGTAAAACTTAAGTTGTATGCTACCCATTGTTTTTATATACAGTGGTACCTCAGGTTAAGTACTTAATTTGTTCCGGAGGTCCGTACTTAACCTGAAACTGTTCTTAACCTGAAGCACCACTTATGCTAATGGGGCCTGCTGCTGCTGCCACGCCGCCGGAGCATGATTTCAGTTCTCATCCTGAAGCAAAGTTCTTAACCTGAAGCACTATTTCTGGATTAGTGGAGTCTGTAACCTGAAGCATATGTAACCTGAAGCATATGTAACCCGAGGTACCACTGTATGCATTTGCTCTATATATGTCTTTCTTGTATTGTAAATTGCTTCTGGATGCCTCATGGGAAGTAATGAAATAATAATAATAATAATAATAATAATAATAATAATAATAATAACTACTACGTATCAGTATAGTATTCAATACACATTATTCTTTTCTTCTGCACTGCAAAAAATATACATATACAAATTTATCCATTTGTTGTTTGTTTTTATCTTGTATGGAAATCAAGACAAACTATCAAAATAACAACTTTAAAAAATGATAACTTGAGCCAGCTGGATGTTCAGTTTCAAACTTCAGCAATATTATGCCCAATGTTACATTTCTTATATGACAGTGCATCTTTTTCTTATTGTCATATTCTTGGTTTGCATACTTGTAAAGAACTTAAATCATGATGTGTTTTTTGTATTATTTCCAGATACAAAAGGTCAAAGGTTTAAAATTTTAAGTACATAGCTAGTACCGTAGGAGAGTTTAGACAAATAATGTTATGAACAACAAATACTTGGAGGACTCAGAAAGTGACCCATAGAGATATGTTGGTAGTATAGACTTATTATTTTTAATGAAATAATTCACTAAGGAACGGAATGGTTTAGATTGATCAACTATTTTTTTAAAAATAAATCTTCTGATTAGCCCTAATCTGAATAGAATCTGTGAACGCATTGTGCTGTGCTGAGGCTGACAAAAAGAAATAGCAACAAGCAACTCAGATTCTCAGTTTTCTATAAATACCATCAGCAAATGCTTGACACACACAGCCCAGTCTCCATGTGTGTGGGGAAGAAGGTTGCAATTAGGTTTTCTAAGGTTCCATATTTAAGTGGTTCTCAAGATGCCTTGGATAGCTCATCTGCTTTTATGAAATTTGAACAGGCAGCTGTCAGGAGTGGTTTCATACATCCTACACACAAAGGACTTCTGATTTATTCCTATTAAGGCCATATTTCAAATGATTTAACAGTCACATTAATCTGATGTCTCAGGGTTATTCATTATGAGAGATTGTCATCACCATAAAATGTGATCTTAACGACTTTCTTCCTCTAATTTTATGTTCTAACCCCTCTGGAGTTCCCTAAGAAGTCCTATCAGACCAATGTCCATGGGGTGCCTTTCTTGAAACCAAGGAGTAAATATCTAAGGATTAATCACAATGATCTAGACTCCATATTTTAAATTTTGATTGGATTTAAACCAAACGGCCCCAGTTGTGTTTCTGTTTCTTGCTGCAACTGGAGCACAATATCCAACATCGTGTCAATCCAGCCAGGGAAACTATGTGCATAGAAGCTGACCTGTCCCTACTCCCATACTCTGGGTGGACAGAATCACCCCAAATTACTCTATGCAAGCTCCATTTAAGTCAGTGTTCTTTTATACAGCAAAATTCAAAAGAGTGTGGGACTGCAACTTTAAATCTGATATCATTACAGACTAATATAGGCAAGTAGGGTTTAGAGATTTTCAGCCTAATCCTAATGAGATAAATTCGCTCAGCAGTCCCACTTGGAAGAATGGGACTCATTACCTAAAAATCTAAGATTTAGATTTTCAGCCTAATCCTAATGAGATAAATTTGCTCAGCAGTCCCACTTGGAAAAATGGGACTCATTACCTTAAAATCTAAGATTTCTTCTAAACTTGCGATTCCTTTCAGAGCCAGCATGTATGTCTGATTAGGCATGAATGGATATGCAGTCCTGTACAAACACACTTAATTTTTTTGTCATTTCACTTTGTCCATCATTGTACTTGGAATAATCTTTGCCTCACACATGGAATGAAGACTCAGTACAGGGATATAATTATTTAAAATATGACGAGGAAGGTTGGATCCAAACCAAACAGAGGAATGTGCAGGAGTAATCTGTGCTAGAAAGCAGAAAATCTCCGGCCTGCTGAAAAGAGCCAAACCACCTCAAATCGACTCCTTTATCCAAGACTTCATGATGGGAGGCAAAACTATTTTTCCATAGAGGGAAGCCATAGTGGTAGGTGACTTGCTCAACATTCAACAGGTATCACCTCCAGAGCACCGCAATAATTATAAGGGGGTGGATAGTGCAGTGCCCCCCTTCCTCCTTTGGTGACCACTCGTAGCCGAGTAAGATTGTCTTCCATGAACACGGTCTTAACAGTAAGTCCGTAAGTGACTGTGGAGGCCAATTCTGGATCCACATGTCCTTTCACAGTGGGGACAAAGGTTTCTGGGTGGGAGTTGATCACAGTGAGGGTTTGCCAAGTGTGTCTTCCTCTTAGCATGTTTCTTTTTTTTTTTTAATGATATTTATTACAGTTTCACAAAGAAAAAATCACATCAACAAAAAAGAAAAATTCAAGAATATAAAGAAAAATACACAAACAAAATACAAAAAGAAAAAAGAAAAAACAGTTAAAAACAATTCCATCTTTTCATCACTACTTTTACATTTACTTGTTTCCCGGACCTCCTCATACCTCCCTCTTTTGTATTCCAATTCAGTTTGTTAGTCCAGCAACTCCTTTCCCTCCTTTTTAATCCCAGTCCTTAATCTTAATATAATATAACATTAAATTTTTACCTATTCAAAACCAATTTTCCATTCTTTTAACTTTTTTAATCCTAATCCTTAATCTTAATCTATTTATAACTTTAAAGCCTATACAGCTAGAAGCCACTTAATTTCAATCCAAAATCACTCTAACATTCATTAATTTTGCAATATTTCAATAAATAATCTTTAAATTTCTTCCAATCTTCTTCCACCGACTCTTCTCCCTGGTCACGGATTCTGCCAGTCATTTCCGCCAATTCCATGTAGTCCATCATTTTCATCTGCCATTCCTCCAGTGTGGGTAGCTCTTGTGTCTTCCAATACTTTGCGATGAGTATTCTTGCTGCTGTTGTAGCATACATAAAGAAAGTTCTATCCTTTTTTAACACTGATTGGCCGACTATGCCCAGGAGAAAGGCCTCTGGTTTCTTCAAGAAGGTATATTTAAATACCTTTTTAAATTCATTATATATCATCTCCAGAAAGCCTTAATCTTTGGGCACGTCCACCAAAGGTGAAAAAATGTACCTTCAGTTTCTTTACATTTCCAACATTTATTATCAGGCAAATGGTAGATTTTTGCAAGCTTAACTGGGGTTATGTACCACCTGTATATCATTTTCATAATATTCTCTCTTAAGGCATTACATGCCCCTCTTAGCATGTTTCTCCCTTTTGTCCTGAGTTTGAGTGTCTTCAAAGCCCATGACACCTTTGGTAAAGGCTGTTCTCCAATTGGAGCACTCACAGGCCAGTGTTTCCCAGTTGTTAATGTTTATACTACATTTTTTAAATTTTTTTAGATTTGCCTTGAGAGTCTTTAAACCTCTTTTGTTGACCACCAGCATTACGCTTTCCATTTTTAAGTTGGGAATAGAGTAGTTCCTTTGGAAGACAATAATCAGGCATCCACACAATATGACCAGTCCTATGAACTTGATGTTGAATAATCATTGCTTCGACACTGGTGATCTTTGCTTCTTCCAGTACACTGGCATTAGTTTGCCTGTCTTCCCAAGTGATGCATAAAAATTTTCTGAGATTCTGTTGATGGAATCTTTTAAGGAGTGGGAGATGCCATTGATAGGTGGTCCATGTTTCAGAAGCATATAGTAAGGTTGGTAGTACAATAGCTTTGTAACAAGCATTTTGGCTTTCCTGTGAATGTTCCAGTCCTCAAACACTCTGCACTTCAAGTGGGAGAAAGCTGCACTTGTAGAGCTCAGGAGGTGCTGGATTTTGGCATCAATGTTGGCTCTTTTGGAAAGATAACTGCCCAAATAGGAGAAGTGACTGACACTTTCCAACGTTACACCAAACATGTATCAGGGTACTGGACATTATTTAAACTTCTTACCTGCCCATACTAAATGCCTAATAAACCAAAAAGAATCCATGAGATGCCCTTCCTCATCAGGGTGGAGCAAGTTCACACCCTGATTAGGATAGGAAGTGACCTTGTCTTATTCCATCAACATATTTATTTGAGACATTGATTCATTGTCTGCTCTGCACACAGACATGTTTCAGAAACTTGGGAAGTGTGTCAGGAAAAGCGGATAGTGAGATCACAGTGATATGAGGAAGTATGCAAACTTACACCATAGTTCTCCCAGAGTTTGGAATAAAGTCAATACTAGAAGATGTTTACGGTGTAGAGCAGTCTTTACGTTAAACATAACTTTTTATAATGACCTTGGTAATGACAGAACTATGGCAGGACAATTGCCAGGAAGTGGGGCATCATGAGACTTTTGTTTAGTCGTTTAGTCGTGTCCGACTCTTCGTGACCCTATGGACCAGAGCACGCCAGGCACTTCTGTCTTCCACTGCCTCCCACAGTTTGGTCAAACTCATGCTGGTAGCTTCAAGAACACTGTCCAACCATCTCGTCCTCTGTCGTCCCCTTCTCCTTGTGCCCTCCATCTTTCCCAACACCAGGGTCTTTTCCAGGGAGTCTTCTCTTCTCATGAGGTGGCCAAAGTATTGGAGCCTCAGCTTCACGATCTGTCCTTCCAGTGAGCACTCAGGGCTGATTTCCTTAAGAATGGATGCGTTTGATCTTCTTGCAGTCCATGGGACTCTCAAGAGTCTCCTCCAGCACCATAATTCAAAAGCATTTGGTTCAGATTAATAGTGGGAAGATCTTTACCTTTTTTAAATGAGGTTTAAATTCCCATGCAAAACAAATCAAGAAGTGAAGCTTAATTGGCGACATAGTGTGAGATGGGGAGCATAGATTGAATGCCTAAACATTCAGAAGAAGGACAGTAAATATTGGACTCAAGCCCATCACATGCATCAGATCCAGAAGCACAGGAGAAGAGAGGCCTCAAAGAGGAATGGCAATCCTGGGTTGCACAAGCAAGTCCCTATAACCCACTCACCGTGTTATGCGTTATTCATAGTAGGCAAAAGAGAATGATAATATGCACAATAACGTGGCATGAAAAGCACTGAGCCAGGAAACCCTCTCTGGAATCAACTGAACTAAGGTGGCCAGTTATGCATTGCCAAAAAAGAGATTTTGCATCATCCACAAAGAGGTCACCAATCTCTGCAAAATGTGTACATGGTAATTTGCATGAATAGATGCAAATTTAGAAACAACTACTAACATTTAAGTAGAAATTCAAGACATAGTGGGAAGGAACCAGGTTACTTGTGTGCCTGCTCAATCTGCTGGTCACAGATGCTGCTAGCTGCTGATGGGCAGCTTTAAGGCTCCTGTGCTCCTTTTTTAATGGTTCTTTGTCTTTAAGCCAGACTTGGACTAGACAGCCTTGAAACAGTGAGCTGTCCTCTGACAGTCCTTCAAATGGAGAACTGTTCTCTGCACACTCTAACAGGCACCAAATGCAACAACCTGATGATGCCTTTCAACATCAGACACCAAACAAGAACCAGCAGCTATCTACTTGCAATGCTATAGTGGAGGAATCTTGACATACTAAAGTACCACCAGTGGAAGGTCTCTAAAGGAAGTGGAGGCCCCTTCTATGCTTGCACGAGCAACGTGATATTGTCAAACTCCTAAAGCAAACAAAAGCAAATGCTGTCTTCCTAGAGAGAACTGGGTTGAATCTGACATGTTGGTGGCGATCTAAGATCATTTCCATTTTAAAATAGCATCATTTGGAATATGAACGACTATATTTGCTAGCTAATTGGGACTCCACAGAGGAAGTATATGCTAGAAATAACAGTCTAAAAATGTACACAGCTGAGATTTTGCCTGCATAGTCTTCATTTCCCACAGTGCCACTCAGAATTCTATTTAAGATGTGGGAATGATGTAGAAAAATTACTCAGAATTGGACAATTTATTTCTTTACTTTTTGCCTCTGTATTTCTTTCTTTTTTTAAAAAAAAAAAAGTTGTTATGGTGCCCCAGTATCAGCAGTTGGGGGCTAGTCTTGTCATGTGACACCTGCAAACAGGGACAGCAGCACGTAATGTCTGAATGGGACTTAAAAGCACTGGTGGGGATCTTTTGGGTAGGAATATTGCACAAAGGTAATATTTTCTGGCTAGATATTTACATTGAAACATTCTATTACAGTAACAGTAATATCAATCATACGTAACACCATTTAAATTTTGCTCCGTGTTGTAGAATAAGAGTATCACATCTTTGACTGGTGAATTAATTGAATGGCTCTAGCTATAAGTTGCTACCGGGAGACCTAAGCAATTTTATCTTAGGTGTGTGTTTGCTTGTGAATTTGTGAGCATGTGTGTGTGTGTGAGAGAGAGAGAGAAAGAGAGAGAGAGAGCCTACCTTTCCCTCCTAATCACTGCCAATTATAGACCTGTCTGAGACAGTCATTATCTGGGGAATGATGCTGACTCATAGGACAGGTTCACTGAATTATTTTCCACATAATTATTTATTTGTCCTTAAATCCTCTGCTCATTAGAGACAAGGAATCTTAATTATTTTATATTGTTAATCCGCTGGTAGGCAAAGACAATGGTCAAATTCATGAGACCTTGAGTACAACTGAAATGAGTGAAAATATATGATACTTTGAAAGAGGTGGGCATGTTCAGGACCTAGAGTCTGAAAGATTAAAAGGGAACATGATAAGTTTTCTACTGCTTTAAAAAGCAGCTGCGAATATTTTTTTAAAAAAACCAATTATTTCAATAAGAACTACATCCAAGGAGGATTTAAATGGCAGGAAGGTGGAATTAGGTTAATTACAAGGAAAAACTTCCTAAATGCAAGAAGGAACTGGGCAAAATGCCTAGGGAAGTGGTCAGACCTCCATTGTTCCTTGCTTTTAAAAAGAGGGCAAAGATTAATCTACTTGGGGTGGTGTAGATGTCATGAATGTTGGCTCATTTCAGGGGATTACTTTAGGTAGCTCTTCATTGCAGCTCTATGATTCTGTAACACTGTACACCCTAAAGCTCTTGTGCAGGTTAGGAAATGTCAGGCTATAAGAATTGTCTTGCTGGAGATCCAACTAATCCAGTGCTGAAACTGTGTGAGAAAAAAGGTATGGTGTGTCCTCAGTGAAATCCATAAATTCCACCTCTTGTCTCTCTACAATTGTAGGCAAAGATTGCCCTGCTTGTCGCATTCCAAAAGCAGTAGCTAATGAGTCCACCATAAAAGATAAGAGGGTCAAACCTCTTTTAGCCTCATCCCCTGTAAATTGAGTAGTGATCTAATCCAGCATTCTTTGTTTATGCATTCCCACAGTTGACCCGCTCACATACTAACACACAAAAACCACTGCAGGAACAATTAAATAGCTGCTGTGGTGTGGTCATTTACTACTTGACATGGCTATTTCACAGGGCTGGTGTAAGGCTTGGAGGAGACCTCAGCATTCTGCTTCGGATGGAGCCCTCAACGCCAACCACTGTTTTCTGCTCCTGCTCTTGACTTACCCCTTATGTGCTGTCCATATGGGCATCTGTACGGGCTGCCTCTCGCACGGTGACCATATGGCTGTCACACGTGCACACTCCATATGGGATGCCACACATGCGCACTCCATATGGGATGCCACTCGCATGGCAGCTCGTATGGATGCCGCACAAGCGGCAGCCCGCACGGAGTGTGCATGTGTTGCATTCTGTATGGAGTGCACATGTGCAGCTGCTGTACATGTGTACTCTGTACAGGATGCTGCACATGTGCACTCCATATAGGATGCCGCGCATGCGCAGTCCATCTGGATGTCGCATGTGCATCAGCGGGCAGTTCGCCCCGCCCCTCGGCATCCCACCCCAGGTGCCGGAGAGGGTTCCTCCACCACTGCCTCCTCAACTTCCTCCTGGTTGAATACAGCTGGCCTGTCCACTGGCAAGCTTAGAGGAGAAAGAGTGGTGGCAACTGCAGCAATACTACCATCAGGAGGCCTCAAGTAGTGGTAGAAGTCCAGCAGGCAAGGGCACCTGCCCAATGATGCCATAAGAAGAAAAGCCCTGCTGGATCAGGCCAAAAGGCCCATTTAGTCCAGCATCCTGGCCAACCAGATGCCTATGGAAAGCTTCCAAGGAGGCAACAGCATTCTCCCCAGTTGTGATTCCCAGCCATTGGTATTCAGAGATATGCTGCCTCCAACTGCGGTGGTAGAAGATAGCCTTAGTGATTAACCCCATATACCTGTTGTGCTAGCCCACGTGGTTGCTGGCAACCCTCCCTCTATATGCAACGCTAATTACAATAATGGTCTGAATAGCAATGGCATTAATGAAGTGTAGAATTCATGAGAGGTTAGTAAAAATACAGAGCGAAGCAAGATCTGACATGGCAAAAATGTACCTTGAGCAGAGAAGCTACAGGAAGATTTTCTTTTTAAAAATAATAATGGAGAAGACATGAAATACATACTGTGGAATTACTGAACTGGTCAGTTCCTCCATTATTTACAATGGGTCTAATGGGTTCCAGGTTTCTTGGGCTTCTATGAACCATTCCCCCTCCCATTGTATTCTGTCAGACCATAATATAAAGGAGTTTGCATTAAGTTTGCATAAGAGAAAGTCACAGGGAGAAATTCAGTAGCAGGCTGTTGCAAATGTTCCATTATCACAAGCATTTTTGTTTGGCTGATGGAATCATCTTCTTTTTCTTTCCTCTGCACATTGTTCAGGGGTTCTCCTGACCCCCCAAGTCAATGGGGTGGGGTTGGGGGGGTGGAGGCACAGAGCAGGATAGGAGAAAAAAAGCCAGTAGCAGGAATCCTTGCATGGATTTCCACTTGGGGGCCACTTAGTTGAATATGGTCCAATAACATACAGGCTGGTTTGGTAAACTGCTTCTTTTCACCAACTGCCTGCAAATTACACAACTTCCTTAATAGAGAAATTTCAGCAAAGAAAGAATGATAGTAGTCTATGTATTCTATGCATACTTCCTTATGGGTAAGCCCCATTAAACAGAGGTGCAACTTATTTTTAAGTAGCCATGTATAGGATTGTGCAACAAAACACTCAGAAGCCTCCCCCCCACTCCCTGCATAATAGCAAGATTTGTTAGACATTTTATTGAAAGCTTATTGCAAGGCTGCCTTAACTAAATACCAACGTCTGTCTTGTTTTATCATTTCGAACAAAATGTAAGTTGATATTCCAAACTTGTACTCAACAAGTAATGTGGTAATGATAGGCACTACAATTCTGAACATGAACATTAATCAGTGGATCTTTTTGCAAGTGGTGAGATCATTTTAATCTGCTTAACTCTACAAATGTACAATGAGGGAAGTACAGAGTCTAATAAAGAAACAAATTATCATGCATCACATTCAATTTTTGCAGCACTTTATCAGAAGTAGGAAAAAAAACCCCACATAATCTAATAATCACAAAATAATGAAATCCTAGCTACTCATCTTCGTTTTCATAAACCCTTTTCGCAGCAGTAAACAATAATATGTCCTATGCTTATACAAAAGAGAAGTGTGTAACATATACTTTATGTATGTGATCCTTTTTGCCTGAGATATTTTATATGTAAAATTAGAAAACCAAAAGGCACTCTTATTACCACTGCATGCAACGCATCCAGTGATGGCAGTATATCTTTCCTTCTTGGAAATTTACTTTGGAATGATTTGTACTTGACATCTAAATAGACTTTACCATGCAATTTTGTAGGTACTAGAACAACTAGTTTTCAGGTGGCATCCACTTTGTAATGTCTCCTGCATGCAAAGCACATCTGTCAAGGGAAATTAAAGGTTCTAAACCTCCTTTATCTAGAGTTCCACCTGGCCGGGTTTAAAGGAGTTGACCTGGTTTTCTGTTACACAGCCAGTCTGGTTTAAAACCAAAAAAACCAAAAACCTTAGGGCAAAATTCAACCAAGGCTTTAAGATGGATTTAAAATACTATCTATTTAAATCAAGAGACTTGAGATGGCAGAGCAATCCAAATTCCATTTCTGCTGGGCTGGAGTGGATTGGTCAGTAGTGTCCCTTTGCTAATCCTACCAGCCTCCACCTGCAGAGGGATACCAGCATAACTCCCCTGGCATGGAGATCCCTCATCCACTCAGTGAACAGAGTGGAAAGGTTGAGCTGAACTAGGATCTCTTGGATCCAGAATCAGTCCCACTGGCATCCTAGGGCAGCATCAGGCTAAATCCAGGCTCAGTGGCTGCGGCAGCTTCCTCTTGGCAGAGCGATCTGCCTGGCCTCCAACTTCAGTCACAGCCAGCATGCTCGGCAGGACTGTGGAGGTGAAATCCTCCACTCTGTTAAGTCCTACCTGAAAGTTTGTTCTTTGGATGCTGTATTCCCCACCGCCACCCCCAGTATATTTTCAGTGCAACATTGGAAACAAATGATTCCAAAATAGTTATAATTATGCCTTGAATTAATAGAATCACATTTGTTGGCCTCCAGAGTGTTATATATTCAGGTTTCAATTAACGAAGATTAAGGATCACTGCTGATCAAAATAATGGTTGCTTATTTAAAAAAATATAGAAGCAGTTTATCATAATGTAGTTTTCTAGCAATTTGGCTCATAATTCACTTCAGTTACTTAGGTGGCATTACTATAGTGGGGGGGAAAGTCAATGCTCAGTTATCCATTATCATATATCTCACTTGGTCTGCACATCTATCTCATTAATTTGTTTGTTAAGATTTCTCCCATTCTTTTTATTGGTAGAATAATCATGAGCACAGAAACGAGATCATAAATACTGGTAGTTAAGCCTGCATCTCTACAAAATTGGGAGGGATGAGCAGAACTCCCCATTTACACCCTGCAGAGTTTGTTGGAGGGATGGATAAAACAATTCAGTGCTCAGCCGAAACTCTGCATAGAACCAAGGAAGCTAGAATGACTCCTGAAATCTTGCCACAAGGGAGTTGCATTTTACTGATTCCTTGCAGGGTCAGAGTACCCTCAAGATCAGAAGTGGGCATTAGTACCTGTTGTGACAGAAAACTCTGCATCCCAAAGGGCATGTCTCCTATAAAAAAGAACACCACCCATTCACATCGTTTGTTCTAAGGGAGGTTGGTAAGGAGAAGGGAAGGGCGAATCTGCTACCTTTCAGTTCCTCTCAGTTGTTTAGTTTTCCCTATGAAGTTCATTTCTCCACATTTCCACATCAGCTGGTGTTTTAAACAACAACAAAAACCCACCAAGTCCTTGTGAAAACCCATCAGCATTTTAGTGTGCATTTCATACCATAATAACAAATAAAAAACAGTACCCCCATTTTAAAAGGCCATGGATTGTTTATTTAGCCAAAGAGGAGAAGAGGGATGTTTTTGCCTGGCACCTAAAGATATTTAACGAAGGCACCAGGCAAGCCTCCCTGGGGAGAGCTTTCCACAAATGGGGAACCACCTCAGAAAAGTCCTGCTCTTCTGTTGCTGCCTCACAGAACCTCCCCTTATATAATGCTTTAAAATGCTGTTTTCTCAAATATATGCCCATTACCTGGCTGCAGAACTGCTTTGCAAAATTCAGGGACTTGCGAATGTAGAGGGACTGCTGTGTTTTAGCTCATATACTGTATTGTCTCAGAGAGTACATATTTGGTAGTGCCACCTGCAAACATGAACTGAACCCCCCCCCCATAAGAGTGGTACTGTCTCAAAGAATGCTCTTTCCTGTATTTCTGAAATGGCTCCATAATTCATTGCCTCCCTTCCCTTTCACAAGGCAGAACGCAGACTGTGCTGTCACATTGACCCTACTCTCGATGGCATGGATATGAGCAGATGAAACAGTAGGTTGTGTGTATGGATCCCTGTTGTGAAAGCCCAAATCCCATCAACTAATTTCTTCAAAAAGAGAGGGGAGCATAGCTGTCAACGTTTCTCTTTTTTTAAGGGAAATTCCCTTATTCCGAAAAGGATTCCTTGCAAGAAAAGGGAAAAGTTGACAGCTATGGAGGGGAGTGAATCCTGCCCAGCTTCTCTCCCTGCAACAGAAGATGTTTAATGTTGCACAAGTTGCTCCAGAATTGCTTGATCACCATTGCATCAATTCACTGCCTGCATTCTACTCCTTCTGGGATTTTCTTTTCATTTCTTTTTTTTTAAAGCTTGTGATATATGGAGCCACACATGGAGCCCTGACCAGGAAAGAAAAATCAAATCAATTTTTTTCACAGTGCTAGTAAAAAAAAAGTTATTGAAACCTTTCACCCATCAGGTCTTTTATTTCATTTTCTTCCTGTTGTAGGTGCATGCTCATTTATTCAGCTCAGTTAGGAAATGAAGTCCAATCACTGAAATCCATTTCTGTGATACAGCTGTGCTAAGAATAAAGTGCAACACTAAAGGAACAGTAGTTTAGAGGGTGGAAATTGCATGTTCCAAGATTTGCTTTTTAATAACAACCCTAGTATTCCCGACCTTGACATTTTCTTCTTCAAAAGAGATGAGAAGCCCTCCATAAATTATGAAAATCTCTTTCACTTTTATTTATCAGAACAATTAACGAGAGCTCAGTTAATATTGATTTAGAACAGGAGAACGATGATTGCTCTACAGCCAGGGAATCTCATGTAAATAAATATCTGATTTAAAGAATAAACCCTGTTAGTGCAATAAATATGCTAAGCACAAATTACCAATTCCTTGTTCATAATAAAAAAAAAAATTAAGTGAGGATTGTCAAGAAATAAATCTGTTAAATGGGCTAAAAACCAACACACAGTACTAAACAAGCACTACAACTGAGAGATAAATAAGTCTGTTCAGTGTGAATAAAGGTTCTTTACATCAAGATGTAAAGTGTTTTGTGCGGGGGGGGGGCACCAATATTTTTCAGGTTAAGTGTTGTAAAATATCAGCATAAGGATACTAAGCTGGCTCTGCATTATTTTATAGCTAAGCTCACACCTGAATTTTTCTTTTCTGTAGGCTGAAGGCGCCATTGCTGAGAGTTGTTTTACATGTCACATAACAAGATAGCCCCTGCCATAAAAGGGTTTTAGAAACTGGTTGAGAACAAGCACGAATGCATAGAAGAAGAAAACAGGGGGAGGGAATGATATCTAACAGTGCAAACAAACACCCCACCAGAGATAGCTTTTAAGGAGTTATCTAAAGGGAGACAAAACGGAAGAAAATGGAATCTTAAGGCTTTGGGTAGAGTAATTTCCCAATTACTCTAATTGCTCCCAAGTTGATAACTTGAGGGAGCAGAAAGTTGTTTTTGAAGGGTGCTATACTCCCAATTTCTCATGAAATTGGGCTGTTTCACATATAATGGAGCTTCCCCACCAAGTGTATACAGAGAGCTAAAGCCAATCCTAGCTTTATGGCAAATATACCTGTAATGCACTGAATAAATGAGATGTAATGGGAACAGTCACATTTTTCCCCCATGTTATTGACTCCACTTGCATATAAAACTGGTGATGGTGGTGGATGTTATTACAATACAAAATGAGGTGTGGGAATGAGCAAAGTGGAACTCTGTTATCTACCTTAGCCCTATGTCAATGATGATGATTGGGAGACTGTGGTCATGCCCAGACGTGGCCCAGATCCTAGCCTCTTCGTGCACATTTAGGACTGAGCTGAAGCCCTCTGATGTTGCTGCCTATTTGCAGACCACGAGTTTAGGGTGAAATTACAGGGATGGGGAACAATCCTGAACTATTACATTGTAATGCAAAAATATAAAGTTTGCTTTGGTGGATGAGACCAGCATCCATCTGGACCATCACTTTCTTCCCAACAGCAGCCAGCCAGCTGACCTTAGGCAGGAGCATCCTTAGGAAAGCTTGTGCCCTAGGTCTTTTGTGGTGAGAACCTGATCTCTGGCCACTTCTTTAAAAAAACTTAAATGTTTTTCTACATTGCTTATAGGGTGGCTGGGCACACTGAAAACACACTGCAGATGTGATCTCAGCCAGCCACCATCTTAATTTTCCAGAGGCATCACTATAAATTATGCAAATCTGAACCATGGGCCTGTACTCCTTTCAATACTTAACAACTCTCCTCCCTTTGGGTGCTTCCAAACATGGCATAGTGGCAGCAACTTTTATTTGCAGTCTATCACAATGATCAGTTACTGATATAAGTATGCTGATGTAATACAAAGAGATCCCACCGTTACGCCTGTTGATAGACCCATACTGCATGGGTTATCGCTGTGTCTCCCCCTCTCTGCAAATAAGCTCAATGAAATACACTAATACTGCTTATGCTTTTGTGTGGTATACAGTTTCATGCAACAGTGATTTATTGTTGGGGTACAGGTATCAATATGGAATGAGTCTGGAATGGAGAACTAGGAGCCAGAACTGAAGGCTCCATCAACAGACAGAGCCAGTAGAACAAGCCAGAAGTCAGGAGGACTGAAGAAGATCAAGAAAAGAAAGCTCTTGTTTTCACCTTTCTAAAGAAGGAAGAGTGTGTGGTCAGCTGGGGTGGGTGGGTGGGTGGGTGGGTGGGTGGCTGGAGCCAGGCCAGATCTGGAAGATTCTTCCCTGAGAGGCAGCAGTTACATGGTTCACTGCTCCTGACATCAGTTAAAAGCCAGATGACTCTTTATCTAAAAACATCTGTAATTTGGCGGACAGAACTAATTTCCTGTTGAATCGGTCAGGACCAAGATTCTTCAGAAAAATCAAAAGTGCAAAGGAGACAATTTCTTGTCTCTTTCATGTTGTGAGGGGTGGCTAGATGCTGTTGGACTCCATCCCCCTCCATCCTTCAATATTGACCATGTTTGTGTTAGAATTCCTGCTCCATGATTTCAGTCATGGGATTGTTGTCTTTCACATGACGTTATATGTTTTGACTCCACAGAGTGGGAAGTGACAGAGACAGGATGTTTATGTTACTGTGTTCTGCGAAGTGGGACTATTGTCGTTTGTTCTTTTTCTCTTTGCTGTCTGATGCTAGAGAGAGAGGGAGCCATGTTGCAGTGCTCCATGCGTCTTTATATGTAAATAAAGTAGATTAGCCAAAATGCTGAGTTGCTGAGGTCTGTCACGCAAGCTGCGAAGACTCTGTGGATCCCTAAGTGTGCCGATGTCTGTTGGCATCGGTCGCTGTGATGTTCGGGCTGAAGAAAGCTTTTGAAGCTCCTGAACGATCGACCAGGAGGGAGAGAACATGCCAGTCGGGCATGTATCTCTGCCAGGATCCTACTCGAGTGTAGGACAAGCTCCTGACAGTTTGCTGGCTCTGGTGGACATTGGAGCTCAACAACGTCTGAAGGGAGGAAGGGGAGAAACAAACCCAGAATTAAGTCCCAGAAAGAACACCACTTAATTAAATGACAAGAAACCCAAAACCCATAGCTCAAATATTCGCTTGTGTCTTGTAGGAACTAAGGATACAGTGCTCAGTATACATCCAGCCCATCTCAATTTCACATGTCCATTTCACATTCACAAGTCAGTTCCATCCCATTTTCTCATTAATCTGCATTTTATTTACAACGTATACAAGAAAATTTAAATTAACATTTGACTAGTTAAATGAATCTTTTAATCCATGTTGAAATACAGATTTTATCTCACTGTATGCAGTTCTAAATGGGTCTTGCCCTAAAACACACATTTTAGCTGAGAATGGCATTGTAAAATTCATGGAACTGCAAAATCCAAAGCTAACATATCCCAGTTCTGGAGATACAAGTGAGGTCAGATTGTGCTTCAAAATGGGTACCAGACCTAGTTCTCCTCCATCCATCACGACAGTACAGGGCATGTGAATATAAATTATTACCTGGGTCAGGAGACATGAAATTGTGCATCTTGGGTAGCCCTTAAAAAGAAACCAGTGCTGCTCCTCTGTATGTAGCATCAACTGCATGCACAGATATGTAGCTGGTAAAGCTTTCTGCATCATTTTGGGGGCGGGAGCAGGAATGCAGCTTCACCTGTGCACCTGTGAATATGTCAGACCACTGTTAACGGAATGCTATTAAGAATAGTAAAACATGTGATATCTCCATAAGCAGTGTGAACAGTAGCACTATTTGATTGCTTTTTGATTCTGAAGTATTCCCTTCCTTTAGTTAAACCACAGAGCCTAGGACTTGCAGATCAGAAGGTCGGCGGTTCAAATCCCCACAACGGGGTGAGCTCCCGTTGCTCGGTCCCTGCTCCTGCCAACCTAGCAGTTTGAAAGCACATCAAAGTGCAAGTAGATAAATAGGTACCGCTCCGGCGGGAAGGTAAACAGCGTTTCCGTGCGCTGCTCTAGTTCGCCAGAAGCGGCTTAGTCATGCTGGCCACATGACCCGGAAGCTGTACGCTGGCTCCCTCAGCCATTAAAGCGAGATGAGCGCCGCAATCCCAGAGTTGGTCATGACTGGACCTAATGGTCAGGGGTCCCTTTACCTTTATTTCCTGCTAGAAAACCCATTTGCCTTCTCCTGGGTGCAGAAGGGTACAAAGCCTACCATTTTAAGTCTGATTTAAAGGCAAAGTAAATCGGATTCAACTTTCCTAAAGTCAGCAGAGTCACTGTAGTGTAAACCTAGGCTTGGGACTTGGGATATTTTCTCCTCGATTATCTTTCAACTTTGGCAACCTGGGTGCATTTAAATAAGGAAATGTTCTACAGGGCATGCTTATGAAATATTTATAGCAGTGCTAGGACAGAAATAGTTGTTTATAAATAAATCTGGCAAAGGGGTGGGGGGGATTTACTTGAGAAAGGAAAGTGCAACATTTTCATTTCTAGCTTGAGTTGCAGAAATAAATAAATATCCTGGTGGTGTTAGGGAATGTCATGGTTCAGTTCCACATCATCTCATGTTTCCTCTATACCTCAGTGGGTTTTGCTGGGAGAAATTCCCAGAAGTAGAGAGGGCAGTGCTAGCATCACATATAACTGAATGCTCATTTGCAATCCGGTCTACAAGTAAGTCAAGCTGAATGGTTCTTGAACCCAAATCCTAACCGTCTCTGATGAATAATTGAAATATTTATTTTTTGGAAACAGCTACATCTTAATGCAGCGGTAGCCAACACTGTGCCCTTCAGAAGTTTTGGGACTTCAATTCTCATCAGCTCCAGCATGAAAAATGGTCAGGGATGATGGCAGTTGTGGTTCAAAACATCTGGATGGTGCCATGTTAGTTAGCCATGCCCTAAAACAGTGTTTCCCAAACCTGGGTCTCCAGCTGTTTTCAGACCACAGTTCCCATCATCCCTGACCACTGGACTTGCTAGCTAGGGATGATGGGAGTTGTAGTCCAAAAACAGCTGGAGACCCAAGTTTGAGAAACATTGCCCTAAAAGATAGCAACCCCTAGTCCAGGGTTGGGGAAGCTGTGGATCTCCAGATGTTCCTAGATAGCAGCTCCCTGCTTTCCTGCCCAAAGGCTACAGTGGCTAAGGCTGATGGGAGTTGGAGTCCGGTAACATCACAGCTTTCCCATCCTCAGTCTTTCCAAATGAGTATTGGTAAACAGCTAGTGTCCAGGCAGAATGGCAGAGTCAGCATTGGTGGATCATGGTCAGCTCCTCCCCCAACCCACCAAGTGACCTTCTAAATTGGAGTACTGCTTTCTCCAATTTAGCACCGAGCTGGTGACTCTGGCAACTTCTTAGGAGCAGTGAAGGAAAACAACAACAACAGCAACCACCCTAGTCAGAGTAGATAGAAAAGGAAATTCCATCTACAGAAACATCTAGAGTGAACCCTGAACCCAAAGAGGGGCCATGGGAGTAACAGAAGCTTGGACTTGTGGTGAAAATAAATAAACTTTAACGACTGACAGAAGAGGTCAAGTAGACATGATATTTAACTGCTAGTTCTGCCTGAGGGTTCAGGATAGGGCTCTGTGTGAGATTTCCTGGAGGACTGCAATCTTCTGTACTAAAATGATGTGCCCTGAGGTATTTCTTGCTACACTTGTTATAGGCAGCACACGGAAGGGCATGAGTCCAATGCCCCAGCAGCAGGCCAGTGGAAAAGGGCAGGAATCCTCTGATGGAAATAAGATAAGGCTAATTAAGGAATCCTCAGGCCAAGAGGTTTAATTGGAAGGACTGTCTAATATGTGAGCTAAACTGCTTTATAAAATGCAAAAAGGAAGCATATGAACTTTGCAGAGGTAAATTAAAAATAAGAGGGGGGAAATCTCTAGAATGTGTGCTTTACATGAACCCTCATATTTTAACCTTACAATCAATTGAATGCCAAAAAAGAAAAGAAAAAAGCCTACTGGGTTTTCAAGTAAAAATAAAAAAAGAACGGGGAATTGCCACACAGCAGTTTGTCTTGATTGTTTAGGCGATGCTCCAGCCATCTTTTAAACCCCTTTAATTCCACGTGCTTAGCGAACTTAAACACACTGATTCTGACCAGCACATTTCCGAGGTTATTTGACTGTGTCATCGCTTTGCATGCTAAATAGTCAAAAGTGGAATGTAAAATGAATCTGTCATTAGAAGAAAGAAAGAAAAAGGTAGGTGGTCAACCCAAGTGGTCCTAAGTAGACAGGCCCTGTTATAACTGGGCTCTGGTGAGATGCATAAATTGTTTTACCTTAAGTTATCAAAGGTCACCTACATTGTTGAGCTGGTGGGCATCTTTTCAAACTGGGGAAACTGTTGTGGGCATCACACATGCACACTGCAGCCAAACACACACCTCAGCCTATTCTATTGGCTACAAAATGGATGCTGCTTTCAGGGTGAAATTTCAGTGGGACAAGAGGAGGGGAGAGCCTGCAGTGACCAGGAAAGGCCTTTGCTAGCACATGTGTGGCTGCAGCTGCTGCACTGATCAATATGGTGGAGGCAGTTAAAGGACCAATGGTCTGGTTAGATGTGCACTTGTTGTGGAGTACTTCCCACCAAGACAAAGGGTCAAACTAGATGAGAACCCAATTCTAGGCAATTAGCAATTGTGTGGAGGGAGTTTCTGACAGCAAACAGCAGGCCAAAAGGAGCCTCTACACAGATCAGGACCTCAGTAGGTACAAAGACTTGAAGTCTCCTACTTCTCTCCACCAGGGTCCTGATGTGCAGGAGGACCTCACTTCTGTTATTTACTTTTTAAAAGCTACTCCAGGAATTGCTATTTATCTGAATGATGTCTTATCTTATTTTGCCCTAAAGCTGTTTCTCTTCAAATATTTAGGAGGGCTGACATAGAAAGTCATCTTAAATGTAGGGTTGCCATCTTTGTTCTGGCAAAATAGTGGACAGGATGCGGCAGGGCGGTTGGGGTGATTTTTTTCCTCTTCTGGTGCTGAATGACTTCAAAGCAATCCATTACAATCTACTGCAGCCTAACAGGATGGCTCCTCTGGAATTTGTCTCTCTCTCTCACTCACTCACTCTCACACATACACACACGAATTTGTAAATCTGTCTGTGCTTGGCTACCTGGAGTTTAAATATATTATCTTTCACACATGCTTTCAATTACATCCATTTGGAGAGGATCCCTAACTTGGCAGATAGAGAGGGGGCAGACCTGAAATACAGGACAAAACTGTATCAATACAAGACATAGCATTTTGCATGGATATATGCAAAATCCTGTATTGTACAGGACAGGCAGCAAACCAAGCCTATACACAGTAATTTGAGATTATGCTTTATATAACATGGGTGGCACTGTGGTCTAAACCACTGAGCCTCTCGGATTTGCCAATCAGAAGGTTGGTGGTTTGAATCCCTGCAATGAAGTGAGCTCATCTTGCTCTGTCACAGCTTCTGCCAACCTAGCAGTTTGAAAGCACACCAGTGCAAATAGATAAATAGGTACCACTGTGGCGGTAAGGTAAACAGCGTTTCCATGCTCTCTGGTTTCCGTCATGGTGTTCTGTTGCACCAGAGGCGGTTTAGTCATGTTGGCCACATGACCCGGAAAGCTCCCTTGGCCTGAAGGCGAGATGAGCGTCGCAACCCCATAGTCACCCCCATCCAGGGACCCTTTACCTTTTTCTATATATTCTAGATTGTCGGCTGTGGAGTTCTTCTGTTCAAGGTTACTTCTGAATATTCCTTCCATTGCCCTTGCTACATTTTCTGTTGTCCCCCACCCAGTGGACAACTGGCATGTAAACTGCCCCAAACTGTTTGTCTGCCTGTGCCATACAGGCAGGAAAAGCTTTCCACTGGGGGATTTCTCTGCAGCCTGACTGGCGAGACAAGCTTCAGAGAGTATCAGCACAGGCTCAGAGAGAGAATTGTGCTGCAGTTGTACTCTGTCACCAAGTTCGTGCTTCACCTTTGTAACCTCCTTGACTTTCATTTGTGTGAAGTCTAATTACTCAAGCGTTATGCTGATGAGTTGAATTTCACACTACATGTAAATCTGACCTGGGTGACTGGGGCTATGTACTTGGGTTGTCAGGAGGTTCAGAAGTGCAAATTAATGCAGAGAATCAGCATGTCCTGAAGCAATGCTAAGCATTTATAACTTTATGTAGCTGCATGTCTTTTAAATTATTTCTCCCTATGCTACCTTCTGGGTGCATATGCAATATGATTTGGTAGCTGGATATGTTTCACTGCAAAAAAGTTATATTGTATCCCACAAGGGAAATTTGGACAGTTTGGGTGGGTTTAGTTTAGTTTAAACCTATTTCCCATCTGATTTTTTAAAGATGGTGTTCATTTGTGGAGATAAAATGGAGTTATTGTAGGGGGTTGCTCTGGCTCTCCTTTATGGCAGAGTCAGCTCAACGGGACATTAAAGTCTCATTTTCAGCAACTGGGGTGACTGAACCTTCAATGGAGTTAGAGCTACACTAACTGTTTCATTAGGAATAACTATTTGTTTCTTAGCTTGCCCTTTTACAGAAAGTTTGGATGACATCATTCCCAACCTATTGTTAATAAGAGGGTTTTTTGCATTGTATTATTGCCTTTCTTCAGACAACAATTGCAGCTACTATGTGTTTCCCATCCCTGGAATAATGAACTTGCTCTGATTTTCTGCTCTGCCCATACGTTTGTGGGGTGGGGGCAAGAATCCCCTCAACTCTTGGGTGCTAGAACTTTCCCATAATTCCCAGATTTAGTAAAAGTTAGAAGTAATCAAGGTTTGATTAAACTGTGCCAAACTCTGCTGGATTCAGGTTACGCTAACGAGCCCAGCCTGACATAGCTAGCTGAATGTGGGTCATTGGAGGAACAAGGCCGAGTCTATTATTATTATTATTATTATTATTATTATTATTATTATTATACCCCACCCATCTGGTTGAGTTGCCCCAGCCACTCTGGGCGGCTTCCAACACACACAAATTTAATAATAAAACGTCAAACATTAATAGTAACAATCAGCTGTTATATAAAAAGTCACAATAACTTTAAAACAAACAACTTACACCAAATAAAGCAACATGCAACAATGCATTAGAATCCAATAGTAAACACTAAAATTAATTAATCTATAAGAAATTAAGAAGGCCTTTCACAGAGACTATCTGGGCCAGACAGAAAATGAGGAAAGCACCTCCCTGAGGTGAGAAATAGCAGAGACAAAAGACCAAAGCTTAAAGAGGGAGGAGCAGAATTGCAGTGGGCAATGAAGTAAGCTAACAAGGGGGGTGGGGAGTGTTAGCTTTGCAAAGTGGAGTGGGGTGGAGCACAAGGTGGGCTGCTGCAGAGAGAGTCAGACACAATGTTTGGGGTGTCTTGGAATCAGGGGCTGCAGCAATGGAAGGAACAGGACCGTCTTGGAATGTGAATGCTCTGCACTCTCTCCATCCAAGCTCATGTTGCACACCCTTGTGCAAGTTAATTGAAACAAAGCATGTTTGCTATCTTACTCATAAGCCTGTACAGTGGTACCTCAGGTTAGAGACATTTCAGGTTACAGACTCTGCTAATCCAGAAATAGTACCTTGGGTTTAGAACTTTACTTCAGGATGAGAACAGAAATTGCATGGCGGCAGCGTGGAGGCAGTGGGAGGCCCCATTAGCTAAAGTGGTACCTCAGGTTAAGAACAGTTTCAGGTTAAGAATGGACCTCCAGAATGAATTAAGTTCTTAACCAGAGGTACCACCGTACTCAAAACAAGCACGAAAAGTCAGTTTGATCATTTTTTATGTTGGCTGACATCAGCAGCTACTGTATTGCATCAGATTTTAGAAACCTGACCAGATGTGATTCAACTGCGGTTCGAGATGGATGTGACACTTAGGAAACGTACGAAGATAATAACTCTGCATGAACACACAGCTAAAACGTATCGAGAGATTGCTTCCGGGGTTGGTGTGAGTTTAGCAACTGCCAGCCATGTCATCAAGTTGAAGAAGGAAATCCGATCGGTTTCTCCAAAACGTAAAGAAAAGTGTGGTCTTAAGAAGAAAACAACTCTTAGAGATGACACTTACTTGCTTCAACAAAGCAAAAAGGATCCCCTGAAGACGAGTGACGCATTGAATACGGATTTGAAGGAGAAAGGAATCCAGATCAGTTCCTCTGCAGTTCACATTTTTGTACAATAAACTACTAAATTCATTGTTTGTTTCAATTAATTTGAACAAGGGTGTATATATGGGTAACTAAACCATATATCATAAAGATACCATGAACTCCGCTGTGCCCCATTGTCCAAAAGGAAGCACAAACCCTGATAAGCGCACATGAGACCCCTGGAATGTTGCATTGCTCTGCAATTGGGATGGTGTGTAACAGTATGTTTAAGATAGCCAATGAATCGTGTAGTTTCACTAACACACCTGCCATTTGTGCAGATCAGGCCTTTAAAACTATTTAGCGGGCCTCAGGATACTCAGCACCCAGCAGCAGTATTCAGCAGATCATACTTGTGGGGTGTGATGTGTGATTCCATGAAACCTTATGGTTCAGCCTGAGCAAATGATAGTTGTGATCAATACCTAAGTTATTGCATTACTGTCAATGGGATTTGGTCAGACTAGTTGAAAGGTGGCATGTGGGAGCAGTGGAAAGAAAATGAGACACATCTAAATCACATTGCTACAGGATTTAAAAATTATTGCCATCTTTTACGCATCCTACTCTGTTCAGACACATTCTCATTATTAATATTGTGTTAAATTATTCTAATTAAAAAGAGACTATTGAAAGTCAAGGAGAAGAGTGATGACTGACAGACTGTTGAAACCTCCTGGCTTTTCAGAAGAATTCTATAATTATTTTTGATAGGTTTAGAATAATATGATGAAAACGGATCATGGAAATTTTATGGTTACCATCTATAAAAAGCCTTCAAATGTCACTTGTCAATTGCACAACTGGGATGTTTTGGGTTTTTTGTAATGGTGCTGGTGTTTATGCTGGCAAAAAAAGAACTATATAGATTCAGCTCTATTATAGTGATAAAAATATAACACATTCTCTTGCGTGGCTAGAATTTTTTTAAAAAAATGTGTGCTATTCTAAAAACATTTTGCATTTGAGAATGAAGAGTAATTTCACTTAGTTTATTATGAAAAATTACAGCTGGAAGTAAACGTATTTGTTTGACAAGTAACAAAAGCAACCCATTTTGGGTTTTATTTCGATGTATATTTCTACAGATGCCAAAAAGACTTAACAGTATTATAAAATCTCTTTATATCCATTGAACATTCAAGCAATATATTCCTATAGCAAAAACCTGTAAAGAGATGAACTTTATGCTGAGGTGGGATGGAGGTATTTGTGACTCTATACTACCTTATGATTATGAGAAGACTGAAAACCTGTAGGAGAAAAGACATTCAGCAAGATCTCCCCTGAGATTTGAAATGTACAGACAGCCAAATCCACAAACACTAAACTACAAGTTACAGAAATATTTATTAAGGGGATCATACAATATTAAGCACCACATTATTAAACATAAATGAGCAGTCCTTACAGTTGTCTGACACTCTATTCTGCTGCCCTCCTGAAGTTGTCAGATTTCAACTTGCATCACCTCCAGACTGCGAGGAGGGCACCATGTTTGTTACTGTCACTCTACAGTCCATGTCATATCATCCAATACAGCAAGCTTTAATATTCAGTATAGTTTGGAATTGCTGCATCTCGTTCTGCAGACCATTGCCATATTCACACCATGCATTTAAAGCACTATGATTCCAATTTCAACATTCGTGGCTCCCCAAAAGAATTCTGGGAGTTATAGTTTGCTAAGGATGCTGAGAATTGTTAGGAGACACCTATGTGGGTTAAACCACAGAGCCTAGAACTTGCCGATCAGAAGGTCAGCGGTTCGAATCCCTGCGATGGGGTGAGCTCCCGTTGCTCGGTCCCTGCTCCTGCCAACCTAGCAGTTCGAAAGCAAGTCAAAGTGCAAGTAGATAAATAGGTACCGCTCTGGCAGGAAGGTAAACAGCGTTTCCGTGCGCTGCTCTGGTTCGCCAGAAGCAGCTTAGTCATGCTGGCCACATGACCCAGAAGCTGTACGCCGGCTCCCTCGGCCAATAAAGCGAGATGAGCGCCGCAACCACAGAGTCGGCCACGACTGGACCTAATGGTCAGGGGTCCCTTTACCCTTTACCTATTCACCTCCCAGAGCAGCAATTCCTGGAATGGCTTAACAATCAAGTCTTCTTCACAGGGACATCTGGGAATTTAGCTAAGGGTGTGGGGGGAAATGTCTTAGGCTGGTTCTGCATTCAAGACTTCTTTCTGCTAAATAATCTTTTCTGCTTCAGCAATAGGCCAACATATATGCACATACATTTCAACCATAACATGAATAGTCAATAATAGGAAATATATCTAAATCTTACAAATGGTCACATTAAGGTTTAGTTATTGTCATGTCATTACAAAACTTATATTTTCAGCTAGGTATTATGGCAATGTGAAAATTGCCCAATTTGCCTGGTAAGCCAAGACTAGCGTGATTGTGGTTGCCATCAGTGGTCCTACTTCAGACAGGTAACGAAATAAAATAGATAATTGTTACAAGCATATATACAGAAGAAGTTAAACATTACAAAGAACACATGGCACAGGTCCTGTTGGAAATATCCACTATTAAGGTTCAGAAACCGTCCAAGAGGGATAACCATCCCAAGGTACACATCAATTACAAACAGGCAGTGTAGAGACTGATGCCAATGAAATATCTGCCAACTCTTCTGGCTGTGACTCCCAAACAACCTGCAATTCTCTCTGTTTTCTCTTGACAGTATCAGAGCCAGCTAGCTCTCATCCATGACAGGCTTAGAAGCTATGGATGATATCCTGGCTCTGTTAGACTCAATGGCAAAATTCCCATGGACCGCAATGAAGCCATAATTTCTCCCTAGGCATTATGTGTTCCATTATTTCTGCCAAGTCAAAGATGATAGAGACATAAATGTGTGAAGCCCACTGTCTCTGGTGCATTACTAGGATCCTGGCATCGAAGGCTTGCTATGCTCCTTATGCAGTTGGATAATTCAAGCCAGTTTCCCCTAACTTTGAGAGTGCAGGCCAAAAGGATCCCAAGCAGCACCTGATAAGGCTGGCTAACAGTAACAAACTGCCCATTTGATTAATGTTGCCTTCTTGCCAGTCCCTGGTTATTGTACAGTAAACAGCTGTATTTTCTACTCTTCCCACCTATGTGAACAACCCTTGATAGGAATATTCACCTCCCAGGTTACAGAATCCTATATAGCTTATGCTCCAGAATGCACTCATGTCATTTTTAAAGAGAGGAAAGCTGCCGTGCTGGTGTTGCCAGACATATCAAAATCAAGGGCCTCCCTAGGAGATGCATCAAGAACAACAATGATATCATGGAATTGTAGATAAGATATTGAAATTGTTTGATTTATTTTAAACTGTTTTTGTTTTGTTTTGTTAGTTTAATGTGTTTAATGTGTTAGTGTTATGTAGTGTTTTTGTATTGTATTGTATTGTTTTTGTAGTGTTTAAATTGTTAGAAAAGTAATAAATATTATTTTTAAAAAAAGGAATTGTAGAACTGGAAGGGTCCCCAAGGGTCATCTAGTCCAACCCCCTGCAATGCAGGAATCTCAACTAATGCATCCATGACAGATGGCCATCCAACCTCTGCTTAAATATCTCCAGTGAAGGAGTCCACCACCTTCCAAGCGAGTCTGTCCCACTTTCAAACAGCTCTTGCTGTCAGAAAGTTTTTTCTGATATTTAGTTGGAATTGCCTTTCCTGTAACTTGAATCTTACCCTCCAGAGCAGGAGAAATCAAGCTTGCTCCATCTTCCATTTGACAGCATTTTAGATATCTAAAGATAGCTATCATGTCTCCTCTCATGCCCCTCTTTTCTAGGCTAAACATACTCACTGTTGGAATTCTGCCTTGGTCAGAGGAATGTGCCAGTGGCAGCCTTCGGATGGTTGCGATTCATCGGACATCTGCATGAGAGGCTGGTGGATTGTCCTCCTCTGCTCCAAGGAGGAAGAGAAGCGTCTGAGAACAGCCAGAGGCTCCACAGACAGCTGATGGAAAGAAGAGGTGTTTTCCAGAGCAACAAAATTCAAGGTATGCTGCATTTCGGGCTAAAAGTGTGAACGCAGGAAGATTAATTCCCTGGTTCACGGAGCTGCGTTTCAAAGAAAACAAGAGCTCCGGGAGAAGAGGCCTGCAGCTTGAAGGCTGAAGCCTGCATTCCACAAATTTTTGTGGTAGATAAGAAGTCCTATTGAAATGCATTGTTGCTAAGTAACGGAAAGTTACTGGCAAAGGGGCTGGACTCTGAGTGTAAGCCTGGGAAAGCGAAACAAAACCAGAGAATGTTTTGGCTACAAGGTTTACGAGCTCTTGGAAGGGACTTTCCAATAGCAGCCTGAGTTTAGCTGCCAGGTGCAAAGAGCGTAAACAATTTGCAGTTTGCTGCGTGAGAAAGAAAAAAAACGACTGTTGGATTTTACAGTTTGTTTGAGAGTGTGGGCTGGAAAGCTGAAGAGGCTTGGCTTCAAGATGGATGCCAAGAAAGGGGGAGGTTTGCCTTGCCCTCCTCCCTTATCCACTGACAATTATTCATCTTGGTCTGTAAAGATGAAGGCCCTGCTGCAGAATCAGAGGCTTTTTGATGTAATTGAAAACCCCATCCCTGCAGCACCAACCAGAGGTTGGGAGTCACGGAACGTGAGGGCCAGGACTGCTATAATTCTGTGTGTCTCAGATGATCAGTTGGTGCATGTTCAGCATTTAGAAAATGCGAAAGAGGTATGGGACACGCTGCGTACAACGCATCAGAGAGATGCTGGTTCTTCAGCGTTGCTGTATTTTGAGAAATTGACCAATCTGAGACTTGCGCCTGATGGAGATGTTCAAGCGCACCTGACAGAAATGAAGTTTCTGCGTCAACAGATGGTGGAACGCAATTTCCGTCTTCAGGAGGAAGTGTTTTGCTTCATGATGATAAACAGCCTTAGCCGCACCTACAAGGTTGTTGCCAGTCAGCTTGGTTCCCTACCGGCCGCGCAGCTGACCGCGGAGAGAGTTTGTGCTGTGGTCCTGAATGAACACGACAGACTTGCTGCACTGGAAGAAAAAGACAGGGGGAGGGAAGAACAGAGTTCTAATTCCCCCACTGCTGATGCTACTGGAGAGCATGGTGTAGCATTGAGTGCTGTCCGATGCTACAATTGTGGACAGACTGGGCATCTACAGCGAAACTGTAAGAAGCCGCGCCAGTCAAGAGGAGCAAAGAGAAGCTCTACGAAGCCTCAGGCGTCAGGCAAAAGCCGTACCAAGTGCCAGGTGAAACCTGCAAAGGCTATGATGGCGAAAGGAACCACGCCAGATGTTGGGAACTCGTTCATAATTGACACGGGCGCAACGGTTCACATGTGCCCGCACAGAGGACTGTTTTCGACGTTGAGGAAGCAAAGCTTCACTGTGAAACAGGCCAACGGTCAGGAGTTGGAAGCGACTGGAATTGGGACTGTGTATCTTGAGAGTCTGAACTTGACTATAAGCAATGTTTACCTGGTTCCAGAACTGAGATTTAATCTGCTGAGCGTGTCGCAGATTGCAAAGAAAGGACTGAAACTGTCCTATGATGCTAAAAGCTGCAAGATCTACAAAGATGGAGAACTGTTTCTTACTGCCAAAGAGAAAGATGGACTGTATTTGTTGACCTTTGATCAAAGTGATTACATGAAATGTAATTCTTCTGTTTCTAACGAAATCTCTCTTGCAGGGGTGACCAAGACCAGTGTGAGCACCAGGAAGGTGACTAAGACGAAGAAGGTCAACAGAGCATTTCAGCGGGTGTATGCTGATGTGATTGGTCCTCTAGAACCATCTAGAGGCGGTGCACGATTTTACCTTGTGTGTGTGGATTGTTTCACAAATTATTCTTGGGTTTATATGATGGAGAAACCGCAAGAAACTTTAGAAAAGTTTCAGGAGTTTTGTGACAAGGTTAAAAGTATGCATGATGCTAACATTGATTGTCTTTTCACAGATGAGAAGCAAATTTTTTCTGTTACAGAAGTTTCAGAAGTTCCTGGATGGAAAAGGGATAGACCACAAAGTGGCAGTTTCGCAAGAAGCGTGGAACAGGGGGGTCTGTGTGAAAGTGAACAAAGAATTGCAAAAGGGGATGAATGCGCAATTGCTGAGTTCACATTTGCCACATGAATATTGGGCCGAATCGCTAGCGTCCTATCTGCATGTGTGGCTGAGAAAAGTCTCAACAGAGTTGGGATGTTCTCCTTTTGAGAAGCTGTTCAATAGAAAACCTTCTGTTGCCTACTTTAAGGTTTTCGGGTCTCATGTGAGAACAGAAGCTCCAGGTGGAGTAAAGAATGCCAGAGGCATTTTTGTGGGATATGAAAAGGGTCTCTACAGAGTAATTTTGTCTGAATCTGGTCAGGTGATTCTCACAAGGTTCCTAGAGAGTGCTCCAGAGCAAGAGCGAGTAGTACAAACATTTCCCACAGGTGGCGATTATGATGATGATGATGATGAGTTTGATCTTATTGAGTTCAGTAGTACTGATGATGACAGCGATAGCTCAGACAGCTCAGTTGTCACAGTCATTGAGAGGAAATCTCACATAATGACTAGACCCTCAGAAGAGGAGGATGAACCATTGATTAAGCTTAGTACTGGTTCTCAACAGAGTTCAGAGGCTGAACCAGAAAGCAGAGAAGAGCAGCAACTCTTACGTAGGTCTGAGAGAGCAACGAAGGGTGTACCACCCAAGAGGTATTCAAAGGAGTTTGCTAACCTTGCATATGTTGCTGTTGTAAACGACCAAGGACAGATTGAAGCTGTGTCTGAGTCAGAGACAAAGGCACAACAGAGAGTTGTTAACCGAGGTAATGCGAAGTCACACAACCAGAGAGGTACATTGGTTAAACCAGTGGCGGGTAGTTCCAAGGGTGGAACTGAAACAACAGGGGAATGTTATAAATATAACAACTGTTTGTTTTCTTCTCTGGATGACGCTTTGCTCGCGGCACACATTGATACTTTAGGGGGAGTATGTTACCATAAAGCACCAATGCTGCAGCAAGCAAAGGCTCTAGCAGCTCAGCCAGCTGCTTGTGGCTGGAAAGCCAGACAGGATGTTTGTGACTGTTGCCATGGGAACAAAGGGGCAGTCCATTCTGTACTGAGCACCGGATGTTAGCTCAGTGTGTGTGTGTCATATGACCCGTACTGGATGTACTAGGGAGGAGTGTTTCTTTCTTGCTGTTGTTGAGTGCAGACATGATTCTCTGTACTGATGTAAGAGGCAGAAATAAATGATGTAAATAGTTTTCTGTCTGCTTCTTTCCCCTCCCTGGGGACACCAAAGGGGAGAGAGGAAGAACGGTGTGTTCCTCTCATACATCTGAGAAGAATCGCCGGACCTCGCCTGCTTATCAGCAGAGGTTGGGAGACGCGGGGAGGTCGACAGGAATATCTGCCGGTGCCTACGTGTGGCACATTCCTCTGACCAAGGCAGAATTCCAACACTCACCTCCCTCAACTGTTCCTTATAAGGCTTGGTTTCCAGACCCCTGGTAATTTTGTCACCCTCCTCTGCCCACTTTCTGGCTTGTTACTACACTATCCATCTTAAATTGTGGCACCCAGAACTGTGCACAGCACTCCAGGTGTGATCTGACTTCCTTTGATCTGGGTACTAACAACAGTATGTCAGGCCTTAACCCAGGTTTTTCGATACCACCCTAGGCCATAAATGATTCCAACTTTCCCATTTATTTCCACACATCTGAGCTGTGAAAGTCAGCAAAAAATATATAATAAGTCTAGAATATTTCTTTGCTGGAACCTACTGGGATTTGTCTCTCTCCATTTATGATAATCAGAACTGAAACATGGTGCTCTGAGTCTTATTTCATTCATGAAATGCTTGAGGGGTCCCATTTGCCTAAATGGTTCAGGCTTGGTCAGTTGGCTCTGGAACAAAGGTTGCCAGTATTCTGGACATTTGTGAGTTGGGATGACAAAGTAAAATACATATTTTACTTTGTTAGACATATACTTGATCAAAGTCTAAACAACCTCTGGGAGATCAATTTCAAGACACTATTTATTGCTATTGGTGAGTTGGAATTTCAATGTTCTTTCCCTTGCCTCCCAAACTCTCTGAGATTATAGAAATAAACTTCAGAAGATCTGCCTTTCCAGTACTTAAAAGTTGCAGATAAAGGCAGTTTTCATCAATAAGAAGTGAACGTTATCCTCTATTTCCTGCAGCGAGAACGGAAAGGAAATGGCAGAGTCTGTTGCTTCCTCCTATTAAAGATAAATTTTGGGTAGCTCAGGGATAGGTCTTTTCAGGGATAAAATTAAAGATGTTATAAAAGTAACTTTGTCACTGCTTTTTTAATTCTAGAGATCTATCATAGCAGCTACTATGATGGCTATCCTGCTGCTGACACTCCTTCCCCACCCAAATGTATTAGCAGGTTAGAGGAAATAAAAGTAGCAGATTGCTCTACATATTTCTAGTTTCTAGGTGATAGGATCACTTTGTTAGGGACAGAATCACACTTTTTGGCTCCAGGGATTTTTCAAATGTTGAATTGTGATGGGTGAGAAATTGGATTCAGTTTGCATTTAAAGGCAAAATGACCTGATTTGCACTTTTTGAAGCAACATGCAAACTGAAACAGCCGTTCTTTGAAATTCACATTTGTCTAAATTTTGTTTTCTGTAGTTCAGCTCACTAAGCCACCTTGAGATCATGTGTTCTCTTCACAATCACATGACAGGAATCTGTCCTCTCTCTTTTCATAAGCAAGATGTTTCTTACTGTTCCAATTGAATCTTGTTAGGTAGCAAGGTAATGTGGCTGAAACTGCCCTCTATGTGTAGACCAAAGTTGCTATCTCAAGACATCTTACCATAACAATTCCAACTTAATGAACCCCAAGGAAGCAGTTTGTCTAGTGATGCTCTTCTTATCAGGCATCATGTCCTCATGAAGTGAGGTGCAACGTTGACAACATCTGCATGAAGCCAATCCACTTGCAAGATGCACTCTTCCTACTTGGCAGAGGAACCATATGTACTGCAGTTCAGTTTTGTAATTGCCACTCACCTGACTGGCTATACACATACCCAAGAATGATGTTGACATTGCTTCCCTCCATCCCACTCTGCTCCTTTTCTGTCCTGAGAGGTAGATGCAATCACTGGTCTCAAGGACTCAAAAATGCAGGTAGTTCTTTGGTTTTAATGACATTATCATTCCATCAGAAGTTAAACCAGCTAAAAGCTGGTGAAAACAGTTATTTGAGCAAAGAGGCTATCTATTTGCATACAAGATCTGTTTATCGAATAAAATGGTAAGCTCTGGCCTGCTAAACCTATACTCGAGGAAATTCAATTTTCTTTCTACTTTCTTTTTAGATTGGCAAACATTCTAATAGCCATGCTAATAATTAAAAAGAGAAACATGTCATCTTTAGATCAGCTGTAATGCAATATTTTAATGAATATCACGGGGGGGGGGGATGTTGTTATTAGGCACCGTACATTGATTTGTTTCCTTGCTAATCCGAGCAAGTACCCTCATTATTGGTGCAAAGTACTTATATCCACAGCTGTCTTTACTTCCACATGAACTGCTTCTGCATTTAGCCCTCATGTACCCCCTAGTGATGGTATTCCTACCAATTAAAGTGTTGAGGAAATTGTTATAACTCAACACCACAGTAGTCAGGTTATATAACTGTAATTAAGGGTTTAGTGGTGGTGTTCTTGAGAGGATCTAGTCATGTGACTCAGGGCATATTAGTTATGCTACAGCAAACCAGGCACTTGACCAAATAGCTGCATTAAATAATTTTAGCAATGTTTACACTAAATACACTTAAACAAACAAATGGCACCAGCTAAACTCTATTGAAATGTCCATTTCCCTACATATTTCCAGCAGATGTTTTGCCATAATGGAATAGGCTGGTTACTAGGGTGATGCATTTGCACACAAACACATGGATTCAGAGATTCAGGCCCAGAATAAATTTGGTGGGCCAGATTAATGTTTAATGGGGGCTTTTTTAAAAATACATGAATCATGCAGAGAGCCTCCTCAGGCATCAGGCCCTCACCCACCATAAAATGGGGGGCAATAAGTTTGCCACACCTGTCCCTCTTCTTCCTGCTCCCATGTAGGCTTTGCACTCAAACAGAACAACTGCACAGGGCTAACGTTTTGCAGATATACTGAGACACTCCATTCTCAGATTCTTCATTAGACTTCAAAGAAACGGCTTCAAAGTTCCCATACAGATCTATATCACGTCATACACCAGTTTATTCCCATATAGGAGAGAAGGAAGGTGAAGAGGGTTAATGATCATATTTTAAAAAGACCCTGATCCATAGAAAAAAGGGCAAACTCCTCATCTCGACCAGAAGAAACAATCTGAAGTGTCTCTTTTGTAAATGATTTGATGTAAAATGATCAAAAGATGTTAACGTGTTTTCACTCATCCTACCACTTCCCTAGCTTTACAAAATATTCCATGGTGACCAGCAAAGCAGTCTGACCTGCATCTTTTATGCTGATGTGTGTGCATGAGGCTGAGCTGCCTGCACCCAAACTTCAGACCCCCCAATGGGCAGGTGGGAGTGCTGTTAGCAGGCTGCCCACCGGGGGTCATCAGTGGAAGGCCCTGAAACTTTCAGGGCGGGACAGGGCTGAGCTGGCTCTGCATCTTCTGGATCCTGAGTTGGTCTCACTGTAGTTGAACAATGGGGCTGAGCCGTAATCTGGGCCTGATCATCCAGTACCCCCACCTTCTGCCATGGTTTCTGTCACCAGATGTGGTCCTGAAGCTCCACAGAGCTCTGCACGAAGGGGCAGGGAGTTTTGACTGCACCACAAATGTTAGAATTCTGGCCAGTGTTCTGTCCAAGCTTTATAATTATCCATACGGAGGCAAGAAAGTTTCAGATCCTGAGTCAGGGAGGCAGAAGATATTCTGTTGACTTATCACATTTCAAGGACTGACTCACACTTTCCAAAATGATAAGGGAACCAAAACACAAGTCGCCCTTTGGCATCTGCGCTTCTCCAAATTTTGCAGTGCAGTTCTGCAGCCAAAATGCATCTGCTTGGCTGGTGTGTGCCTAAAAGTGCATGTATTGGCATACAAAACCGCATTATAATTTGGAGAAAATGTTTTGCAATTAGTACAGAAATTAGTGCAGTAGAACCCTGGATTCCCCTCCCCCCCCCCCCACACAAAGGCTTCTTTAAAAAAAAGAAGAAGCAGTAAACTGATATATGGCTATATGGAGAATTAGATTTAAGAATGAGAAAACAATAAACCAAAATGGACAGATTTACCCACGCATCTGCGTAGTACAGCCCATGAGTCATGACCTGGAGCCCTACATGTTCAGTTATTATTGTTCTCACCTATAAGGAAAACATTGAACATGTACATGCTCATTTTTTACTATGCCCATGAAGTGCTTCTCCAGGACAGCACAGATCTAAACCCCCTTTTGATGCTATCATAAGATAGCATGTGCTCTTCTGCATTGTTCAGTGATGGGAGGAGGTGCGCAGCAGCAATTTCCCATTTCAGTTCCAGTTCCAAGAACGGACAATGATGGGATGGGCAGGATCCAAATGGTGAGATCTCTGCACATGGCCTAGATCTGGTGCCTAAAGGCATGTAATGATGACACCATGTGAGCCTCTCTGAGAAGAGCATTCCACAGATGGGGAGCCTCCACAGAAAAGGCCTGTTCTCACGTTGTCACCCTCCAAACCTCTTGGGAAGGGGGACATAGAGAAGGATGACAAGTGCAGGGTGAGGGTCAGTTTGTTCTTGAGGTATTGAGGTCCTGAGCTCCAGCTGTCCCTATTTACCAGGGACAGATCCTACATTCTGCACCTTGTCCTTGATAAATTACTGGGAGGAGTTCAACGTCACACTCTTCTGATTGTTCCACCAGCACAAGCATTTCAGCTTGACAGACAGAACACCCCCCTTCCTTCCTTCCTTCCTTCACAGCCTTCCACAGGTTTTTCTCCCAACCCCCAGAGTCAGTTTCGGGTTTGTGGAGTGCCTATTCTGCTACACCGCTGTGAACATCTTAGGACTGCTTGTTATACTGTTCTGATGCAATGTGATGAACCACAGTGTGCCAGTAAATTTTAGGACTGGGGCTTATTCATTCCACCAATTTCTGAAGATGTTCAAGGTAAAATTTCTAAGTACTCCTTCACAGTACTTCATGCTTTCAGAGACTCAGGCTAACCCTTGTGGTTTGTCAGATTGCCGACATTCTAATTTCTTGGCCACCTGTTCAGCTGTGATCTTACTTTTCCTTTGTTTTGTTTCCCACTCCTGGGACATGTAAGTCTATTTCTAGCATCTGTCTCCTGTCCTCTTTAAAAAGAACAATGAAATAAAGCATGTATGCAGCCTTTCACTAAAATGTACATCTGATGTCAGTATATTATTGTTGTCATCACTAAAGGACCCTTTAGTCCTTTCTGCCGACCTTTTGTTCCTTTGTGTGCTATCCTGCTGTCTCTCTTTCTCAGTATTGCAATGTGCTCACAGTAGAGAAACCTCTGGCATTGATTCTCTGGCCTGCTGTGGTTGCATGGAATGCTCAGTTGCTGCGAATGAGGCAATTTGCAGTCCAGATTCTATGAGGGAAAGGGAAGTTCTCAGTTTGTCAGGCATTAAAAACATCACATATGGAAGCAGAAAACTGGGAATCGGCACAAGACAAAAGTATATTTAGTATACATGGGTCTGGAAAGGCAAGGAACTTTGGTGGTCTCGGAGACTGTTGCTCAACAAGCCAAGGGGGTGAGATATGGTTGCTATGGAAAGAGACTAAATCCTGCTGGTTTTGTTTTTTACTGCCACTGTAGCATGGCGATGGCATCCCCAAGGGAGCAAGCAGGAGTAAAATCAGGAGCTGGATTTCTTAAATTGCAGTTCTTATGCCATTACAGTAACCAGTCAGTAGGCACCTAGTATTACTTTCATTCTACAACAATTCTCTGATAACCTCCTTTCCTTTATTATGTCTACTTCTCTGACTGGAGAGCTGCTCCCAGTTAGAGTACGAAATAGTTCCCCACTGATGGGACAAGTAGGCTGGCCTAGTATGTGACAGCTTTCTCTATCCCTAGATTTATATAATGCAATTTGGTTACCTTTGCTGTACACCTATTCCTTTCTCTGCTGTACAGTCCTTCCTGAGCTTACCTGTTTCCAGATATGAATCTCTCCTGCTCTCATTTTCCCACATTGCATTATCAACCACTTTTTTAGATATTAACTTCTCCTTGGCCTGTCTGTCAAAATCCTAACAGCCAATAACTACCCTGCCCCCAAATCATGGTATTAGGCTCATATGGGTAATGTTTCTGCCAAGCTCCTGACAAGTACCTCCTTGCTCAAGCCAATTGAAGTATTCCTGGAAAAGCAATGCCCATCTCCACCAATAATAGGACAAGTGACCGCAGACCTAAGCTGGCATCTTTAATTTACGTACAAGATGTGTAATCAGGCACCATTTTAACAACATAACAAAGCAGCTTTTGAGCATCTGGTGACCTGTTCCACACCAAGTATGAGATCTGTTTAGAAAAACTGATTGATCCTGTAAGCTGAGTATGCATTACATCTGTTTCGTTTTAGAGTATGAATTTGTTCAGTATTGGCCTTGACATAATTCTGCTGCCAGACTGCACTAGCAAAGATGTGTGTTTGTGCGATGTCTATAATTGAATTATCCCGTAGTGCAGCCTTCTTCTTCTTTTTTCCACTAACAGAGTGTTCTCACATACTGTGTTAATGAATCAAATTGACCCATCAGATAGTTTAAATAAATCTGCTGTATGCGCTCCAACATTTTTTTGTATGCTATCTGATCCTTTTTGTTGTTCTTGTTCCTGTATGATAGCTGAATTTGTCAGGGTTCATGACATATGCAAGCCTTAGTAGCTTCCCCCCACTTTTTTCTGGTTATCATCACTTCAAGGTTATTCTGCTGGTAGGAACATATTTTAATGCCAGCAACCATTACAGAGAAAAGTGACTAGGAGCATCTCCTGTGTGTGTATCTATCTATTTCACTTTCAATGTCAAAACTCAATATCAATATTACCATCAGGCTCCATGTGGGTTTTCTTTTTTGTTAGAGATTTGGTTCCGCCTCCCCCCCCCAAAAAAAATTTCCTGTTATCTTTATTGCTTACCTTATCAGCATACTGTGTCTCCTGACTGCATTAAATCTGATGCCCAATGTTACCACTGAAAACAGCAGATAGTTCTTCCTCCATTGGATCTAAAAGAGTTCCTTAACATGCTGAAATTGTGCTGTTCTCCATTTCCCCACCTCAGCTGTGCATCACTGGGTGTTATTTTCAGGGACATGAGCTAGAGAAACACTGTATTGCAATTTCAAGAAATGGACGGGGAGGCAAAAGAAATGTCTAGCTGACATTTTGGGTGGCAGCTGTGTATGTGCAGCGCTATCTTACGTATAGCGTGTCAGAAGTAGGGTGTGAGAAAAAGTTAAGAGCTACTTGGAAACGTAGTTTCCAAATACTTGGCAACCCACCCGGGCCCAACTTGCTTTTGAAGTATATGTAAAAGGACATTTTATCAGAACATATATATCGATGGTAGGAAATCTGTTGTGTGCTTCAAGAATTCTGTTGGCTGCTAAATGCTGAACATCGAAAATATCTACAAAGAAGGAAATGATGGTCACAGTGTGGCACATTGTGGCAATGGTTAAACTAATGGAGTTAAAGAGAGATGGGTTAAAAGAGAGTGGTTACAGAGATCATTGGAGCCTTGTGTGATTTAAGTGAAACAAGAATATAATTCATATTTTTTCCTGCTTTTTTCCTGCTAAGAAGTAAAGCAAGAAATCTGAAGATCTGAATATTGGAATACATAGCAAAATATAATAGATGTTTATTGTTATGAGTGCTATGTTGTTTTATGGTAAGTGCCTATGAGTTATAAAGTAAGAGATTATTGATGATAATACCTATGCATACATTTACATTTACATGTATATTTAACATGCAAACATACCACAATATTTGATAACTTAAAAAAAAACCTACAGAAGTGAGAACAATTGGATTCAGTGGGACTTTGAGGGAAGTGTGCATTGTCTTTGCAACTGGCCCTCAACTAAATGTCCACAACCTTCCCAGTCCTCTTGGTGTACATAATAGCTCACTGAGCTTGGAACAGAAGGAGGCGGGGAGAAGTGGGGTAGTTTCATTTCAGCACAAACCAGAACTGATTGTGTAATCTGAAAAGAAATGCCCCCGTTACGTACTACTTTAAGCACTAGGTTTCAACCTACACAAGTTCATGGCGGCTTCATTGGCATCAACAACATAAGTGCCATAAGAACATAGAAACCTGCCTGACAACTGGCAATGATATTTCTCAATCTAGGTCAGTAGCAGCATCTACTGGCAGCATCTGTCGAGTGCCTCAGGTTGTGGTCTTTCCCATCAGTTGCTACCTGATCCTTTTAACTAGAAGAATCTGCAGTTGTCCGCATGCAGAGCAAGGGCTCTACTCCTGCTACACTGTAGCCTTAAAAATGTATATAGGCTGTGAAACCCATTGTTTCCATCAAAAAATTTCTAGGCATGGCAGTTTATCAAGGGTTCTGGGGACCTGTCACTCTGTGAATGGTAAACGCCAATACCTAGAATTGTTTGATGGAAAGAATGTGTTTTGAAGGTATTTTAAAGGTATATTGAGTACATGGATATAAACCCATTTTCAGTTAGAGATGAGGGCTACAAGTTAGACAAGGGTTTCATAGAAGAGCTGGGTTTTGTGCTGGTGTTTAAAGGAAAAGATATAGGTCATACCACATAACTGCTCAGGGAGAGCAGCAAAGCAGAATTGGTGGAGTGTTTTCATTTTTAAAAAGAAAGTTGGTGACCTTCAGATAGCTGAAAGTGATAAAATTAGAGGAGCAAAGGTCACAGACAAGGATATATCAGGATACAAGCACAGACAGAAGAGGGTTGTGAGGCCCTTGAGTGTTTCAGAGGTCAAAACAAGTTGTTTGCACTGGATGTGGCAAACCAGTTTGTCTTTGTAGTTACAGGCCATTTTTATTGTTGGTCTTTTGGCCACAGACCAGCACAGATTTTCTTATGGAATTTGAAATTCTTTACATGTATCTCACTGAGCTACTAAGCTCAGGGAAAAGTTCAGTAGTCTCTGAAGTTTGAGGAAGGAGAGGACAAGCCTTTACCTCTATCTCTTAGCTATTATCTCAGAGTTTGTGGTATCAATACTGCCATTGTAGTTCAAATCCCAGCTGTCTTGAAAGTGCTACATTTGAAACTCATTCCCTCAGTGCAGAGCTTTAATTTGCTAGCTGAGAATTCTTGGAATCTCTTGATATTAAATTAATTTAATATACTTAACTGTTCAACTTTGAAGAACCCAAAACAATTATTTAATTGACCTCTAACTGGAGAGAGAGAGACTTATTTCCCCTGTTAGCTTCATACGACTATATTGCAGCGTCTGAAGCAATCATGTATCTCTGCCTTTCATAAAACTCTCCTATTAGATGATGTGGGGATCTAGTTAATATAAAATATATTAAGAAGTTAAAATTTAATTTGCATTATGAAAAAGGCAAAGAACATTTAGTAAATTTTAGTACGATATCTAGTTTTATAACTGACTTTTCATTTAAGTACCTTTTATAGTGATTTCTGCATTTATATTATACAAAATGATGAATTCAAATTGCATATTAATGTGTATTTCCTTGGGGTCCCCAAAGAACACTTCTCAGTAAGTGACAGTGATTTATAAAAGAGCATATGACTGCTGTCCTTGAGCCATTTTCTCTCACTGACGATCATGGACTGCAGTGGAAGAACTCAGGTTGAAAGAAAGTAGAAAGAAGTTATCAATAGTTAATCTTAAGCAGCAGCCCATTTTACTTTGTTTATTAAAGATGTGCTTGACAAGATGAAAAATACCCAACGAAGCTACATTCTTTGCAAAACCAAGGAAGCAGTTCCAGATAACCAATGGGCATATTTTTACCTGTTCCAAACTTTGGTAATACATTCAGCCTAACTAACAGGCAATTACAGCATGGAAGGCTATTGGTCAAATGCTGTTTGACTGGATAAGAGCTGATCAGATTAATGCACTAAGCCATCCTTTTGAAAGGCCGAAATTTGCAGTTTATAAGCAATAAAAGGGGTGAAATTATTTCCTCTCACATTTTGGAGGTTAGGGATGCAATCTATTAGAATGGAACTTACTGGAATTTCCAAAGATTCATCAGTTTGGAAGCCATCTTTTTAGATCTTTTTTTAAAATGCCCTGATTGGAGGGCATTGGGGGGAAGGGGTGGGCAGCCATGCCCCCCAAAAGACAACCCCCTGTAGTGGTGGCTATTTTTTTCTGCAAACAGTGAATTCATAAACAGTGCTTTCTAGAAACCTACAATGGCAGCAGCAAGCCTATAAGAGCTTTGAAAAATTCTGATTAAGTGTTATTCACACAATCCCAACATCAAAGAAATCCAATTCCCTTTTTCCAGTGATGGAGCTAAGTATTCAGGAGGGAGCACTTTACTCAGATCTAGTCCAGAACTTTCAAATGTAGGCATCAACTGCTCTTATCCTTACTGCAGTATGATTGTCTGTCTCCAACTCATCATTTGTTTGACTCCTCTATCAATACATTAACATTATCAACCTCTATCCCTCAGGCATAGTATTAGCTCAGCTATTTGCTGAATCCAGTTATGGTACTTTCTCATCTTATATCATCAGCATGGAGGCCAAGTCATTGTGGTGAGATCCCATGCTGAGGAAGTAATTGTTGGCATAATAGAATGAAATGAGAGGCTCTCACATGGGGCTTTCCCACACAGATAGAAAGGTTACAATTTGGCATGAATGACTTATATGATTGGCTTTGCTCACGTGGTGCCAAAACACAGGCAGTAATGGCATGGAAGCTGCTCCCATCCCATTCTGTCCAAACAATAATTTGTACCAAACAAATTGTTGCCTCCACTGAAATGACATTGAAATGGAAATCCCCACTGTTAAAGTCCTGTGTGTGCCTTGGAGCTCCTCCTGTCTCAAGAATGTCTATTTCAGAGCAGCTGTAAATATTATGATAAAGGATCGTCACTTTGAAGCACACCTAGTCAAAATCACAGGCCTTGTAAAGGAGACGGGCAATTCCATAGTGTAACCACAAGAGAGAATGGGCTACAATTCCTATACAAGCAGATCTCCATTAAATTCTAGGCAAACCTATGCAGCTCAATTCTAATTCATCATTTTATACAAATTAAGCATTTGAAAGCACCTTGTGAAGCAGGTGGCAATCACATATCAATACAGAGACAGTCCCAGCCTAAAATCAGCACCTAATATTCTCAGTTTTGAATTCTGAATTAAAAGTCTGTGAACTGTGAAATTTCCAGTTGAATTCATTCATAAGAGCTCAGTGACCCACAGTTTGCTTTGACCAACTTTTGGCAGTAGTGAGTCTCTCTGATTATTCACAATATTCATACAGTAAATAAGACATTCGGTGTTCATAGTTCATAAGGTTTTTTGTTACTTATATTTTGTTGAAGTTATTTCAATTCAAAGAAATAAAGTCATAAAGAAGAAAAAGAACAAAGATACTTATAATAAAGAGTATATATATATATGCATGCAAAAATGCAATATACAATATTCCCATACATTCTTATATAAACTGGAATAGTGTTATTATCTTAATACTTATGTGAATGTGAACAGCCTACTATTTTATCATATTTATCCAAGCAAAGTTTGTGCCTGTAAGCAGTCCATTCATAGATTGCGAGTGATGTCATATTGTCAATCCATTTATTAAAGGGTATCATATCTTTATTTTTCCAATTCATCAATATCAGTCTCTTGGCCACCATTAGGGCACGCAAAATCCATTTTTGTTGTCACATTGATAATTTCCACACTGCAGGTACATAGCTCAATAGAATATTCTTCACTGAAAAATTTAACTTTTTCTGCACAGTCATAGTTACACAGTCCAGCACTTTCTCCCAGAACTTAGTCAGTATAGAACACTGTACAAACATATGTTTCAGGGAGCCATTGTCCTTGCCAGATCTCCAGCACTGAGCTATCATAAGTTGAAGACACAGAACGGTCAACAATTCTATCTCAACAGCTTATCTTAATGGTGTTTTGCCATGTGTGGGCTGAACAACTTAAACTGAGAGATTCCTGTGTACAGTCGCACAGTCATTATGATATTCTTCACTTCCCTCCTGGGAAGTCCAATGATACCTCTCATCATTTCTGTCCTCTTCAACCTGACAGCATATAATGTTTGACATAGCAGAAATGCAAAATGTGTGTCCCTCAAAATGCCCATGCCATTTGGAATATGCCACCAAGTTTTACTGTATTACAGCTTCCTCATGACAGTCGTTTTTAGTCATAGAACCTTCCAAGTCTGAAGTAAAGTGAGTAAGACATCAGCAGGTTCTTCAACATTTCCCATCATTGAAGACATTCAGTAGTTTTCTGTGCTCTTTGTTGCTGCTCCACTGATTGTAAGCTGGCCTTTTCCCTTTTTCATTCCTTCTAAAATTCCATTTATTTTGCAAACGGTTGCCCAATATTTGACAGTTAATCTGTGCAGATTTGGCTCTGGTCCAGCAATACACTCAAGAAGCTGCACTTTTAAACATTATTTTCCGAACAAGAGCCCCCAACCAACCTAGGTCGCGTACACTGCATGCTGATGTAAAACCTGAACAAATATAACAAGCAGCATGCAATACTGGGGTGCAGCTCTTAATAGTCCTTTGTGCTCATTTGCTGCTCTGAGCTCTTGAAGAGCCTTATGGGATCATGGCTTTTGTATCCATACACTTTTTTTAAAAATTCATCCATTCATTTATTTCAACTAGAAGTGGGAGACCATTTTTAACCCAAGAACTGCATTTCCTTCTGAGTAACCCTCCAGGGACCTGGCTCCAGCGGTGGTTCAGGAAGGAGAGCAACAAATTTAAGTTCTATCTTTGCTCAGTAGGCTACTTTCTACATACACTCAGACACTCCTCTATCTTCTATCCAGGCAAGTAAGAGTCGTATTCAGAGTTCATGAACACATTCCAGGCAAGCAAAACATCTCAAAGCAGGGCTGCAGATTCTCCAAGTGTTCCTGTTTTCCAGGGATAGTCCTGGATTTACAGAAGCCATCCCAGTTTCTAATTTGATCCCAGAATGTTCCACTTTTTCTTAGGACGTCCCTATTTTCATTGGAAGGTATGGAGTTATGCAACCCCCGAGTCAAGGAAATAAGTAACTATAAAATCTTTAGAAGACATCTGAATGAATTCTGTTTTTTATATATGTTGGAAACCATCCAGAGTGGCTGGGGTATAACAGTAATAATAATAATTATTACCAAGTGGCGATAGCGACAGCGAAGAAGACTTTCTTCACCGCCTCTATTGCATCTGCAGAAAATAGTAGCAGGAGACTCTTTCAGGTGGTTCGCAATTTAACGGAACCACCTTTACCACCGGGGCCTTGTAAAGATCCCAAGATCTCCTGCAACGATTTTGCAAAGTTTTTTGCAGATAAAATCACTCATATTCGGAAGGAGCTAGACACCACCGTGGGAGCAGGGCCAGGGCGGGAGAGTGCTAGAGCTCTGTCTGGTCAAGTTGCATGGAATCTGTTACCCCCGAGGATGTGGACAGGCTGCTTGGACACGTGAAACCAACCACCTGTCTCCTTGATCCTTGCCCATCCTGGCTAATAAAAGCAAGCCGGGAAGGGCTGGGCGATGGGCTCTGCGGGGTGGTGAATGCTTCCCTCTGTGAGGGAACATTCCCAGATCCGCTGAAAGAGGCGGTCATTAAACCGCTTCTTAAAAAACCATCTTTAGACCCGGCCAGTATGGCCAACTATCGCCCAGTCTCAAATCTTCCATTCTTGGGCAAGGTGATTGAGCGCGTGGTTGCTGAACAACTCCAGGCACGCCTGGAGGATGCGGACCATTTGGATCCCTTCCAATGGGGATTCAGGCCTCACCATGGGACTGAAACTGCCTTGGTCGCACTGGTTGATGATCTCCGGCGAGCTAGGGACAAAGGTGAGAGTTGTTTCCTGGTTCTGCTGGATCTCTCAGCGGCCTTTGATACAATCGACCATAACATCCTTCTGGACCGTCTAGAGGGGCTGGGAGCTGGGGGCACTGTTATACAGTGGTTTCGCTCCTTCCTCCTGGGCCGTGTTCAGAAAGTGGTGGTGGGGGATGAGTGTTCAGACCCCTGGGCCCTCACTTGTGGAGTGCCTCAGGGTTCCGTCCTCTCCCCCATGCTTTTTAACATCTATATGAAGCTGCTGGGAGAGATCATCAGGGGATTTGGACTGGGTGTCCATCAATATGCAGATGATACCCAGCTCTACCTCTCTTTCAAATCAGAACCAGTGAAGGCGGTGAAGGTCCTGTGTGAGTGCCTGGAGGCGGTTGGAGGATGGATGGTGGCTAATGGATTGAAGTTGAATCCTGACAAGACAGAAGTATTGTTTTTGGGAGACATGGGGCGGGCTGGTGTGGAGGACTCCCTGGTCCTGAATAGGGTAACTGTGCCCCTGAAGGACCAGGTGCGCAGCCTGGGAGTCATTTTGGACTCACAGCTGTCCATGGAGGCGCAGGTCAATTCTGTATCCAGGGCAGCTGTCTACCAACTCCACCTGGTACGCAGGCTGAGACCCTGCCTGCCCACGGACTGTCTCGCCAGAGTGGTGCATGCTCTAGTTATCTCCCGCTTGGACTACTGCAATGCGCCCTACGTGGGGCTACCTTTGAAGGTGACTCGGAAACTACAACTAATCCAGAGTGCGGCAGCTAGACTGGTGACTGGGGGCGGCCGCTGAGACCACATAACACCGGTCTTGAAAGACCTACATTGGCTCCCAGTACGTTTCCGAGCACAATTCAAAGTACTGGTGTTGACCTTTAAAGCCCTAAACGGCCTCGGCCCAGTATACCTGAAGGAGCGTCTCCACCCCCATCGTTCTGCCCGGACGCTGAGGTCCAGCGCCGAGGGCCTTCTGGCGGTTCCCTCATTGCGAGAAGCAAAGCTACAGGGAACCAGGCAGAGGGCCTTCTCGGTAGTGGCGCCCACCCTGTGGAACACCCTTCCAGCAGATGTCAAAGCGATAAACAACTACCTGACATTCAGAAGACATCTTAAGGCAGCCCTGTTCAGGGAAGTTTTTAACGTGTGATATTTTACTGTATTTTTGGTTTCTATGGAAGCTGCCCAGAGTGGCTGGGGAAACCCAGCCAGATGGGCGGGGTACAAATAATAAATTATTATTATTATTATTATTATTATTATTATTATTATTATTAGACTTCCCTATTTTCATCGGAGAAATGTTGGAGGGTATGGGGCTGATGAAGAGCCTGTCCTAGGAGAAATGTAGAGTAGTGCGCTCGTGCCCCAGGTCTGAGTTTCTCCAGCCATGTTTTATAGTATTTCTGAACTACCTTTTGACCAAGGCAACTAACGGAACATATTTTAAAACAGAATAATACAACACACATAAACAAGTGCTCTATGAGCATTGTTCAGAGCAGTAGAAAGAAGAAGGAGAGATATTAAGGGCACCCCTGAACTCCTTCAGAAGTAGTCATCTTGAGCTGGTGTTTAACTTTCTAATCCTATACAAGTCTACTCAGAAGCAAGCCCTGTTGAGGTCAACAGAACTGAGGGCAGGATTCACCTAACCAGCCCCAGCATCTGAATCTCTGTGTAAGAACTGCCACTTGTACAGTGGGGCCTCTCCGAGTCTCCCCCTGCTGCGTGACTCCCATGTCCCCAAAACTGGCTGGGGGAGAATGTTGGCAGAAGACCCAGGACAATGCACAGGGAGAGAAGAGGGGGACCGTTCCATCCAGCAAGCTGCACTGCTTTTGCAGATGTAATGATTGGAAGAGCATGGCATTGAATTCCATTGTTAATCCCAGTTAAGTGATGATAGGATTGCAATCTAAAAGTTATTAACAAATGAGGCAGATTTCCCTGTGGATGGAATTCTGCAGATTCTGGGCTACCAAAGTAAAGGTTCGATCCTGCATGATTACACACACACAAACACCCATGCGTCAGACAGTAAAGGCACACAATTCACCATCTGAGGAGGATCACAACACACTGGCAGATTCATATGGAAATCAGGCTCAGTTGTGCATGTCTAAAAGACCTGATATACAGTTTTGATTAATGTCACATTAATGGGATGACAACAGCCAGCTTACAATGGCTTGTTAGTATAAACTGTGCTGTTTTGCAGGTATCATTCTTAACATGGCCTACCTTGGTAGATGAAAAGAAATGAACCATGACAGCGGATATGTGATAATTTCTTCATACAAGCCATAACAACATGATAATGTTGCACGCCACCTCAATCTCTGAGCAGTGTGAGTTTCTGGGGGTTCTGGAAGCTTAACAGGGTTTGTGCTCCCTTTTGGAAATGAGGCATAACAGAGACTGTGGTGTCTTTGGGGTAAATGGTTTATTTAGCCATATATACAAACTGTGCCTATAAAGGAAGAGTTTACAACATCAATACCGCAAAAGGATCTTGTTTCTGCCATGCTGCAGCCCTGAATTCAAACAGAAATCAAATATTGCTCTGAAACACTGCTCTGACTCTTCCTCCAGCTTGCTGCTTTGCTCCTAGATTACATCACTCCAAACTCTGCTCTAAAACCCAGGCTTTGTCCTTCCAACTATCTAAGAGTTGAAGGAGGGGCCCTACCCAGATTGCCATCTCGCACAGAGCCTCCTTTTCCTTTCTTTTCCTGAATGGCTGCTCATTAGCCAGGCAACCATCTTCTCAGGAAGCTAACCTGGCTTATATATTAACACTTGATGGATCTAGGGCTTAGAAGGGTCTCAACTTCCCCACCCCCAACCCTTAACAGTAATGTTCTTGAACCCTTGATTTGATTTTTCAGTCCATGTTTGCAACAATAACCAGGCAGGCTGCAAGAGATAAGTAATTGCAAATTGTATTGCCGGTATATGAATGATTGGAAGCAAACGCCTTTATATGGTGTGGCTTTCTGTTTTTTGATGGGGCAGCTAAGCAGCCATGAATCACCCTGGCTTCTTTCGGATTGGGTCTCGTGTAGCCACAACGGAACCCAGTTCTGTTCCTATCTCTTTTCCTCTTTTTAATAAGGGTGCAAAGTAGGCAGGAGATTACATGCATAGCAGAAATTTATGTGACATGTGGCAAAATCCAGCTCTCATAGTGAAGTCAGTCTGCAGGAAGGGGAAGGGCCATTTCTGTTGGTTTCTGCTTTCCTTCACTGTGCAGCGAAAGGGCTTGTCACGAGACAGGTGTTTACATTCCACAGTCTGTACTGTTGGAGTTTCTCACGGGAAAGGGAGACTGGATGTGACGTACACTGGTTTCCTGTTTTTCACTGTACTTTGCAGTTTTCACATTTGTGATTCTCTCCGAGCTGTCGAGGAGAGAGGATGCATTTTCTGCTCCGGCAGAGGCAAGATGTCTTTCTGTAATATACCAGCTTTGAACTGTAAATAAAGCAATATAGAGTATGCAGCACGTACTCCTCATCCTTCCGCTGGGCACGAGACTCTGCTTTAAATCAACACGTGGTTATGGGCCCAGAAGTCGAATCGGAGTGCCGGCAAAGGATCGGAATGCAGAGGGACAGATCGGAACGGAATCTGCTCTGCGCGTAAAAGTGATTGATGAGGTATGTGCTACTGCTCCGGGCAGCCTGCCAGCTTCTAGTTAATGGCTTTATGGCTGGACTTTGAACTTTCAAAGCCGTTTTGCCGGGAATAGGCAAAAGGCTCCCAGGCACAAGTCACTATGCTGGGGAAATCGAAAGTAACTTTTAAGTGCGCTTTTGGAATAAAGCAGCTGCAGCAGTGACGCAGCAAGATTTAAAGCAGCATATATGACGCTGAAGGCTAATGCCAGAGTCATGATGGCCCTTCAGGATGCTTGTGGGATTCCTAAGCTCAACAAGAAAAATTACGCGGACTGGGTTCTGTATGCAGAGGCAATTCTGCGGAAAGAGGGTTTGTATGAGGTGATTACAGAAACCCCCCCAGCTCCAGTTACAGATGCATGGGAAGCTAAGGATTCCAAAGCAAGGGGAACTCTTACATTGATAGTATCCCCAGAAGAGCTCTGTCTATTGCGTGATAAGACCTCAGCCAGAGAAATTTGGGACGCTTTGAGAGAAGCTCACTTAAGGACAGAAGCTGGATCCACTATGTTTTACTTTAACAAGCTGCATAATATGGCTCTTGCTGAAGGTGGAGATGTGCGTTTACATCTGATGGAGATGCAAAATCTGAGACATGAGCTGCAACAGAGAGGACTCAACTTTCCAGAGGCTGTGTATTCTTTCATGATACTACAATCTTTGGGTTCAGGTTGGGAGTCTGTTGCAACCCAGATTGCTGTGCAACCAACCGCTCAGCTGACAGTGGACTTTGTTACTGCCGTGATTTTAAATGAAGCAGATCGCCGGGGTGCTAGCTGCATGGGCAAGGGGGAGTCTTCACAGACGTCATCCCATAGTGCAGTGGAACCACCAGATGGCGCCAAAGCTTTGAAGGCGGTGAAATGCTACTCGTGTGGACGTCTAGGCCATATGAAGAGGGAATGCAGATATCCCAGGGCCAAGACAGAACAGCGCAGCGATAGCTCATCGCGCGGAAAAGGCCGAGGCAAAGGCAAAGGTCCGGTGTCTAGGACAACGCAGCACAAGGCTATGGTTTCACGCTTCACTCCAAAGGTTGCAGAGGTCCAGAAGACGTCTAGATCTTTCTTCGTTGTTGATTCAGCGGCAACCCACCACATGTGCAATGATAAGAGACTGTTTGTGTCTTTTACACCGCAGGAAGGTGCGATTCACCAGGCGGATGACCACACTATTCCCAGTAAAGGCTACGGAACTGTTGTTCTTCACAGTTTGGACTTATCGATACAAAATGTGCTTTACGTGCCAGACGCCAAACATAATCTGCTCAGCGTTGGACAGCTGAATGAGCGGAACATTGACGTTTCCTTCAAGAACAAGAAGTGCATCATCACAAAGAAAAATGATTATGTATTGCATGCAGAATATGTTGATCGTTTGTTTGTTTTGTATTATGATGATGTTGAAAAGGATGACACTTGTTGCATTGCAGGTTCTAACAAAAGTTTGCATGCAGAATGTATTCACGATTTTCATAGAAAATTTGGTCATTTGCATTTTGAGGCAGTATCTAAAATGCCTGCCTTGGTTGAAGGTATGACTATTAAACCCTGCAGGTACCACATGAAGTGCAAAGCATGCGCAGCAAACAAGGTGAAAATGGCTGCGAAAGGTAAGGTGTCTAGTAGGCAAGCTACAGAACCATACCAGGTTGTTCATGCTGATTTGGTTGGACCACTAGCGCCCTCTTTGGGTGGCAATAGGTACTTCATGGTTCTCGTTGATGCATTTTCCAGATATATTTTTGTGTACAATCTCAAGCAGAAATCAGAGGCTTTTCCTAGGTTCAAGGAATTCTGTGCTTGGTTGGAAAATGTGCACGGTAAGAAGATCAAGACTCTTTTCACTGATCGTGGGGGAGAATTCACTTCTCAGCAGTTTGAAGCTTTTCTGACTGAGAAAGGAATTCAACACGATTTGTCTAGTCCTCGCTCGCCATGGCAGAATGGACTTGCGGAACGGGCAAATCAGACATTGCTTCAAGGGTTAAAAACCTTGCTGCATGATGCCAATCTTCCAGAGAGTTATTGGGCCGAATCTCTCTCGTGTTTTGTTTACAGTTACAATCGCAGGTTATCTTCAGCGATTGGTTGTACCCCCTATGAGAAGATGTTTGGCAAGAAGCCATACATCAAACACATGAAGATTTTTGGTTCTGACATGTGGGTTCGCTCACCACAAAACTCCAAGTTAGACAAGCGTGGATTGCATGGTATCTTTCTAGGTTATCAGAAAGGGTCTTACAGAATAATGATGACTGACTCTAAGACAATTAAGCTCACGAGAAGTGTTGAGTACAATGCAAAGTGGGGGGAGAATGTGGGAATTTTCCAATGTTATCCTGATGACGGTGATGAGACTGAGGATAGTCAAAAGCAACCACAACAACCCACACCCACTGATGAAGGTTCTGAGTCTGAATCTGAAACTGAATCGGGTGATTCAGAGGATTTCAAGAGTGCGAAAGCCTCTATGCGACCCTCTGAAAGCTCTGATCAAGAATTGGAGGAACCATTGTTCACAGTAGGTCGTTTTTCTCCTAAGAAGGAAGAGGAGAGTGTTGAAGACTTAAGGATAATTCGCAGGTCACAAAGAGCCACAAAAGGCAGACCTCCAAAGAGATTTGCTGATGAGTTTGCTACGATAGCAGTAACAGCTGTTAAAAGCTCCAAGAAGGTTTTTGAACCTTCAAGTTTCCAAGACATCCAGGGTTTGGATTCAAAGGAAGCTGAGCCATGGTTAAATGCCATGAAGGCTGAGCTTGATTCCTTAGAAAGGAACAAAACATGGGAGCTAGTTCCAGTAGTTCCAGGAATGAAACTGCTTGGAAGCAAATGGGTCTTCAAAGCGAAGACAGATCAAAATGGCAAGATAGTCAGACACAAAGCCAGATTGGTAGCCAGAGGTTTTGCACAGGTACCAGGTGAAGACTATCACGAGACCTATTCACCCACAGTGAGATATGAAAGCATTAGGCTTATGCTCAAGCTAGCTGCAGAGGAAAGTCTACACATTAGTCACCATGATATTAATACAGCTTTTCTGTACGGATCTCTAGATGAATCACTTTATATGCTTCCACCTGATGGCGTACAGGTAAAACAGGGATTTGTTTGTGCTCTGAAGAAATCCCTTTATGGTCTCAAACAAAGTGCACGGTGTTGGCACACAAAACTCACTGAAGTATTGTTTTCTCTAGGTTTTCAGCAAGGAAAAGCTGATCCATGTGTATTTGTCAAAGAGGAGGGGCAAAAGAAACTGTACTGTTTGTTTTATGTTGATGATTTATTATTCTTTTGGAAAGATGTCGCAATGTACAATAACGCCCTAGCTCAACTGAAAGAGCACTTTGACATGAAAGATCTTGGTGAGGTAAACAACTACCTATCTCTGGAAATAGAGAGAGATCAAGATGGTAACATTCTAGTACACCAGTCACGGAAAATTGCTGATGTGTTAAGCAAACTAAATCTGATGGATGCTAACCCTGTAGACACACCGATGACAACAGGTTATCAGGTAGATGACACTGAAGAAGCATTTTCTGACACTACACTGTACAGAAGTGTGCTAGGCAAGCTAAACTTCATTGCCAGATGTTCAAGACCAGACATTGCTGTTAGCTGTAATTTGCTAAGCAGACAAGTCAACAATCCTAGTGTCAAGGATTGGAAAGCTCTGAAACGCATAGCGCGGTATTTGAAAGGCACTATGCATTACAGACTGAGATTTAACAATCAGAAGTCTGGTGGTCTTGAGATATTTGCAGATGCAAGTTTTGGAAGTGACACTACAGACAGGAAAAGTACGTCTGGAGTTTGCTACATGTACAATCAAGGTCTGTTTGATTGGTCATGCAAGAAGCAAACAACAGTTAGCTTAAGTACTTGTGAAGCTGAACTGAATGCACTGTCTTATTCACTTAAGGATTGTGAATGGTTAATACAATTGTGCAAAGATATGAAAATTCCTGTCAAATGTCCAATCCAGGTTTACCAGGACAACAAAGCATGTTTGGCTTTGCTGAAGTCTGAAGGTTGTAAGCAAAGCACGAAGCACTTGCAATTAAAGTTGCAGCATGCTAGGGAATGTATTCAGAAGGGACTCGTAACGGTGTCCTATATGCCAGGTAATGAAATTCCTGCTGATGTATTGTCCAAGATTGTATCAAGGGATCAACACTGTACCTATGTGCAGAAGTTGGGTTTGTACTGATATTGTACGAACACGCTGCCCAGTGATGTTCACAGAAAGGGGGAGGATGTTGGTTTCTGCTTTCCTTCACTGTGCAGCGAAAGGGCTTGTCACGAGACAGGTGTTTACATTCCACAGTCTGTACTGTTGGAGTTTCTCACGGGAAAGGGAGACTGGATGTGACGTACACTGGTTTCCTGTTTTTCACTGTACTTTGCAGTTTTCACATTTGTGATTCTCTCCGAGCTGTCGAGGAGAGAGGATGCATTTTCTGCTCCGGCAGAGGCAAGATGTCTTTCTGTAATATACCAGCTTTGAACTGTAAATAAAGCAATATAGAGTATGCAGCACGTACTCCTCATCCTTCCGCTGGGCACGAGACTCTGCTTTAAATCAACAATTTCTTCACTCCCCCACTGAGGTTAGAATGGAGATTTTCACCCTTCCCACATGGATAGGAGTCTTATATTAAAAAAAGTTCCCAATGTCACCAATATGGACTCCCCACCACCACTGTCAATAAGGCTCCTAGCACGATGTGGAGAGGGATCTCTATGCTGATCTCAGAGTGAAGAGAGGAGCTTCTCCTTCCTGCACATGTACTAATCAGGGTCCCCAACCCCTGTGATTAGTTAAGGAATAACAATATATGTAGCTTCCTGCTACATAATAAATGCAATCTGGTTTGGCTCTTATATGCTGCTATTTTTGTGCCCCAGATTGGTCCTCCTCATGCTGCTTCCCTGGCCCTATTCCTGTTCTAATGCAGTCTCCTTTCTAGGCATCAAGCCCTACCCAGATTGGGTTTGGAATCCCACCTTGCAAATTGATCCATTTTATACTTTTATTTTATTTTATACTTTTATTATTTTATGATTGCCAAAGAATTGATGCTTTTGAATTAGGGTGCTGGAGGAGACTCTTGAGAGTCCCATGGAATGCAAGAAGATCAAACCTATCCATTCTGAAGGAAATCTGGCCTGAGTGCTCACTGGAAGGACAGATCGTGAAGCTGAGGCTCCAATACTTTGGCCACCTCATGAGAAGAGAAGACTCCCTGGAAAAGACCCTGATGATGGGAAAGATTGAGGGCACAAGGAGAAGGGGACGACAGAGGACGAAATGGTTGGACAGCGTTCTCGAAGCTACCAGCATGAGTTTGACCAAACTGTGGAAGGCAGTGGAAGACAGGAGTACCTGGCGTGCTCTGGTCCATGGGGTCACGAAGAGTCGGACACGACTAAACAACAACAACAAATACTCTTTGAGACTGACCAATAAATTGCTGAATCCTCCCCTCTCCCCCCACTGGCTTTTCCAGTTTGTTTAATGCTGACTTTTTCATTCTTAACTGATGGCCGAGAAGCAAGCAGGGAAGGACTCTGCTCGGGAAAGATCAGAGGTTGCATCCTGAAACTCTCCAATCTTATGTCGAATTACAGAGCCTCTTGTCAAAATTTTAGAAAGGTTTTATTTCTTCTCCCTCCCCTGAGCCACTACTATTGGGGGGGAAAGGCCAATTCCATTGTGCGCATCTGATTCTGCATTTCAAATCCAGGCCATTATGTAGTGTACACAGGGACTGTTTATTTGTCTCCATCCACCAAGTTGCCAATTTAATGAAATCATTGTTTACCTTGCTTTGAGAATTATTTTCTCCTTAGAATAAATATTGAAGTATAAAATGCTGATGTCACTGTATAGCATGAAAGAGATACAGCAGATCTGGGAAGCAATCCAAAGTGCCTCATACTGAATTTTCTGCCAAACTAAGGCTTTTTACCTGAAGCTCTCAGTTCCCCGAAACACAGAGTCATCTTTGAAGATAATGCAGGTGCAGTCTGAAAAGATTAGGCGTATGTGAATGGAATTCAGGATGTCAGCCGCTTTTATCACAATAGAAACCACCTTTCCAGAACCTGCTTCTTAATAATTATATAGCCATTTATCGTCAAAAAACATAATTTAAAATTTCCTTGCTCTCTTTCATCAAAACCAGATCTTTGTGAACTCTTTCCAGCATTGTACATATATTTTAATAGCTTCTTGGGTGAAGGGGGTTGTATGGGTGGGAGAGATTTCAACTGATCTTTCCCACCAGGCAATAATTTACTAAAAACAGACATGTAGGTGATCTACTTGAAATCATGTACTGGGTCCTGCTTTGAGTCTGCTGCTTCAGAGCTGCAGGAATAAACCAGCTGCAGTTGCCACTGTACACTTACCCAAACTGAAATTACTTAAAATTACTTATTGAATTCATGGAGAAAAGATTTATCAATGCCTCTTATGACAAGTGGGACCTGCAACAGAATGTGTTCCTGTTCGGGTTTCCTGATATTTTATCTCCCCATGGTTTGGGGGGGGTTGGTCTTCCTCTATAGTTGGTCAGTATTCTGTGCCTACCTCGCATGATTAGACCTCATTGGGCTGTGTATGGACTCTTTTTGGAGTTTCTATAGCCCCCCCCCCCCCAATGTTCAATATCAAAAGATATATGTTTAATATATCTGCAAAGTTTTGGGTTCTCTAAAGCCTGCTAATACCCCCTTCTTTTGGCTACATAAAATATCCAAATTCCTCCCAGAACTTCAGAAATAGAGGGAATAAATGCTATAAGGAATCTCCATATCTAGAGTATGTCACTTAATAATAATTAGGAGGAACAGCAGCTGTGGAGGTTTATTACCTTCAAATCTTATTTCTGGGTTTTCCAGAGGCATCTGACCCGACAAAGCTGTTTGCGGACAAATGCCTGCTCCCTCAGCCTGAAAGCGGAGATGAGTGTCGCACCCCATAGTAGAATTTGACTGGACTTAACCTCTAATTTTACCTATTGGTTATGCAATAGAGGTTATGCAACCTCTACCTTTTCCTATTGAAGAGAAGGTCACACAGAGTGTGCATAAACAACACAAACTCTTGAGTGAGGTGGAAGTTTCAAAGAGAGGGCTCCTCCAAGAGAAGAAGCTTGGCTATGGAACAATATGCTTCCAAAGAAGATTAACCTGGCACCATGTCTATGGGCTTTTCATAATTGTATGAATACTTTTTATTCTTACACATTGTATTTTAATGGTAGATATGCATATTTAGCAGTAGTACTAACAACAACAACAACAGCTTCTAGAGAATAAGCGAAGCAGCAGACTACTGCCGGTAATGCCAAAATGAAACTGAAAGCACTGTTTCCAAATGTTGACTCAGACGCTTCCTGCTGTGGAAAGCCAGAAAGGCCAATATACTCCAATATTAAACACAGGGACAAATTTCCTGTTTTGGCATTCCTGAAATGCTGGAGCTTAATGGCTGCAGCAGCAATCACCATATTGCCACCATGTCAGCCTCAATGAAATAGCAGCTATAATATATAGCCATCAACTTCTTCACATTTTTTTTAATGACATTACACTATCTCATAATACAACGGTCTTCCACAATGTGTAGCTACAATGATGTCTGAAAGTAGCTGCATTATGTACTGGTTCTTTTGAAAAGGCAGGTCTTACATTTCCAGTTACCAGCAGGAATAGAAAGGAAGCAACCCATTCACCTTAAAATATGCAGTTTAAAAAATAAAAGAGCCAAAAGTTAAATATTTAAAATTGTCTTTGAGCTTATACTTTCAAGGAAGCTTTCTTGCAAGATTTTAAGCACACCTTGCTTTTGAGGCTAGAAATAACTACAGAATGGCCTATTTCTGGGTGTATCAGAACTCTATTTCCGATTCCTGACAGAAGCAAGAAGCAATGCTGCATGTAAAAATTAAAAACAGCAGGAGCCAGAAAGTTCCAGGCACCTAATTTTAATTCTTCAAAAATGAGCACCTTTTCATTATGTGGAAAGGTTTCTCAATTGCATCAATCAAAAAGGGCAGCTCCTGCTCTCAGGTAGGAAATATTAGAGTCTGGCATTGCAGTAAGGAATGACAAGGGTAGATCTGCTGTGCAAAGTGGTATGACAAGATTCTCCATCCTGCTTGACCCTTTCCTGGACTGGTGTTGCCATGTTTACTGAGACAGGCAGCAGACTGGAAAGAAATACTCAGGCTATAAAAGGGGAGGACATCCTGACATTCTGTGTTAGGGGCAATACATGCTTTGTGTATTTCATTGTTTCTACTGTCTCTGGTTGTTTTTTAAAAAGGAGGAAAGTAACTGAAAATTGAAACTAACTTTGGATTATTGAAACTGTGTTTAAAAGAGGATATACTGACCGATACAAATACAACCTGTTTTCCCCTAGTGGAAGCTTTTGAAATTGGTAACTTTATAGGAGCTGGGCTAGGGGAATTTCCAGCTGCAAGATAAAAAAGTGTGAGACTTTGGAATTGACCTTGAATCTCTTAAGTGTTATGGCAAACGGAAAGGAAAAAACAGACGGGATGCTGACAGAGGAGGCCTTAATGGCTGCATTATTGAAAATAAATGACTCGCTGGAACAACTCCACAAGAAAACAGATGCGATAAATGTGAAATCGGATGTTGCAAATATTGAAATTGATTTAAGTGTAGAAAGTTTAAATAACTTGGGACAAAAGATGAATACCAATTCAGAAACCACCCAGAAACTGACACAGGAATCTACTCTGATATGGCAAACTGCAGATGAAGTCAGGGAAAAAACCCTTGCTGCTGAATCCAAAGTAATACAACTGGAGAGGAGAGTCCCATCCATACAAAGACAACTTGATGAACATAAGCTGACATTTGTTATGATTGAATTTAAAGAAGAACGGATGAATTTGAGGACCAGAGCCCTATCTGAATTGGAAAAGGAAAGCTTGACAGAGTTTCAGGAGGTGACAGGACTAACATTGGTTGAGAAAGAGAGGTATTTGGGGGTTAGTATGACCGCGAAAAATGTGAATCTGCTTAAGGATAACTGTGAAGGATGTTGGATTGAAGAGAAGGGGGATTTGGAAATATGGACAAATCAGAAGTTGTTACTGCTGGGCCGAGTTATTGTGGTGGGGATGAGGGCTGCTGTGTTGCTGGGGATGTTGCTTTTCTTTCAAACATTGCAAGCTTTGGATGGGACGGAGGGTTTCAGGAGGTGGCAGAGGGATGCTCCTAGAGTTGTTTGGCAGGGAAGGAAGCCTCGAGTAAAACTTAAGATATTGATGGATGCCAAAGAAGGAGGTGGACCTGCCCTGCCAGACCTTTAAACTTCGTTGTGAACCATCTGCTTTTTGCTGGTTGAGAGAATGGCTGCTTTTTGAAAACACTGAAGTGTTGGACAATGGCAGATGAAGTTGATGGACTATATGGAATTGGTGGAAATGACTGGCAAGATCCGAGACCAGGGTGGAGAGTCGGTGGAAGAAGATTGGAAAAAGTTTAAAGACTATTTATAGAAATATTGTAAAATTAAGGAATGTTAGAAAAATGTTGGAATGAAATTACATGGCTTTAGTAGAAATGTCATAAAGAATTAAGTATAAATAGATTAATAGAAAATTAAAGGGAAAGTATGGTAAGAATGTGTTAAGATAATTATAGAACAGAAAACAGAGTAAGATGGAAAGGAATTGCTGAAACAAATAATAGAAGTGGAATACAAAAAGGGAGGTGTGAGGAGGTCGCTGGAAATAAGTGAATGAAATATAAGATACTGAAAATGTTTGAGGTGTTTTTAAATTGTTTTTGTTTGCTTTTGTTTGCTTTGTTAGTCCATGTTTTTGTATTGTATTTGTATTGTTTTTTTTTTCTTTTTTCTTTTTTCCCCTTTTTTTTGTTTGTAGTGTTGTGTTGGAAATGTTGAAAAAGTAATAAATATCATTTAAAAAAAATGCATGCTTTGTGTATTTTAGCATTGGGCAGGGACATCTGAAAAGTCAGTCGGTTGGAGCCTCCTGTGAACTGCCCATGTTTTGGGGTCTAAGGGGCATTGGAAACTAAAACTGATTTGATTAGTGGGATAGCAGACCCTCCAGGGAAAGTCTCAGATTTACAGAAGCAACCCTGAATTCTCATTTGATCACAGAACACCCTGCTTTTCCTTCCCTATTTTCATCAACGAAATGTTAGAGGGTATGGAGTTATGCAACCCCTGAGCCAAGGAGATAAGTAACGATACAACATTTAGAAGACATCTGAAGGCAGCCTGGTATAGGGAAGTTTTTTATAATGTTTAATGTTTTTTATATATGTTGGAAGCTGCCCAGAGTGGCTACAGCAACTCAGTCAGATGGGAAGAGTATAAATAATGTGTTGTTGTTGTTATGGAATAGGGCATCCGTATTTTCATCGGAGAAATGTTGGAGGGGATGGGATAAGTTAAAACAGGGTTTGCCAATGTGGTGACCAGTGTGCCCATAAATAACTCGTAAGGTGCCCTACTACTAAGCTATGGCCCTTACTGAAAAAAACACTATACTAAATGGTAAACTAATTATTTCAGTCTCAGATGATTTAAGTCAATGATGGAAGCTATAAACAAAGAAAGGGCCAAATCCCCATGTATATTAAGCCGGTGGGGAGGGGAGGGGAAATGACTGATTTAATCTAAAGCAAATGAGTCATTCTTGTGTACAGTCATGAGAATGAGAGGTAGATTTGGTCCACATAGCCTGCACCTTTGAATAGACAGGGTACAGATTAATCCCCATAAACAAATGAATAGGGTGGCATTCAAATAGATGCTGACATTTCTCAGAGCACAAAAGAACAAAACATGCCAAAGTGGGAAACAAATAAGCTGGATCTGGAATTCATCTTAATATTCAGAGTTTAAGCTTGTTTATCAATGGGAGAGAAAAATGTTGCTGAGATTTTCAATAATTTATGGTGGTGATGATGATGTACAGCAGGCTGGTCTTTCTGGAACACTTATTACATAAATATTCTATTCAAAACATTACGTAGGTGCTGGAGTGCAGCTTATTAACTAATCGGCCCACACTTCCTTTAGCCTAAAAACAGAGCAACTTCCTTGCATGCTATGGATACAGTAAGCACTAGGAACATTACCGGGTTGTTGTTGTTTTTTAAAAATAAATTGTTTATAATCCCCTGAAAAATTAACTTGTTGTCTTAAGGACGAGGGAGGAATTTGATCTAATATACTAAATAGGCTAAGGGTAGCCAATGTGATTCTCTCTTTTGGACCACTATGCACCTGACCTCCATTCGGGTGCATCACTGCTGCATACCAAAATGGAAGTGGGGAGCCAAGCAGCTATGAGCTCTGGGCACCACATCAAACTTGGCACCACTGTACCACCACCAACCTCCCTTTGTACCACTATGCAGCAGTGATGATGCCAGGGGTAAGTCAAGTGAATGGCACAACCCACACCGCTGCTCTGACCTTGCTGGGTGAGTCTGATGGGAACTGTACTCCAATAACATCTGGAAGGTAGCATGTTGGTTATCGTTAGGTTAGGCATAAATGTATTAGAAAGAAAGAAGGAAAGATCACCAGTGCGTAGGGATGGGCAGCTATGTCAACTTTGGTGGTTCTCAGGTTCTAATTTTTCCAGTTTCTAGTACTTGGTATTTACATATCAGTTTTATTTATTTTTAAAGTCCTCATGAAAATTCATCAACCATTTAGTGTGGATTTCTATATAGATATAGTTTTAATTCTGTTAATGTTAATGTTTAATTGTTAATAAATAATTGTTTTTTCTATGTTTTTAAAAGCAATTATTGTTTTTATATCAGGATAAAAGGGTATAAATAAAAATATAAGAATATAATACAAATATCTGCAGAACACAGCATACATAAAAAAGAAAGAAAATAAAGTTTTGCAAGAGAAAGTCCAAATATATAGTCTGATTAAAATAGAACTTTCTTTTTTTCTTTCCATTAATCAAATAGTTAAAGCATTGTCTACTACTGGCTGAGTAGGTGGATGAATTATAAAGACAAGCAGGGAGGATTTCTGAGTTAGATATATTTTGTGTTGTATTGCAAATCCAAATAAATCACTTGTAGTCCTCAACATGGCAAGAACAAGCAATGCTAACATAAATTGTAGACATAACTGCAGACCAGAAAAACCACTGCTCAAGAGACATTGAATGCCCCTGAAAAATGAAATAGACCTTAACACAACATAATCAGAAAACATAATTTAACCAATCAATACTTTTATTTAAAACCATGGGCTATGACTGTACATAATGACATGAATGTGCATTGGCATTCATTTATTTTATTTATTATTTTGCATTTCTAGCCTGATATTCCTTCCTTCGTGGAACTGAAAGTATTCATTATAATGAGGTTAAAATGAAGTTAACGGGTCAAGGAAAATAAACAAGTTTTTTGCCTGGCACCTAAGAGGCAATAATGTTGCGCTGGGTGTTTCTTCCTAATGTTTTGGATTACATTTCTCATTAACCGTTGTGACTGATGGAACTTGTGGTCCAACACTATGCTTAGAATATCTGTCAGCCTTCACTCCTTGGTTTCGGTTATGTTAACAGATCCTCAGTTAAGTTTTGTTTAATTCCCCAATGTTGCTGAATAGTGACAGATCCAGGACTGCATTACTAAACTACATAATTCATTAGCATAAGATGTAGTGATGGCCACCAACTTCAATTACTTTAAAAGAGGATTAGACAGGCGACTTCCGGAGGCGGCGCGAAACGGCAATGGCGGTCCTCTTCGGTCTCTGAAGAGGGGCTCCGCAGAAAAGGGTCGTCCGCTGCGGCACAGCGGTGACCCATCAAGAAAAACCACGGGCAGAGTGAGCCCGTGGCCGTGGGACTCGGCGGGCACCAGGAGCGACCCCAAAAACGAAGAAGGAACCCCGTAAGGGGCTCCGGAAACGTGGAAGGGGGAGCGGTGCTGTGAGTTCATCGCTCTTTCTGCGGGAGCGAAGCCGCGCGGCTGCTGCTGATGAGCGCCGACCTTTCTTCTTGAAACATCAGGCTCTAAACTACCTACTCGTGAGTAAGGATCAATCATTTTGGGACTAAAAACTTTAAATTTGGCTGAAAGCGGGAGACGATAAACAGGAAGTCCGTCTTCCGGCAGTGCTTTAAAGATCAAAGGCAAAGAGTTTAACAAGCGGGAAGCAGCTTTAAAAGATTATAAATTTGGGACTATCGTGTGCTGACAGAATTGGCTTTTAAAAAGAAGGAGAAAAGACTTTTATTTCTAAGTGTTTTGGATTTTAAATGGGACTTTCCTCCCCTTTATGGATTATAAAGAATCAAGAACCAAACCTCGGACTGACAGGAGAAAAAGAGAGCTGTCATTGCGGAAACTGTATTTAAAATAGAAACTGTTACAGTTGAGTGATACTGGCAAGATACAATTAAAGAAACTGTTATTGGCACCTTTTATCTGAGACTTTGTGGCAGCTTGGGAAGTGCTCTGTAAGTTAAAAAAGTTTATGAAGGACTTTTGGTAAATTAGACTGTTTGGGGTTGCAGGGACTTCAATGGCGGATAAATTTCTTTCCTTTCTATGAACTACAGTAATACTCCCCCTAGTGGAGTTCTGGAATTACAAGTACCTGGGAACAAATTTTATTTTGACTATCTGCTGCTTTGTTATTTACACTTTGGAACCGTCCTTCCCATGGGACAATATACAATTTGACCTTGACTCATAGACAGGTGTGGAATGAGTGGCCAACCGAAAACAAGATCTGCTAAAACGAAAGCAAGACAAGCCCAACTTGTGCAAACAACTTTGACTACTCAGTCACGTAGATCATCTGTCCCAGCTGTTTTGGGAGTACAAGAAAAGGAAACTGCACAGCCTGCATCAGAGGATATGGCGGAGGGAGGATCGGATACCTTCTTAAAACAAATGCTAGAACAATTTGCAATATTGAACAAGAAGGTGGATGACCAATCGGCAAAGATAGACCAAGCCACATCCTCTATTACTAAATTGTCTGACCAAGTTGCACAACATACACAAGTTATTGGGAATCTCAAGGAAGCAACTGTGGAAAATCGGAGACTGGCTGAAGCAGCCAATGAAAAAGCAGAACAAGCAAACCAGAAAGTTGAGGCTATAAAAGGGGAGGTAAAGCCACTACATAAGCACATTAGTGACCAGCAGGCCTACCTGTCTATGGTGGAATTGAGAAACCGGGAAAATAATCTGAGATTAAGAGCTATCCCAGAGCTTGAACAGGAAGATTTAATTGGTTATCTGACAGCAGAATTCTCTAAGTTTTGGGGTATAGAAGAGGACAAAGACTTTAAGATTACAACTGCGTTCAGATTGGGAAGAGTCGTGAGGAGGGACAGGCCCAGAGACTGTTTGATTATTTTGAGATCCAAGCAGGAGAGAGATAAAATACTAGGCCTCCATTTTAAGAAATCACTTGACATTCTTCCTAATATTCCTAAACAACTTTTGGACCTCAGAGCCACATATACAGACCTAGCAAAACTACTGAGAGGAAACGCGATTCCGTATAGGTGGGAGTTCCCCCAAGGCTTATCTTTTAATTTTAAAGGAAAGAAAGTTAAAATTAAAACAACAGAAGATAACCAGAAGTTCCTGCACGACCACGGAGAAGACCTTCAGAAGGGAGCAATAGCCTCTTGGCCACCGCCACTGCCTGGAATAGCACCGACACCCACACCCTCGGGTTCAGAAGAAAAGGAAGACACCCCACTATAGGAACAACAGATTGATTCAGAATGTCCCTGCAGCTGTACAGTTGGAACATAAATAGCGGGAATTCCCCGGAAAAAAGACGAAGGATTTTCCATATTTTGAAAAAAGAACAATTGGATATTATTTGCTTGCGGAAACGCATGTGACTAGACTCCACAGGAAAGTGCTAATCAACAAAAGACTAGGCCAAGAATTTATTTCATCAGATAGAGTTAAAAAAAGAGGCGTGGTAATCTACGCAAAGGAGAACTTGTCACCGAAATTTTTATTTAAAGATGAGCAAGGAAGAATTTTGGCAATTGAAATACAAACACAGGGAGAAAAATTTTTGATCTTAGGAATTTATGCACCAAATGAGGGGAAATCGGAATTTTACAAGAAGCTGCATGAGATAATGCTGGACTATCTGGACTATACCAACATCATAATGATGGGCGATATGAATGGGGTGGTTTCTACTCACATGGATAAGTCACAAAACCAAAATCTAACCAAAGACGGCAGACTACCTAAAACTTTTTTTGAACTAACTGACAACATGGACTTAATTGACATTTGGAGGACAAGGAACCCCTTAGGTAAAGAAGGAACATTCTTTTCTGAGGCCCATTTGTCATGGACAAGAATCGACCAAATATGGACAACTAGAGGACTGGCACCCAAGATCAGAAAAGTGGAAATCTGCCCAAAGACTTGCTCCGACCATAACGCTGTGAAAGTGGAACTGAGACTTACTCCAACCGGTTCTTTCAGATGGAAAATGAATGACACCCTATTAAGAGATCAGGAGATTGTGAAGAAGGCCCAAAAAACTTTAAAGGATTATTTTGAAATCAATTTGAACACCTCGGTGGAAAAGAGAACAATCTGGGACGCAAGTAAAGCAGTAATGAGAGGGTTTCTGATACAACAGAACATAATCAAGAAAAAACTTTGGAATGGAAAAAAAGACAGGATATTAGAGAAGATAAGAGAAGGAGAGAAAAAACTGAGATTAAATCCAAAATTAAAAGAGGTTTTAAGAGAAATCAAATTCCACCAAGCTCAATATGCGAAATTGATAAACCAAGAAGTGGAATGGAAAATTAAACAAATGAAACAAAGATCATTTGAATCAGCGAATAAATGTGGAAAACTGCTAGCATGGCAGTTGAAAAAGAGACAAAAATTGAACTTTGTTACTAATCTAGAGGTGGAAGGGAGAAATATTCAGAAACCAGAAGAAATTAGAAAGTGTTTCCAGAAATACTTCAAAAAACTTTATACACAAGGGCCTCAGGAAATGTCTGAGATAGACCAATTTTTAAAAGTTAATGGTCTACCAAAACTATCTCAGGAGAAGAGGACAATCCTGAATGATAGAATAACACAACAGGAAATAGAGGGTGCCATTCAGAATATGCAACTAGGTAAATCTCCAGGCCCAGATGGACTTACCTCCAAGTACTATAAGACATTAAAAGACTACTTGATACAACCACTAATGGAGGTTTGTAACCAGATTATGGAGGGGAGGAGGGCACCGGAAACGTGGAAAAAAGCTTTCATCACACTGATACCTAAACTGGAATCTGAAAAGACTCAGCTTAAGAACTACCGTCCCATCTCACTCCTAAATGTGGATTACAAAATTTTTGCTGATATTTTGGCAAGTAGACTTAAAAAAATACTTAATGAAGTAATTCACAAGGACCAGGCGGGCTTTCTCCCAGGGAGACATCTGTTTGATAATACCAGGAACATTATTGATATTTTGGAACTTTTACAAACTAATATCAATACGAAAGCTGTGTTAATTTTTATTGACGCGGAGAAGGCCTTTGATAACATTTCTTGGATGTTTATGAAGAGAAACTTGGAAGGGATGGGAGTGGGACGGGGGTTTGAAAATGGAATAGAAGCAATTTATTCTGAGCAAAAAGCTAAACTGATAGTGAACAATGTGGTGACAGATGAGTTCAAAATTCAAAAAGGGACACGACAAGGGTGCCCCCTATCCCCTCTTTTATTTATTTCAGTCCTGGAGGTGCTATTGAACATGATTAGGGAGGACCGGTCGATACAAGGAATACAGGTCGGAGGGAAACAATATAAACTGAAAGCTTTTGCAGATGATTTGGTTTTAACATTACAGGAGCCAGAATCTAGTACAAAAAGAGTATTAGAACTGATTCATGAGTTTGGTCGGGTGGCGGGATTTAAGTTGAATAAGCAAAAAACCAAGGTTTTGGGGAAAAATTTGACATCTTCAGAAACAGATGGGTTTCAGAAGGAGACAGAACTAAGTGTGGTAAAAAAAGTGAAATACCTAGGGGTTCACTTGTCTGCTAAAAATTTGAATTTATTTAAAGACAATTATGAAAAATGTTGGTCGGAAATCAAAAAAGATTTGGAAATTTGGTCAAGATTGAAACTTTCCTTGTTGGGTCGAATTGCAGCTATAAAGATGAATGTATTGCCGAAAATGTTATTTCTGTTTCAAACCCTACAGATTGTGGACAGAGTGGAATGTTTTGGAAAGTGGCAGAAGGATGTATCTAAGTTTGTTTGGCAGGGCAAAAAGCCCCGGATAAAGTTTAAAATACTAACTGATTCGAAAGAAAGAGGGGGGTTTGCCCTGCCGGACCTGAGATTATATTATGAAGCTGCGGCCTTCTGCTGGATGAAGGATTGGTTACTTCTTGAGAACACTGATGTCCTAGATCTGGAAGGGTTTGACAATGCTTTTGGTTGGCATGCATATTTGTGGTACGACAAGGCAAAGGTTCATAAAATGTTCAAAAATCATATTGTCAGAAAATCAATATTTATGGTCTGGACAAAATACAAGGACTTATTAGAAGGGAAGACTCCGAGGTGGCTATCACCAGCAGAGGCCAAGGCCTGGAAAAAGCCCAATATGGAGGTTGGTTGGCCGAAATATGGGGAAATTATAGAAAAAGTAGGAGAAACTTGGAGGCTGCAGAGCTATGAAAAATTAAAGAATAAGGTGCAAAATTGGTTTCACTATGCTCAAACTCAAGAGGTTTTTAAGTTGGACAAAAAAATAGGTTTCCAGGTGGAAAAATCGAAACTAGAGACAGAATTGTTAGAACCAAAGACCAAGGTACTTTCGAGAATGTATAACTTGCTGCTTAAATGGAACACTCAGGATGAGATAGTCAAATCAGCCATGATAAAATGGGCTCAGGACATTGGGTACAACATTATGTTTGAAGACTGGGAAAGGTTATGGACCACTGGTATGAAATTCACGGCATGTAATGCCTTGAAAGAGAATATTATGAAAATGATATACAGGTGGTACATGACCCCAGTCAAGCTTGCTAAGATATATCATTTGTCTGATAATAAATGTTGGAAATGTAAGGAGGCTGAAGGGACATTCTTTCACCTCTGGTGGACTTGTCCAAAAGTGAAGGCCTTCTGGGAAATGATCTATAATGAGTTAAAGAAGGTGTTTAAGTACACCTTTCCCAAGAAACCAGAGGCCTTCCTCTTGGGCATTGTCGGCCAGAAGGTGTTAAAGAAGGACAGAACTTTTTTTATGTACGCAACGACAGCAGCAAGAATACTTATTGCAAAACACTGGAAGACACAAGATTTACCCACACTGGAAGAATGGCAGACGCAATTGATGGACTACATGGAACTGGCCGAAATGACTGCCAGGATCCGAGATCTGGGAGAAGAAGCAATGGAGGAGGATTGGAAAAAATTCAAAGATTATTTACAAAAATTTTATAAGTTATATGAATGTTAAGAATACGCATGATTAGGGAAATTCAGCTCCAGCAATAAGATTAAGGGATGGAAAATTAAGTTATATTAATGAAAGGACTAATGTTTAAAAGAATATTATATATGTTATTAGTGTAAATGGACAATAAGTATTTTAAACGTAAATTACAAGTATTTGAAAGAACAAAAGAATGCACGAAATAAGGTTATAATTTGCTGAAAAATTTTATTGTAAAGAACGCACGCTGAGGGAGACGTGGGGAAGTCCGGTTGGTTATGGAAAAATGCTTTGAAAAGATGATTTTCTGTTTCTTTCTTTTTTCTCTTTTGTTATTTCTTTGTATATCTGATCTTGTATTTCTATTTGGAAAAAATGTAATAAAAAATATTTTAAAAAAAAAAAGAGGATTAGACAAACTCAACGAGGATAAAGCCATCAATAGCTATGAGACATGACGCTTGTACTACCTCTAGTTTGCCTTTGGGAAGCATGAAAAGAAAAGTCTTATAGTAGAGTCACATCCTACTTGGGAGCTTCATATGGATATCTCATTGGTTACTGGACAGAATGCTGGACTGGATAGTTGCTCTGGTATATCAGGGCTGTTCATATGTTCTTAGGCTGTGGCCCAATTTCACTCCAACACTTACATCTGGTATTATTTCTCAAATAGTGATCAGTGATTGCATAACTGTTCATCTTGACCGTAGCTGAAGCCAATTTCATTAAAATGGAAAGTGAATTGCACCCAGTTTGGAATATATTTGTTCAGAAATGCAGTCCTGTACCATTAAAAATCAATGGAAATATGGCCTTTGGCTTCACTAGGATTAAGTCCAAAGGGAATGTATTTACACTGCAAATTCGGGTTTGAAGTCTGTGTGTGTGTGTGTGTGTGTTTATGCACCAATTATTATTAAGCAGCATTTGTGATATGGCTTGGAAAAGTCTGATGTGCACAGAACTTCAGCAAGCAGATGGCATTCCTGTTAGAAGAGAAAGCCCCCACCCAGAAAGTAGAAATCTTATTAAAGATGAAAGCCTTTGACACATCATTGATGACTTTTACCTGTCCCATATTAACAGAGGCTTCCTTGGAAAGGAGTAATCAACAGCTTTTTAAAACAAAAAACATGGGTAGATGGTTCATCTAAATAGTGTGAAAATATTTGAAGGAAACATTTGTAGTGCCCCCCCCCCTCATTTACCTAGAAATCAGATATTTGCAATACCTTTATAAGATTCTCCCCACTCTGCATCTAATTGTCTCTCCCTTTCGGCAGCTTGCCTGCTCTTAGGAAGTCAATCAAAAGCAAGTATCTTGGATTTAAGAAGTCATCAATCTGCTCTTTTCCATTTCTCCTGTCAATTATAACATTTTAGAGCCTAGTCATGCCTTGAAGCATGACCTAGACATCAAAGGATAGATTTTCAGCGTGGTATATGGTGCCATGATTCCTATTAACAATAATAGGAGTTGCTCATCTAATTCCTCCATTCACCACACTCAAAAAAATTTCCCTCTTCAGAGTCATGAAAGCCATGAAACTTACCATGAGAGCAAAACTCTTGTAATAGACTACTTAACTAGATTCTGATACCTGGAGAGAAAAGGGAAATGAAAATTTCAGGGACTGTATTTAACAGATACCATACTGCATTCCAGCAGAGGTTGTGTGAAGATAATGTTACAAATAGGAGCTAGAGGTAGCACTTCAGGAAGATTATTAAAAAGAAAAAAAGTGGGGTGGGCGGGGGGGGGAGAGAGAGAGAGATTAAAAGAGCACGTTGTCCCACGTTGAAAAGAAAAGTTGCACACAGCTCCTATGAACAGAGAGTCAAGCCAGTTCATTCTTGGGTTAGCTTGACCCAGAGTTTTTAACTGAACTTTCTCTTGAAAGATGGAGATCAAACCAGTATTCAGGAAAGATAACAGAGGCAAGGAGTCTAGTTTCTCTGCATAGTAAACTGAAAAATAGAGTGGATCCTATTGAAAGAAGGGATGGCATCTTCATTTCCTTTCACCCATTTCCCCTTCTTGCTCTCTGCCCCCACCCCTTACCCCAGAGGGGAGACAGGAAATGTAAAATATTAAATTATTGTCCTTTTGATCTCCTGAAATGTTTCTTTATCCCATTTATCCTCCTAATGACTCCTTGAGGGTAGCCATTAATTATTCCCATTTGAAATAGAGGGAAATGAGGCAGAAAAGAAGTGATTTGCCCAAAGGCTACCTGGCAAGCAAATAGGTGAGCAAAAATTGGAATCCGGGTCTGTCTCTAGACCACAACGTTTGTACTACAAGATACCTCTCTCCCTCCAAATTCTGAAATAGTGAACAAGACAAGCAGCAAGCACTCAAGTAACAGGCATCATGGTACTCAAAGGCTCATGAAAAGCAGCCTAATGTTTCCAATATGATATCGTGGGACAACTGCAAGTCAGAGTTAGGGATGGATGGATTAGTCTATTTCCAGACCATGTCAATTTCACATGGATTCATTCATAAATCTATTCCCTAAGTCTGATACCCTATTGATCTGTATTCAAAAAAAAAAAAAAAAAAAAGGAAATTGCATGAAAATATGTGAGAGAGAGAAAACATATTTTTTCTCACAAAATACACATTTCTGGAACACATTTGATATTGAAGTACATATTTTTAATCTGCAGCTCAGTGCATTTTTTTAAATTGAGAACTGACCCACAAATTTTGGATAACTGCAAAATCTAATGAATAATTATTCTCCAATCCTCCGGTTATTGTTGAAGGCCTGGATCAGTTTAAGTTATATCAGTACCCACAAATTCCTCCAACACCCTTAGTAAGAATTTTACCTCAGTCTCATCAGTACATAGGTCCTTCTTGTCTTATCTACCAGGATGAACAGACAAATGCTTCCAGGAAGTTTTCAAATGAAAGAAACAGCCCTCCCTCATCAGCTGCTAATGCCTTTAAACCTGGAGGTTCTCGGCAGCTATAATGACTAGTAGCCATTAAATGACCTATTTCACTTAAGTATCTGATTTTAAAAACCTATCTCACAGCACAGTTCTCACCATGCCCCTTCCAGCTCTATTAATCTATGATCAAATGGTAGAAATTAGTCTCATTGCATTAAGAGATCACTTTCCCCCATACTTTCCAACTTGATTGCCTCAATCTGCAGAACTTGCACTTCTACCATGCCATGCAATATCCATTCTGCAGTTCGAAAAAGTCATTCATTTAGTGCAGCACCACCTGTGTTTTAAAACTCTTTGTGTTAAGTTGTGGGTGAACATATCAGACGACACAGCGATTCTTCAACAGCTCTTGTTTATTCACAGGCCAGAAGAGAACTGAACTGAAGGGTTCAGCCAGCCTGCTTATATAGAGCTCCACTACAATGCAACAGTAACAACTTTCTGTAACTATCCAATCACTGAATGTCACTTTTAGTTCCTTATTTGCATATGTGGACCTGAGTGAAAACTATCTACAGTATCCTTCTGCTGGCTCAGGGTGAGAACATAACACTTTGCCTATTGACATTAGGCGCAAGTACCACGACAGTACTCCTTTCGTCACCTGGTGAAAACCTTTCTGTTTTGGTGGACCTGCATTTGTTCTTAAATTTGTTGTCGATATAATGTTGTTTTTTTAGATGTTTTAGGCATTTAAAAAATGTTTTAAAATGCTTTCATTTTATTTTTAGTTGATTTTTTTTATTGCAGATGTGTTTACTGCCTTGGACTCTTTTGGGAGGAAGAGTGGAGATATATATGGGGACTTTTGCTCCCAGGTAAATGGGGTTAGGAATATAGGCTAAGTCAATAGCCAGCTTGGGGCAGCAAATTCCACAAATCCATAACACATCGTATGGATAAGTGCTTGCTTTTGTCTGCCCTGAATCCATAACTGAGAAAAAGAGAGAGAAGTCAAAATTATCCCCTCATGTAAGGAAAAAGATATGTGAACTACTGATACAGATTACAGCTTCCCATTGTTAAGAAAAAAAGGAGAGGAATCAGGAAAAAATATTCACATGTTTGAGTATCACAATCTTATTTATTACAGGAAATCACTGTAGGCTTCCTGTAACCCCCACCCGACCCCCAGTGTGTATCTGACTTGTTCCTCCGTCCCTATTCATGCTTCCAATTTTCTCACAGCCACCTGAAGAGCAGGGGTGGACCTTGTGAGGAGAGAGTGGTGCAATAATGTTTCAAAATCTTCTGTTTTCTCCTCATTTTGCTCTCTTTCTTTTCTTTTTCTTTGTTGGTGGGATTAGGAGAGGGAGAGACCCCCTCCGTGTGTGATGGTGACTCGTTTCATATCCAAGTGGTGAATTAAGTGAGCTTAATAGGTGAACTTGCACGTGCTCATGAGTTTTTTTTTATTCTTTTATCATAGTTGGCAATCAGTTCATTTGTTTTTCCCCTGCAAGGCAGCAGTCAAAGCATGGGAAAGGGGCAGGAAATGTTTGCTTTGTCTTAGGGCAATTCAGTCCCACACAACAATGTATTATCCTTGAGGAAACCAATGTATGTGCTCATTTTAGATTTTATTTACAAATATATTATCAGGTTGCTAGGCTGTTTTGTTGTATTCCCCGCCCCCTCTAATAAATCAGGAATGCAGTGGTGAGGAATTAAAGGGAGGTGGTGGTAAAGAGGAATGTTCACCTTTAACATTGATACGTGATGTAATAATAAGATAATTGTCTCTAAGCATGTAGAGAAGGTCTTTACTTAGGTTGTGTAATTGCAATTCAACACCACACAAGGAATACCATGATCCATGCTACCATATGGTTTGCGGATGCTTACTTTTATTTTTTTATCTTAAAATATATATGATCAGGGTTGCCATACTGTTTTGCTGTTGACTTGAAGAGTTCATCAGTAATGTGCTTATGTAGCAGTTGTAAAGTATCAATTGGGGTGGGAGGAGAGAGGAAAATGTTTATGCGCTTTTCACAATTGAAATAATGCACATTATCTAAAGGCTGAAGGGGGTGAGGCTGAAAAACTATGTCCATTGACTAAAATTATTTAACTGCATCAGTCTGTCTACATACGTGTTTACCTGCGGGTCTAACCTATGTAATGCAATATGTTCTTGTGTATGTGTCTGCGCATGTATGTGTTACATCACTCTAAAATGATTTCTAATATATAAAAGTAATTCTCCATAAATATGTGACATGCCTGACTAGATCATAGGCCATTAACTGTTTTCCTTGCCCTACATGCAACTCATTATAGGACCTCATATTGAACAAACTCTGTTCTTGTCTCAAATATGAGAGTTGATAGATTGTCTGGGGAATTGTTTCCTATTTTGTCATGGAAGAGGCAAACTGCCTGTATGTCTATTAAATCAATGTAGAAATATCACTCAGGTTGGATAATTAAGATGTGAAGCTTGATACCGTTGCCTCGTTTTAAGGCAATCCATAAAATGAAAGCGATTATAAACCTTGCCAGAACAATGTATTCCCGTGAGTCTCTGATAATTGGGATGATCATTTAATTGGCACATTCTTTTTCCACTAGGGTGTGCCAATTAAGCAGATTCTAGTATACAGGGCTGTAATAGGACATTTTATATTAGCTCCTCAGCTAAAATTACTTGCATTGAAAAGAATCATGAAAAAATAGTATGGATTTTCTTTTTAAAGCCTTACTTTCCCAGGATATTATAAATGAATGGAGAGTGCGTTCTCGCCCTGAGCAGGAGTGATGGTGTGACAATTATACCGGTGGAAAGCAAAAATCTTAAACCTACATTTCAAGCAACTTAAAGCATAGAACTATGTTCAGTAGATTCAGTATTTCCTGTAAGTTGCAACACAGCCAACAAAACAGTGCTTGGGTGGCTCCTGAAATAAGTTAACTTTAATACGTTCATAGAAGCAAAAACAACAAAGTGTTTTATCACTCCCTAAAGAATAACTATTAACTAAATAACCATGGATAGGGACGCGTGTGGCACTGTCGGTTAAACCACAGAGCCTAGGACTAGCCATCAGAAGCTTGGCGGTTCAAATCCCCGTAATGGGGTGAGCTCCCGTTGCTCGATCCCTGCTCCTGCCAACCTAGCAGTTCGAAAGCACGTCAAAGTGCAAGTAGATAAATAGGTACCGCTCCGGCGGGAAGGTAAATGGCATTTCCGTGTGCTGCTCTGGTTCGCCAGAAGCGGCTTAGTCATGCTGGCCACATGACCCGGAAGCTGTGCCAGCTCCCTCGGCCAGTAAAGTGAGATGCGCGCCACAACTCCAGAGTCAGCCACGACTGGACCTAATGGTCAGGGGTACCTTTACCTTTACTTTAAATAACCATGGAAGGAATGTGTTCTCTCTCCTTCTAATCTGCTGCCCTCCTTCACTGATAGAAAACTTCTCCTGAGTGTCAGTGGGGCCCCTGAATAATATGGGATGGTTCAAGGAAGACCACAACAAATAGGGTCTGCCACTGAGCTATGGTTTTTCCATAGTCAGATTATTCCTTGGTAAAGGTTAGGTAGCAATCATTTACATAGATTTGAAGCAGTAAACAGTATCTGCCCTCAGGTATAATCGATCAAGGATGTTTCCAGAAGGTTCTGGGAGCATCGCTTGCCAGCAAGTGATTCTTCACTTGAGGGCCCAGAAGAACTCATGGATTGGGGACATCAATTAAATTACTCCAGAGTGTTATCTGTATTTCTCTCTCGCAGCCCCTAGCATTTACAAACAGAGTGTTAGTTAAGCATCTCTGGATGATGACTAGAGTGCAGAACATTTGGGCCAACTCCTATGGAAGACAGAGCAGGGTGATTATAGAGAGGGTAGCAGAGAAATCTGACTTTGCTGTCCCGATTTCATCTGTGTCAGGCTGCCCAGTGCAGCCTTTCCAAGCAGCAAAGGGAAATTTATAATCTAATCCTGTGCACTAGGTCTTGGAACTCATTGCCTGCTGTGATGAATTTGCTCAGCATTTGGCAGATAAAAACCACTTGCATCGGCTCCAATATGGACAACATGATTGCAGCAAAATCCAAGCCATGTTTAGTCCCATTTAGGCTGGATGGTAAGTGGAAAGAGTTGAGCAAATTGCCGCATAAAATTATTATTTTTCATTCATAAAGAGCTCCTCCATTTTGCAAAAGCATCTGACTCCCAAAAGATTATAGACTTCTTTCTTTTTTTAATGGGCATTCCGATTCTTTATCATCTCTATTTATCTCCTCAGCTAATACCTATTCTCTTCAGGCCAAAGTGTCTACACTGGTTGTTTAATCAAATTTCTTCACTCTATGAATGTTTTTTTCCTGTAGTCCGTGTTGTACTTCACTGATAGACTTGAAGGTAGTGTTGGCAGCTGCAGCTGCGTAATGTGTTGCATGCTTGTCCAAATCCTTATCATTTTGCACCTGCCATCACATTTCTTTTAACAGACACAGCTCAGCAACTCTCTTAGGATCTGTGGGTCTCCTTGCTGAAATGAGAAATGAACTGACCAGGCGGGGGCGGGGGGGGGGGGAGAACAGCAACAGGGACATTTTTCTGCATGGATCATTCTTACAAGCTGCTCACATTTCTAAAGGCAGTGGGTACTGAGGTGTTTTTTTTTTGTTTTTTTTTAAGTCAAAGCTAAAGGGCGGGAGGTGGTGAAATTAAATATTTTGGAAGTCAGCAAATCCAACAGTGATGCCTGTAACTCTACACTGCATCCTATCCGTGAGGGGCATGGGTGAGGTGGCACATCCCTGAAAAAAATGGGGGAAGGAAGTTCACATTGTCAAATGGAAAAAGAAGAAGACGAAGACAGATTAGACAGCTGCTTTGTTCATTGTTCACTGCCCAGCGCTGAAAGCTGGCAAGAGTTCTGTTAAACGCTAATGCATGGAATCCAGTAATTAAAGACTGTGCCATACTGCAGTAGACTCTCTCTCACACACACACAAAGGGGACAGGGCACATACCGCAAGGACAGCCTTTCTTCAGTCATCTCACATCAATAAATTACTTGGCTTGGAATCCCTTCACTGAACATTATTGAATCCATGTATACAGTATGGCATATCAATCTTATTGCATTCCGCTCAGTGCTTATAAGCTGTCTGGTAGTTTCTGGGTTTGCTAGCTGGGCCAGTGGCATGCTCTGTACGTGAGCTATTTTTTTGCTTTGGGTTTTTCATTGCCAATTTAAATCTGACTCCCCTCACCGTACTTTTCTACATACATATTGCTTGTGATTGTTTCTCATTCTGATTTCTGTCTCTCTCTGGTTAAGTTACGAAGAAGAAGGAGAAGGAGAAGGAATGATAGTCATTAGGGTTATTATTTTAGTCTCTGCTCTGACAGCATTTTTAATCACTTCATTTTTACCCCCATGGGGGTTATTAAAAAGCTGCACCTTTTATGCTTTTTTGGGGGGAGAGGGTGTGCTGATGCTCTATTTTTTACCTCATTCAGTAATTATAATGTATTACTTGATTCCTGTTTTATTTCTCTGTTTTCAGTTTGTTGTAACCTAGAAGCCTAGGTCATTAGGTGTTTGGTAAATAATGAATCCCCTTCATGGATCACTGCCTTGTCGCGGTGAAGGGGCTTGAATAACTCCGAGAAGCTATGAGCTATGCCATGCAGGGCCACCCAAGACGGATAGGTAATAGCCGAGAGTTTAGACTAAATGTAATCCACCTAGAGAAGGAACTGGCAAACCACTCCAGTATTTCGCCAAGAAAATTCCATGGACAGAAAAAAGGAGAAGCTTTGAGAAGAAAGTGAAAGTTTCCAAGGCATGCTCTGGTTCATGGGGTCACGGAGAGTCAAACATGACTAAGATGACTAAACAACAAATAATGAATGAATGAATGAATGAATGAATGAATGAATAGAGCATCCTTGGAATAAATGATGTCTGGGTCATGGTGGTTGGATTTAGACACATCGAAGAAACATTTCAGTTTAAAATGCTTTAAACTGGGGAAATGCTTTAAACTGGGAAAACAGAAAAATTAAATAGGGAAAACAGGTAGAGAAAAACAGGACTCCACATCACCATCTGGTGGCACAATGTTATATCGCATATACAACACATATAAATCACTTTTTCTTTACCAGTCTGAGTCCGATGTGACCGAGAATATCAATGTTTGCTTTTGTATGTGTATATGTACCCAGAAACTGTATTTGTCTAGCATTTGAATTGCCTCAGTGTCTGAACAATTTTGCATCCTGTCTGGCCCTCTGCAACAATAACAGAAGCTGGTTTTCAACATTCTTGAAAAAAGAGGCCAAAGGGACACAGGTGTCAGACTGTTGTCCTGTTTAGAACGAAGCGAAGGTCAACCATGGTCAATGCACTTTTTCTATCCACAACATCAATTTCCTTCTTACTCAGATAAGCATGACACAATGTTTGGAAATATATTAAAAAGTGGAAAGTGTATCTTAAAGAAAAAAAGCCAGACATCCCTTTAGTATTTTAACTTATGCTTGGAGGCCTTCTGGAAATTCAGAAATATTAATAGCTTTCAGAACTTCCAAGAGGGTTACTTAGTTCACACTTTCAGCTTTGCCTGCAGAACCAGCAGTCCCTGGACCATGCTGCCTAATGCTCAGCCAGCAATCACCTTCATTTCCCCCTCATTTCAGAAAATAATTTATCATATTACTGGCCTACAGTGACAGAACATGATTCACTGTGGGCCACCATGTGCTGTTGATTCCTCTACTAAACAAGAGATGAAATATATATTTGTCAAACTGAAATGCCTTTCTTATGGCTGACATAAGTGGTTGCCTTTTTATAAATTCTTCGGCAAGTCAATAGCCCTTTTCATGATTACAGTGGAGGGCGGATAAAGGGGGGGGGGTATTATGGTATCCGCTATCTCCTGCCCCTGGCTGACATACAGTCAGCTAAAGTTTGGAACACTACATGTATGGCAAAGCGTGTTCTCCTTCATGGAGAGCACGTGTTGCGGTGGGGTCTGCTGAGCCACCCCTCTGTTACCAGGCAGGGTCTCTAAAGATGGCCTGGGGAAGTGATTGGTTCACTGGGTTGCTGGGGTAAAAGTTATGTTGCAATTTTGGTGGGAGGGGTAAAATGTTTAAATACTCCGCACGCAGCCTGGAGCTTTCTCTTTGCTTCGTGCAACGGATCACCTGGAGCACTTGGACCATCTGGAGGACAGTGGAGCGATCTTCTCATTGTCTTTTCCCTGATAGTGGCGACTGCCATTTTAGAGACGAGCCATTGTGGCTTAGTGGCTAGAGTACAGGACTAGGACCTGAGAGACAGGGTTCATATCCCTCACTTAGCCATTGTTATAACAAGGCAAAACAAGCTGCTCCTTTTGGACTATTTTGTTGCTGGGTAGTTTGGCCCATTTGTGATATTGCTCCCCAAAAAAACTTTGGGTTTCTTGAGGAGGTGCTTCCCTCTAAAGGGCAAGCAGGGGTACCTGGACAGGCGGTGGGCTGCCTCAAGTTTGTTATCTCATTGGAAACATTTATGTCTGGCCTAGCAGGTGATCCTAGGGCTTGGCCCGCTTGGCCCTAGAATTTGATGGCCTCTGGCAGCGTTTCTGGCCTGAATAGCGTCCCCATGTGGTGCACAAAGCATTGGTTTCACCTGTTCCTCACATTGTTTAGGTTTTTTCTTTTTGCAGACTATGACAGGGCCTTTGCAGATGCCTCCAGAGCTTGCCTCTCCTGCAGAGGATGACTTGTTGATGCCCCAGGTGCCTTCTTCGGGAAGGAAGTGTCTTCAGAGGCAGGAAAAAGCGGAGCAGGGATGATGCTTACACCTCCTTGCAGGTAAATCATCACTGGGCTCTGATGATGATTCAGACATCACCTCCAGGGGTCAAGGTGAGGCTGTTCCAGGTCTTTAGGGATCATCCTGGATAGCTCAGCTGATCAGCGTATGGTGCCGGTAATGCCTAGGTTGCAGGATTGGTCCCTGTATGGGACAGCTGCATGCTCCCTCATCACTTTACCTGGACACTGAGGTCCAGCGCCGAGGGCCTTTCTGGTGGTTCCCTCACTGTGAGAAGCCAAGTTACAGGGAACCAGGTGGAGGGACTTCTCGGAAGTGGCACCTGCCCTGTGGTACACCCTCCCACCAGATGTCTACTACGAGACTTTTAGAAGACATCTAAGGCAGCCCTGTTTAGGGAAGCTTTTAATGTTTGATGCATTACTGTATTTTAATATTTTGTTGGAAGCTGCCCAGAGTGGCTGGGGAAGCCCAGCCAGATGGGCGGGGTACAAATAGATTATTATTATTATTATTATTATTATTATTATTATTATTATGATATTGTGGGAGAGTGGACTAGATGATCCTAGGAGTCCCTTCCAACCCCACTATTCTATAAGTGGTAATTCACTATGATGGGAATGTTAGACGCAGGACTGCCATCAACCCCTTAGCTCGCTAGGATCGCAGGGATGGGGACATGTGGACCACTTGCGCAGCTCCACATTTCAAATGGAAATTCCCTGAGCAATAGAACCTGAAGCTGGTATGCAGGAAGCTGGCCCGGTGGCAGCTTTGTTGGGACTTCTTTAGGGTTTCTGGCCAGTGTTGGCCCTGTAAATTTACACATCATGGTGGCAACACAAGGCAAGGCTTCTTGCCCAAGCGGGGGCTGGCAAGCAATAACTCAATACCTCTCACCCATATTTCCATAAAAATATCTCCCTTTAAAGCCTGGCTAAAAGGTTATCTAGATGGGTCAGTAGCTTTGTACTTGTGGGAAGGGTTTTTCCCAAGGTTTTGTGATGGCCTGGGATTCCGATTCGGAGGATGAAACAGAGGAATCCCAGCCTGCACAGGAGTCCCCGCCTCCAGGGCTGGCTGAACTGGGGCAAGGCCTAGATGCTGAAGAGCCTGCACCTGTGGCAGTGCATCAGGAGCTGGCCCCAGGTGAAGCCCTTCTGGCCCCAGAGGGGCTTGACGACTCAGTGGCCACAGGTGAGCCTCCTCCAGGGCCCAGTAACCCTTCGGCCTCTCCTGATCTGCAGAGGCTTAGGGCAGAGAGGCGAAGGGAACTGGTTGCCCCCAGGAGGAGTGCTCGCCTTAAGGCCAGAGGAGGCGGGGCTCCTGGGGACCGGGACCGCCCCTGGCCTTAGAAGAGGATAAAAGCCCAGTCAGCCCGGCCCCAGGTTGCGGGAGCAACGTCGTTGTTGGCTTTGGACCTTCCTGTGTTCCTGATCCCTGCTCGGCCTCCTGTTCCTGACTATCCGGTACTCCTGTTCCCTGCTCGGCTTCCTGTTCCTGACTATCCGGTACTCCTGTTCCCTGCTCGGCCTCCTGTTCCCGACCATCCGGTGTTCCTGTTCCCTGCACAGCCTCCTGTTCCAGCGTTCCTGTTCCCCGCCCGGCTCTCTGCCTCGGACCTTGCCCCTCTTCGTGTGGACTCTGCTACACCCAAGGTACCTTACCCCCGGGACCAGCACAGTTTGCTCCCGCCACACCCGCACTTCCCCTTCGTAGGGGTGCGTTCGGGAAGAGCCAGAGGCCATGGCTGAACAGGCGGCTGCACTGGTGGCTTTGGCCCAGGAGAACCAGGCCTTGACTCACACCGTGCAGCAGCTCAGCGACGCGGTTGTGGCACTTCAGCAACGCTTGGAAGCCCTACCGGCTCCTGGGGCCGACGCCCCGGCTCCTGGCAAGTACCCAGTGGCTTTGCCTGAGAAATTTGATGGAGCCCCGGCCAGCTTTCCCATGTTCCTGGCCCAGGCCAAGCTGTATATTCAGGGGCGAGCCCGGAACTTTCCTGACGACCGCACCAAGGTGCACTTTTTGATTAGTTTGTTAAAGGACCAGGCGGCCAAGTGGGCGTTGCCGCTACTCAGGCAAGACTCCCCCTTGCTGGCAGACTATACGGGGTTTTGCAATCGTTTGGAGGCCGCGTTCGGCAACCCCCAGAAAGAGAGTCAAGCCAACCGGGCGATTCGGCGTTTGAAACAGGGCAAGTCCACGGTGGCCACATATACCACGGAGTTTCGGCTGTTGGCACAGGACTTGACCTGGAATGACTCGGCACTGCGGGACCAGTATCTCGAAGGGCTTTCGGACGAGGTACTGGACCAGTTGGCCACAATGGAACGCCCCACCACGCTGGACACTCTCATTCAACGGAGTCTACAAATAGACGACCGGTTGGAGGATCGTCGTCAGGCCCGGGGTCGCCGACACTTCCAGTTCACGGCACCAGCTTTTTCCGGCAGCCCCACGGTCACAACTGATTTAACGGAGGAGCCTATGCAGCTCGGGGCAGTGCGGCCACGCCTTTCCCCCGCAGAGAAGGCGCGGCGTCGGGAGGGAAATCTCTGTCTTTACTGTGGCGGAAGTGGACACTTCGCTCTGTCCTGCCCTGAGAAACGCCAGCTGCAGGGAAACCGCCAACCCCAGTAGCTGATGGCCCTAGCTACCGGGGGTCCCAAACCGTACAGAATGGGCCCGCACCAATGGACTTGCAACATCTTATGGTTTCAGTACGTTTATACCCTCCAGGTGGGCCCTGGATCCTCACCCATGCTTTGGTAGATTCAGGGGCAACCCGCTCCTATATGGACGCTGCTTTTGCCGCCCATCATCAGGTGCCACTTCGGAACAAGCCAGTACCGGTCCAGGTGGAAGCGATTGACGGACGACTTCTGCGTTCAGGTGCCGTTACTCAGGAGACCCAGCCCCTGGTCCTGTGTCTCCAGCAGCACCGGGAGTTGCGAACTTTGGACATTGCCTCTATGCCCCGCTTCCCCCTGGTGCTCGGGATGGACTGGCTGGAAGCCCACAACGTTCAGATTGACTGGGTCAAACGGACCGTGCACTTCCCAGACCCATGTTCCCATGCTCAATCCGGAACGCTGGCGGCCGCGCCCTCAGAGGAGGCAGCACCCACGCTCCCAGCCGTGTACCAGGACTACCAGGACGTGTTCGAGGAACGGGGGGCAGACCAGCTGCCGCCGCATCGGCCTTTTGACTGCGGCATAGACCTCCAACCCGGAGCGCCTTTACCAGTGAGTCGCTTATATTCCCTAACAGAGCCAGAGCGCGAGGCTTTGCAGGACTTCTTGCGCAAGAACCTGGAGCGTGGGTTCATTAGGCCTTCCACCTCGCCTACCGCGGCACCAGTGCTTTTCGTTAAGAAGAAATGTGGGGAACTCCGCCCTTGCCATGATTACCGAGCCCTGAACAAAATTACCGTCCCAGACCGATACCCCTTGCCCCTTATCTCGGAGCTGCTGGAGCGGGTGCAAGGGGCACAGGTGTTCACCAAGCTGGACCTCCGGGGGGCCTACAACTTGATTCGGATCCGAGCCGGGGATGAGTGGAAGACAGCGTTTGGGACCCGGTACGGGCAGTTCGAATATTTGGTTATGCCTTTCGGTTTGTGCAACGCGCCTGCTGTGTTCCAACGCTACATCAACCACGTGTTTCAGGACTTGTTAGACAAGTACGTGGTGGTGTATTTGGATGACATACTGATTTACTCCCGTGACCCGGCTTGCCATGAGGGACATGTCCGGACCGTGCTGCAGCGCTTGCGTGAGCACCGTTTGTACGCAAAGCTCAGCAAGTGCGAGTTCCATCAGCGGACTGTGGACTTCCTTGGTCACCGGCTCTCTCCAGATGGGGTGCAAATGGACCCGGGGAAGGTGACAGCGGTTCAAGAATGGGCGGCACCCCGGAACCGCAAGGACCTGCAGCGTTTCCTGGGGTTCGCCAATTACTACCGGACCTTCATCGCTGATTATGCTCATCGCACCACCCCGTTGACCCGGCTACTGCGCCCAAAGACGCCGTTTTCCTGGGACAAGGAGGCAGAGGAGGCGTTTCAGGGGTTGAAGGCCTGTTTCCAGAGGGCACCAATCTTACAACATCCTGACCCCTCTCGACCCTTTGTGGTGGAGACCGACGCTTCCAGTACGGCTCTCGGTGCCGTCTTGTCTCAACAGATTGGTCCTGAAGCGCCACTCTTACCCTGTGCCTTCTATTCTCGCCAGCTCCTACCAGCGGAGCGTAACTATACTGTGTGGGAGCGGGAACTACTGGCCATCAAGGTAGCCTTTGAGGTCTGGCGCCACCATCTTGAGGGGGCACGACATCCGGTGGAGGTGAGAACCGACCACCGGAACCTGGAGTACCTCCAGACCACCCGCAAGCTGAACCAAAGACAGATCCGGTGGGCGTTGTTCTTTTCCCGGTTCCAGTTCCGGATCCGCTACATCCCTAGCTCTCAGAATCAGAAGGCGGATGCCCTGTCCCGGAAACCTGAAGACCACACAGACACGGTACAGCAAGCAGAACCCACCACGATCCTACCTCCGGCTGCATTCCTGGCCACCCAGGAGGCGCAGCCACTGCAGGTTCGGGTGCGGGAACAGCAGCGGGTCGACGCTTGGGCCCAGGAACGACTCCGGGAGCTGGCTGAAGGGTCCAGCCCACAGTATCCGGGGCTGGTCCTGCATCAGGGCCTCCTGCTGCACCACGGTCGTCTGTACATCCCGCCAGGGCCACTGCGGCTGGAGGTTCTCCGGATGGCCCATGATGCCCCAGCAGCAGGGCACTTTGGACGGTATCGGACCACCCATCTGGTCAGTCGTGAGTTTTGGTGGCCCCGCCTGAAGGCTGACGTGGCTCGCTACGTTGCTGGTTGTGATGTCTGCCGGCGCGCCAAGGGACCTACCGGGCGACCCCCCGGCCTACTTCAGCCATTGCCAGTTCCACCGCGCCCTTGGCACACAGTTTCGTTGGACTTTGTAGTGGACTTACCCTCGTCTCGTGGCTGTACCTGCCTTCTGGTTTTCTCCGACCATTTCACCAAGATGGTGCACTGCGCTCCCTGTCCATCTGTACCCACAGCCAAGGAAACCGCTCAGCTGTACCTTCAGCATGTCTTCCGCCTGCATGGACTACCTGAGCGCGTGGTGTCCGACCGGGGCGTTCAGTTCACATCCCGGTTCTGGCGAGCATTACACCAGACCCTCGGGACAGAGGTCTGCCTCTCGTCAGCCTACCACCCACAGACCGATGGCCAGACGGAACGGGCGAACGCGGTGCTGGAGCAGTACCTCCGGTGTTACTGCAGCTACCAGCAGGATGACTGGGTCGACCACCTGGCATTGGCGGAGTTCGCCTATAACAACGCGGTGAATGCGTCCACCCAGCAGACCCCGTTCCAGGCCAGTTATGGTTATCATCCACGGCTGTTTCCAGAGGTGCTGCCGGCATCCGCGGTCCCGGCGGTGACGGAGTGGCTTCAAGAGCTCCAGTTCCAGCAACAGCTTTTGGTGGAGCAACTGCACCAGGCCAAGGAAGCGTACAAAGCCCAGGCCGACCGCCACCGCCAGGTGGGGCCGGAACTTCGCGTCGGTGACCTGGTTTGGCTCTCCACTCGCCACCTCCACCCCTCTCGACCTTCGCGGAAGTTGGACGCCCGCTTCACCGGCCCGTTCCCTATCGTAGACCAAATCTCTCCTGTGGCATTCCGTCTCCGGTTACCCGCAACCCTGAAGGTTCACCCGGTCTTCCACAGGTCCCTTTTGAGTCCGGTGGCCCCACCCGACGAGTTCCACCCGAACCGTCCCCGACCGCAGCCAGTGTTGGTTCGGGGAGAGCCTGAGTACGAGGTGGAACGCATCCTGGACTCCCGATACCGCAGGGGAAAGCTGCAGTATCTCATTGACTGGAAGGGGTACGGACCGGAGGACCGTTCCTGGGAACCAGCGGCCAATGTCCACGCACCTGCCTGCCTCCGAGAGTTCCACGCGACGTACCCCGGCAAGCCGGGTCCGGACCCTCGGTTGAGGGGGGGGCCTGGGAGGGGGGATGGTGTGATGGCCTGGGATTCCGATTCGGAGGATGAAACAGAGGAATCCCAGCCTGCACAGGAGTCCCCGCCTCCAGGGCCGGCTGAACTGGGGCAAGGCCTAGATGCTGAAGAGCCTGCACCTGTGGCAGTGCATCAGGAGCTGGCCCCAGGTGAAGCCCTTCTGGCCCCAGAGGGGCTTGACGACTCAGTGGCCACAGGTGAGCCTCCTCCAGGGCCCAGTAACCCTTCGGCCTCTCCTGATCTGCAGAGGCTTAGGGCAGAGAGGCGAAGGGAACTGGTTGCCCCCAGGAGGAGTGCTCGCCTTAAGGCCAGAGGAGGCGGGGCTCCTGGGGACCGGGACCGCCCCTGGCCTTAGAAGAGGATAAAAGCCCAGTCAGCCCGGCCCCAGGTTGCGGGAGCAACGTCGTTGTTGGCTTTGGACCTTCCTGTGTTCCTGATCCCTGCTCGGCCTCCTGTTCCTGACTATCCGGTACTCCTGTTCCCTGCTCGGCTTCCTGTTCCTGACTATCCGGTACTCCTGTTCCCTGCTCGGCCTCCTGTTCCCGACCATCCGGTGTTCCTGTTCCCTGCACAGCCTCCTGTTCCAGCGTTCCTGTTCCCCGCCCGGCTCTCTGCCTCGGACCTTGCCCCTCTTCGTGTGGACTCTGCTACACCCAAGGTACCTTACCCCCGGGACCAGCACAGGTTTTGGGATTCCTCTGGCTTTTCAGCCAGTGGCTCAGAATACAGCAACTCAAAAGGCAGTTAGAGAGCTACCTGTGGTAGCCAGAAAGAAGGTTAGGAAGCAGCTTGCATTGGGACGTATGGTGGGATCCCCTTGATTCTCCTTCTAGTCCCGATTTTCATTTATCCCCATTGGGGATCGTCCCTAAGAAAGCCCCATATAATTCCATCTGATCCATATTTATCGCACCCCAAAGGCACCTCAGTGAATGATGCTTTCCCTCCGGAATTGTTCCATGAAATATGCATCTTTGGATCAGGCAGTTGAGCTTACCAACAAATTGGAGGAGGTGCCTTGTTGGCATTATGCGATATTGAATCGGCTGTTAGGCTGCTGCCGGTTCACCCTCAAGATTTTAAGTAGTTAGGCTTTAACTGGATGGTCCTTATATTGATAAGGCGATGCCAGTTGGTTGCTCAATAAGCTGTGCAGCACTTGAGTCCTTTAGCGCCTTTCTGGATTGAACATTGCGAGTCAAGACTCGTTTAACTGTGGGTATCGTTATGTGGATTATTTTACTGGCTGGTTCATGTGACACCAGCCTCTGCTTAGCTTACTAGATGCCCCTTTATTCCCTGAGGAGCTGGGTGTTCTGTTGGCAGTGGAGGACAGTGGCTCCTACTGCCCCTTTTAACGTATTTGGGGGCTAGCTGGATACCGTTGCTCAAACATCTGCTTGCCTGTGGAAAAGCTGTTTGCCTTGAAGGATGTTATTCTTGTAATGCTTCCTCTGAAGCAAGTGTTGCTTTGTCAGATCCTATCATTCCTAGGTCAGTTAAATTTTGCATGCAGGGTGGTTGCTCCAGGCTGCCCCTTCCATTCCTGCTTGGCCAGGTGGTCTCATGGCCCGGGGTCCCTTCATCATCATGTACAGTGGCCTTGAGCCTGGAAGGGCAAGGCAATCACATTTAACCCAACTTTTCTCGAGTTTTCCCCATTGTAGTGTCAGCGCACATCTGGACTGAGGAGTTTAGGGACCGTCAGGTCTGTCTTGGTCTGATAACCAGGCAGTGTGAGAGTCCTGGCAAAACGGTCTTCATGCTCTGGCAGAGTCTTCGCACTGCTTAAGGTTTAATATTGCGTTTCTGCTCGCTTTATTTCGGGATCATCTAATGTTTTTGTTGTCGCTCTATCCCTTTTTTTCAGTTGGAGAGCTTCAGATCCTGGGCTCTGGACGCCCAGCTATAGCCGGATTTTTCTGGAGCTCCTGTAGCACTTGGCAACAATTAATAATTATGAGGAATAGTAGCTTACGTTTCCCCATCCGCTTTCAGGTCTTATGAGAAGGCCTGGACTGATTTCTTAAAATTTAGCTGGTAGTCCTCGGCCATTCAGAGGAACCTGCCCCCATCCTCTGAGCAGGACCTGCAGTAATTCGCCCACCTGCTGCAGATCGGATGCAGTGTTAAAACTATCAGAATTCAGTCCGCTGCAATGTCTGCTAGAGTAAAGCTTTAATTTTTCAGAGACCCTTCTAAAAGTGTGTCATGCGCAGGGTCTCGGAAGGCTGGAATAGGCTCTGACCTTCACAGGACAGCAGGCAGGAAGCCGGTCAATCTTTGACCTATGCAGTATCCGCAACAAGTTAAGACTTGTTGGCTGGTTCAAGATCAAGACGAGACTTATTTCAGTATTCCATTGTAATTTTGGTGTACTGAGGGTTGGGGAAATGGTGTTGGAGCCAGCACGGGGCTGAGAGTTTGGAGGCTTATTGCCTCAGGACTTTTCCTTATCTGCTTTGGAGCTTGTCATAAGTGTCTGGAGCTCTAAGTCAGACCTAGTGAGCAGGGTTGCCACCATCAGGCTTTCAGTCACAGGTGAGGTGGGCCCTTGCCCTGTTATTGGATACCGGAAATATTTGGCTTTTCGTTCCCCTGGGGGCTGGCTCGATCCTAGTGCACAGAAATGGGTTCCGGTTCGACAGGCATCTAATTGCTCACGTCGTGCGCCAGTTATTGCAGCCTGCGGCTTGTCTACCGCTGAACACACCTCATTCCTTCCAAATAGGTGCTGCTGCAAAGGCTGCACACTGGGGCCTGTTAGTAGACAGGATTGTGAATACGGGTCATTGGAAGTCTGACGCTGACAAAGGTTATGTCAGGAAGCATCGCCAATGATGCCTGTGCTGATGCCTGTCTGTTATTCCTTTTTTTCATAGGAGCAGCTGTGCGCATTTGGATTGTCGGCCACAGCATCATGCACTGAGTTGGCAAGCACCCTGACGAGTCTGGACTGGGGGCGCCATCTCGGCCTTCCTGCCCATGTTTCTAGCTCCAGTCCGCATCTGGATTGTGGGGCACAGCATCGTTTACTGGGCTGGCATCAGAGCTAGGCAGTCTGGAAGGGGACTGGGTCTTGGCCTCCCACAGCATGTGCAGGTGTTGTGGATGTCCAGGCACAGAATGCAGTGGAGCGAATTCATCCTGCTAATTAAGCAGAGGGTGCTTTCGGATGGCCCCCCCATGGCAATTGTGGTTCAGCTGGGGGAGAACTATGTGGCAACTTATGATTGCTTTACTTTGCGCTCCACGATTCAGAGAGACTTGGGGAAATTGGTGACCTTAATACCCACAGTTAAAATATTTTGGTCACAATTGCTGCAAAGGCGCAATTGGCACGGCATTTCTCGACCTGAGGCTGCTGAAAGGGCCAGGAAGTACATTAATTCCGCAGTGTGTAAGAAGGTGGCGGATTTGGGTGGATTGGTTATTTCCCGCCCAGATATTACCTTCAAGGCTCTGGCCCTTTATCGCAATGATGGAGTACATCTCTCTGTACTGGGGAATGATGTTTGGTTGGATGCGGTAACTGCAAGGTTGAAGGTTGGGTTGGGATTGTGAGTGGTTGGCGGCGAGCGTAAAGGGCTCGATTGGCGGTTAGGCATTGGTTATAAATTGGTGGAGGAGGGGTTAGGATAGGCTGGGCCTGCCCCTCCATGGTTGCTGCAGAAAGGGAATTCCGTTAAAGGAATCCTGGGGCTTGCCATCTTTTTGTCCAATCCCTGGAATGGGACTAGGGCCAGCAAGCCTTCGGGGAGCATGCGGATGAGAATTGAGGGTATGTGACTCAGCTCCATTTCTCCCCGACTTGCTTTCCCCCGCACTGTCTTTCGGTGGTGCCCGGAAGTCAGTTCTGTCCCCAGGCGGGGGGACAGATAGTCTTAACCAATGCCTAAACAACCACTCACGGTTTTGTATTTAAATAAAGTTGTGGCCAAAATTATGCCAAAAACCTTAAACAAAAATTAAGTGTGCATTGTGAGTTATTTGGGGGGTGGCTTGGGGACCTCGACACGCAATTAAAACTCTGTGAGGGGTGAGCTATAGTGACCAGAATTCCTCAAGGGAAAGAATGTGCTTAGAATATTATTTAAGAGTATAGTGCGTACACAGCCTTCATTTAAATATTGTAGTAAGGAGGAATCTCTCTCCTTTTATAAGGAAGATATACTATACCATTGAACTAAGTTTGAGGGAAGCAGCACAGCCAAAACTATGCCGTGAATGGAATTTCAGCTGTAAAACCTTTCTCTTCAAATGAAAGTCAGTTGTACTGAGCTTGAGGAAGATAAAATTGTTTCTTGTCCCTGCAGTAGTTTTACAAAAAGGAAAACGGGGAGTAAACCTCGAGAGATTTTCATTTGTGGCTTTCTGGTTTTGGTGCATTGATGTCACCACACTTAGCACAAGGCCGTGAGACAATTTATACGGTTGGGAACAGGGCCAAGTTGTTTTATTTTATTTTTGTTCTGTCTGCAGGTTATTCATCTGCACTTTTAAGAATATAGCAGAGGGTGAAGGGAGGAAAGAAACCTCTTGAGCCATGTGAGATGCATGGATGCACTTTCTAAAAACTGCTTTAAAACACACTAAAATCTCCCCATCCCCAGTCTCATTTACTTGCTATGCGTTAAGGGAGGGAACACTCACTGAATTAATGAAAGCAAACATATTGTGCTGTAGAACCAGGACTAGCTTGCTTCCAAATAGCAAGCCTGTAACTGGACAGCTAAGCTCTTTCTTATCACTCCACCCTTGCATTAAAATCTTCAGAAGAGGTCATTCTCCCAGAAATGCCAACTGGAAAGGAATGCAAAACTGGAATGCACAAAGGAGAGGGCCTTTTCTTTGGTGGTTCCCAAGCATTGCTTTATAGTATGATTGATCATTATCATTTCACAAAGTGGTTAGCATCAAAGGAGAGAGGCGGGGAGGGAGAGAGAGACAGACAGACACAGAGAAAGATGACTCTGCATCAGGCTAACAAACTAAAACTGCAAAATGCAAGTTTACTAGTAAACTAGCCAAAATGTACAAATCAAATTCTAGAATGTTCTGGAATTGTAAAGAGAAAGAGGGCACCTTTTATCATATGTGGTGGTCATGTAAGGTGATAAAAGCTTTCTGAGAAATAATATATAATGAGTTGGGGGGAATGTTGAAAATACAGTGGCACCTCCGGTTACATACGCTTCAGGTTACATACGCTTCAGGTTACATACGCTTCAGGTTACAGACTCCGGTAACCCAGAAATATTACCTCGGGTTAAGAACTTTGCTTCAGGATGAGAACAGAAATCGTGCTCTGGCGGCAGCAGGAGGCCCCATTAGCTAAAGTGGTGCTTCAGGTTAAGAACAGTTTCAGGTTAAGAACGTACCTCCAGAACGAATTAAGTTCTTAACCCGAGGTACCACTGTAACCTTTTCTAAGAAACCAGAAGCTTTTCGTTTAGGAGTTTTAGGTGCATAGATTCTGAAAGACTAGAAGAAATTGTTTAAGTACATGACCACGGCTGCCGGGATTTTGCTAGCCTAGAGATGGAAAGAAGATACAAGTCAACCAAGGATGACTGGCAGATAAAACTGATGAACTATGCTGAAATGGCAAAACTTACAGGAAGAATCGGAAACCAGGAAGAATCAAATTTCAATAAAGAACGGGGGAAGTTTATAATGTATTTGAAAAATGATTGTAAACAATTTCATCCATTAATAGGTTTGACAGAAAACTTCTTGCAAAAATTTGAATTATGGTTTGGCAAATAATTTATAACAATTGGAGTTATGGAGGAGATGCAAATGTAAAAGTATTACATGAGGATCCACAAAGGGGCGGGGGCAGGAAGTCAAAGGAGATATCATGTTTCTATTGTGTTTGTTCTGTTATTGCATGCAAAATTGAAAATGCAAAAATAAACTATAAAAAAATCCAAAATGAATACGGAAAGAGGAGCTAAGGTTAGAGAAGAGATATCACTTATTTGTGGCCAGAATACAGATGTGAGCTATTAGATGGCATTCATATCCAGTTCAGGACAGGCTGATCTTTGGAATACCCTCTGGGAATTTGACTGGCACTGACATTACAATCTTTTTGGCACCAGGTCATGACATTTTTATTTGCTCAGGGTTTTTTTCAGCTGGATTTATGGCCTCTGACTGCTTTTTAGTTTTATAATCTGTTCCCTCTCTGTTTTATTGTTGGTGTTGCTGCTTTTACTACTTCTCCCTTTTGTCCTTTTGTCGTAGCAGCATTGTGTTTTGTTATATGGAAAGGGTCACCAGTTGGTAACTTTTCCATGTCATTCTTCCACACAAAGTCATCTTGCCAATGCACCTCGTGTGGTTAGATCAATATTTAACCAAGACCTAGTCTAGGGTTTCTTTCATCATTCCAGTTCCTCAGGACATCATTAATTATAAATCTGACCACTTGGGGAGAACATTCACAAGAAAGCTTTGACATAGGAGAGTTGCATGAAAAAGCTACCGCATGCTGATATTTTTCTGTCAAAATGAGCATTGTTAAGAGGGGCAAATCCATTATTGTCGCCTTTTGTGTTCTTTGACTACTTCAGTTAAAGAAAAGTTTAAAGAAAAGATATAATGGACAAAGTATTTTTAGATATTTTTTTCCAGCCCATTACTAGCCCAATATGGCACTGTGGGGTGACATGCAAGCACACTCTTTATAAAACACGCACAAACAACAATACTGCTAGGCATAGGATAGGAGATTGATTGTCCTCCTGTTTATATTGGCACAGGGGATTGCTTTGTCATCCAGGAAGAATGACAAGTAATAATAAAAAAAAGAGTATAAGCAGCCAGACTCTTTCTTTTAATATGATGCACCACATAACGGTGAAATTACCAAGAGTTATTTTAATGCCATTTATAGTTGTGTGTATCCAATTCACAGAAAGTGTTCTTATTTCAGTTGATATATTTCATGGCACACCGACATGGGATTGTATTTTTGTGCATTATATTAGGAGATGCTGCCTTGCAGAAATGTATACATTCGGGGAAACTGCATACAAATTTGTGTGCATTGAAAGAAATTTGCTGTGAAATGCTGATGAATTTTCCAGTGGACTTCTTTTTTTTTTTTTTTTTATTAATCACAAATTCATGTCAAAATGTAGAGAACTGAAGATTGGAAAAAATGAGAAATGGAGAGAAACTGAAATTGACAGATTTTTCTATCCATAATACAAAAGCCTTCGTTGCTTTCATTGAATACCCATTTTAAAGTATTTTCTTCTGTCCTTCCTATTTTTCAGGCTTGAAAAGGTTATCTGCTTATTAAAAGCTTTCTTAACATCAATGTACATCCGGTTCAGATGGATTTCTGTAGGTTTCCCTGGAAAGAAGACATATTCTCAATGGGAGGGTAATGTCTTTTAAGTTGTGTATTAGTCCCAGTAGTCTTTTCCATCATGACGGGGCTAGTAATCCGTCTTCTAAGGTCTCCAGAATTAAAAATACTCATTTACTTCCCTGATACCAGGAGTTCAGCAGAGTGTGGACAGATCATTAAACTGCATATTTCAGACACTGTTCACTTGCAGAGATTGCTGTATATTTGACATACACACAGTGTATATATAGAAAAATCTATTGGACTTCCTTTCAGCTGTATGCTTGGTGGGCTTTCATAGACACATTTATTTCTTGGAGAATTCAGTATGTAAGAATCATTGTCATTGGCTCCCTGGTTCTTTCATAAATCATATGCTCACAGTTCAGCCTTCTGATCAGGATTGTCCTGGCAAAGGTTAAAGATTATAAAGAAAGCAAAAAGGGGGGGGGGGTTGTACAAGTACTTCTACATGTTTTCAGTAAGCAAAACATAAATAAATACATCCGAGGTCATGCTGTAAGACTAGAGACATTTCTTGAGGCAGGGGTTGGCTGCATATCCTCAGTCATTACCCTGAAGTAATTCTGATTGCGTGAGCATTACATAAGTGCCGCACATCATCTAAAGGACCAGAGAAATCAGTCAGTTCAATGGGGATTGTTTTCTCCTCTGCTCTCAGCCATAAGAATCTTCCCATTACATGCTGTCATCAGGAATTCATTGAGTCACATAAGACACTGGACAGAACTGAAATATCCTAATAGCAATGAATGGAAGTGTTGGTATTTATATCCTGTTTGCGATAACTTCAGGCATTTGCTAACTTGTCATATCAAATTAAATAACGTGTTGGCTTCTGCCCCAAATGGCTATGCAGACTGAAACATTTCTAAATTTGGGGGGGCCCACAGGGGATGCAAAAATTTCAGCAGTCAATAGGTGAAGAGACATGTCAGAGTTATCTTTGGACGTGAAGTTTGAACTTCCATTAAATTATTACTAGAGATCTTCATGTGTTCTGGCTTTGAAACATTAGAAAACAATGTTTCTTCCTTTCTAGTAGATATCCTAAGCATGTTCTATTTATATGATTTCATTTATGAATAACATCCCATAAAATAGTTCGAGGTGTTTTCACATTAAATAATAAAAATGTTGTTGTTGTTGTTGTTGTTGTTGTTGTTGTTGTTGTTGTTGTTGTGACTCTTGAAACCAGGAACTGAGCCTTGAATCCCCTGCATATAAACTACTGCTGAGCTGTGGGCTCTCTGTGATTGCTTGCAATTATATTCTAGCCTGAATATAAGTCTTTTATTTGGGGCATTTAAGTCTCTTTTGAGTTAAGGAGATTTCCATCCACCCCTTATCCCTACTTCTTACACAAGCAAGATCATGGTGTATAGCAGCCAATCAGAATGAATATTTACTTACCCTTCCATAATAGAGACCAAAGTGTTTGGCATTTTCCCTCTGGAAATATTTTTGCTAGAGTAATTATTTTCAGATATAGGTGGAACAGACAGCTGTATCATGGCAAAATATGATATCTGATGGTTCCAAATTCCCATAATTGGAGGCTGAACAAAAATGGGGGGAGATGCTTGATCATCTAAAATTGTCCCCTGCTTTGGCAAATATTTTTTTCAGTGGCAGTGCAAAGAGCAACTTGAAATATCAATTTTAACTCCTTCTCTGACATGCATTTGGAACAAAATAATGCTGCCTGACTCTCAACTAGCTTCCTGGGAATATCACATAGCCATAAGACTTGGCTTTCTGATGATGGTATGAATCCATTTCAGAGTAAGGGCAATGCTTCTTACCTTCACTTTGCATTGGCTTTGTGAAAAGGTTCCAAAACACAAATCTGATTAGCTATGTGACATCTTGACATCTTTGTGTCTATTATGTAATCGCTAGTTGACTGGGATCACTTGTAGGAAAAGGACAGCTGGGACATGGGGTCAGGGATGGCATTAGTGCAGTAGCAAACGATTCCTATGATTAGTGACAAAGTGCCAGTGTTCTGACTCAGTGCTTGAGTGTGACAACGGACTTCATGAGAGCTGATAAAATGAAGCCCAAACCAGTTAAGACAGACATTTTGATACGGGATGGTTTCTATTCAGAGCAGTGGTGTTCAGCCTGTGCTTGATAGGGTTGCACACCCCTAAAAAGCCATGTTTTCAGTTTAGGGTATGCTGTTTGATTCAGTTTAAGTGGCTTGGCATGCCTTGTGTTAGCTTTGGCTGGTATACTAACTGTGATGGAGATAGCCTTGTTCCAGTTATCTCTGCCCTTATAACCTCCTCTCTGTCTTAGTGCATTGTGTTGCATGTGGTGCTGCCTTAGAAAACACCCCAGGAAATCCAATTAGTCCAAAATATGGTGGCAAGACAGTTAATGTATGATTTGATTATATTGTGTCATGACCCCAGTTCAAAGTGCTGCTTGTGATCTTTAAAACCCTAAATAGCTTGGGAAAAGATTAACTGATGGAGTGTCTTCCTTCACGTGTGGCTCCTCAGTCCCAGATATCATCTGTAGATATCCTTCTCCAGGTGCTGGGGACAAGTGAGGTGTGATAGGTGACTACTGGATAAATGGCATTTTTGGTGGTTGCATCCTAGTTGTGAAATTCCCTTTCCAAAGCAGCTCACGAGTCACCTTATTTGTTGTAAGAAGCTTTTTTAAAAAAACTTTCTCTCTAAGTCATTATCTACTGAATTTACTGTATTTTTCGTCCCACAGGACGCTCTGTCCCATAGGACGCACCTAGTTTTTTTGGGGGGAAATAAAGGAAAATTTTCCCCCTTTATTTCCCCCCCAAAACCAGGTCGGAGAAACCGAACCAGGTCGAGGAACAGCGGGATGGCGGCGCTGCGCCTCCCTGCTGTCCCCCGAGCTTGTGGGGCTTCAGAGCGCCCCTCGCGCCGGGCGGCAGGCTGCTATCCGCAGCGTGGGGAGCCCTGCGGGGAACTCCTGCAGGGCTCCCCACACTGCGGATGTCTGCCCGGCGCGAGGGGCGCTCTGCTTCAGGGCGCCCTTGGCGCCGGGTGGTAGGCTGCTATCCGCAGGGTGGGGAGCCCTGCGGGGAACTCCTGCAGGGCTCCCCACGCTGCGGATGTCTGCCCAGCGTGAGGGGCGCCCTGAAGCAGAGCGCTCTGCTTCAGGGCGCCCCATGCGCCAGGCGGTAGGCTGCTATCCGCAGCGTGGGGAGCCCTGCGGGGAACTCCCGCAGGGCTGCCTAGGCTGCGGATGTGTTCTCGAAGCGCCAGGCGCTCTGCTTTCAGCGTGCCCAGCGCTCCGTGAAGCAGACTGCTATCCGCAGCCTAGACAGCCCTGCGGGAACTCCCACAGGGCTGCCTAGGCTGCGGATGTGTTCCCGAAGCCTGGAGAGCGAGAGGGGTCGGTGCGCACCGACCCCTCTTGCTCTCCAAGCTTCAGCGAAAGCCTGCATTCGCCCCATAGGACGCACCCAGATTTCCCCTTCATTTTCATCCTATAGGGCGAAAAATACGGTATGCTGTCTTATCCCCCAAAGCTGATGTTTGTTTACTGTTTTTATGATGTGATGATGATAAGCTACCTAGAAAACACTGTTCTTGGGTGGCATTTAAATGCTTATAAGAGGTCAGTCAGTAAATAAATAAATAAATAAATAAATAAATACAAACCACTGTACTGTGAAGATTTAGAGGGGCACCCAACAGTCCACCCACCTAAACATCATGCATAAATATATGCAGCTCCATGTAACATACAGCGGGGGTTTAGACTTTGTTTTCTTGCAAGAGCCCTATGCAGTGCCAGATTTACGTATAAGCTAAACAAGCTATAGCTTAGGGCCCCAATCTCTTGGGCCCCCCCCCAAAAAATTAAAAGAAAAAACTGGATGTACATTTCCAAAATATGAGATAACAAACAAATAAAATAAAACCTACATAAAAGCAACAATGTTTTGTGTTGTGTAGGCTCCTATGATGGAAATAATGGGCCCCACCTGCTAGCCTGCTCCCTAAAATATCACTGGTTTGCTCATTTCTATATATAGGGTGCCTACATTCTGCATGTGCAAATGGCTTTAGATACCTATTAGGTCCATAAATTACCATACAGCATATATGCAACACAAAAACTGACAATTTTTGTTGGCAAAAGACAGCTGGACATATAAAGGGCCCCATTATCTTCCGTAGCTTAGGGCCTCATCAAACCTAAATCCAGACCTGGCCCTATGTAAAAGGCTGCACCCATAATTAAATAAGTCTGTGCCCTGTAATTTGTTTTGAGTAGCAGAACTGTGCTTACAATCCTTCCCCAGGAGAGGAGGTGAATCTTGGTTACTCACTCCGTTGTCTTAACTTCAGCAGTGTGCTTTAGTAGGGTGGGTGTCATTTTATTACCGCAAGTCATAAATTCTTGCCAATCAACTAGAAACACTCAGTCATCTACTAGTAGATCCAAACCTATCTTCTGCTATAAATATCTGCCAGTATAGACCCATGCACACTGTGATTTAATACAGAATCAACTTTGTCACAAAAAACCCCTCTGTCTTTAAAAATAAAAATAAAAATGAGGAGCATTTCACATGACAAAGATTGCTTAACAATCAATGCAAAAGAAGTGCTTTTTTGCTCAGAAAGATTTGAACATCTGTTACTTGGGATTGCAAGCAAACTGAAGCCAACATCACCCTCTGTGGTTTCTAAGTGAAATTCATGTCCCCCCACCCCCAAAAACCGGAATTGGACTAAATGCCCATCTAAGTCCTTAACTTAGCTCAGGCTGAGCAAAACATTATAAGGTCGGAGTTGGACTGAAATGACTATTTTCCCCCTCACAGGACAGGGCAAGATAAAAACATTAAATTACCATTGAAATACTTCTCTAGAAGTAAACTAAATCAAAGCTAAATTTGAATAGCTCCTTCCTTAATGTCAACGCAGCAACATAAATTAGCAAGAAATGAAATTAGAGATTGTCCTTTGATTTCATTACTGAGTTCAAACAGTTGTTAATTCAGTTTCTCTTCATAGTGCTGCCTGGAAAACACATTATAATGGTTCACTATTTCCTCATCAGATAATGATCATGAAGTACTGCAATGCTAGCAACACCATGGCTATAATTTGGCAGATGGAATCTTGTATTCTGTGATTTTAAATGTCATGATTTTCTTCCTTCCCTTACAAGCATAAGAACATATTTTAGGATCACATAAATGATCCATATAGCCCACTATCCTGTCTCTGGCAGATTTTAGATCAGAATGTTCAGCACTGGTTTACAGCGTCCCAATGCATTGCTAACAAAATAGTTGATTCTATATCTTCTGCTCATAGCCTTTGCTTGTTTTTCTGTGCACAAAACAAAAACATGCCATGGAGCAGGGTTCCCCAACCCTTTCCAACCCAGAGTCACATTTGAAAAGCTATGAAATAGGCCTGAATAACATAAAATACCCATTTCACAGTAGAAAAAAAATATGACAATGCTCAGATCCCTATAACCCCTCTCAGACAAATAAATATACTTTTTCTGCTATGTATGACTGCTGTTATTGCAGAAGAGACACAATGGAAGCAGGCGTTTACTAAGAAGTAAGTTCCATTGTATCTAATGGAAGTTACTCAAACAAAAGCATACACAGGACTGTAGCCTTAATGTACTTCCAAGGTTTGATTTCAGCCTTGCATGTGAAAACAACCTAAGTTTAGATGCCTATATAATTGCTGTGCATGTTCAAATTTCTATGCATCTGCCGGTACTTTTACAGTACTGTTTTGTCCTCTCTGTTGGTTGAGATTTATGCTGCGCCCACAGTACACTTGTTTTAAAATGTTATTTTATGCTAAGACGTATTCAATGTTCAGACCAATGTGATGGCATTATAGCACACTCACACACACACTTACACACACAAACAGGTCTGTTCCAGCAACATATGAGGTGTGTGGTGTTCAGGAATATGATCCTAGGAGCCAACTGGATGCAGGGCTAGGGGGCGCTGCTGAACCTCCTTTGCCTCCAGTAACTTCTCTAAACCTTGGTATTTTTTTTTGCTTTAGCTACACACTGAAGCTGGCAGAGCCAGGAGAGAAAAATAATTTTAATATGGGTAAATGAAATATAGAAAAAGGAAAAGCAATTGGCACATATAAGATTCAATGGCAAATGCTTCACTTGACATTTGCTTTTTTTTTTAAGGCTAATTGTTGGATCTAGAAATAAGTGGTAAAATTCCTTTTTGTGTGTTGTGGCGCTGTGGGTTAAACCACAGAGCCTAGGACTTGCCAATCAGAAGGTAGGCGGTTCGAATCCCCGCGATGGGGTGAGCTCCCGTTGCTCGGTCCCTGCTCCTGCCCACCTAACAGTTCGAAAGGACGTCAAAGTGCAAGTAGATAAATAGGTACCGCTCCGGCGGGAAGGTAAACGGCATTTCTGTGCGCTGCTCTGGTTCGCCAGAAGCAGCTTAGTCATGCTGGCCACATGACCCGGAAGCTGTATGCCGGCTCCCTCGGCCAATAAAGCGAGATGAGCGCCGCAGCCCCAGAGTCGGTCATGACTGGACCTAAAGGTCAGGGGTCCCTTTACCTTTACCTTTTACCAAAATGTCCCACCCCTCACTCTGTGATTGAATTCCTTATGTTCTCTCTCAGGCCCTCTGGCAATATTTGGAAAGACTTAACCTTGACCATCAAGTAAGGCAAGTGTGGCTGTATTAGTGTACCATACATGTTTTTTCATCCATTGGGTTGCTCCATTCATTTGTATTGTTCTTAATCATGGTGGTCTTAATTGTGTTGCTGTTAATCAGGGGTTTGGGACTATATCTGGTGAGCAATCAGCTGATTGTCAGCACTATTCAAGAGACCACAACTTTGCAAATAATTTTTATTAATTTTTTCAACATACATTTATAATATCCAATCTAAATTTATCACATATTTTCTCTTTTGGACTTCCTTCAGCCTCTCTAACAATCATCCATTATTCAATTTTTAATTACACATTTCCTAATTTTTATATTGCATTTTATATACCTTCACCCTCTTATTTTTCTTCAACACAATATTCCTCAAACATTCACAGAGCCTCTTGAAATCCCACTAGTGTTGTTTGCTCATCACATATACATTTCAAATAATCTGAAAATTTTCCCCAATCTTCAATGAACTTTTGGTCTCGTAGATATCTGATCTTCCCTGTTAGTTTATCTAGTTCTGCATAGTCCATCAATTTCATTCTCCATTCTTCTAACGTCGGTAGTTGTTCCAGTTTCAATTTTGGGGCCAGTAGTATTCTCGCTGCAGTTACTGCGTATTGGAAAAGTTTACAGTCCTTTCTCTTTATCTCATTTCCTACTATTCCTAAAAGAAAAGCCTCTGGTTTCTTAACAAATGTATATTTCAACATCTTTTTCAACTCATTATATATAAATTCCCAGAAATCCTTCACCTTCTTGCAATCCCACCACTTATGGTAAAATGTTCCCTCTTTTTCTTTACATTTCCAGCACTTATTACATGTTTTGTACATTTTTGCCAATTTTACGGGTGTGATATATCATCTATAAACCATTTTCATAACATTTTCCTTTAATGCAGTGCATGCCGTAAATTTTATATTTTCATTCCATAATTTTATCCAGTCATTAAACTGTATATTATGACCCAAATCTCTGGCCCAATGTATCATAACCGATTTAACTTCCTCGTCTTTTGTGTACCATTCCAGCAACATTTTATACATTTTAGATAAAATTTTGTACTCATTATTTATTATTTCCATTTGATATTTTGATTCTTTTTCATCAAAACCTCTTTCTTTAAAATCCTTTTTAAACGTTTCATTAACCTGATAATAATGCAACCAATCATATGTATGCTCCTTCACCTCTTCATAAGGTTTCATTTTCCATTTTCCTCCTTCTTTTACTATCAATTCTTTATATGTAATCCAGTTCCCCCTCATATTGACTTTCTTAAGACTCATAACTTCTAACGGAGATAGCCAGTGGGGAGTTCTTGGTTCTAATAAACTTTTATACCTCTCCCATATTTCTATGAGAGATCTTCTAAAGATGTGGTTTTCGAAACCTTTATGGATTTTTTTCTTCTCACACCATAAATATGCGTGCCAGCCAAATCTGTTATCAAAACCTTCTAAATCTAACAAATCCGTATTTTTTAACTTTATCCATTCCTTCAACCAACAGAGACATGAAGCTTCATAATATAATTTCAAGTCTTGCAGGGCGAAGCCTCCTCTTTCTTTTGCATCCGTTAATAATTTAACCTGAATTCTTGGCTTCTTACCCTGCCAGATATATCTTGAAATTGCTCTTTGCCATTCTTTAAAGATCACTGTCCCATTGATTATTGGAATTGTCTGAAACAAAAACAACATCTTTGGCAGCACGCTCATCTTAATCATTGAAATTCTCCCCCAAAAAGATAACTTCATTCGACCCACACCTCTAGATCTTTCTTTATTCCCTTCCACACTGGCTCATAGTTATTCTGAAACAAATCAATGTTCTTGGGGGTTAACCAGATTCCCAAATATTTAACTTTTTTGACCACTTCTATCCCTATTTAGGATAGACTACAACTTTGCAAGTGGCATCAGTCAACTGATTGATGGTAGCTGCCCAGCCCTGTTTTTTTGCCTGCCCCATATCTGGTATGGGGCAGATGGGTGTGGTATGGCCAAAATGGCCTCATGGGCCAAATGGGAAGCCCTGTTGGGCCAAATTAGGTCTGCAAGTCAGAGGTTCCCCACATCTGTTTTTATTGACAAAGTGAGCATACTGATAAAGCTGCATAATTCATAAAAAAAACCAGTGCTGTCGTTGTGTGGAATGTATGCGAAGCTACATTGGGGGGGGCAGGATTTTCCCCCCTGCCACCCCTCCCATCTTTTCTCTAGTGAAAGCACACTATTTGAAATAAAACTAAATGGCCTTTTACATTAAAATGTAATAGCTTAGACTGCTATCTTGCTTATCTAGCGTTTTGTTTCCTCCAACTCCATTGTTTATATACATCTGTCTGTTTGTCTTTAGGGCTTCATCTTAACATCAAAATAACATGACACCTCCAAGATAATCATATCTGGAAACTTACCTATGTGTCACTTGATGATTGATCTTTCAGTTAAAAAGCGATGCCGGTTAGATTGGCTCTTTGAACTCAGGGTGGGACCATTTCCCTTATCTTTGCAAGTTGGGTCAGTGGATTGTGCCACTAAATTAATCAGTATGGATTGCTGCATATGCTCTCCAGAAGGGTATTGTCACTAGGCAGATTCTTAAGTCAAGGGCAAGGACTTGGCAGGTCTCCCCTTTGCCCCAATGTTAGCCTGTTATCCCTTTTACTTCAAAAATAAAAACAGATCCACTATACTACATCTGACACCTGCTTCTGCCCACTGCTAGACACACCAGGAACTGCTGCATAATTTGAACGTTACAACAGTGGCACTGTTTCCTACTAAAGCTCCCTCTAAAGAGAAACCAACTGTTCTGGTGAGTGGTTTAGCTGCACCTAATTAATCCCATGGACTGCAAGAAGATCAAACCTATCCATTCTTAAGGAAATCAGCCCTGAGTGCTCACCGGAAGGACAGATCCTGAAGCTGAGGCTCCAATACTTGGGCCACCTCATGAGAAGAGAAGACTCCCTGGAAAAGACCCTGATGTTGGGAAAGATGGAGGGCACAAGGAGAAGGCAACGACAGAGGACGAGATGGTTGGACAGTGTTCTCGAAGCTACCAACATGAGTTTGACCAAACTGCGGGAGGCAGTCGAAGACAGGAGTGCCTGGCGTGCTCTGGTCCATGGGGTCACGAAGAGTCCGACACAACTAAACGACTAAACAACAACAACAATTAATTATACAAGGGATGTGGCTGGCGCTGTGGTCTAAACCACTGAGCCTTTTGGGCTTGCCGACCAGAAGGTTGGCGGTTCGAATCCCCATGACAGGGTGAGCTCCCATTGCTCGGTCCCTGCTCCTGCCAACCTAGCAGTTCGAAAACACATCAAAGTGCAAGTAGATAAATAGGTACCACTCTGACAGGAAGGTAAATGGTGTTTCCGTGCGCTGCTCTGGTTCGCCAGAAGCGGCTTAGTCATACTGGCCACATGACCCAGGAAAACTGTCTGCGGACAAGTGCCAGCTCCCTCAGCCTGTAAAGCGAGATGAGCGCCACAACCCCAGAGTCGTCTGCGACCGGACTTAACTGTCGGGGGTCCTTTACCTTTTTAAAAGTTAATTATATAGCACTTCTGAAGCGAAAGTGTGTTGACCTTATTAGTGCATAGATGAGAAACTACTAAGAGCCCCCACGCAAAACTATATTAAGTTTCTAAAGGAATTATCTCCATAATCATTGTCATCTATCTTTCCCTCTTCCTCAACCAGGATAAGGAGTACAGATCTGGCAGTGCAGAAGTGCAGTGCTGGTTGACTGGGGCTGTTTAAAATAGAACTATGGGGAAGAATTTATCATCATACAATACAGTGCTTCATGTCAGGCATCTGATCTGTGTGTATGTATCGGAGAGAGTGCACAACAGAGAGAAGAGGAAAGGATGGCATGTACTTCAGAAACTATCATTTTAAATGAAAAGTAACTTTAGTGCTTTTGAATATGAGAGATTTAGAAATCTATCCTTTTACTTGCCCCATAAGTCTTTTTTTAAAAAACGCACTCCAGTCTGAGGAAAGGTTCCCTTTCATCCTTTAGAATTTTTGAATCTTTTTCATCAGACCATTAGGACGACATCAGAGTTTTGTAGCTAACATTTTCATCCTAAATTCCTCTGATATCCAGCCTTAAAAGCATTCATTTAAAAGTTCCTGCAGTTCTGAATCACATTTGCAAATTCCCCCCAAAATGAAATTTCTTAGCGGGACAGAAGGGGTAGAAAATGATACGTAATTGACTTTTTAAAAACAGCTTGCCTCTGAAATAGTCCCCCAACTTTCACTGGTGATACCTCTGGAAAAATACATCTAGCACTGTAAATAACAGAGCACAAATGTGCCTTTCATTGTATAGATTCCGCACCTGTGATCTGTTCCATAATTCCAAGAATGGTAAATGACTGCTGATTTGGAAGTATGCTTCTGATCATAAGCACAACATGCCTTACTGATCTTCCTCAGCATCAATCAACATGGATGGTGGTCAGAAACAATGGGAGTTGTAGTCCAATGATCTGCAAGACAAACAGGTTCCCCATACCTATTCTATAAAATGAGTACACTAGTCTTCCTTACCTGGATGCAGTGATTCCTAATCTCAGATGTATGAATGGTCTATAGTATTGAGGGAATATGATAGTTCCTTCAATCTGTTTTTAATACATTTATATGATTTTATCATTGTATCTGGTTGTAACTCAGTTGATCATTTGTTTTCTTTTTCTTTTAGTGGGGAGCAATATATAAGTTTAATAAATGAAAACCTAATCAGTTAAACAAATCACCACACTATTTTTTTTTAAAAAGGTGAAGCAGGGCATTCATTTTATGGAGGGGGAGGGGAGAAAAAAAGCAGGGGGGATATACTGCATTACAAGCACAAATCAAATTGTTCCCAAATGGAACCTTCCATATATATACATTATTACATTTTTATATGCAGAAGCAAAATGATACATAGCATTTTAAAAACTTATTACCCATCTATGTAAGATTCTGTGGATAGCACATACTTCTGATGAAAACACTGGTCAACAACAAATTTGTTGTCTGCATTTTTTCTGCTGATTTAGGACGAATCTGATGCGCTGAATCCAAAAATCACATTGGTTTTGCTCAATCAGGTCAAGTTTTTGAGCTATGGACATATGTCAGTTTTTTACGTTTTTGTTCACATGTACGCTTGTGTGGAGCATTTTAGAAGAAGTTGGTGGGGGTAAAATGCCATGTCAAATAAGTGTTTTGATTGGAAATGATTATTTTAATGACAAGAAGTATTCAGGTCCGATAGTTCTGGGTGATTATGTCGAAAAGGGATCAGTTTGAAGTCATAAAACCTCGAAATCTTCCATAAATTGGTCCAGCAAAGCATAAAGTTGGGGGATCAAAACTAAGTTAATGGGGCAGCCGCCCCACGAAGTATCCTGATCTTCAATCAGCACGTCGTCCTGTAGCTCATTGTGATGAAATTCCAGTGCCTATCTTCGGAGAACTTCCTGACATTAGTGATGAAGATGCCTCCAGTGTTGAAGGACATGAAGAAGAAATGGTTCTTGAAGATGATGCTTCACATCCATTTTCCCAAAAGGAGTTGAATGATCTAGTTTGCGACCTCAGCTTGTCAAAGGACTCTGCCGAACTGTTGGCATCCAGATTGAAGGAAAAAAACCTCCTCTCTGACAGTGCTCGCATCAGCTTCTTCTGCAACAGGCATCAAGAGTACCTCCGTTTTTTCTCGGAAGAGAAGGACTTGGTGTACTGTGCAGATATTGCGCAGCTTCTGCTCAAGCTTGGAGTGCCATAGTACGAACCCAAAGATTGGAGACTGTTCATTGACAGCAGCAAGCGATCACTGAAATGTGTTCTGCTACACAACGGCAACCAGTTTACCTCTATACCCCTGGCTCACTCGAGTACACTGAAGGAGAACTATGAAGCGGTGAAGTATGTGCTGGAGAAAATTGGTTATGATCAGCATAAGTGGTTTATTTGTGCTGACCTGAAGATGGTGAACTTTTTGTTGGGACAACAGTCTGGCTTCACCAAGTACCCATATTTTCTGTGCATGTGGGATAGTAGGGACTGTGCTCAGCATTACACGAAGAAGGACTGGCCTGTGCGGGAGGAATTGGTGCCTTGCAAAGAAAGGAACGTCATCAACGACCCTCTGGTGGACAGAGACAGAATACTCTTCCCACCTCTGCACATCAAGCTCGGCTTAATCAAGCAGTTCTCAAGGCTCTGGACAAGGATGGTGACTGCTTCACTTACTTATGCCAGGCTTTTCCAGGATTGACCATGGAGAAGTTGAAAGCTGGCATCTTTGACGGTCCTCAGATCTGTCAGCTCATCAGAGATCCAGAGTTCGGAAAGTCAACGAACGAAGTGGAACTGGAAGTGTGGAAGGCATTTGTTCTGGTAGTGAAGAACTTTCTTGGCAACAATAAGCCCAGAAACTACGCAGAACTTGTCAACAACATGCTGACTGCTTTCAGAAACCTGGGCTGCAACATGAGCGTCAAGATGCACTACCTATTTTCACATATGGACCTGTTTCCTGAGAACCTGGGTTCAATGAGTGACGAGCAGGGGGAGAGATTCCATCAGGACATGAAAGAGATGGAGACCAGGTATCAGGGTCGCTGGGATGCAGTCATGATGGCTGACTACTGTTGGACTCTGAAGAGAGACCTCCCTGCCGCTGAGCATTCCAGGAGTTCCAAGAAATGGAAGTTCAAGCCCTGAAGTTTGAAAAATGGTGAAGCAACATGCAATTTACGTGTACTTACCATTATCAATGCCCACCATTCAGTTTACAGAAAACCTGACCTGATGGAGAGAAACGGATGCCATTTCCTGATTCAGCAGTGCAAAAATACCCTAAATCAGTTGTAGAAATCTAGACAACATTCAAAAAGTAAAAAATTGTTGCCCAGTGAAATCTTTTTCTAAAATTTTATGTTTTACATGATTGATGCCTTCCAAGAGAGAGAGCAAAATATTTATGGTTCTTTTTTAAAAAAGAAAAAGAAAACCAGAGTCTTCTAGATTACAAAATATATTTGCTACTATTTCAATATACATATTCTTTTCTGATTTTTGTTAATTACACCAATGTTCAGTTAACAAAATCACAGAAGAGCCATTTAGCAAACTTAGTGAAGTAGAAGTTTCATGGTGATAAAGTAGAGATATTTTTAATTAGTTGTTAATTACTTAAGAAGCATGGAACCATCATTTTTTTTATCTGCATTAACATTCACATTGGGGGCATGTGATCTCCACCTTTTATATTTCTAAATGCAAATATTTTTCTTCATCAGACACTGAATTAAAAAGGGTACCAGAAGTGCAACAGTATCCTCTCTACACTGGGAGACATGAAGAAACTAGATTTTAGAATATTCAGTTGCGCCCATTTCACCTGTTATGCTACCTTATATGAATACCTGAACATGGCGGGACAATTCCTGTAGATTACTGAACCTTCTTTAATTATAAATAGAATATATGTGAAAACAGAACATGGAATGACCGGTGGACATTTTCATTATTTCTGTGTAGTTATGAGGATAACAATTTTCATGTGGCAGTGCTAGCCTACTTAGATCTTAGCACACATCTATCTCTCCCGCCCCCTCCCCATTTGTGTGTGTTGCTAAAGTAAATGAACTCTGTAAAGTTCCTGTGTTGTCTGTGGAAACACCAGCTGATTTCTGGGTGACCATAATTCCTGATGTTACTAACCTGAAAAGTTACCTTTCCAGAAATCAAGTAGATAGGTATATAGGATTGCAGTCTAAATTGCCTTTCTGATTTGGTTGTTTTGACAGTTTTTAGACATGAAATTTATTTTCTATATGTTTTGTCTCAGCCATGCTGTTTCAGTCCTGGGGACAGTCAAGGAAAATAACTTGAGTGAAATATCTTATTTCCATACTTGTGTTTGTAAACTGCTTTGATAGATAGATATAGATATAGATATAGATATAGATATAGATATAGATATAGATATAGATATAGATATAGATAGATTTCTTTAAAATATACAGCAGTATAGAAATGAAATCAATAAGAATAATAATTTATATGGTGGTCATTGTTTGTTGTGAAATCGCTTTGAGATGCTTCAAACAGATGATTCATGAATGGATGAATATCAGTTTCACTGTCATACTCTCCAGTAGACTATGGGTTCTGTCTAATAGTGTTCCATCAGCGGAATGGTAAAGGAAGCAATTTCTGGCTATTTCCTCTCCCCCTTTCAACACCCCTAAATCTGTTCCTAATGGTTGTAGGACCCTCCAGGGCTTATTCAGGGTAAGTGCTGGAGGCTTCCTGCTTCCACTTTCGGAAGCTGAGCGATGCCATTGGATACAACCCTACAAGAGAAAATGCCTCCAAATAAGTCCCAGCTCATTAGTGCCTTCATTAGTAGCTCCAATATTACACAAGGCTATGCATATGTTTCTCCATGTTACAGTAAAGGTCCAGATGTATATTGATTTCTATAAGTGACTAGTTCATTCATCTGATGAAAATTCAGTTGTTTAGTATATTTCCATGCAGTCCCTGGCCCAGTTCCATCAATAAGAATCTCAGTGGTATTTGTAATGACGTGAACTGAACTCTCATATTGATTATGTTGCTCAGGCAGCTTTGCTTCTGCTAATCTATTACTGCATTTGCTGTTGGAGTTTGCAAAGCTGTTAGCCCTGGTTATCTGCTGAATGATATTCTAGAGGTTGTTATTCCAGTCCTAAGATACACATCGTGCCAGCGATCAGAGGGCCTATAATATTGTAAGTGTGTTTTTAGGATGGCAGCCTAGTTTCAGTAATTTCATTTTACTAATTTCTTACTTTTCTTTTCCCTCCCCCTCCCCCTTTTTTATTGTCCGAACGAGATATTCTGGGCTTCCTGCCTTTTGCAGTGCTAAACTGTACAAATGACTCCTGTTATCCACTGAGAAAATGGCACATTTGGAAAAACCAAAAGGCTTGCTTCTTGGCCTTCAAGAGTAAGTCAAGCCCACTGTTTGAATTGTTTGCAGCGTTAGAAGTAAAAATCCTGCCAATTGCGCTAGTCTTCATATGGTCACTTAGGAAGGACGAGCAATTTCCAAATTCCTATCATCCTCCTTCTGTTCCTAAGAAAGATTCCACTGTTTTAATCAACTACCACTATATTAAGTCCACACTTTATAGGCATTTCTAAGAAAAGGCCAGGGCTTTATCACTCTCTTATCGGACAATCACAGGTGAAGTGGAATTAGTGTCAGCTAATTTTATGAGAATATGACGTGGTGTTTAACCCACTCTCATTCAAATGGAAGGTTTGAACCAACCTGCACAATGCATACAAAGTGGGAAATGGGACTATGCTACTGGCCTCACAGGTGCCTCTGACTCCACCCCCTTGACATACATGCATTCAGCCCAATGCCTGCAAAATGACGCCTGCACATATAGACGCCCCATTGCAAAAGCCACATGGAACATGCATATGTCAAAACAGGCATGCCAGCAATGTGACCGCACTTTTCCCTACTCCTTGTATTTAGTCTACATGTGGGAAAGTTCTGAAGGGGTTTTTAGTCCTTATGCTAAGGGGTCTTTCCCACAACCCCCTTCCCATTTGAAACATCCCTGGATTTGGGGTTTCCAAATCACCTGATCATGTCTGGAGGACAGCATTAACACATGTATTGAGCTACCATTCTTTTATTTTGCTTCCTGCCTTTGTTCAGGCTGTTGTGCATGCATACATCGTTGCAGAGGCACGCAAGTACGGAAGTGCAGTGTTTAATCGGGTGGGTATGATTGGATAGCCACAACTCCCAATTGGTAGGTCCCTTGATGCAGGGTTTAATCAGGCCAATGGGATGCAGGCTAAACGGATCAAGGGACCTATATATACCTATGCACATGACCCAGAGTTTCCTCTTTTGGTGTGTGCATTGGAACACCCACCCACCTCTCCTTAATTTTAGGGCGTTTTGTGATTGACCTTGCTATGCCATCGTGTGTCGTCTGTCGTTGGGACAGGGGCACAGCAGGAATTTTCCCCACTTGGTTGATTGGCTGGTGCCATTTGGGTTTTGCCTGCCACGTAGCAAATCCTCACAACTTGTAAGGTTGTGGATAGGCTCTGGTTCAGGTGATAGGGATGGGAGAACACTCTCGCCATCCTTATGTGAAGGGTATTCCGTTAAAGCAATCCAGGGGCTCGATGGTTTGGTCAACCCCTGAGGCCAGGGGGACATTTGGGTGGCAGAGTTAGCCCATTCCCGGCTTTCCATTTATCCAGGTGTTCACCCTAGGATGACCTATGCTGGTGCCCTGGGTCAGCGCTACCTGCAACGGTTCAGGGAGCTAGTCGAACCAGAGCCTATGCAACCACTCACTTGCTGTAATCAATAAAGCTGTGGCCTAAATTCTGCCAAAAACCAAACCAAAATTTGAGTCTTGTCTGAATTTATTTAAGGGGGAGGTTTAAAGTTCTGAACACGCAAAAATATTGAGCAAGTGGCAATCCCTGCCACAGTCGTTTTCTTTTTGCTTGGTGTTTCAATCAATGCTCCCATGTGCTTCTGTATATTAGTAACTTGTATAGCAGCAGAGATGTGAATTCAAAACCGAGGAAGCAGCATTGGTATTAGAAATTCTACAAGGCATGTGGAACAGAACCAACTTCCAGGGGAACAGCAGACTGGAATAGGGGAGATGTTTATTCTGAAAATGTTTTGATTTTTAAATCCTACATTGCTCTGCTTTAACAAAACAAGAACTCCAGAGCTCTTCAGAACTTTTCAGACAATGTTTTGGAAAGCCGCGCGCTGTAAGACTAATCAGAGGACCAAGCATCAAAAATGAAAGGCCGTTGTTGCAATTTCTGAGGATGAAAAAAGGTACAAACAGGGATACACAGTACTCCGTTGCCCCTTAATCATTTTACAGTGAGGAAGAGCAAGAGACAAGCCCCCTTTCTCCCGACCACCATAAGCGGTTACAGAGGAAAGTGAATTCCTTTTAAGTCCTCTACAAAAAGCCAGTATGTCTGCAATTTGGTGGGCTTAATTTGCTCTGGGGAGGCTTCTGTGGTCCACAGTGGTCACATGGGAGAAATGTTACAGCCATTTTCAGATTTTGCATTACAGTGAGTGGAGGAATGCAGAGTTTCATTTTAAACAGAACTGTTTAGATGCTGAATTACAGAAAAGTGGGAAGATCACAATCAACTAAGCAAACGATAAGAGGTGGGGGTTTTTGGTTTAAAAAGCACACACAGAGAGAAATGTACATGGTCAATCTTGGGACTCAAGCACACCCAATACTTTCTGAGTAAGCAGACCAACAGATTCCAGACTCAGTGCCTAAGCAGCCTGGTAATGCACAGCCCTATCTGGGAGACCCTATATGAGCTAGAAGTGGGGGTTCCTGGAGTGTTTAATCTTTGCAGATTCCATTATGAACTGACCTTATTCTTATACATGCCAGACTAAAGTTCACATTTTGGCTGTGGCTACCCACCAGATTTTGCAATTCTTTGATGCTGCAACATGGTTCTTGGCTCAAAAAAACCCATACAAAATGTGTATTATCTTGAGAGAAGATATGTTTAGGAAAAAATTTTTCAAGCAAAAGTACATTAAAGTGCATACTTCAAGAGAAAATAAGTTAAGTGCATATTTAAATATGAATTTTCCTGCATACTCTCTCTCTCTCTCTCTCTCTCTCTCTCTATATATATATATTCACAGATTACCGTGGAAATGAAATGGAACTTTCTTTTAAGAGAAACAATTATAAAAGAGACATGAACCCAAAATAAAGACTAATTATGATTCATCCTTCTGCAACTAGAAGTCTATGCATTTGCTGTGGTTGCTTTGGGTTATAAGCAGTGAAGTTGTCATGTTTGTGCAAGGGCTTCAGCTTGTGCCTCTGCTTTCTGCTCCAGAGGGTGGGGGGAGGGGAACCCAGAACAGTTTTGGGTGTGTGAGAGTGCAGAATGAGCACTGAAGAAATAGGGGGAGTTCAATGGCGCAAGTGGACATTCTTGCATAAAGGGTACAATTTCATAGATATAACCCTATGGCTTATTGCATGTGAAGATCTTGTGAATGTAGTACAGTCTTCTCCTGAGATACAGCTATTATTTGTTGGAATGCTTCTACTACAATACCTCCTTTCTTTTGGTATATCAGAAAGTTGTCTGAGAACTCTTTGAGTGGCTGAGACAATATGGATTCTGACCTGAGGAATGCAGATCACTGGGCACAGTTAGAAGCTCATGGCCTGTCCACCTGTGCTTTCAGTGAATCCTTTTATGCAAGTCGAGATCCACAGACACCTGTCTTGCTTTTCTGCTTATGTGATGGGAAGCAACGGATGCAAACGATTTCATTGATTTCTCTGATACCCAAAGCTGCTACTACTTATTTATATTGTCTTTGCATCTGCAGTTTGAAGATTGTTCTAATCATATCACTCAGGCAAGATTTATTGTTATTTTCAGACAGAATTTTTTAGAATAATAATGATGAGGGTACCTTTTCAAACTATGTTACTATTTATACCATTAATAAATTTGTCCCAAGGACTTCTGCTGAAAATGTTCTCATTCAGTGTTCGTCTGGCTAAAACAGGCCCAGTGTTTTAACCTGTAAGCACTGTACAGCCTCCATCTTTCATAGTGCACTGACTTCTGAATGTCTCCAGGGCCTGTAGAGGCAAATCTATTGGCTTCCCCAAGGTTTGCCTGCTGGCTTTAAGTGGTAATAGATTTTACTGATATTCTGCTAGTCAATGAAACAGTCTTGGTTATGCCTTTTTGTTCATGAAACTCAGCTTTCTAACTGTTAGGAAATAAAGGTTAAAAGCTCACAATCTTTTCATTATGCTTGCATTCAAGTCCTGCTACCACATCACACATCAATATTAGACAGTCTAATATTGTTTCATAGCTCTGTCTGTAAAGTGCCCTGTCAAGTATAACAATGGAAAATGCTGCAGAACTTGGTGGGGCTGGGCAAGAGAAATGGGAAACAAGAGCTTTAAACAAAAATGGTCTCAAAGTAGGGGGTGGTGGGTAGGGTTTTTTTGTAATACTTCTGCTAATTTGTTCTTACAAGTCCTTGTGGATTTTTAGTAGTTTAATAGACTCAGCTCTTTGATTTCATGGGCTTATTAGCATACTTGCAACAATTTTTTCCAAAATGCTGTAAATAAATCCTTGCACTATTTGGAGAGTCCATGCAGAGAGGCAGTTTCGGTTCACTAATGTATGCATACCTTCCAACTTTACAGTAGGGCAAATCAGGATACACCCACACCCACATTGAGGGTCAAATATAGAGGCCTGGAGGACAATATTCAGGTGCAGACCGATTCAGGTAAAACCTCAGACTCAGATCTCTCTATTCAGTCCAGAGGGCTTTTCCCAGGCTATAAGCCTCCCCAGGCCTTAGCCATGTCTCACCAGGTCACCTCATTCTGCCTGTGAGGCCACTTTGACCAAGCCATGTCCATTTGCCCTATACAGTCATACCTCGGGTTGCAAACATGATCTGTGCGGGAGGCACATTTGCAACCCACAGCGTTCGCAGCCTGAAGCGCCATGTCTGCGCACGCACGTGATGCAATTTGGTGTTTCTGCGCATGAGCGAGCGCTTAAACCTGGAAGTAACCCATTCCGGTACTTCTGGGTTCATCGTGGTCCACAACCCGAAAACATGCAACCCGCAGCGTTCATAACCCGAAGTATGACTGTACCTGACATCATAAATGTCAGGTAAAGGTAAAGCTGTGGCTCAGCCAAAAGAGGGAGTTACAGGCAAAGCCTGCAGAACTATGTGCAATGCTGTGCACTGGGCTTTACAAACTCCAGCAATCAGGTCTTGCAAAGCACTATGCACTGGACTTTGCAAGATCAACCATCAGCTGATCATTGGATTTTGCAAAGTCCAACGCAGAACACTTTACAAGGCCTGATGATCAGCTGATCATCAACACTTTTGCAAGCTGAACCTTTGCAACAGTTTGATTCTGAATTGTGCAGTGAAGAATGGGTCACTTGAGGTTATTGTGATGTCGGGTGATTGGCACACAGAGGGTAATGGAAGCAGCAATTGCCATAATTCACATCTGCTTGAGATCAGGAATGTAAACCATGCTAGCAAATATGTGATATTCACTATTATTGCTTTTAAGTCCATGAACATTACATAGATAATTACATTATTTTAAGTATTCTTTTTGATGTTTCCCTTCCACCGAAATGCATCTATATACCAGCTGCAAATTTCCTGGTCAAAACTATTAGGTAGCCTTAAATCATATATTGCCTTAACATTGGATCATATTCTTTAAGTACAGAATCATTATAGAAAAAATGTTTCATTGGCCATATCTTATTTGTAATTGAAAAGTGGAAGGACATATTGCCAGCTAGAGCATCTCACAACTGTAACACTTCTTTTTCCCTTGAGTTTTCTCTCTGCATTGAAGGCTGTGAAAAAAAAAACCTAGAGGTTTATTGGGATGGAATAATATATGTCAAAACCATTCTGCCTCATTCACAGATAGCCAGGCTAAGACTGTGGAACCACAGCCACTGTTCTTCAGCTACTAGGGGGAACTGCAGGACTGTCAGTATTATTCTGGTACTTGTATCAAAGTACACATTGGCTACCTGTTAGATAACGCATAATGATATGTGACAGATCACCAGGGCAGATCATTGTTCCCTTGAATCATGTATGTTTCTGAAGTGAGGCATCTGAAGGCTATAACTGTTCCTCAATAACTTTGTTTCTGACATCTTTAAACCTTCAGAGTTTGTTTTTCTGTTTTTGTTTTGTTTTTTGTCTAGACAAAGCTCACGATTCAGGTTTGCATGAGGAGTTGTCTGCAACTTTTATTTTAAAGGTGTCAGATAGGACTTCATCTTCATTTTCCAGTAGCATCACAAATACTGCGTTTTTAATCAAAGTTTGTCATTAGCACTTTCTTATCTTTAGGTATCAAGGAAGCCCAAATGTGCCTGCAACATCTCAGTTGTGACTGAGTACTGTAAATGATCTAGTTGTCTCATGAATCAGCATGGATTTTTTAAAAAACAACAACACAATAGTGAACATTGCTCAGAATCGCTAACATGGTTCCCCAACCCAAACACCACTCTGGCTCCAATATTAGTTGGATATTTTCCAAAATCCACTCACCCACCCACCTAAATCAAATGCCAAATAGCCAAATTCAAACAACGACTCCAGTCACGCAGAAAACTAGAAGTAGGTGAATAAAACATGACACAGGCCAATTAGTATCACCCCCAAGAATTCTACTCAGTCCCCTAAATGAAGGCAACTAGCAGAGCCCAAACTACAAAGGGGGTGTCTTAATGAGACGAGGTGAGAGTGTGGGGTGGAGCAGGCTTAAATGGCCTGATCTCCACTTCCTCACTATAGGACAAATCACCTCCACGTGGTTGCCCTCCACCTGCAGGAAAGTCCATCGCTCCTCTTAATGCAAGGAAGGAGATTGTGGCAAATGCATCCTTCACCATCCCCTTGAGGAAGGAACAGAAATCCTAAGCATGTCTACTCAGAATTAAGAAGCATTAGGCTGATTGTCAGAGCTTACAAAGTTCAGGGTGTTGTGCTATGCAGGTGTCAATGATCACCTCAGTGTTGGAGCTTCAAAACATGACACCCCCCCAAAAAAACCCTACAATAATCCCCCTCCCCCAATATTAGGAAAGTCCCAAAATGGAAGTTAACAGAAAATTTGAACAGGGTGGAATGTCTCTTCTCAAGAACAGATCTTTTCAACTAGAAAGGGGAATTTAGCTGAGATAGTTTAGGTCTTCCTGTTCTTTACAGATAAAGTCATAACTCAAATCTTACATCTCCTGCCCCACTCCTGTTCTCATCCACTCAAATATCCAAGGTACTAAGCTATGTGCTCAGCTCATTTTTTTAAACCCATTATTTTCATTTCTGATGTCATAGGACAAGCTATTGCTGGACAGAGAGATAACTGATTGATTAGAGAGATACATTCTTCCCCACATGAGAACTATTAATGTTTCATTGATGAAAACAGTTATATAAAGAAAAATGAATTTCTTTCCATATCACTAAACCAAGGAAGTAATTAAAAAATAACATGAAATATTCTGTTTTAGTGATGAGGGGGGGAAATCTACAACATGTGAATGAATGGTTTCAGGAAGTTTTATACATATTTATAAGTTGTATTTAACCAGTGGCTTAAAAAGATCTAATAGTTCCTCTTTCTGAGGAAAGGAGATAGGAGTCTCTAATAGAAAATTCTCAGCACGCTCAAACTACACTGCTCAGGACACTTTGGGTGGAAGTGTAGATTTGCCAAGAGGAAAGGCAAAATAGGTCTCGCATACAGAGAGTTCAATGCCAGGGATGCAAACGTATTTCCCGCTTCAAATATATGCCAAATAAGGTTTAATTCATATGGCAATACAGGCAGCAGTCCAATATTCTTGGTTTTTTCCTTTCTAATTTTGTTTTGAAGGATTTTGAATCCAAAATGAAGACATTCTTTCTGCCACTTTACTCTGATTCTTCTTGTGGACTCACAAAGGGATAAGTTAAATTCCTTGGATGCAAAAAGAACTAAGTCATAAAGGTAATTCAATCGAGGCAGTCACTAAGCTGGATCGGAATCATATTCTTTTAAAGCGATTTCTTCACTCTAAATCCATATTACTCAAGGCCATATCAGGAGCAGTAATTTCCCTAATCTTGAAAAGGAAAACAAAAACAAAAAAACCCTTAGTTTGGCAGATATTTTGGCATATGTCTTAAAAGGATGAGGAGCTGAGCAGAGTGGGGGGAAATGTTAATTAATAATTAAGTCACGAACCTAACCCTAGACCCCTGTATGTATAAGAATGAATTCCAAATAAATTTCCAATGGTTAAATCAGGGCTGGCACTCCCCTACTAGTTACACTGCAGGCCCCAGGTGCATTGAAGTCTAGGACTTCAATGGGGCCTAGGCATGGCAAATTGCAATAATCATAGGACAACCAGCTGGGATTTAAAACAGGCCACAACTTTATTGATTACAGATGTCAATGTACTTTGGAGCAGGGATTGGGTGTACATCCTGCATCAACCAACCAGTCTGCTGGTTGATTATTTCGGCAGGATCACCCTTTTACACAAACCAAATCAGGACTACCCTGCTCAAGACCACCCTGGTAGAGCTATGGCCCATTGATTCCCTTCTGGGCATCTGGACAGTTGTACCTCCACCCTGGATCCTTTTACAGTGGTACCTCGGGTTACATATGCTTCAGGTTACATACGCTTCAGGTTACAGACTCCGCTAACCCAGAAATAGTACCTCGGGTTAAGAACTTTGCTTCAGGATGAGAACAGAAATTGTGCTCCGGCGGCACGGCAGCAGCAGGAGGCCCCATTAGCTAAAGTGGTGCTTCAGGTTAAGAACAGTTTCAGGTTAAGAACGGACCTCTATAATGAATTAAGTACTTAACCCCAGGTACCACTCTAATGGGATACCCTGATTCCTTAGATTGGTGGGGGTTTAGACTGCATTTAAGTAGACTAAGGATAAACCCCAATGCCTTATCCACATCAAGTTGCAGCGATTGCTATGAGGAAGGCAAAACCCCAAGACAGGCCCAATTTGTCTGAAGACAAATTCCTCCCTGGCCCCAAATATGGCAACTGAAAACTTTCATACCAAGCAGGGGCTGCCTGCTTACCCTCGGACAGACCCATACCTAGAGTGTTGAGTGGATGGGGAAACCAAGCTCTGAATGTGAGCAGCCCCCAGGTGTGGCTTTTTTATGTGCCCCAGGAAGTAGACCAGAGGGAAGCCAGACACACCAAGTCTTCCCTCTGGTCTGCTCCCCAGGCCACACCCGCAAGCTCACATGATTGGCTACAATCACAGGCAAGCCCCAGCGTGGCCAGTGGAGGAGGAAGTAGTGTCCCACCCCAGCTGTTCCAAAGCCAGTCAGTGCCTCCACCCAAGCCAGGTCACATCTGCCACCTCCCCACAACCACAGGTAAGTGCCCATTATCCTTGACACCTTGGTTCTGATATCTGTTCACAATGCTAAAATGTCCTACACAGGATGCATTTTTTGGTGCGACCAAATTTCCTATTTGGAAATAGTCCTTTCAATGTGGCAGCTCATATAGAATCAGAGCTGTACGGGGGGGCTTACAGGCCATTCAGTGCAGTCCTGCGCTTAGTGCAATAAATAAATCTAGAGCTAGGGTATTCCCAGCAGGTGGTTAACCAGTCTTTGATAGACCATCACCTCTCTAGGTCAGGGGTCTTCAACATGACACTCACAGGAACACCTGTGTGCACGGAAGCCTTCCTTGGTGCCAACAGCTCTCTCCTCCCCTCATGCTGAAATTAGGCTTGAAAGAAGCCTTCTGTTGTAGCCAATTGTAGTGTGTGGTGTGTGTGTATGAGATACTCACCCCAGTTTCTCCTGCTTGCAGAAGAACAGGTTGGCAACTCCTGTTCCAGGTGATTGGTTCCATTGCCAAAATTGTACTTTGTCTCCAGAATGCCCTCCTAATGTTCAGACTTCCGGGGTGGCGCCATCGGTAATGGCGGACTCCCTCTGATCCGGAGGGACTGGCTCCACGGAAAACGGGTCTGTTCCGCTACGGTGAAGCAGGGACCCTTCAAAAAATCACAGGCGGAGGAAGCCTGTGACCATGGGACTCGGCGGGCACCTTTTGCGCCCCCCAATCCGTAAAGGAACCCAACTACGGGCTCCGGAGCGAAGAGGGCTTAGTGGCGCGGTGCTGAGAGTCAACTGCTTCTTCTGTGGAGCGAAGCTGCACAGCCGTTGCCGGAGAGCGCTACCTTTTTCCTGGGACAATTCAGTTACAAAAACAACTACCCGTGAGCAGATCAAATTTGGACAATTGGACTTTAAACAACGATCTGTGAGTAGAAGGGAAAATTGGATTAGAAATTCTTCTTAATTTGGCACTGAAGCGGGAAGGTCTAAACAGGAAGTCAGCCTTCTGTTTCTTGTAGATAGATTAAAGCAAAGACATGGCAAACTAGAGTTCAGAAAATCGTTTGTAAAGGATCAACTTTCATCATCTAAAACTACTGAACCCCCTTCGGAAGCAGGAGAAGAGGGGGGATTTTTTCCGGATGGTTTAAACTTGCAGGAGAGAGTGTAAAGAAAAGTAATTTTCCACTGTCTTGAACCTGGGAGCGGGATGTCAGGACAGACGTTTTTAGGAAGTTCATTGACTATAGACAAATGTTTTTGACAGATAGTTAAAAGAAGAGAAACAGTGATTCCATTGTTCTCTTTCGCATTTTAAAGGAACAAATACTGACAAAATATCTGAAAAAGGAAACTTTGTTGTTAGATCTGCTGTTAAAAAAAAGAAAAGAAAAGAGATTGACACAAATAGAAGTTCTTCCCCTAGAGGGAGCTTGTGAAACTGTTATTAAACTTGAACTGGGGAGCTTCGCAGCTGCAAACAGATTAAGATCGTGGGAACAGACTTCTGACCTTGCATAACAATGTATTCAGAGGCTCTGGTGCGTGCTTTCTGTAAGACAAGTGCTTTATTGGAACAGTTACATGAGAAGACGGATTTGATGACTGTTGCGATTAGAAATTTTGGACAGGTAGTGGGTATCTATATAGAACCCACCCAGGAATCAACTCAGGAGTGTGCTCTGACAGATCAGATGAGGGAGGAGATCGTTGTTGGACCTTGGGTGGCAGAGATGGAGGGAGCTGTGGCCCAGCAGGAACATGAGTTGTTGGATTTGACAAATGAACTTGGAAAAAGCCAGATTTGGAGAGATAGAGTTTTGTTGGGCTTGGAGATGGGGGGGCTGGATAGACCCCCCTATGCAGGGATGTCTTGACTTTCCAAGTCTGGCAATGGGCCATGAGGAGTTTGGGGTTGTGGGGGTCCTCAACTTTGGAGGGACTTTGAAACATGCTTTTAAATACTACATGGAGTTCAGTGTGGATTATGGAAAAGGGGCTGATCTGTCGAGAAGGGACAAAAATACTGTCAAGTTGGAGTTTCCACGAGTGAAAGGACCAGGAGACAAAGTAAAGTACAGGTATAAATATGAAGAAGATCTGCGGAAGGGACATGGAAGAGACTTAAGGGCCTCGGACATAAGATTACCAGGTTAATGAGCTAAATGGATGAGACAGAAAGGACTGACAAAACCCGGGACCAGGAGGAAGAGACGTTGGAGGAAGATTGGAAGGAAGTTTAAAAAAAAAAAATTCTATTTAGGATTGTTTTGTAAAATTAATGAGTATTAGAAAGATGTTGGAACGAAACTATTTGGCTTTAGCAGAAATGTTAAAAAGAACTATGCAAGAATATGTTATGGTTATGAGAAATTGGTATAAATAAGATTTAAGTTTTAAGTTTTAGGGTCTTTTATAGTAAGATAAGGTTAAAATAGATTAAGGTAATTTAATGACAGAATATTATGAAAAATGGGAAGGATTTGCTGTTATAATTAATAACTGGAATACAAAAAAGGGAGGTTTGAGGAGGTCGATGAAATAAGGCAACGACAGTTAAGGATTTGGGAATATTGGATCTGTATTTAATTGTTTGTGGTTTACTTTTGTTTTTTGGATTTTGATGTGTTTTGTCTTTGTTTTTTTATTTTTTATTTTTATTGATTTGTATGGTTTGATTGCTGTTTGCTTTTCCCTTGTTTTTTTTCTTTGTTTCCTTGCTTTTTTTTGTAACTTTAAAATGCTTAATAAATATCATTTAAAAAAAAAACAACAGAATGCCCTCCTAATGTTCAACTAAATTCTGCACTCCTGAAAGTGAAGCAAATTACATTTAGTCCTTTTATCTGGAGCCACTGAAAATAAATCTTTGCCTTATTCTGCGTGACAGCCCCTTGGGCTTTTTGAAAAGTGCTTTTATGTCTCTCTCCCCACCACTTTCTTCTCCAGGCTAAATGTACCTACTGCCTTCCACTTTTCCTCATTGGACTTGTTTTTCATACCTTGGCCACCTTCATTCCAATTTCCCTCCACTTTTCTTGAAATCTGGCCCCTAAAACTGGACACAATACTCCAGATGGGGTGGAAGTATTACCGGTACTTCCCATGGCTTTGAGATCATGGTTTTATTCACCCTTTTTGCAGATGCATCACACTACTGACACCTGTTCAGCTTCCAACTGACTGCAATCCTGATATCCTATATTACTGCCAGTCCAAGTATTCCCCATCCTAAGTCTGTGCATTTGTTTGTTTGACTAAGTGCCACACTTTCCTGCTGAATTTCATTTTGTTAATTTCAATTGCATTGCCACTGCCACATGGCTGCAGCAAAGAGGCTCCCCTTTGTACTTTCAGGCAGCTTTTGAATATATGTTTTGTAATTGCAAATGGATTACGTGAAAGCTGTTCATGTCTGATAATGTTTATCAACTTACGATATACAGTCAGTTAAAACCATGTAGTTGCCTACAAACCCCACATGCCATTGGCTGAAATGTCATGATGTCATGGAATGCTTATGACAATTCAAACTACTATGAGCAAAGGGGTAATTTCATAAAATACTGTCAGATAGTACAGCCAGCTTAAACCTACTCCAAAGAAACATTTAAATATTTCACTCTAGTATAGTATGGTATCAATATATATATATATATATATATATATATATATATATATTGCAGAATATGGATAGATATATTTTCAAAATGACAGCAAGGGAATCAAATGATACTGAGGACAATCCTAGTTGTGATCCAGAATCACTGTTCAAACAGAGTGCTGGAGAAGACTCGTTTATAATTATATTTTGGGGATGATTCATGTTCTTACGTAGCTGCATTGTTTTATAGTTTCTGGATGTCCCATGGTCATATTATAAAGTAGTTGTATTCTGTGTTATAAATCAAGCACTGCTAGGAGTTGTTTCTTTTTGTTTTCCAATATATTTCTTAACAATAAAAAATTTGGTGCAAGCAATTTTTTATTCTAAAAGTGTGACCCAGAGAAAGAAGTTTGAGAACCACTGGCTTAGTCATTCAGCTCCACGTCTGTCCTCGACTACCTGGTATGTGAACGCTTTGGCCTGTCAGTCACTGGCGTGAATTTCAAAGGTTAATCCTCATATTATGAATCATCATCATAATGAAATTAAGTCACAGAAGAGCAAAAGAGAATTTCAGCATTGTGTTTCACAGCTCTTAGTTTTTTTCTCCTCCAGCAGTGCACATTATCTTTGCATGTGTTATTTTTGTGAAAGAAATGGCTTGCCATGAAATTTTGCAGGTAATTTGTGTTGACCTACCAGCTGTGAAGAACCATTTAGTGCCTGTGGTGTGGGAGTGGGTTTCTCACTAACTGAACATCTGTAGCAGAAACAAGCATAATATGGTTGCTATCTAGAGTAGCTACCACTTGGGCTACACACACACACACACACACACACACACGTAACTGGGAGCATAGATGCAAACTAATCATCCAGAGATTAATTACTGAAGTTAGATGGCTGTTGTAACTTCAAGTAACTAACTTTTTCATTATATTTCTTCTGTACATACCATATGTGGAGGTGAGGGAGATTCACTCACTTCTATCAGCGGACTGTTAAATGGAATGGGACACAATGATGTTCTTTGTACCACTACTGAGCACAAGAACGTTCTGGTCAACATAATTTACATTAATTTTACATGATTACTTGAAGAAAAAAATAATCACATATTTTACCCTCCATAAGTGAGCAAAGCTAATTATAGTTCCATTAAATAGCAACTATGATGTGGAGCCTTACAGTGTAGACATACCTCTAGTCTGCTGTCATCTTTTGAGTTGTCCATACACGAGAGGTTGTTAATCCTGGATGCCACCCAAAACATGAAGTAAGTATGGAAAAGATCTTGTAGTAAAGGAACAATAAAGGCTTTGCTGCAGACACAGCCCCAAAGTTCCTGGAATGGCTGGGAAAAGGAAGCAAAGTTGAAGAGTCTGAAACAAAGGTCAGAAGTTCAGAAGGGCACAGGAGCTGCATAGTTGTTCCAATGGGTTCCCATAGCCCCTTGCCAAGCTGCTAAAGTGAGCTTACTAATGAGATCCTGGTGCCCTGCAAGCATGTCAGTTTTGCAGGTCTACAAAGCATCGGGGGGGGGGGGCGGGTCTGTTCTCAGCTATGATCCTGATCCTGGGTGACTACACTGTGACCTATCCTTCTGGTTCCTGTTCATCCACCCCCAGTGGCTGGTTGGTGCCCTCTTCAGCTCCCAGTGAGGCTCTCCCCTCCACAGGAAGAGAGGGAAAGCCTGGGATCCCTGCCTCTCCCTCGAGAGCCACGGAAAGAAAAGGTGCTACTTTCTCCAGTCTCAGCTCCAGCAACTCAACCTCCTCCTCTTCTTCAACCTGCCAAACTGAACCTGAGCCTGACAGCACCTAAACGCACATGGCAGTTCTCCCAGGAAGACAAAGGCATTGAGGAAGGGCCATAGTTTTACAGTAAACTTTTTTTAAAAGCCCAGAGGGTCTCAGGAAAAGGCTAGGGAAGAACCCTGTTGAAAAGACTGGAGAGCTGGAGAGCTGGACCAATGGCAGAATGCAGCTTCCTAGGTGCCACAGAGAGTTTTGGCATGCCCAGTGGATTGTTTGACTTTCTCTTTTCTTTGCCATGGCAATCCCTCTTACCAGTTCTGTCATGGTATTGATGGAGAATGAAGGGCAGGAGAAGAGACAGGCAGAGGAAGGGGGGCAGGAAGTGGCGGTGGAGGAAAGAAGGGAAAGCCAGGAGGAAGGACAGCTCACAGATGTTGGACCAGAGCCTCAACACCGCACAGGAAATTCTGGCACAGACAGTGAAACAATGCCTGTTCCGTCTGCCAAGGAAAGGAGAGTGTTAAAGAGGAGGGGACAGAGACATCACATGAAAATTCCACGCCTTTTCTGTTGGAGAAGGGGCGGGCATAAGGCACTCCCAGAATCTGAGCCGGAGGATTCGGATGCATGATTGTAACGTGCTGCTTGTACATATGTAAAATAAAGACTGTATATATGTATCTCTGAGTGAGCAGAGGCATTTCTTGCGGAGAGCGTTCACAAGCCATCACAAGTTCTCAACTACTTTTGGAACTCTCCTTGCTTTCAGAAAAGTTTACAAAGCAGAATTGGGGTCGGTGGGGAGGGATGCTCTTGAAAGTCCAAATCCCCCTTGGGCCTGCAGATCTAGTCATGCAGCACTTTGAATCCAGACTGCAAAGTGGGTTAATTTCGAAATGACAGTGAACTGTAATTCACTGCTTTAGCTTTTCAGTTTGGGGAATGTTCCAAAGTGCATAAATGGCAGATTTTTTAATTGGGTTCACCAATCCACACACTTAACTGTGATGTATGAGGCTTTACCTTCTAATCTGTTTTCTGATATTTCAAAATTAGAAAGAAAATCTCATTGCTTATAGGCTGCTTCCCTTTTGATGGTGTCAAAACTCTATGCCCTCCCAGGGGTGTTAAACAAAATAACATTTTACTACCTATATGCTTATTTATTACCTCCCTACACAGAGTAGTCAGGGCTGGAATAATGTCAACAATTGCCAAACATCTGAAATATGTTCTGACTTGGCCAAAGGAAATGAAGATTCCTATGAAGTATAGTGTGTTATCTAAAACGTATCTCAGTTTTGCTAATAAGTACCACCACATTTTTCATTACTTCTGTTATCTGGCTTTCTGGAGACCCGTGGGTTCCAATTAGTGCTAGAGACAGGTTCAGATAACTGCTGTCTTTCGCATTTCCAAAAAGATGTTCAGATCATTTGTAAGCTGCCCTTGAAGCTGTGAAGCTGAAGAGTGGCTATTAAATAAAATAAATAAAAGGAGAGCCCCAATTGGTTCTCTCTCCCACCTCTCTGTTCTTTTTCTCTCTTTTTAATTTAACATTCATTCCATTGAAGGGTTCTCTGTCACATGATATTATATGAAATTGATTCTGTATCTCAGTTTGTTCTAATTACTAATATTACTATGAAAATTTCAGGTTGCTCTGCATAGTTGATGAATACTTATATGCATTTTCCAACTTGTAAACCAAGATGAGACATTTGTGTTTGGATCTTCCTGGTAAATATCACTTTGTGGGTATCCTTAGCTATGCTACATTTCTAGATTTTTGTTTTTCTTGTGAGAGTGTCACATTTATGATAACAAAAGTACTGGAAACAATTTAATTTCCTTCTGCATTTACAGGTGAGCAGAGAGAAAGATGAACTCCAGTTGAAATGCCCAGCCTGTTTTTATTCTAAGGACTAGGACAGATGACAATTTGCATTCCTATGCTCAATAATTTCTTAATCAAATTTACGACATATACTCTGATGGATGGATTCATTAAATGCCAGATATTTCTGCTGCTGCTCTTCTCTTTCAGAGGTCTCCAGCCAACATTATGTAAGGTTTTTCACCTTTTGCAATATCTTTTTCCTGGTATATTGAGTTGTCAAGAGAGCTTGGCACCTTTACAAAATAATATATCATAATGACCATGGAGATACTTCTATGTTGTACTTCCATATTTCATTGAAAGAGCACCCCTTCTCCCACACTTTCATTTTATCATTGTCAAACAGAAGATAAAATGAGCACACACAAGCATTATGAGATTTTTGGAAGAGAGGTGAGGTTAGGGTACAATGTTTGAGTCTAAAACACATAACTACAGATGTCATAAATATCCACCGATAGTTGTTCCTGCAACAAAGCCCCTTGGATAACTGTAAAATGCTATCCAGTTTTTAATTTCATTTTATTGGGAACTAAAATTATTTTACTGGTGTTTCTGTTTGGTACATGTAAGCAAACAAAACTTCAGACATGTGAAAAGGCCCAAGAACCACAATAGTTTGACAGCTGAGCTAACGTCTCAACTCTTTCAACTTGTGAACCTACTACAGAAGACGACAACCACCCTTATCATACTCATTGGACAAAGAAGTTTAAGGTATCATAATCAACAATCACTGATGATAATTCCACAGATGCTTGAATCAAAATTCCAAATTGTCACACATTGTGCTAGAAGTATCCTTGTACTATCAGCCTTACAGTATCTTTTTATGAATCTGTCCTAAATAAATATACTGTAGAAAGAAGTGTATTGTTGCTGCTTCTCATGAAATCTGCTTCCACTTTAATGGAAAAGAGCAAGGATACAGCGTGGGGAAAAGCCATGAAATGAGAGGATGCACTTGTCTCCAAGGACAGATCCTGAAACAAGAGGGATTTAATTGTTTTGTTTTATGTTATTAAATTTGTATACCACCCATCATCCATAGATCTCAGAGTGGTTTAAAACATAAATGTGTAGACTTCACCTCTTTTCATTCTATTTTGTAAGTGTATGTAAGTGGGCGCATCTTCCAAGGGTGCAATCTGTAAAGCCTCTGACCACAAGCTATTCCGGGGTTGACTAAAGCACCATACATTTTTGGCTACTGTGTGAAATGGGTTCTCCCCCAATTGTTTCTACAGGGCCATTTGAGCGGTGATATTATCATACTGCTCTGCTTATTTCCAGGGTGACATTTTCCTCATCAACCTGAGCATTCCATTTCTCCTACTGATATAAGATAATTTGATCAAACCCAAATCTCTATGCCTGTGCCTTATGTTCCTTCCTTCACAAACTACAGAAAAAAATATGTGCTATGGTCAGAGGCTTTACAGATTGCACCCATGGAAGCTGCAGGATCAGCACAAAGGGGAAAGGCATTAAATAAACAAAAGATATGTTTTTATTTTACTCTTCCCTCTGCTTTAAATTTAGAGGTATTGTAGAGTTTCACAACATGGACAAATGGACTTCCCTAAAACCTTGGATACTTCTCCCAGTCTCCATAGAGTTTCTCAGGTGTACAGCAAATTTGTTGATCCGTAGATGCCAGAATGCATCAAGAATATTCAGGTAGAGCTGAAAATCCCATGGTGTTCTTTATGAAGCATTCCTAGCAGAGTATCTTCTTTTTAGTACAGCTAAAAGCAAGACACTCCATTCTTCTTTTTGGTGAAGACAGTAATCTGGAAATGCAGTGCTGGAGCTAGGCTTCAAAGTGTGTCTAAATATTAGGATTCTTTTATTGGTAAACTTGTTGTGGTGTTTTTGATTTTAACGTGCTGTGAACCGCCTGAGAGAACACAATTGGATATGCAGTACAGTGGTACCTCGGTTTATGAGCTTAATCCATTCCAGAAGTCCGTTCTTAAACCAAAACCATTCTTAAACCTAGGCGTGCTTTCCCTCATGAGGCCTCCCGCCGCCGGTGCCCATCCACTGTTCTCAGACTGAGGTGAAGTTCTCAAACCGGGACACTATTTCCGGTTTTGCAGAGTTTGTAAACTGAATCGTTCTTAAACCGGACTGTCCTTAAACCGAGGTACCACTGTATAAAATATAGCTAATAAATAAGGGCAAAATATAATGCAGATGACATGGGATTCATCTTTTATCTCCTCCCTTCTGAATCCCCTGCAACCTCTCAATTTGTTCTGTGGGATACCCAAACCCTGCATTGGGCAGAGCACTATTGTGGGGGGGGGGGGGCAAGGGGAACTGCACAATTGGATATCACCCTAAACAAATAACTTGAGTTGCTTATTTTAAGACACAGTTCATGCACACAGCTGCTCAGAAATATGCCTCATTGAGTTCAATAGGGTTTACTGCAAGGTAGGTGGGCGTCGGATTGCAGTCTTAATCCATTTCATGGGGCGATGAAAAAGGAAGACGAAGAAGTGAGAAAGGGCAATCCAATAAATGTTCATTTGCTAATGAGAAAAAAGAAAATGTTTATTGCCCAATATTTTCAAAATACCTTCTGGGAATACTTCAAAAGACTGAAATTATTTCCATTGGAATTTGCACTTCTGATATGTTGCATAATTGCTCATGACATTTGGCCTTTGCTGGTAAGCTGCATTAAAGGAATGTATGAGGGGGGAAAGAATTCACTCCTTATTACACCCTTAATTTGCCATTATTTAGTAAATAAATTAAGTGGTTTGTTGCCGGAGCATTTGCTTTCACAAAATTAGATAATTAAATCTGCTATGGTGTGGTGTATGAGACATTCAGAAAGCCCAGTATAAAGCACAACCAATGCTTTCTTTATTAAGGGAGGGGTGGGGGACAGACTTGGAGTTATGAACATGAATACTATTATATTTTGCCCTACTTTTCCGTGCTAGTGCATCTACATAAATCAGGCAAGCACAGACAGAGCTAAGAACCAACCTGAATACTACAAAGAACAAAGGAGGCTTCAGATCTCTGAGGTTTATAATTTTGCCTTTTGAAAAATAATCCTGTGATTTATACAGAAAACTCTGTCTTTGTCCATTTGCTCTCCTGATCCATAGCAATAAATATTTAGTGCTCAGAGGCTTAAGAGCTATCTTTTTGTCCAGCTAACTCAGTGCTGGTGTTGGTCTTACCATCACTAGCTTTATGTATTGTCCTTTATCTGTCCCTTTCTCTCTGGGAAGGGGGGTATGATGACTCCTGTGTCCTCCCTACATACAGCACCATTTGTCTCCTTTCAAAACTTTTCTCATTAGTCCCTCTTGGTGCAATACAGAGTGACACAATTGAAAGCAATGGGTGGCATTCAACTTAATTTTACTCTAAGTAGACCCATTGAAACTAATGAACATAATTTAGTTAGGTCCATAAATTTTGGTGGGTTTACTCTTAGTAAAACTTGGTTGGATACCACCCAGTGTTGCCTTTAATGTGCACATCCACAAATGAATTTAGAAGGCAGTTATCATTTTAGAATTGTCTTTCTTTTCTTTCCAAGACTTGGGCGAATATGTCAATTTCAGTTTCTCATTTTCCCATCTTAAATTCAGTTTGCCAGATTTCCTCATCAGTTTGTCTTAAAAACAAACAAACAATAAAGTCCTTTTGAAAATTCATCAGCAATAACTATAATAACATACATATTTTTTACTACAATTTTGCTTGACACACACATTTTTGCAAGGCAATTTCCTTCAATCCAATTTTTACTAATATATGCCTTTCGATGCACACTTTACCCCAGTGAATTCATTTTTTGCACATTACTTGGCTGGAGAACTTCATTGCAAAATTCAGAGAAGTGTGAACTTCAGAGATGTTTTGGTTTGTATATGTACATAATAACTAAATTGGATCTCCCCCATCCCCGTTCTCCACGCAGATTAGTCCTCCACATGTAGGGGCTACACCTCAATTGTAAAATGTGTTATGGTTTGCCCGTTTAAAATCCCAATTTCAACCCCTGACGTATTTTGGGTAGGCTCTCTAGTTGGTCACAGGACTAGGGAAGGCTCGGAAATCTTCCAGAGCCACTGCCAGACCATACATGCTGGAACACTGGTACAAAGGAGTTCCTTGTATCTTATGAAACAAAGGATTTGACAGTAAGAGCTGGCAATGCAGCAATGGCAAGACTACAATTTCAGGCCTTCATTTAGGTCAAGATATCAGCAGCTATGGTATTTGAATAACTGGTTGACATTTAGCACACACATTTATTTTACAGTAGAGAGAAATGGCAGAAGAGTATCTTCTCAAGGCAGAACGAGAGGTTACTCTAAAGACATCTGAATTCCTATAAAAATAAGTACATTTCTATCTTATGGGTGAGGAGGGTACTGCTTAAAAACAATCACCTATGTTTCTGCCAAGGAAGAAAAGAAGAGCTTCACAAATAAAAGCTTCAAGGAATAATCCTGTGGCTTCAGCTTCACACTGAAGTTGCATGTGGGAAAAATCAACAATGTGCGGGTGGAGGACGTATTTTCAAATGAATTTTAAATCCCTTGCAGCCACTATTGACAGCATTTTATTAGGTTACGTATAATTGCAGCCCACAGAATGAAAATGTGTTTGTTTCAGCTAATCTCCTGGTATGTAGGCCAGTTCTGTCCCCTTTTTTGGGGGGGGGGGTCCTTTGTCTCCGTCGGTGTCTGTCAAAGAGTGTCAGAGTCCATTCTGTTGACCAGTTTCCAGATGGTCTCCGGCTTGGCAGATTTGATATGCCACGTCACATAAAAAGCTAGTAAAACTGAAGTGGCATTCACTCTGTACAATGCTTTGATTATCAGCACACATACAGAGAGTGGCATCACACCTCCCTGCCAAGCGGTTAGCGCCCATTGTTCCCATTGCCCAAATCCAGTTCAGCACTGCTTTAACATTTTGTCCCTCATGCCATGCACATTTAGCTTATCAATCGGTAAGCTGAGAGCACACGGGGCGGAGGGTGGGAATAATGAGATAATAAAGCCCCAGCTAAGAAAAAAAGCAATTGTGGCAAGTTTAAAGGGCAACAGATATTTGCGCAGAAATACTTGTTTCTTTTAATGAAGAAGTAAGTACAGCTATTAAAAATAGATCTTTTATTAACACAAAATGAATCCAGTCTTGAGAATGCCCCAGTGTGGACAGAACAACAAGTGCAATGAATTCTGGGGAACTATGGGCTATTTCTTAGGTACCTTCCAAAATCCTACAGCAGTGTGATGGGAGCAGATTTTCCATGGGATTCATCCCATGGTGTTGCTATACTATTTGAAGTCCTGCAGTCATGTAGGTGGGACCAGTAAGCAAGGTAAAATATCTGTTTCTGGTTAGTGCTATTTTTGCACGATTTTATCCATACAGTGGTACCTCGGGTTACATACGCTCCAGGTTACAGACTCTGCTAACCCAGAAATATTACCTCAGGTTAAGAACTTTGCTTCAGGATGAGAACAGTTTCAGGTTAAGAACAGACCTCCAGAACAAATTAAGTTCTTAACCCAAGGTACCACTATAATTCCATTCTACTTCTGCACACATCTGCACTTTTTTATTTTAAGGTATATTTTCCAAGTACTTATTTGAATATGCCTTTACATTTTTATTGATATCCATATTTTCTCTCAAAATACTTAATTGAATGTGCATTTGGTATGGGCAATGGAAATATGACACTCAGAGAACTGTGAAATCTGTTGGATAGCTTGTGACTGTTTCTTTGAGCTGCTCTGGAATTGCTGTTGTTACACTATGAATTCCTTTGTGCTGTATTCTCTGTTTTACTGAATTTGTATGTAGCCATTTTACTGTATTTTTTTTTTTGTATTTTTTTAAAGAAAAAAATAAGTTGGATAGGAAAGTTTCTGGTCACACAACAGTCCAAGAGGCACATAAAGAAGGCTCCCCCAACCTAGTGCCCTTCGGAAGTTGTTGTGCTACAGTTCTTGTCAGTCCCAGCAAGCATGACTTCCCATGGTCAGGGATGATGGGAGTTGCAGCCCAACCACCTCTTTGGTACACTAGGTTGAAAATGGCTGCTGAAAAGAAATGTGCAAATATCAGATCCTCAAGCATCCTTAGGGCCAAACATGTGAGGCTTAATTGGAAGGCAATGCCCAACCAGACTCAGGGAAAACAATGCTACTAAAACTGAAGTGGCCTTTACTCCATACAATGTTTTGATTATAGACACCCACAACCCTTTTCTTTTTCACATAGATGAGAAGCTTTAAATTCAAGGCCTGTAGTCATCATTATCATCATAATCATTTTATTTGTATGCCACCTTTCCATAATTAAAACAATGCTCAAGGCGGCTTACAACATGACAAGATTTACATACCGTATTTTTCGCTCGATAACACGCACCTGACCATAACACGCACATAGTTTTTAGAGGAGGAAAACATGGGGGGGGGGGATTCTGAATGAAACAGTGGATGTATGATTTTTGTGGTTCATGCTGTGGCCATGGACATGTGATTTGACGGTGAGTTTGGGGTAGCCCAATGCAAAAATCCTGAGAATCCATGTGGATCTGTGCTTTGTAACCACGTTTTTGCACCATTGCAGCCCCAGGCAACAGTGGGTGCGTGATTATTTTGGTGCAGGCTGTAGCCATGGTCATGCTATGTGATCTGATGGTGAATTTGGGGTGACCCAATGCAAAGATCCTGAGGATCCATGTGGATCCATCCTTTGTAACCACGTTTTTGTACCATTGTAGCCCCAGGCAACAGTGGGTGCGTGATTTTTTTGGTGCAGGCTGTAGCCATGGTCATGCTATGTGATCTGATGGTGAATTTGGGGTGACCCAATGCAAAGATCCTGAGGATCCATGTGGATCCGTGCTTTGTAACCACGTTTTAAGTGGGGAGGGAAGGAAAAACACAGAAGGGACAAGGAGCACGAGAGGGGTGTGCGGAGAAGCAGCTGGCTAAGAATGGAGGAGAGGGGTTTAACGGGAGGGAGGAAAGGAAGGCAAAAGTCCCCCACCCACCCACCCAAGCCAGCCCTCTCTCTCTCTCTCTCTTCTCTCTCTCTCTTCTCTCTCTCTCTCTCTCTCTCTCCCCCCCCCCCACCTGCATGTTTTCCGGCTGCCTGGAATGCTTCCCTGGACACAGCAGCAGCAGCACCGGAGCACGGAGAGGAATTAGAAGGAAGGACGTGATCCTTTCCTTTCCCCTCTGCTTGCCAGGAGGGGAGGGGATTTCCCTGCTCTTTGTTCCGTTTGAGCAAACAGAAACCGAAACAGAAGAGGGTGGGCAGTAAGACCCTGAGGCAGAATGCAGGAAAGCAGCAGCTTCCTCTTTTCAGGCTTCCCTTCTCCTGTGATGGCGCGATATGATTTTTGCCTGATTTTTGCCCCTGCACTCGGGACAGTCGGCTCCAGGGTCCACACATTCGCTCAATAACACGCACAGACATTTCCCCTTACTTTTTAGGAGAAAAAAAAACTGCGTGTTATAGAGGGGAAAATACGGTAATTACCAACATAACAAAAGTCACAAGCAATAAATGAAACACGTCAAAAAGTACACAACGAAATAGAAAACAATTTCCACATAAATCACAAAATCTAAAACTAAGAATACAGCATTAATATCAATCACAATTTAAAATGACAGAGATAAATGACAGAGCTAAAAAATAAAAGCAATTCAAAAAACAAAAACAGAGCCTTCTCTGCAGCAGTAGCAGCAGCAGTCCTTTATGGAGCCTGTCAGGCCCCACCCCAAGCCAGGTAGAGAGAAGCAGGGCATGGCCCTTCAGGCTCCCAGCAGGTCAGTCCTCAAAGGAGGCTTCATTGCAGAGTATGAAATTTCTGATTCAGAACCTTATCAAGAAAGCTGAAGACCAAGAACAAAGATGCAGCCACCTCCTTTTTCTGTAGCTCTTCATTTCTGGGGGCATTCTGTTTTTCTAGTCCTTTTAATGCAACATTCCCAGGACCCAAGGTGAAAGAGAACAGAGCAATGAATGTATGTTTTTTCCCTAACTTAGCCATCTAGCCTCCATCCAGGTTAGCATGGGTCATTATTAAAATTCAGTGCCATGTTCCAGCCAGGCAAAAATGCTCAAAGGGTGTGAGCTTGGGAGACGGAGTGCAGCTGGGAAGGAATCCTGAGGGCCAGAGAAGGAGGCTCCTGTGGCATTTGCCAGTTTGTTTAGAGCCTGTCTGTATAGGGTAAAAAGAAAGGGTTAAAAATGTAGACCAATAGGAAAGCTGGAGGCGGAGCCTACATGTGTATAAAAGGGCTTAGCCCGAGGTTTGTTTGAGCTGTTGGTGGGTAGTTGGTTGGTTTTAGTGGGTTGGCTGGTTGGGAAAGGCAGTTGGAGAAGCAGTTGGCAGGCAGTTGGAAATAGAGAGACAGTTAGGGCAATGGGTTTTTGAGTGAGGGGAGGTAGAAGAGATAGAGAGAGGAAAATAAGACTAAGAAAGTAAAGAGGAACAACATTTGGAATGCTGTAAAAGTTCGTTTGTGTCTGAAATAAAATACACTCTTCTTTATTTACTTGAGAACCTGACTGAGACTGAAGTGATTGTACTGGGGAGGACCTGGTTGGTGGCAGCGGATTAGTGGTGTACGGGTCAATAGTTCGTGAGGCAACTGGGGGCTTCGTATGAACGCCACAGCTCCCCACTCCTACTTTATGCTTTATAGGGGCAGCATGACATGAACCCACAGAAAAACAGCTAGCATGGCACTCAAGTGATATTTCAAAAGGGCCTAACGCCACTAAGGAATGTATCACTCTCATTGGAAAACTGGCATTCATGTTTTAGAAATCCATTCCAGGAAACTTTATTGTTGTTGACTAGTCAGCTAGCCGAGGGTGATTTAAGTAGCATAATTCTCTTCAGCTGTGTTTTAATATGCAGAGGTAATTCTCCAAAACTGAATCTGTGGATGAGAGCTAAGCAGATTTGCCTTAAATACTCTTAATATGATCAACATCACTTTCACTTGCTTCCCCCCCCCCACCATTTTTTGGGGTATGTAATGCATGCAAATATGATAATAGCTCAATACATTTTAAAAAAATATTCCCTAGCTATCAAGTCTGCTCATTTGGTGTACAGGAAGAAGAAAATATGTCCCTGATACTCTGTAATGGGTGCACGCTATAGAGAAACGTTTGGAGGGAAGTGATGTGCTTAACATTAATTTTAAGCAAAGAGAAGGGGGAGTAAATTAAACAGCTTCACAAGAGTGATAGCCCGGACACGTGACCGAATGCAAATATTTAATTTTTAATTAAATCTTTTCTTTGTTTAAACTTTATTACCATTTTTAAATATTCAGTATCATAGCATCCCTCCTCCTTCCATCTCACCCTTCCTAACTCATCTTATCACACCTTGTAGATATATACATAGTAGAGAAAGGGCAAACAGAAGAGAGATATAAAAGAGTAAAGTAATATCAAAGGAAAAGGAAGGGGGAAGGCAGAGGAGGGAGGGAATGGAAGGAATAAAAAGGAATGCAAGAGGCACAGGCAGTGAAGCATAATGTCAATGGTAGACAACACAAAGGCCATCAATATGCTCTGTTGCTGCATCCTCTGAAGTCAGGAGGTTACTCAAGAAACTCTGTTACTTTTGCATACTAGATGTGCTACACCAGCTTATCATTTCTCTATCCAGTGTTCAAACTTGGGGTATCCTTGGAGCTTTCAGGGCCTTCTAAGACACAGGTATTATACTGCCAAACTACATTCCAGAAAATGATTGTAAACTGCCTGGTGATCTTTGGATTTAGGGCAATATAGCAATTTAAATTTAAATCTGCCCTTGGTAATCCTGTTTAACCAAGTCAAGCTTATAGTATTTGCATATGAAACTGTCTTTTACTGAGACAGGTTAATGGATCATCTAGAAGGGTTGCCATACTAGAGGGAAAAAGAGGACACATTTGCAGACTTCTTCTTTTAAGTAGTACTTTTTCTTATCCATTCTTAAGGAAATCAGCCCTGAGTGCTCGCTGGAAGGACAGATCGTGAAGCTGAAACTCCAATACTTTGGCCACCTCATGAGAAGAGAAGACTCCCTGGAAACGACCCTGATGTTGGGAAAGATTGAGGGCACAAGGAGAAGGGGATGACAGAGGACAAGATGGTTGGATAGTGTTCTCGAAGCTACCAGCACGAGTTTGACCAAACTGCGGGAGGCAGTGGAAGACAGAAGTGCCTGGCGTGCTCTGGTCCATGGGGTCACGAAGAGTTGGACACGACTAAACGACTAAACAACAACAACTTTTAAGTATGGATCGCTAGGACCACTCTACCCATGAGAAAGAGGATGCGTCCTGGAAAAAGAGGACATATGCAGCCTGGTGTTGTCTACCAAACAGTTCTCCAGGGTCTCTGGCAGAGGTCTTTAACATCACCTCCTACTTGGCCACACAGCTGGAGTTCCTGGGGACTGAATGTGGGAACTTTTGCATTCAAAGTACATGCCCTACCATTCAGCTATGTCCTGTACCCATTCACAACTCAAATAAAGCCTTGAAGCATGTGGTGGTAGTGATCCTAATACTAATGCAAGGTCTATCAATGCATGGCCTGATAAAGTACATTTCCCATTTTTTGTGACTTCCATTGTATTACTACATGAAATGCAGAAAGACACACTCACATTACATGGCCAACAAGAAAAAGAGCACACACAGCTGGTGGTGCCATCTGTGTAGACCAGCTTCTAGCCAAAATAATATTTCCCTAAGAGTTTCCAGTTGTTGGTAATAGGAGGTAATATGGATATGACTCTGTATCAGGAAGTAGAACACGAGAGTAGTAGCCTTGGCTCCATTACATGGTTTGTTATTGACAAAAATTATAATTAGTCAGTAGATATGGCTTATATATTCTTGGTTTCTGTTTGTAACGTTTCCCCTCATAAAACCTGGCTGGATAGCAAGTCCAAAATGAAGCAACTCTCTGCCAGAGACATCCAGCCATATGTGCCTCTCCTGAGCCATCTGTAGACCATTCCATATGGCAGTTGTTTTAGTTTCACCAGATTTTGGACTCAAGTTCCATAAGAAACACAAGTTTAAAAAAAAAAAAAAAACAAGGGGGGAAGAATCATCACCCATTTTTCTCCCATATGATGATAAGCTGTTATTACTGCTGGAGCAGATGCTTCCAGCGACAGACCAGTCATAACCTGGAGAGCATCAAGAGCCAATGAAAATTATGATCCAACCCAATCTGAGGCTATAGAATCAAATCAAAAGATTGCTTTCCTACACAGAATTCCATATGTATACTGTAATGTAAGCCTGTGTAGCTTGAGGACCACCAAGCTGAACACAACTGAATGGTCATGTATGTAATTACATCATAGGTAATAATAATAATAACAATAATAATAATAATAATAATAAATGCTGTCATTGAAATACTAGCTGCCCAGGTTGCTGAAATAAAGGAAATTATCCTACCAAAGACTCCACCATTTGTCACTTTTTCTCAGTGTCATGACAGAAGTGTGATATAAATCAGGCTGTAAGATATCTATCAATTAGGAATGGGCCAAGCAGCTAATTACATTCAGTTTTGGTGTTGCAGACTCTTGATTATAGGTCCAGTCCACCCTGTTCCATCCCACTGTACACATTATATATGCATCTTTAATGCAAAATACACACTTTTCAATATTTTTCGGTGCATTTGCCAGTAAAATGCACATTTTGCAAACATCTTTTTGTAAAAAATAAATAAATGTATTTTTGTGTGCATTTTTTTCACCACCCCACTCCTGAAAAAGCATTCCCAATTGGGAGTGCATAATTCAATTGGAAGATGCCTTCTGAGCTACAAACAAGTTGGGGAGCATCAGACTGTGTCAAGTCACTGCAAAAAGCACCTCAAGCAAATTCCGCCTCCATTTCTAGTCAAAATCCCATATCACCACCAACAAGACATCCCTAATGGGTATTCAAACTGCTCAATTCTGTCCTATCAAACAGTGGACCATTTCCTTTCAATAAAGTTCTAGCCTTCTTGTTGTCAGAAGGTTTGTGTGATTATGTTGAGACTATAGCAAGAAAGAGCACAAAACATTTCCACTTCTCCTTCATTTTACTGCACCCTTCTCCTTGCAGTCATTCTGGAAAGCCCTCATCATTGACATATATATGTTGCACACAGCTTCCTAGTTCTGACAGTTATGAAGAATGAAAGACATAGCAAATGCAATTCAGAATTCAGGAATGATGGGGAAGTATCTATCCTACAGATGTGGATCACATTGGAATCACATCTGGGTTAGGGAATTGACATCTTAAAGATCACTCTGAATCTCCTGACTATGCTAACTGTTGGAATTGTGTGTGTGTGTGTGTGTATTGCTGATATTTGAGTGTTAAGATTTTAATATAACACTCCATTTACAAGACATTCACTTTAATGAGAAGGGTAGGGGTGAGAAGAAGGAATCAGGCAAGGTACTAATTGCTTGTTCTGAAAAATATTCACACCTGTGATTCACAAAGAGTATTACAGAAGATTTGTGAAGGTGATTGAAAATTAACCGGCTCACACTACATTAAAATCTAACCTAAAGCATGAGAACTATGCTTTTTATTGCAACAGAACAAATTTCAATTTCAAAAAAATATATAAAAGGTAAAGGGACCCCTGACCATTAGGTTCAGTCGTGACCGACTCTGGGGTTGCGGCACTCATCTTGCTTTATTGGCTGAGGGAGCCGGTGTACAGCTTCCAGGTCATGTGGCCAGCATGACAGCGCCACCCACGTCCCACCAAAAAATATATACTCATCCTTAATTTCTAGGCTCCTCATGTGTTACTATGGGGAAAAATAAGCCCAGATGTTTTCTGCCATAGAAATAAGATCTTTAGGGTGTTAACCCAGTTAGATCTACCCCACTACAAGAGAGTCAATAAAGTGTTTTACTTGGATGGACCAGAGAAATCTCCATTCCACCATGAAGATCACCAAATGACTTTAGGACTACCAGCATCTTTCAGCCTGAGCTCATAACGTTAGATTAACCATATGTATGCTACCCTAAATTATCTAGAGAAAGGGTAGGACATCACTCGCTCGCTTCCCTCCAGCATTATGATACATACAAATTCTCTTCCTGTATTATCACTCCTGTGAAGTAGGCTTCACAGGATTACTGGAGATTCATATATGCCATCTTGGCTGCCCAAATGGCATATGCCCAAAGATGGAAAGAATAAACAGTCCCAATGAAAGAAGATTGGTAACTAAAACTGATGGAATACGCAGAGATAGTGAAACTTACGAGACGAATAAGAGAACAAGATGAGAGACCTTTATTTAACATAATGGAAAAAATTTGTTGAATATATGAAGACAAATTGTAAACAATTAAAAATGTTAGGAGGATTGACATAAACGCGAACAGTAAAAAAAACAGATTAAATTCATAAATAGATTGGAATTGGTTATGCATTAACCTTGTGCTATAAAATAAAAAAATGCAGAGAGGAGAGGAGGGCAGTCAAATAAAATGTTGATTTTTGTTTAGATTTAATTTTTGTTGTAGAAACATTGTAAAATGAAGAATTGGGGGGGGGGGGATAAAATATATTAAAAAACGGATAAGTCTCCAGCTGACAAATATACTGGGAAATAGTTTCACATGCAAAGGGGAGATGGCAGTTAAATGTCAGGAATGCATTGTCTGCACTGTACAATTCCATGTTCATTGATTTTGCAGTATTCATTTCACTTTTACAGCCTTATCTCGGATACATCGTCAACTATTAGGCAAATTAAATGTAGAATCTCTAGACTATTCAGCATGCGGGAGGGGGTTTTCTGTGTGTCGTGGTCTGTGCTCTAAGTCTAATTATGGATCCTCTTTTGAAAAAAGCAAAGAAAATGAAAATACATTAACTATTTTAGAAAATGAAAATACATTAACTATTTTAGAAGACATCTGAATTCAGGCAGCCCTGTCCAAGGAAGTTTTTAATGGTTGATGTTTTATTGTGTTTTTAATATTTTGTTAGGAGCCATCCACAGTGGCTGGGCAACCTAGTCAGATGGGTGGCTAATTAATAGTTTAGTTGTAGTAGTAGTAGTAGTAGTAGTAGTAGTAGTAATTCCTTTGTTTTAAGAACATGAGCATTTGTAGATTGCAGTCCACTTCATTAGATGGTTTAAAGGAAACAGGAGGAAAATCAACAGGAACGTAAAGGCACGATCCACAAAGACAGTCACTGCACTGAAATGGATAGTGTTTGCACACAAGAGCACACTTCAGTATAGGGATGCTTGGGGATCTTTTTTTTGCTCACATTTGTGAATGACCCAGCCTGATTTGCACATTCTGAACTAATACACAGATTGGAATGCACTTACATTTTGATTTTCACACTTCTTTGAATTTTACAGAAAAATTAGGCTCAAAAATGCATATGAAACACATTTTAAGCTAAAATCCGTACTTTTTTTTTTATTTGTGTGTTCAAAAAATGCAACATTTGTATATTTTTTTAACACATACATACACCAGAATAAGGCGGAAGGAGAACAGAACAGTTTAATAAATGAACATGTGCAAAACTGACACAGAAGCAGATCGATCTGTTCATCCCTATTTCAACGGAACTTACCTGCACAAAAAAAGTTCTGGTGGATTGTGTCTCATATTACTTCTACTAATGCACACTGGCGGAGGAACAGGGGTGCAGAGGGAGCAGACTGCCCCCAGCACCACTATTCTGGTAGGGTGCCATTGCAGTGAGGCCCTCCCCCCTCCCAGGACTCGCACCGTGAACCCTCCCGCATGCCGGGCACCACGCCCCCACAGGCAGTGTGCCATGCCCCCAGAACACACGCCACGCCCTCGCAGGTGGCGTACCACATCCCCAGGATGCTGCCACACACACCCCGGGTGCCAGTCACGCCCCTGCCTGCTCTCCGCCCCTGGTAGCTGAGCATGCAGCTTCGCCACTGCTAATAGATGGGTGGGAATATTTCCTTTTGCTCTGAAGAAGAAGAAAATTATTTTCTAATGCAAAATCTCCCAACATTCTGGAATAACTACAAACCAAATTCATTTTAAGTACTGGTGCCCTGAATATACTAGTAACCCCGCCCGCCCGCCCCAGCACTACCACCTGCAACTGGTACCTTCAGAATGTTTCCCTCAAAACCTCGCTGTTTACCTTGTACCCGTCCTCTGAAATCTGAAAGCCTTCTGAGTCACTTTTCCAGTGCCATCCCCCTTTCACTGCTTGTTCCATGGAAGATGGTCCCAGGCAATCAGGAATCCCATTGTGAAGAGGATGGAGCCACTGCCAATCAAATTTATCTATGTGAAAATATTGCAAAGGCAATTTAGAGTGAAGGTGGGACTTGTCGCCATCACTTTTATTGGGGCCCAGCCCCAATACAGAAGAAGTCATTCTGTAAATACTTCCGCGCCTGTTTGCAGCCCCCCTCCCACAAAATGCAGAGAACATTTTTGTGTGGCAGTATGAGTCCAGGCCATAAGAATGATAGGGGGACATAGGTACTCAATAAAAAGTGAGAATGCAACTTTACATTTAATTATGACTAAATTTCTATATTGTGTTGTATTCAGATATTAAATGTCATAGCATGCCAGTTCTCATTATACATCTGATCCCCCCCTTTTCTCCTTTTTCCTCTTAACTCCGAACAAGGTATGTTGAAAAGGTCAGCAATATCATCTGATCAGAATTACCAAAGGCCAATTTAATTATTATTTTCAGTCAAATGAACTTGGAGGAAGGTGGTATTTAAAGTCCTATAACCAATAGAGTGATGGTGCTTCTTCAACCTTTCGCAATGTGCAGTAGATGCTTTTCAGCTTGTGTAGGTAAGCTTAGCAAAGATTCTTAGCAAAAGTTGTAAGTTAATCTGACCTAAAACCTCTTCTTAATTTGTGTGTGTGTGTGACAGGAGCAGAAATGAGATGCAAAATTTGCCTTGCTTTGCAAATCATAGTGAAGTGACAGTAGCCCTAGGAAAGCAGAGACAGGATGACACTTCGATGATAGTCCCTAACATTCCTATGGAAATGACTGTGGCATAATATTACCCTTATAAAGCCTTGTACCTCCTACAACCCCTAATGGAAAGTTGTGACCAGGAAATCAGATAACTGACATTCATCCTACCACCACCATTGCACTAGGTTCTAGAATCTACATTTTAAAAATAGGACTCCATACTGATTTTACCTGAGGCTGAGCAGATCACTGAAAGGGTAAGAGAACAGCTTTAAAAAATCCTGTGCAATTCTTGCCCCCCGCCCCTGTATTTCATCTGCTTTGCCAAGAAGGATATAGCACACTGTTTTTTTTGGGGGGGGGGTTGGTTTTTTTTGAAGTTTTAAATTTTAATTTTTAAAAAATTGTACACTCTTTACATCAGAAGATTTTACAACCAAAATAAACCATAATACAAACAAGAACATGACTTTGCTTTTCATTCATGTTAATCTCCTTCTTTTAACTCCTTGTTCTTAACCTCTTAAATCACATATATATCTTTAACAATTTTCCAAATGCTGCTCTATACCTCCCTCTCCCCATTCCCATTACTTCCCGTCACCCATGTGCGATCTTCTCAACCTAATATTGTTTCTCGTTGTGTTAACAAAAGTTTGTATTTGTTGTTCCATACATGTCATGTTATCATTTTGTATCCTTGTGCATTTTACCTATTGCCTATTGAATTTAAGCTCCAAAACCAAATCTTTCCATGTCTTTCCATGTACACTTTATAATACACTGTTTCAAAATGACACCAGCAGCTCCCTCCCAGAGAGCAAGGATCCAAACAGCAGTAGAGCGTTTGTTTTCCATACAAGAAGGTTCCAGGTTCAATCCATGGAATTCCTAGGTAGGATCTGACCCTGGAGAGCCACTGCCAGCCAACAGTATGATTGTGGGTTTTTCTTGATTTCACTTTTTTGTGTTTTGTAAACCACTTTGAGAGTTTTGTTTGTTTGTTTGTTTAAAATCAAGCAGTGTATTAATTTTATGAAACCAACCAACCAGTCACTCATACAAAAGGACTTGTGTGGGATCCATCACCATAAGGCAGCCTATACATGTACAGTTTTGTATGCTTTGTTCAGACCTTTAGCTGAATGTGTGGAGGTCAGAGAATATGTTAAGTGGGCATGATCTTGTATCCCATTCCATACAGTCACTGCCGTTGCAGTTGACATCTGAATAGGGATACTTCCAACTTCCAATGTAATGTGCAGTAATGGCTAATACAGTGGTACCTCAGGTTACATACGCTTCAGGTTACATACACTTCAGGTTACAGACTCCGCTAACCCAGAAAAAGTACCTCGGGTTAAGAACTTTGCTTCAGGATGAGAACAGAAATCGTGCTCTGGTGGCGTGGCAGCAGCAGGAGGCCCCATTAGCTAAAGTGGTGCTTCAGGTTAAGAACAGTTTCAGGTTAAGAACGGACCTCCGGAACGAATTAAGTACTTAACCCAAGGTACCACTGTACTGGAAATCCCTTAGAATTTAAATGTAGTTTTCTCTGTATTAATTCTAAGTCAATTCACCTCATCTTGGTTGAGAGTCCTTATGGTTTATGTGGACATTATTCAATTCGGTTGGGTGTCTTTTGATGTTTTATTTATTGTTTATGACTACTTTCATTATGTTGTAAGCCACCTTGAGCATGGTTGGAACTATGGAAAGGCAACGTACAAATAAAAGTATGTACAGGAAACTCTCAACTTATGTGAGGGATATATTCTGAGGATAATGTTTAAAGCCAAAAATTGTATGTAGTCAAAACACATTAGATTCTAGGGCAGGTGGGATAGCCAAAGTCTTTCACCCTGACGCCTGCTACTTGATGCCTTCCCTCCCCCCCCCCCCTTTTTGCCAAGATTGAAAAGCTGAATGGGCACATATTAAATGGGCACAAGTTGTGAGTTACCTGTATTTACTTCTAAACACTGCATAATATCCCATTTGGCACTGTTTTTGGAATTTCTATCATACCTGCAGTTGTGCTCTCAATGCAAACAACAAAGATTATTAGCTGATGGCATCCAGATTATGCTGAATTGTTTTTGGCTCCAGAGAACCAAGGCAACCACTGACAAATTAAGTCCACTTCTATTCTTGGAGATCTGCAAGAAAGAATGGCAATCCCTTTCTGTAACTTCTAAAACATCAAGCTGGGCAAATGATTGAGTCCCAGAGCTGCACTACTTTGCACAATTTTCTGTATGAAAAACCCTTCTTTTATCCTTTGCTTTATTGAATTACTTTTCAAGGTACTATATCTCCTTCTGATGTACTTCAACATTTCTCAGCAAATTAAGATAAGTATTTTAAGAAAGATACAGCATAATCTTGTGGATGTCCACTCAGGAGTCAGTTACCTAGAGTTAAACCACTATTACTTCAACGTGTGTGTGTGTGTGTGTGTGTGTGTGTGTGTGTAGAATTGCAGCCTTGGTATACATTTTGGAGTGTTGTGACTGCTGCATCTTGAAGATGGGCACCTTTATTTATTATAATTCATAAATAAAAGTGCAAGAAAAAACCCAATGCTACTCCTACTCAGAGTAGACCCATTGAAATCAATAGGCATGGTTAACTTAGATCCATTGATTTCAATGAGTCTACTCTGAGTAGGATAAACATTCAATACAATCCTATGCACATTTTCCGGGGAGTGAGCCCTGTTGAACTCAATGGAATTTACTTCTGAGTACAAGAATATAGGATTATGCTCTAAAGTACTTTTTCAGGTAGTAACTAATACTGCATTAGTAAAATAATGCAGAATAGTTCTGCTAAAGATTACCATTTTCACCCTGAAGGCTGACCTTCAAAAAGTTTATAACTTGGTTTTTCTTATGCAGCAGGCAAGGCAAGATCACACTTTTACCCAAATTCAATCATTTCAAGATATTGGAGCAGCCTGGGCATTGTTATATATTATTTAAATTCAAGCAAATCAATGTCCATTAAATGTTTTGACATAACAACGATCCACTAGAACTTCTGGGAAGGTCCGTCAAATGGATAAGCAAGTCATATATTAGTTATCCATAACTTTAATATTTAACTACTTCAGGAGCTACTGAAAGGCTATTTCAGGTTCTGCAGGACCTAGTTAGCTGCCTTCATGATGAGATGATTCACTGAAAGCATATGATGAGATGAGTCACTGAAAGCTTATGAATTCAGTGGGACACCAAGATAATAAAAAATGTACAGGATTGCAATCTTAGCCTTGTCAGTGTTACTGGGATTAGGAGGGCTTGCACAGAATCTAACAGCAAAATCCTATTGATGTCTACCGAGAAGTAGGTCCTACTGAAATTGCCCCACTGAACTCAATGGGATTTACTTTAAAGTGGACATCCATTGGTGTAAAGTCATCCACGTGAGGAGCAGGAATTGCCATATCGTGTGAGGTTCTTGCTGCTCCTGGTGGATGAGACAGTGATTTACACTTGGTTTGATGTCATTCATTACTGTAACTAAATTTAAGGAGGGCCAGTCCAGATGTTTATGCTACTCATGGGAATAAGTCACAGAAGTGTGACTTACATGACTAGAAGGCCTGCCTAGAATTCTTATACTATGTTGCTTTATATGGAGACAGATAGTCTACTTATAGATTCACCATCAGATTTCTGCTCAAATGGAATGAGAAGGGGGGGGTCTTCCTACATTCAAATGAAACAACCATTGGGAGATATTATCTGTGTGCACTCACAAACATTTTTTGCAGGAAGTACAAATATTGTGATGACTTTGATCAAGGTTTGGTGACAGCAAAAATTCCTGTGAGTCCCTGTGGGAGTTTTTACAGCATCTCTCAAATGCTGGAACAGGTGATTTCTGGTGCAATTGGGCCTGAAAACAACAAAACTCTGGGGGAAGTGTCAATTCCAGAAGTAGAAGAGAGTATGTTTAACCTGGGCTTCCATATTTTTTATTTTCCCCAACTCTGGCTCCTTTAATTGGAAACAAGAAAAGTGCCTCCGTCATTTGCTGGATTGCCATCTCCTCTATTCCAGCTCATTACAGTGCTTATCCTCCTTATCTTTTTACAGCAGTCGCAGATGTCAAACTGTGAAGATATTTCTCTTCAGCAAATGTTTCTGGCTGCTTGGCAGAATGTTCAGGCATCTGGGTTGGCAGCTTTGGAGTTGTCACTTGCCCTGTCACACAGACACACCAGGCTGTTTGTAGTGCCTTATTCTCCTACTTCTCTTTGTCATTTAGCTTGAGGATATCATTTTTCTTTGAACACACACACACACAGAGAGAGAGAGAGAGAGGCCCATCTTGTCCTGCATCCTGTTCTCACAGTGGCCAATAAGATGCCTGTGGGAAGCCTGTCAAGGAAATGGTTCCTTCACTTAGGCCTCTGGGTTAAAAGCTGACCTGTGTGAGATATAGTTATTTCTCAGTAACTGGCGATGAGTTATCTTGTACCACCATGCTTCAAGGCCACAGAAAGATAGGTCTCCTAACTGGGAATTGTCTTGAGCAGTAGAAATGTGTTTTGCCATCACTGAAGAAGCTTATTTCTTCCTAAGCCTTTTGATTGGCTAAGGGAAGTCACTTCAGTTTTTCATTGTGAAGTTAGCTATGGCCCCATTGTGTTTTGTCTTCCATTTGCTCTTTGTTGTGTTTCCATTTTGGTTTTGGATGGTTTTTGCACACATTGAAAACCAGAAAGTGCTAAATAAATTGTAATACAGTGGTACCTTGGGTTAAGAACTTAATTCGTTCTGGAGGTCCGTTCTTAACCTGAACCTGTTCTTAACCTGTTCTTAACTAGAGGTACCACTTTAGCTAATGGGGCCTCCCGCTGCCGCCGCGCCTCCGCCATGTGATTTCTGTTCCCATCCTGAAGCAAAGTTCTTAACCTGAGGTACTATTTCTGGGTTAACGGAGTCTGTAACCTGAAGCGTCTATAGCCCGAGGTACCACTGTAGTAGCAATAATGGTAGCAGCAGAAGCAACAGCAACAGCTGTGGTTGTATTAATGGAGTCATCTTAGTAGAGCCATGTAAGAACTATTTAAGTGTACCATAGGTGGCTATGTGTTTAGCAGACATGGTGCATCTTTATTACTATAAATCATGTTATGTAAGCATCATAAAAAATCAGAGGCGCCACCTTCTCAAATTGATTGAGGGCACCTGATACGACATCCTGATGTCACACATGCAACGTTGCAAGGAGCCAGGAGGCAGAGCCAATCCAAGGGGTGGAGCCAAATGCTCTGTTCATTGAGGGAGCCAGACCCCCTTAAACGCACACACACAGACACACACCAGGGTGGGTGGGTGTGAAACCGCCTCTGCCCCTAAGAGCTGGCACATATGCTACCAGTTTCCCCCCTAAAAAGAGGCTACATGCCTTACGAGTCACCATACTTATATCACTTGGTAAGAAGAAGAAAAAATGCACACATTCTTTTGTTTTTAAAACCTGTTCCACTTTGTCTGGCAAATTGTTCCAGAAGTTATTTACCTCCTAACAAGATCAAAAGCTATGAACATATGTTCTAGAGCTTTTAGGAGCAATGTCAGAACAAATTGATAATTCCAAGCTCCAATTTATTCATCATCTAAGGTGTCCAGCATAATCAACTCAGCCTTAAGATGTGTCATTTTCTAACTTGAATCCCTAACAGCTTTGTAGTTTGAGCTTAATAAATTGTTCCTTTCACCTTCAGAGTATGATGAATTTAAATCAAAGTCACAGCTCTGCCTTGTGTTATGTGACACCTTTGTGTTTAGAACTACTAGCATGCTTTGTGAAACAATGGCATATCGAAGTTTTGTGATGATTTAGTTCAAAAGCTCGACATTATATTGCTTTATTTAAATTCCTGCAGTTATACAAAATGCATCATTATTCTGTAAAAAAAAATATATGCAGAATAATAAAAGAAAGGTGACTCAAAAACACAGCATGCGCTGGAAGACAGCAGCAGGAAAACAGAACTGTGGATGATGCAAGAGTTCCCTTGAGCCTGGTTCAGATTCAAACCCAGGGAGTTTTGAAGACATGAATTGAAATTGAATGTGAGTTCTCTAGCCCCCAAACTCCTGCCCTGGATGTTAAAAAACATAAACTCTTGAGAGAAGTCCCATGCCCTTCCACCTCCCAAGCCCTTCAATTGTCCTCCAATGGCAACACACATTGTCACCCTTCCCTTGTTCCTTAAGAGCAGGTGCAGTGGGAGTAGCAATGAGAAGTGAAACAAAGGATTTTGGCCCTCCATCAGACTCTCTGTCCTCTTCCCCACCACAGCTGGCAGTGTAAGAAACACTGAGTGTCGTGGATCATGAGAGGGCAGTTTCTTTAAAGGCTCCAGCATTTGCTTGAGCCCTTAAATGAACTACAACTCCCAAACTCCTTCATGCTGTATCACACTCCTTCAATGCAGTCCAGACTGAAGATCTGCAAGTTGCATAAGCATTTACAAGCTTATGCAACTAATCCAATTAAAATAGTTACCTGTTCTATCTTCATTAATTATGTCTTTTATATTGAAAGTTGTTTGATGTTTCTTATTGACTGCCAATGGCTTGTGACTCTACTGATGGTTGCAGATCTCTTGGGGTTCAGTACACCTAGACTGTTCTTTAGCTAGGCTTTTTTTTGTGAGTTTATTTGTTCTGCTTCTTGCTGTTGTGCTCATTCTCTACTTGTGGGTTTCCCATAGGCATCTCATTGGTCAGTGACTTTATCCAGTTGGCTCATCGCAATAATCATAATCATAATCATAATCATAATCATAATCATAATTTATTATTTATTATTTATATCCCACCCATCTGGCTGGGCTTCCCCAGCCACTCCGGGAGGCTTCCAACTAAATATTTAAATCCAGTGATACATCAAACATTAAAAGCTTCCCTGAACAGGGCTGCCTTCATATGTCTTCTAAAAGTTTGGTAGTTGTTTTTCTGTTTGACATCTGGTGGGAGGGCGTACCACAGGGTGGGCGCCACTACCGAGAAGGCCTTCTGCCTGGTTCCCTGTAACTTGGCTTCTCGCAGTGAGGGAACCACCAGAAGGCCCTTGGCGTTGGACCTCAGTGTCCGGGTAGAACGATGGGGGTGGAGACGCTCCTTCAGATATACTGGACCGAGGCCATTTAGGGCTTTAAAGGTCAGCACCAACACTTTGAATTGTGCTCGGAAACATACTGGGAGCCAATGTAAGTCTTTCAAGACCGGTGTTATGTGGTCTTGGTGGCCGCTCCCAGTCACCAGTCTAGCTGCCGCATTCTGGATTAGTTGTAGTTTCCGGGTCACCTTCAAAGGTAGCCCCACATAGAGTGCATTGCAGTAGTCCAAGCAGGTATGTTTTTATGCAATCTATAGCCCAATTTGCACAAATATTTGCATGTGTGTTAGTAAGAGTATGAGTTTACTACTCTGGTAGTGGGGGTTTTTTAAAAAAAAATGTATAGAAATGTTTAAGTTACTAAAAGCTTTGCTGGCAGCCTGTAAAAGATGAAGCCATATGCATGTCTGCTTAAAGGCTGATTATCCTTTCAATTGGGTAAAGCTTCAACTGTTTCACAGCTGGGTGAAAACCTCCATTTGGTATTAACATTACATTGACACAGATTAAATGACTTGGGAATTTAATATAACAGACATTAAAAACAAATGAGTTGATGCTACATGCCTGAGCAAAACCTCCTGAACTTCAGTGAGTTATGCAAATGATGCCAAAAGGAGAAAACAAATTTGGAATTTCATGCATAATTGAAAATTTGATAAATACTGGGAATTTGAAATTGTGATAATGACTTCACCCTGCTGTTCAGCGCAACCTCCTGGCAGACAATTATCCCTCACAAGTCTTAGGCATCTATATTAGTGTTCACATATTTAATCAAACCTGCATAAGGTTCTGAAGCAGCTAGTTAGGCTGTGTCAAGGTGAAGAAACAGGAAGGGGGAATGAAGTGGAGGTGTTCCATAACTTGTAAGCCAGCATTATCTGATCATATTGCAGTAGGATTTTAGCAGCAGCATTTGGTTTCCAAATAGCATATCACCATGGGGAATGTTTTCAAGTAGAAAGCTGGTCCCATGGCATGGTCTGATAACACATGACATGATGTTGCAACTGACTTAACTACTTAAACAACTTTCGGTCTCCAATACCTAGATGGAAAACCACCAGTGCAAAAAGATGGAATATACACAGATCCCACTTACTGAACACAATTTGTTCCTGGGAAATCATCCATAAGGCAAATGTTTGCATAACAAGTCCACGATTTCCACTGATTCCTATGGGAACATTTCTATTCTGGGATCCGTCCGATCTCTCTCCTTTCTTTTTCCATGGTTTATTCCTGAAATGGCTACAACCAACCAACAAAAGAGAGACAAAGGAAAAACTGATCTGTCCAAGCTATCCTGCTGCCTAATTTGGCCAGTCTCCCTCCCTCCCCGCATGGTTTCTGCTAAAAAATGCATGCTGACAACTAGCAACACACAAACAAGGAAGTGGGCAAACTCTGGCTGTTTGGATATCTGAAACTGCAGAGTGTATACTGAGGTTTGGGCATAATTATGTACATTCAGATAAGTGAATTTTCACATAGCAGGCGGGTGGATAGCAGGACCTGTACGTAAAGATATTGGGTGGAATTCAGCATTGTGCTTTTCCAATTGTTTCATCTGCACAAGCATTCCAGCCTACCCAATGGAATGATACCCCTTATCTCCACGTGCTGTTCCAGGGCTTCTTCCAACTCCACCAAAGTCAATTTTGGAGAGGGGCATACAAGGGGAGGAGAAGGGAGAAAACCCCATTGCACAAGCAGAAGTCCTTGTGCAGGGCTTCTGCTGACAGGGCTGATTAGGTAATATATGGGTTGATAGGTTAATTTTAAAAATGCCCAGTCTCCTGATGATGATGTAGGCCAGCTGCATAATAACTCAGATTTTGGGATGAATGGATTGTTCTGCTTCAGATCCATATAAGTTTCATATGTGTTTGATCATAAGTCCATTCTGTTCCATTTGTGCATTAATCTGTGATCACACACACACACACACACACACATTTGTACTAAAATAAGCATTTCATCACATGTGTTCAATTATCATAACTCTATGCATGCATTTTAAAATGTACCCCCTCCCCCGCTAAAATATGCATTATTTTACACATATTGGTACATTTTTGAACTGAGAACTGTTATCACAAAATTCAGAGAAGTGTGAATTCCGAGTGATAATTAAGTTCTGATCCATGTATTAGTGTGAACTAAGTTGGTTTGCTTAAAAATGCAGAACAGATGAAATTCTCTTCCATTCCTATGAAATATTTAATCCAGTGTAGAAATGCATTAAAGGATTAACAGGGATATGAAAGAAATTTGAATTTACCAAATTTGCAGTTTCTGAAACAATATGAGAACTGCACTGTAGCCATCCTTCAAAATTTGCACTTCTCCCAATTCTGCAGTGCAGTTCTCCAGCCATGTAACATGTACAGAAATGCATATGGTCGGGTAAAGGCTGCATATAAAAGCTTATATTAGCAAAAATAATATACAAAGTACATTATAATAGAAAAATTGTTGTGCAAAGATGTGCATATTGGGAGAAACAGCATACAAAAATGCATCTAGTAGAAGAAATTTGCCCTAAAATACTGATGAATTCTTATTTTCAAAAACTTCGTAAGTCCACTCCCCCCCCCAGCTGCTGCCAAAAAAAGCAACGAGAAACCAAGAGAAACCGCAATTGACAGATTCACCCATCCCAAATAAAAAGGGGTACAGCATTTCTGACAGCATCATAATACACTGTACTTAACCATAATGCCTCTGTTTCAATCCTAGTTTTCTAGAACACTAACATTTAGCATTCCTTTTGAGACGTTATAGACCTGAAATGGTTTCTCTGGGATCCTGCTTTCCCCTTCTTTTTTGGCTTCACTGCAAGGCTTAATTTGTATAGCTTGAACTATCCCATAATACACACGTGTGCACACACTTACATGCTAGTAGCGTTCAGCACATTTTTATCCCCCAATGTGTTGTTTTTAAGGGGAAATAATCTATTTTGTTCCATACAGCCCAGCCTCTTGCTACTAAGTTTCTCATCTAAGTGTATTGATTTTAATGTGTGTACAGGGTTTCTGTGGGTTTTGTGTGCGGCTAAATTAACCTATTATCTTTAGCTGTATTAAATAATAATGTTGAGAATCTGAGTAAAAAACCCACTGAGAAGACTCGGAAGAGCTGCCTGGAGATTACAAGCAAGTCTTCGCTGAGAAATCTTCAAGAAAAACTACTTGCAGAGCTCTGCATTTTATTTTGCTGTTAGAGCTGTCAGTTTTAGCGATTCCAATAATACGAACCTGACCGGAATATAATAAAAACAAATAGGGGGTGAAAGCACATACATAATATATGTGTGCATAGATAAATATATACACATCTCAGCTGGAAATCTTTCATTTGGATATATGTGAATATCTGTGATATTCCTTAAGGTATTCATTTCAAATCTGAAACAGATATACAGAATTCGTGATCAAAGTGCTCTGGCGTTCGCTTGTGTCCTTTGATACACCCTTAAAGGAACTGGTTAACAAATCCTAATCTTGAAATATTCACCACTCTGTAAACATTTGGCTGGCTGTTATACCCAAGGATTCTGCCCATGAAAAAACATGCATTCAATGAAAGGAGCCAAATGTCATTACCTTGGTGATACATTTGAAATGTCAGCACAGATAGTTGGAAATTATTTTCTGCTCATATAGCACATTCAGCACATGTTACTGTCGTGTTCATCCTCGCAACAAATCCCTTTCTTATAGCTATATTAAAGATGAGAAAGAGATTTGCCTGGACCAAACATAATTTAAGAAACAAACATAACTCTTTTTTCGGTTCAGTCCCAGGTTTCAACCTTCAGAAATTTGGGGTTTGGACAGGTTTTGCCAGACACTCTTTAGAATTTCCATCTGATGGGTGTGGCTGATGGACAAATAATATACAATCCTAACCCCATTTAACGGGGGGTATGCCCTTGCTGAAGTCAATGAAAATTACCTTTGAGTAGGCCTAGATAATTCTATGGCTTTGAATGTTTGGCATCTTACTTTTTTATTTAGATCTCTTGCTCTTTATATAATAGCTTTGTTGTTTTGGTTGGATATACATCTATTTTTATTTTTCTGCTCACATGGCCTGTTGTCTCCAGTATGACATGAGTAGCCACACTCCATATTTACCAATCATTTTAATGAATGTTGCATCTTTTCTGTTCATGCTGAGGTTCTGGGATTGCATATCACCATCAGAAAAGGTTGAGGACAAGCTGTGGAGATGCTCCACAGAAGGCACCTGCTGCTTATTAAGTGCTTCCCATCAAGGGACAAAGTGTGTGTGTGGGGGGGGGGGAGTTCAGACACAACAAACCTGAACCAGTTACATCACTGAACCAGTTGACAGAAATACCGTATTTTTTGCTCCATAACACTCACTTTTTTCCTCCTAGAAAGTAAGGGGAAATGTCTGTGCGTGTTATGGAGCGAATGCCTGTGGGTGGCGGGGGGGATCTGCCACAGTCGTGAGCAGAGGATCCATGGTTCCCCTTCCTTCCCTCCTCCATGGTTACAAAGCATGGATCCACATGGATCCTCAGGATTTTTGCATTGGGCTACTCCAAACTCACTGTCAGATCACATGTCTGTGGCCACAGCACGAACCACAAAAATCATATATCCACTATTTCGTTTAGAATATTTTTTTTCTTGTTTTCCTCCTCTAAAAACTACGTGCGTGTTATGGTGTGGTGCGTGTTATAGAGCGAAAAATACGGTAATAAAGAAATATGAGCTGAGTGGGTGCCTGTCCCATTGTCCTTGCTGCCTTGATAGGTGGTTTCCCAGATTGGAGCTCTTCTGGCCAGGGCCACCACCAGGATAGACTTGAATAGGGTGGGAGAGATGTAGCAGAACCTGTGCAACATTTGAGAGGTCAAGTCCAAACCCTTATGGGGCTGGATATTGCAGACTTGTTCAAAGCAGGATATTTAAAATCAGATTAAGCTGTACTATCTTCCATCATTCATACCCAACTCACTGAGCCCTATTTAGGAAACAATTGGACACTCTCTGGTTTTTGCCATTGAAGTGGTGGCACTGTAGCTCCAGGAAAGGTTGCCTGTTTCTTCTGCAACTATCCACGAAAGATCCCAAAGTATTCCCACCACATCAGAGCTTTAGGACCATCTTCAAGTAAGGTAGGGGACAGCCTGGCTACTCTTTACAATTGTAATTTCAGTCAGACACAGGTAATGTGTCTATAGTCTATGTGTAGCTTATTTATGGGCTTGAAACTTTTGTGTCACTTCTCTTGTTTCCGAGTAACTGCAGAGGGCAGATCTCACTGATCCCGCTCAAGCAAAACAGTGTGACTGACTAGCAGATGAATAAAATCATGGAGAAGCCATATGTGGCATGGCAGAACACAATCATCCTGGCATTGTGTATGCAGAACAAAAGTAAGTGCTGTGGAGTTGCCATGCCCCCACCCTCATACCTCAGTTTCCAAGAAACAGTGTGAAAAAGACATTCACGTGCACAAAATTCCTAGCAATTTAGAACATCAATGGTTGATTGCAATTTGAGGTCAGACTTTGGTGTCAGCAATGACATATGCATCTCCATGCCAAAGTTAATTTCAAACTGTAAACTGTATTTTGTTTCATGTATACATTTTTTTAAGTTTACAAGGCCCTTCAGTTTTGCTTTTATTGTGTCTCTTCAGTGCTTCACAACTTTTCTTGCAATTGTGTAAAATTCATTTAGAGGATTCAAATTAAAACTGAACGCTTCCTGTCCTTTACTTTTTACTGGGGCAAATGGCATTAAAAGTAGAGAGCCATTTTATGCATTTTATGCATTATTGGCTTTACGCCCTAATACTGTCCTTTGCCATCTGCATTTATTTGTCCATGCTTCATTAAATAACCTACTTAGATGGGGTGCCAATGTTTGCCATTTCCCTTTTATACTGTGACCTCCCCAAGGAAGGATAAGGCTTGTTTTCAAAACCTTCTCCCCACATGAAAGTTTTGTCTAATTTGATTGAAGTAAACATTGATATGGATAGAAGTGGGACAACTCCTTCCAATAGTGAGTTCAGAATCACAGCCCAAATGGGCTCCATGAGAAACATGAGGGAGGTATTTCCAGGCATAGCAATGCCACAAAGTTTGAAAAGAAAAACGCTGAGCTATCATGAAATGTGAATGATTATTCCAGGGAGGGGGGGACCTGAGAGAAACATGAATGGAATGGAGTGGTAGCATGGAACTTTGAACTCTACTCTGTACTAAAACACTTGATCAGAGGACCCCACTTGAAAAGCTAAATAACTGTTGAATAGTAAAGGTAAAGGTACCCCTGCCCGTATGGGCCAGTCTTGACAGACTCTAGGGTTGTGCACCCATCTCACTTAAGAGGTCGGGGGCCAGCACTGTCCGAAGACACTTCTGGGTCACGTGGCCAGCGTGAAAAAGCTGCTTCTGGCGAACCAGAGCAGCGCACGGAAACGCCGTTTACCTTCCCGCCAGTAAGCATCCCATAAATAACTGTTGAATAGCTTCACTTTAATGACACATCAAAGCCTGCTGCCTGAGATAGGCAGCCCCTATATAATGCCCCTATATAATGTCCATAAGAATCCCATTAGGGATAGTATCCAACGTTTTGCTTCATGTAGAAAGAAAAAAAGCTTCCATCCAGAGAGAATCATGTACATAGAAAGCATCCTTCCATAAGCACAATTCTCCTCTAAGAATGGAAGCCCCATTGGATTCTACCCAATTTATTTTTAAAAAATGTGTTTTAAATTCACTTTCCATAATGTTCCAGTGCTCCACTTTCCCCCATGAAACACCCCACACACCACCACACATCTATTATCTGTTATACGAGAGTAATGAAGGGATAATTCCAGTACATTGCTTTCAAAGAGGCATGAGAATTGGGCCTGGACTCTCTTATCCTACTTCCTGTGATCTCATTATGATTTCTGACAACCAAAAGCAGGTGTAATATAAGATTTTTCTCACTGACTTGAGCTTTTCTGATGTGTTCGTTTCACAAAAGAACTACCATGCCTCCCACAGAATATCAAGACTTGATAATCTTGTCGCAGAAACCTTTAGAAAGTAACCACCACAGCTGGCTGCTGAAAAGGTGTGTTGTGAATAAAAAGAAGGCAAAAGGTATTTGTCCTCATTTACATTAAAAGCATCTTTTATAAATGCCTGACATTTTTTACAATATGGATGCCATTTTCTATGCTGCCTGGCCAAATAATGATTGGACCAGTCCTTTGACTCTTCAAAAAGGGTGTTGCCTTTGTATGCAATCTCAGGTCAGAAAGAAACTTCACATAATCAGACAACATGTATAGCAGTGCTGCTGAAACTCACTCCCTGTATTAAGCCACCTCATGAGAAGAGACGATTCCCTGAAAAAGACCCTGATGTTGGGAAAGTCTGAGGGCACAAGGAGAAGGGGACGACAGAGGACGAGATGGTTGGACAGTGTTCTCGAAGCTACTAACATGCAAAACTCTCACGGTACATCCACCATGGGCTCCTTTCACACACTGAAGCCTTGCAGCCTTTTGGACTACAGCTGCCATCATCCCTCACCAATGACCATGGTGACTGGGAGTTGTAGTCTACTAACACCTAGAACGTGCCTGGTTAGGGGAAGCATATGCTGGATGAGAAGCTGTGAGACATCAGTAAGCAGTAGCTCCAATGTGTACAATATTCACCCCTGGCTCATCTGGAAGTCATTTCCAGGCTGGAAGCTACTTCCTCTGTGACCTCAGAGATTCAGAAGCTGAGCAGCAACTGGAACATCTGAGGACCAGGGGAAACTTGCAAACCCCTTTGCTCCTACATTGCCTCTTATCATGTGAAGGAGCAACATCTGGCTGCTACAGTAGTCATTTTCTCAGATACCTGGGTGAAGGATTCAGAAGCTTAGCTGCAACATGTAAGAAGAAAAGTGTATACACATTTTTAATATATATTGTAAGCCATTTCACGAAGCAGATGGGCTTCAACAATGTCCCCGTCTTTGCTCACTATCAACATGTCTGTGGCTGTTGTGACAAGACCACATGTGCATTCAACACACATCCTGCTGGGTGGTCTCACACTTATTTATTTTCTTTAGATCAAGGTACCCCCCAACTGTTAGGTCCAGTCGCAGACGACTCTGGGGTTGCAGCACTCATCTTGCTCTATAGGCCGGGGGAGCTGGTGTTTGTCCGCAGACAGCTTCTGGGTCATGTGGCCAGCATGACTAAGCAGCTTCTGGCGAACCAGAGCGGCACATGGAAATGCCATTTACCTTCCCACCGGAGCAGTACCTATTTATCTACTTTATCTACTTGCACTCTGACGGGCTTTCGAACTGCTAGGTTGGCAGGAGCAGGGACCGAGCAGCGGGAGCTCACCCCGTTGTGGGGATTCGCACCGCTGACCTTCCGATCGGCAAGCCCTAGTCTCAGTGGTTTAGACCACAGCGCCACCCGCGTCCCTTTGTTTAGATAGCACCCTGAAAACTTAGATTAATAAGTAAGGCTTATATAAAACATTACAAACAAATATGGAAAATGCACATTTGAGCATTTCATCTACCTGCTTCTGAATTATATCATCTTTTCCTGACTAGCTCATCTACAATATAATATTTAATGTTAACCCTTTAAAAATTGTTAGCAGGCTTATCTGCAGTTCCAAAAGCAGTGATTTCTGTCCTCTATAATTCTGCTCAATAAGCAAAAGCAAAGAGTGATGTATCTCCTCTTCTCCGCAATTTCTTTTTTCAACTTCACCAAAAAAAATGTACACACCGATCACTGTGGATAGTCTAAATGGTGCAGTACTACTTGAATGCAATTCTGTAGTCCCATACAGGCCTTTTAAAAGAAAATAATTTCAAATAAGTAATGGCTTTCGTTTCCTTGCCCCTCACATACCCACCCACAAGATGTGATACAGATGCATCTTACGACCTGAAATGCCTTCTAGGAAAATGAGTAAATTCAAAATAGGCTGGCAAAAATTAAATAAATAAAATCTGCAAAAAGACCTGTAGCAGCACCAACATCTGAGTTCGCTCAAGAGAAAGCTGACAAGTTTTTGAGGGCATATGGATAGCTTAGGGGTTATTTCACTACCTCACATAAGGAGAGGGTTACCCAGATGATCTCCATCTGTTTCGATATTGATGTAATGAGAGGTCTAAAAAGGTGTCAGAAGATGGCTCTGGAGACTAGGAAGGAAGATGCAATCTACGGATCTTTTGATCAAGAAATGTTGTCCTTAATTAGAAAGCTTATCCTGCCTTGTTGTTGGTCTCATTAAAATCAATGAGTTTCTTTCCCCTCCATCAGTAACCAATGTTTGCACTCAGGTTTTATTTTCTCTTGCTCTTGCTCTGACTCTATTGTTCTCCTCTAAGACAATCTGCCCAAGGAATATCAAACAGCAGCTGTATGATAACAAAAGGAGTCATTCTAGGTGTGTGTGATGTGGCAGAAAAGTCTGTGGATCTGCAGGAAACCCAGCCCTTCCTTTACCCCTCTCCAGAATGGGAGACTAATTACTAAATTCTGGGAGTTGGTGTAGTTTATTTCAGTTCCTTTGTTTCCAATGGAATCAAAACTTAACAAATAGAAAACATCACTGAGAAAGAGACCCAGAACAGGAAATAAAACCAAGCAGAAATGTACCCTTCCCTTTATCTGACTTCGGTAACTCTTCTCCATTCCAATCACTTTTTGGATTCCATTGTTAATGGGAATCAATTTAATTCAAATGGTCTTAAAATGCATTGTATTAAGGAAGCAATATGTGGAAGTCACCATGCTATTTTATTATTGGAATTCTCTCGTGAAGGTTTCAAAGAATGTTTTTTAGGTACAGATTTTAAACTTTTTTTTCTTCTTATCTTACCTATACCACAGCTGTCTTGGATGAAAAATTGTCTTATTTTATTCTTTTTTCACTCTGTACAAGGCTCAAGGCTCTGACAAATAGTTTTATCTGTCTGCTGTAGTCAATCTTTCCTTTTTATTATACACATAAACAACATAGGTTCAAATTTATTCCTCATCGGATATAATTAATAACACAGGGATGTGAAGTGAGAAGGCATTAACTCTTGACAGTCAATTTCATTTATTTACTGACATTTTAGGAAAGAGCTGTGCTTTACTCAATAATGCTTTTAATAGAAACAAATGCATTAAAATGTCATTGTGGCAAATTGAAACAAGAAAATGGGGAGATGATGATGGGACTTAATATGCTTTTTTCCCTAGTTCTTCCTTGAAGTAGTGAAGAAATTTGGCAACTCTCCACGGCTTTCTATCTCAGTCTTAACGAGTTGAAATTCATGAAATCACTTAATGAAAATAAAATGAGTAACAGACAGTAGTTAATTTGGGGGGGGGGATGAGAAATTGTGCCATTAATCCATTTTTTGGTGTGCTGAACACTGACTTTGGAGTTTTTTCACTTATAATTTTAATTGCACATAGCACTTCAATCATGATGTCTTTGTACTACTCACTGCTACCTGGTAGTGAAGGGTAGGCTATAAGTACAAATAAGAAATAAATAAGATAAATAAAATCCATTTATTAAATAAATAAATAAATAAATAAATAACATCCATTTAACCTGCTAATTTAGGCATAGCAGGTCATGCAAAAGAGAACGCCCTTCTGGGGTTATAATTGCCTGCTTTTTCACTTCAGCCACGTGTGTCAGCGTTGTTTAGGTCTTCAAGTGTCAACAACAAAATGCAAGGCAGGCACTTTGTTCGGAATGCATTTCTAAATGTGTTTTCTATCCAATTGTGCCTTTCAAAACCATTTTGATGCAATACTTTTTGACCTGTTGGAACACAATGCAAAAACAAACAAAAAAACACACCTCTGTGTAACTATGTACAGTGGTACCTCTAGTTAGGAACTTAATTCGTTCTGGAGGTCCGTTCTTAACCTGAAACTGTTCTTAACTAGAGGTGTGCTTTCGCTAATGGAGCCTCTTGCTGCTGCTGCGCTGCCAGCACACGATTTCCGTTCTCATCCTGGGGCAAATTTCTCAACTTCAGGTAACTCTTCCAGGTTAGCGGAGTTTGTAACCTGAAGTGTTTGTGACCTGAGGTGTTTTTAACTCGAGGTACCACTGTATGTGGCGGGTGGCACTGTGGGTAAAACCTCAGTGCCTAGGACTTGCCGATCGTATGGTCGGCGGTTTGAATCCCCGCGGCGGGGTGAGCTCCCGTCGTTCGGTCTCAGCTCCTGCCCACCTAGCAGTTCGAAAGCACTCTTAAGTGCAAGTAGATAAATAGGTACCGCTTTATAGCGGGAAGGTAAACGGCGTTTCCGTGTGCTGTGCTGGTGCTGGCTCGCCAGCTGCAGCTTCGTCACGCTGGCCACGTGACCCGGAAGCCATGTGACGGCGCCGGCTCACGGCCTCTAGAGCGAGATGAGCACACAACCCTAGAGTCGGACACGACTGGCCCGTACGGGCAGGGGTACCTTTACCTTTACCTTTTACCACTGTATGTTAGTCCAGATGTGGATCTGGTTGATTCAGAATGGAAGTCACAGAGATCAAATTCCTCAAATAGTTGATAGAAGTGGGGTGAACCAAACTTAAGGCTGGAGAAATCAATAACTGATACCACCAAGAAGGCCCTCTCTAAAGTCACCACCGCCCACCTCTGATGGTGGTAACACCTGGAGAAGGGCCTCTGAGGAAGATCTTGATACTCAAGCAAGCTTGTGTGGAAGAAAGGGAAATAGCATCTTCCATATGAATTGAGAGGTATATTCCATGGTAGCTAACTAAGTATTACTGCAGCCAGTCAAACTCAGCTATCTGTTGTACTTCCTAGTTGAGATACATTTTGGCTTCTGAGGTTTTTTGTGTTTAAATTAAATTTCCTAGGTGGAAGTTCAGGGCAAATGTAAATGTAAATGAGAACCTTCCTATGTCAGCCCAAGTCTATTCCTTTCTAATTGAAAGCAAAGAACAAACAGACAAACAAAAAGAACGATTTCCGAGCGCAACCTCCAGCTGGCAAATATATCAAAGTAATATCCTTTTGAAACACTCTTTTGTGCATATTCAGCATTTGTTTAATCAAAGTATGTAAACATTATTTTAAAAAATTATTCCTCTGCCATTTATCACACAAGCAGAAGAAAGAGACAAATTATCAGAGGAGTAACACTGCCAACCTTATGTAATGTAAAGAATAAATGGAAGCTGGTTGCAGGGGGTGGGAGCTCTTTACTGTAAGGCATTAGTCAGGCTGGTGGTTCTTATACACTCTGGCAAAACACAATTTTTCATGCCCTGACACTGACAGACTGTCCTTATTTTTAGATCACACGCTGTAGTGATAAGCCACCAACGTGGAAAGTGTCCTGCTTGATACTGGGGTTGGACTGTGATTATTGCTGACACAAGTCTGGCATTCGAGAATATCCATTTGCTTGGCCTTTTTATTTCTGAGCTGTGCACTCCGAAGAAATACAGATCCGTTTTGGGCCCGACTGTATTGTGATCGAAATCCCTTCTAATGGATGGTGCTTACAAGATGTCTCAGAAATATATACATCATTCAGGGCTAGTCATACATCTTCTTTCCACAGAGCAAACACTGCCCATTTAAGGAGAAATGCTACATTCATCTTGATGTGCTTTTACTCCATACATCACAGGGCGGTACTACAGGTTTGCTTTGGGGAAGTAAGCAAACGCAGAAAAATTACCTCCCCTAACCTGGATTCATTCATACTTGGGAGGAGAAGAAAAATGTATTCTGCAGAATTGTCTTTGGGATTCAAGTATCTATGGACCATAAAAACTAATGATTCGTATGTTTGTATCTTCTTTTATGGAAGAGACAATGTTGGACAAATATTTCAACCAAGCACACTAGAATTAGACAATAAACCTTCCAATGAAACCATTTGTATTGCCATTTTTGTTTAGAACCTTTATGGAACAAAAAGCTGTAAAACTGTCTTCCCTCCGACTCACCCAGGCCAAATGATGGCAATAGGGGTTGAGCGGTCTACTGAAAGGATAGCAATGTGCAAGTCTCATTGTGTCATATTTTGATTTCATATTGCAGCTCAAAGCTGTTAGTAGTTATTTCACATTTCAGCCAACAAAGAAGTTTCATATAGCTGGTCGTGGTGTGTTCCATTCTGCATGCATGTACTGCACAAGATCTCTATAAGGTTCAGAGCAGACCAGTCCTCTTCCTTTTTCCAGACAGCCCATGACTATATGCACAGTGCAATGCTCTTACTATTCCTAAAATGGTTTACTGGGATGAGGGGGACAACTATTCTAGCTTCTCGGCAGGTGAGTCACTGTTGCTCACCAGGTGGTAGAGGGAGATGGGTGAAGTGGCAGGAAGGATATCATGGTGGAACAAACCAGCAGGAGCACCAGATTGCCTCTGTTTCCGTGTTTCCACTGCACTGACCTCACCCATCCCCCTCTCCCTCACAGCAAGCAACTGCATCCCACCTGCCAGGGAGCTATTATAGCTGTTCTGCCCCACCTTGTAAGCTTCTTCTGCTATTACCTGATACTAGAAGTACATCTCCCCTATGCATATCTATCAGTTCTCCTCTTTAATGCTGCACTGTGATTTATGTATGGTAGGATGTGTCCTTATTCCAGCAGCTTCTGGGCAGACATCAAACTATAAACTTCTCTCATTTTGCAATGCTTCTTAATAGTCCCACACCCTGAAGTTTTAGGTTTGTTAAAAATAAAAGTAAAAGTAAACATCTCTGAAGAACTGCAATGATCAATTGAGGTTTTTAATCAAATATTGAGGGAGGGGGATGATTAAAGGAAATACCTCAGCTCTAGATAAGAAATTTAAAATTGAGTTAAGACAACAATTTTTTCGCAATTTTGAAGGGTTATTTTTTAATGGTTCAAAGCTAATTAAAATGGAATTAAGTATTGCTGTGACAATTGACATTTGCTTCTGAAATGGTAATTTGCTTTGTAATTAATGTAAATGTGATATTATTCTTCCTTTTAAATTATTGGTGATGCCATTGTTAGCAGATTAATATTATCAGAGTAATCAAAGTGATGAAGCTGCAGCAAATAAATGCATAACTTCCAAGGATGCCAGAGAAGCAGGGGGCAATCACTGAGTTGGACTCAGTGGGAAAGTTTGGCCAAGGAAGGGAATATTTGTCAGACAGATCCCAATATTTGGGTGGTATTGAATGAGAAATGCAGTATTTAAGCTTTTGATTTTGCAACAGCAAAGGTACTCTATGCAAGCTACTGAGGTTTTTTCCCACCCCTCCATAGGTCTCCACATGTGAGTGCCTTTCTGTAGGCATAATAAGCATGTCACATTTCTCTCTTTCTCTCTCTCTTCTGCATAGGTGACCACAATGAAACCTTGCAATGACAAATGTCCATTCAGTCAGGATTCTACTCCCAGTGTCAGAATAGCCCATCAGCAAAAAAGTAAAGAAAGAAAAAGAGAAGGAAAGGAGAAAGAAAAGAAAAGAAGATGAGAAAGTGAATTTGAAAAAGCAATCTCAGAGATTCATCACTATGAAAAAGCACATAATGTGGCACTGTAGTGACACACTATCACATAAAATAGAAAGGAATAGCCACATTCATCTTAATGTGCCTGCACTTCTGTTGGAAGGCATGCCACCATGCTTTATAGTTTCTGTATCGTGTATTCCAGTAGAACCCAATGGCTGGGAGAATCTTCTGTCCAGTGCTTTTCTTCTGGAAAGAGAGGTGTCGGTACTGCATACTCTTGAGTACACCCAGAAAAAAGCACTGCTTCCACCTCCCAGATAATCAAAATAACTTTCAGCTCTTGAAAAGCGATAAAAAAATTGAAAGTATATCTGCATTTGAAAAAAAGTAAATATTTCCTGTACACTAAGCATTTTTAAAGAAGATACTTTAAGAGAGGCAGGACTAGGAGGCATCAACCTGACCTGCATTTTAGCCTTTTGGAAAGGCACAGTTGACCTTCGTGATTGTCTTCTTTGTGCTGTCCATATTACTCATGTTGGAAGAAAAGTGCATACACTTTGGGTGAATTGTTCAAGAACAGTTGGTTCTGCAGGAAAATATGACTTCTGTAAAGCTGCCAAGGTTAGAAAGATCAATGGATATTTGCTGCATAAATACTGTTTGTGCAAGATGAAGCAACCTGGGGGCTGATTGAATTTATGAACCTCATTTCCCCAGATTCCTATACATTTGGATTGGAGAACACTGCTTGCATATGCAAAGGCCAGTCTATCCTCCACTGAAGGAAGTCAGTCTTTCTGATTGCACACACACACACACACACACACACACGGAGAGAGAGAGAGAGAGAGAGAGAGAGAGAGAGAGAGAGAGAGAGACTTAATTTTTCTTATAATTCTCTTTTGTCTTCTGCGACCAGTGTTATATGTAGAAAAGAAACACACTCAAAAATGCATGCCAAGAAAATATGACTTCAACTGAAAATTTAACTCATTCTGTTCAATGCACTATGTCATAGTTGCAATGTCCTGTGGCACCCCCTAGTGTGGTAGAACCGGCCCCGCTGCCCTAAATCTGCCTCTGACATTTGTTTCATGGGATCTACCCTCTGCAGGACACTATGCAGGATCATCAAAATGAGGCATCCCTGCATATGAAATCTGCACAAGTGTAACCCACTGTGTTTATAAGATGTTATATGTGCAGAGATGGATGTTTGGTCCTAAGGCTCCTGAGACCCACCACATACAGAACATGTATACTGGGGATATGTATGAGCTAACTAGCCATAATTAGTACAGCTTATGGTTTGCTTGAACTCTTGATTCCCACACAGTACACTGACATTTGCAGCAACTGTCCTCACTTTCCAGGAGAGTCGCATTTTTTCTAGACCCTATCCTCGATAAATCACTGTCTCAATTTTGTCCCTTTTGTTCCCTTTTGGGGATACGTTGTTAAAATGTTGCTAACATGAGTTGCTAGACTCATTCTTTATGGTTCAGTTCCCTCCCCAGAGTCTCTAGAAGTTAAATGCAGGGGTTGTTTTGGAACATGCAAGTCCTCTTTTACACTCATTGCACTCAGGTGCAATGCAAAGTGCTGGTTGTCTGTTTAGCCTGGGATCAGGGTATGCAAAAGAACATTTTCACATATCTTCTTGCCTATTCATGGAGAGGTCTTCTTAATGCCCCTCCTCCTAAGTTTCCATTGGCAGGAACATGGGAGGGTCCCTGGCCCAAGAAATCAATGTGAGCCCCTCCTTGTTGGCATTCCATGGTCACCTGAAGACTTTCTTGCTTTGACCGGCTTCAGCTTGTTCCTTTTAACTTTGCTGACTTTTTATTTTGTAGTTTTGCTCTGCCTGTGGAGTTGTTAGCTCATTTTAAAGACTGTGTTTTTTACTATCATTTCATAAGCTGCCTTGTATCGTTCAAATTTGGAACAACAAAACTGGGGTATATGCACCTTTAATAGGTACATGCACAAATAAATTTCTACAGGTCTATGGTGCATTTTCTTCCTTGTTCACATGCATGCACACAACCAGTAAGATGCCATACAATACACAGTCTGCCATTTCATGCCCTGCAACTGCCCTGTATATTCTGAATACTTGATAAAACGTTGCCAAATACCATACTCTGGTCTAGTATTGTCATTAAACATAGTAAAGACTTATTTATGGTAATCAGATGTCAACCCTATATAAAGGCATGCAGCAGGCTAAGTACAACTATTAGCAATGTGCACTGGGGTGAATTTAGAAGTGATTTGGGGGTAAATATAGGGTGTCAATACAAACATGTCCTTGTTTTCCCCAGTGAACTGTTGGAGGGCACTTTCTGGCCTAGGACGTATATCACTGAGAAGATGACTCAATGCTTGTACATTTCCAAGTACTCAGATGGCACCTTCTTCTTGGAATCCAACACTTTATTTCACTGGAACACAAAATTAACATTCTTCATGTGTTTGTTTCAGTCTGAATTCATCTAAATCATGGATAGAAAGTATGCCCTTCTTGGAAATTAGCAGCATTGGTTTAGGCATTCATTACAGGGACAGCATAGAAAGAAGAAGCCAAATTGTAGCAAAGATAATAGAAAGATGCATCAGTTCATCTAGGTTTAAAACAACTACTGCGTTGATATTTGTTGTCTCCTGTTGACATGTTTATTCTGCAGTAAGGTCTAAAGAACAGCCCACATTTGTGGCTGGTAACCTCTCCCATGTAGAGTATATGTATCAGGAGTGGCTGTTAAGGAGGGATAATGGCATGGTTCCAGTGCTGCTGCTACATGCCAGGACAGTAAATGGGCATGGTAGGGAGGTCAGTGTATCCTGGTATAGTCTAACCATGGTTAACATGAATGCTGGTCAACAGTTTGGTTTGGAGGGGAATTCATGGCACCAGTAAGTAGACAATGGAGCATGTGGCCATACTGAATTGTTTAATTCATAATTAAAGAAAATGCCACCTTTATCTCTGCACTGAGCCAAGGAATGTTACAGTATCCCAAGCTCCCTCTTGAAAGAACATGTGCATGTTTGTGTGTGTAAGAGATCAACTACACACACTGCTTATGCATCCAAGAGAGAATGAGTTCTCAGATTATGTTTTGCACTTTACCAACTGGAGCTTAACTGTAATAGGTAGCCTGTGCATTTTACCCGATCTAACTCCAAACTAAATATTTGTGCTACCTCATTTGTGCCTTGCCATGTGGAATCACAGTCACTGAGCTAAGAGTTCTTGGCAATGACCCTCCTGCAAGTTTTATTCATTTCCATAATACTACTTGTTTTGCATCTTTATCACTTTTTTAGCAATGTAAACATTGTGGTGCTTCCCTGAATTAAACATTGAGGCATTTTGAAGCGCCAGGACGAAGATCTAAAGCACTGGGTTTCTTTGCAGAATCTCAAAATCACCTTGGCATTTGGCTTAATACATCAGAATTGCTATAAAAATGATTGGAATGAGAACGTTTTAAGCAGACTGAAAGTAAAAAGTAGCCTTAACTTTCCCCAAAAGTGCTGTTTACTTTCATCTCCAGCTCATGGTAATGACTTAATCACCCTGGCTCTTCAGTGCTTAATGGCCTCTGTCCAGGTCTAGCAAGATTCTAATGCCACATAGTCCAAGAGCCCCAATTCCAATCTAATTCAAATTTGACAAGGGATGGAACTTGCTGGCGTAACCCTGCAGTTTGTTTGTTTGTTTACATTTTTATAAACTGCACTTTCATAGGAAATATAGCAAATGTATGCTCAACATGACTAAGCCGCACCCTCGGCCAATAAAGCAAGATGAGCGCCGCAACCCCAGAGTCGGCCACGACTGGACCTAATGGTCAGGGGTCCCTTTACCTTTACCTATGCTCAACATACAAATGGAATCCTCCTTAATGAGGGTCCTGGTTGCGCGTGGGCCCCTAACTCTCCCCGCTGGGAGAGTTGTTGCCAGGCGTGGCCCAAGCCTTAACCACTGGCCCCAGGGTCGCGCCAGGCTGTTTGGGCCAATCGGGGTGGTTGGCACGATTCCTGGGGCCTATAAAAGCGGCAGCACGGTGTAACTGGGGGAACTTGCATCGTGCTGCCGAACACCCGCCCTCCCTCCCTAATTTTAGGTGCTGCTGCTTTGGCCTTGCTTTGGACTGGGTTGCCTGCTTTGGAGCAGGGGCTGGATAGGATTTTTTTCCATTTGGCAGATTGGATGTAGCCACTTGATTTTTGCCTACCCCTTTAGCAATCATCACAACTTTTTAAGGTTTGACGGGTAGGCATTGGCTTATTGAAGTGTGTGGGAGGGGAGGTGCAGCCATCACCTGCCCCTCCATGAATAAGGGTATTCCGGTAAAGGAATCTGGGGGTCCTGGATCTCGTCCGAAGTCCGCTTGAGGGGCTAGGGTCATGCCAGGACCACAGGAACCCCGGGGGTGAGCTTCGTTGGTCTTCATCGATGTTGCTCCCTCATTTGGTGTTTACCCTTTCAGACCCTCCAGCCAGAGAGGCAGGAGTCAGTTATCGTCTGTTGCCAATGCCTAAGCCAACACTGCTCACTTTGCTGTAATCAATAAAGTTGTGGCCAAAATTTTGCCCAATAACTTAAACTAAAATTATGTGTCAGTGTGAGGTTATTTTCAGGGGAAGGGTTTGGGGGCCTCGAAGTGCAAATGTTACTCAGCAGTGATAACACTGGTAAAAACCATAGTAACATGTCAATAACAACTGGCACACCACGTGAATGAAGGAGCATGCTGTGGCTGTTTGCGACCCCTCAATAAAATTGTGTCCGGGGCCACAGACCCCATGGGCCACCACCCCCACGCTACACCTCTGCATCCAGAAGGTGCAGAATCTAGTGGATAACTCATCCAATCTTCACATTAGTTTGGACAGTGCAGATCAGGTCTATGCATACTGGAATGTGTAAAGTTCAAATCCTTCAATCATTCTTATTGCTGACCATGCCACAGATAGGCTACCCATGTGCGGTAGAGGGAAGGGACATATGTATCCTCCTCTTCCACACAAATGGATTGCTCTCTACATAAGAGTGTCATCCAGGCCTTATAAGTCTCTGTGTTTGGATAAATGGTACACATTTCAAAATGTGACCTCTGAATCTTTTAGAGTTCTACTCATTAGCTCTATGATCCCATAACCTAACCCAAGCCCAGAGGTCAGCCATTAAAACACTTTGCATTAACTTTCATATTCTCAGTGTTAGCTATTTCCTTTGGATGGAAAACTAAACAGAAAGACTGGCCAATCTACAAGTATTTATGGTAAAACCAAGAACAGAGCTTATGGCTTTTATTTTTCCTTCTAAAAGTGAGGAAACAAGAAGTCAGGCCCCATCTGTACTATACATTTAAAGCAGTATCACACCACTTTAAACAGTCATGGTTTCCCCCAAAGAATTCTGGGGAATGTAGTTTCTCAAGGGTGCTGAAAATTGTTAGGAGACCACTATTCCCTTGACACAGCTACAATTCCCAGAATTCATTGGGAGGAGGGATTGACTGTTGAACCACTTTGTGAGGAAGGCTAGCTGATGTCATGTTCTCTCCCTCTCCTCTGCAATGCCTTTTGTTCAAAAAGGCTGCACATCTCATATTATTTCCACTCTTTGACTAATGCCAACCAATTATATTGAGGTGGGAAGCAGTATAAACACCACTAGGTGTTTAAGACCATAATGGATGCTTACCCCTTCCTCCGGGTGGGCGGTTGTTGCAGATCCTCACACCACAACTCCCATCACCCTCAGCCAGCATGAACAGTGTTCAAGGGTGATAGGAACTGTAGTTCTACAACATCTGGAAGACACCAGTCTGGGTAAGGCTGCTAAGCAACACTGTGACAAGAAGATACAAAGTAGGAGGAGACAGATGTCATTTTTGTTGACAGTCACAAATTTTCAGGTATTATAGCTCCAGCCTGAAGTAAGCAATGTTGAGATCATGATCTTGAAAAGGAAGCTATCAGGCTAATGTGTGAATATCATATTTGATCAGATTTTCTTTAAAAAATCATTTAAAAAAAAAAAAGGATGACCCCATAGTATCAGCCAGTTCAAGTTACAGCTAAGCTTCATAGAAAGCATCAGCAAGTAAAGCAAATTTGCAAGTAATTATATTCTAAGTTATTTCTTACCATTTTCAAATGGCCTGTGGGTATTCAGAATGTATTGGCTTTAGACACACATATATAAACACTGCTAAAAGTGGGTTAAATTTCCCTGTGGAGTAACTTCACCAAAGTAAATGGATTTACACCAGCAAAGCATTTTGCCCAATACAAACTTTAACAAGGATCTGGGGAGCAGAATATCTATCTTCCAAAGCCAACATTGCTGTGACAGTTGTGTGCCAATTTGACCTCTGGTGTTTTGTGAAGCATTTAGAAATGTCACCATAACTCTTTGAACAAGGAAAAATGAGTTGGTAGGTATTAAGGGTATATTTTGCTTGCTTAACCAAGCTTAGAAACCACCCCATTTTTATAAAAAATGAATAGAAATCCTTCAAATTCAACACATTTGTAAAATACAAAAGCTATGCTACAAAGAATCCCCCACCCTGAACCAAAATCAAAACCCCAGATTCTTTGGCCTTCCTTTTCAAACCAAATATAAATGTTGATTTGTTGTACATCTGGGTTATGCTGGAGTACATAATGTTGTTGCATTGGCAAATCAGCTGAAATGTTCTAACCAGGATTGCTACCCTGCATGAATCTGCAGCTGCTGCTTTGGCTGGGCCTGTCATGAGTTACTTCAGGCACATCCAACGGATATTCCTCTTCCTAGGTTGGTTCTGCCCCTTGTACTGAATTCAGGAAAGAAAATCTGGAATCAATAGCTGTCAGCCACTTGGTGACACTACCTAGACTGAATGTTTTCATTGCTGCAACTGTCCTTATTGAACCCCTGCTTCCTTGTTTCTAGCACAAGTTTCCAGATCTAGCTGTTTTTCTGAAGAAAGACATCCAAACGGCCAAAGCTCCCATTATCAACCTGTGAACTCTACTATATCCTTGTGAAACCGTAAGGCTGACCTACAGGAACCACTAGGCATGGTCAGTGAATCTCTTGCTGTTGCATTCATGAAGAAGTTGACCAGATGTTGTTGGACTACAAATCCAATCAATCCCAGCAAGTATGGCCAGATGGAAGCTGTAGTTCGGCAACATCTGGAGAGCTAAAGGTTCCACACACCTCTGTTTTTGGATCAATGAAATCTACAATACTGAAAATGCCTTTTGCCTCCTATATCATAGAATCATAGAATTGCAGAGTTGAAAGATTCACCTGGGATCATCTAGTCCAACTCCTGCAATGCAAGAATATGCAGGTGGCCTATATAGGGACTGAACCTGCAACCAAGGCATTATCAGCACTCACACTAAATGCTTACTGAGTGATCATTTTAATGTGCAGGGTAGGCTTGGGATGAGCATCCTCAATATATTTGCTCTATTGCATCTTGAGAACCATCCCCAGTGCCCTCGACATGCTGGATGGCAAAGGTCAGCAGCAGAATGCCTACTATACTTGTCTGGGCTTCCTGCATGATGTAGGAGTAGGCTTGTAAATTGTGCAAGGAGCCTATGGGAATGCAGCAGGCTCCTCACTGCAGGCATTGGCCTTCCAACATGTGGAGGGGGCAGAAGGCAGCGCAGAGATAAAACAATGAGAGTGTAGTTAGCACACTCATGTTGGGATACTGCCAGGGAGACAAAGTCCATCATGACTCCACGTCGCCTCCGGACGTCCATCAATCTCCCATAGATACAGTATCAGCAATTAGCGACACGAGGTCCAGAAATAGCTTGCCACATTCCAGAGCTCATGCACACTCTATCAGCAGAATTCACACAGCGAAAGATGCACGCAGGAGAACATTATTTACAAGTTTATTCAGCGTTGGTCAGAACAAAAGAAAACATGACTGCCTGCGTTGATGTCTCAGGCACAGAGAGAGAAAAACGAAAGCAAAGACACAACAGAAACATCCTGTGAACAGGAAATACACAGGCTGTGACACAAACATCCTGCTCCCTTTTAAGGTGCAATGGAAATATCCTAACAACTCATCCCTCCACACCATTCTAAGCATATAAGGAAAACTCGCACCAAAATAGGGCTAAGGTTGTTTGCAGATCTTCGCTTTCTTACAGCTTTACCAAGCAAGGGCTCATTAAAACTCAGTAATCCTTCTAGAAAAGCATTTTATGGTAATGTACTGCCCATGCTGATTTGAGCATGTTTCACGTTTATTTCCTCACCGTTAAAGGACTATTGACTCCTTGGAACTTTCCCCTCACTCCACTTTTCTTTTCTATTCTAGGATAAAATTTAGTATATTGCTTGGAATTTGTTTTGAGTGAACATGTGGTGAAGAAAAAACCATTTTTGAAGAAACAAACAGAAAATCTTGATTTTCAGAGAAACAAGATGTAAGCTAGATTCTGTGTTAATCAGGACATTTGCTTTGTATAGTGCAGAACACTATGGAGCAAACAAAATAATGCCATCCACCATAGTATTTTGTGACATGTTTACTTATAGTCAAGACCCTCTTGACTACCTTGGTGCCCATTAACACTGCAGCAGTCCACAGTCATTCAGACCCCCATAATGAAGCAGTGTATCTCACAGGGCTTATGATTCAGCGATGATTTATTACAAGTTAAAATTAGGAATGGTTTTGTACCAATAGCCTTTACAAACTTTTGTCTAAATTGCTAAATTTAGGACTCGGGATTTGTTTGTCATATTTATAGTTTGCCACTGAACTAAAGAAAAGATGCCTTACAGGGTAAATAAAACTGAGCAGAGTATGTTCAACAAAACCTAATGCAGTGGAAGAATCTATTACTTCCAGTGATGATGGTGATTTTACACAAAATTTTCGCCAAGTGAACCAAAGAGGAAGATCATATGTGAAACAGAGAAACAATGTATAGGGCTGTTGACTGGCGCAAAAAACAAACAAACCTGGATCCCAAACTGAATTGGATCAAACTGGGATTTATCTAGAGTGAGTTGAGACAGTTTTGTATCATCCCAGGATGGGTCTGTCCAGAAAAATCTGGGGCCATCACAAGGGGGTTTAAACTTTAAACCCTAAAATGTGATCACAGAATTGACAAATATTTACATTCTCTGAGTCAACCAAGGGATACTGGAACCAGCACCCATTAAAATTATGTTCCCCATCCATTGCTTTACAATGGTGGCTAATAGTTTGTAACAAATATTGATGTATATGAATTTCACACAGTTCAGCTCTTTCTGATCTTAGCCTTCTTCCGTAACCCATATCTGACTTATTAGAAACTTTGGCCGTAGACTTAGGGCACCTCATTTAAATTCGTCTAACTCTGCCTGCTATTTATGTCAAGCATAACCATAGTAATAATCAATAGGACTACGGTCTGTACTGCCCAATTCTTACAATATTGCATTCAAACCAATAAGCCCTCCTCATAGGTTAGAACCACAGAGTAGCTTCAGTTGCAAAAAAAAGAGTCAGGAACAACAAGCTCTACCATCTCTGTAATGATGCATGGTTTTAAAACCCAGATGACCCTGTTTTGCATCTACAGTATTATTCATGGCAAGAGCTGTCAGTTGTAATAAGCCTCATGCTTCTTTTACATCTTGTCATATACATAGCCCCAACAGATAAGCACTACGGAAAAGAAATGTATTGAGGTAGAACTTTTTGCATTAGCTTTTGTACATGCTATAGCCCCAAAGAGAGCTCGAAGCTCAGAAGGTCATTTGGAATTACTGTTTCTGGGACTATGCTTTTTGTCAGCTGCTAGCCATGACAATCCTGGGGTAATCCTGGGGACACTTGGGACTTATGGTACAAGATCTTCATGGTCCTTATCTCTTCCCTTGGGCATACAACTCCCTGAATGGCTTTGATCCCACGTACCTGAAAGATCAACTCCGCCCATACAAATCAAACCAGGAGTCGTGTTCATTGTGGGAGACCCTGTTAACAATCCCATTGCCCTCAGAGTGTGGTGGCACAGGGAAGAGCCATCTTGGTAGTAGATCCCAAGATCTGGACCTCCCTTCCCTTGGGTGTGAACCTGGTGCTAACATTGTAAACATTTCAGTGACACACGAAGGTGCACTTTCCCACTCAGACTTTGAATGTGAGCTTTTCCTTCTGTTTCCGGTGCTGTACTGTTTTTACTTTGGATTGATGTTTCTATTTTACATATGATTGTACATTTATTCTTAATTGTACCCCACCCTGGGCTTTGTTTTGTGAAAGGCAAGCAACAAATATGGATAAAAAATATAATAGTGTTACGTGTTGGGGGGCGTAGGCTCAATGCCTGGACCCCCTTCTAATTCTTGGAATAGCCAGGCAAGCTTCCTCATGAGGTGAAAGCATGGGTGATGGGCCATTAAGGGGAACAAACTGTATGTGTTTCTTACGATAAAGTCACTCTGATGCTGAATAATGTTCATGAGGTTTTAAAAACAAAACACAAATGTGAAAATGTGAAGAATTTACGATTGGAAAAAATGAAGAATAGAAACTAGCACATCCTTCCACCTGTAATTCTGAATGCACATAGTTAAGATTACAGTCTTTGTGGAACAACATACACAAGTCAACAAACATCACTTCAGAAAAGAAGAAAAGCAGTGAAGCACCTGTCTAGACAGCAGCAATTATACATCAATGGATATGTAAACAACGTACATGGCAAAGCAATTCACATATGTATTTGCATACAATGTGAACATGTTGTTCTTTGCTTGTTTTTTTAAAAAAACTTTTATTATAGAGAACTAGGGTGAAAAGCATTCATTGCAAGTGTCCATGCTGTGATGAGGGTCGAATGGGCAGATAGAAGGAAATCTGCTTGATAGTCCATTTTCAGCATATTCCTCTGACATCCCTCCACCCACACCACGGATACTTAAATCTACAGTGTGGCTGGAGGAAGAGAACAAGAGGCTGAGAGCAAAATGGGTGTGGTTTTGACCGGCTGTGCCTCTGAGTGTTTGAGAAGAAGAAATTCATGGAGGTAAGAATTTCTTGCCCCCTTTTTTACTTTTACTTTTTCACAGAACCAGCCTGTGGTTGTCAAAATCCTGCATTATGTCAGTAATTTGTAGATTACAGGAATGCCTCATGCTGCGCCTTTTGAAAATGTTTTCTTTCTTCCTGAGTGGCCGATAAAAGCTTTAGAATGAATACCCAAATTCTATTCCACTAAAAAGTGGGAGCATGAATACTCTGAAGCAAAAGCTGTTCAGATTACTTTTCTCTTCTTAAACTCATCCCACTGTGTCTGACAATTACAGAGCAAAATAATATGTCCTTGTTTTGGTCCGCTTCATTCAGACAATTACTTCACCAGAGCATTTTCTTGTACTAATAATATATAACATTGTATCATTTAAATCTACTCAGCCATTCCGACCATTTTCTGTTTCAAATCTTTATGCTGATGTGAGGAAACCTGTCAAAAAACTGCCACGCTGTTTTCCAGGACAGCATGTTTTCGTTAACGTGAAACGGACTTTCTAGCTTTAGTGTGCTGGTGGCATTATTGAAATTTCTAGATGATCGTTTTCTTCCACATGAAAACTTTGCACTGACTGAACAATAATGCAGCAACAATAATGCAGCAACAAAAGCATATTTACAATGGAATCCTATGCATTTTTTTATTATTCAGTAAGCCCCACTAATCTCAATGACTCTCCCAGGTATAGATGATTGTAGCCTCAGCCATACAAGTTGCTGGCATTGTCACTGTTTTCTCCCCATAGCCAAAAGTTACTCCCCCCCCCAAAAAAAAAAATTGGATTCCGCAGTGAAAGTATAACCAACATAAGGTATACTGTTTCTAATGCTGCACAAAACAACGATTTAAGCGACTACAGCTAAATACTGACCTATAGGCATGCCAACTCCTAGGGGCAGAGGTGTCTTTGGCCACCTCAATATTGGCTGGCAGGGGGTCAGGGCCCCTCGATGCTGAGGGTGTAGAGGAGGCCGATTACGGAGCCGAGAGAGGAAGCTGTGTCCTGCTGTACTGGGCTCTCTGCTAGACCTCCTCCGAATGATGCAATGCCCCCCCCCAATCTTAGGTGCCAGACAGTGCCTCTGCTGACCCTGTGTCCAGAAAGCAGAGAGAGCTGCTAGCTACATATGCTAGGGCTTCCCCATGCAACACCCTGCCAATGTTGCTTTCAGGCCCACTTCTGTAAAGGAGTGTTGCAACAACACTTTGATGACTCAAGAGAAGCACAGGTCTTGCAACACTGATTCAGCTCTTTATCCTCCAGGGCTGCAGCTTTGTCTCAGAGGAAGCTGCCTTATAGTGAGTTGGCCCACCTAGCTCAGTATGGTCTACTATACAGTGGTACCTCAGGTTAAGTACTTAATTCGTTCCAGAGGTCCGTTCTTAACCTGAAGCACCACTTTTGCTAATGGGGCCTCCTGCTGCCACCGCGCTGCCGGAGCACGATTTCTGTTCTCATCTTGAAGCAAAGTTCTTAACCTGAGGTACTATTACTGGGTTAGCAGAGTCTGTAACCTGAAGCGTATGTATCCTGAGGTACCACTGTAGTGACTGACAGCAGCTCTCCAAAACAGAACCTAGGATCTGTTGTATGCAAAGCATAATCTTCTCTACAACTGAGTTGCTACTGTTCCTCTTGGCCTAGACTACACACACAGTTCCTTGTTGTTATTGTCAGGGAAAGTCTTTGTTCAACTGTGGCTAGTGAAAGGGAGGCCACCTATTATAAATATTAATACAGTTTAGCTCTGGTATCCCCCTCCCCATCACTGATGAACATAATAGAAAAATCAGAATTCCTACCCAGTAGCTGCACTAAACACACAAATGTCAATTTAAAAATGTATTCTCTGTTTTGTTTCTTATTTCTTTTATATGACTAACATTTGTATAGGATAATTATTCCGGAAGAATTTCGAGGAGATAGTGATCTGACATGGTCAACTCTTCCTGTCTATCTCTTCCTGGCTCTGCTTATCTATATTTTATTGCTTTCTCTATCCTGGTCAGTAAAAGACTTTGATGCATGGCCTGGCATTTTTGTCCTTTGATATAGGGTAGCTCTAGTTGAGCCTGTGTTAGCCCAACAAGACACAGGTCTATAAAATATCTAGTTTGGGGGCATGTCAGTCAGAAGCTCTGCATAGACTGTGGGCCACACTGCTGTGCATCAAGGCTACCTAGGGGTGACTTCGCCACTTCTTCAGGGCTTTTCAGTGGCAGAATGAAGTACTGCTTGGTAACGTATATTTTGCTTGCTGTTTGGAATAACATCTGTAATCTTCTCACCCACTTGCATTTGTACTGCTTCTGAATCTAATTTTAAAAGAACCATCTTGCATTTGGCAAGACAACATTGTTACTTTCCTCCTGCCGTTGCTTTCTTTCTTGCAATAATAGTGGCCAAATGAAAAAGAACCCTTTGTTTAGATAACTACCATTGGTTCTCCATCCTTCCTACCATTCCTCCCTTTAAGATGCTTGGCATTAGCGTGTCAATGGTTCATTATCACCTAGTCTGGAGTGCAACTGTTCCTCAGCTCATAGTGGCTACCTCATTTAGGAGTTGATTTTGATCACTTTTCCGGGAGGGGGGGAAGTATTCTCCAGTCTTCATTGTAATCCAAGGCAGCACACCTCTCTCCCACCCTGGGGGTTAGAATGCTGTCACACCTTGTATCAAGAAGCCTGGGAACTTTCTAGGCTGCCAGAGCCCTATATGCAGTATTCTCTGCATCACTGCAGGTATTCTAAACCCTGAATTTCCAGGGTATCAGCTGCACAGCAAGTATGATTTTAATCTGGAACTGGGTTAAACACACATACACACACAAGCTCTGCTTGCTGAGGTCAATTCCTTATCAAGTCAAGGGGAATCCTCCCATCACTACCTAGGTCCTAGCAGATAATTAGCAAGCCAAGTTTTTCCTAGGATGTAGTGATAGGAAAAGCTTGATCTGCCAAATTTAGGCTTTGTCAGGCTGTTGCTGAAGGTTCTGGTCCTATCAGGAAAAATAACTGGCAGCTCTAAACATAGAGAGGGCCCTAAAGTTCTCAAAGGAGATTTTTTAAAGCTAAAATTGGAAGGTGTGATCACAAATGGGGAAAAGTTGCTAGTTTTTATGACTAGGAGGAAAAATTGGAGGGGGTGCTGAAACTTGCAAACCTAGCATGGTGTTGGTGCCAGAAGCCACCAGCTAGTGACTACAACTGCCCTCACCCTGCAAAAAGAAGAAGACCCCAGTAAGAATGCCACACAATGATGTAGTGTTGCTCCGGTCAGGGCTTGGCCACCACTTTTTGTTTCCAAACTAGAAGTCCCCATCAAAGCAATATTAGATCATCATTTAGTATTATTTTTAAGGGTTTTCAGGAGGTAAGGTAGGTTGCCAAAAGGGGAACCATGATAGGCTAGTTTTGACAGGGCATGATTCTGGCAACCAACCTAAAAAATTACCAGAAACAGATAGTCCACTGGAGGGGACTATCAGTCTCACAAGGCACTGAACTTCAGCTGTACCAAGTCAACTTTGGTGCAGTAGATTATTTTAAATGGATCTAGAAGTTTTACCAAAACATTTTGAAATTTCTCATGATGTATTCTCCAAATTGCTCCTTGAACCTTAATCATTATATTCCAAGGTTTTGCTACCTTCTGATCTCATGAAAACTAATCATGATCCTCATGTGTGCACTGGTTTATGTACAGGGCAGAATTCAATGAAAGTTACAGGCGACCAAATCCCATCACAGAATCAACATCATTAAAATGTTTTCCATGCAACATTAGTTTCATTGATTTCAACGGAACTGAAATTGGGCCCTAACTTTTCTTGAAATTGATGCATGGGAGCACCTAGTGAGCAGAGGCTTTGCAATTAGGAATGGTCCAAGATTTCTGGATGTCACAAGAGGCCTTTCGATGCTATCAGATAATCACCTGAAAGCATCACCTTTTAGTGAAGTTATTTTCTTCAATATTCATTGGGACAGTAATGCTGTGATTTGGCTGCCTATTTAATATGCTCTGAATATAATTTTGTAGCACTTGAAACAGCAGGAGCTGGGCCTTATTGTAGCTGTGCCCATCAGCTGTGAAACTGGCTTCCTGCTATTAACTATAATTTTCAATATGCACTGGAATTTAAAAGTAAGCTAAAAATTATATGTTTGCTATTCCATTTAAGTGTTCTTGAGCACTAACAATTTTCATTGATATACTCCCCTGAGACACCCCCTCCCCAATGCAGCATATTAGAATGTTTAAAGCTGCTGTATTCCATGGTCAAATGCATCATATTTGTAGTAATATACCCACAGAACAATAATTGGCATTCTTCAGTGGAAGAGTTGATGGGAACTATGAAAGGACAAAGATGCTATTAGGATTCTTTTTTCTTTTTTTTTTAGTTAGGGGGAGGAAGAAGCATGGGAAAGAGCAGGACATGCTAATTAAAGGTAATCGAGATCATCTTGAGATATTATAGCATATGAAGGGAGGAAAGGACAAAAAAAAACAGAAATGAGGAAAGAATTGTGGGAGATGGAATGGGGAGCGTTGGTTTAATGGCACAGATGAAATTGAGAGGTGGGCGGCACAGGAGAGAGTAATCAAAGGAGAGAGATAAAGGTTCAAAATGGTACAGATAATGAGAAATGAATTAAGTCTCTAACACTACTTAAGCTTAACAATCACTTAAAAAAAGATATCACGCGTACATTAGCAAGCTAGGGCATACCATAGAAGATGTAACCCAAATTCTTTTTCATCTGACTTTTCCCTGGAGAAAAAAGTACCCATTGGCTTATTTGGGAGCAGGGTGGGGGGAGGGAGAGATTACCTGTCAGCCGACTTTGCACCTTCTGTTGACCACAAATATCCACAGTTTCCATTTAAATCCTGCGCTCATCTTACTACATAATAGTTCACTTGCTTGATTTCACACTCAAATTTCAATAATATTTTGTAGATTCTAGACAGAATTATATATATATATATTCATACTGATATTTTCAGAGTCAGTATTTTAAAATGCAACACAAATCAAAGTTTAATAGAGTACGCTTTAACTGTCATCAATTTGATTTCATTATAAGTTCACGTTCTATTGTTAACACGATATCTGTGTACCTTTTCTACTGATAAAATTTTGGGTAATGCATCACAGAGGCTAAAGGCCACTTGCATGGGCTTATCCTGACTCTGAACTTGTCTTAAGAAGCTCAGCTATGAATGTCTTTTCCCCCACTCCAAGTCCCCTTCCCTTTTGCATTGTCTTTATTTATATTGCAAGACTAGAAGCAGATCCTGTCTTTCTTTTTCTTTGATCTGGTGTAAGTCACTCTGATTTCATTTTGGCTGAAGAGTGGGGTAAAAAATATCTAAAATAAACGAACGAATACAAATATGCTTAGGAATGATTTATTTCTATGTGTAAGCATTTCAACCTCCCTCTGTTCTTTAAGGTAGGTTAAAAATGCATAGGTATAGAAACCACTGTAAAAGTAATGTTTGAAACATAACTAATGGACAAAACCCAAGTTAATCAGTTAAAAAGGATTCCCTCCCACTACCCCCAAAAATGCTACTAAACAACAAGAGTTTACAAGAGTGGGTGTTTTGTTTGCATTCTCCCACCATCAGTTTGAACCCACCATAAAAAGACCCTGTTCCTACATGGACCAAATGCCTTTTAATGATCAGTTTGGGTGCAAGGCCCTGCCTGCAGATTTTAATTTATGTGTTCACATGCATAAGGGGAGCCATTCTCTGCTTTCCTGGATACTAGTGCCAGTAACTTGGCCAAAAGTGCAAATGGATGTGCGTGGACTGCGCTCCCAACACAGGCATCATTTATTCATATCACTTTTCAAGAAATCCATTTGCATTTATAGTCCATGCCATCCTGCCATCTAACTAGAGCTCTGTAGCTCCATTATTTGAAGCAGGATTTATTAGGTGAGGCTGCAGTGGAGAAATAACTACAAAGTGCCTCCCACTGGGCCACCTATGCTAATAATGCCTGTTTTTCCTCAGATATTGCCGAATGTTAACTTTTTATGTGGGGTTTTATGTGGAGGATGCTGAGCAAAATAATGCTGTGGTTTCTGGCATAACTGAGGCTGACGGTACCTGGATTTGGATTCCAGTCTCCACGGGATGTAGCTGAAGCACCTTTGTTGAAAACAGGATTGCAATCGTCACAACAGCCTCATCTGGAATTCCTGCATGTGTCCCATCCTTCCACTTCAGATATGCCAGAGTGCGTACTCTGCTGCAGTCAATCTGCATGCATATTTTCAGTCAGTGCCAGAGGGACAGCCATTTTCCAGATGTCAAGGGGACAGCAGAAGTTCCTCCGGTGCCAATGCTAATTGGGAGCGGGAAACCAATGGAGAAAAGGCAAGTGAGATTCACTTAGAATTTGTTCTTGGGGAAGTTGCAGAAGTGTTTTGGTTTTTTAAATACATTTCAAAAACTCAGGATTAGCTACAATGCGGTGTAATGTCTGTGACCAAAGGGTTAAGGACACTTGATGGCAAGTATCACACACCCCAGGGTGTTTAGATCTGGCTTTCAAGCATTGATAAGGTCGTGCTCCAATTTGCAGTTTTAACTCTGAACATTTGTAGCACAATTTCCCCCTTACCTCTGAAATGACTGTGGCCTCAATCCTCTAAGTAGCTTGCAAATTACAGAAATGTACTGAAGCAGAGGTTTGCCTGTTATGAAGGAACCTATGAAGGTCTACTCTGTTAGAGAAGATGTTGAAACCTAAATGATATTTCTGTTAGGCAGAGGGAATATATTTGCAACGGGGTGTTGACTTTGTTTTACTTATAGGATTACTCCTGGAAAGAGTAAATCCAGATTAAATGGGAGAGGACGAGCGGGAGTTTTGATGACAACAGTGTTGTGTGGATGCTACAAAAGGCCTCCATGAATCAGGAACAGCGATCCCACCATAAACCCTCAACTATTTTTAAAAAAAGCATTTTTACCCCACTATTCTTCTGAGAAAAGGCTACCAGAGCAGCTTACAATTACCAGTAGTAAGAGAGCTCCTGCCTTTAGGCTTACAATCTAAATGACAAGAGACAATATGTCAATGGGATAGGAAGGAAGGAAGGAAGCAAGGAAGGAAGGAAGGAAAGAAGGAAGGAAAAAGCAAAGTCAGGCACTAGTTCTTAGAGTTCTGCTACATGAGGAAGAAGCCTAATGGGATGGACCAAGAATAAATAGGTTTTGCTAAGATGTAAATTTCTGGATCACAGTAAAACCTGTCCAATAAAGGAGGCAGATAAACTACAATCAAAAGTTACACTACTTCTTCAAAATTGGAGGTCGGCAAGGTCTTTTAATTTACTGTCATATTGCCATAGCCAGGGGGAAACGAACAGAAGTTGGCCACCGCCATATGCCCAAGATGTAGACTCAGAACCTGTTTCTCTTCTGGGAAGTGGAATCATGTTTTCCTAGGTTCAACTTGAAGCATGATAAAAAAAATTCATAAGCTTAGTTGGATCAGAGCCCCAACTAGGATAGAAAAGATGTGCAAGCAACCCCACAAATGAGGGGTGGAGAGTGACCCAACTCTCCACCCCACATTTGTGAGGCCATTTTGGCCCCCACAAAAGGGGGCATTTCTGGCTGAAATTCATTCATTTCCTCTGGCAAGGAGGCTGGCCATTATGATAGGAGGGCATTTGCAACTGTCTTGAATAATAATTAAAAAAACTGCTTCAAACAGTGATAGGGCTACAATCAGAAGCTGGGGGTACCAAGAAAAGGGTTTTCCTGTTGCAAGAACATAGTTTCCTTGCTCAGGCTGCTGGGTAGAAATCTAACCTCTGAGAAGATGCTCTTTCCCACTAATTGGGGATCAGCTTATGTGCACCGGCACTTGTTATTTGAAGTCTGCCATGTTCAAGGTCAGGCTTGGAGGCCTGCTGATTGGGAAGTCAGAGTGGGAATTCATGTCTGCTCTGGTGCTAGAAATGTTTGACCTAAAAGTTTAAGATAAAGCTATCCTCAATACTTTTATCTAAGGCTCCCATCTTTGTTCACGACACCAGTGCAACATCTCTGTGCTACTTGCTGTGTTTCTGTCAGGTCAAGTGCTTTAATGGTTTATATTGGAGTTAGGCAAGTTAGCTTTGTTGTTTTGTTCTGTTTCATCATTCCAAAATGCATCTCTTAATTGTACTTCTTACCTGTATTTCACACTGGCATGTAGGTTCTCTTTTATGCTGCTAGTTTAATTTTAATAAATCTACCTCATCAAGCTTGGTGTGTATGTTTGTGTGTGGATTGGGAGCAGGTAAAACCTTGGGTAGTGAATCCATTTCCTAAATTCCTGGTTAACTGCTACTGAGTAGCTTTGTGGGTTTAAGGGCTCAAGGACCAGAAAGTCTGATTTTAGCTCTTGTTTACTTGACTTTCAAGTGACATTGCATAAGGTCCTCAGAGATTCCTTGCCTAAACTGGATGGGCATAGGGAGTGGTAGTAGCATACCATCTTTCAGGGTTGCTTTTATATGTTTTATATCTTGGTTTAGCAAAACAAATTCTTGTCCCCAGGGTTTTACCATGTTGGTCCTTGACAGGTGGTGCTGTAATGTCCTCCACTCCAGACTGCTCCAATGGGAATTAGCACCATAACAACATAATAGCCCTGCTTGATGAACCAAAGGCCCATCTAGTCCAGTATTCTGTTCTCAGAGTGACCAACCAGATGCCTATGAGACTACCAGAGCACTCTTAAGGTAAAGGTAAAGGTACCCCTGCCCGTACGGGCCAGTCTTGACAGACTCTAGGGTTGTGCGCTCATCTCACTCTAGAGGCCGTGAGCCAGTGCTGTCCGCAGACACTTCCGGGTCACGTGGCCAGCGTGACGAAGCTGCTCTGGTGAACCGGCACCAGAGCAGCACACGGAAATGCCATTTACCTTCCCGCTATAAAGCGGTACCTATTTATCTACTTGCACTTAAGGGTGCTTTCGAACTGCTAGGTTGGCAGGAGCTGGGACCGAACGACGGCAGCTCACCCCGCCGCGGAGATTCTAACCGCCGACCATGCGATCGGCAAGTCCTAGGCGCTGAGGTTTTACCCACAGCGCCACCCGTGTCCCACCAGAGCACTCTAGCCACTTGCAATCCCCAGCAATGGCTATTGAAAGGCTTACTGACTCTAACACTGAAAACAATGCATAACAGTCATGATTAGTAATATTTGATAGCTTTGATGAGGATGAGGATGAAGATAATAATAATAATAATAATAATAATAATAATAATAATAAGTGTACCCCACCCATATGGCTGGGTTGCCCCAGCCACTCTGAGTGGCTTCCAACGAATATAAAAGCATAATAAAGCATCAAACATTAAAAAACTTCCCTATTTAGGGGTGCCTTCAGATGTCTTCTAAAAGCTGTGTAGTTCTTTATCTCCTTGAATTCTGATGGGAGGGCGTTCCACAGGGTGGGCGCCACTACTGAGAGGGTCCTCTGCCTGGTTCCCTGAGGGTTCACTTCTTACAGTGAGGGAAGGTCCTTCATCCTTCATAAATTTGTCTAAGACTCTTTGATGGTTGTCCAGGATTATGGCCATCACTTCATCAGGAGGCTGTGCATTTCACAATTTAACTACATGCTGTGTGAAGAAGTATTGACTTGTTTGTCCTCTGATTTCCAATATTCAGACTTCAACTATCCAGTGACCCTGGATTCTAGGAGTGTGAGAGAGGGGGGAACACTATCCCCCTTCTGCGTACCATTCTATAGTGACCCACCCCTTAAAGAAACCCTGAGTAGTTTCCATCCTCCTACTGAAAATAAAGCCATTCTGCAGCTGCCTTTTTTTGTCTGACAGCCCACAAGTGTACCCCCTAAATAATAATAATACTGCAACCCAGTACTGGGCCCTCACTGCAGTAATGGCTACAACTTATCTAACCCTTGAACTGTGGAAGCCCACCACCAGCCCCAAAGAGCAGGTCAGGGAGCAGCGGAAAGGCGCAGCGGAGAGGCTCCTGCCATAGCCGCGCGTCACCTCTCCAGCTGGGAGAGGGTCGCGGGGGGCTGCTTTAGCCCCGTGCGCACTCTCCCGGCTAGAGAGGTGACGCGCAGCTATAGAGGCTCCTGCCATAGCCGCGCGTCACCTCTCCAGCCGGGAGAGGGTCGCGGGGGGCTGCTTTAGCCCCGCGCGCGCTCTCCCGGCTGGAGAGGTGACGCGCAGCTATAGAGGCTCCTGCCATAGCCGCGCGTCACCTCTCCAGCCGGGAGAGGGTCGCGGGGTGCTTCTTTAGCCCCGCGCGCGCTCTCCCGGCTGGAGAGGTGACGCGCGGCTGTAGAGGCTCCTGCCATAGCCGCGCGTCACCTCTCCAGCCGGGAGAGGGTCGCGGGGCTATGGCGTCTTTGCTCCATAGGACGCACACACATTTCCCCTTCATTTTTGAAGGGGAAAAAGTGCGTCCTTTAGAGCGAAAAATACGGTATATCTTCACTTTTGGGGTCCTGAAAAAGATGAAGTCCAACAAGTCAGCTCCTTGATAAACTCTCTTTACATCCTGTGGGAAGGTTCTGCTACACAAGTGTCACTTAAAAGTAGAAAGAGGAAGCTAAGCAGATCTCCCAGGGCAAGGAATTCCACGGTGTGTGTGCCCATGTTTCTGGAAACAGCACCTTTGATGGGTGCCAAGAGGACACTCCTGCTGATCTCAATGTTTAGGCAGATTGATGGTCCAGCTTGTTCAAGTTTGCTCTACAGTGACTAGCAGTAGTTCTCAGGGGCAGAGGTGGAGAACCTCAGGCCTGGAGGCTAAATGTGCCCCACAAAGCCTATCTGTTTGGCCTTCAAGACTATTCACGAGCTCTATCCTCCAAGGCCACCTTCCTACCAACCCTGCACCACATTCTCTTTGAGTGCTTTTGCCTGGTTGTAATGTGTCCTTGAGGGATGCGGGTGGCGCTGTGGGTTAAACCACAGAGCCTAGGACTTGCCAATCAGAAGGTCAGCAGTTCGAATCCCCGCAACGGGGTGAGCTCCCGTTGCTCGGTCCCTGCTCCTGCCAACCTAGCAGTTCGAAAGCACCTCAAAGTGCAAGTAGATAAATGGGTACTGTTCTGGCGGGAAGGCAAACAGCGTTTCCGTGTGCTGCTCTGGTTCACCAGAAGCGGCTTAGTCATGCTGGCCACATGACCTGGAAGCTGTACGCCGGCTCCCTCGGCCAATAAAGCGAGATGAGCGCCGCAACCCCAGAGTTGGCCACGACTGGACCTAATGGTCAGGGGTCCCTTTACCCTTTACCTTTAATGTGTCCTTGAAATCTGAACCGCATACCTGCCTGGGTGGAGGATGGAGAGATGTGGTTAACTGTATAATTTTTTTCACTTTCACATGACTGGAATGTATCGCCAACTGTCCTGTACTGAGCTAAGAGTCACATTCATTATACTACCCATCTTGCCTCTGGCCCTGCTCATTGTTGGCATCTCCCTTCCCCCGCCGCCAGAGGTTCCCCATGAAGGAGGGAAGCCCTCTGACTGAAAAAGGTTCCCAGTGACATTTCTGAAGGCGTTGGGAATTGCAACTGGGAATTTGTTTGCAAAGCGGATGTTCTGCCACAGAGAGACAGCCCTGCCCTGGATCATACCAAAGGAAACTTTATTCTGGTTGCCTGCCATGTAGAACGTTAGAGGTGATAGCCAGCACTGTGGATTGTAACCATAGAAGGTGATCTATAAGTGGACTGGGATACCTCCCTCACCTAAACCTTGCAAACTCTAATATAATCAGATTTGTCCATATGAACATATGTATATGTAATCAGGAGCCAAAAGATTCAGCTTTATCTGTGTGCCCCACAAAAATCTTAAATTATAACTCTTATGCTTATGCAATTGGCATAAGTATATAGTGTAAAGTAACACCAAGGCTGTGTACACACTATACCTTTAAAGCACATTGGTGGCACATTCTTTCACTCAAAGGATTTTGAGCACTGTAATTTCCCCCTCAGAGAGCAACAATTTTCAGCAACCCCTAACAAAGTACAATACCCAGAATATATATATATAGAGAGAGAGAGAGAGAGAGAGAGAGAGCACGCGCGCGTGCAAGCACAGTCTTAGCCCTGGGTCTAAACTATATGTGCTGTGCTGTGCTGTGCTGTGCTATGAAACATGTAATTTTATCTTGCTTCTTTTAAAGAAACCTGAAGTGCATAGCTGTGGGGTGGGGATTAGGACTGGGTCCACAATGGCCAGGGAGGCGCATTTAACTCTTTCCTTCCCTGCCACCTCCACCACAAAATTGCTCTGCCAAACCTGCTATGTTGGGAGAGAGAAGTTTGGTGTGGCCACTGATCTCTCAAAATCCATAGCGCTCCAATCTTAAAGGGGTAGGGGAGCAATATGCAAAGGGGTCTGCAAGCCTCCTCCTGCTTTACTTTTAAGCTCCTGATCTCAGAGACTTAAAAGGGAAGTGGGGGGGGGGGGGAGCTTGGAAAAGCCTTTGTGAGTCTCCCCACTTTCCTTTAAAGTCTTTGATCTTGCTCCAGTTTTAAAGACTCTTGCAAGCCTCCTGTCACTTCCCTTTTCAAATTCCTGATTTCTGAAATCAAGTGCTTTAAGGCAGTCTCTGCACTTCCATAGGGAGTGCAGGGACTGTCTTCGAGCAACAAAATGCCAAACAGACATGAGCCTGTCTACCATGTATGCAAGTCCAAGGCATATTTATATGTCACCCAATGAAAACGAGCTCCCAAAAGGTTAAATTAAAGGTGCTCATTTGAGCTGCATTGTTGAAATTGTTTATGTTCTTAAGACTCTTCTTTTTTTAAAAAGAAAATTGCCAGAAATGCAGTGCTTTTTCATAGCATAGCTCTGAATACATTTAGGAGCACTGCTTTTCCCCAGTGGGATTTTGCTGGAGTTTGAAACAGTGCCCTTGCTTAAACTCAGGGTTACTTCAAATTATGAAATACCCCTGAGTCTAGGGCCAGATACCAAGGATGCTATTTCTTTTCTTCTTCTTTTTGGCCATCACCATTTTTATTTGATGTATGGAGAATACTATGAAAAGGGCATTTTCTTCTCACCATTGTGGTCATGAACCTAGAAGGCTACCAGGAGTCATATAAATACCAAAAACATTGATGTAATGTGCCCCCAGTGAACCTACCCCTGCTGAGAGGCAGACATTTTTGAACGTGTTTTTAGAAGCATTGCAAATTAAGAAGAGTTGGGTGGGGGAGATAGCTTCTGAAATAAATTGTTCCTATAATTATTTCTCCTGCTTTATGCATCATGAATGGAATTTGCTCCCATACTTAGAATGAAGACATGATACAAGGTTTGTGGTTCAAACCAAGGTCACAACTTTATTAAGCAGAATTCTTGAGGAATCTCATCCTCCCTAATCCTAATAGGAGGCAGGAGGAAATCCCTCCCCATCTGGAGGGATGGGGCAACTCCCCATGGTGGAGTTGCCCAGTGTTACTCATCTGGGCAACTCCACCATGAAGATGTGTGGATGGGAGACAGCAATAAGGACACCCTTCCTCCAATAGTTGTCCACAGGCAGCCTCTGTAGCATTGCTCTAGTGCTTATCCCTAGCCAAACAACACTGCAAGGCTACTGAAAGGTATCTCTGGCTACTCATCAAAGCTAAATGTTATTCCCCTCCTAGCCTGTCGTCTTCTTCTTTGGTGATCACACGTAGCTGAGTAAGATTGTCTTCCATGAACACAGTCTTAACAGTGAGTCCCTAAGTGACTGTGGAGGCCAATTCTGGATCAACACATCCTTCCACAGTGGGGAGATAGGTTACCAGGCAGGGGTTGATCACGGTGAGCATTTGCCTAACGTGCTTTCCTCTTAGCATGTTTCTCCCTTTTGTCCTGAGTTCGAGTGTCTTCAAAGTCCACGACACCTTTGGTAAAAGCTGTTCTCCAATCGGAGCGCTCACAGGCCAGTGTTTCCAAATTGTCAGTATTTATATTACATTTTTTAAAAAAGATTTGCCTTGAGAGAGTCTTTAAACCTCTTTTGTTGACCACCAGCATTATGCTTTCCATTTGTAAGCTTGGAATAGAGTAGTTGCTTTGGAAGATGATAATCAGGCATCCGCACAACATGACCAGCCCAACGAAGTTGATGTTGAAGAATCATTGCTTTGACACTGGTGATCTTTGCTTCTTCCAGTACACTGGCATTAGTTCGCCTGTCTTTCCAGGTGATGTGTAAAAAATTTTGGAGACACCGTTGATGGAATCTTTCGAGGAGTTGGAGATGGCATTATAAGTGGTCCATGTTTCACAAGTGTACAGTAAAGTTGGTAGTATGATAGCTTTGTAAACAAGCATTTTGGTTTCCATGTGAATGTCCTGGTCTTCAAACACTCTTCACTTTCATTGAGAGAAAGCTGCACTTGCCCCAATGTTGTATCATGGAACAACCCCATTGAAGAAGGTAACTGCGGTTATCCAGACCTTGTTGCTGGTTGCGACAGGGCCCCCATAACAGTTTGAGATTCAGGGCCCCCAAAATATAGTTCTGCCACTGCATGTCCCACAAGGGGAAGTTACAGAGTTACCTTGTAAACAATTGTTCTGATGACTTTCTACTTGTAGCACAGCATTCTTTCTTGATTCCCAGGGTCTTTTCTCATTGCTTCAGTAGCATGGGAACCACTGCTTTGTGGTTTCTTATCATGTTGATACCGTAAGATCATGCAGGAGGTAACAGCACCTAACTGACTTCCTAGAGCATCAGTATCTCAACACTGGGAAAGGGCAAAGCTGCTGCTGGAAGTAGCCACATCAACTCCTCCTGCGCAACCCTGGATTTATTCCCTTAACTAAGCAGAGAAATGTGCATTCCTGGTACTTATTTCCCTTGGTTTGTTTTTTTTGTGTTACACTTACACACACACACACACACACACACACACACACACACTGTGCTGCCATGTTCACCTCACACAGATCCATTTGCAACCTTGAGAGAGAGGTTTATATATGGAGATCATCTGTTTGCATGTTGTTCCTGCTCTAAAGAACTGGCCACCTTGTGTTCCAGACTTGTCAATAGCACTTCCCCTCCCCATTCCATCTGGAGCCTATCCTAAAATAAGATTTATAATTGGATTCTGTTTGTGTCTCCTTTTTACTTCCTTTTTGTAAAATCATTAACCTTAGCCACCAATACTGAGCCTCATAAAGAAAGCTGCAGATAGTCTACTATCTAGTAAAAAAAAAAAAAAAAGACGGTTACTTATCACACTTTTTGGACACAAACAATAAGAATTTGAGAATGGATTCTGGCCTTGAGCAAGGTCATCGAAAGCCAGGACAGTGGGTGAAACACCTTGTGGACCATTTATGGTATTAGCCAGAAATAGACTTCATTTTACCAGGCTACATCACATTCTTGAGTCACAGAAGATAAGGGGGAAATGCTCTTATGACTCAACACAGGTATTCCGAAGGGAAAATGTAATTGCCGTGCATTAGTAAATTAAACAAACTTGGTTTATGAATTATAATGCACATTATATCACCTCTTGCATTTTTTAAAATTGATTTTAAAGACGGCAATTACATACATTCCCCATTCTTCATAATAAATTGATTCTTTTTATCAATATTTTGCTTCTTGTTTCACCTGGGTGGAATATTATGTGAACTAAAAATTGGTGGCACATTTCTTTGTTCAAACAGGGTTTTGTATTGTTTTAAACCCTCCCTGAATCACTTTCAAGCCTCCTAGTCTTCTAAAACAAATGTATTCTGCACCCAAATTTCACATTTTAGTCTGTTCTTCCTAATCATGTTAACTCTCTCTCTCATTAGAATGATAATATTCATTTTTTTAACTGATTCTTCAAACACATGTTCTTCTTAGATTGCCTTTAACTTGCTGGGTCTTCTGAACAATTTTGCTTTCGTTGGACGCTTAAAGAATTCTGCAGCTTAACTATAAGCCCAGCTTCAAGTATGTGACATTTAGAACATGTCTCGCTAACCACTGAGCAAAAGGCATTAATGCAAACTTACTGCAGCTCTTTAATATAATGAGAGAACAGATGTGCTGTTCAAAGGCTCTAAAATGATGCTAAAAATCACACAGCTGCATCAATCATGATGACAAGACTTATCTGACAATGCAAACAAGTTAACGGATTTCTGCCATTTCTATACTGGCCATGAATTTGTTTCCTATTCAAAAATGTGTCCTCCAGGCAAGAAAATACGTGGGAGAAAGAGAAAATAGAGAATAAGAAAGGACATGGAGAATGCAAAAGTGGGAAAACATTGAGGGATACATGAACACAATGCAACTACAGGAACATCCACGAGCAGGGAACCATCACAATGCAGCTTAAAACCCAGCAGTGTGACCCTAAGTGCCCTTGCTCCCTACTAATTATATTAAGGATTGCAACCAAGTTATCAGTGGTGACCTCTGTGGTGCTCCCAGTTCACCACTTACTCTGCTCACACCTATAAGAGTGAGGAGAAAGAGAAAATAAATGGTTGAATGGAACATGTGACTCAACCTTCAGTTTCTGGCCAGGGAGCTTCCTCTTTACATTTCAGAGACCAGACAAGGTCAAGCAGAGGAGGACAGAGACTGATGATGGAGTAGTGACGACAGGGAAAGGGGAATGTCAGAACACCACAAGTTCAGCCCAAGTGATCTCATGCTTGTCCAGGAATGCCAAAATAAGAGGAGAAGCCAGTTCTCAAAGGTGCACGCTATTAGCCTTTATTGTAGTTCAATGGATTTTGGAACTAAGTCTCCTTCTTCAGGAGCCTTGTTAGATTTCAAATTCTATAGAATATCCAAAACATTCTATGCACAAATGCTACTGCCTATAAGGATGGAGCAGAAAGCTATATTAGATCTATTTATACATGAAATTTCTTGGTTTTAACACAATCTATCTTTGCTCAGATCAAACCGCCTCTTGTACTGAGTGGCTGCGTGTGTCTTAGCTGCCAGGGTTTGTTTGTTTTGAAAAAAAGCCTTACTAATTCTATGCAAAATTATACACAAAAAGACGTATACATATGGCATGTATGAAAGGGTAAAACTACATTCTGTATTATTGTTTCTTCAACTCCCAAAGGCCCTGAAAAGTGTGGAGTTATAACAAACTTTAACAGATCCTTCTGAGATCCTAACAGCCTGGAATTAGAATTTTTTCAGACTTTTAGCTGGGACCTCCCCTCCCCAGAGTCAGCCTGTGAGTAACACCCCGGCCCCTTGCCATCAAGGCCTGCACTTTCCCCAATAGATATGGCAGGAAGTGGTAAAGAGTTAATAGAGTACAATACTAGGCTCTAGACTTGATTTTTGCCTCCAACTCCTCAGAGGGAGAGTAGTCAGGCCCAGTTTGATCTAGGAACCTCCTGGAACAAGTGGTCTTCTTCCTGTGAACAAGTCGTAACTGCTCTTGTTCTCCAAACAGCTCATGGTTCCTGATCTTGGATGGAAGCCCTGCCTGGGTATTGAATGTTCATTGCCATCAGCTCAAGAACCCCACTGAATTTGTTTCTTCTCACAGTTTTATTGTGGGCTCAGTCTTGCCAGATCTGTGCATGAAGCCTGCCTGATTTAAGCTTTACCCTGGCCACTGCCTTAGCCTGGCAACTGTGTGTGGCTCACGTTCTAGAAGCTAGATAATGGAAACGGGAAACTGCCTTTTGCGTCCTCTTTGTCTCCTTTAGCTATCAAGCCTGAAGGGGGAGCTACTTTGCATAATGGGACAAATGCCTTCATAACATCTCACAACTACAGTACAGCCTAAATCCACATGACCCAGATTGCAGCACAATTGTGACCAGTGCTTGAGAAGTATTGTTTATTTTGCTTCCAGGGCCCCTGGCAATGGACCCTCTTAAGGTAATTTTCAAAGTGCAGTGTGGTCACAAGAAGCTGCCTTCCAGAACAAAAGCAAGCCCAGTACTTTTAACTCTGTCTGGCAGTAGCTCTCCATGCGCTCAGATTTTCTATTTCACTTGCTACCTGATCTAACTGGGTTGTTAGGAATTAAAATGGTAACTTTCTCCATGCAAGCTGTGTGGTCTACTATCAAACTATGATGTCTCGCTCTGAAGGTGCTTATGTAAAGTGCAGGCATTCTAGATACTACTGGATGCTTAAAGATAGCACCATTCCCATCCTGAAGCTGGGAGCAGTGCAACCGGTGGTTTTATTTCCTTAGCAAGTACCTTAAGCCATTTAGGGAGGGAACGTACTTAATCTGATACTTGCAAATTTGCAACTACTTACAGGCAATTTGCAAAATGATGAATTGGGCACAAAGCTGTGTAGCAAATATTACTGAAAGCCTTAACTGCCAAAAATAAAGCACATGATAAAATACAGTTGACAGATTTGACCTACTCTTTACTAATAGGTTCTTGTAAATCTGTAATATGACAAAATGCTGACGGGAAATAACAACACAGGAGGGGTTCTAAAAAAAAAAAAAAATTCTGGAGGGCGGAAAACTACCACTTTGTGGTAAACAGAACAAAGCTACTGAATAACTAATGGAAGCATCATCAATATGTGATATATAAGGTCAGGTCCAGAAGTGGCCTTATTTGAGCAGAAGACCACTTCCCCATGCACAAGTTGTTGTTGTGTTGTTTTCCTGACAGCGCAAGGTCCCGGCATGCCAAAAGAGAGGCATGCTTCTGTTCATGCAATATCCTCCACAAGATCTTCCATAATGTCACACAATGGCTTATATTAGCTCTAGCTAGTCAGAATTTCTTCTGCTAGCACATCTCTGCATCCAATCCATAAAGCATATCACATTGAGAAATGATACTAGTCTGAATGAAAGCAGACACTGAAGATCAATCATGCAACAATGTTCATCGGATATTTACTTATCCATACAGTATCTGAAGAGGACATTAAGAGAAAACCACCAAGGGACTAATGAATGCTGGAGAAAAGCTCATGTTATATTAATAAAGGCAATTTAATTGTTGACAATGATGTACAGTGTGTGTGTGTGTGTGTGTGTGTTCATTGACAAATGCTTCAAGAAAAATAAAGCCATCCTAAACAACTTTGCATTGGTCTTTTGCTATGAGTTCCAAATGCCTAAAAATAGCATTTTTATTCTAGTCATAGGAAGTATCGCCCCCCCCCCCTTTTACTTGTCTAAAGGAGCATTCATCAAAGCTCTGACTTACAATACGGCTGTTCCCTGGCATTTAAGTAAACTGTCAGCTGCATATTCATTCATAGCCTGGAAAGAATCGATATTACATTTTGTTTTTCAGAAGTTGAGAAGTATAGTGTGTATAATTATAAGCGACACATCTGTATCTATTAAACATATAGCCCTCTTTATGCTTTACTCATGTGTAGGGCACAAGTATACAGATGAAAAAGTGGGGCCACTCTTTTAGCCCCCTCCCCCCCTGCACATCATGTGTTTTCCTGCCCATGCAATTCGGACACCAAAATAATCAGATGTTCTGATCATCTGGAACCCTGTTTCTTATATCTATCAACCTAATAGCTTTTACTAGCAGGTTATTTCAATATGGCCTCTGACATAGTGTGTAACATACAGGGGTGCCAACTTGAATAAAATATTGGGGGGAAAGGTAAGACCCACCCCACATAATAGATCACAATATGCAGCATGCATACATCATTTTAATCCATCAACTTTGGAGGGGCCCAGCCCCCTAAAATATTTTATTGGGGGGGGGCAATGGGACCTCAGCCCTAAGATTTGGCTCCTATGGTAGCATATGTTGATATAGCTGCAGGCAGTCCTTAAGGGAACTGGGTGCCAAAGCATTGAAGACTCTAAAGGCCATCAACAGCACTTTGAATTGGGATTGGAAACACAGTGGAAGCTTTGCGTCTTCAGGACTGAAATGATGTTTCTTGCATCAGATGCTGGAAGGCACTGCCTCCCTCCCTCCTCCTCATTAGCAGACTTGGCAGTATGCGCCGAAGTACTTTCATGGGTGAAATGGCTGGAGACTGTGCTGCTCAGGTTGCCTTCTAAATGGAAGCCCACCAGCTCAATCTCAAAGCACTGAGTGTCAGCCATCTAATTGGATTTTCATAGCGTACATGTCACTTCCTTGAGGGATAAATGAAGATTATAAAGATACGAACAACTAGTAGGCAATTACAAGTAACAGCTCAACATAAAATGTGCATATGTGTCTACTTGATATATCTGAATTGAATCTGTCCCAAGCTATTCGACGGTTAACCTTGTTAGGATTTTTTTCTAATCAACATTTTTCTGTTCTACAAGAATCAAATTAAACATGTATTTCAGGTTCTTGCAGCAGCATCTGAATACAACAGCTGTTCTTTGATACTTTGCCAACTTCATTCATTGAAAAAAATCTGTTGTACAATATTCCAGGAATTAAGATGTAAGAGGTGCATTTGAAATTAGGGGCTTGGTCCATCGGAGTGGAACTTTTTACCCCACAGACTTTCTGCCTCAAATGCTGAGCACCCAAGTAGTCTTTGAGCTCCTCTGAGATAAAAAAAACCAGCTTGGGAATCGGGTACAATAAGTTTCAGAGTTGAACTCAGCTGGCTTCCCTCCATCTTCAACAGTAATTCCTAAACTACTTTCAAGTATTGAATCTCTACAGGAGAATGGGTATTGCTGCCACTACTACTCAAAGCAATAGCATAATTTTGCCTTCAAACATAGGAATGTAGGACAATGGCTTACAGCCCATCTAGCTCAGTATGGTCTATATCAGTGTTTCCCAAACTTGGTTCTCCAGCTCTTTTGGGATTACAGTTCCCATCATTCCTGACCACTGGTCCTGTTAGCTAGAGATGACAGGAGCTGTAGTCCAAAAACATCTGGAGGATGTTTGGGAAACCCTGGTCTACACTGACTGACAGCAGCTCTCTAGGGTTTCAGATAGGACATTCTCTCAGCCTCAGCTAGAGATGCTAGAGATTGAAACTGAGGCCTTTTACTACTGATTTATGGCTGTTCCCCATTCTCTGTCTCCATTCCGTGTCTGCCTGTTCAACCTGTCTTATATCACATCAACTGTCTCTGGCCTTTTGGATCTTGTTCTGCCTATACTGAAACTGAATTTCATCTAGCTGGCTTTGGACCCTACAGCCTGAGTCTGAGCTTGGCCAACAATTGATTATGAATGAGCTTTATTTCACTTTTATGAAGCCACACATTCTCTCCGGGATGAGTTACGTAGCTATGACTCAAGTGTAGTTACCCTATAGCTGGATGGGCATATTTTGGTGTGTTTTTATACAATCCATTTATCAATCTAGTCAACAGCTGTGTCAGTGAATATTATGTCAGGTAACATTCAAAATTAGCAGAATCCAAATCCCATTCGCAACAGGCTAGGTGTGGGGAGACACTTGGACTGGGCAGAGGTGTTCTTTCACCCAGCCTTGCCAGTGCATTTCAGCTACGTCTTTGTTTTATTATTAGTAGTAGTAGTAGCAGTAGCAGCAGCAGCAGCAGGTGATTCACAACACAAAACAAAAAACACATAATACACCATAAAAAGAAGAACAAAAACAAAGAAAGAAATCACAGTGAGCTACCATTGTTCCACCACCTCCTTCGGGCCAGACTGTAAGAGGCCCTGCACTACCAATAAAAGTTATGTTGGATTGCATAGAAAGGATTTGATGGAGGCAGCAAAGTATGCCTTTTTGCTGCCTTCACTGCTACTAGGTTGCCTCGGTGATGAGCCCTCACCAGTGTTTGATTGCATTCAGCCAGATCTTTCCTCCACTTGCATTCAAGCCATCTCCTAGCTAAACTCTGGAGTGTATCAGGGAGCCCAGCAGAGGGGGAAACGTGCTGAAAGCCTCACCTCAGCAGGAATCATAGAATCATTAAGTGATCTGACTGTGATAAAGGACTGATGTCAATATCCCCTATTTTCAGACCACCCTCTCTTCCTGCCCAGGTGAGAAAACAAGGTCCAGAGTGTGGCCTGCCACATACATTGGGCCGGTAACATGTTGGGACAGCCCCACGGCCTTCATGGTAGCCATGAAGTCCTGAGACAATCCAGAGCCAGTCACCTTGGCATGGATGTTGAAGTCCCCCAGAACCAGCAGTCTGGAAATCCTTCAGAAAACAAAAACACCAGTTTTCAGCTCTCTGGCATCAACTTTTTCTTTTGTATGAACCAGTGTTTGGATCTAATCTAGATTAATTAATAAACATGAATGTTCTTTCGCTCTGTTCCTGGACACTCATTACTTATAAATTATAAATTATAAATTATAACATATAACATATTTATTTCAGTGCTACCTTTCAGCCCAAAAGGCCCCCAAGGCAACCTGGGAAAGGTAAACCACAAATATAAAACTCAATTAAAACAACCATTTGTTTATTGTTTCCTGGGGATTAATGTTGCAATTAACACACATGGGGGAAAGATGCGGCAAAATTAACATTGCAAATCTTTAGAATCCAGTGCTTTTCATATTTGCCTTTGAATCTGGGCCACTCTTTAAGTGTCATGAAAACATGAATGGAAACACCAGCCCTTTAATTATTTCATAAGCACTTCATGGGTTTGGCCGCAGGAAAGGATTCAGGGACACGGTTTGCTTAAGCCTTTACCATGAATATGCTTTCTCTTCCACCCTTTTTTATATCGCACATTTGGCACTGGTCTAAACCACTGGCAGGCCATAGCAAGCTATATATCTGCCAATCACATAGTGGCAAAACTGTCTGTCAATATCTTCCAGCAAAGACCTGGCATATGGTCGTGGTTTTAGCCATTCATCCTCCAACCTTTCTTTCATTGGGGACAGACAGAGCAGGACTTCTTTGGTAGTACAAAAGTGAATAAATGCATAAGATAGCTTCAAACTTCACCCATTTCTAAAATTAAAATTACCTTTGTTTTTATTACTGTACTACACACGAGGAATCGGAAAGGAGAGATAGCAGCTACCCAGAGACACCTAGTTAGTTGATGCTGGAAACATTTGAACCAGGGAGTTCCCAAGTCAATTTTATAATGATTATACTTCACCAGTGTTCAGCTTTTTCAGAAATGTGGGGTAGTCAGGGCAGTTTTCTTTTATTACAGAATCTTTAATGGGCTTTCTTCCCCCGAAACAAAAAAAGGGGGGGAGCAAAAATCCAGGCATGCTTGCAAGTCACGCACTCACAGCCTTCTTGATTGCGGCTTTGATGACATAGCTTATTTGGCAGGAATCAGGATTTTACCAGTGATGTTATGTTTCAAAGCAAAAAGACAAATTGGTTTTAATCTAGTAATGCTAATTCTTAGAAATAAATACTTGGAAATGTGTGACATTTTAAAAGAAGTAATCTACTTCCTAGGACACTAAGCAAAGTTTCGCTCTCATAATTATGTTGACCCTCCCTTTCTCTTTCCTTCGCCAAGATCAGAATTTTGTCCTTTTGACCTGCCTAAATCCCTGAAAGCATTTTGCAGTTTTTAAAATTTAAAAGCCCTATAGATCAGCATGTCCTGTTCCTTCCTTTCCCATTTCAATATGTCATCAGACAAAGTGTGGATGTATTCATTGCAAAGGGGTCAGCTTTTCCTTAGAGGATGCTATGCCCATAGTTGCTTATGAAGGCTAATCCAATCTTTTGCCTGCCATTATCTCACAGAAGAAATAATAGTTTAGGAGAAAGTGTTCTTTAATTGTATTCTCTAATGTTGCTTTTCTAAATGTACATCTCCATTACATTTGGACAAATTCAGCTAATATATATATATCACAGATATGTCACAATATCACAGATTTTCCCCTCCCCTCAAAGTGGAAGTTGGTCAGGATCAAAGGCACTGTCTGTGATGGTCCAGATGGACACAGGATTATTTCAGCTTCCTGCTTCTGTGCCTCCCAATAAGTCCCTGTCACAGAGGACACACCAGACAGGAAGCTAGCCAAGAACTTTCATTGTCTCTCCAACACAAACATGACATGAGTAGCTAAATCCTGTGCTACAATTTTTTCTAAACTAGATGGCACCTTCCACACACACGTACCCCATGAAGTGGGATGGACTTCTACTGGAAAGGAAAATGACCTCTAATTCCAAATGTTCACTGAGTTGCCTTATACATGAGTACAGCTGCATGTGTTTATATGCAACCATATTTTGGAAGCTCAGAATATAGAAAAACTTTCTTGAGTTTTCCTTCAAGCTGTTGTCACAGATCATGCTTTATTCTGAATTGCAATGGGGTTGATTTGTCCATCACTAGTCTAGAGTGCTTGAGAAATGTGCAAATGCTGAAGGGATACATTCAGCACTATTTCTGGTCTCTCCTTTGCTGCTGCTGCTGCTGCTGCTGCTGCTGCTGTGCATGTGTGAAGTCTCATTAGTAACCCTGGACATGAATATCACTGTGATGCTACTTCTGTTTTACAATATCAAATGTGTGGTAGGTTTTGTAACCCATACCTTCCACAGAATGGGGTGGGGTGGGATGAACTCTTGATGCCTCCTATGCCTTTGGACAGCTTTTCCTAACCTAGTGCCCTCCAGATGTATTTGGTGATACCTTCCATCTTTCCTAGTTATTGGCCATGGTGCCTGCAGAAGATGGGAGCTCCAAAATATCCAAGTCCAAAATATCTGGAGGGCACCAGGTTCAAGAAGGCCGTCTTTGACAAAGGACAGATCTGGCAGCTTGTCTGGATACCTTTCTGCCTATAAGCGGACAGGTTTTCTGAATTCTCAGACTGCAGACTGTCCACGAAAAGCAATAGAAAGTTTTTTCTCTCTTATAAACTATAAAAGACATTTCAAAGCTCATGGCCTCTTTGGGGGTTATGAAGACAGAGGCCGCATTCAAACAACACTTTAATTCATTACCCCCAAGTTTCCCTAACTGTTAATTTATGTATTATATTTGAGCTTTCAAAGCCACTTCCTGAAAACTAATGAGATATAACACATGTTTAGTGCTCATTTTCATGTTATTGGATTCCAGGAAAAAGGAAAAAGAAAAACCATTTGCAGCCACCTTAACCCGGAAAATTGTGGAGTTAAGTGACAAAATTTGCAGTGGTATACCAGCATACAGTTCTTTCCTGCTGTATTTGTTTGTTTTGGTTTGACTCTTTCCTGCTGTTTTCATGGGGGAATCATGGAAGAAAGGAAATACACCTAATGTGGAAAGAGTAGGGGGTAGTGATGTTGTCCAATGATTTTTTTCTGTTGTGTCACACCACACCTGCTGGTGTAATTGAAATTTAGTGCAACATGCCTTGATCAAAAGGGCACACAACAGGTATTGTGCAGCATGAAACAAACATTTAAAAAATGGGACAGAAGCACTGGTATTATAATCAAGAAATATAACACAGTATTCCCCATGTCTGATTATACCCTGAGTTTCCCTGAAGAAGCATTCTGTGAAATGTAAAACTTACAGCAACGTCTTTACTGGTGGTACCAAATAAATACATTGTTTTGCTGGTTTTGCTTTTTTTTTCTCTTAGGTTCCAAATCAATAAATAGTTCTAAATATTTTAATACCTGGGATTTGGCTGCAGAATATATAATAAGGTACAAAAAAAGTGGGGAAACCAGGCAGATTAGCAATGAGTGACTAATATCCTCTGATTACTCTGTAAGGTTATATCTGAACACAAGGAAAGGAGGTTTAGCTGGGGAATTTAAATTTATATGGAGCCGGTACTGAGAAAATCACATTGGTTAAGATTTCAATTTTTAAAAATATAAATATCGTAGCACCTATGTATCATTCTTTAAGTATTCCAGAAGGAATTTACGAGGTCTCAAGGTTAAGGGCCCAACCTTTCCGCCACAACCTTGAAATCACTTACTTGCTGCATTAGTCTCACTGATGCAACGTAATGCTGCATAATTTAAATCCTACCTTCATTAGAATTAGTCACAATTCCCTTCAGCAACTGTGGTAATATTCATAAAGGTAAGGGGGAAAGGAGATGTGGAACAATATGTATTGGGAATTTGGAAATCTGGGGAGTAAAATATTCAAAAGCAGACGTGGTGTTCTTTAAAAAAGAAAATAAAAACTGCCATGATTCTGTTTCCCTCCAAACTCTGCGTAACAGACACCTCTTCACAGGAATCCATCATTGCAACAATATTAAGCAAAGACTGTGTCCATGGCAGTCATCATTTATCTGTAGCACACACTCCAGTAGTTCCATTGTCAGTGACAATAATTTCCACTTAAAGATTGTTGATGTGGAAGGGATAAGGTGATTTAACAGGTTAGCTGCTTTTGGCAATGTTAATAGGTGTCCTCCAGAACCACAATATGGAAAGTTCCTTTATATTTCAAAGCAGTTAGTATATTAAAATGTTATGAATGATTCCCAGCTAAAGCCATGACTGGTATACATGAGACATTGCTCAGAACTTAAAAACTTCAGATGTAAATAATGATCTTTTATATTTGTAACAGCACATTAGACTACAAAAGGTCTTGTAAAAACTTAGGGATGATCATTATATGAGTTCCTGAGGCAGCAATTTCAACATTTTTCATGGGGGGATGATTCCAGACAAATGGTCTCTGTGTGAAACTGAGAAGATGCAGACCTGTGTGAAAAACGTCCCATCATTGTAATATACGAAGGCATCAGGTTCAGTTTACGGCCTCTAGGTTGCCTCCACAGTGCTCAAAGTATCAGAATGATAGAGGTAGAACTTCCCTCATTGATCATCATCTCCGATTCTCTTCAAGATGCAAAAGTACAATCCAAAGCCATCTTTGTCAAAGGCCTATTTGCCTTCATCCCCACCAATGATTTATCATGGGTATATCAGTAGAAGAGATTCCTAAAATATTGGCAAGTTATCCTCTCATTTCAAATGAAGGATTTACCTACAACCAACCACCTCCATATTTGTTTAATCTGCTATTAAATTCTATTGTGACGGAGATTCTACAATACACCACCATTCTCACAACTATAAAATTCTCCTTATTATTCACTTGCAGTTTCTTTCTTGTTTTTCCTGTGATGGACAATGATAACATGACTTCCTAGTCTACCTAAGACAAACATCACACAGTTTCATCGGTCTCCCTCCATTTTTAATATTCTTCAGACTTCTAATCCCTTCTTGTTATAATTCATTGGATTTCTTTTTGCCAGAATTCCTATTTCTCTCTTGAATTGCGATAGCCAGAATTGAACACAGTACTCCAGCACAGAGCTCACCAAGAGAAATACCGCCTACCGCTAATCCCACAATGAACGCACGCAGAACAATAGGTTTGCTTTCTTGCAAAGGCACTATGCTGCTGGCTTATATGCTAACTTATGTGATTCAGCTTGCTACTAACTTCTGTGATTAATTTTCTCCTCAGACTTTCATGCATAAATGGCTCCAAGGATTTTCATATATTCACTATATCCAAGATAAGTAGGATGACTATCACATTTTACAATATTAGATTGGTATGTTCCCAGCCTGTAGGGGGGAGAGAGGGAGAGAAATGTGGAAGGAATCATCAGTGCAGAAATACTGACAAAATAACAGAAAGTATAAAAGAATCAAGTGAAGATCTACTACAGATAACTTCTGCAATCAGTATGTAAGAATTCTATTACATTTTGCCTCCAAAATGCTCTGCTGAGAACTCATAAGGGCAGTGGCAGCTACTGAGGTAGTTAGGTAGGTGAAACTCAGTAAAAGGACCACCTAGGCTAGCATCCTGTTCTCACACTGGCCAACCAGATGCCTGTGGGAATTCCACAAGCAGGATCTGAGTGCAATAGCACTCTCCTCGCCTGCGATTCGCAGCAACTGGCATACAATGTTATGCTCCTCTGACATGGGAAGTAGAACACAGCCATTGTTGTATCTAGCAGTTGTTGATTGCCTTATCAGGCATTTGTCTAAATTTCCTTTAAAGCAATCCTGGTTGGTAGCCACTAATACCTCCTGCAGGAACAAATTTCATAGTTTTCTGTGCTCTGTGTAGAAGTCAGAAGGTCGCGGTTTGAATCCCCGTGGCAGGGTGAGCTCCCATTGCTCTGTCGCAGCTCCTGCCATCCTAGCAGTTCGAAAGGATGCCAGTGCAAGTAAATAAATAGGTACCGCTGTGGCGGGAAGATAAACGGCATTTCCTTGCGCTCTGGTTTCCGTCACGGTGTTCCGTTGTGGCAGAAGTGGCTTAGTCATGCTGGCCACATGACCCGGAAAGCTGGCTCCCTCGGCCTGAAAGCAAGATGAGTGCCCCAACCCCATAGTCACCTTGGCTGGACTTAACTGCCCAGGGGTCCTTTACCTTTTTACCTTTACTTCACAGGAAACAGTTGTTTCCTGGCAACAAATCACAAATTGTACCTACTTATTTGACTAGTCATTAACTCATTTAGACGCAGGTGGCGCTGTGGGTAAAACCTCAGCTCCTAGGACTTGCCGATCGCATGGTCGGCGGTTTGAATCCCCGCGGCGGGGTGAGCTCCTGTCATTCGGTCCCAACTCCTGCCCACCTAGCAGTTCGAAAGCACCCTTAAGTGCAAGTAGATAAATAGGTACCGCTTTATAGCGGGAAGGTAAACGGCGTTTCCGTGTGCTGCTCTGGTGCAGGCTCGCCAGAGCAGCTTCATCACGCTGGCCATGTGACCTGGAAGTGTCTCCGGACAGCGCTGGCCCCCGGCCTCTTAAGCGAGATGGGCGCGCAACCCCAGAGTCGGACACGACTGGCCCGTACGGGCAGGGGTACCTTTACCTTTAACTCATTTAACTGTGGAGAGAGGACAGTGGACCAGGTCAGGCCAGGCCCTTCCATCTCCAATGTACACTGCCAACAAGTCCTGTTTCCATAGCTACTGCTCTTTCCTCAAACCCTTCACACACCTAAGCTTGGAAGCCAGGGGACATCTAGCACACTTCAGGCCAGTGTTGATCCCTAACCTATGGCTGTTGTTCTTCTCAACATATTTCCAGCTGTAAGGCACCACAATATATTTCACCATGCAGTGAACTATGCCTCTTTAGTCTTTTCCTGCTTTATAGTACAGCAATGGTCAAGCCTTTTAAATCAGACAAACTCTGGGCACATTATGAGGGTTGAAATGGAACATAACTGCATGAAGTTGAAGGGTTCATTTGGCATGAAGTAATGCAGGGAGGGAAATAAAGATTAACATAGGCATTTTGGGTTGCCCAGCACCGGACAATCGCTTCTTTCCACATTTGCTATACTTAGTGCACTGACACCTTGGCCTAATTTCACAGTTCAGCGTCTTCACTTCAGATTCCATTTCTGCGTACAATAGAGCAACCCAGCCTTGTGAACATGGCAAATGACTGTGGCCACTTCTTGTGCTTTGGGAGGGAGAACAGAGATGGACCTGTGCTCAGGAGGGAAGAAAATGGCAGGATGCCTAATTCATTTGTCCATACAGAGCAGACAATGGCAACTTTGCCCTCATGAATTAGGTGGTTCCCATATGTTAGAATAATTGTACTATCAAATAACACATCTGTAACATCTCCCTTTTGCTTCAGGCCTAACCAAGAGAGGGAGCATCACCATGTAATGCAGGGGAAACTGCATTCTCACAAGATGGCAATTTATGTTGGAATAGTGACGTTTCCACACAGTAACGTAATGGTAGTAACAGCAGCGAAAGAAATGATAGACCTGTCGCCACCTGCCATAAATCATGCAACCTGCTTGTATGAAGTACCCTCATGCCCCTATGAGAAAGACTGGGGCCTTTTTCCCCTTGCAACTACAATAACAGTGGCACGTGCATGGAGGCTTGCCAGAGACGTACCAGATGAATGGGCAAATACATCAAAGAAGTCTGTCAGGCAGCAGGAAAACAAATGAAGAGTGGGTTGCAAGGGGTGGCAAAAGGCAAGGGGATACATGGGGACAGCTGGGCTAATACAGCACAAAATTATGGATAAACATTTGCTCATATTCTTAAGTTTAATTGCTTTGATTCATTATCTCTCTCTGTGTTAACTCTGCCCACATAATACTCATAGAAGAAATGATGGCCAAAGCACAGGCATTTAATTTCCCAATGTATTTACTAGTAGCTTAAAATATTGGAGTGGGATGAAAACACCAGCATGTGCATCTGTGGTTTGCATCAGCTTTTCATTCTGGAATTGTTGTCCTCTGACATTGTAACGTAAGCCAAGTTCAATAAAGGTGGGTCTCTCTCTCTCTCTCTCTCTCTCTCTCTCTCTTTCTCTCTCTCTCCCCTCCATCAAGAGAGGCACTTCAGTTCTTCTTCAGCATGGTTGCTGGCCTTTATATTATGCATGCTACAGGGGCAGAAGACATCAATTAGAGGAAGGAAGCAAAGTTGTAGTCAGACTTTCAGTTGGTCAGACTAAGAGAATGCAGAAAGCCTTGTGATCTACACAGAAAGCAGTAACATGAGATTCACTTTTCTTGGTAATATGACACCCAGAATCTGCAACCTACCTTGAAATCTCTGGGGTTCCCACCACCAACCAGTAGCTTTGGTTGAGTAGGAAGTAGGTAATTGATATATGACACACAGGACATTCTCCCTGAGTCCAGTGGAAACTAACTCAAGGTTTTTATTGCCACCCCTGGTACCTCACAGTAATTAATCTACCTGGCTGGCACCAGATGCAGTTGGGAGTGCTGTTAGGTCAGGATTTTATTCAAGGAAGCTCATGTGGCACTGGTGACATGAAGCACTTTCTGTCAGTTTTGGCTGGTGTGCCAGCTGAAATATTTCCGGAACAAAAATAGCCTGCCCACATTTTCCCATGCTGTAGTAATAGGTTTCACTACAGTAATACATTCTATGTAGATAGGGTTGTCCCTGAACACTACTCGGAATCTTCTGTTGGTTCGAATTTAAGACCGGGTAAGAATGCCCATTTTGACAGAGCTTTGAAGGAAAAGAATCACAGAAACATAATACTGTTTGTCCAATGGTGTATCATAGGCACATGACTCCTTTCTGGCCAACAAACCATTCATTCTAGGAGCATATTTGCCTTTACTTTGTGTACTGCAGGCATACGAAGTACTCTTCCTTATAAGCAGATATTGCAGACCAGATCCTAGATGACAAATCAATACATTTGTGGACAGGATCTGCCCTAAACTACCCGTCTATCAATAACCTGAAAAACTCCTCATGCAAAGAGAAAAAAATGTGTGTTTTCGTACACTGAAAGATCAAGTCCTTTTCGTGGACAAAATTGCAAACACATTTGTTCACAATCTTTGGATATGTTAGCCATCTATTATAACCAAAGCAAACCTTGGGATAGAGTTTAGTGTCTCTTAGAGACTCTAGGCATTTTAGGAATTAATGGATGTTTTCAATATGACATGCTGCTGTTTCTAGTGAAAGATAATTATCTTGTACCATTGTCATCAGAATTTGCTTCCTCCCTCACATTCATATCTGCCCAAGTCCTTGATTGTATGAAATGTGCCATCAGAACTTAATCCATTAGGAAGGGTGAATGTTCACTTCAGAAGTTGGGTGTCAGCATGCTACCCCTTGGTTGTGTCAGACCAAACTGGTAGAGTCCCATTCAAGACCAAAACGTGCAAGCAAGCATCTGGTGCAGCATAGACCATTGGCAATGTATTATGCTGCCAGTGCATATTCTAAAGTGCTTTGTGATCAATATTGCGTGTACGGTGACTCAAAACCTCATGAAATGAATGCATGTTTGAATGAATGTGATATTGAGAAATGAAGCTCATAATGAGCTGAGCATTGTACAGACTTCCCCACTTGCTCCTGACCTGTGCAGAACTGCTTTCCAATTTGTGAATTTTGGTTTAACCATGATTGACAGCTATGCTAAATGGTATGTGCCGGGAGCAAGGTTTGTAATCACATTACAACCTACATACTGAGTTCCACATTCATTATGAATTTCACTCTTATTTCATCATTTCACTCACAAAACATGCCTTTTCTCCCAAAATTTACTGCATTACTGGGAAATTAATCAGATTCAGTTTTTTTGAAGCTCCAGGTAGATCTTAATAACTGTATGAGAATGAGCACAGTTTATTATTCCTGTATAAATAATGGCCCCAATCTAACAGTGGCAGGTGGCCATTTCAAGAATCCAGAAATCCTCCTGATCCAACTACTAAACCCACCCCACTCTTTCCCCCTAATTCAGCTGATTATTATATGTATACATACAGTACAGGTTTTCTCTAAGGGGTTAGATATGCACAGCCCCAAAGTTGGATCAGTGGATGAGCTATATGCACAGCATCCATCTGAGCTTTAATTCCTTTACCTAGCTAGGGGCTGCATGCACAGAAGCCTACTTTCATCCATGTATGTCCTGTCTATCTGGATCAGGGCATGTGCAAATTTCAAAATAAAAGAAGAACCTTCAGTGGTGCTCTGCACATACGTGTGTGTGTGTGTGTGTGTGTGTGTATGAGAGAGACCAACACGTTTTCAATCAGTACCTCTTTTTCTCAGACACTATAAAAATAAAGCTTTACATAATCCATTTAATAAATCAATAAGACTGCATTGCCATGCAGTCATTCTGGAATGAAACCTGCCATGGAATTTACAATATTATTTGCCAGCCATTAAAACATTTCCAGATTGAAAGGTGAAATCCTGAACGCCCTTTATAGGACTGTCAGTTTATTAACCATCTTTGGTGAGGAACTTAAAAGAAAATTTGAGGTGGTTTACAAATAAAATAATAAAACATGCACCAATAGAATCAAAATATCATTTATTTATTTATTTATTTATTTATTTAAAAACCCAATTCTAAACATTATTAAACTTGCATATTAAAATTGTCTGTCTAGTGATGAAAATATAACAATGCAGATATCAGGGAATCTGCCCTGGGAACAGGGTTTCGGATATGGAATGTTCAAACTAGGTCCTCTCCTTGGGAAGAATCACCCTCCCTGTAAATTATATTATATATAAAGAAAATATAAGATGTTACTGCTCTCCTTCATTTCCTTCCTTAAGTACAGGCACCTTATCTGTATACAGGCGTCCATTCTGAGTCCAGTTCTTTCCATCTCTGTTCCCGGGTCCTGTTGAGTAAACCACTCACATCTTATGCAATTCAGAGAAAGCACATTTGGACACATTTATTGTGTGCTTAATGCTCTGTACTTGTAACCAATTAAAATGTGCCAAATCTGGCTATGATTAGGAATGCAGAGTAAAAGCTAATGATCTATTTCCTGGCTTCAAATGAACCTTTGCATAAAATTGAATATTTCAGTCTTAGGTACATGATCAAAGAAGATAATCTAGCAGGAAATGGCCCCCAATAATTGCTTTGCTTTTTATATGATTGCAATAAATAAATAAACAATGGCAATTAACCCGGAATAGGTAGCTCTTGCAACTGAAGAATTTTAACTTCAAAATGGAAGAAATGGCTTAGGCAAAGATACAAGCTCATTCTGTGATACCAAGCCAGAAGATATTGTTGTGCTCTCAAGACATCATAAATAACCAGAGAGCCTGAACTGAGATTGTATGTGTCTATTAATAAGAGGATTGCCTTGAGATTTAAAAACAATTCCCCTGGTAAAAAAAAAAAATCAATAATATTTTCTATACAACTGGGAATATTTTCTATACCACTTTTTGCCACTGCAGCATTGCAATGTCAGCAACAAATATCAAAGTGAAAAAGGTCTCATCAATGCAGCAATATTTTAGGGAACTTCTCATTCTATGGCAATATCTGCAACAGAAACTCAGTGTCTTCTTTTTCCAGAATGTTATGTAAAACTGGAAAACATCTCAGGTCTACATTTAGCAGTGTTTATGAATGCTTCCTACTGCTAAATGTTTTCACTACCACAAATACCCACAAACTAAGATGTGTTCTGGTGTTCACCTAAACAAGTGGGAGCAGAAAGTGTTTCCCAAGAGTTTTATGCTAACTAGCATGTGGACACATGTATACTGATTCAGCTTCACACCTACATAATATAATACCCAGGGATGGCATTTTGGTTTCATCTACCATTCACCCATCCAAACCCATATTACCCATGGTGCAACTGGAGCAATTGCACCAGAACCCATGCCTTCAAGAGGCCCCAGATTGTGAGCTTACATTTTACAAAGATAGATAAGTAAATTGGCCTCCTAGAAAGAGCCAGCTGTGCTTGCTCCTGCCTTTTAGCTTTTTTTAGCCAATGAGTAAAGTTAAAGCAGTGATTGATAGGTAAGTTTTTTCAACACCAGGCATTAGGAATCCCTGGGTTCTGAAGAGCTGGCATTATCACCTTCCATTTAATGCACATTAAATTTCATTTCCTAGACCATGGAATTTCTGTAGCTTGCCCAGATACTGTCTGATATCTTCTCTCTCTTTCATTATTGATGTTGGCTTATTTTATGGATGAATGTTCACATTATTTTATTAACACTATTGCTAGAAGTTTGTCATAGGCTTTGGCTAGAACAATAAACATGTGAACTGAACTAATTCACCACATAATTTCATGCTAAAACTACTTCTGCCCATGAATGTTACACTGAGAGCACTGTGGTCAGTACTTTCAGATGGACTCCGTGTATAAACCTCACCTGCTGCTCCCCATTGAAAATCTCACTGAACTCTTGGACAGCCCCAGGAGGCAAAGAACATTAAAAAAAAAAACTACCTGGCAGAAAGTTTTAAAAATATCCAGTCTCCCAATTTCTCTTCTGAGATTTAGAGGTAAAAGTATGTCAGTGTTTCCACTGTGAAGTCCTCATTTGAAAGGTTTAGTCTTTGAGGGGGAGCAGGGAGGAAATCCCTTGGGCTGCGGTTTGACATACAGCTTTTTAGTCCAGATGGGAAATTATTTTAATTTCTGTTTTGTTCTGGGGTTTTTTTAAAAAAATATTATTCATTAGAAATGTGCATGCTAATTTCAAACAATTCTGTGCTCAAATCTGAATAGCAAATGAGTATGTTTGGTTATTTTACAGTTTCTGTGTTTCAGGCCAATAGTTCTTGTGCCAGATTTGTGCCTCCTGGCACTTTTAATAATACAACCTAAGACTTCTAACACCCTAATCACAAATTTACAAGGCATGACCCAAAGCCTGATGCACCCAGGAGCTATTATCTCCTATGAAGGGAATTGCTCTTCATGGATTGTACATGAGGTACACTTTCCCAATTATATAAGCAAGCATACAGATGCAAAAGACAGCAGAACTCTATATTTACCATATTAACAGAACCATTGTGTGAAGTCCACTAAGTTCTTTGAAATATAAGGAATCCAGAAGGTGTAAAGCTATGTTTGAGGTCAAAACATAGGATGAAGAAAGAACACAGGGAGGCGTTAGTTGGCTCAGCCACTGACATATGTGCAGTTATTAGAACATCTGAAGTACACACAGCTGCACACATGTAAAGCTCTCTTTATGTACAGCTGTACATGTGTGAAGTCTCTTCAGATGTTCATTAGATCAGGGGTGTGACCAAGAAATGCCCCCTGGAAAGAAATCCAGTTCTTGAGTTTAAGGAACATAGTCAGCCAACCTAAAACACCATCATTAGATAGACAGATGTAAACCGAGACTGTACCCATTGAGAAGCTGTTCATATACAAGAATGGAAAACACGGAGCATAAGGATTCCCACAGGGTTTCAACTGAACTTTGATTTCATAGGAGGCTAGAGAGGGTTGATGTTGTGCATGCCAATAGACTAGTGGAGGTATGAACTGAGAAGTAACTTGTCTCTTTAAAAGGGAAGAGGAGAAAGGTAGATAATGAGAGCTTTGTGGAATGGGTAGTGGCAAACCTACCTAATTTATGCTTTTCAAAACATATGCAAACTGATATACAGCCACCCTTCAAAACTCACGCTTCTCCAACTTTTGCAGCAAAGTTGTGTGTGAGAGAGAGAGAGGGAGAGAGAGGGAGAATTAGGCTAAAATGTTCATAAAATACACATATTGGTGAAAGCAACATGTGTACAAAAATCCATTATATTGAGGGAAATTGCTTTCTAAAATTAATGTATATTTTAGGGGGGAAATGCACTGCAAAACTGATGAATTCTCATGAGGGCATCCACCCCCATTTTTTGCAATCTGACATCACAATGTAGAGAACTGAGCTTAAGACTGGGAAAATAAGAAACAGAGAAAAATGGAAACTGTCAGATTTGCCGATCCCTAGAAGTGACAGTGCTGGAATGGAGGCTTGCATGGTGAATAGGTTAGAGCTACATCAGCTGTTACTTTGGGTATGATAATATTAGTTATGGCAGAGAAGATCAGAATTAAAATGGGTTAGTAAGTGTATATTATCCTTTTGTCACAGTTCTATCCCCCCCCCCATCTTGAATCTTTCTGAATGCCTGTTCTGACAGTACACGTAGCGTTTAAACTCAACAGAAAGCTAGTATTATTAAACTATTTCCAGATTCCCTTTTGATAGACTTTTTGTTCTTGTTGTTCTAAAACCTTTCTCATTTAAAGATATCCAGTAAATTCAGGCATTGATCTTGACATAACCAAAAATCATACAGATAATGCTTCCATGGTCTATAACGTTGTTAGATGACAGGAATAAAACTAGAGAAAGACTATAATTATTTCTGTAGGGTGGAAAATTAGATGACTTGGTGCACAATGAAAATTGGACCATGGTGATATGTTTGTGCAAAATTTAAATGATAAGCTCTGTGATTTTGCCATGTTTCATGTCACAGAATTCATGAACCGGTGCCAGATTATGTAGTTTAAATTTATGCGTAGTTTATATAAAGAATGGATTAAACATTGTCTGGAAAATTCAGTTGATGCTGGGTATCAACTGGGTACCAAATTTATAGTAGCATCTAATATTATTTTCACTTAATACCGGTTTTTCACAACTGCTCTCCAATTCTACATACCATAAAAGCCAATTCATAGATGAGGGACCATTTCCAATCTGAACAATTCGTCTTAATCCTCCTGCCTTGTGTATTTTGTTTTATTAGACTGCAAGAGAGAAGAGCATGTTATGTCAATATACATGGATTCCCAACTCTGTATATGACAAGTAACAGGAATATGGAGCTAAGGGATGATTTTCAGTGAAGTAACAGTCAGGAGGCTTCTTCCTTGCCTACCCTCAGCCTAGACCTAGACCTAGACCTAGACCTACACACACACACACACACACACACACACACACACACTTGTTGCTTATTGTGCAATGTTTGTTTTGAGCTATGCAGTCAGAAAAGCTAAACAATACCTAGATTACATGCATGTATTCTGCATGACCTCTTTTACTTCAATGGTCAACAGACATTTAGCACAGAGAGTACTGAATTCTTCCCACATGCTCTGTACTGTCTATTTTTAAACATATACATGAAGTCTTTTCAAATCTTTCCTGGTAGTCCCCTTTTAATAGCAATCCCCCCCCCCCAAAAAAGCTTGGATGGACAATTCAGATTTTTCTTTTCTTTGATTAATCCCATCACTCCTCATTATAATCCCAATGCAGCCTTCAACATCTCCCTGACTGCCTCTCCTACTTCAGTCTTTAAACCTTTTAATTATATTCCATTCTTAGCACAATGTAATTTTTTGCAGGTAATGTGGTATGCATGGTAAAATAAAAATGCCTATGCCCATTGTTCTGGTATTCCTCTATTAGTAATATATGTCTCCAAGGTACAGTACCAATATTAATACATTATTCTTCTCAAGGTTTTGTGAAAAGAATCTAAGTTAAGTGTACACTTATTAATATTATTATTTTACAGCAGGGAGATCTTGGGCTCAAAGAACCTTCTTGCAGTTGATCAGGTACAGCAGTATATATCTTGACCATGCATGTGCCTTAGAAAGCTTGAACAACTTTAGTCAAGGGCAAATCAAGTATGGCAGAACCAGAATTAAAACAGATTTCCATTCTGTTTTCTACCTTTAAAGAAGGTTTAATTTCCAAGGGTCAGACAAGATGTACTGTTGAAATAGCACATGGTCTCCTGGTTAAGTTATTCACATTTCCCCACATTGGGGGGGGAAAGGCTTTGGCCTTCAGAACTTGCTTGTGGGATTCCTAGAAGCATTGTTTGACAACATACCAAAAAGGATGATGAAGATGGCCTCTGCAAATTCACCAAATTTTACCAGCTCAGCACCTGACATCATGTGTAGGGCAGGTGGAGAAACACAGTTGGGGGGGGGATGGTCTTGTTATCCAAATTAGGGTACTTGCCAGACCTAATTTGGCCCATAAGTTGATCTCTTTAAGTTCTATTGCTTACTTTAACGGTGTTAGAAGTTATATGAAGCAATAAGGAAAACGGGCACCACATTTTGGCCAAAAAAAATTCCACCTCATTTGCAGGTGTTAATCGTTCAGGCTGGTCTACACAGACCTTGGGTATAGTACTGCAGCGCTCTTATGTTCTTGTTTGAGGTAATAAAGAACTATATGAGGGACTGTGAGCCCAGGCGCCACTTGCAATTTCTTCCCATGAAGAATCCCAACTGGCAAACTGATCAGACATGTCCTAGGCTGTGAGAACTTCTATTAGCTTTAGAAGAATCATTGCCACACACACACACCAAAAAACAAACAACCCACAGATTTGGAGTTACGGTAAGTAGACTTAAGGAATATGATGAGGTCTGCAGCAGATGGACAAAAGACACAAATAAATTTGCTTGAATCCTAAGCTACTGTTCTGCAAAAAGAACAGTTCCTTCTGTTCACTGATGGGACTTCCATCCAGCAGAGATTCCCACTGGTGAAAGGATAGAGAATTTTTCTCTGCTTCGGCTCCCCTCTGCGGCCCCCTATGCCACCTCCCACACTGTCCAAATGGTTCCTTTCAACTATCCAGATCAGATCTGGGGAAGCACAGAAGGAAATCAGCAAAACCTCTCTCCCTCCTTTCCGCCTGCAGGAGAATTGTGTTCTACTGACAGGATCCAGTTCACTTTGCAAGTTATAAAAGGCCACAACTTTATTTGAAATGTGAAATGCAAGAGGCAATAACTCATTACAGACACAGTTCATTGCACTGTAATCTGATGGAGCATGAAAGGGCATAATAGATGACATGCGTATATTAAGCCGGGGTCAATATGCAGTCTGAACTTTAAGAACATTCAAACAGAGCGAGGTGGCACTGAGGTTATAAACCTGTGTGATCTGCCGTGTACTTCAGTCTGAAGCGGGGAGGGGGGCTTACATGACTGTATGCTGCTCCAAACAAACATTTAAAAAAATGGTGCAGGGAAGAAGATCCTGCACTTGACATATTTATCTTCTGTACAGAGGGTTTTTTTTAAAATGAGGGAACATTGAGGCACATGACCTTGCACCTACAGTGCACAATGGTATAGCCTAAACCAGGCAGAGGCAAACTCATCCCTCCAGATGTTTTGGGACTATAATTCCCATCATCCCTGACCACTGGTCCTGTTAGCTAGGGATGATGGGAGTGGTAGTCCCAAAACATCTGGAGGGACGAGTTTGCCTATGCCTGGCCTAAACCCACTTTGAACACGGAAATGAGAACGAACCCCAGGAGCCTCCAATTTCAGATCTCATATAGAGGTGAAGTATTTAATCAAGATTAGGAAGCAATTACTCAAAATATGGAAAGGATAATATAATGTAACCCATCAAGGGATCCTTTCCTCATTTGCTGATGTGTCAGCTTCCTGTGAAGCTAAGCCTCCGCCTCACTTTCCCCCATCTGTTCAAAGGCAATTTTCATGATGGTGAGTTCATTTTCACATATATCTGGAGCCTGAATGTGGAAAGATAAAATGAGCATTAATAGCTTGAAACTGGACACACACAATTCCTTAGCTTTCTGTCAAATGTTAGAAACCACATTTGGGGGGAAACCCTTATTTGTAGAACCCATAGTAGATCATTTCTTTCAAGCTGGGAATGGCTATCTTAATCTCAGAATCCCACATTTAAGGGTGCGGTGGGGGGACCATGGAGTAAAAACAACAACAACAACAACAACCTAGAATGAAGAGAGGCATAAGCAGCTACAGTTTATAAGCCCTTATCTTTCACTGCATGTTCCACTCCATATTGGGAAGAAAGGCAAAGAACCAAGCAGGGAGAGGTAGAAAAACCCTTCTCCTTCCCCCAACCCTGCCAAGAAAGTAAGGGGAGTGGCCTTCCGTCATGCATACAACATGCACACATAGGCCAGCATGGATGCATAGAGCCAGGTAGGAGCTAAATAAACTAATGTCAGTGGGGAGATAAACTGCAATTGTCTTAGCACCCACTCACCCAAAGTCTCATTGTGAGATTAACCAGGAATTTGTTCTATCAACTAGACTGGTGAAAGGAGATGGATTTTTCTACCCACTCTACATTGTTTGGCATTCAGTTTGAGACTAGAAATTAGTGCTGGGGGTTGCCTTCTAAGTAGTAGCAAGCCCATCCACAACAGCACAGCAGTGCAGTGAAGGAAAGCTATTGGTGAGCCATGGGAGGCACCATGTTGGTGAATGGGTCTCCCTAGACCTGCCACATAAAGCTATGAGAATCTGGAATCATAGAAAGGAACCCATACTGAGGCCTTGCCAGAATCACACACCCAGAGCTTTGAGGCTTAGGAGGTTGTAAATGAAGCATGTCTCCTTCAGCACTGGAAGTACAGCAAGATGGGGGCAGAGGCAGCTGGCATAGTACTCCCAGCCTTGAGGTACATCATGCTCACCCTTTACTTGGGTGGTACAGGGATGAGAAATTCTTGTAGGTCTACCACTATTGTAGGGGCAAAGCGGTAAGTCCATGGCAAGGTATCTGCTTTGAACACAAGGTCTCTGGTTAAATCCCTGCCAGCTCCAGAATGGCCTTTGCCAGAAATCCTGGAGAACTGGTACAGTTACTGAGCTGGTTGGATCAATCTGCCTCAGTATAAGGCAACTTCCGATGTACCTTTCTATGTTAAATACAAGTTGTGGTTTCAGTTAACCCAGTGACAAATGTCTTGTCTCTTTGTTCCAGATGTGAACACAACTGAAGTTTTCTATCGAACCTCAAACTCTTCCCAGAGCAGGGGTAGGATGAGCATACCCAAGCCACTCCATATACTAATAATATAGTTTCAACTTGCATGTGAATATGGAACTCTTCAGACATTTGGCGTGCTGCCATTCAGAAAGTGTCACTGAATGAAGCATGTATTTGTCAAAACATAGCTATCAATTAATAGATCAGATTATGCAGGAATACAAAGGAAAATGCTGTCACACTGAGTGTTTATTCCTATTGTGGCATTTGGCTCACTAATAAATAATAACTATCAATGTGTGATCCAAGGTGTGGAAGCTTTTTGAACTTTTAACAAAGGCTATGACTCATCCAAACAAATTTGAGCACATTTCCCAGAGATAATACACACATTATCTTCAAGGTAGAATTAATTAGCTGTGGCTTGTTTTCCTGCAACTAGAATTTTTGCATAGTGAAATAACACATTAGAAATACCATCACATGCTGCTGATGATCCTAAAGGCATAAATGTATGCAACGTTAGTGTTCTTTTATGACTGCAGGTGAAATCAGTGGGTCAGAGACATGTGTCCCAAAAAGATATGGAATGGAAACTCCCCCAGGCTGCTGGGGACATGGGAAACACAGCAAAGGGAGAACTCTGATAGGCCCATGAATCCCCACAGTTTGCAAGGACTTATCTATTAACATCAGGAGGCAGGCAGTGGAAATTATTAATGGCAATGAATGGGAAAATTTAGGAGCTTTAGGCACAGATGGTGCTCAGGATTACGGCGAGATCCTGTTGGCATTTGAAGTTCAGAAACATTTTTATGTTGTTTGTACTCCAATTAATTGAGACCATTATTCACTTAACTTGCCTGGTGGTTGTTTCTCCTTCACAGAGTTAGGCCAACTTTCCCCTGTCTTCACAATGCCTTGGACAGATTACTTGCAAGAGATTCAAGTGTTGAACTTAGAACTCATCTTTCTCCTCCCCACACTATTCAGGTGTGCTGCCTCGTTTTTTTATTATATTTTATACATTTGCCTTGGTTTTTGCTTTGAAAATAAGAAATTCCTATTAGATTGAGCTGCAAAGCTACTCCAGAGATGCAGAGAGGTGAAATGTAAAGTCGCTAGACCCAGGAAATCAGCACTCTGGTCAGTGTGCAGCCAGTTTCTTCTGCAAACTTGCAGGGTTGCTTTCTTGTTAGTTTGATCCTAGACAGGGAATTGTACATTTGTATGTGAGGCACTGAGTATACTTCCACAGAAGTTTGATAGATAACCATGTACATCTATAAAAACTTTAATATTGTAATTGACTGACAATATTGATCCTAATAATTAACACTCTGGAAAATATGGTCCTAAGAAGCAACATCCTATTTCTTGCACCTGGGATAATGACAGTTACATTCCACATAGTGGAAAGAAGGGGAAAAGAGACTTTACTCACACCACTGCTACCTCCTGCCCTTACAACAGGAACGTTTTGGAGACGGGTAAGGCATGGGAGGATCTCTAGGGGTTTCTGGAATTGGACAAGTCACCCTTAATTCGCTTGCTTTCTCCCCCTGATCATTTGCAAGTCCCATATGGAAAAGTTGCTAAATAAATGATTGAGCCTACAGGGAGATAGCCCATCACTAGAAACAGCTGAATAGAGTGCCCCAATTCATCTTTTATAAAACTCAGTGACAAACTCCAATGCACTTCAGTGGTGAAAAAGCAGACCTGCGATCATCTACCCTCAGTTAAGTTGTACATCTTTCTGTGACTGTCACCTATATTGTATAGTACTAGCAAAGCCTTCAAGAAAAATGGCTCTAAGAACTGTGGTTATTGGACTTGATGGTATGTTATTTCCCTGCTCTTGATGTATACAGGCCATTATTCTTTATTTTTCATGATGGTTTGAATATACCATTAGCTGCCACAGAGGACTGCACAAGCCAGTCTCTTTCAATGAGGGGGCTCTTAGAGAAGACAGCCCTGCAAGTTCTTGTACTGCTGAGAAGCTGACTACATAATAGCGAACATGTCCAGTGTAATTAAGATGAATGATTGTATACATAACCAAATGAATTTTATCATTTGTAAATTTGACGTTTTCCCTATACCATTCACAATTGCAATAGGAGCAAATCACAGATCTTCTTAGCAGTAGTCAACTACAGGACAAAATGCAGGCAGTTAAAAAGTAATAGCCTGTATTCCTTCTCCTAACCAAGTTCTTTTTCTTTTTCCTTTCAGCATAAATTTTGAAGGGTCAAGTCCTGTTATTTATTATATTTCATCCTTGAATAATGCTAAAATAAAATAAAATTAGCCCATCTCTGCATTTATTGGAAAAAAGAAAGCCACATTTTTATACACTACGATATAGTAAGCACGCACTTTGGGACATCACTGACTCAAGCAATGTCAAGATAGAAGTTATATTTGGCAACTCTTGGGAAGAATGAGTAATGTGGACTGAAGTGTAGCAGAAAGCAGGTTAGCAGCTCCCTCATTTGACAAAATAAAACGGTGGTGCAGAAAACAGTGCTCCTGTATCTGCTGGCAAAGTCCCAATTCAAGACACATTTTGGCTTTACAGTCCTAAAGTTCCTGGTGTTTTCTGGCAGTTGAGGGCACAGCTGATCCAGTCCAAAAAGACATTCTTCATCCTTGTTGTTGAACAGCAACTCCCATCACCCCCAGCCAGCTAAGCTAATGGTCAGGTGTGACAGGAGTTTTAGTTCAACAACATCTGAAGAAGCAAGTTTGAAGAAAGCTGTTGTATAGGTCCACCAGGGCTTGCCAGCACAAGCTCCTTGCTCCTGATGCCCAGTAATGATATGATGTGTGGGTGCTATGTGGTCTGGCTGCCAACTACAGCCACTTCCTGGGAGGGCCCATGCCTTAAAAACCTATGCCATTCTTTCTTCAAACTTTTTGATTATCAGGCTGATTATTTTTATTATACTTGCAGTTTGCATTTTATCCATTTTTAAAAATATTTATTTTATCAATGTCTCACAGTGCACCTGCTTTAGTGATACCTGGCTTACCTTTGTACTCTAAGCGAACAGAGAGTCACAGTACCAGGATCCTGGAGACAACCATAAATAGCAGTGGTCAGTATCTGAAGGGGGCTACTGTCACACCGATATTATCTGATGGATATCACATTATGTGTGCTATATGCAATCATAATTAGGGAAAGGGCCTTAAGCCCTGTACCCCCAAGCCTACCTGGCAGCAAGTCCCATTGGCGCATATAGTATGTCAAGTCCAAAATCCAGCAGTCAGGAAGCACAGTCCCATAGAAGCCCTGGAGCATCCAAGCCAAGGTCTATCAGCATGGGCAGTTGAACAGACACATCACCTCATCTCTGCTTCCCTTTTGTACTTTGCATGTTGATTGCAGCATCTGGGCTTGATGAAGCATGTGACCTCACCTGTTCTGAGCCCACTCCAGCTGAGGAATCACACACCTCCTCCCTGAGCTAACAAACCTCACTTGGGTTGTGGGCCCTTACCTGCCTCAGCCTCCCAGAACTTACCTCCCGCTGCTCCCTACATCTCAAAGCCCACCTTGATCATGGAGACAGGGGCCTCTCTGGCTCTGAGGGGTCTTGCCCATCCCCTTGCTGTCCTCTGTCACCCTGTGTGTATTTTCCGCAACCCCAACCTCTCCTTCCTCACCCCCAGCTTGTCCTGGTGGGTCCAAGTCACGGTTGCACCCCTCACTGGAATCCTCTTCCTGCTCCCCGCTGTCCTGCCAGTTCACGACACCTTAAGCTCAATAGTAGAGCATCTTCTATACATGCAGAAAGTCCCAGGATAAATTCCCATTTACCTTTGATGGCCCATCCACTGTAGACAACACTGAGCTAGGTTTGCCCATGGTCTGGCTCAGTATAAGTTCCTACTTTGATTATTTGTATTTCTTGTTGTTGCTTATTGGAAAAAGATAAACAACAGTTTGCTGATTTTCCTTCTTTTTCTTAGGAGGTTCCTGCCAGCAAAGTTTTAGGTAAGAGACAGGGCAACTTGTAAAAAAAACTTCTGGATCATACTGGCATAGATATATGAAGGACGTGTATCTGGTCCTCTGAAAAGAAGGGAGGCTTACCAGTGTTTGAAGATTACAGACATAATATTGACAGCTATGCTGCATTCTTGAATAATTTTCATCTCCCTACCACAAATAAGGATCTAGTCAATATCTTCACCCTGTTTTTAAGTCACTGACTGAACTATTGAACAGCACCACTGACCTTAGGATATTTTTCTGAAAAGGCTTGTATTTCCCTGCATTGAAATCCAGAAATTAGTAACTGTTCACAGTTTTAATGTGTTTCTCCAGTTGTATATCCACTTAACTCCTTCAGAACTCTGCCAGCAGGCCTCCTGTGAAAAAACAAAGCCTACAGTAAATAAAATAAATTAAAAAAATAGGTGACAAGAGAGGAAACGTTCACCTCTTGAGACCTTTAGAGAGAAAAGCCTTTCTTGTCCTCTTTTTTAGTGGAACTGCCATTCGGATTGCGTCCATTAGGTGGAAAGCTAATTCCTGCTCCAGGGCAGATCATTGATGCATGTATTAATGTCACTTTCTAACTCACAGAAAGTAGTAAGATAAAGCAGGCACATTGAATAATTGTTTGCCATGTCCTTTTAAAAGATTAGAGCAGATATTCTGACTGCATCAGAAATCAGATTTATGGAGATCGATGATAAAGAAATATTATGAAAAGCTTGCACTGTACATAGTTATTAAAAGGTAGATGGCTTTTAACATTGATAGGGCTGTGACCAAACCAATCTATGTCCAAGAAGGATTAAGTAAGTATAAACAGAAACTGAAGATGCTCTGGCAAACCATGTTTCATATACTTCAAAGCAGATCAAGAGAAATATGAGAGGTATGGAGAGTAGCCAGCGTAATGCCATTATTTTTAAAAGGTCTAAGGAGAGACAAGGAAACTAAAAACTCAGTAATTCATTTGGATTCTCAAGAGGATATTGCTGTCAACCCAGACAAAACCATTATGCACATCACACACCTCAATTTTCAGAAGAAAATTCTACATTGGTTGCTCCTGTCTAAGATGCACAGTCAGGATGGAGACTGATCAGGTTGAGTGAATAAAAATGCCATTCCAAATGACTGCCAAAAATAGAAAAAAATATATACAGTGGTACCTTGGGTTAAGAACTTAATTCGTTCTGGAGGTCTGTTCTTAACCTAAAACTGTTCTCAACCTGAGGTACCACTTTAGCTAATGAGGCCTCCCGCTGCCACCACGCCTCCGCAGTGTGATTTCTGTTCTCATCCTGAAGCAAAGTTCTTAACCCGAGGTACTATTTCTGGGTTAACGGAGTCTGTAACCTGAAGCATCTGTAACCTGAAGCGTCTGTAACCCGAGGTACCGCTGTACTAGTTTTCTGTACATAACCCTGTACTGAAAACTGTACTAGTTTTCTGTACATAACCCTGTACTGAAACTTTTCTGAGATCTTGTTCTTTTACTCTCTCTCATTAAAAGGCACATTCTTGAAAGACAGTTGTAATCCTCATCCCCATATCTATTGTCTCTAATTTTTGAAAATAAGTATTTTCTTTAATAAGGCTTTAAGACTACAGTACCTAAACATCTGCTCCACTAGTATTCAACTGGTGGGGCGGGACCACCTAATGGGCTTCAGCCTGATGCAAGGCAAGTCAGAACAGAAGCACTACCATCATCCACATTTCAAAATATGATAGAAAATTAAGAAATGGCTCCATAAATGCATACTTGGGTTAAAAAGGTCCTAGGTCTGTAAAGTTGAAGATATCTGATCTACCATGATATCTAATATGCCCATTTATTTGCTTATGTACTTATTTCATGAGATCTATATACTGCTTGATTGTAATAAAAAACAGTTTACAAAAATAATAGAAGCAGCAGTAGAAAGAAAAGCAACTAAAACGAAATATGTAGATACATAGAATAGTTCCTGCAAAAAGAGCAGGAATATGCAGCTACCATGCAACATCCAGAAGGAACATCTAGAGTTCAGGGAAAGATACTGAAAACCAGACCCCCTACAATCTTTGTTGCTGTTGGAGCCTTTAAGAACTGCTCCAGAACATAAGCGGTGTGTGGCATGTAAGAGACCACCTCCTGCAGGCTCTAAGAAATCTGGTTGACAGTTCCTGGCCTTGGCACTTTGGAGGAACTGACTGCCCGTTATAGCATTTATCAATACCTGACTGCACTAGAAAGTTTTACCATAACTGACTTTGGTTGATACCAGTTAACCTAAATGTATTTGTACTGATATGTATTTGTAATGACTGATATTGCTTATTTTATAATGAATTTAAAATATTACCAAGTCGTTATTTTCAAAATGCATTGTTTATCTGGAATGCCACATTATATTTTGAAATTACCGTAATTAATACTGCATTGCTTATTGCAGTGGTGTATTGATATTACTTTGGTTGTTTTGTTGCTGTTGTTGTGAGCCTCCTTAGGCATATCTAAGTGGCAAACAAATTGAAATAATAACAATACTTCTGCCTGGTTTCTTGTACATATAAGAATCCTGAAACAAATTGCACTTATTACTTGCAAGGGGATGTTCTGGAATTGCACTGCCTTTGGCAATATTTCTGGGTGCAAAAACATTTGTCCCCCTCCCCACACAGACACTTCAAAACACCTTCCTTCTAGGTAGCCACTGGTGGAGAGAGAGAATTGGGACTGCTGGAAAATAGCAGTAAAAGTATGGAGGGATATATAGACTTCAGAAAATGTACTTGACAGGCTTTGCAATCAATACAAAACTAGGTTAAATTAGCAATTAAACCAACAGCCCATGGCACAGAAACTGAAGAAACACAGATTATTATTTTTAAAGTGTTCAGGAAGTTCATAAAAGTGAAGAGAGGTGAACAGAGCCAAGGAAGTAGGTTCAACATATCAGATTTCTATCAATACAGAGACATAAGAACTAACTAGCAGGGAAATATTAATCTCAAAGAGCTTCTTTGTCCACCTGCACTCAGTTATGATTCACTGAAATTCTAGGTTTCTTTTTCTTTGATGTGGTAACTTTGCAGATTTGCAGGTGTGCAATTTCAGACAAATATCCTGGTCATGAAAAAATAAGGTGGGGTCATGACCCTGAGAGTCAAACTATGCACAATCCAAATATGAGACTGTAGACTCTACACAGAAAAGTCCAAATGGAGGAGGGCTTCACCGTGAGTGCAGAGCCCAGAGAACACCATTTTCCTCAAGGCCATAGACCATAAGAACCCAACACCTAAGTTCATCTTGCTGATGCTTTTGTGGCTTGAGGCTGTTGCATAGCTATCATCCTTTGATTCTGAGGACTTCATTCCAGTACTGCAGTCAAGCTGTGATCCACCAAAGAAGTCAGAGTCAATACTTACCAAATTGGACAAGACCTTTTAAAATACAGGACGTTTCCTTAGATGGCATGAAGCTAGGCACTTAACCGGACCTCCAGCCTATTCAATGCTTTAGTGAAATTCAGATTGCTTCTGAAGCAACATCTGAGCTCTGCTCATATATAAGCATGCAGCCTAGGTGCCATTTAGAGCTGTCCAAGGTCCTGATCATGTTAGGCATGCTGCTTTGGCCTAGACTCCTGTTGTAACCTGAACTCCAAGCGGAATGCTCACTTAGACTTACACTCCAGTCTGGCTATTGTCACCACCTGGAAAATCATAGGTAGCATTGTGTGTGGGCTTCATCACTTTGCTTACATGTGACTGCAAATGAAAATGCATGTGTGAAAAAATACTAGGCCTTTGCTTATATCAAACAACAAATCAGGTAGGAATTTAAATGAGCAACTGAATGTTCCACAGAAACCTACTGCCTGGGGCAAAAACATGGATCTTAAAACTTCTCTTGAAGAAGTTGCACAACCCTAGTATGATTACATTTACAAGTGAAAGATACATCCACATTGAAAGCATCTATTAAAGTGATATGTAATTATTTTATAAACAGAGCCACAAAGGCAGCCTATAAGGGAATCTTCTCTGCTAAGCTTACCATGTTGAAATGATTCCACAGCTGCAATTATTCAACTATACTCTGGATTTATTAACTACATTCTCTTGAGGCTACATAAAGCAATTCTCACTGTGAAAATCACGTTGCCCGCAACATACCATTCTTTGTAAATGGTTAAGTGTCAGGAGAATCATGAATCCATGCTGCAGTAAGCTATTATTATTTTTCTTTTATGCAGTTATTATAAGAAAAGGAATGTGAATAAAGAAACTGTCCCAAAACTGGCATAATCATATTTAGGCAGATTTAAGTAATGGAGAAGATGGTGATAAAGACCAAATTGATGGTGGATTACAGCTCCCATCTCTTGCCAAACTATTTTAATGATGCTATAATCCATATTTAGCAGATGAAAGGAGCAAGGCATGTGTTAGAGACCATCTACATTTCCATTTGTGCCATGATTTCAAGGACAGATCCATCATTTGTAGGCACAGGTCCGTGAGGGTTTCCTTTTGCCCTACCACTTTCCTTGGGGAAAACCCACTGTTTACCACTGATTTGTAACAAATGTCAATCGGGTTTTCCATTGATTTACATTTGTTCTGATTCAGCAGTAAACAGTAGGATTTCCAGGGGAAAGTGGCGGGACAAAAATAGCAACACTTGGACCACACACCTGGAAAGCATGGGTCTGTGCCTAAAAATCACAGCACAAATGGAAGTGTGGATGAGCCGTGAGTCTGAGTAGCAAGTAGATCAAAGCAAGGGGTTCCTCAGCAGTCAACCTGTATGGGTGTCCCAAAGTACACTGATAACACTCAGCTCTATTTCTCCATAACATCTGAATCAGAAGATGCTGTGTGGGCCCTGGATCCGTGCCTGGATGCAGTGGAGGAACAGATGAGAGAAAATAAGCAGAGGTTGAATCCTGTCAAGCTGGAAGTATGTGGTTGAGAAGTTAACAAGACAACAGAGCCAATCCATCAGTACAACCTATTTTACACTTCCCAAGAAGAGCACCTAAAAACAACACAGTATGCTTCAGGCAAACACTTTTTAATTTACTACGCTGGTGGTGTAAAATGTTGTATCAAGACTAGCAAAGAGAAAAGGGTGGTGGTGCTTGTTTTTTTAACGTGTTAACCCATGAGTGTCTGACAGATGTCAAGACCTAAAAGTAAGTAGCTTTAGACATGAGCATAATTTAAAATATCACACTTTTAATTATATTATTTCAAGGGGCAAGGTCTAAAGGCATGGCATTTGTGGAGTTAACAAAGCTAAATGGAACATCTGTGCATTTGCAAAGTTCTCTGTCTGCACTTTAGACATAATTAGTCAAACTATCCTCTAAACCAGATTTACTATTTATCACAATTTTTCCTGCACTTCCTGGGGTTGGGGCAGGGACGGACTTCTGATAAGTAAAGCAATCTGCTGCTTTGCCTTGGAACACTTAGTATCATATTTTCTGCCCTACATTAATAGAACTCAGCACTGGGTAAAGTTCTCTTCCGCCTGGAAAATGCAGAAGAATGCAAGGAAAAGTGCCAGGCAATTAGAGGAGCTAAATCAGGGTAAAACTAGATGTGACATTAATTGTGTGAATGCAATTAATGCACATGGTTTTTGTTATGTAGACAGCAACCGTGGTTGGCAGTTTGAGTAGACTGTGGAGAATAGGGAAGGGGGGGTTAACTCTTCCTCTCCCCAGCATGGTCCCCGTCCCTCCAAAAAATAAAAAATCACCCTGAAACTCCATTGTGAAATTGGAGTTAGAGTTGCTTATAGTTGTTTTATAATGAAGATGCCAAAGGAAAGGGGCAGTTTCACTATGAATCCAAAAACAAAGTACAATTGATTAGTAGCACAAGCCTGGATTTGGAAAGCTCACTTGAAAATCATTATAAGCTGCTGATTCAGAGGAATAATGGTACACAAGGTACCTACTTCTCTTCCCCCATCTGTTGCTTGTCTGTTGTTAGATGTCTTCTTAAGGTATCATTTATCATGTGTCCTTGAAACCAAGCAGGTACTACCTTGTAGGGAATAAAAGTGGGGGCATGGAAGCTGGAATAGTATTTGGTCCCTTAAAAATGGATGAGAATCTTTGACCAACTGTTTTTTAAAAACATTGAATTTGGACTACAGCATCCAAAGCTATTTAGCAGGGATGTCTGTTAATGGATACTCATTCAAGTGGTGATTTAATTCCAATTCTGCTGCCCATTTCTCAAGCTAGGATCCAGGAACATGAGAACTTATATGGTGTAATGGATAGAATGTGCCACTTGGACCAAAACATCTGGGTTTAAAACTCTACTCTTCCCAACAGTTTCCTGAGAAGCATTGAACAAGTCACTATCTCTCAGAGTATTCTACAGTCTGAAAAGACAAGTGGGAAATCTCCACGTATGTTTCCTCGAGCTCCTTTGTAGAACGCAATACAATTATTATAAATAAATCCACATATTTCAGATGTAGCCCCTTTTTTCTCCCTTCCCAGACATGGCACTTTAAGTCTGTCCTGTTCTTTCATGCCTTTCAATGGCTTGTTTTTGCAGTGTTTTAATGCCTTATACAATTTTTTACCATACAATTTTTAGGTGTGGGAGGGAGGTGCAGAATTATGCTCATTTTAACGTTTTCAATTTTTGTTAATTGTCTTGATCAAAATGCATGTTTCCAATTTTTGTAATGGGGGGAGGATCACGTTCCTGTATACATTGAAATATTGTTTGAGGGGATTGTGTGACTGCACAAGTTATCTTCTCCTCCACTCCATCACATGCCATAGTACCCCTGCACCACACACACAATATTATTATTATTATTAGTAGTAGTAGTAGTAGTAGTATATACTTGTAGGTCTCAGGGCAGTTCGCAACATAAAGTTACAATATTCAAAGTACAAAATACATAATTAAAATAATTACAACTAACAATACTGCTGTATACGAACTAATAAAAAAAAATTCCCCAACAAAAGCCCCTAAACAATGCCCCACACATACAAAATACAAATTACCATATAACAATTAAAAACAATTTTAAAAGAACCCCGCCCCTCAAACAACAACAACAACAATAATAATAATAATAATATTTTTTATTTATACCCCGCCCTCCCCAGCCAAGGCCGGGCTCAGAGCGGCTTACAAGCAATAATAAAAACAAGATGAATGATTACAACTTAAAAACAAAAATAAAATACAACATTAAAATAATGGAACATTAAAATATTAAAATGTAGCCTCATCGCAGGAGGAGAAGGAAAAGAAAAAAGAGAAGGAGGGAGGGAATCAAATTGGCTCCAAGCCAAAGGCCAGACGGAACAACTCTGTCTTACAGGCCCTGCGGAAAGAAATCAGATCCTGCAGGGCCCTGGTCTCATGAGGCAGAGCGTTCCACCAGGCCGGAGCCAGAGTTGAAAAGGCCCTGGCTCCGGTTGAAGCCAATCTAACTTCCTTAGGGCCTGGGACCACTAGGGTGTTGTTATTTATGGACCCTGAGGCTCTCCGTGGGGCATACCAGGAGAGGCGGTCCCGTAGGTACGAGGGTCCTAGGCCGTGAAGGGCTTTAAAGGTCAAAAGCAGCACCTTAAATCTGACCCTGTACTCCACCGGAAGCCAGTGCAGCTGGAAAAGCACTGGGTGAATATGCTCCCATGGCAGAGACCCCATGAGGAGCCTCGCTGCAGCATTCTGTACCCGCTGGAGTTTCTGGGACAGCTTCAAGGGCAGCCCCGCGTAGAGTGAATTACAGTAGTCAAGCCTGGAGATGACCGTCGCATGGATCACTATGGCCAGGTCGGGGCGGGAAAGGTAAGGGACCACATAAAACAACACTTTCTCAAGTTACAATCCCATCCCTGTTAAACCCATAATTTTAGCACAAGGCGGCTAAAGTTAGCACACGGAGAGCCCTTTCACATACTGATGACATATGCAGAGAGCAGGGGTGTGGCTACTGTGTGTGGCAGTGGCAGGGGGAAGGACTAGTCCATGGAGCCTTGCAATTCCCCGTATGTATTTTTTAATTTTATGGAAGGGATGCCTGAAACACTGCTACGGCAAACCACTTGCTGGAAAAGTTTTTCGTGAATAGGCATATAATGTGCACCAGATTTGCATTGCATGGCTTCTCTATTCACTCCTACTATAAATGGCACTAGAGGAGACTTTGGTTTTTATACAGGGAGCTATCCCAAAGATCACTCTCACTGAAAATATTTACTTTAACAAATTAACTACGTATTTCCTGCTGTTGAATTTGCTGCCTGTCAAGTATCCCCATGGTTTCTTTTGCTAAATATGGGAAAGCTCAGCTCATCAAATTTTCTGCGGCATGTTCATGAGAATCAACAGGCCACTGAGCAAGCCATCATGTAATAATAGAGCTCTCTCTCTCTCTCAAGCAGAATATCACTGTGAAGCATTCATTAAGCCTTTGCCTGCATATTAACACAACAATTAAAACCCTTCCAGCTCTCCAAAAGCACATTTATTGCTTAAATATTTTTAGAGACAGGTGATGGGAAAGTTAGACAGTTATATGGGTTTTTTTATTATTATTATTATTATTATTATTATTATTATTATTACTTGCTTGCTTGCTTGCTTGCTTGCTTGCTTCTAGTCTATTCACACTGATTTTTGTATATAGATAATACTCTAACTCAATAGCACAAATACAGTCCGACTCTTGGGATGTATTAAAATTTTAAGTGTATATTTCATTACTACAAAGGGAAGCCATTTATGGACCCACCATACTGCACAAATTCGAGGAGTTATGGGAGTTATAGATAATAAGGCAAACATTTGGGTTAAAAATACCATTCTCATAAAATGCCTCTGCTATTTACAGTGGGAAAACGGGAAGATTATTAACAAGAAATAAAGCCAACATCTCTGCTTGCAGACATTCGGAGATATTAAACATAAAGCACAGGGCTAGGGTTTTCTTACAAATGTTCCTGCAAGTGCATGGAAACAAATCAAAGTATTTTCTAGCCAGTAATTTCTAAACAAAAACAGATACAGGATATTGGCAAGAGATGTGCCCAAGAGGCATAAACAGAAGTGGAATGGCATTGTCTTCAAAGGACAATGCTATGCAGGACAAACCCTACATTCTCTGCAATGTTGAAAGGCCTCTTATTTGGTAGAATAATAGAGTTTTAGGGGGGCTGGAGTTGGAAAAAAGAAACAAACATAGCAAACTATCACTTATCTCAGTTGCAAAAAACCTCACTGCACAGGCAGAGAAGATGTCAAGAGCAGCGTCCAGCTAAAATGAGAAGACCATGGGAAGGGCCATAGCTCAGTGGTAGAAGGTTGCCGGTTCAATCTTTGTTGTTTCTCAGTGGGATTCAGAATATGCCGTTTCTGAAACCCTGGAGAGCCACTGATAGTCATTGTAGACTTTATTGAGCTAGATGGAGCACTGGTCTGAATCAGTACAATCTTCCAAGGCCAAATGCACATAAATCAGAAAGAGATCCTGCCCCTAAGATGCCGCAAACACCCACCCAGGCTGTAGTTAAAGGGTGCGACTCTTAATAATCTCTGATTTCTCTTATACACTTATGCCAGACCCTCACTGGTTTCTGTGGCCACTGAATTAAGCTTCAGGTACGCAGGAAATGTAAATCATAAAGGTTTAAACAGTTAGATTTTGTTTAAAATACAGACCTGAAAAATCTTGCAAAAGTCTGAAGAGATAGAAAAAATAGCCATACAAATCAGTACATATTTCACACTCTGAAAGTCAGTGTAGTACATTTCACCGGGGGGGGGGGGGATAAACTCAAGAATATTTAAGTTATATTTTGGCACTGCAGTTTACGCACTAAATCAGCTTCTTCAGCTGCTCATATATTTTTAAAATATCACCCCAAGGCAGTAGTAGTTTCTAGAATATCTAGGATTTACATAATTTCATGCTATATATATTTACAAAAACAATACTCTAAACTGTGGCAGATGCTGGTTCCTCTAAAGTCTGGCCAACTTCATACCTAAACCATCAAAACAACTTTGCTGTGGCAAATAAATACCAATATCTAAAGAATCTGGAAGCATCATTTTGAGATAAAGCGGACTTTGAAAATATATTTGCAGACAAACCAGGGGTGTAGGAGAAATTCAGCTCAGTTTGCTTTAAATGGTGGACTTACTCAGGGCTTCTTTCAGCTGGAACTCACCAGCACCTCTCAGGTGGGTGTCATTGCTATTATAAGAGAACAAGGGTGGTGAGTTCCTGGCATCTCTTTTTCTAGAAAAATAGCAGTGAACTTACTTAATTCACACATCCCAAAGCACTGAGCAAACCAAAACACAGCCATCCTTCAAAATTTGCACTTCCCTGAATTTTGCAATGCAATTCTCCAACCATGCAATGTATACAAAATTCTATATATTAGTGGAAGGTGTGCATGTGTGTGTGTGAGAGAATGCAAGTGAAAATAACATATAAAAATGCATTATATCAGGGGAAATTGTTCTGCAAAAACGTACACATTATGAGAAATTTGCACTAAAATGCCAATGAATGTTCATTAAAAATAAATAAATAAATCACAAACTGATGTGGATATGTGGAGAAATAAACTTAAGACTAAAAAACAAGAAACTGAAAATGACATATTTACCTAATTCTAACAGTCTCATATTATAACACATGAATTTTGTATCTTCCACAGGAGAGAATTTTCTGGAACCCCCCCCCCAAAAAAAAACTTGGCAAAAGCAGTATTGTAAATGGGATGATAATAATAGTAAAAGTAATAATAATAATAATTTCAACCCAGTATTGGTACTATGTTTCCTGCAATTAATGAAGTAGGAATAAATCTCTGCCTACTTTTAAGTCCAAGAACGACAGTTCAGAGTTCTTTTCCATCTTTGAAGAGAATTTTATGTGTTCTGAAAGAAGTCACCTTCTGCCTGATCATGTGAATAATGTTAATATATCAACTGAAGGATGGAAGCTACTGGACATGCTGAAACCACTGAAAATGAACTGCTTTTGAGAAATTCATTATCTCTTTTACACAAAACTGCAACAAGAAAGAGAGGCGTGCAACCAAAAATTCAGTGTAAAAATACCAGTTTATATTTTAATGTTGTGTATTTTAATTATGTATTTTTATATTTTAATTGCAGGTCATTGGGGTTTTATACCTATACACTGCTTAGAAGCTGGTTTTGCAAAAAGAGATATATCAATGAAATAATGCGTAGTTAACTTTAATTAAAGTTTATATTAAATGTACAGATGTGCCCTTTATCACAAAACTCCCCCTCCTTTTTTAAAAAAATGCCATGTAGTCTAAGCTTACCTTATGGATCCTTTGGACTATGATTCCCATCAGTCATGGCCCAGATAGTCAATTGTCATGGATGATGGGAATTGTCCAAGTCCAGAGTGCATCAACTTGGTGTAGATGCAGATAAGGGCAAAGTTCTAGAAAGCAGCCTGTGAAGAAATTGTAATTCCATTTCAGTAAAGCACATGGCCGGATGATAGTGCAGTTTTCACTCAATCACTGAGACGTGATATGTAAAATGTATTTGTAAATAATAATAACCCCCCAAAAAAGCAATGTAAAAGGAACCGTGTGGGTGAATAGAGCACCCAAGGAATCTGTCTGATTCCATAAGCCTGTGGAGAAGGCTTTACTAAAGGTATAATTACTGCTCATGTACCATAACTAATGACTGCTAGCTATTCATTATAAGCACTATTTACTTTCTGGTTTTCATAGCAAAACTAACCACCTACTGTTTGCTTTCAAAATAAATAATTCATGGGTTCTCTCCATAATTACCATGTTATGTTTGTGATGCCATGCCCTGGCTTGTGTCTCAATTGCCACTAAAGAGCCTGGCGCATGGACGTGCGGTGCAGATTTCTGAGAATTTGGGGTGAGGAGGGAGCACAACTGATAAAAAACTGAGGAAATGCAAGATGTGGTAGCTTAGAAATGAAGCCAATAGTCGGGGGGGGGGGGGTTCCCATCTGAGAATACCTAAGCAGAATGGCATCTCTAATTCTGGTACTTGATTTGAAAACAATATGACCAATCACCTTGCTCAGAGACCAGCGGAACCTCAGCTTAGACTAAGACCTTCTAGATGGCAAAGTTCTTCAAATCACGCTGCAACTTGCCTCTTAGAAGGCCGCAAGGAATGGTAAGCTGTGCCCCCATACTAATGGGGGAAATAAGAGATTGCAAGCCTGCAGGCAGGGATTGTCTTGTTTTCATTGATTGTATGGAAGCCAAGCTGGGAGCCTTTTTGGTTGAAGAGCAGGCTTCAAATGATCTAAGTAATAATAATAATTATCAAAAAATTGCTTTCCCCCCTGGTGGCCCAAGAGAACCATATAGGCAAATTATCCCTTCCCTATTGCTGCCCGTAGAAATGTTTCACAGCCTATTCTACATAGAAAGATGAAGCACCTCCTCCCTTTGGTTCCAAGACGTGATAGTACATATGATTGCATGAAGACCCTTCTTTTTTTGCATGGTACTATAGTGAGACTTATGCACATTGATAAAGCAGAGTCGCCTTTCCCCCCAAAAAAGCAATACCAATGTGATCATACATTTGATTGTAGAGTGGTACCTTGGGTTAAGTACTTAATTCGTTCTGGAGGTCCATTCTTAACATGAAACTGTTCTTAACCTGAAGCAGCACTTTAGCTAATGGGGCTTCCCGCTGCCGCTGCGCCACTGGAGCACAATTTCTGTTCTCATCCTGAAGCAAAGTTCTTAACCCGAGGTACTATTTCTGGGTTAGCGGAGTCTGTAACCTGAAGCGTATGTGTCAGGGGTTCAGGAGCAGAGGCAAGAGCAAGGGAGGAAACAGAGAGCGAGGGGGAGGAGGCAGAAGAAAAGATGAGTGATGACGACGACCCGAGATCTCCGAGTCTTTCCAGTGAATCAGAAGATTCACAGAAAGGAGCACCAGTGGCCAGGGCAAGGGGGGAGCCTAGGGGGACACCCCAGGAAGATAAAGCCAGAGGGGACTCAGAGGGGAGCAGTTGGAAATCGGGACCAGCGTCACCGCCAGAGAGCAGGGAAGAGGAAGGGCGCCAGGGGTCAAGCGCTGGCAGCTCACAACAGGGGGGAGGGCACGAGTCAGGAGTGGCCACACCTCCATCGGGGAGCGAAGAAACGGTCAGACGGAAGGTGGAAGGTTGGGCGCGCGCACCAAGTTCAAATGCACAGGAAGGTGGCGCAGTAGGCAGCCCGGAAAGGGAGCCAGGTCCTAAAGCCCGCCGAAAGGAGGGAGAAGAGTCAGGGGGGTCAGCGTCAGAGGAATCCCGGAAGGAAGAGACCCCGGGGGGCAGAGGGACCCAGAGAAGAACAGTCAGGCGGAAAAGGTGGAGCAAGGCTAGGATATTAAGTTGGTGTACAAGGGGCGGAGACTCAGATGGAGCTTCGCCGATCTAACCATGAGACGTAGAGTTGCACGCAGCAGCTTGAGAATGGAAACTGTAACTCAATAAAGACTTTTATTTAATGATCGCTGGCTAGCGTGATCCTCTGTGAGCTAGGATCTGGAAGCAGCTCTGACAGTAAGCTCCATCTCTAGATTGTGGGCATCTACGTCCTCGCGGAGAGGAGAGAAAGCGGGTGCCTACTAGCGAGCTCACGAACGGCAGACAACATGACGGCCGAACAGCAGATAGTGGAACTCAGAGAAGCAGTGACACGACTGAATGCCGAGGCTCTTGCATCCAGGAAGAGAGAGGAGGACGCAGCTGCCGCCTACAGGGATCTCCAGGTCAGGTTGGAAGTGCTTACGAAGCAAGGGCAACTGACACCCAAACCGGAGGGGATTGGGTTGGGGAGACGAACAGGCGGTCTGGTCTCTCACTTCGATGGGAATTTGCAACAGTACCCCAACTTTAGAGCAGATGTAATGTGTGCACTGCAACTGCTGAACAAAGACTTTAGAGATGAGCAAGAGAAAGTGGGATTCATCATGTCCCATTTGCATGGAGATGCTAAAGCATGGCTGCGCAATTTGTGGAGAGATAAGGATCCGGCGCTCCAAAATGCGGATGCCTTTATTAAAGCGATGGATGGGTGCTTTTTATCAAGCATTGACGTGGATCTTGCTCGGCAGGAGATACATGGACTGAAGCAAGGGAGGGCCAGCGTAAGGCAGTACCATGCCCGCTTTTTCGCTTTGGTCAGTGCCCTGGAATGGGACAGAGATTCGGCTCCTGTAAGAGACCTGTTTTGGGAGGGATTGCACGGCTCGGTTAAAGATGAAATTGCGAGGGGGGAGAGACCCCGGACCACGCAGGAGATCGTTCAGAGGGCGCTGGCGGTGGGGGTGCGGCTGGAAGGACGTCCGTGGAGCAGGGACGAAGGGCGTGGAGGGCGCGAACCAGCCAGGGGCTCCTCCTTCCTTCCCAGAGAAGCAGCGCGTGCGCAATCCACGCCTCCGCCAGGAGGAGGAGCGGAACCTATGGAGGTTGGAGGTGCAAGGGCTCAGTCAGCAGCCAGAGCCCTAGCACCGGCAGCAGTGAAAGCGAAGCCTCCTAGAGGGAACAGGAAGTGTTACATCTGCGATGATCCACAGCATATGGCGAAAGAGTGTCCCCAGAGGCTCCACAAGCACACTGCAGCCTCAGCAATGGTAACTGCAGCAACGCAGCAAGGACAACCACAGCAGGGAAACGAAGGAGTCTGGTTGGAAGAAGAGGCACTGGGGCCCAGCCAGACGTGTCAGTGAAGCAGTCCCCAGAGATTTTACAGCCCATGGACCCCCTCCCGCCCAAACCGGTAGTGAAGCTCACCGCGTCGCTCCAGCTGCCCAATGGAATCACCATGGACGTGCCAATCACCATTGACTCCGGAAGCAATGCGGACTTTATAGGGCAGGACTTTGTCGACCGGCACGCTATACAGTTGCTGCCTGCCACGCTGCCCCTGCAGGTTGTCACGGTGGATGGCAGGGAGCTGCTAGGGGGGCAAGTGGTGAAGCAGACGCCACCAATGGTGATGCGACTTGGGAATCACAGGGAAATCATCAGCTTCAATGTCACTCAACTATCGGACACGCCCATTGTATTGGGCATGAGTTGGCTGGACAAGCACAGCCCGACGCTGGCTTGGTACCAGAGGCAGCTGACCTTCAGCTCTTCCTTTTGCGCTGAACACTGCATCGTGCCCAGGCAGGAAGGAGGGGAAGAGGAGTCACAGCTGCAGCTAGGCACGCTGCAAGCGGTTCCCCACAAGTACGCGGAATTTTTGGAGGTTTTCTGCGAGAAGGAGGCAGACAGGCTACCCCCCCACAGACCATATGACTGCAAAATTGACCTGCTGCCGGGGGCGGCGCTGCCCAAAGGGAAGCTGTATTCCATGTCTGAGGACGAACTGCAGGAACTCAAAGAGTTCATAGATCATAATTTGGAGCGCGGTTTCATCCGAGAGTCCAAGGCAGCGGGGGGCAGTCCGGTATTCTTTGTTAAGAAGCGGGACACGCCCCAAAAAAGACTTGTAGTGGACTTTCGCATCTTGAACAGTGTGACCAAGCCATCGGACTTCCCCATGCCCCGAATCGACGACCTCCTCGCAAAGGTACGGAAGGGCAGAGTGTTCACCAAGTTGGACCTGCGAGGGGCATACAACCTCATTCGCATGCGGGAAGGAGATGAGTGGAAGACAGCCATGTTCACGCCCCTGGGCACCTACGAATATAGAGTTATGCCTTTTGGATTGCAAAATGGCTCCCACGTTTTTCAAGCTTTCATGCATCACGTGTTGGCGGGGCTCCTCTACAAGACGTGCGTCTGTTTCTTGGATGACATCCTGATCTTTTCGGAATCGCAGCAGGAGCATGACAGACACGTCAAGGAAGTGCTGAGCAGGCTACAGCAACATAGGCTTTACGCCAAGCTGGAGAAGTGCCAATTCGACGTGACGGAGGTGGATTTCCTGGGCTACAAGTTGTCTGATAAAGGGCTCGCCATGGACAGCGCCAAGGTCCGAGCAGTGTTGGATTGGAAAAGCCCACGCAACCGGAAGGAGGTCCAACGGTTTGTCGGCTTCGCGAACTTCTATCGCAAGTTTATCAAAGGCTTTGCGATGCAGACAGCGGCCATCACGGATACGCTCAGCTCCAAGAAAAAGAAGTTCATCTGGACAGAGCAGGCGGAGCAGTCCTTTCAGGCACTCAAGCGTCTCTTCGCGTCGGAAGAGCAGCTGCTTCATGTCAACCCCAGCAGGCCGATGAGGGTGGAGACAGACGCTTCAGACAGAGCCGTGGGAGCAGTCCTGCTGCAGAAAGACCCGCAGGGGGTTTGGAGGCCGGGAGCGTTTTATTCAAGGAAGCTCAGCAAGTCCGAACAGAACTACACCATCTGGGACAGGGAGTTGCTGGCCATTCATGCAGCGTTCAAAGCGTGGAGGCACTTCCTGATCGGCGCCAAGCACACGGTGCAGGTCTGCACGGACCACAAGAATCTAGAGCACTGGCGCACGGCACAGTTCCTGAACCAGAGGCAGATACGTTGGGCTGAGTTCTTTGCGAATTTCGACTTCCGAATAGAATATGTCCCGGGGGACACCAACATCATGGCGGATGCTCTCTCCCGTAAGCCACAGTATCTGGAGGAGGCAACGCCAGCGGCCGCCATGCACATCTTCGCACCGACAGTGTGGGCGTGCGCGGCGGCAACAGTTGACCTGGATGCGGTGCGACGAGCGTTGCAGGATGACTCCTTCGCGCAAGCAAAGATGGCAGAGGTGCACAGGGGCACGGCAGCGACCGACGAGTTCCAGCTGCGAGATGGTTTGCTCATCCGTAAAGGGGCCATCTACGTGCCGGGAGACGAACTTCGCGCCAAGGTACTGCAGCAGCTGCACGACGCGCCCACTGCCGGGCACTTTGGCAAGGAGAAGACGGTGGAATTAGTAGCCAGAGACTTCTGGTGGCCCGGAATGAGAGGGGAAGTCGCGGACTACGTGGCGAGGTGTGACACCTGCCAGAGGGCCAAACCAGTGCACAGACCGCCGGCCGGACTGCTGGAACCGCTGCAAACTCCGTTCGAACCATGGGAGAGAGTGGCCCTGGACTTTGTCACGGATCTGCCCAGCTCGAGGGGCAAGACGGCTGTGCTGGTGGTGGTGGACTTGTTCTCCAAGATGGCACATTTCATTCCGTGTGCGAAGGTGGCCACGGCGGAACAAACCGCCAAACTGTTCATAGACCATGTGTTCAAGGTTCACGGTCTGCCGCGGTCTATTCTGTCCGACCGAGGGCGACAGTTCATCTCGAACTTCTGGCAGAGGCTGATGGGCTTCCTGAACGTCAAGATCAACCTGGCGTCGGCTAGACACCCGCAGACCAACGGGCAAGCGGAGCGGGTCAATGCCATCATGCAGCAGTACCTGAGATGTTATGCGAATCAACAGCCTGCGACGTGGGTGGATTACCTGCCTCTCGCCGAGTTCGCCTACAACAACACGAAGCACGTGTCCACGGGGGTCACGCCGTTCTTCGCCAACAACGGGAGGCACCCCAGAACCTTCCCGGGACTGGAAAGAATGGGGGAGGGGGAGCCGCAGACAGCAGATGCGTTCGCGTCGGAGTTGCAGGAGGTCCACGATCAGCTGCGGCGGCACCTGGAGCTGGCTAAACACGCATACAAGGTACAAGCGGACAAACACAGAAGGGTTGGCGAAGAGATCCATGTGGGAGACTGGGTCTGGTTAGCAGCCCACGCAGTGCCGGCCAGGTCGTTGGCGAAGAAGAAACTAGGGCATAAACAACTGGGGCCCTACCAAGTCGAAGAACAGGTCAACCCGGTGGCTTTCAGGCTGGCTCTTCCGGAGGGTTCCAGAATGCATCCGGTGTTCCACAGATCGGTGCTCACTCCCTACAAGGCACCTCACAGGTTTCAGGAACCAGGAACGGCACCGGGTCCGCTCCGAGAGAGAACCGGGCAAGGGGGAGTGGCACAGGAGGAGCGCATCAACGAAGTCACGGAGATTTTGGACTCCAGATGGGGGGAAGAGGGGGTAGAATACCTTCTCGCCAAGGAGGGCACCCCGGCCAGTGCCAACAGCTGGGTGCCGGGCTACGCTTTAGACGAACCTCTGCTCAAAGAAGAGTTTCATGCCCTCTTCCCACATAGGCCAATGCCAGCAGACTTTTTCGACGACTGGCTTTTCACGCCCACGCTTTCAGCCAGCACGTTCCGGGGGTTCGACTCGGACGAGGAACCGACACGAGACGCCCGTTCCCCGGAGGGGTCACCCTCGGGATCTGCTTCAGAACCCTCGTATTGGTGGGATGATCGACCAGAGGAGCAGTTCCGCAGAAGGTGGCTGGAGGGTCCAGGACGAGCAACGTCTCCAGAAGGCAACGAGGGAGAGACGGACATGGACGTTTTCGGGGACGACCCGGGTTTCGAGCACGGCGGCACAGAGATGGAAGCGGAGGTGACCGTCGTCAACGAGAGCAGGGAGGAAGAACCGGAAGACTTCGGATGGCGGCCCGACACGGGAAGCGAACTGTATCCGACATTCGTCCCCCTGACACAGCAGCACCCAGATCCCGCACCGGAAGGAGGGGAGGGGGGAAGAGGGGGCTTCGAGGGGGGGATGGATGTCAGGGGTTCAGGAGCAGAGGCAAGAGCAAGGGAGGAAACAGAGAGCGAGGGGGAGGAGGCAGAAGAAAAGATGAGTGATGACGACGACCCGAGATCTCCGAGTCTTTCCAGTGAATCAGAAGATTCACAGAAAGGAGCACCAGTGGCCAGGGCAAGGGGGGAGCCTAGGGGGACACCCCAGGAAGATAAAGCCAGAGGGGACTCAGAGGGGAGCAGTTGGAAATCGGGACCAGCGTCACCGCCAGAGAGCAGGGAAGAGGAAGGGCGCCAGGGGTCAAGCGCTGGCAGCTCACAACAGGGGGGAGGGCACGAGTCAGGAGTGGCCACACCTCCATCGGGGAGCGAAGAAACGGTCAGACGGAAGGTGGAAGGTTGGGCGCGCGCACCAAGTTCAAATGCACAGGAAGGTGGCGCAGTAGGCAGCCCGGAAAGGGAGCCAGGTCCTAAAGCCCGCCGAAAGGAGGGAGAAGAGTCAGGGGGGTCAGCGTCAGAGGAATCCCGGAAGGAAGAGACCCCGGGGGGCAGAGGGACCCAGAGAAGAACAGTCAGGCGGAAAAGGTGGAGCAAGGCTAGGATATTAAGTTGGTGTACAAGGGGCGGAGACTCAGATGGAGCTTCGCCGATCTAACCATGAGACGTAGAGTTGCACGCAGCAGCTTGAGAATGGAAACTGTAACTCAATAAAGACTTTTATTTAATGATCGCTGGCTAGCGTGATCCTCTGTGAGCTAGGATCTGGAAGCAGCTCTGACAGTATGTTACCCAAGGTACCACTGTATTGAGATTTGTTCTGTGCAGTCTTTTCCTAAGGCACAGAAGTGCTTGTAGACAGGTGTGCAACTGCACAAAACAAATCATGACCTTCATGCGCGTATACATTCAATTGCACCAGTACTGCTCCTTTCCTTTCCTTTTTCACCAGTGGCAGTTGTGGCCAAAGTGGGAGTGGCAAGACACACACCATTCTCTATTCTTTATCCAGGCAGGCAAGCAAAATGTATGGTCACAGTTCAGTTCCAATTGTCACATATTCCAGGCTACATTCATTTGAAGTAAGATGATACAACTAAAAGCAGTATGGTTCCCAGGGTGATTAAATAACTGATCCCTCTTCACAGGGAATTCTGGGAATTGTAGTTCTGTGAGGTGCCTAGGAGTGTCCTAACAACTCTCAGTGCCCTTAGCAATTTGCAGTTCCCAGAACGTTTTTTTGGGGGGCACCATGCCTGTTAGAAGCAAATGGTGCTGCTTTAAATGGATGGTGTGAATGTGGCCCCAGTCAGGTAAAATCAGTAGAGGAGGATGTAGAGCAAGACCAGTGAGGGGGATGTAGTTGTGGGGGAGGGGGTCCTGGAGGGTCACATTCAGTCCCCGGGCTTGAGATTCCCCACTCTTGAAGTAAAGACTTCATAAGCCTTGATACAGATCTATCTTCCATGAACACAGATATCCATTTGACTTTAAAGGAAGTTGAATTAATATCCTTTGAGAGGGCTCACAAATAAAAATTGTTCCACTGAGCAACGTGAAGTATATTATAGCACGGAGTATTTCATGGCTTCGGGGTTAAGAAAGTGAAATTAATAAGAAATAATTATTGTAATGAATTGCAGTAAGTAATAGTACGGAAGCCTCCAAAAGGGCTTTCGTGTTGATTGTTTTGTTCAGATTACTGTTTTGGCAGCGTTGGGTTTTATTGATCCGATTCCTGTATTTAAAGATGTTAAGGTTATATATTAGAATTGCCATTGCTGCCAGATAATAAAACAGTAAATTAAAACTTCAAATCACTAGACTGCTACTAAGACATATTAAGGTGAAATGTACCCTGAAGGCAGTTTTACTAGGCTTCCTAGCTCATCTGTACTGTTAATGTAAAAAGGACATTGTTTTTTGTAAATCTTAAAGACCTCACTCAAACCACAATGTTACGTTTTTCAAGTCCATTTGAAATAAATGGGACTGTCACCCCCTCTAATCATTATGAATTTATTCCTTTGTGCTCCTTTTGTGACTTTGCTGAGCTTTGCTGCCTCGTGTTCTTTAAGAACCACAGGCCTGGAGCATTTGAGTCTACATGCCTTTTCCCCAAACTGTTGTGGCCACTGACCATGAGGGTGATGATGAAGACAGTGACTACTGCTTTGTTTTCCCAAGTCCATTAAATGCTGGTTGCCATTGATGGCAGCTGTTGTAGCATTTCATCATCAGACGTTTCTGCTACTCAGAGGGGCAATCGCTGCTCTAAGAAGCTCACAGCAAATGAGGGGCAGGAAAATCACATGCGAGTGAAAATGATTTATTGTTGGCAGAAGGACAGAAATTGATCTTATGTAAAGACTTAAATATGTCAGAGCTTCAAAGATAAAGCAGGAAGGTTACGCCACATAAAGTAAAAGGCTTTGGGAAGAAGCCATAGGAGTAATCCTATTATTTATTATTTATTTCATCATTACACCCCATCTTTCCTCCAAGAAGCTCTAGTTGGCTTACACTGTTCTCCCCTTCACCATTTTATCCTCCACAACAACCCTGTGAGGTAGATTAGGCTAAGAGGCAGCAACTGGACCAAAGTCACCCAGTGAACTTTATGACTGAGTGGGGATTTGAACCATGGTCTCCGGAGCCCTAGTCCGACACTCTAACCACTACACCAAATTGAGATAGTGAGAAACAGGGCAAGCAAATGATTCTCACCACCCCTTCCCCATTATTTGACAACAGAGCAGCATACCTGAAGGCATCAGGCTTCCTTGGGGGTGTAGAGCAGGCTGCATGGCACCTGCTCTGCCTTCCAATACCTCATAGCTGCTGCCTGTCTTCAAGCACCCGCTGTCTGCAATAGACTGAAAATAGTATCTAATGGCGGACTGGCTCTGCTGACAAGCAGATGAAGTCTGACAAAAGCTTGTGAAAACCAGGATTTGCAGAGACACGCCTAAGCCTTGGCTTTCCCCGTGGTGTGGTACATTCATGGATTCCTTCTGAGCGTCTTCACTTTCAGTCACGGGCTACCCATATATTACAGTGGGGTAAGGAGGCTTCATAAATATACATAAAACCAGAATGCTGATTAAATGTTGCACGGCGCTGATGTACTCAGAGGAGAGTGTGCAAACACATGCACCCTGGCACAATACATTGATGTGGGAGAAGTGAGAAGCAGAGACAAAGAGGGCAAGCAAGTTAGGTTCATATGCTCACCTCATGGAACAATTGACCTGATATTAGAAGAGAGAATGTTGCACATGGAGTGACTTCCTCCTAGTGACCCTTCTTTTCCCTTTTTGCTCCAGTAATATTACATCAATGAATATCAAACTTGTTATAGGTATTTATGAACTAAGCCCAGATGCCCCTTACTCATCACTCTCTGCCAACCTACCTGTTGACTGGCGCTGTATATACCTCTGTGCTGCTTGAGGGCACCAAGACTGTGCCTTCATAGTGGTTTGTTTTTGGATTTTCTTTCTTCTTCTTTTTGCACTCAAGAAGCCTTAGCCATAGGTGGAAACCCGAGGATGCAAGGCATCTTCTTATGAAGTAGGTTATCATCATTATCCTCCTCAGACAGATAATGAAGGAAATTAGAGCTGAAGGGATATTTGTCTGCAAGTGGATTGTACTCTACAAGCCTTGCCTAATGCATGTAACAAGACAAAGTCTGAGGGATGTGCTGGGGAGATTTTGAAAATCTCCCCAAATTCTCTATCTGATCCAGCAATTCTCCCAGGGTTCAACTGAGTTGAATGGATTTGCATGTATAGAACTATATGTTATACTGAGTCCAGTCCGCAAGGGCCACAATCCACAGGGATTATTGATGTTCTTGCCAGCTATGACCCCATGGCCCAAGACTCATTCCATAGGCAATGTTTAGCAATGCTTTGTTTCTGATGTTTTGGCGGGGAAGGTAGCTGAAAGACAACCTGAGGAAAGATTAGCAATTTCCATGTCAGATTCTCTTGGGTCAAACCCCTAAACTGTTGTTTAAAACGCTCTGAGAAGTTAAAGGCTGTTACTAGATCAATATGTTTTTGCTTTACTGGTTATATAAATGAGGAAAAGGAAAATGCAGGAGTAATGGGAAGGCGGTGCACCCAAAGCTGGCATAAATCAGCTTTGTTCTCTTTAAGTCAAGGAAACGGCACATCTGCTTGCTTGTTTACATAGTTTTAAAAGTTGCATGAAGTAAAATAATTTGACTACACAGATTTTCTGTTAAGATGCTTCATGTCTATCATCAACGACTGGGAGTAAAGCTCTGTCTTATTATCCAAGTCTCAGAAAATATAACTGCAGCTGAGAGCCATAGTAACAATAGAGCTCAGTCATTAATCATCCCAGTTAAACTCAAGAAAGTCACTTTTGCCTACAGCCATGTTCACTCAGGTGTATTTTGTTCAGTCAAGGAGACCCATAGCCCTATTTCTCCTCACCTGCAGCAAATGGTTAACAGCATTCTTCCAAGAAAAGAGGTAGTCGCAACAACCTGTCATCCATTAGCATTTGAAGCTTCTGCATTTCAGTTACCAACGTTCAGCTCATTCCTAAAACTTGCTGTACAAGTATACCCATGCCTGTGCATACAAATGGTGGTTCCTACACTAGCACCATGGTGGGGATTCTGCAACTCATGGGCCTAATTAAGCTTGGCCTGATTTGGGCTGCAAGATTATTTTCGCCAAGCCACACCCACCTGCCCCACACCTGATGTCATAAGTGGTATCAAATGTGAGCATGGCTCACAAAGGCATGACTGCAAAGGAACAACTGGGAGCTCTAAGCGTGCCTGTGGTGATCACACAGGGTCCCCGGATGTTTGATGGCCTATTGATCCCTGTGCCACCACTGTGCTCGCTTCCCCGCTGCCACCAACCCGTTACTCTCGTGTACACACTGAGTCCAGACAGTTGTTAACATTAAACCAAATAAACAAGTTTATTTTATAAGCATTAACAAGTTTATGGTTTCTCAGGTAATTTTTCTTGTCAGTTTCTTAACCTTAGTTTCTTTACCGGCCTATACCTTCCTAATACCTTCTGACTGATTATCCCAACTGTTTAACTGACTCCTCTTAACAGATTCTCTCACTCTCTCACATCAAACTAGCCCAACCCACAGACTTATCCTTCCTTTCCCTTCTCTAACTCCAGACTGACTTCTTAACAACTCTAACTCTAACTCCTCCCCTTGGGTTCCTATTGGTTAATCATTTTACACTTAGTTAACCCTTTCCTTATGAACCCAGTATGATGTCACACACCTAGGAGGGCAAACGCCACAGTGCCGCCAATTGTTCCTTGGCAAGCGGGTCTCCCTCTCACCCCAATCAGCTGACAAGGAGCCCCACTGATATTGGATTCACTATGGAGTTCCCCATCAGGATCTTTCCAACACAGCTGATCTCAGCACCAATCATGGATGCTTTAGTTGAGATTCCTGCATCGCAGGGGGGTGAACTAGATGACCCTTGGGATCCCTTCCCACTCTACAATTCTATGATTCTATAGTTAAACTATGGAACTTGCTCTCACAAGAGTGAGTGATGGCCACCAACCTCATTGGCTTTAAAGTAGGATTATTTATTTATTCATTACAACATTTATATATCGCCCTCTCACAAAACATCAGGGCAGTGTACAACAACATTTTTTTAACGCAATACAAAATAATCAGTAACATAACTAACTACTCAAATTCATGGAAGGAAAGCCTCCTAATGACCACCATTCACAATGGTCATAATCTGGCTCCGTGGTCAGAGGTGGCTTGCTTCTGCATACGAGTTACTGGAAACCATGGAGGACAGAGCGTTGCTGCTTTCAGATCCTGCTTGCAGGCTTCCTTTAGGCATCTGGTTGTCCACTGTGAGAACAAGATTCTGGACTTAATGGGCCACTGGCTTGATCTAGCATTCTTCATCAGCTGATGGGCACAGAAAGCCATCATTCTGAAGTCTGTTCACACAAATCCCTTGCAAACTGACTTATGTGATGTCTCTCAACACTGATCAGGTAGTGACTGGTACAACAGCACATTGCAAGACATTATGACAAGACTACAGCAACATTATATCTATGGTGCACACAGACAGATCAGTGACAAGGTTCAGATTTGGGATGCTCATAATTTTTCCTAAGTAGTCATCTGTGACAACAAAACAGCTTCTGTCTCTGTGTTCTGCACCACTATTGGGATGGCTCCTTAACCCCTTCTTGCACTCCCAAGCATGCTCTCTCCAGAGGAACTGGAACTAATGATCCTCAGTCTGCTACCAATGAACATGCTGTTGAATGTTATGTTGCTACAATGATACCAAGTGCCAGTTACTTCCTCATCATCTTGCCTCTACAAAATGAGATGCTTCAATTTCTTGGATTGTACATCTGTTTCCCGTCCTCAGTTCTTGCCCTCCCTTTTGATCTCCACCTTTAACCACAGCTTCTTGGTCCAGCCAACTGCACTCTTGATTCTATCTGCTGCTTCCTGTGCCTTGAAGCATACGGAGTGTAAGTGCTTCTCTCTGATAAGGTTAAGCAAAGAGGCAAGTAGATAAAGGACTGTATCTTGTTCCTCATTCTGGTGGCAACTTACTGTCATTTCTCCCTCTCTCGTCGTTCGTAAGGTATACTACCTTCATTCATATATATATATATATATATATATATATATATATATATGCCAACCTAGCAGTTTGAAAGTCTACCAGTACAAGTAGTTAAATAGGTACCATTGTGGCAGGAAGGTAAATGGCATTTCGGTGTACTCTGGCTTCTGTCACGGTGTTCTGTTGCACCAGAAGCAGTTTAGTCATGCTGGCCACATGACCTGGAAAGCTTCCTGTGGACAAACGCTAGCTCCCTCAGCCTGAAGCGAGATGAGCACCACAACCCCATAGTTGCCTTTGACTGGACTCAACCGTCCAGGGGTCCTTTACCCTTTACACTATACACACACACACACACACACATATGCAAAATGAAAGAAAGATACAGACCTAAAGCACATAGTTTATCCACAAGGGAGCATGGGAACTGTAGTTTATCCATCACAGAGCTACAATCCTACAACATCTTAACAAACTGTGGTCCTGAGATGTGAGAAAGATTCATCTAATGAAAAGTTAAAGTGAACTGTGTGGTTCCTGCTAGTGGATAACTTTGAGGGAAGGAAACAATGTTTCTGCAGAATTAGCAGAATTTCTCAGGGAAATCCATACTTTCCTTTCAGCATGAATCAGAAATGATAAGGGGAAGGGGGAACACAACATTCATTAGCTAGATTTATTGGCCTTAATCCAGGATACAAATAGGTGTATTTAAGCCCACTAAAAACAGCTAAGCCTGGTGGAGAGGGGAACTGTGCTGATTTGTGGTCAACATCTAGCAGGCATAAGAAAAGTGTGGGATGCGGGCAACAATTGCCTCAGAGCCCACTCAGGCTGAAGACTCCCTTCGCACTCACACCCACACACCCCATGGCAATTGATCATCAACTGTGCTGTTGGAAGGATCCCAAACTGTTTTTAATATGTTAATATTGCTGATTAAGATATGTAATTGTTACTTGTAAGCCACCTTGGTAGGTTTTTACTTCCTGATATAAATAATTGTTGCAAATAAATAAGCGGGTTCGTGACTTCATTCATACAAGTTGAATTGGAGCCATGTGTGTAGCTGATTATCTTTCCACATCTGTAACAATATCCCAATGGACAGTCATACCAAATGTGAATGACTGGCTGAATCCGAGACCAGGGAGAAGAGTCGGTGGAAGAAGATTGGAAAAAGTTTAAAGACTATTTACAGAAATACTGTAAAATTAATGAATGTTAGAAAATTGTTGGAATGAAGTTATATGGCTTTAGTAGAAATGTTATAAGGAATTAAGTACAGATAGGTTAATAGAGCATTAAAGGAAAAAATAAGGTTAGAATGAGTTAAGATAATTATAGGATAGAAAACAGAGGAAGATGGAAAGGAATTGCTGAAATAATTAACAGAAGTGGAATACAAAAAGGGAGGTGTGAGGAGGTCATGGAAATAAGTGAATGAAAGATGGGATAATGAAATTGTTTGATTTACTTTATTGTTTTTGTTTTGTTTTTGTTGATTTGATGTGTTGTGTTGTATTGTTGTTGTTTTTTTAGTGTTTAAGTTTTTGGGAAAATAATAAATATTATTATAAAAAAAAATTCATACCAAATGTGAGTAAAAATGAGCCTTGAATCATGCAGATCTTTGCTTTCACTGGAAGAACACTACACTAACAAAGAAAAGCCACTTTATGCATCTCTTGACGCTAGTGATTGCTATGGCACTAGCAATGGGATAGAAAAACAATCAGGAATTATACAAGACATAAAAAGTAGAACCTTGTTATATATAAAAAGGATCTCTGCTGCCTCCATGCATTTGCAGAGAGTGTTAAGAGCAGATTTCCATGCCACTTGAAATAAATGCCTGCCAATAAACCTGTTCTCACTCTCTTTCCCATTTGAGATTAACATTTATAGCCACACGTGGGATGCAATGTTCTCTTGACTCACATCAGATGCCTATTTCCCCCGTTCCCCTTCACACTTCAGCCAAATTCTCACCTGCCAGTCACTCAGGCCACTCCATCCTACCATTTTACCATTCACAAAGGTTTCTTCTCACTAGCAGTGTGTGTGTGTGTGTGTGTGTGTGTGTGTGTGTGTTTCATTACAAACTGCAGTAAAGCTGAACATGAAATACAAGCCCCCAGCAAGCCATTTCAGAATGCAGAACCGCTTGCACTGAGCACGTTCAGTATGAGGAAGTGATATTAAAACTGCACTTGAAAAAAATTAGATGGGATCAAGACTGGCAAAACATGCCAAATGCACCAAAAGTAATATTTGCAGATTCTCTGCCATTTAAATGTACACCACTATGAAGCAGAATGGTGTTATTGATGCCCAGCAATATGTAACAAGTTAAAATGGCTTTTGCATGATGAAAGCATATTGCATTGGTTACTGAAAGCTCATCATCATGGGAATAGCTACTATGCGGTGATAGTATTATTTAATGGATCACAAAGCACCCAACTGTACTTCTACTGTGGTTGTTTTTCTCAGTCCACTGCCGGTTCTGACCCTTCCTCTCTACACAATGCTTGACTCTTAAACTTTCTTACCTTGTTGGGACCTCTTCAACTCAGCTCTCCAGCTGCTGTCCCCACAACTACTCCTGTCCCTAGAAACAGATGAATTTCCAGTCCCTCTCACATAGTTGCTTCTCCAAAGATTTCCTCCAGACAGATCCAAGCTTTCACTCCCTCACCCAGAAGCTTGCAAATATTGTCAGGAAACGTTCATGACATCACAGAAGCTCAGCCAATTGGTGCCAGTGGCTTTACTACTTTCATGACAGATTTCCTGCTATTGACACTATCAGTTGGTGGTTCTGCCCACCCACCCACCAATATGAAAGAGGAGATATTGTAAGTTACATGTATTGTGCTCCTTTACTTATTTATATTTTTAAAAATTTAATCTAAGTCTTAAAAGGTAAAGGGACCCCTGACCATTAGGTCCAGTCGTGACTGACTCTGGGGTTGCGGCGCTCATCTCGCTTTATTGGCCAAGGGAGCCCGCGTACAGCTTCCAGGTCATGTGGCCAGCATGACTAAGCTGCTTCTGGCGAACCAGAGCAGCGCACGGAAACGCCGTTTACCTTCCTGCCAGAGTGGTACCTATTTATCTACTTGCACTTTGACGTGCTTTCGAACTGCTAGGTTGGCAGTTTAAGTCTTAGATTAAAGTGAAAAACTATCACAGTATTAACATAATAATACCAGCAACAAACTCTACCTAGAGACAGCATTCAAATACTAAGAAGCCTTCATATCAGATAGCGATATTCTGCTAAAGGCTCTTTTAAATTTCCACTAGTTTCCTGAAAGCAGAAAAGAGTTTATACCTATCAAACCAGAGCATAAGCACCACTATATAAAAAGTGCTGCCCCTCAGGGCAACCAGCCTAGTTTTGCATGGTTAAGGAATCCAAAGTAGAGGCTCCAATGACAAGTAGCAGTAGGGGTTGGGTAGAGGCACTTAGCTGACCTCCCAGCAGGTGAGTTGGCAGGGAGGGTGCTATAGACCTTAAGGATGTGGCCAGCCAGCCAGAAAATGTTCCTCACCCCTACCTTATCTCCCTAGACCTGGAGCGCTAAATTCAACAGGTAAGTGGGTTCACCTACTGTAATTCACCTGAGTGATGTCAGGTGATGCTGTGCTTGAAGCCTTGACTGATGGGCTTTCAGAGCACAGGGCAGAGCTGTTTCAAAGCCCATTTTCAAATAGCTCTGGGGCTGCTCTTTGAACTGCTGAATACAAGGTTCAAAGAGCAGCATGAGGCTGTTTACAAAAGAGATTTCAAACAACCCTGCACTGAGTGTTGACTGTGTGTGCCGGTTTCTAGTAGGGGGAGTGATGTGTGCTGTCAATGCAGAATTGAAGCTTGCCTCCCCAGCCATCAGCTGACATTAACAAACACATACCCACACTGAAGTAACACCAACCGATTGGTAGGTTGGTGTTTTGCTTTGCTTTGCTTGACCCACTAGCGGGCCAAGATTGGACCATGGGCTGGAGGTTCTAATTCTTGACTTAAGAGAATGCCAGACGTCCCAAGGACAGTCCTGGATTTACAGAAGCCATCCCAATCCCTGACTTGATCCCAGAATGTCCTAATTTTCCTTAGGATGTCCCTATTTCCATCAGAGAAATGTTGACGGGTATAGCAGGACACCCCTATTTTCATTTGTTGCTAGGTATGGAGTTATGCAACCCCTGAGCCAAGAAGATAAGTTACTATACAACCTTTAGAAGACATCTGAGAGAAGTCCTGTATAGGGAACCTTTTAAATTTTCAATGCTTTATATGGATTTTATATATTTTGGAAGATGCCCAAAGTGGCAGGGCAACAGAGTCAGATGGGCAGGGTAGAATTACTATTATTATTATTACACAGGACATCCCTATTTTCATCAGAGAAATGTTGGAATGCATAGCATGCAGAGACAGTATGGAATGCATAGCTTTTGCATTAGGCTCTGCTCACTGTGGTCCACCTCAAACTGTGAAACCCCCCCCCCCCATGACTGCATTCCTGGAACCTGTGCCAGATTCCATCCAAGTACAAGATTGGGAAGGGGGGGCAGGCTAACTCAAATACTGCTTCCACCAGTTCTGTGGTCCACTAGGCTTCACCTACAATTTATAAGACTATCTTAAGGCCTAGAAATGGGCTTTCCTTAAAATAAGAAAAGAAAATGGCGATTGCACAGTAAAATCTCAAAATACATGTCTAGTCCATAGATCAGTTATAAGCTTATTTTCCCTTTCTTTTTCATCCTGTGATGAAATGACTTTGTCAAACTACTGCTATCTCCTTGCAATGCACTGGGCAGGTGGGGGGAGGGAGTTGTTTGGATGCAGTGGGAGGAGAGAGAGAGAGAGAGAGAGAGAGAGAGAGAGAGAGAGAAACCTGCAGCAATTAACTCCATCTGGCTTCGGAAAGAAGAAGTATGAGTAACATACTAGGTACAGGCTGTCGCACAAACTTAATAACACTACAACCCGATAACGTATTGCATTATTTATGGAGAAACCTTGTGACACTCTCCATAGAATTTGCAACATTTTCATTACATTTATCATATATTCATAGCCTGTATTACAGGGAAGATGTGCCCCCTTTCTGCTCATAAATGTTGCATCATATTTGGGTCAAACCTTTCGATACATACTGAGATATGAGACCAATTAAAACAAAAACCTCTTTTGTCTTTGTAATAAATGTGGGATTGAGCCCATTGAGTATAACGCAAATGGAGAGGATGGGAAAGCCTATCACAACCAATTCAGGCAGTTGCTCATATATTTTCAATATCTTTCAGATTGCCTCATTTGAATCATTTCTATCGTGAGAGATCTGGGCCGCATATTTCAGTGGGGTCAGGAAGTTAAACTCATTTTTCCCATCCTAATGGAAACTAAATTAGTCCGATACATTCTTAATTTTCTGTGTAATGGAGTGTAATAGTTCTGTCCTCTTGAAGCCTACAACAAAGAACAATGCCAACTATTTAACAACAAACATCTCAATCAGACATCTGTCTTACATCAGAATTCCTTTTGTATACAGAGGAAGATGTTAATAAAGGAAAGGAAGAAAACAGTTAAAATCAATGCCTATCTAATTTTGAGAAACTTATTGAAATTGCTCAGTGCTTTGATACTTTATGCATTAAGTCACTCTAAACGATTGCAGTGCTTTGTGAGAAGTTTCAAGGACACCATGAAGGAGAATTAAATTACCAACTAATGTTACAGCTTGCTCTTATATTTACATTTATCTTGAATGAAGATAATTTATTTGGTGGGTGAGGGAGGGGGTGGAAAGAAAACCATACATCACATAAATGCAAACTCTGAAATATTTGTCCTTCATGTAATGGCTAGACATGGTCAAACAAAGTTCACAACTTTTTAACTGCATTCAAGCTCTCTCACAGTACCATGGATAGTTTAGGTGTTCTGTGATCAGGATATGCTGCCCAAGTATTTGCATTTGCAATCAAAATAGTGGAGGAAGTGATTTGTTTTAAAAAAAATATATTTCAAGCGTGACCGGCCTCTGAGACTTAATCGGTTTTCATTCTCTCAAATTCTCCCAGGTAGGAAAGTGGCAAAAAGCACAAGAATGAACACCCGAAGGCTACAATCTCTGTGGAGAATTCCAGGAAGGAAAAATGGATGCCACCAACATCTACAATTTCACTTAGGTTCTCTGCAGACTTCACACATACAAATCCATCAGCTAAGCTATGACTCAGAAATTAGATGAAACATATTCTGCAGTCAGGGTTGAGGGGTCACCACAGAAAAATATCAGTCGCAATCTTTTCCTGTGGGGCAATTCACTAAGCATTTGGCCCAAAGGTTCACAGACACAATAACTATGTGCCTGAAGGAATTCCCAAACATGCGTTCATTGGCAAGAAGTTAATCTATTAAAACCTATGGGCAACTCAAAATATGTCAAGTTTGGACCGCTTGTTTTGACATAATCAATAACCCAAGAAAGTGTTGAAGGGCCTATGTATTCTGTTGAAAAAGTAAGGGCTTGGATGCAGCAAAATCTGCTGGTCCTTCAACAAAATCCCTCTGGTTCTTGAGATACTGTCATGTGTATTTGTTTTCTTTAAAGCCTGCCCTTCATCAAATGGTCCCAATGCAGGTTACAAATATATATATAGCAATTAAAATAAGTGCAATGTACAATAAAAACCATAAAAACAAAACCAAAAAACCAATGGATATCAAAACAGCAGCACAGAATAGCAATGTAGGAGGTGGGAAAGTATCCACTCTGCCAAAGGCTTATGTAAAGAGGTGCATCTTGACCAATCACCTAAAAGCATACAGTTATGATGGTGCAAATTGCACCCTAGGGGGGAGGTCATTTTACAACCTACAAGTCATCACAAAGAACGCCCTCTCACATACTGCTACCCATCACCAGGGGTCAGCAACCTTTTTCAGCTGTGGGCCTGTCCACCGTCCCTCAGACCTTGTGGGGGGCCGGACTATATTTTGGAAAAAAATATGTACAAATTCCTATGCCCCACAAATAACTCAGAAATGCCTTTTAATTAAAAGGACACACTCTACTCATGGAAAAACACACTGATTCCCGGACAGTCCGTGGGCCGGATTGAGAAGGCGATTAGGCCGCATCCGGCCCCCGGGCCTTAGGTTGCCTACTCCTGCTTCAGACCACAGAGATTGGCATCTCTACCAACAGGACAGCCTCTGTTGATCTTAATATTTAAACAAACAATACACAGGGTAGTGATATAATAGCAAAATGCAAAGTCACATGAAAATATATCACCAAGGGCAACTGCTCTACATTAAGGAGTATAAATAAGCAAACAAATAAATTACAGAAGTAGTCTTTTTCTTTACATTCACTCGTGTATTTGGTAGAAGCAACAACTCATGAGTCAACACCTAGACGCTGTTCTGATACAATCAGCGTTTCTTCCCACAAATGAGCTTAATCAGCGAGCTGATAAGATTATAGTCAACATCTATTTCCATGTGGAATGGCTGAATTTCAGTGAGAATACATACATTATATATTACTGGTGCAGTGAAGTCTATGCAGTATACAACCAATAGTTTAGAAAAATGGGCAATTCTATAAAGGTAGAAAAATGACAAAATTACACACCCTTTGTTATTTTAAGTCCTTTAGCGCTTTTTGTGCACCAATGTTAACACCTTAAATTAGTCTTAGTAGTGAATTGCAGTGCAGATTTTTGACAATCGTTGTCCAGAGACACCCATCAAGAGCCTCACTACTGCATTTCATACTAGTTGCTGCTTTAGGGCCAGTCCCACGCAGAGCACATTACAATAGTCCATTCTATAGATGTTATCACAGCATCCACTAACCTGGTCAAGGAACAGCCATGGATGGCAAACCAACCATGGGTGGAAATAGCCTCTCTAACCCACTGAAACCACAGGGGTTTCAAGTAGCATAGATGGTTCAAGATGTACCCCCGAATCCATGCACCTTTTTCTTTCCAGGGGTGTACAAAGCCAAATGGCTAGAAATCTCTGCTTAATGAAAGTATATACCAATTCTGCAAAGGTACAGCAAAAATAGGGATATGAGGTATTTTTTGAATATTAAGAACTTACAAGCTTTTCAAGTCCCCGATTGAGGGTAGGTTTTATTTTATTTTTACTTCTCTTTATATTATTCATTTGAAGTTATTCACCCACCCTTTTTCTTCACCCACCCTTTTTCTTGTGCCCCTACTTAGGCATGAAACAGCTCCAAAAATACTATATACCATGTTGGTTATGATACTTCATTGCCATATATGTTGCCATATTGTTGTTTTGTCCTCAGGAAAAATGTGGATCGGTCATTTTGTGATCCAATCACGGCTTGGATCAGCCATAGTGATTTATTATATTATTATAAAAATAATACAAACATGTGGGAAAATCCATGCCAACCAGGTTTTTTAATACTAACTTCCTCACCTTGCCCCCTACAATGTTTCCCTATTAAAAATTCAAAAACTACAGTGTTGTGAATTTACAAGGTGAAACCTTCAGAGCTCTAGCATTCTTTCAGAGTTTTCTGGGTGGGCTTCTAACCCTTTCATCACTGGGTTTCTTGGGAAGCTTCTTTTAAAATGCAAGCATTTAAACTGTGGCTCACCACTGAGCTTCCTGCTCAGGCTCTTTGTTACGCAAACAAACCCCAGCATTCACCTCCTTAATTGCACACTCCTCCAGTACCTCCAGTTACAAGCAATGCTTCAACTCTGTTAAACCCTTCTTGTTCTGAAGCCTCTACCCAACCCCCAGCTAGTTCCTTTTCCTCCTTTCATGTCTACCGCTCCTGAGGAGCAGTAGCACTTTGAGCCAATCTGCCCTCAGTGACATCTGCTGCCCAACTTTTATGCTGACAGTGCATTGAAAGCTATCTCTCTAGACTAGTTGTTGCAACTTCACTTTCCGGCTCACCCATCTCTGTAACTGAGTGATGAGCAGTGGACAGCTAGACAGAGCCACCAGCTTGCCCTCACATTTTCTTTCACATATAGTGCATGCTTGCCATCTCTCCAAATGGGCCTTGACAATTTCATTTTCACTACCCTCTAGGCATTGGAGAAGCCGCAGTTTCTCCTGTGAAATAAAAACGCCTCTTTAGCAGTACTAGATGATAGCACAACAGACTCAAACACATAGGCAGAATGCTCAAATTCAGAGGCAATTTAGTAGAATAGATAAAAAAGGATTATTTGTTGGAAATAAGGTCACTTGGATTTTTTTTTTTTATAGTCTCTGTCTCATGGGTTATATATAGGATTATAAATGTCAATCCCGTTTCCCAAAACTATAGCCAAGGTCTTCTGATGCAGATGGCTAGCCTCCATTGCTTTCAAGCACATCTTGTCAATGAATCAACAAAATTATTAGTTACCTCAAAGAATAAAAATTCCAAAAGGCAGCCTCAGACAACTTCAGTTTCTGTGGAAAGAGTCAGCAGCCGCTGCCCCCTTGTGAAATGGACCAATCCACACACTGGAGTAAATTCCTAGGGGCCGAGGGGTATTCCCCCTCATAAAATATTTGAGGGCTGGGCCCTCCCAAAGCTGATGGGCATTGTCATTCAAATGGTGTGTGTGCATCACATCATGTGATCAATCATGCTAAGCGGGACTGCTTATTCCAAAATGAGGTTTCTGTTCTTCAAGCTAATGAAGGCTAATTAGAATTAATCACCCCAAGTGTTGAACCAGTTTAGGAAGGATGGAAATTCTAATTACATTTCCCTGTGATAGTCAAACCAGTTTTCCCAGAAAATTTATAGGTACCTCTGTATGATTGGTAACTTTGTTCACTTTCCATCATGCTTAGTCACTGAGTTTTATTGTTAAAGGACAAAAAAATGCATATCCTAAATTACAGTCAGTAGCTTTCTTGACTCCCCAAATGAAGATTTGTCATTTTAAAATTGAGGCCAATATTATTAACCTACCCTAAACCTTAGAAATAAAGTTCAGTCTCAGGTTCTTTATGCAGATCATCATTGAAGAAGAGTAAGTAAAGTTGTTGTCTTAAGAATAGTCCTATTTCAGGCAATGGATTTGCTGTGGAATGGGTCATGTTGATCATATTATAATTGGGTTTGTTTTTGTTTTTGTTATGTATTTTGTGTTTCTGTGTTTTGTGTTTTTTATATCGTGAACTGCACTGAGGTCTATGGGTATAGGGCAGTATACAAATTTAACAAATAATAACTAATAATAATTGGAAACACATTGGGTTGGTTCCATGGGTGGAAAAGCTCCTTCTGTCCATGGAAGACTTTTGACCTGATGAAAGACCCCACTGACACCTCCAAAACTATTCTGGAACTCTGCTGAAGTGTTGCTCATGCTTATAGGCCAGAAGTTGCTTATTACATCAACAACAAAAACACACACATCCAGATCACACAGAGAAAGTTTAATGTGGGAGTCAGAAACCTTTATTTTTTAGCTAGTTAAAAATACTACAAACTAAAGCCCTGACGTTGTATGCATCGGAACATGATCACAAAATTAACTTTATTGATTGGAGAAAAACTATCGATTTAAGGAGGGCTGGAAGTGGTTTGAGAACTGATTCAGTTCCCATGTTATAGGCCCATCAGTACCTCTAGTCAAATAGGTATTGCAGGATTTTTAAGTAACACAAAAACTTGCAGAACTTGTTTAGACTAAAAATGGGATACTTGTGTCCAGCATAAACAGCAATTTCTCTCTCACAAACTACCTGAAACACACTTTGGGGGGTGGGGGAGATGTCTCCAGGCTTAATATGCTTAATGCTAGGCACGCACATTCATTTTTACAGGGATTGTGACCTATGTGGCTTGCTGAGGAAACAGAAAATGTTGGCAGAGGTTGAGAACTGCTAAAGAATTAACAATGTTACTCCTATATTCCACAAATTTCCTGCCTCTCTCCTTTTCCATAGTAAGGCTGCTTCAACAGGGGCATGACAGAGAGAGGGGCAGTCCTCAATGTACAGTTAATATATGATTATTCCCCAGGACAGTCTCTCTTTTAAGGTCATAACCAAGTGACATAAGCAGAGGCAACTGTTTCACCTGTCTTTATAATGAGGCAAAAAGAATAACCAGAAACAGTTTGTTGCTATTGTTTGCAATCTTGTGTATCTGCCCAAGAGTGGGCTGTTGAACCTTGCTGTGAATGTTGCCACCACCTGAAAACCTTGTTGGCTTTTGTGGCAAAAGGCAATTTCCAAAGCTGATTTTTCAGCGACGACAAGGTGACTTGGGCATGGGCTTCACCTGTCCCTTGCCACCAACTGCTTCTCTGCTGCAACTCTTCCCCAAATTGGCAGTGACATTTCCTCAAATGGGATTCCAGTCAGACATATTCTCTTGTAAACACACCTCTCTGGGACCTCTCAAGACGGGGCGGCAGCTTCCAGCAGAAAAACAGCAGGCGCAGCAAGGGCAAAGCAATCCCTTTCCTCGTCACTATCTGTTCACCAAAAATTGCTTCTATCGGTTCCTCTTTTTGCCAAAGTGGACTGTGTAAGCTTTCTTACACATATTTATATATAACATAAAAGCCATTTCCAGGCATTCTCAGATGTTGTCTGTGAAAGCAGAGGAGGGCTCTACATGCTGGCTTTGAACCTCCCTCCGTTCCTGATCTTCTCACTTTGCATGATATGCTCTGGAGGAGTGCTGTAAGTGTGTTCATCTACATACACTCACAATTTTCCCTCATATGGGAACTCTGTACAATTAGGAATCCCAATTGTGGGGGTGACCGTATGCTTACAATCCTCTTTCAGACCTTCCCACTCATTATGGGAAGTCCATGGGAGTGATGCATTCAGCCCTGTATCCCCTCCACATCTATTGGAGGTTTTTAAACAGAGGCCAGATGGCCATCTTTCAGGGATTATTTAGCTGTGATTGCAGCGGGCTGGCCTAGATGACCCTTGGAGTACATTCTAGCTTTACAGTTCTATGATTAGGTGTTCTATTTTGGTGGAATTGAATGCATGTACGGGAGAAGCAGCACATCAGCAGTTCGGACCATCAGAAGCGAAGACAAAGGAAATGCATATAGGGTGATTCCTGCTACATTGATGTCATTGCCCTCTTTTCTGTGTTTTGAATCTATAAGGTTCTCAGGATCTGTTAAAGTTGTGCCTGCACACATCTCTCTCCCTGCTCTCTTTCTTTGGAGACTTTCTTTCCCACCGATATCTCTCCATGCCTGAAGCCTATAAATTTTACTCTAGTTCAAATATTTATCAAAGAGTATTCTCAAGGAGGCAACCTATACTGTACTTTGGACAGGAGTTTCAGGGATTGGATGGTCAGTGTAGATGCAAGAGGAGGAGGAGAGAGAAACAAAACAAGGAAATAAATATTTCATTTTCTAAAGCAAGCTACAGATGGTCAAATTAATTGTTATGGTAAATAACACCCAGGCAGTTATTCAGGGCAATTTTTTTTCTGTCTCTAAGCAAAGATAATTAAAATGTGAGAGAAAGAGCAATATATACACATATGCATACACACACACATATGATATCTTGTAAAAAAAAGTCTGAGAAGATTTATTTTTAAAGGTATTTTCATTAAGATAAGGTCTCCTTTACTTGAGCAATCACAGTCTAGTCTATTTTACATACAGAATGTTAATGTAGACCAGTGATGGCCAAACTTGGCCCTCCAGCTGTTTTGGGACTACAATTCCCATCATCCCTGACCACTGGTCCTGTTAGCTAGGGATGATGGGAGTTGTAGTCCCAAAACAGCTGGAGGGCCAGGTTTGGCCATCACTGCTGTAGACCATTACCTTAGGAAATGAAGAGTATTATAGTTGGATACTAAACTGAAGAATGCAAGGAACCAAATTGTTTACAGAGGTGTGTGGCCTCGGTATCATCAGATCTACATTAAGACTGACTATACAGGATTGCAAGACTAGATCCTCACCAAGGAGAAAGACCCATTGAACTCAGTGAGATTACCTTCAGAGGAAACATGGATATGATTCAGTTTTTAAATGTGTTTGTAAAATTCATACACTATTCTTATAAGTAGGTTGGTGTGATGGGATGATGAGCTGCTTGTGCGTAAAATCGTATCCCCTCAGAGTTTGTTCAAGTCCACAAGCCTCTGTCTGTGACGGAGCCCCTCAGACATGGCTCCTCTAGTCACTAGCAGATTCCGACAGTGGTTGCTTTCGGAATCGCTTCCAACATAAAAGCTCCTTAACGGAAACACGTCTTCTGGACTCTCTGCGTGACAGTTTCCGGCGAGGAGTGGGTGTCCCTACAGGAGGTCCTGAAACCTCCCCACTGTTTTCGCTGGAAGTGTCTCTGAGCCATCCCTCCAGCTCACTTTCCCTCCGCTCACCTCCTCTCCCCCTACTGGTTCCCTCTTCAGCTGCTGAGTCTCTCCCAACCTGTGTGAGCCCTTTCACCTCCCTTCCTTCCGATGGCAGTTCCCTGACATCCACCTCCCCTCCAGGGCCCCCTTCACCCCCTCCCGCCCCCTCCTCTACGGGCGGTGAGGAGGCAAAACCCCGGAATGAACTTCCTTCATCTTCCGATGTCTCGAACACTTCTCTCCACCTGTTGCGGTTCCTGGTCTCGAAGTACTCCTCCTCCTCAGAGTCCATCTCCCCTTCCCCTTCCGAGTCCGGGAATCCTTCCAACTCCTCCTCCTCATCGGTGGTCCCAAAGTATTCCCTCCGGAACCTCTCCACAGGCTGAGGTTTCCTTGGGAACCTTTGATGGAACGTTTCTATCAATACCTCGTCATTGATATCTTCTGCCATTACCCAAGTGTTTTCTGACTCCGGTTCTCCTTCCCACGCTACCAAATACTCCACCTGATCCCCCTTCCACCTGGCGTCGAGGATTTCTGCCACATGGCTGCTGCATTCTCTTTCTTCTATGACCGGTCCCCGAGTGGCCATCCCTTCTCGTCCCCCCTCATACGGTGACAGTAACGACCTGTGAAATACTGGGTGCAGTTTCATGTGGTTGGGTAACCGGAGCCTGAAAGCCACTGGGTTGACCTGTTGAATGACCTCAAAGGGACCCAATCTCCTGGGTCTTAATTTCTTACAACCTCCTTTGAACGGCAACCCTTGGGTTGACAGCCACACCCTATCTCCCACCCTTATGGTTTCACCTTCCCTTCGGTTCTTGTCTGCCTGCCTCTTGTATTCTTCCTTCGCCCTTTCTAAGTTGAGTTGGAGCTGACGATGGATTGCTTCCATTTCTTCTACAAAATGCTCGGCTGCCGGGACGCTCCATCTCTCCCCTTCTCCCCCTGGGAAAGCCCTGGGATGACACCCATAATTAGCCAAGAAGGGGCTCATCCCTGTGGACACATTCTCGGCATTGTTGTAGGCAAATTCCGCCAGCGCCAACTTTTCTACCCAGTCATTCTCTCTGTCATTGACATAACACCTCAGGTATTGCTGGAGGACCCCGTTTGCTCTTTCTGCCTGCCCGTTGGTTTCAGGGTGCCGGGCAGTCGAAAAGTTGACCTCCACCTGCAGTAAGCTCATGAGCTTCCTCCAGAACCGGGAAGTAAATTGTTTTCCTCGGTCTGAGACCACCCTCAATGGCACACCGTGCAACCTAAAAATGTGTTCTACAAATAACTTCGCTGTCTCTTCCGCCGTGACTGCATGCGAACAGGCTACAAAGTGGCACATCTTTGTTAGTAGGTCTACCACCACCATGATGGCTGTTTTCCCCTTGGACTTCGGCAGATCAGTCATAAAATCTATCGACACTGCCTCCCAAGGTCGTTCTGGGGTTGGTAAGGGTTCTAATAGCCCCGCCGGCGCCCGCCTCTCCCCTTTGGCTCGCTGGCATTGCTCGCACCCTCTTACATACTCCCGTACATCTTCCCTCACCTTAGGCCACCAAAATTCCCTGGTGACCAACCACATGGTTTTGTGTTGTCCAAAATGCCCCGCCGTGGGGCTGTCGTGCACCTGCTTGAGTACCCTCCCCCTTAAGTCTCCTTCAGGGATATACAGTGCCCCTTTGTAATACAAAGCTCCATTTCTTTCCTCGAAACCCCCTGGTTCCTCTCCCTCACCCCTCAGACCTCTGAGCTTATTCTGGGCGTATTCATCATTCTCTGTTTCCTCTACCAGTTCTCTTTGTCCCACCAATGCCGCCCCACACACCCAGCGGTCCTCTGGAATGACATGTCTCTCTTCGGGTGCTCCCTCCCCCTCCAAATATTCAGGTTTGCGTGAGAGAGCGTCCGCCCTAATGTTCTCTGGGCCTGGCACGTAACAAATCTCAAAGTTAAATTTGGAGAACTCCTGGGCCCATCTCACTTGCCGTTGGTTGAGCACTCGTGCCGTCCTCCAATACTCTAGGTTCTTGTGGTCAGTGCACACTTGCACCTTATGTTGTGCGCCAATTAGCAGGTGCCTCCATCTCCGGAACGCCTCATGAATGGCAAGTAGTTCTCGGTCATACACCGTGTAGTTCCTCTCGGATTTGTTCAGCTTTCGCGAAAAAAAGGCACACGGTCTCCACTCTGACTCCTCCTTCCCTGGCTGCAGAAGCACCGCCCCAATCGCTCTGTCTGATGCGTCAGTTTCCACTCTCATCGGTTTTTGTAAATCCACATGCAGGAGTTGTTGTTCCGAGGCGAAGGCCCTTTTTAGTTCCTCAAATGCTCGCTCCGCCTCCTCAGTCCAAACGAACTTCTTCTTACTGCTGAGACAGTCCGTAATGGGCGCCGTCAGGTGGGCAAAGTTTCGGATGAACTTACGATAGAAGTTCCCAAATCCTAGGAACCTCTGCACATCCTTCCTTGTTTTGGGTGTTTTCCATTCCAGCACCGCCTGGACCTTGCCGGGATCCATGGCCAATCCCTTGTCTGACAGGCGATACCCCAGGAATTCCACCTCCTTGGTATGAAACTGACACTTCTCCAGTTTCACCCACAGCTGGTTGGCTTGCAGCCTGCTCAACACTTCTCTGACGTCTCTCACATGCTGCTCCTCATTCTCAGAATACACCAACACGTCGTCTAAGAAGGCCACACAATTCTTGTAAAGCAAAGGCCCCAGGACGTGGTTCATAAACGATTGAAAGCACGCGGAGCCTGCTTGTAGGCCGAAGGGCATAACGAGATATTCAAATGCCCCTAAAGGGGTGAACATGGTGGTTTTCCATTCATCCCCCTTCCTTATTCGTATCAGGTTGTACGCCCCCCTTAGGTCCAGCTTTGTGAAAATCTTTCCCTTCCGCACCCTTGTCAAAATGTCGTCAATCCTGGGCATAGGGAAGGCCACTGGTTCTGACACTGCGTTCAAGGCCCTGAAATCACACACCAGCCTCGGCTTGTCCGTGTTTTTTTTATCCACAAAAAACACTGGGCTGCCCCCCACCGCCCTGGACTCTCTGATGAACCCTCTCTTCAGGTTCTTGTCAATGAACGCCCTTAGCTCCTGCATCTCTCTGTCTGACATGGCGTACAGCTTGCCTACAGGGAGCTGTTCCCCAGGGAGTAAATTGATTTGACAGTAAAAGGGTCTATGCGGGGGTAGTTGGTCAGCTTCCCTTTCGCTGAAGACGTCGCGGAGATCTGCGTATTGTCGTGGTACCTTCACTTTCTCCGTTACTTCAGTCCCTGCTAGGGTGGCTTGGGCCCCTGCCAAACCCTTTCCCTCTTTGCAGTGTTCTAAGCAATGTGCTGAACCAAAAGAAACCACTCTCTGATGCCAGCCCACCAGCGGATCATGTAACGCTAGCCAGCTCATCCCCAATATAATGGGAGCTCCTCCCAAGGTGGCCACATTAAACGCTATCAGTTCGGTGTGCCTTGCCACCTTCATTATCATTGGGACGGTCTGCAAGCTGACTTCTCCTCCCAACAGCTCCCTGCCATCGATCGTGGTCACCTGCAGGGGGTTGCTTAAAGGGATCGTCTGTATCTGGTGTTCAGCTGCAAACTCTTTGCTCATGAAATTGCAGGAGCTGCCTGAGTCCAACAGCGCCTTTATCTTTAGAGGGTGTCCGTTTGGCAGCTCTAGCGCCACTTCTATCACTAGGGTGGGTTTAGGAGGTTCTGGCGTGGGCACTTTCACTGCTCTTTGGCCTGGCTGCTGTGCCCCGACGGTGGCAGCCAGGCGTTGGCTTTTACTTGCTCCGGTATTTCTTTCTCTCTTCCCTCCACAGCTCCCACCATCCCTTGCCATTCCTTCCTCTGGGGGCAGACTCTGGCAAAGTGACCTGGCTGTTGGCAGAGATAGCATTTCCGGGCGCCTTTTCCCTCCTTCTTTCCCCCCTCACTGGGCTTTGAAACTGCGCGCGCGCGCGCTGTTCCGATTTCCATCGGCTCTGCCGGCGGGAAAGTTGGCTCTGGAATGTCTGGAATGCGGAACTCCTTCCAACGTTCCCCCTTCCCTTCCCGCCTCTCCAATGCTCTCGCCTCCTGGCGCACTCCTATGGTCAGCGCAGATTTGGTCAGCTGGTCCATAGAATCCGCCCTGGGGCCCCGGGAAAGTTCGTCTTTCACAGCCGAAGAAAGCCCTTCTTCAAATAGCATTTGAATGGGTTCCGCCGATAAGTCCCACCCCAATCTGTGAACCAGCATGGTGAACTCAGTCCAGTACTCACGGACAGATCGGCTCCCCTGTTTGCAAGCCATTAACTGTCTGCGCACCACTCCCTGCTCAATATCGCTGGAAAACATCAGATCCATGGCGCGAAAGAACTTCATCGTGTCCCTTAGGACGTCACTATTCGCTGCCATCAGGGGTCTAACCCAGTCTCTCGCCCCCTTTTCAAGATGCCCAATCACGAAAGCCACTCGTGATTCCTCGTCAGGGAATTCCTCAAACTGCAGATTGAGGGCATATTGCATCTCTGTCCGAAAGGCATGATAGTCTTTGGGCTCCCCCCCAAACTTCTGCACCAATCCTGGTACCTTTCTGGCGAGCTGGGTGGCTTTCCCCTTTTTGTCTGCATCCTGAGCCCTCCTCTCCTCAAGCCTCGCCGTCTGCAGCGCTAGCTGGACCTCCAACGCCCGGTACCTTTCTTCCAGGCTTGGACCCGCTCCAGCTCCTGCTTCTCCGGTTCCGGCTGGGTTGCTCATGATGCCTTCTCCTGCACAAGCTGCTTTCAAAGACTGTCGGAATGCTGTGATGGGATGATGAGCTGCTTGTGCGTAAAATCGTATCCCCTCAGAGTTTGTTCAAGTCCACAAGCCTCTGTCTGTGACGGAGCCCCTCAGACATGGCTCCTCTAGTCACTAGCAGATTCCGACAGTGGTTGCTTTCGGAATCGCTTCCAACATAAAAGCTCCTTAACGGAAACACGTCTTCTGGACTCTCTGCGTGACAGTTTCCGGCGAGGAGTGGGTGTCCCTACAGGAGGTCCTGAAACCTCCCCACTGTTTTCGCTGGAAGTGTCTCTGAGCCATCCCTCCAGCTCACTTTCCCTCCGCTCACCTCCTCTCCCCCTACTGGTTCCCTCTTCAGCTGCTGAGTCTCTCCCAATCTGTGTGAGCCCTTTCACCTCCCTTCCTTCCGATGGCAGTTCCCTGACAGTTGGGTCACAAAATTTTAAAAAAGCTACATTAAAACACCCTTTAAAAATTAATACATCAAAAATTTGGAATCCGATTATTTATGCAACAGTCCTCCATCTGTCCTTCTCAATACAAGTTTAAGACCTAAAATTAAAAAGACCAGGTGGGAAAGGGATATTTCACTGGAAGTTGTCAGTGATTGCCTTATCTTAGGCAACTCACAGACAGGATGGTACAGGGAAAGGCACTCCATCTGATACCCAAATCCTAAGCCTTTGAATTGGGCTTGGTAGAAAATAGCAGTCTGTGCTTTAAAAACAACAACAGTGTTAGACATCCTTGCACAGCTGAATTAGTTAACATTCTTGTGGCTGAAATCTCTGAACAACATTCAAGGGTAGCCCCATGTAGAGTGCTTGGCTGTGCGTAAACTATCCCTGTCCAGAAACAGCTGTAACTGGGAATAGGCACTCTGTATCTCTGTATCGGGACGCAGGTGGCGCTGTGGGTAAAACCTCAGTGCCTAGGACTTGCTGATCGTAAGGTCGGCGGTTCGAATCCCCGCGGCGGGGTGAGCTCCTGTCGTTCGGTCCCAGCTCCTGCTCACCTAGCAGTTCGAAAGCACCCGTACGGGCAGGGGGTACCTTTACCTTTACCTTATCACTGTATACCTCCAGTGATAAATTACAGTGGTACCTCGGGTTACATACACTTCAGGTTACATACGCTTCAGGTTACAGACTCCGCTAACCCAGAAATAGTACCTCAGGTTAAGAACTTTGCTTCAGGATGAGAACAGAAATTGTGTGGTGGCAGCAGGAGGCCCCATTAGCTAAAGTGCTGCTTCAGGTTAAGAACAGTTTCAGGTTAAGAATGGACCTCCAGAACGAATTACCGGTAAGTACTTAACCCGAGGTACCACCGTATCGTCAGTGAGTGCTCCCAAGCTTCACACCAGGTTCATCAGAGGAAGCACATCTCCCTCCAGAACAGGTCACTCACCTAATTCCTGGACCCAGAAACAAAACAAACGATGGCACCTCCATCTTGTCAGGATTCAATTTCAGTTTATTGGACCTCATACAGTCCATTATGGCCTCCAGGATTATTCTGTTGGCCAACAAGCTGTGTCACAGCATTGACTTAGGATACTGAAATGCCCTTTATTTATATAATTGCAAAACTTGTTATAGCCAACTTTCAGAGAGGCTGTGGGACCCACCCTCCTGCCACTGTGCATTGGATATAACATCAAAATTGGCTCCCTATGCATTTACTTCTATATGTGCAGCCTAGTAATGAATAATTATTATCTCTTTTAAAAAATGGGGTAGAAATAATGAATATGAGCATATGTGCATAGGATGTGCTTTCCATTTAAATATTATTTAAGATATAGGGCAGCTCACTGTCATCTCCAGGTGTTCTTGAACTACTTCAGTCCCAGCCAGTATGGTCAATGGTCAACAATGATAAGATCTGTAGTCCAACAACCTTGGGGATATGGTGAATAACCATGATCCTGTTGCCTTGCATATAGAGTTTATTCATTTATCTTCTTCTTCTTCATTGTGAGAATTGTGTAAATTGCAAGCCCCTTTGACAGGATTAGATTACACTAAACCATCTATACACAGATTTTTCCTCCTCTGTGTGTGTGTTCCTATGTTTGTATTTCATTATGCTTATCATAATTTTAAATGTATTCTACTTATATCACTGTTATACAAGGAATATATGTTTCTGTTCTTGATAAATGCCAGCATGGAATTTGCACTATTTTTATCCTGCCTTTCTATGTAACAACAGGCCTCAGAGATCTGTGATGAAGTATTAAAATTAATACATAAAAGACTGTTTTTAAAGGCAGTGGAGACTTATGAAAGCTCCAATGGAACAATGATGAAAATGTTGACTCCCTGGGCCTTATTTTGAATATTATTTCATCAATAGTGATATCTTTGCCAAGCAACATTATGTTGTTAGGCCTCAGACTCAAAATGTCCACATTCTGCAGTATTTCTAAGCCACTTCAGAAGCTCCTTCAGACTGAGAATATATGGTAGAAATAATAAATCAGTAGGTGCAGAGCACAAATAGTTTTCATATTTCCTGGGGCATATCTAGCAGCTAGTGTTGTAGCTCAGACCTTTAGCTCAGTGGCAGGTTCAATCCCTGACTTCTCCAGGTAGAATTGGGAAAGGCTCTTGTCTGAGACTCTGGACAACTACTGTCAGACAATACAAAAGACCAGGGGTTGGACTTAGTGTAGGGCAGCGTCCCATGTATGTTTCAGTTTGTTGCTATGTGATGCTAAAAACGGTTGCCTTCTCCCCCTCCCTCCTCTATTCTTTAAGAAAAATGTTTAACTAGAGGCAGCACAAAACCCTAGTTTTAGTCAAGCATATTGTGCTTTTCAGCCAAGGAAGAAACTGAATGCTATTTTTACTGGATGTTCTTTGCTCTCTCTGTGTAAACATTATTGCTTCCGTTGATCAATGCCCACTATTTCTGCTGGATTAAAAAGAATTTTAGATTCTAGGCTAATTTATTTTGCTAGCTGTACTCATCACATGATCAGACATTTTAAAAATCCACCACACATTCAGAGGCTATAAATACTAAAAACTTGTCAAGGCCTATCATGGAATATTTATGTACATTTCTCTCCTTCATTTAATACTGCCTGTTGCTAGGTTTCACAAATTGGCTCAAACAAAGGGGAAAACATCAAATCTGTCAATTTGAGAGCTGATCCACCTTCTGAAGCTCCAGCAGATTCCTGATTTTCACTATTAGGCAGGTTTTAGATATTTCAACACTTTCCTCAGCACTTGCACTCCTGCATATGTAGCCCATTCTGATGCATGTTTACTTGGAATAAAGCCCCAATGAGTTCAGTGGGGCTACTCCTAAGTAAATGCACATAGGAGTGCAGCTTTTTGAAATGAAATGAAAAGCCCATCAACTTTCTGCACAGCAATCCACTGTCAACATTTTTAGAATCATAGAATCATAAAATTGTACAGCTGGAAGGGACCCTGAAGATCCTCTAGTCCAATCCCCTGCAATGCAGGAATGTGCAGCTGTTCCATGCAGGGATCGAACCTGCAACCTTGGCACCAAGCTCTAACTAACTGAGCTATCCAGTGTTTTATATGGCTATGTATTTGGTGGTTAAATAATTGTGTATATATTCATTTGAAGAACTATGTCAATGGACAGATAGTATATTAATGAAAAAAATAGTATGAGCTACTGATTCTGAGCAGAATTCCTTTATAACACAATGTGTGCAGTTTACACAGCCTTTAGACCTTATCCCAGGCAATAGATTGATCCCTGATCCATATATAAACTAGTAAATATAGATCATGCTGATAAAGATGTAGATAACCTTTGGTAGTCAATGAATTACTTGATGGCAGAGGAAAAGAAGGAGGAAGCGTAGAAGCAGCTTAAGGTATGGCATCTAAGGAGAAATACTGGGCATTGGAGGGGGGAGGCAAAGGCTGAATGTGAAAGACAGGTGCTTGGCTAAATTTATTCAGCAAGCTGATGGTTGAGCTAAATTTGAGCATGGGGTTTTCAGTTCATGCTCTCAAGCACTGGGAGCCTTTGGGCAATGAAGGAGTGGTATCCCCTCATACCATAATAGTCACATTTAGATATGGGGTACATTGCATAACTTTTCCTGGCTATGATGCCAGCATATCTGTCCTGATTGTATGATGGGACACAGCCCCAAATTTCATCATGTGAACAGCAATGGCATGAGCTTGAAAACTGTGGGGAAATTACAATGCTAAACTCCCGCAATTTTTCAAGTTAAGGCAGTTGCAAAATGATTTTTTTCTGGAAGCATGTAACACGGAAACAAGCACAAAATTTCCACTTGATTCTGCTAGAAGTGGTTTTTATGTCATGTGAAAGAAGATCACATAAAATGTGAAAATTATCAGCTAAAGAAATATCAGGAAAACATAATAAACACAGCCTAGGTCAACTCACATATGCTGCACTAGGATCGAAGCCATACGAATCTCAGTGTGATATCACCAGCCTGAGTTGAGTCCAGCACCCACCTTAAGAAATAAGACAGTTCAACATTGAGGAGGGTCATGTGGCTTTAAAAAAAATAAATGCTAAAGCTAATCTGTTTTAACCAGCCTTCTCCCTAATATGCAAACTTTCATTGAGAGGGGAATGCTCTCAAACAAGCATTCTGAGGCAGGTAGGGAGGGTATATATACCATGTCTGAAACAGCAGTTCTGAATCTGCTCTTGTTCACTGGATCTGAGAGATGCAGAAGCACAACTTGACCTGGAGATCAGAAGCCCCGGGTGAAACGAATCCAGGAATTAAAAAGAAATCTGTATTGTAATCTGCTCTGTTTCTGGTGTTCCGCAATCTCATAGCATCTTGTTCGAGGTGCCAGAATTGGGTTCAGAGGTCTGCATTATCAAACAGACTCAACCCCTATTTACCCAGAGCAATGATTTGGTCTGTAGCTCTTCTCGAGGAAGACACAATGGGAGCCGCAGGACATTTCGTGCTTTTGTGATAAGCATGTAAAAATCAAGTGGCGAAGTCTTTTGAAACATTAATCCACAGCAACTAACTGTTCCCGATTTTTATTTGGGGAAGAAAAGGGCAGCTTGAGAGGTCATCTAGTAGTTACTATCCCCACCGCCTGCAGCCATTTTATGGGTTCTATAGGCATCCCAGATCCACACAGATCTGCCCCCACCTTACACAATTTCAAAGGCCTGGCAGTATGTCACTGTATACAGAGTGTAGACCATTAATACTTTCTGCCATCCCATCTCTGTGCCTGCCACTGTATTTTCATTTAGTTGACATTTATCCAATTTTAACCCGATTTTTTTTTAATGAAAGAAATAATTCCGTACGATACCAGCCCTAGTGGAATTCAACTACTGCGTTCCTTACCTTCATTGTATCTTCAAATATATTAAATAAGCTTATTGGGCCTATTTTGCATACTTAATCTTCTAAAACAGTTTTAAGCTCTGCTGAAATATCCAGCTTCACCCCCACCCTAATATGCTCATATACCAGGCAACTTTTTTTGGTACTATTCTACCAATGTTACATTGAATAAATGCCTGTGGCTGCAATACTTGTAATGATTCTCCATCCACAACAAGAGGAATGAGGAGAGGTTCAAACCAACTTTATTCTTCACAGCTGCTAATACAAAGCTGTACAACTTCTCGGCCTTTTTCTGGATCTTGTTGGGGAACCTCCAGTCCATGGGTGTATCTGGGCTCCCTACAGGGCTCCAACTCCACACACACACCCCAATGCCATTTCTTCCAACGACATCCACCTGCTCATTAGTTAACATCACTGGAGATGTTAGCTTCTGGGCGGAACATTTTTGAAAGTGATCTCTTCAACCTCTGAAAAGGATCGGCTTGGGGAGGTGTGGTGATCACACAGGGTCCCTGGATGTTTGACGGTCTATTGATCCCTGTGCCACCACTGTGCTCGCTTCCCTGCTGCCACCAACCTGTTACTCTCGGGTACACACTGAGTCCAGACAGTTCTTAAAATTGAACCAAATAAACAAGTTTATTTTATAAGCATTAACAAGTTTATGGTTTCGCAGATAAAATTCTTGTCATTTTCTTAACTAAAGTTTCTTTACCGGCCTATACCTTCCTAATACCTTGACTGACTCCTCTTAACAGATTCTCTCACTCTCTCACATCAGACTAGCCCAACCCACAGACTTATCCTCTCTCTCTTCTCTCTAACTCCAGACTGACTTCTTAACAACTCTAACTCCTCCCCTTGTGTTACTATTGGTTAGTCATTTTACATTTAGTTAACCCTTTCCTTATGAACCCAGTATGATGTCACACACCTAGGAGGGCAAATGCCACAGGAGGGCATTAAAAAAAATGGATCTGCTTGCTTTCATTTCATGCACAGCTAAAGCAAGCAGTCCTTCTCCCCCACCCCCCATTCATCATTACACAAGGGAGCAGTCCCTGCATGGCAAAAGAGTTCTGCAAGTGCAAGGGATTTTGACAGGTGAGCCAGGTAATTCACTTGCCAATCATGGCATGCCATGTTCTTCACAGGTGGGTTGCCTCACCCACCTATCAAAGTTGACCGTGGGGCAGGGCCAAATAATGATCTTGTCCCTGGAGCCGAAAGGTTCCCTACTGCTTCCTTATGGCAAGTGCCCAAATTGCCAACATCGTAATATAAAGGGAATACCTCTAAATTACAAACTGTGTATTACAATACAGTGGTACCTTGGGTTAAGTACTTAATTCGTTCCAGAGGGCCGTACTTAACCTGAAACTGTTCTTAACCTAAAGCACCACTTTAGCTAATGGGGCCTCCTGCTGCCGCCACGCCGCCGGAGCACGATTTCTGTTCTCATCCTGAAGCAAAGTTCTTAACCTGAAGCACTATTTCTGGGTTAGCGGAGTCTGTAACCTGAAGTGTGTGTAACCTAAAGCGTATGTAACCCGAGGTACCACTGTACTTACAAGTAACCTCCACTCCCTTCCCCAAAGTCAGTCAGTATTCCATACCTCTGAACATGCTGAGTCCTCACTTAGTGGGGATTGGGAAACTCCCCTCACTGTTTTCTTCCCAAAAGTTTTTGTGTTTTGGTACTTCTGCAAACCTTTTGAGTTTTGCAGGTCACCTCCTTCTTCTGCATGGGTGACGCAGAGAATTGTGATTGCTATATTTTACAAAACATTCTTTTTCACAGACAGCTGTCATAGCATGGTACCTAAGCATGTGACCTCTGACTTAGGAAGCCCCTGGTTTGGATCTGTCATCTTCCATAAATAGTAGATGGACTGGCAAGCTCTCACACACCATTTCCTTTCCAGTCTGCAGTGAGGTAAAAATATCTATCTCCTTTTCTACTAAGACTTTAGCAAAGGTCAAAATAAATGGGAATAGATTTCCTGAACTAGTGTATATCTGTTATACATCCAGTTAAATCCATGTACTTCAGTTTACCATGGATGTGAGACTGACAGAGAGACACAAGCCAAAAAATATCTAAATGGGGGGAATTAAATGTTGGAGAGATGGAGAAGGGGGTCGTGTTTATGAAATACCTTAATTATGGTTTTATAGCAATGAATACAGACATTATAGAAGAATTTTTATTGCAATCAATATAATGAAGTGGATGGAAGAAATGATGTCACCCTTATATTCTCTCTCCTGTCCTTTCTGTTGCAGATATTACTCAAAAAACACAGGGTAGCAATTAATGCTGATTTGAGTTAGGTCCATTCAAGTTGCAGAGAAGAGATTTCATGGCTGGATATGCACAGATTTCCTGCATTTCACTTACATAGTATAAGCCTATAGTATAGGCTTATATAGAGAGCTGTCAGGCTGAGCAGCCTGTACTAGGGACTTAAGTTGTTGGACTTTTAGGCTTATTAATTTGGTGGCAAGATGTTAAAGCTTCAACATATGCACACATATTAGAAATAAGCTAATGTAGGCATAGATAATAATATATAATAACTAAGGGGTCTTCTCTAGGGCTGTTTTGTTTGATATAATATTAAATACTTTGTTTCAGGATGCTTGACATAAATAAGAAATTACTTATTGGTTATAGGGTATTAAATTCGTTCAAAAAATGAATAGCTAAGTTTTTAAGTCTGCAGATGTCAGTTTCTTGCAACAGAGGAATCCAGGTACAGTGGTACCTCGGGTTACAGACTCTTCAAGTTACAGATGCTTCAGGTTACAGACTCCGCTAACCCAGAAATAGTACCTCGGGTTAAGAACTTTGCTTCAGGATGAGAACAGAAATTGTGTGGTGGCAGCAGAAGGCCCCATTAGCTAAAGTGGTGCTTCAGGTTAAGAACAGTTTCAGGTTAAGATACCACCGTACAAAGGTACTCTGGGTGCATGTTGTGATCAAAACAGACTCAAAGAGTACCTGACAGAACAGTCAGTGGTATAATAATAATAATAATAATAATAATAATAATAATAATAATAATTTATTTATATCCCGCCATTTGACTGGGTTTCCCCAGCGGCTTCCAGCAAATATAAAAACATAAAAAATGTCAAACATTAAAAACTTCCCGATACTGGGCTGCCTTCAGATGTCTTCTAAAATTTCTTCATTTCCTTGACATCTGATGGGAGGGTGTTCCACAAGGAGGATACCACTGCTGAGAAGACCCTCTGCCTGGTTCCCTGTCAGAAAATACATCAGGTACTTTTGGAGTACCAAGAATGATGGCTCTGCTGAAGCAGATCCTAGCCCAAGACACCTGAAGTTAAAATAAACAATTTTTAGTCCTGAAGCTGTTCTTTTTGTTGTTTTGATAAAATTGCTGTGTGATCTACTTTACAGGGTTATTGTGAGCATAAAAGTCACTTCGGCAAACTGAAAATACTATTACAGAAATTATGGGGGTGCAGAGGATGGTTGTGATGAGAACTCAGTGTGCAGAGCCCCTTTGTAGTATGGGAACATGGATTGCACCCAGTATGCACACCCTCATCCAGGCAAGCCTGTCCCAGCAGACAGCCTAACAATAGATTGCTGAGAACCTACATGTAAAGGGCCCATCCAGGTCATGTCTCAGATTCCCTTTCCCCCTTTGATTTTTAAGCTGGGTTTGCTCATGATTTCAAACGTGACCCCCTCCCCCAATTCAAAATCAGCGAGAGGCAGACTAGAGATACCGTATTTTTTGCTCTATAAGACTCACTTTTTCCCTCCTAAAAAGTAAGGCGAAATGTGTGTGCGTCTTATGGAGCGAATGCAGGCTGCACAGCTATCCCAGAAGCCAGAAGAGCAAGAGGGATTGCTGCTTTCACTGCGCAGCGATCCCTCTTGCTGTTCTGGCTTCTGAGATTCAGAATATTTTTTTCTTGTTTTCCTCCTCCAAAAACTAGGTGCGTCTTATGGTCTGGTGCATCTTATAGAGTGAAAAATACGGTATATAATGTGGGTTTGTGGGTGCCCTGGTTCCCCCAACTTATGGGTGCTCTGGCCTTCTCTGGATTGCTGGGTGCTGGGGTCACTGGAGAGATGATTTGCAGGAGGAAAGAAAGCACACGCAAAACCCCTCAGCCACCTCAAATAACATAAGCTCTACATTAACCTTGCATCCCACCCCAGAGAATTTCAGCAACAAAATTCCTCTCCTTTTGTCGTTTTTGAATGAAATTTATTTTCTCAATATTTGATGGTGAATGAGAGAGAGAGAGAGAGAGAGCGCACTATTTCTATGTGTAAGTAACTTTGTTATATATACTGAGAAGCATTAAGTCATGAAAGGTCCCACCTGCGATTTGAAGCGGTGTATCCCACATGTAGGTTTCCTCTCCCAGAGAGAATTGTTTAGCAGATTGTGCTTCAGAAACGTTGGCTCTAATTTCTCATAAGTCCATCCCATGGCAGTGAGAGGTGTTGATTTAATCAACCCTAGTGAACTATTGTTGAAAACATCTGATATATGCTCCCAGGGATAACATTTCAGAGCCAGAATTATTATTATTATTCCCTTTTCTGAACATTTTTAATTATGAGCAAATATTAGCAGACAAGCTAAAATGTGTGTCTATTTGAGACAGAAAGAAGCCAGTGCTTTAGAATGTCATTAGTGCTAATAAAACCAGTTGAATGTAAAATCTGTGTTTTTCAAAAGAATAAATCCTCACAGCAATTAGCCTTCCTTTTTAACTCAAGTATTTTAGCGTAGATTGTTAGCTAATCAAGCTTGGAAATTGAAACAGAGTATGTTAAAAAAATGTTTATGACTAATATTGTAAACAAGCGGTGTGCATAGTACTGTACTTGTTTTAGTGCTATAATAAAGTAAGTAGTGAAATCAGCATTGCATCCATTTAGGTATAATTGTACAAATTGCTAGCTAATCTGACTGAGAAAATTGAACCAGGGCTTGAAAGAACAATGCTATATGTACTATTAACTAGTGTGCTCAGCTAACTATTTAATGAATTTTTGAGATTACACCGTGGAATTGTGGTGGATTGTACTTCATATTAAAAGAAAGGAATTCCTATACTTTTTATTTAACCTGCGTAAAGCAGGAGTAATGCAATAAAACTCCACAGAATTATAAGCAAAGTAAAAGTGACTCAAGCCATGGATAAATAAACTCCACTGCTTTTTCTGTTGTCTGACAGGCTAAGCCACAGGCCTTTCATTAAAAATGTAAAACTGGACAAATATATAAAATTCACTGAAATAAATAGCTCAGTTTATCAAGCTGGCTGTAGTCAGCAGCTCAATGTATTTTGACATCCTCAACACAGCAGGGACTTAACTAGAGCTGTGGAAGCCTGGCTCAAAGGCTTGTGAACTTTTCAAGAAGTTCAAAACAAAATAGCTTGAAAATTCATAAGACAGGGGGGGATTGACTCTCTGCTTCTCTCCTGCAAATTCTGTTTTATTGAAGGTTTTACATGCTGTGGTGCAGTGCACTCATGTGTGAACTATCTAGCCCTTTGGATATAAGCCTGATGGATTTGGAGTTTTTCAAGAAAGTAGAGAAGAAAGCAAAGTTTTCCCATATGAAACAGGTAGGGTGGCTGGATGCAACAGAGAACAAGGTTTGGGAACTTTCAGTAGTTATGGAGAAGAGGGAATTTGGGACTCTTGCAGAAGTGAAGAAAAGAACTACGCTGAATGGCTAAGGGAAGGAGAGCTATAGATGTAGATCTTACAAAACTTACTACCAAAATGGCCAAAAGCTGGATGTGGCTGATTGGTCCAGAGGGACAACTCATTTCAAGGCTAGAGAACTGGAATATTTTCCAAGTGAAGGCTGAAATATGATTTAAGAGAGGGGTGGAATCTTGCGAAGGGAGGGGAGTCAGAGGAACGGAGGTACAGGTGCATTGTAGGACAAAGAATTTGAATAGGATACAGCAAGCTGGGCCTTTTTTGAAATTGAATGAGGAGGAAAAGGCTTTAGGAGGGAGCAGGTGAAGCAGATGATGTCACCAGGGTGAAGGGAAAAGAATGAACTTCAAACTCCCCCCCCCAAAAAAAAATCTCCCCCAAGGTAGGGGGAGAGAAAGCAAATATTTTGTCTCATTGCCCTATAGCATTTGCTAGACGATCGAGGGGAAGGAATCTGAAAGGCAGAAAGAGTTGCTGCTAATATTTGTAAAGGAGTCACTGGAAAAGGCATTGCTACCTTCCTAGAATGGACAGGTGCTCCATTTTGTAGAGAACAATCTTCTATTGAGTGGCATCCAGAGGAGAATCCTCTGTTCAGGCTTTCTGGTCTAAGTCCAGTTTAAATATGAAGGACCATAAGAACAAGGATAATCAACAGTTGGCCCCTGAACTGCAGACTGAGCAGGCCCACAGGTTGCTAGATCACAATCTTCACCACTATGGTGAGATGGAATGCACTCCAGTTTCTATATTGTTGTATTACTCATATCCTTTTGTACTCTGCTTTGAAGGAACACTGAGTCTGTTCTTTTAAAGGCTAATCTTACTATGTATATTAGAAACTATCTGTGTCTTTTCTTGTGATCCCTTCCTTGGTCTGGGAACTGGTTGATTTGAACTACTTCAAGTTAATCTGATATTATATATCTGTATTAATCAATGGCATATATACTGAATATTCAGAAGAATTTTTTTTTTTTTTTGGTTACTTTTAATACAATTTCCACTTTTTTAAAAGGACAGCAGAAGAAGCAGACCTTCTGATTGCCCAAAGAAACCCTATGTGTGGGATGTGGGGCTAGTTTTTTAGACTGGTTATTGCGAGGGTTATTTTGGTCCTGTTGGGCAGGCTATTGCCTTGATACAGGAGGTTTTGTCTGGCCTTTCAACCTTTTCTGCTTTAATCAATTTCACTGTAATCACAAGACATGACTCACCCAAAGTTAAGCACCTGAACGTTCCATTGATTTCAGTGAGCATGTGCTGGTGAGTGAGCTCCCCTTTGTACAGCACTCTGAAAGCACAGAAAAGGAAGTAATTTCTTATTAACTTTCACCATTCCTTCTGGTAATGTGTGAAGCCACTCTTTGATTCCATTGTCACGGTTGTTTGAATTTTAGCAATCTTGTGATTGAGTTCACATCTTAAATATTTGTTTAAAAGAAACAGAGAGGGTTGTTATTTTTTAAGAAAAGGATTTATGCCCATAAGACCTCCAAAGGATTTTCAGCTGTGTTAGCTTACAATGGACATACAGCCTACAGACTTTCCCATTTTAAGAGGTATTACTGTTTTATATATTATTAGGTACCCTATTATACCACCAAAACCAGAGCATATCCTTTTGTAGCAGCCAAACTCTGGGGGAATTAGCTCCATGTCATATAACAATGGCAAAGTGTAAGATCATCCAAACAGAGCGCATGAACTCAATGAAAGTCACCTTCTCATTTAGCGCTCATTAGCATCTGGTCTTGCCCCAGCTATTGTGCAAGATAATTGAATTGTTTAATTTGCGAGCAAGGTTGTTTTAGCTGTTGTTTCCATCTCTCAATATTGAATGATACTTAACTCCCTTAAGAGTAATTTAAACTGAAAGTTTATCTTTCCGTTGCATAGAGCACGAGCCCAGCCACCTTCTAATGAGTAAATAAACCATTCAGTACTTTAATCACTGTTGTTGTACACCTCGAAACTGCTATGTAAACTACATAAACACTTCTATGCTCTGCTACATATGTCACTTTCATTTTCTACAGTAGCTACTTGCTTAGATTGGCATCTGGGAAACAAAACTCTTTTTTAAAAAAAAAAAATCCATTTCCTTTCAGCCAGCATGAACAAACCATTAACATTAGGTCTCTCTGCATACTAAAAAGCTTGCACGATTAAGATGAGACCTATAAAAAGCAAAGGGAAAGTGAGATTCTAATACTGACTTGATTACTATGGGAAAGTTGAAGAAGGTATTGCCTTTGGTAGACAATGGTACATGCTGCATTTGTAGCATTGTCAATCAGAGGGCTCTACAGCTTTTGTTTTGTTTTTTATCCAGGGCATTTTATTACTTCAGTCGAGCTGCCATATGTGATTTTATTTCTGCATCCTCAAGCCAAAGCAGATTAATGACTTTCCAAAGGTATATTATTAAGTGAATAGCAGAGATAAAACACCCAGTAAAATACCACTAATTAGTGCTCATTAGGAGGCAACAATGATGGACTGAACACATAATAGCTAAGAAAAAAAAATTACAAGGTGTCACTCCTTGATTAACAGGGACACTGCCAAAGGTTAAGCTATTACATGTTTATTTTACAATTTTCTTTCATTTTACCTAGGTTGTATTTTCACTGAAAATGTGGCACTTTGCAAATTAAGTAGCTACACTTATTCCACACCTTAGGAGCACGATTCACAACATTTTAACTTTACCAGCCTGTCAGGATTCCTGCAGCCTGCCTAGAAGCTGTTGAAATGATAATAACATATCTGAGGTGCAATTAAATGAAGCATAGTACATCATGACAGATTAGCAAATCATTTATCTTATTTGGAAAACTGTAAAAAAAAAGTATCCTCTAAAATCTGATTTCTCTCTCTAAATGTGAATGAGATCCTCCTCGCTTAAAGTTTTCTAGATGTTCAGTCTTAGTGGTGTGAAAACAATGAGTATAATCCTTCCTTGATTATTTTAAACATCATCATTTAAAAAGCAAACAATAGCATTCTCCAGAAAATCTGGAATGAGCAGCAAATTACCACGGATGAGGAAACTCTGACTTTCTATATGTTGTTGGCTCCCAGCATCCCTGAGTGTTGGTTGTGCTAGCTGGGTCTGATGGGAGTTGGAGTCCAACAACACGTGGAAGCCACAGGTTTCCCATCCCTGTTATACATCCTTACCTGGGACAAAGTCCCATTGAACATATTTCCGAGTAGACACAATAATTCATTTAGGGCTTAATCTGGCCAAAGCTATATCCACTGATTTAATTCACCTATTTAATTCAGCCCAAATATCCACTGATTTCAGTGTGAGACATAAGAACCTGCTTAATTTTTTCCCATTGAAATTATATTACCTACAAATGTGCCCGTTCTTCATATTCCACTTGACAGTCTGCCACAAAGAATTTTGATTTTGAATTCTGCTGATGGTGGTAGGTGCACCTGATGGGATTTCCACAGGTTAAGTACTTTTACTACACCGACACTCCTTAGGAATTAAGGCCATGGACAGCACACAATAAATGAGAGCATGAATACATTCCAATTCAGGATATATATGCTTTCCTGGAACAGTTGGGGCAAATGAAAAAACAACAACCCCAATTTCTGCAAATTCAGTTGTAATTCTGCATTTCCTTCTCCGTAGCCCAGCACTGTTGACATATAATTGTATTATTATAAGCAGCCAACAAATGTTATTGTCATGCCAGGGCTGCTTTATTTTTATGACACTCTGGCACTCATTCTTTGAAAGTTAATTTCTATGGAAACCCTGCCACAGAAACAACAAAAGGCTTTCTGTATCAAACACAACAAGCCCAGCTTTCCAGCTGTGTAAGGCGGGAGAAAGAGCACCAATTATGCTTGGCTGAGATACCCTCATGCATGAAGGTCGTTGGGCCATCAGCAAGAAGCTGTGAAGTTCGGCAGGTACTCCTTGCAGAGAGCAGCAGAAGGGTAAAGTATTTCCATTCTTTATGCTCCTGGTGCATAGACGCTTAGTCACCAGACAGTTAATAATTTTGAGATGAAACTGCATGCAGTTAGTGTGCGAAAGGGAAGGTGCCGATGCTGATGACTAAGCTCTGTTAATATTATTGTCCTCTGGCTTAATCTGAGTGGTTAGCCAGTGCATTTACCCATTTCTTCTAAAAGGAAGAAGAGTGGGAGAAAATACAAAGAATTATATAAATATAGCAGACTTCTGTATTCTTGACTGTGTCATTTCAAATTATTTTTAACAACAGTGTTCAGTACAGTTTGTAGTTGCCTTTCAAAGCTCTCAGAGGGAAAGAGCTTTGCATTTTTTGTTGTTGCTCATGCCCAGTGGTCTTGGTGGGGCAGCTAGGAAGTCACATGACATGGCCCAGTTGTTCTGGTGTTCTCCCCACCTTCCTCCCTTGCAAAGCTTCTGTGGACACTTAAGCCCTGCAATTTTACAAATGGACAGCACCTAGCTAAACAAGTGCCCTACATTGATTCACAAAGGTTCCCTGCTGTCATAGTTGCTTCTCAGCTAGAAGATAGGTTGTGTGGCCACCACCTATCCTGATTCTCTCCCTAGCCTCATTTGCAGTGAAATAGTGGACCTTTAAACATATGAATACTTAAGAATACTTATCACTGAAGTGCCTTATCTTAGTTCAGAAGGGGTCACTGCTGTTACAATTTCTAAATATGGATTCATTTCACAATAGACATACAGGTAAGCCTCACTGAATTCCCTCCACTGAATTGCTCTCTGATATGTATGTACAGGATTGCAGGCTGACTTGAATAGTCTCATGTGCCACAAAGGACTGTTAACAAGCAACTCCAAAATTTTCCAGACCATTGGGAAAAGATTATTCCCTTCCCATGGGTTATTCCCTTCTCCATATTTTGTCCAGAAATAAATGTGGAATGTGGAATAAAGCAGTGGGAGCCCAGGGTTAAAATCAGCCATGAAACTCGCTGTGTGACTTTCGCCAGTCACTATCTTTCAGCCTGACCAACATCACAGCATTGTTGTGAGGATAATATGAGGAAAAGAGAATGCCACCTTGAGCTTCTTGGAGGTAAATGTAATACCGGTAAATAAGGAGTGCTGTGTATAATTTCTCAATAAAGTGAATATTTAGGTAACTATTTAAAATGGAGGACAACATAAATATTAGCGGTGAATGAAATTCTGATTCACTACCTGGTAAGCTTCCTGTAAGACAAAGCTAATGCATGATAACGCATCTCTACTTAGATATTAAGCTGAAGAAGTTAGAGAATGCAAGAAGTAATACTTTCAGCCTGTATTTATTCAGAAGTAAATCCCATTTGTTTCCAATATGACTTACTTCAAAGTAAGCGGCCATTATACCTTCAGGTCAGCAAGGGTGCCATTTTATTGGTGTCTTTGGAAAACAGTATATTAAGAAAGACTAAATATACAATTTTTCATTTTATCTCATTATTTAGTGAGCAACAGAATGAATCTAAATAGAAGTGAAAGTAAATTAAGATTTATCTCCCATACCCTCACCAGGAAATATTGTTCCTGTCTAAAATGCCAAATAATGAATTGCACACATGGAAAGCAAATTTTAACCTCTTCTCATTACTATTTTAACCTGTTCCCAGTGGCGTAGCGTGGGGGGTGCAGGGGGGGCCGGCCGCACCGGGCGCAACATCTGGGGGGGGCACACTCGCACTCGCAGCTCTCTGCCCCTACCTGGCTCACTCACTCTCTCTCACTGCAGTGCTGGCTGTGTGAATCCGATCTGAGCCGCTGGGTCGCCGCCCACTGTGGGAGGGGGGTGCCAGGCGTGCGGTGCGGAGAGAGAGCAAGGGACTATCTGGGGGAGGGACAGTGCAGCGGCCGCCCAGTGCAGCGCTGAGCGCGGGAGAGAACCACACCAGACCAGGCAGCAGCAAGAAGAAGCTGGCAGCGGCGGCAGGTTAGGGGTTAGGGGGCGCAAATTACTTGCCTTGCCCCGGGTTAGGGGGCGCAAATTACTTGCCTTGCCCCGGGTGCTGACAACCCACGCTACGCCGCTGCCTGTTCCCATTACTAAGTGCCACATAGGATTGCACCCTGACCACTCAGTCCTATGTTTATTTATTCACAAGTAAGCATAACTTTAGTTTTGGGATTTACTTCCAAACAAAGCCTAGAATTGCAGGCTTCGTCTTAAGTGTAGTCCAAGAGCAGACATTCACTTGTGAATCTACAGAGCTGATAGACTAGTCTAAAGTACAGCTCCTGGCCTGAGGGAACTGCAGCTACTGGTCATGGTGAGTGCTTTCCTTAATGGTACAACTGGGAACCTGCAGTTTATCTGCAAAGAGCTATAGCTCACCAAAGAAAGAAAAATAACAGGAGACAGCTTATATTGGAGATCTTTAATTTAAAAGATGCATTGAGTTTCTGATACCAGTTTGTGCTTGGTAGGACTGTGAAGAGAACTTGGAAAATAATACTATCCTATTTTCAGTGTGTGTCAGATTTTACACTGTATTATACAGGAAATAGGTTTCTATTACTTGAACAACCACATGCAGGCAGAAATTCAACAGCTGTAGCTGTTCCTCAACATGCAGAAGCACTTCACCTGTTACATTTCTTCCAATTTTATTTTTAGTAAAAGCTGAGAAGTCGTCCCTGAAGTCTAAGTGGCAAGGTTAATTAAGGATTGGGGTAGTAGGGAGAGGCTGAGAATTGCTTATCCAGAACCAGTAGATTGGATTATATTAGGCTGAAACTGTATTGACTTCAATGATTGCCTTTTTATTTCCAAGCTCAGCTGAAGATTCTAATTTTCACCTATAGTCTTCAATACTAAACTCCACTATGAGTACTATGAGCTCCATTAAGCCAATGTGAACTTTATTCTGAGTAAACATGCGTAGGATTGGATGATCCTACACAGTTGGGACCATTGCGTCTATAATGCCTGTCCCCAAACTCCATTGCTGTAGAACTGTCTTTCAAAGTTGTGTATAATAACAAAATCTGCTACTGGCTTGGGTTGCATCTAGCACTTAGTGAGAAGGAGCCGACATACTGGTTCCTGGAGCAAATAGTGACACCACAAAGCTCTTTCCTGCTGCTGCCATGTTGCCTAGGGCTAAGACATGGTGTTCTTATGTTTTGACTTTTTGTCCTCAGTGGATGTTCTCATTGGTATTTTTAGATAAAAATGGGACATATTTTTAAATTCAAGTCCCTGAGTAATATTTTTTTCCTCAGCTAAGTGATCTATTGTCACCAGGTTTGTTTAGTCCTTTGGGCAAAAATGGGCTGATTAACTTACAACTCGATTGCATTTTAACTTGTTTTTGTGTGTGCGTGTGCAAGTTCCTCTCAATTCTACCTCTTTGCTCACTTAACATGTCCTTGCTCACATTACGGGAAGAGCTGAACTGAGTTTTGGCATGACTGAAAGGAGGGACTCAATGCAAGCATTAAGTACAGGCAGGTTTCCTAGGTATTTTAGAACAACTTGTTTTCTAGGTCCCAAGAACTGCTGCTGCTGCTGCTGTTGATGTTGGGGCTGGATTATTGAGGTGTTATTTTATTTTCATGAGACAATAGTGGAGCTGGCATATGCATATGAAGTGAGCCACATTTGCAAACTCTCTTAATGTGGTTATGGCACGAAGCACAGGGAATAGCTTTATTTGCTGAACATTGGTGTTAAGGCGTTTAGAAATAGAAGGGGAACCAGTAGAATAAAAAAACTGGCAACCCTCACTACCACTTATGAAACGAACATATTGTTACACAATGGGGCAGGTGCCCCTAAACACTAAAATTAATAAATGCTAGGATTTTGGGTTATTGGTGAATATAATCGAGAATATAAGCTGCAAAGGAATTCCTGGGTAGCCTGGCCAAACTAGGGCTGTTATGAGAGCCATTGTGGGTCGTTAACAAGACAATGGCACTTCTAGCACCAAGTATGACCAGAGACTGCAGATTTGGAAGGTTGCCAGGGTAACTGTTCTGTGGGGAGGGCAAGGTTCTTCTGGAGAGAAGAAAGGTGAAGAAAGGGAGATCCATTTTGGTGAGGGAGAAGTAAGGACTGCCTGCAGTGCTCTGGACAATGCTGTCAGATCTGGACTCCATGCAGACTGAGGATGTAAATTAGGGTTACCAGACGTCCCAGGGACAGTCCCTGGATTTTCAAATCTGTCCCTGGGAAATGTGGCAGCAGCAGTCTCAGCAGCCCAGAGCCAGCCTGGTAGGGCAGTTGGCTCTGGCTGGCTTCAGGAGCTGCTCGCTGCTGTGGCGCCCGCCATTTTTCCTTGCCGGAAGTCCCCATATGATGTGTTTTGTGCGTATATGATGTGTCCTGTGTGATCTCCTGCCCCCTTCCCCCTTTGTTTTGACTGATTGGGGGAGGCTTGGGAGTCGTGGGCGGATGGCCGTTGCCCAGTTTTTTAAAAAACTCTGTGCATTTATGTTTCACAGGGTGCAAGAGAAGGGCTTTGCACCTTTATACAATATGCATGTATGCTTGGGCCCAGGGTCTTTTGCCTCACCATCCCCACTGCTGACTCCCTGTTGCTACTCAGCTTCAAAAAAAAAAAAAGTGTCCCCGGATTCATTGAAAAAAAATCTGGTAACCATAGTGTAAATAGGCTAATAAACCCTATTTCTTAAAGCATGGCAGCCTCCACCGTGTCTTCTATTCTTCAAAGGGAGACAGATCCTGTGTGCGCCCCTCTGACCCCATGCACTGTGGCCACAGCTTGGCAGAGAGAGGGGGCAGGTGCCAGGCTTTTGTAACAATATGAAAGAGATGAATTCTGCATCTGATTTCAAAGTCCACATTTGTAAGACAGCCTTGGCCAAAAATATTTATTTATGTATTTATTTGATGGAGATGATTCACTTTTCATGAAGGAAGAAGAAGAAGAAGAAGAAGAAGAAGAAGAAGAAGAAGAAATATTTGAATTTGAATTCTAGCACACACCACTTCTTTCCACCTAGGCATGATAAGCAATACTTGCCAAATTTTTGGCATGACAACTATGTGCCCTCCTGTATTTCAGGCTAATCTGGCCATTCTAAGCCTTATTGGAAACATTTAATCAAAGGGGAACTGAAGGATGTACAGCTTTGCAAGCAAACATCTCAAGTAAATGTGTTAAGTAAAGTTATGAACTCATCTATTTTAAGTGGGTTAATGGCATAATAAATAAGGCCACTGTTTGATTAGAAATGTTATCTAGTAATTTGGGCATACAGTAATAACACCTTCGGCCCCAAGATACTGGCAACTAATCAGTGAGTGAAAACTACATGGCCACTCTGAAGACAAACCCATCCCCTAGACAATGTGTAATGTGACAACAGATTAATGCCACTCAGAATGATTATCCATCCAGTCAAAAATAATTACCAATGTCTAATCAGAAGACATTACCATCTAATTTCACTTGATACCTTGTTCTCATTTGAGGTTTTGTAGAGAGAATATATCAAGGAGTTATAAACACTTAACTTCTGTGACTTGCTTGTGATTTTTGGCAGCTGGGCTTGGGGTCTGGCAGAAAAGACTTCTCAGGGAGTGAATTTGAAGGTGCAATTTTAATTAATGGCCCATCTGTTAATCTCATTGCCTTTGCCCAGGTACTTAGCCTTGGCTTTATTTTGTATTTCCCTCAGAATCTGTCAATTGCCAGAAGCTGCTGTGCTTTTCTGCTACAACATTCCCAAAGTTCTTTCTTTTTTTAAAAAAAAAATAGTATTTATTAAGGTTTTAAGTTTACAAAAAGGCAAAAGAAAAAAGAAAAAACAGCAAATTAAACAATAGCAAAACAACACATCACAATAAAAAACAGAAAAATAGAAACAATTAAAAACAACAACAAAAAAAAAACCAAATCGAGCCTTCCCATAACTTATCTTTCATTTGCTTGTTTCCCTGACCTCCTCACACCTCCCTTTTTTGTATTCTAAGTCAATTATCCATTTCAGCAAATCCTTTCCCTCTCTTCAAAATTTTTATCCTGAAAATTTATCTTGATCTTAATATAAGTTTACTTTCCCTCTTTTCACCAATTAACAGTCTATTTTTCTTAAATCTTTGATACATTTTTGCTAAAATCACATAGATTCATTCCAACATCATTCTAACATTCATTAATTTTACAATGTTTCTGTAAATAGTCTTTAAATTTCTTCCAATCTTCCTCCACCGACTCTTCTCCCTGGTCCCGGATTATGCCAGTCATTTCCGCCAGTTCCATATAGTCTATCACCTTCATCTGCCATTTTTCCAGAGTGGGTAGATCTTGTGTCTTCCAATACTTTCCAATAAGTATTCTTGCTGCTGTTGTGGCATACATAAAGAAAGTTCTGTCCTTCTTTGGCACCAATTGGCCGACCATGCCCAGGAGAAAGGCCTCTGGTTTCTTCAGAAAAGTATATTTAAATACCTTTTTCATTTCGTTATAGATCATCTCCCAGAAAGCCTTAATCCTTGGGCATGTCCACCAAAGGTGAAAGAATGTACCTTCCGTCTCTTTACATTTCCAGCATTTATTATCGGGCAAGTGATAAATTTTCGCAAGCTTGACTGGTGTCATGTACCACCTGTATATCATTTTCATTATATTCTCTCTTAAGGCATTACATGCCGTGAACTCCAAAGTTCTTTCTTTTCTACATTCTTACTTGCCAGTTTCTGGTTCATACGGTCCACCTTTTCATTAAATAAAATATATTCTGTTCCTTGTTTGGAAATGAATTAGCATTGACCTCAGCAATCCCAGAAGATCTGAACCAACTATCCTCTAAATTATGTGACAGGATAGCTGAAGGTGCTTACTTAATGACCTTGAGTGCTGGTGGGTACTGTCTTCCTGGGGACAAACTTCCTTCAGTGGGACAGGAAGGAAACAGTTTGGTAGTTTGATTGTGGCCAGCAAATGAGAGCACAGCCTGAGCTTAGTATGCTGTGGTAGTGAGAAAATTTGAAAAGTATTTTCACGGACAATAGAGACTCTTCTGTATTTGTAAATAAACAAATATTACAGCCACACCATATTCTTTTCTCACCAGAAACGATGCAAAAAAAGTCTGTCTCTGAAATGCAAACTAGCATTGTTATAGTATACAGAAAGGCTCCTCTCTTCAACGGAAAACATTTCTGCTCCAATGCAAAACTGAGGATATATTTTAAGGTAAAGATATTCCAGGAACTTATAATACATCAGATCGGTCCAAAGCAAGAGTTTCTGGATGGGGCTATGCCAGAGTGTATTAGCACTCCATTCAAGTTTGGCAGGATTGGAGGAAGAGGGCAGGAAGCATTTTTGCTGAGATGTTAGGAGGGCAGGGAAGATTAGGTGATGGAAATACAGCTTTTGACCTTCAATACAGGTTGTAATGTGGCAGGGAAGATGTCATAAAGCTGGAAAAGAAGACAAGTGAGGCTTTTTACTTCTGTATAGCCTCCTGCTCAAATGATGTGGTTTCAATTTGTCCTACTCTCTCTGTTGGGTTGCTGGCACCCGTCTGTCTCAGGAGACAATGGAGTAGTGTGCATTTGAAGGTGAGGTCAAACTGTTGGAGGGTTGCAGCGCCTGCCGTGGCTGTAAATACCAGTGCGGGAGAGACATGTTTTGTTGCAGCTGGGGCAGATGAAGGCATCCAGTTGTGCTGCTGCAGATGCACCATGGCGTTTCTTCTTCCTGCTCTCTTCCCAGCAGTCATTTCTCATCTGGTTGCTGCTATGGATGCACGACTGGTTGCTTGTCTCCAGGCACTGTGGTCATCTGCAAGGAATTCCCACAGGGAAGGGTTGAAGTTGCCAGCCTACTCTGAGCTCCAAGCACCCATTGAAGCAGGCGGCCCATGGCAGGTCAGCACTTTATTGACTGGGGACTGCCCAGTAGCTGACCAGTGAAACACAATGATCTCTCACACCAAAGGAGGCAACCCATAGCGCTTGCACCTTACGCCAATCTGGTTGAGCTTCAAAGAACTCTATTTTAAATGGCATTTTCATCAAACAGAAGCCAGTCTGTTCTGCACTACTGAGTTCAGGTTGGATGATGCAAGGGAACCTGCATTGGACTAACTCATCCCAGCCAGATACTTTGTCTGGCAGCAGCAGCAGGATGAAAGTCAGACAGGCAAGGCTATGTTATGATCAGTTTTCTTTGTGCAGGTATAAGGAAAGGCTTATACTGTGTCAGACCACTGGTCCACCTAGTTCAGTGCTGCTGATACGGATTGACAGCAGGTATCTAGGGTTTCAGGAAGTGTTCTCTCCCAGCCCTACTTTGAGATATAGGAGATAGAACCTGGTACTTTCTGCATGCAGAGCAGATGCTCTGCCACTGAGCAAAGGCCTTAACAAACAGATGTTTAGTCTTGAATTTGTGTGCCTTGTATTGAGATCCAGGGACAGGGCTAGGGATTCTGCTGTTAATCTACATGCGCAGTAGATTCCTTGGTGGAGGTAGTCTCTGCCTGTTGCCCGCAGGCTTTCACTGCTGAGAGATTTCAAGATGCACCTCTTCTTTACTTTGCTAATTCTTATTGCTACATTTATTTTTGTTCGTAGTCTCTTGGAATATGCCTCAAGGTTTGGGATGTGGCTTTAAATAATTAATATTTCCCCATAGGATCTCCCCACCGCCTGACATAATCTTTACTGGTTGGCAAGACCCGAGGTAAAGTTTTCTGCATTAGGAATTCAAGGATGCATCGATGTAAAGAATGTGTGATTGCGGGAAGGTATTAGTTTTCATAGAGACGCAAGTCCAAAAGTTGTGAAAATGTCTTTTTTGATTCATTTGGTTCAGTTCAGTTAGAAGGCATTTCAGGGTCAGCTGTTTGTTCACAAATTTGTAAATAATAATGAAGAAAACAGATCTAAAAACAAGAGGGCGAGATTTCCAAATACTGTTACGAGACCTTCAGTGTCCCAGGAAACTATTTTTGTATGTACAGATGTTAACTGCAACATTTTGCTCAGATGTGTGCATGAGTAGGTGCCTTCCAGTTGAATCTGTGAGGTTTTTAGATGGGGGGGAAATGAAAGAACGTGTCAGATCTGTAAGCAACAGGCATGCTGTCCTGTGGTAATGAATGCTATTAGAGTCAGAGTACAGCTGTTGGGAGCCTGTGGAATCCTGCACTTAGGACTGTGTGACACTTGCTGAGTGCTCCAATGATATAAGGTTTAGGAGCTAAATTGAAGCCACAGCAGAATACCTGGTTGAGGGGAATTGGAATATGTTTGTGGTAATGGCACTGTAAGAATATGGGGGGGACTGATCAACAGTGACATTTGCGAAAACAACAACAACAAACTCCCATGGCACCTTAAAGACAGACACATACATGGTGTGCCAGGAGCTTCTGATAGGAAGACATGGCCTATCTCACCTTGTATCTGGTCTTTGCTACAGCTGGGGCTTTTTTTTGATTTAAATAAAACTTAATCAGTTGAATTGTATTACTGAAGGAATTGAGGCAGCAATCTTATACACTTACTGGGGAGTAAATCCCATTAAGCCCAGGGTGGCTTTCTTCTGAGTAGACTTGTTTAGCGCTGCATTGCTGCATTGCACTGTGTCTGCATAGTTTGCATATAAATAAAGTAATGCTTTTGAAATAAAAATGTCATCTTAGAAGGCAATTCTAAGATGTGTATGAGGAGAAAATATATCTTTCAACATTGCACTGGCTATCCAGCTACAGCCAGTGCAATGTTGAAAGATATATTTTCACCTCATACACATCTTAGAATTGCCTTCTTAGAACAGGTAGGATAAAATGCTTTCTTTTTTAAAAAAAATATCTAAACTTCAAAACCATAGATGTTTAACTACAGTGGTATCTCGGGTTACAGGCGCTTCAGGTTACAGACACTTCAGGTTACAGACTTCGCTAACCCAGAAATAGTACCTTGGGTTAAGAACTTTGCTTCAGGATGAGAACAGAAATCGTGTGGCGGCGGGGCGGCGGCAGCGGGAGGCCACATTAGCTAAAGTGGTACCTCAGGTTAAGAACAGTTTCAGGTTAAGAACGGACCTCCAGAACTAATTAAGTTCTTAACCTGAGGTACCACTGTATTTTGTTTTATATCTTTATATTTATGTGTTATTAGAACAAATATATGTTAATTAAAAATGGATTCAGAGTTTTAAGGGTGGTGGGATGCCTCAAACTTCTCAGAGGAGACCCATTGAAATTAATAGACCTACTCAGTAAGACTTATAGTAGTTGCATACTACTCCATGGTTCATTGGCTACTTCACAAAGTGCCACCCCCCCCAAAAAAAAATGGAAATGACTTTTTAATTGTAATTAACAACAGGCTTTGCAGCCACTTACCTGTGTTGGATAATGCACCTCTGAGGAAGCGTCGAAAGTTATCCAAAAATCTTCACAGAGAAATGAAAATAAAGGGAACACTGTGTCTCTGCATAAAACCTCTTTTGATCTCTCGCAGAATGCACTTTAAAAGGTGTTTTGAAGTCGAACAAACAATGCAAGGAAGGCTAAAGTTTATCAGTTCCACTAACTATTTGTCTGGGGACAGGTGGTGGTAGGAAACTCCTGGAAAAAAATTCAGAAGTGATTTATTGCCTTAAGAGTTAAAGTAGGTCACGTTTCTGTTTTCCTTCCCCTTTTCTTTTTCCTGTTTCCAAAGAAACACATGGGCTCTGGCTTTTATAAAGAAATCCCGAGTACAGTGTGACTAGTTATTTATAAGGAGGTGAACTAAGCTTGTTGCTAGCAGCTAGAAAGGGATAGACAGAGCAAGCAATCTTTCTTTCTCCGGCAAGTGCTCTGAGATTCTCTTTGACGCTGATTGGACATGACACCTGGTACGGTAAACAAATGTTAGAATCGTTAAGTTTTCTTGGCAAAATAAGTTTTTAAAAAAGAGAGCCAATCCCATGTGGCATTTCTCCGGTAACCCCGGGCCCAAGATGATCCACCATAATCACCATTTTGTGGGGCCGACTTTCCTCATCAATTATTGAACGCTGCAGATGAGGAAGCAATGTGAACCATGGAGAGAGACAGGGAAAGAGATGAAGATATCAATTCCTTCCCTGGCTGGCCTGTCAGGCTTTACAGTAGCTGACATGTGAATGATTTTTTGTTTTGGTTTTTTTATAAAAAAAGGTGCAAAGTATTATACATATGGCACATGGTCTAACCTTTTACAGTTCTTTAAGACCTATGTTCTTGTACCGGGAGCTGGAACTGGAATATACCTAGAGGGTGAGGAAGATTAAAGTGTGTGCCAATCCATCATCAGGTACGTAAATTCCTGACCTGCACTTGGAGAATCAGAAGCATAACCTCTGAATTGAGTCACAGGCTTGAAACAGGTAAGAGTTCCCCCAAGAGAGATGAAAGTGGAATGGTAGCAGAGCTGTTGATGGGAATGCAGTTCGTATTTTAATGTGAGCCTACCAAACCAGCACTTCCTAAACTGATACATGAACTGAAACACAGTTGTTCAAAATTCACACTTCTCCAAATTTTTGATGGAGTTCTCTAAGCAAAGAATGTGAGCACATATACACATATTATTGAAAAGGTCATACAGGATTGCCTGTGCCATAGAAAATGTATATGACAGAAAGATTGAGGAATAGAGGAGAAACGGCTTACAAAAAGGGGGGATATACATTATTTGCAAAAGGTATATAGTAGGATATGTGTATAGTAAGGTAAAGGTAAAGGGACCCCTGACCATTAGGTCCAGTCGTGACTGACTGGGGTTGCAGCGCTCATTTCGCTTTATTGGCCAAGGGAGCCGGCGTACAGCTTCCAGGTCATGTGGCCAGCATGACTAAGCCGTTTCTGGCAAACCAGAGCAGCGCACGGAAATGCCATTTACTTTCCCACCGGAGCGGTACCTATTTATCTACTTGCACTTTGATGTGCTTTCGAACTGCTAGGTTGGCAGGAGCTGGATCTGAGCAACGGGAGCTCACCCCGTCGTGGGGATTCGAACCGCCAACCTTCTGATCAGCAAGTCCTACGATCTGTGGTTTAACCCACAGCGCCACCCGCGTCCCTTTATGTGTATAGTATATTTACACATAAAAATATGATGTGTGTTGAAGCAAATCAAATTTAAGGTTGTAAAAAATAGAAATTGAGAGAAATATCTTCTCTTCCTTGTTTGTCCACCTTATTCTATCCAGCTCCATTCTGATCCTGCTGCTAAGGTCTTACCTGCCTCACACTGCTCCACCAGATGTTAATCCCTGGAGGCCCAAACCACAGAAGGGGAAAACCTGACAACCTCTGCTGCTGACATTTCATAAACCTGCAATGTATATGGATTGCAGCCTCTACTCCTGACATCTCATGCTCCCAAGACAGATATAGTTGCAGTATTTGGTTAGTAATCATTTAAAAACAAAGGATTTGACCATAACCAACCATTTCAGACATAGGAGTTATGGTAGCTCTATATTGCAATTATGTGGACTAGGCACCTTATCTAAAATCTCCCACAGTATTTTCTACCCAAGCAAGAACTGAGCTTCATATGCACCTAGCAGTGTTATATTAACATAATAAAATGGGAATAGCATTTCACTGGGAACAAGCTATTTTTACAACTTAAGCTATCTGCAATTGCCTTAACAGTTGGCATACTAAGTACACAAAGTTCGTCAAAAACTTGTGATAGTAAAATATATTACTTTGCCTTGATTTAAGGCACAAATTGAAGGCTGCATTTAGAGAGTATAAGATACATTTCCCCCCTTTAAAATAATTATTTTATTTTATGTCAAACTCTCAGATTGTCTTTTGAATTAGGGGTAGTTCTTTAAAAAAGCAGTTTGGAGTGTGGTAGGGTTCAGCTCTGGGTCATGGGGAATAGCTTTATCCTTGCTTTCCTCAACAAGATATTCTTCAGATGGTGAATTTTTACAATTATTTTGTTATTAAAAGATGGATGGAATCTTGGTATGCAACAAACTACTTCCAATAATAAAATGAAGGCAATCTCTTTCATACAAATGCAAGCGTTTGGATTTGATATCCCGCTTTATCACTACCCGAAGGAGTCTCAAAGCGGCTAACATTCTCCTTCCCCTTCCTCCCCCACAACAAACACTCTGTGAGGTGAGTGGGGCCGAGAGACTTCAGAGAAGTGTGACTAGCCCAAGGTCACCCAGCAGCTGCATGTGGAGAAGCAGGGAAGTGAACCTGGTCAACTGGGAAGGTAGCCTATCTAGGAGAAGGAAAACTCTGATCCTATACCTCCACTGCCTTGTGGGACATATTTGGGAGAAGAAAAGGCTAAGGGGTAAACCCTAAACAAATCTGGAGTCCCTAAGATAGTTGGATGGTGCCTTGAACACCTCCTTCCAGCAACTCCTGATGCCAAACTGGTTCCAAATGCATCATTCTGCTTTCCTTTGGACCACATCAATTAGGCTGACAGTGGGGTCTTGTCATCTGGTCCGCCCAGTACCTCCATATCACTGCCCAGGCTTGCATCCTGGTGAGGTCACTTCAATTCTACTAAAGCAGTAGTTCAACATCACCCCCATTGTCTCTCGAGACAGGCGAATGTCATCATCAACAACATCTTTTACCCTCGCATTCTCTTACATAATATCAGGACAATCCCAACCACGTCTACTCAAAAGTAAGTCCGATTGATTTCATTTTCTTTCTTTCTTTTATTTCACTTCAATTTGTATACCGCCTTTCTCTATTTACAAGCTGAAGAAACAGCAAACTAGACAGCAAGGATCACACACCTAATAACAGTCTGATCCAATACATGTAAAGTCATAATAAAAACATAACTTTAAAATAAACAGCTTCTATCGAATAAAGCAATATTCAATAATCAATTAGAATATAATAGTAAACAGTAAAATTAAATGCAAGCAGATAACAGCTTACCCTTAACAATTCCAATAAAGAATTACTAAACTATAATCAATGCAGAAAGCATACAAAACCATTTAAAAGGATCAAATTGAGAAACAAGCAAACACAAATAATAAAATTAATTTTAAAAATATCCCTGAACTCCTCTTCTTTCTTCCCAGCTGCTTCTGCTGTTCTGAAAGTCATGGTCTGGGAAGACTACTCTGTTTTCTGTTCAATATCAGTAGAACTGATCCCCCCCCCCCCCAAAGCATAGCTGTCAACGTTTCCCTTTTTTTAAGGGAAATTCCCTTATTCCTCATAAGAAAAGGGAAAAGTTGACAGCTATGCCCTAAAGAACCCCAACAAATTCTTCCTCACCAGCTACTTTTATTGTTCAATCAAGGAGACCCTTCCTGTACTTGTTAAAAAATAAATTAGCAGAAGTAACAGCATCACACTTGAGGAAATACTTCCTAACAGAGCTAAGAGCTCCACAATGACAACCATTTCAATTGTTCATGGAGGCTATAAAGACTAAAGTTGTATCCAGCTAAATTCCACTTAGAAGAGGCAAATATAAATTAATGAACCTCAGTTAGTCATGTCCATTGTTTTTCAATGGGTCTGCTCTGAATATGACTAACACTGAACACAGCCCAGTAGATAAAGCTTTTTGGTAAGGTTTGCTTTCTTTGTTTAAAACATGTTTCTACTAGCCTGCATTAAATCTGATTCCAGAGAAGTTCACAAAAAATGTTACACTTCAACCAGGGAAGAGAATGACAACAAGGCCAGGGGAAATGGCACGCTTTTGGTTATTGGATCACACCACAATACTATGCAATTAAATTATGAAAGGCCATGAACATGGCTTTCAGACATAATTCCAGCCAAGCACCTTTTATTTAGAAATTAACTACTACAATATGGCAAAAAGATATTGAATAAATTGATTTTTACAGCGACAAATTTTATTAGACATAAATGAATTTGCATCATGTTTCCTCCATCTTCAGCATAGAGAAACCTCAAGCAGCTTACACCAGAAAGCATAGAACAGCCAATAAAACAAGAATAACCCCCAAGTTATGGGAGCCAATATGGCCTCTCCTTCCAAATACTTCCACATAGGGGGCGCTGCTATAGAAAAGGTACTTCAAGATGTTCCTACCAGCAGTACCTTAAAAAACAATTGTCAGATGACTGCAGAGAGCAAACTTGTTGCCAAAAAGCAAACATCAAAAAAAATTAAGTGTCATGGAACATTTCTTTTTGGTTGTCAGGGGATGGGTGTGTGTGTGTGTGTGTGTGTGTGTGTGTAATACTCAGCCTCTCAAAAACCAAGGCATTTATTTCCATAAAATAGAAATAACAGATTGTTTCAGTCTCACAAATAAATGAAATGACTTACTTTGAGATTAGCACTAGGCTTTACTTTTAATGTCATGGATTGGCCCCAGAGCTGTTCCCTTTAACCATGTGCGCAGTCTCACCACATAGCACAGAGTCACCAAAATCTGCCTCTAAATATCTGGTATTATAACATCTTCCAAAAACTCAGGCAGGCTTTCCAGAGATCTAATGTGCACCGTTTAAATTCAACTGGGGAGTATCTGAGGGAGCCCCATTATGATCCTGGCTGCTTTGCCTCTCTCTGTGCTGCAGCCGGGCAACAAGTCCCTCCCCCACAGCTGGCTCCCATGAAGCAGTGACTGTGTGTGACTTCACAAGGCTGCGTTGAGAAAGAAAAGCCAGATAGTTAATAGTCAGCCATTATTTTAGCTCCCAAAAGTTGGACTGAAGGTGGGGGCAGGACAGAGCTGCTGTATGGAGGGAGCTGTCTGAATAAATTCCAGGGGGAGATTTTATCAGCCTGAGTCATTATACGACTCCCATCCACAATGGCTAGCGTACTGTTTTGAGTCTGATTTGGAGAAGCAAAGCAAAGAAGGGGATGGTTTTGCCTTTGATTTGTAGTTCTCATTTTCTTTCAGCAGAGGTTGATCCATTTTGCAAGCTCCATTTGCCTTCAACAGGCCCCCCACCTGCTTACCACCTACAATCAGTCTAAAGGGTGGCACTGTCTCTCAGCCTCAGTAGGTCCCAGCAGGGAGGACGATAGGGACAAAACTGGAACTAGTTGACTTTCATTGGCTCTATCTCTGCCAGTCTTTTGCCCTACCTGCTGGACTCACTGCCTTCCAACCTACCAGTCCTAATAGGCACCAGCCTCCAGTATTCTCTTCCAGATATGGGTGAGTTCTGTACTTTAGTCCATAAACACAGGGAGCGGACTATTATGAGTGATAATAATTTATCATAGACAGGGACAGACCTTTGACACCTTCCCCCAGACCCTCGTGGATTGAGTGGGGTGAACAAGACAAAGGGCTTTGGGAAGGAAGTATGAGGCTCTGGCAGGTCCTAGAGCCCTCCCACCTCCTTCTCAAAGCCTGGTGAGTGTTTGTGCTTGACTTTGGGAATGAGGCAGGAGGACTTGAGAAGCCTGTCAGAGCCCCAATAACTCCTTCCCAAAGCCAAACAAGAGTTTGTTGGGCTTTGAGAAGGCTCCCTCCTCTGCTGCCAGCCCACTGCCTGCACCACTCATACTGCTCTAAATTCGCCTCTGCCATAAATAGGAATATAGAAATCTGCCTTAGACCACGTCAATCCAACTAGCAATGTATTGTCTGCTCTGTCTGAAAGTGGCTTTCCAGAATTCAAGACAACGAGCATTCCCAGACCAACCTAAAATTGCACTAGGACCTTAGGCATACGAAGCAGAAGCTCTACCACTGGGCTATGATCCTTCCCCAATTGATTAAAAAATAATTTAAAAAAGAGAAAAGAGAAAATATATATTCCATCAAATCCACTCTGTTCTATGATATGTTCAATAATGAGACATGTAGGCAACCAAATGTTACCACTGTACAAATCACCTTAACTGATTCAACAGACATATGCATTGGTATGCCTTAATACAGGCATAGGCAAACTCGGCCCTCCAGATGTTTTTGGCCTACAACTCCCATGATCCCTAGCTAACAGGACCAGTGGTCAGGGATGATGGGAATTGTAGTCCCAAAACATCTGGATGGCCAAGTTTGCCAATGCCTGCCTTAATATATATCTAAACTGTTTGCCTGTGTTATCATCAATCTGGTAAAACTCTCCTTTCCATTCCCGTCAGAAAATCCCTTGTATCAAGTATGCTGAATGTCCATTGTGGGTTTCATTTCATTATTTGGCTGTTTATATACCTGCAGCACAAATAATGTTCAGCTACCTGGGGTCATTTTCATTCATAGATACTCTGCAGACCTGTCACTTATAAAACACCTGGGGTCTGTGTACACTGAAGCATAAACGGTTCATTATAACTTCACTCATTTTTCACTTATTAAAGTCAATAAAAGGCTATATGTGAAATTCTACCCTAGGACTTGGTCTTGATATTTTCTACAATAAAAAAGTGCTTTCACTAACAGTGAGGTTGCCAACATTCATAATTGCTTGATCTGGAACACAGATTTGACCAGCTAATAATGATTGGCAGCATTCTGAATCAAATGCCATCCCCCTGCCACTGAAAAAGTTGCTTTTCCAGCTTGGAATGTAAAACCAAATATTCAGCAAGCCAAGAATGCCCAAAGCCAACTGTTTTGTAGTTGCATACATGGAAGTTCATTAATATGAATCCCCTGTTCTTAATAAAACTCTCAATGATTGCTGTGGATTACATAACCAGACTAACTTGACTATTGCAACCTTTTGTTTCATGAGTATCAAATTGCCCCTCAGGTTACCCAACACTCACACATTTTTTCCTAGCTTTTAAAGTTATTATAACACTTTCCTTATCATGTAAGTGCTGCTGCAAAATGCCCCATGTGGGCAGCTCTAACATTGTACCAAGCCGATTTGTCAATAAGCCTTGGGCACATAGCAGTTGAAGCATTGCAGCTACCATCCCTGCTACCCTGTCGGAGCAACTGGTCTAGTATGTCACCTGAAGCTACATAAGGCCTATTACTAGAAGGATGTGTTGCTGCCACTTCCCAGCACCTGGATTCCATGGTTCTCTGGCATGGGCTGCCAAGAGGAACCACATGGGTTGAGCACCTGGTTCTTCCTACCTGAGCAATGCTATCCCTGGAATTGGTATGCGCTGGATGTAAATCTCTCACCCAGCCCCCACCACACAAACACAATTGTTGGATGAGCCTGACCTTTAAAAAAAGCGACGTTGCTGTCTTGGAAGCTGTGCCCGTAATGGAAGATGTGTGAAAAAATGTAACATTGGAACTATAAATACCTTCTTTTTCTTTCACCTGGGAGGAAAACAGTCTAAGAACTCTAGAACTTCTGTCAAGAGTCCTTCAATGTGTACTTCTCACAGAGCAATCCTATACATGCGTGCTTAGGAATAAGTCCTGTTTTCTGTAGGACTCATGCTGCTATTTTAAACTCTTGCCAATTCAGAAGTACAATTATTGACGTCAGTAAGATTTACTCCCAGGTAAGTGGGGTAAGGGCTGCGGTCTTACTCTCTGGTACATAGGTATAGGATTTTAACTGTTGATCTGCATGGCATCTCATGAATAGCTGACAACAGAAACCTATACAAGTTTATTCAGAAGTAAGACCCTGTATGATCACTCCAACTCTGTGATGATAAACTTGTTTCCCCTCCTTTATCCTCTCCATCTTCTTCCCCCACCCCCACCCCCAGCTACTGAACAGTTCTAGGTAACAGCACTTGCCATAAAAGACAAATAACCTGCATCTTAAAACAGAATAATATTTAAATGGAAGACTGAGCATGTTTTGTTTATTTCCAGCAGATAAACTTCCTCAGAAGTATCTTTAAAAAAAGACTGCAGCAAATTCTATATGACCCCCTAAAGAAAATTTTCAGAATGAAACATAAAAGCTTTATTTTACACAGCTCCATACCCTTTCCCTTTAAGAATTCAGGCACTTTTATACAACTCAAACCAATCAAGACAGAGTGTTGGAGGCAAGGAAAGAATGGTAGCCTTCTACACATTTCTGTACACACACACACACACACACACACACACAATCATAGAATTGTAGAGTTAAAAGGGACCCCTTGGGTCATCTGCTCCAACCCCTGCAAAACACAGCTAAAGCATTCCTGACAGATGGCTACCCAAAACGTCCAGCAAAGTCCACCACCTTCTGAAGTAGCCCTTTCCACTGTCGAACAGCTCTTACTGTCAGAAGGTTCTTCCTAATGTTATATACAGTTACTAAAATCAGATCCAGTTCAAGTGTCTGGTATTCATGGTGCATTCCCAAATCAAGTGTGACCATTTGTAACAGTCATTTATTAGGTGATACCTACTCAACTGGTCTGTTTTTTTCTGCTAGCTGTGTCACACCTCTGAGTACTCTAAATTCCACTAGACAGGTGACGAGTGCTTCATAAACTGTATATCACACTGCACTAGTATATACTGTTTGAAGCCTCTAAAAGAGAAATTAAACTCCTTGACTCTGTAGTACCATTGCTGAGCATAATAATTCCCCCCCCCCCCATGTCTGGAAAGGGAGGGGAGAAAGCCTTGCGACAGCCTCATTCTACAGCATTTTTATTTGGTTTATTTTTTGCTTTAATGTGTCTGTCAGAAGAGCTGATGTGGGTGTAAAAGTGGAACGAACACATTTCCCATAATGTCTTGTGAATCATGAGAAAGGCCTCATCTGTTACTTTTCCTGTGTGGGTGGTCAGTTGCAGATTGCCTTAATTTTTACCACGACCTTCCACACAGCTTGTATTGCAAGCATCTTGCTGCCCTAAATTATATTTTATCCCCCCCTCCTAGATGTGCAGCATACCTTTGGCTTTACAGAATCAGCAGCCAAATGTTCTTTATGCTCCTGCCAGATTTTACATAAGGCAATAATGGCAGTTTAGAAGGCTGTTGCATAAATTGTATCACCTAGCAAAAGAGGATATATTAGTCTTTGAACAATTCCTTGCAGTTCATATGGAATGGTTCCATTTGAATGCGGCTCTTAGGTTTTGTTTTTTAAGTGTGACAGTTCTGTGGTCAGTCACAACCTCTCATTAGCCTGGAATACCAACAGCTCCCTCTCTTCTCACCCCCAAACTTTAAAGATGTTCGCATCAGGATTGTGTTAATGTCAACCGCTGCCCCCCCCTCTTCTTTTAATACTTCTAATTCAAATATAGTTCCCTGGCAAGAGAATATGATTTCTGTGCCAGCTCCAGACATGTAGTATTGCTCCCAAATACATGAGAATAAAATATTGTGACTTCTGAAAGCTATTTCCTTGGTGTATGCATTTTCTTGGATATTTTTTGTGTGTGTGTGTGTGTGTGTGTGTGTGTGTGTTGTTCTTTCTTGAATAATTCAGCTAGAAATCCTACACACAAGTGGGAATAAGTCCCATTGAATTCAGTGTGGTTTAGGTCAGAGTAAAGATGCATAAGGCTGCATCATCAGTAACACTTCTTTTATTATTATTTATTTAGTTTCCAAATTGCCCTTCATCAGCTGTAGTTTCAGGGCAAACAAAACACAGACAAACAAAACTTTTTAAAAAATAGCATTTCAATACAGTTCTGGATTTAAAGTTTTTAAATCAACTGTATTGCTTTTCTCCCAAGCATTCTCCAGTTTTGGCAATAGCTTTTCCTGTGGCAAGCCATGGTTGGGGAGGGATAGGAGGAGAGGAAAACTAAATTAGTGATGGAATTTTTCTAGTAGCTTTTGCTTATCCCAGACTTCCAAGTGCATCCAATGCATTCAGATGCCCTTTAAAACCTCTAGGTTGAGTTCAAACTCATGCTGATCTGAAAAAAGAGGATCGGCTTATATTATGAATTCCCTACGCACCTCTTTAAGACTGACATGTCCCTGTTTTTGATGATTACTACATTCTTTTACAAAGAGATATGAAACCATTAGCAATGGGAGGGGGGAGTTCAGTATATGAGAGAATGTATCCCAGAGTTGTGCATTTGAAAGTTATGCAATATTGCATTTTCTTCACCTACTAGTCACAGAAAACTGTAACTGGTCAGTGTTTGATTGAGATGAAAGTCTTGCCACACAGCACTCAGAGGCAATGAATTTGTTATTGTGTCACAGTAAGCCAATGAGTAGTTGTATGAGGATCACCACTACCCTTTCAAAGATAGGGCTTTGTCCTCGGCTGAGTGACCTTATCACCTAGCCAAGTCTGGCTACGTGTAGGGATGGAGAAATCTGTAAATCTTAGTTTGCTTCCAATTCTTCCAGTCTTCAGTTCACATTTCTACATCATCCCAAGAAAATTCACCAGCATTTTAGTGCAAATTTCTCCTAATATGTACATTTTAATGCAATTTTTCCAAATATACATGTTTCTGGCATCAATTTCCCACAATAGAATGCATTTTTGTACCTTATTTTAAGTACCATATTTTTTGCTCTATAAGATTCACTTTTTCCCTCCTAAAAAGTAAGGGGAAATGTGTGTGTGTCTTATGGAGTGAATGCAGGCTGTGCAGCTATCCCAAAAACTAGAACAGCAAGAGGGATCCCTGCTTTCGCTGCGCGGCGATCCCTCTTGCTGTTCTGGCTTCTGAGATTCAGAATATTTTTTTCTTGTCTTCCTCCTCCAAAAACTAGGTGCGTCTTATGGTCTGGTGCATATTATAGAGCGAAAAATACAGTAATATATTATTCATTTTCATGCACACTTTACCTGAGCACATGCATTTTTGTACTCATTACTTTGGTGGAGAACTGCATTGCTATATATATATATATATATATATATATATATATATATATATATGCAGAAGGGTGAATTTTGTGGGAAGGCTGCCTTTCATGGCACATATTATTTCGGGAAGTGCAAATAGGTAGGTTTGCCTTTAAATGCAAAGTGTACTGAATTTCTGCACCATAGCTAGCTATGTGGGGGTAAAATCATCCATGGGCTCAGAACAATTCCTGTCCATCTGTCTCCTTGTAACACTTTCCCCATCACCCCTAAACAGTCTAATGGAGAAAGAAAACCATTCTGTTAGATTGGAAGGAGTAAATCCTGGAGGGATGAAATGCAGTAGTGCAGGAGGGAAGCTCACTTTTTTGTGGAAGGCCAGTGGGGGTTGTCTGCTCTCCCCCAGCCACGAGTTTTGCCCCTGTACCATTTCCTTCCAGTCGATGGTCTTTGTTCCTATTTTGGACATCTCTGTATTTAATTTCTACTTGCCTGATTTCCCTGACACTCACTTCTCAGAGGCGTCCACCCACTCTGCTTATTGTGCACCGTGCATCTTGTCACTCCTTGGCTGGCTATCTCCACACCCGCCCACTTCATTGTGATCTCTTGAGCACTTTTATAAATGAATATAATGTTCTCAAAGGACATCAGTATATTTATTTCGTTGACATTAATTTTATACTACAGGTCTCAAAATGCTATTTCTCCCGAGGTCATACAAGAAGCTTCATTTGCAAGAAGAGAACAATAATGCTTTTAAAATTAATTATAAGTCCTTCACCTAAGTAGCTGTCTGCTTTTTTTTTTTTGTCAAAAATTATATTTGAAAGGCAAAAATGCATTCTGGAGGGCAAGTAAAGTGGAGACCTTTGGTTTAACTCATCTGCTTATCATAAGTATATACTCAATTCTGACCAAACTAAGCCTTCAAGGAGAACTGAGTACAGTCATACCTTGGTTTTTTAACAGCTTAGTTCTCAAATGTTTTGGCTCCTGAATACCGCAAACCTGGAAGTGAGTGTTCCAGTTTGTGAACTATTTTTGGAAGTCAAACATCTGACGGAGCTTCTGCAGCTTCTGATTGACTGCAGGAGCTTCCTGCAGCCCATCAGAAGCCGTACTTTGGTTTTCAAACATTTTGAAAGTTCCTTCCGGAACAGATTCCATTTGACTTTCGAGGTACAACTGTATACACTTCCAGAGTTAATACTAAATACAAAAATTCTGGTAAATGAGCCACCAGAGCCACTTGAGGGCTATGAAAATTTGTGTCTCTAGCTTTTTAGATTCATTTTCCCATGTAATATCTGAAACCAAAGGGGCATATTGGTTACCAGATGTGAATTTTTTCCCCCCAGTTCTCCTACCCCACTACTTATCGGAAGCCTTCAAGCAGGACCTAACCACAGCACAACTCTGCTTGGGATTCCCAGCCACTGGTATACAGAGGCATACTGTGGAGGTAGAACATAACTGTCATAGGTAGTAGCATGTTTGTCTTTGCAATGTAATAGTAGCCTCAGATGAACTCTGAAAAGGAGCTGTGGGACTACCATATATACACATTGCCAATGTGCCCACCAGTCACATCCCCGTCCTGTCACATGTTTAATGATACTGACATGTATGTTGAGCTCCTTCATGTGATGCAGGAACCTGGGGCAATCAGGACAACAACAACACTACTACCCCTGACTGGAGGTTTGCTCTATGTTCATCCATTAGTTACCGCATGTATAGCCTGCAAGGGGTGCTGAAGCAGAAGGTCAGGACTAGCCCCCTGGCCCCCTCATACATGCTTTTAACACATGAGAGACTTGTCTGAACTCTACTCCAATGTCTTATGTGAACACAAAGATATCCAAATGAAATTCAATGTGCACATTCAAGCTAGCATTCTACATTCTACCACCTCAAAAGGGATATGCACAAACGCATTGAAATAACAGATCGGCTTGGATGGAAGATGGCATGTCCATCCAGGATGTAATTATTTGCTTAATTATGGAGCCCCAGATCACCTCCCACACCTATCTTGAAGGTGGGCAGGAAAGATCAGAGTGGACAATTATGCACTATGCACAGATGAAAAATTGGAAATAATTGCTATAAATAGAAATGCATCTCACCGTAATGAGGCAGACTGTGACCAGCTGACCTCCATGCCTGATCAGTCAACTTCTCAAGTGTGAACTACTAATGGCAACTAGAATACCCTTGTTCTCCCTTCTTATCTTTCTTTATCTTTAAAATGGACTTGGCCCAGAAAGCCCTTCAAACAGAAGACACCTTCAAGAAGAGGATAATGTGTTATCTCCCTTGAGCACTGAATCATAGGAAGGGACGCTGAGGGAATATCAGACAGTATTTGGTGTGACCACTTACAACATAGTTCTCTGCTTGAAGTTCAGACTACAGCTCACCCTCTGCTTTATCAAAGCGCTTTGATGGAAAAAACAAAATGGAACGTGATGTCTGGCTGGCTTAAAGACTGACATTAAAATGAGAGTTGGTGTACAGATTCAGAACAAACCTTTACAGTCCACACCTATTTTCCAGGGGGCCAGAAAAGCGCGCTGTCATGCCATCTCTCCCATGAGCACCGAAATGTCACAACAAAATTGGATACATATTTGTAAAGTTAGAACACCAGGTAACCCTCATGTGCATTGGAAATGTGGGAAAGGAAGAAAAGATACAAAACACTACAGTGCAAACAAAATGTGAAGTAAGATATTTTGCTTATTTACAGTTATCTACAGTTATTTACAGTTAACTTACAGTTATCGGCTATGGCTACTTTTCTGACAGGATGATGAACTAGATGTGCCTTTGGTCTGATCCAGTGGAGTTGTTCTTATGTTCTTACCTGGGCCTCTGAAACATTGTCAGTTACTTGTTCTTGTCCTTTTGCATTTATATAATAAGACACTTTAAAAAACTGACAAGGACAGCGGGTCTCTTACAGGGACTTCTAGCTCAATGCCCAAATAATGGCACGGTCACAAGTTCTGCTAATTTTAATAGCACACGTTCCTGTCATCAGGCTACACACTTGTTCCTGTTTGTCACATCCCTCAATCTAAATAATAGGCACTTAAACATTATGCAGATGGATGTTGGTGCACAACCCAAAATAGATTCAGAGGCACAATTTTGCATATGAATGCTCTGTAGATATGCATATCAGTGTTTTTTTTTCAAAGAACACTCTAAGAAGTTCAGAGGAAATAAGTAAGTAGTGAAGACATTTCTAGGTTGAAAAGGAAGAGCAGTGGATAATGAAACCAGCAATAAGTAGGATACTAGCACAAGGGTTTAATAGATTTGCCTTAAAGTTCTCTGTAACAAAGTCAAAATTTCTAGCTGAAAACTATGCCATCTAAAAAGCAAAAGGTATCATGAATAAGCATTCTTTAACATGGGTCAATCAAAATCAGCTTTGCATTCCCATTGCATATTTGTTTATTTTTGTAGGTATAGCCCATACTATATCTGAAGTTCTAACTGAAGGAGATGCACCTTAAAATAAATTAGAAATATCAACTGAAGTCTGTCTGTTAAATTCCAGTCATATATTAGTATAGATCAACCTGTTTAGACTAACAATACAACATACTGAGAATAACATTATTCAACAACCTCGAATGCCAAAACTAATTTTGAAAGACTTTTGCTCCTTGCAGAAGATGGTTAGGTTTGAGGCAAGTAATATTTCTAGAATACAGCTAACCATCAGTGGTGCTGCCACTGGGATCTCTTCTTTGCATCTGATTGTTATCTCAACATAGTGCATGCTGAAATTTATTTGGGCTGCAATCTAACACATGCTGACCTGGGTGCTCCCCTGATGGAGCACATTGGGACTTATGAGCTGGATGATATTGCAGTTGAAGACTGACTCTGTAAAGCTTAAGCTATTTCATCTGTGACACTCAGCAGTACTCTTCAGGCAACTTTGCGAGTGTACATGGGGGACTTGCCTCCCAATGTATGTCCTTTTGCCCCATGGGCATTTGGTGTAATTTCTGAAAGCACCTACATGTCTACAGAACTAAACCGCCTTCAACCTTCCACCTTAACACACGGTGACCAAAAATGAGTCCCAGTCAATGAAGCTGAATGTTGGCAGATTCAAGACAGTAAAAAAAGGGGGCGGGAATACTTCTTCACATAGCTTGTAGTTAACCTATGGAATTTGTTCCCAAAAGTTGTAGTGATGCCCATCAACTCAGATGGCTTTAAAAGAGGATTAGACAAATTCGTGGAGGATAAGGTTATCAATGGCTGCAAGCAGTGATGGCTACATCACCCCCAGAGGCAATATGACTCTGGGAATCACAAGTGGGGCATGTCCACAAGAACCAGGTTAGCCACCATGAGAACAGGTGCTGGACTAGATGGGCTTTTCATTTTTCACTTCACTTCTTATGTTCATATGATGGGGACACAGACATACACACCAGCCCCATCGCTAATATCCCTGTGGCTGTCAGGCCTGACCTTCCCATGCGGAGTAGGAAAGGTTTGGTGTGGGCTTTTCCTCTTTTTTGCTTGAACACAGGTATAACTCACCATGCATTTGGGGCAAAGCAAAACCGATTGAGCAAAAGAACCCTTGCTTTTTATACACTGGTAGGGCAGACACTGGCAATCGGAATTGTTTAGGGAGAGAATTCTGCAAAATGAAAAGAAGGGTTATGTGCAAATAATCTGATGGAGGAAATACTGAAAAATCTTACACCTGCACACTGAGATCGACTTAAGACTCAGGGGAGAGGAGGAAGAGTTGCATTGCTTAGGTAACCTTGAGTACACTCTCCGCAGCTCACAGAAGGATAAATCAAACTATTTTTACCAAGCTAGCAAAGCACCACTTATGACTTGTTCTTATAAGAACCATATCCGCCCCTTGAGCAAGTCACCCTGTGCCTGAGCCAAAGTCCCAGATGAACCATTAACATTTAGGTTCAGAAAAAGAACAAAATTACAAGTTGCCCCTCTTGTTTACGCAGCAGTTTAGAAAGCCTTGCACACTGACAATATGTTCTTTCTGTTTTTCCAAGTTAGCTGTGTTCACACTGAGCCTTAAAAAAAAGAAAAGGCTTTCAGGGGGTCATTCTTCACTGTCTTCTTTAAGTATTTTTTTTATCTGAACTCTGGGATTTTATTTTCTCAAGGAACCTTGTTTGCCAAAGGCATCTGTGAGAATAGAAAGCATAACCAGATGGGCCATTGGCCTGAGACAGCTTCACTCTTTCCATGTTACTTTGCTTAAACTTCATGAAATTTGATTTTTTTAATGTAGAAATTGATGGTTTCTGGGCACTGAAATAGAACTGGAAACTACCTATATCTTCCTCTCTTGTGCAACATTTCCCAAGAATGTTGAAGCCATTTCCTGCCCAATCTGAGCCCTTTTTAAAAAAAACTTGAAAGGGGCCCTTCACTGGGTGATCCTGGTCAGCTAGGCATAATGACATCACACAATCACACCAGAATTACCTTTTTGCCGTTCCAGCAGTGAATGTGTCCATGTTATCAATGGGGTGAAACATAGAGATGGGTGGATGTGAAGGGACTGGTATCGTGAATGTGCAGCAAATTAGGAAACTTGAAGAGGAGATGAAAAATAATGGGGGATTCCTGTTGCATAATTCTCTTTCAGGAGCAAGGCCAATGCAGTACTCTAGGAACCATGGATAAATTTGCATAGGTAGAGACCCCAGGTAGTTTAGGAGTCCAAAATCCATGGTGAAAATCATATGGGTAGCATCTTCAGGTGTGATAGAAGCACTTTCTCACTTCTGTTGCTCAGTAGCTTGGAAGGAAGGGTGGAGGCAGAGAAGCATCCATCCTCTTCTGTAATCCAACATTGTCTGCACCAGTTGCGTGGCTGAGACACAAGTTCAGTGTGTGGGTTATGTATATAGCTGCTTCTTGATTGATTTGAGTGGTGGTGGGGTTTTCAGGTTTTTGGGGTTTTTTAATGCATCCAATCCCAAAACGTCTGAAATAGGCCTTGAGTTGTGCATTGCTTAGATGCGTTACCAAATTGAGAACTGGGTGATGTGAAACACCGCCAAAGCAGCGCTTTCAAGGCTATGGCTCAGCTAGGCTTAGTGATGAGCCCACAGAACGGCTCATTACACTGGGCAACAATTTTTTACTTTTTGAATGTTGTCTAGATTTCTACAACTGATTTAGGGTATTTTTGCACTGCTAAATCAGGAAATGGCATCCATTTCTCTCCATCAGGTCAGGTTTACTGTAAACTGAATGGTGGGCATTGATAAAGGTAAGTACACATAAATTGCATGTTGCTTCACCATTTTTCAAACTTCAGGGCTTGAACTTCCGTTTCTTGGAACTCCTGGAATGCTCAGCAGCAGGGAGGTCTCTATTCAGAGTCCAACAGTAGTCAGCCATCATGACTGCATCCCAGCAACCCTGATACCTGGTCTCCATCTCTTTCATGTCCTGATGGAATCTCTCCCCCTGCTCGTCACTCATTGAACCCAGGTTCTCAGGAAACCGGTCCATTTTTGAAAATAGGTAGTGCATCTTGACGCTCATGTTGCAGCCCAGGTTTCTGAAAGCAGTCAGCATGTTGTTGACAGTTCTGCGTAGTTTCTGGCCTTATTGTTGCCAAGAAAGTTCTTCACTACCAGAACAAATGCCTTCCATGCTTCTAGTTCCACTTCGTTCACTGAGTTTCCGAACTCTGGATCTCTGATGAGCTGACGGATCTGAGGACCGTCAAAGATGCCAGCTTTCAACTTCTCCATGGTCAATCCTGGAAAAGCCTGGCACAAGTAAGTGAAGCAGTCACCATCCTTGTCCAGAGCCTTGGTGAACTGCTTGATTAAGCCGAGCTTGATGTGCAGCAGTGGGAAGAGTATTCTGTCTCTGTCCACCAAAGGGTCGTTGATGATGTTCCTTTTTTTGCAAGGCACCAATTCCTCCCGCACAGGCCAGTCCTTCTTCGTGTAGTGCTGAGCACGGTCCCTACTATCCCACATGCACAGAAAACATGGGTACTTGGTGAAGCCAGACTGTTGTCCCAACAAGAAGTTCACCATCTTCAGGTCAACACAAATAAACCACTTATGCTGATCATAACCAATTTTCTCCAGCACATACTTTACCGCTTCATAGTTCACCTTCAGTGTACTCGAGTGAGCCAGGGGTATAGAGGCAAACTGGTTATCGTTGTGTAGCAGAACACATTTCAGTGATCGCTTGCTGCTGTCAATGAACAGTCTCCAATCTTTGGGTTCATACTGTGGCACTCCAAGCTTGAGCAGAAGCTGCGCAATATCTGCACAGGACACCAAGTCCTTCTCTTCTGAGAAAAAACGGAGGTACTCTTGATGCCTGTTGCGGAAGAAGCTGATGCGAGCACTGTCAGAGAGGAGGTTTTTTCCCTTCAATCTGAATGCCAACAGTTCAGCAGAGTCCTTTGACAAGCTGAGGTCGCGAACTAGATCTTTCAACTCCTTTTGGGAAAATGGATGTGGAGCATCATCTTCAAGAACCACTTCTTCTTCTTCATGTCCTTCAACACTGGAGGCATCTTTGTCACTAATGTCAGGAAGTTCTCTGAAAATAGGCACTGGAATTTCATCACAATGAGCTACAGGATGACGTGCTGATTGAAGATCAGGATACTTGAGGCTGCTCCGGTTCTTTCTGTTGATCCCAGTCACATCAACAGCGCACCAATTAATGGAAGATTTCGAGGTTTTATGACTTCAAACTGTCCCCTTTTCGACATAATCACCCAGAACTATTGGACCTGAATACTTCTTGTCATTAAAATAATCATTTCCAATCAAAACAATTATTCGACATGGCATTTTACCCGCACCAACTTCTTCTAAAATGCTCCACACAAGCGTACATGTGAACAAAAACGTAAAAAAACGACATGTGGCCATAGCTCAGAAACTTGACCTGATTGAGCAAAACCAATGTGATTTTTGGATTCAGCGCATCAGATTCATCCTAAATCAACAGAAAAAAACGCAGACAACAAATTTGTTGTTGACCAGTGTTATCTAAGCTGGGATTAGGCCTCTGGAGAATTTTCCCTCTCTTATTTTGATAGTGGAGTCTGCCCACTCTTGGGGTGAAGTAGTTGGAGTTGACAGTAATAACTTGAGCTCCTGCCTTCATAGCTGCAAGATGCTTGTTTTATAGCAAGAGTGTGTTTTTGTTTTGTTTTGTTAAAAAGAAAAAAGAGTTCACAGTGACACACAGTCAGAATTTCACTCCCCTGCCAAACTGTACAAGCACAACCACACTGTTTGGAGCAGATGATTTGCCAGTTTTCTTCTTATGGGTGTTTGACATTTCTGTATATCCATTGGGTTGGGGTCAGAGGTTCCTCTAAAAAGCTGACACTTTTAACCTGCTTATAACTACCTCAGAAATCACAGTTGCCTTTCAAAAGAATGACTTACCAATGCACTTCAAGTGGCCTGACTTCACAAAGGTTTTGCTGCCCTGAAAGAAATGAGGGATGACAGAGAGATTTAGATGCAAGAGCCTGGAAGGCAACAGCATATTTTACACCACAGAACAGCGTTCATAGTGCGAGGGCATATCCGATGTCAAATGCCTTGAAAATAGTAAGCACTCTAGCTCACCGAAGTCTTTGCTGGATCATAACTTTCCTAAGTGTCCTACAGAATCATTTGTGTAAACTGCCTTATTTCTAGTCAGACGAAACTCAGGCTTTTGGAGACTATTGCTCTTCAAAATATATTTTTTTAAAAGGCATTTACTTGAAAGAAAACTGCAAATGTGATCTTTTGTTGCTAGTACAGTATTATGATGATGATTATCACTATTATTAAAAAATAAAATTATGAAAAGCTGTTTTATACCACATCAGACCATTTGTTCATCTAATTCTGTACTGTCCACACTGATGAACATCATCTGTCCAGGGTTTCAGGCAGGAGACATTCACTTTTAAGAAGACAGGAGATTTTGCCATGGTATCCATTTAACAGGCCATGGAATATGAGCTTAATGCTTGGCAGTGGTCAACATAAAGCATTTTTCACCATATATGAATGAAACTGGAATAATCATTCTATAGAAAATTATCAGAAAGAAGTTCTCATAAAAAAATCACAGCAATTAAGTTTCAGTGATGCAATCTGCAGCCCACAGAAACATTTGAAAATGATTATGAAAGGTGAGGGTATATTCCATTTTCACACAAAAAGATGCAGAAAGATATATTTTTTAAATGTATGTGGAAATGTTTTCCCATATTTTTCCCCATGATACAAAGAATTGTAGAAATGTTGGTTAGCCAAAAGATGAACAAAGGGTCAAGTTCCTGTACATTCTCTTTCATTTCATTTCCCTTTAGAAATGGACAAGAGACTGCCATGCAGTCAGGGGTGCCAACTTGAATAAAATATTGTGGGGATCCAGGTAAGCCCTGCCCTGCAAAATCAATCACATGACGCAGTGCACACACACCATTTTAATGGGAATGCCCATAAACTTTGTGGGGGCCTAGCCCCCTCTAATATTTTATTGAGGGGGCCAAAGCCCTCACAGACCCTAGGAGTTGGCTCCTATGCTTGCAGTCCTTTTCCACCTGGCCTGGGAAGGGGGGCCCTGACTGTCTCCAGCTACAAAAGCTGAGGAAGCTGAACAGACTTCTGAGTTGGGGTATTGTTTGGAGTTTTCCTCTACTTGCGTTCAAGCTTAGAGAAAGTAAACAAGCTGGGAACTTGAGTAGAGGGAAAATTCCAGTCAATTGCAATCAAACGTTGATCATCATCAAGCTGTGGCAGTAAAGGCATCCTTACTCTCTTGTCCAGCAGAGCTTTTCAAGGTAGTGCAGGGCCTCTTACAACCTGGCCCGAAGGAGGTGGCAGAATAAATGGTTGATTGCTGTGACTTTTATTGAGGATAAAATCGCTTGCGTCCAGTGGGATCTTGATTCTGCTGTTGCAATAGATGAATCTCAAGAGCTGTCAAGAGTTTCAGTTAGTAAGATTTAGGGATGTGGACAAGGTGCTTGGATCACTCAGGGCAAACACTTGCACCCTGCACCCTGTCCCTTAGCTGATTAGCTGAGCTAGGGAGATGTTTAATGCCTCCCTGTGAGAGGGGGTGGTCCCTTCCTGCTTGAAGGAGGCAATGGTAAAATGACTCCTCTAGAAACCCTCCTTGGATTTGGGACACGGGTGGTCTAAACCACTGAGCCCCTTGAGCTTGTCAATCAGAAGGTCAGCGGTTCGAATCCCCACGACAGGGTGCACTCCTGTTGCTCTGTCCCAGCTCCTGCCAACCTAGCAGTTCGAAAACACTCCAGTGCAAGTAGATAAATAGGTACTGCTCTGGCGAGAAGGTAAACGGCATTTCTGTGTATTCTGGTTTCCGTCATGGTGTTCCATTGTGCCAGAAGCAGTTTAGTCATGCTGGCCACATGACCTGGAAAGCTGTCTGTGGACATACGCAAGATGAGCGCTGCAACTCTATAGTTGCCTTTGACTGGACTTAACCGTCCAGGGGTCCTTTACCTTACCTTGGATTCAGAAAATCAAAGTACCGGTAACTGCCAGCCGGTTGCCAATCCCCCCTTTTGGGGTAAGGTTCTTGAGTGGGTGATCACGGACCAGATCAGAGGAAAGTGATTTTCTAGATCCATTTCAACTGGGGTTTAGGTCTGGTTTTGGCACAGACTGCTTTTGGCCCATTTAGACTCAGAATTGCATGCATGACCTCACAACAGGTTTTTAAAGTTTTTACTTAAGACCCCAGGAAAACTCAGATGTGGATACTACCCATCAGCTTTGGTAGTTGAGAGCCACCGCAGTCCCATGAATGGAGTTTGGGACTGAGATCTGGAAAACCAGATGAGCTGCACAGTGGACAGCACTATATCTCTTTCTCTCTCTTTCTCTTTCTCTCTCTCTCTCTCTCTCTGGCTTAGTTGTTGTGAAAACAAAGAATGTAAAGATTGTAAAACACACTGTACATAAAAAGCTTTACAAGTTATTATGATATAATTTCATACCTGTTGTTCACTTTAAGAGACAGATATTTGATCTGTAAGAGCTTTAGACACGTTGTACTTCTAAAACCACTTCTACCTGGTCCTTAAAATTGTATTAGGAATTTTGTCACTGTGGGAAGCAGGAAGACAATGTTGTGGCTTCTTAAAAATAGGTAATATTTTTACCAGCTTTTCTAAGGTGTGCTGAATTGGTTTTATTTTAGTGTTGCTTTACTCTTTTATTGTATTATAACCCTCCAGGGATCAAGGCTGAGCTGGCAATGATCTTATAAAATGAATAAAATAAATAAAGAGGACTTACTTCTAGGTAGACTTGTATTGCACTGCACTGTAAAGGTGTTACTGGAAATTGCAGGTATGTGATGGATTTGGGCAAGCCCTGATCTGAAGTGACCTGAAGCAAAGTGCTTTGGAGAGATTCTGAAGTTGTCTAAGATGAAGTGGGATCTGCTGGAGGCTTCCTGGAGCAAAACAGAGACCTACATAGCACTTCATAGTGCTTCAGCAATTTGAACACCAAAACAAAAAACACTCTACAAACAAGTTTCTACTGTCTCTTTCTGGACTGTACAGTGTTGTATTGTTGTACTGTGTATAAGCACTCAGAGATGTGAGTGCTATACTATAGAAAGAGAGTACCTATTCATCTGTAAGTTGGCAAGTTTCCTACTTAGGAGCACCTCTCTCATGTCTATTACCGTATTTTTTGCTCTATAAGACTCACTTTTTCCCTCCTAAAAAGTAAGGGGAAATGTGTGTGCGTCTTATGGAGCGAATGCAGGCTGTGCAGCTTTCACAGAAGCCAGAACAGCAAGAGGGATTGCTGCTTTCACTGCACAGCGATCCCTCTTGCTGTTCTGGCTTCTGAGATTCAGAATATTTTTTTTCTTGTTTTCCTCCTCCAAAAACTAGGTGCATCTTGTGGTCTGGTGCGTCTTACAGAGTGAAAAATATGGTAGTTTTGTGATAATTATCCACAAACTGTAGGGGAAATTAAGTGAATCCATTTTTTTTAGCCAGCTCCAAACTCTAAAAATGGTCTTTGCAATAGCACTGCTGCAGCTATCCTTCTACCAAGCCTACAAATTTCATCAATTCTTTTTTTAAAAAGAAAAGAAAATAAAAAATGCCCAGCCCAAAACCCCCTGGACCTATTTGTAATTTGATAGGCATTATCCATTATCCACTCATGCTTGCAAATATCCAAACTACACCTGCAAATTTCACCCAGTTCTTTGCAAAGGTATGGTTAATAATAATAATACTTTCATTTCTATACCACTTTGTAGTTTTAGGAAAAATCTCAGACTGGTTTACAACACAATAAATTATATAGCCTTTAAAAAAATTCCCCATACTAGTGAGTGGGGAGGCATTAAACTCCATTTTTCTCAACTGTGATTTGGATTCAGACCCTGAGTCAAGTTGTCCAGACTGAAGCATTTCGTACTGTAGATGGCTATTTTCCAAAGGGGCAAATCGGAGTACAATAGTTGGTCCACCCTTACAGGAAATTGTCTCTCTCACTTAGGAGAGGTAATATACCTCAGAAAAACTATAGAAATGGCATGATATAGTAAGTTCTTATCCCCTATCACAATTGATTAGTTGGTACAGGCTGTTTAACTGAATTGCTGAGTTTTTGAAAGTAAAGCATTATTTTATAAATTATGAAGGAATTATTTTAAATGGCTTCCTGACAAAAGTAACACAGGAAATGTTACATCCATGCTACCCTTTCAGGCTTAAGTAACTTCTTCTGCTTTCTATATTCATTAGCTCTCAAGTGTTTACACAGAGCTACAGAAAGCTAAAATTCAATATAGTTGAAATGTACTCATTAAAAGTAGACTGGGTAAGAAAAACCTGGAGTTTGAGCTCAGATTTATTTTGAGTCACAGGAGAAAATATCACAGCTATGAGTCATCCGCGATATACCTCCTCCTCACTCTCACAAATCACTAACTCCAAAATCAAAACCTAGGAAGAAGATTGCTAAACTCTAATGGAACATCCTCTTTCTTGTCTATTGACCAGAAACTACTGGAAGCGGAGCTAGGGCTCTGGCGATACATTTCTTTTGATTTCTATTTGAGCATTATTTATATTAATGATTCTTAAGTTTGTAATTAAATTCTTCCGATTCATGATTCAAAATGGAGCACACCTGAAGTAGTCTTATACCAAGTCATTGTATATGTTCATCCTGATGGGAAGAGATTTCATTTTCTCCCCGTGGCCACTCAGAGCACATGAACTGACCAGGTTCAAAACCCAACATGTTGCAGTTATGTACCATCCTGGCAATCCCATTTAGATGAATAACTCAATATTGTCAGCAGCATTTCCTCTAGTAGACCCTGAAGTGCCTTATATCAGCTGCAATTTATTTACTTGAACAGGAATGATGAACCTGGGAGTACAATGTTATATGCCCTTCCTCCAGGCATCTTTTCATTTGTGTGATCCAGGTTGGTTGGTGCAATCTAAAAGCTTTGATAATGCCCTGTTGTTAAAGCAAAACCCCATGTTAAGGCAATAGTGTTAGGCATCAGTTGACATGTTATTACCTTAGCCATCTGGAGAAAGGGGGAAATGTCCCCAGACATTCACCTTTATATCTACACATTTGCATCAATACATTCTACAGGGATGTGTTCTAGTACATAATGAACAGCATGCTACATTGGCATGATTATGTTCTCAACTAATAGTTTCGAAGTTCCTGTACTTGTTTTGCAGTGAGGCAATTTTAGACTCTGGACTTAATAGTCTTATAAGGGTCTCTCTTTTTAGGGAGCAATGTGTCAATTATTTCCATTTGCTTCAAATTGTGGCAAGGCAGCCCTGCTGCATTTGGGGGCTGTCCTGCTGAGTGGGGTCCTTAATGGCCCCCAAAGTCTTCTCCTGATGGCACTACTCGTCAACCACTCCCCCTATCATTCCTCTGCTCCTACCTGTAGCCTGCCACAATCTCAGAGTCCCAGATGCCTCAGACAGCCCCTCCATGCTTCCTTCAGAAATAGGATGCACTCCCTTCTCAGTCTTGCTGTCAGACCAGAGAAGCCCTGCTCATCATGGGGTGGAGTGGGGATTAGATAACCCCACTTACCATGCTCCATGTTGGCCCACACACATTCAAGAGGCAGCTTCAGGCTTCTCCTCTCCTTCCTGTCCCTTTGCCTCCCATCAATTGAGGCTTATAAGCCACCAGCAGGAGTCTGGAGACTTCTGGATCCACCCTTAGCTTCCCACAGCCCATCCTGACTGATGTCTGGTTGGTTTACTTTTAGCAGCCTCTTCTCCACACAACTGCTTTTCATTTAAAGCAAAATGTTGGGAGATTGCCATATTGGTTCTCCTTTTGCAACGTTTGGTTTAGCCCTGATTTTTACTAGCTGTTTATTCTGAGTAAACGTGCTTAAGATTGCACTGAGCTTTAAGTCCCAGAGAGTTCAATATGACTTACTCCCATGGCAAGTACGTATAGGATTTCAGTCTTGGAATGATGAGAAATTATTTACCAACTAAGTGGTGCTCTAAATGAAATGTCACCTCGCTATAGAAGCTTTTTACACTAGAAACACAGTATTGCATAGTTGAGAAATCAATACTAGGGTTTTTTTTCCCCCTTGTCTTCTTCCAAATGGGCATTGAATCTGTGCAACCATGTGATACTTTACAAAAATGCTGACAAACCTTCCTCTCCCCACCACCACTGTGAAGCATTCACATCTTAAGTGCACCATAATAAAGTGCCGAAGTTCTCTTTTTTCATTTGTCAAGTAAAAAGCATATTTTAGTTCTTATTGCTCTTGGAGTAAAACAATAATTGATGAACACCAAAAGGGCTTTCTGGGGCATATTCTACATTTGACAAAGTCTAAGTAAGCTGAAGAAACCACAAAGGATATTGATTTTCCATGAAAGGGTAAAGACTGATCTTTCTTCATTTGAAATGGTCTGCTTTTTCTACCAAATACCACAAAGCAAATCCAGGGAATAAGGCTAAAGGACAAGAGAACAGCAGAGTAGAGAGGGTAAAAGATGAATGATTTGGGGTCTAAATGACTCTGCTTGCCATTGTAATGCCAATTAGTGGAAGGGGAAAAAATATGTGGTTTTTAAAAAGCCCATTTAACAGGGATAAGTAATAGGGGTGTTGCAAAACTGCCTTTGTACTCATACGGATTTTTTAAAAATTAAGTGCGCCAGCCTAAGCCTTATATTCCCACAAAAATGTTGATGAGTCTATTGGTATTTGAGCAAAATCCATACTGTAATATGGACAGGAGTAATGAGTATAAAAATGTCTAGATGCTGTTACTATATCCTACAAGCCTTAAAGAAATGTCTTGCTCACGACTGCAATCACTGCTATTCTGAGTTAATACTTTATTACTGTCCTTATAATCAGAGGACAAAATGACCCCTGTATATTTTTAGTCTAAGGTTAGTCAATTTCATACAATACAGCTCCTTTAAATTGCTTTCTAGCAATGCTCCTTTTGATGGCTGAAGCACCGTAAAGCCACTCATTCTGTGGTTTGACCCTGTCGCAAGGAGGCTCTTCATGGCCGCATCTGAGGCTCCCAGCCTCAACTCGAGTAGATTAAAAGCAGCTTGTCATGTGAATAAGATATTACAACTACTTATAAAGTGCTGTGATGTGGAAGCTGTCTTGGGTAGCCTCCACAGGGAGATATTTGCTTTTAAACCAGATCTTTCAAGACCGAATTGCTTTTATTCAAAGGAGGGTATTTCTTGAGAGAGTATGGCAGCCATCCTATATCCAATTTCATGGGAGTATGTTCCATGGAAAACAGTTGACCTATTTTTATTTCTAAATATGCATTCATAGGATGGTGTTCAGATGTCCCATTTCCCCCAAAATTTAATCACACCTCCATGACAATGTCCTATTGAAGGGATACATCTTGCCAAGATTATCACACTTTTTATAAAGTGTGCTTCTAGTCTGCTCAAGTGAGAAAGCTACAGAACTTGCTATATGTTGGACTACAGTGGTACCTCTGGTTGCGAACGGGATCCATTCCAGAGGCCCGTTTGCAACATGAAAAGAGCGCAACCCACAGCAGCACGTCTGTGCACATGCGGGTTGCGATTCGGTGCTTCTGCGCATGACGTCATTTTGTGCTTCTGCGCATGCACGAGTGGCGAAACCCGGAAGTAACCCTTTCCAGTACTTCTGGGTCACTGCGGGTCGTAACCTGAAAGAACGTAACATGAAGCAAATGTAACATGAGGTATGACTGTATTCCCAATGGCTGGGATGGGTGAATATGTCAATTTTTGTTTCTCATTTTCCCAGTTTTAAGTTCATTTCTCCACATTTCCACATCTATTTGCTATTCCTTTTTTAAGTCCTCATGAAAATTCACTCACACATTAGAACAAATTTCTCCTAACGTACACATTTTGCAAAGTAATTTCCCCTAATGTAATGCATTTTTTTCTATGTTACTTTCACTAATATTTGTATTTTTATGCTTACTTCACACTAGTATGTGCATTTTTGTACACATTACATCTGGAGAACTGTATCACAAAATTTGGAGAAGTGCAATTTTCAAAGGATGGTTGTGTTTCAGTTCTTTCATTGTTTCAAAAAGTGTGAGTAAGATAGGTTCACCTCTAAATATGAAACTCAGTCTAATATCTCCCACATTCCTACAGCTCCACAGGAATCCTACTGAGTGGTGGTTGCATTCTGGGAATAACTAGACTGGGTTTTTTTTAAAAAAAAATATTCCTTCATTAATTTGTTGACAAACCATTGCTACTGGGTACATTGTGAAAGATGGTTTTTAGAGAGGACAAATCTAACTATTTTCCACTTGTGCCTCTTTGGTATGTTTTTCTCCATAATTTTACTCCATTTCCACTAATTAATCTTTGAATGTTTAGGAGAGGGAATACTTCTAAATGCTATTTTAAATTGTATCTAATACATATTTTAGCATGTATTTAAATGTGTACTATCTCTCAAAGCATGCATTTAAATGAGTATTTTGATATGCTTAAAACTGTGTAAACTGCATCCCAACATTTAGAGAAGTTCATGATCTGGTGGATAGCTAAGTTCAAGGTTATCAAGGGAATCTGCAAATGTCAAATTATTCAAGCACTACTAGCAGGATCACAGCATTTTAAATATGTTTTTCCCCCTTCAAGTTTATTAATCATTTAGGCTTGTTCCAGCAATAATCCAGAATGAGTGGCTCTGCACCTCTGGCAATATTTAGAAAGTTGTTTTTTAAAAAATAATTAAAAAGTTTGAATGTCTCTCATTTTTCATGAATTTCTTTATACATTTTTAAAAAGAGTCTATCTGATTTGTGGTTTCAGTGCCTAGCCTTCAAGTGACCAACCCATTGCTCAATATTTGTTACCAAGTTACGTTGTGCAAACTTGGTAAGGCTTCCTGGCTGGTGGGTGGTTTCTATCTCACTTCATGAGATTTACAGATGGGTCATTAAGCTACTGCCAATGTTTGTGAAAACCAAGTGCCGTGTGTTTTGTTAGCTAGCTGGTTTTTTTGCTACTGCTTCATGGACAGGGCTTAGCACAGGACAGGGCTTAGCTTAGTCCCATTTTCAGTGAACCTTGCAATGCAGAACTTCCTGATGGACTGTGCACTAGTTCAGTCTGTTTTAGGAGGAGGAGGAGCATCTATTTTTGCCCACCCATATTCATTTCAGTAAATTTCCCTGCCTAATGAAACAGTGTTCTTAAATCAGTGTGCCCTCAAGCTTATCAATAGCCTTCTGGAATGGCTTTTATCCCTGCTTTGTGAAAACCATACAATTTAAATCCTAAACAGTGGTCTTTATAGTTTCAGAATATATAAATTTTACCTAAAACAAGAAGAAAGTCTGAATGACAAAGTCATTTAGATTCCAAGGACTTCGTTTGCTTTCTGAGACTGAAGAACAGACTGCACTTCATGCTGTCATAATGTTTACAGGCTCCAGCTTAACACTTAGTAGCATCTGTTGAGTGCTTATGAGGATTTTCAAAGCTCTGCTCAGCCTTATAACTGAAGTATCATTGATTTTATTCTTCGCATCACTCATTTTGGTACATTGTTTGTCTCTGGGTATATGTCTAGATCTTGCACTGGAAGCACATGTGTACCTTCATCAAAATATTTGTTCACGGAGGTATCAAATAAGTACCAAACATTTCCAGTTCATGTCACTTTTGCATGTGCTCAGCAAGCCCATTTTGTCCCATTGCCATATTAATCTGGGAACGTGGTTTTTTTTTTTTTTACGTGCACAAAAATCTTAATTTAAATACACAATTTTAAATATATTTTCTCTCAAAATGTGCAGTTTTTGATGTATTCTTATTGAGAATTGCATCAGAATATTGGAGAGCCAGTGTGGTGTAGTGGTTAAGAGTGATAGACTCGTAATCTGGGAAACCGGGTTTGCGTCTCCGCTCCTCCACATGCAGCTGCTGGGTGACCTTGGGCTAGTCACACTTCTTTGAAGTTTCTCAGCCTCACTCACCTCACAGAGTGTTTGTTGGGAGGGAGGAAGGGAAAGGAGAATGTTAGCCGCTTTGAGACTCCTTCGGGTAGTGATAAAGCGGGATATCAAATCCAAATCCAATATTTGAGAATTGCATCAGAATATTTGGGAAGTGCATTAGCTTTGCCCCTGGCTGCTTCAGGGACTGGAGAAAACCTGCTTGCACTCCTGCTCTTGCTGGCAATATCAGCAAAGCTGCTTATTTATTGTATATGTAAGTTGCCACCTACACAGTAGCATTCCTCTGATTATTTGGTAATAATACATAATCAGGGTCAACTAATGAGTGATTGGTCAGCTGGCAATATTTTAACAGGTCAGTCGACCAACATGAGAACCCTACAAGACAAATAGACAGATGATAGACAAACGTGTGAATTTTGGTTACTCTCAGTTTATCACTTTTTTTGCAATCCTTTTTTTTTTAAAAAAAAAAGATATTTATTGAGATTTTCAAAATGTTACAAAAAAGAGAAAACATAAAATAGAAGCAGAAGAGAGTACAAAGGATAAAAATAATTGACAAAATAGAAAAAGAAAGAGAGAGAAAAACCAACCCCTTCCCACCATATACAAAAAAATTCCAAATGAGAAAAAATGATAGAAAAAAGGAAAAAAGAAGAATGCAAAAATCACAAAACTTTAAAAACATTTAAAAACAATTTCATTGTTTTCAAATCCTTAACTGTCATTACCTTCTTTCTTAGACCTCTTCCTCCTCCCTTTCTTTGTATCCTAGTTATTAATTATCCCAGCAAATCCTTGATCTTATCTTTCTATAATAAAATAAACCTTAAAACTTAAAACTTAAATCTTATCCTTACCAACTTCTCATAATCATAATATTCTTTCATAATTCTTTAAACATCTTTGCTAAAGCCAAGTAATTTCATTCCAACATTTTTCTATCATTCATCAATTTTATAAAACAGTTGAAAAAAGAGGTATAAACAGATCCAATCTTCATCCAGCGTCCCTTCCTCCTGGTTCCGGGTTTTGTCAGTCCTTATTCCCGTCAATCTAGCCCATTAACCTGGCAACCTTATGTCCGAGGCCCTCAAGTCTCTTCCATGACCCTTCCACGGCTCTTCTTCATATTTGTAACTGTATTTTCCCTTGTCTCCTGCTCGTGGTAACTCCAGCTTGACAATGTTTTTAACCCTTCTCAACAGATCAGCCCCTTTTCCATGTTCAACAATGAATTCCATGTAGTATTTAAAAGCATGTTTCAAAGACCCTCCAAAATTGAGAGCCCCCACAGTCCCAAACATCTCACGGCCCATTGCCATATTTGAAAAGTCCAAACATCCCAGCATAGGGGCGTCAATCCAGCCCCCCATTTCCAAACCAAGCCAAACTTTTCCTTTCCAGATATGGCTTTTTCCAAGTTCATTTGTCAAATCCAAAAAATCATATTCCTGTTGGGCCTGTTCTGTCAAAACACACTCCTGATTTAATGTCAAAAACTCCTGTTCTGTCAAGACACACTCCTGATTTAAATCCTGAGTGGGCTCCACATATTTTCCCACTGTCTGTTCAAAGTTTCCCACTGCCTGTTCAAGATTTCTAGTCGAAGTCGCCATCCAATTCACCTTCTCGTGTAATTGTTCCAGTAGATTGTTTGTTTTATAGAGAGCATACAACAAGGCTTCTGAATACATTGTCCTACATGGTCGGATACTTGTTCCCACGGTTGTAATCTGTAACAGCTGTCGACTCCCTGGAGTTAGTTACAGTTTCACAGTTACAATTTCACAGACTCCCCCTAGGGGGAAGACTTCTATTTATTCTTGCAACAAAGTTTCCTTTTTTAAGATACTTTGTCCATATATAATCCTTTAAAATGTGAAAGGGAACAGTAGAATCACTAGGTTTCTCTTCTTTTAGCCATCTGTCAAAAACACTTGTCTTTGGTTAATGAACTTCACACGTCAGTCCTGACAGCCTGCTCCAGGATCAGGACGGAGGAAAGTTACTTCACTTTAAAGTCACTTTAAACAGTCCAAAAAGATCCCCCCCTTCTCCTGCTGTCGAAGGGGGGTTCCACAATTTTAAATGGTGAAATCCAATCTTTTAAAGGCGATTTCCTGAGCTCTAGTTTAAATTGCCTTTGCTTTATTCTGTTTACAAAAGAACGGAAGGATGACTTCCTGTTTAGACCTTCCCGTTCCGTACCATTCCCGTTCCGTACCATTCTTTCCTACTCGCAAGTCCTTATTTAATGTCCAATTGTTCAAAGTCTAAGTACTCACGGGTGCTTATTTTAGAGTCCAAATTGTCCCAGGAAAAAGGCAGCGCTCTCCGGCAACAGCTATGCGGCTTCGCTCCACAGAAATAGCAGTTGACTCACAGCACCGCGCCACTTCCCCCTCTTCACTTCGGAGCCCGTTAGTGGGTTCCTTAGCGGGTTGGGGGGGCGTTAAAGGTGCCCGCCGAGTCCTATGGTCACAGGCTTCATCCGCCTGTGATTTTTAAGTGGGTCCCCGCTTCGCCGTAGCGGAGAAGACCCGTTTTCCGCGGAGCTAGTCCCTCCAGTTCAGAGGGAGTCCGCCATTGCCGGTGGCGCCACCCCGGAAGTCTTTTTTTTTTTTTTTTTGCAATCCTAACTTCTGTTTCCTCATTGCCATTGCAATGTGGAAATGTATTATTTTAATGTCCATTTTTGTGTGAACTTCTAAAACATCTTCATATGCAAATTCATCTAATATACACATTTTTACAAAGCAATTTAATCTAATATATTGCATTTTGTATGTTATTTTCACACACTTATATGTTTTTATCCTTCTTCAAAAGTGAACCGGATCCCATTTCTTCCCCATCTCTACAAGTCACGCCAGCAAATGAAAATACCTGATTCCAAGGATGTTTATACAGAAACTGTGTTCTTATTATGCTATTAAGCTAAATGTGTTGAGTTTTACACTAATAAATTTAGCTTTTTAAGGAAAAATGCCTAATTTGCTGCGAAACATTTCTTTTAACAGGTGCACCTATTATTAGGAAGGTTGTCTTTTAACCCTGCCCCACAAGTGTTTTGAAACTAATGTTATTTAAATGGGTACCAGAGAGAGCATCTGCAAATGTAATGTTAATTCTATCTGCACTTATTGCTTAATTACCACACAGTTTTGCTCTCTAATCTGTAGTGCTGTCTGTTCTTCAAGGGTGGTATATCTTCTTAACAGATAGAAAATTATTGCTTTAAAAAGAGTGACTTTCAACTAGAATATAATTATCAACAAAACACATTAGTGAAGCCTTGCAACAGTAAGATCAGCTGTAGCATTGGAAGCTGTTTACACAATCAAGCTATTCGTACCCACGGTGCAATATAAGGCTATGCTGAGACCCCTGATCCAATTCAGGGCCTGATTCAGCCTGGGGCTGACCTGACCCAGTTCTGGGCCCTGAATTGATTTGAGGGGCGGCCCATTTCTTTGATTCAGATTTTAAACCCAAGTGAACATGCAGTCACAACAGGGTTAAGGAAGAAGGAGATTCAGCATCTCCTTGCCCTCATTCCCTCAAAAACCACATGCATAATTAGAGTTTTAAAACCCTAATGAGCCAGGGGCAGCTGGTGAATGGAAAATACAATTCTGCTGGGTGATGCTTCAACTGTACATTCCCCGTTGAGAAAGAGCTGGCAAATCAGACCTCTGTAGCCAGCAGGATTGAACCCTCCACTTAGTCAGCTGCTGAGCAGAAGTTTTAATCCTGCTCAGTTTGGCTGTACAGATCTGCTCCCCTGCTAGAAACAGCTGTGTGCAATCAAAGTGCAGGGCAGGGCTGTTTGAAAGCCCTTTTGCAAACAGTCCACCATCTGACCAACCCTGGCTTCTGACAGGCCCAGATCACTTTGAGTGGGCTAATACAACCTAGGCCAATCCAGAGCCATCTCAACCCAATCTGGCCCAAGCCTGGATCCCTCCCTCCCCTGAACTGGCCTCAAGTAAAAGTAATGAATTCACATGAGCTTTATCCCTTCCCTGCTGTAAATTATCTCAGGCCTGTTAACTCATCTGAGAGAGACCCTTGTCCCATGCCACACTCACAGGTGCAGGGCTCCAATGCAGACCTGACATTATGATAGGTTGCATGTTATATTTATCCAGCCCATTAGATTCATTAGTGTACTGATGGAAATAAATGTTCACATTTACTTACTTTATAAATTTATCACTTTATTATTTATTGAAAAAAACAAAGTGATGAAGAAACAGTATTTAAAAATAGAACTACTACTTAAAACAATGAAAATATTTGCTGGGTTTTTAAACGTGTCAAAAGCAACTCGCTCAATTGGAGTAAAGCCTTCTATATTTATGGATCATTGGCTACATAAATTGTCGCGGTTCCTCTGGAGCTCTTACGGTTTGTCATTTCACTCCAGCCATTGAAACTGTCCTAAGCCTGTGTGCTTAAAATCCTCAATAACCTAGCGGGGAAATCACTGCTGCTTGCATCTGGCATATTGTTTTTAGAGTTCAGCTGCTTTGTCTTCTCTAATGCAAGGTGGGAAAAGATGAAAACAATTTCAGCAAACACTTTGAAAAATTAGGAGGTGGAACATCCTGATCATTGCTCCCCTTTAAGTAGCTAAAAAGATGAAAACCTCCAGAATGGATAAGCAGAGTAGCTCAACAGAGAGGAACTGAACTAAATAAATCCAACTCGGCTGTTTCCTGCGAAGAAACAACACACCCCAGAGATTCTTCCCTGGCAACTGCCAGAACCTTAACTATTGAAATCAAAAGGGAATTGAAAACAAGCTATCTTTAGGGCAGCTTTATATATTTCTTGCCAGGACCGTGACCACTACCAAAGACCCTTTCTTTAAAAATAAGTTTTTCCTTTATAAGTAGGTGTGTGTGTGTATGTATGTGTGTGTGTGTTTGTTTGTTTAAAGGGGACTGTAAACTGATCAGTTAATGTTTATAACAACTGGCCATAGCTGTGATTTTTGTCTCAATTTTTTTTTTGAGTTTTGCTAAATCCTAAACATAAAATCATTTCCTTAATAACAATAATTGACTTAGCCAAGTTTTTTTTTTTAAAAAAAAATCATATCATAATAAGGGGGGCAGACACTGGGCAAGTAATCTTCAGGGATCATATCAGGTTTGAATAACAAAAACGATTCTGTTTTATATTGCAAGGTCAGGAAATGAAGGTACTGAAAAAGGAGAAGACACATAAAGAAAGAAAAACAACAAATCAGGAGACTTCAGCTTAACCAGATCTGTTTAAACGTTGATGGTGGAGACAGACAACTGAGGCCTGGGATTAAATAAAAACCAATGCAGTGATTTAAAGGAAGATATATATAGGTAGGAAGGAGAACAGAAGTGGGGAAATGGATGTAGTTAATCAGGGCCAGATCATGAACTTTCCTATGAGATGAAGAACCAGCTTTAGGTGGAGAAAGCTCTCCTGTTGGACAGGAATTTTCCTTGGTCATTTTGTTACATTTCCATAGAATACAAACCCTGAGGTCTGGATACTGACCCGTTCGTTCCCTGTACCGTACCTTGTTGTCTTGTCAGCAGTGACTGACTCATGAGTCTATAGGATTTGTGCAGGCCAGAGAAGTATAGCACACAGAGTGATGGGGGGGACGACAAAACAAGGACTCTTGAGATAATGCATGGTATCTATCTTTCTCTTCTGTTTCCCCTCAGCCTCTGGACTTAATGGGCAAAATGTTCCAGGCAAGGACAACAGCATAGATTACATATCCTAAAACAGAATAGGGCAACTTAACATGCTTGCATTATTGTAACCATGCTTCATTTGGCCCTGTGTGAATTTATGCTGAAGGCAACTTAAACCTTTTCTTTAACAATTTTTGCTCAAATGCTTTGACCTAAACATGGGATTTAGCATCAACCTGCAATTTAGAATGAAGATAAAATGCAGACTAACTGAGTCTAATCCATCAAGACATTGTGTTGCATCCAACTAAGTCATCCCATTTGCACGAACACTTCTATGTGCACAACTTTACTACTTGCCACGTCCCTCCAAAGCTGTTCTGGAGTCTTGGGGCAACCCCAGAACAGAGGGAGGTACCCAGGGAGAGGAGAAGAAGAGGTTCTGCAGAACATGCTGCAGTCCTCAGGAAAACATGGCACCTTTGTTGGGTCCAACCCATTATTTTGTGCTGGCCACTGAAGACTAATGAAAAGGTTCATCACAGAGCCTTCTATGCCATCTAATGTGGTGCATTACATAGTGCATAGATGATCCATCCCATGACACACACTCCCTCTTGATGGCTCTGAAGCAGCAGCGATCATGTGACATTCTTTAATTTTAAACTCTGCCCTATTACTCTGGCAACATCCTTAATGAGTGTGAAAGTCTAGCTTACAGGCACTGATTCACAGATGAGGAAAGTCAATTCTTCATATAATAAGAAGAATTGTTATGGGGGTAATGTGTAATATAGCTACTGATGGTTTTAAAAGCAGCTGAAAGATAATATCTTGCTAATTGACATTGCCCAGTGTCCATAAAATGACATCCTATAATGTTTCCTAGTTTGGATGATAGATACGACTCAGATAAAACCAATGTAAGCAGCACTTAACTTTTTTAAAAGTGTCTTTCAGTGTAATCCTACTCCTGTCTATTTAGAACTAAGTCCAATGTGGTTCATTGGGACTCAGGTGGGCACAATTGTACCCTTGAGGTTTTCCTGTGGGCAGATCTGTCAGTTTTGTTTCCTCTGTTTTTCATTTGTTGAGTCTTAAGTCAACATGTCCACATCAGTTTGCAAATTGTTATATATTTATTTTTAGTCCTTGTGAAACTTCATGAGCATATTAGTGCAAATTTCTTATAATAAGCACATTTTTTTGCCATTTTGCCTAATATACATACATTGGGGGGAAACAACTTCCCTAATATTATATGTTTTTGTATGTTGGTTTCATGCATGCATGCACTTTTATGCATTCCTTGCACTAATAAATGCATTTTTTTGTACACACTACTTAGCTTACATCTATGGCCCATAGATTGCAGCAAAATTCTGGGCAAGGTTTTGCCCAGTATCTTCTCTGTGTGATGGGCTCATGGGAAAAAGCTGTCCCATGAGCCTTTGCTGAAGAGGGGAGGGGAAAGCCTATATAAGGCTGCTTCCCCTGGAGCTCACAGCCATTATGCTTTGAGAGCTTCTCTCCTATGCACCCTTGGGTTAGAGCCTTTACTGAGAAATTTTGGGTTGTTAGTTGACAGGGCTGGAAAGGAATTTTTCTCTATCAACCTGACTGGCACTTGGATGGGTTTTTTTCGCCTTTCTCTCAGTGAAATTATGGCTTTCCTTTGTTAGGCGGAAGAACATTGTTTGTATGAGGGCGGAAATGGCATTGGTCAAGATCAACATAGTATAGGGGGGCCCCATAAGGGGCCTGAGGGGAGAATTGACCACAGCAAACACAAGTGTGGGTTCGGTATCTGCTTGGTTGGAATCTGCACCCTGGTCCCCCAGTGGGACCTTCCTTGCTTGACTTGTACCACAGCAAGGTTCAACACTGGCTGACTCCCATCATACAGTTTTGGAGTGATCCAAACCCAGCGGATCCATTCCATCAACATGGGGCTTGTGGAATGAGGAACTGATCCTGGGACCCAATGCCATGCCAACCCTTGCCTTGCCTGCTGCTGTCGGTAAAGATTTGGCCTGATTTTATCCCATCACCGTTGTACAGTCTGGTTATTTTGCTGCTCTCATGGGTCACATAATGCGCCTGCCTGGGCAAACACATTGTATACATGGGAACATGGGGAAAGAACCCCTAATTATAAGCAACAAACCATTTGACTAGAGACATCTTTCGTCATAACCCACCTCCCTCCCCACTAGGGGAGGCGAAAGATGTCAACTTTAACTTTGTTTTCCAGACTAGATATGAGTAAGATTATTGCAATGCTTTCTGAAGATCCAGGGATCTTTACTGATAATGAGTTTATTACCAAAATCTCTGCTGCTCTTTCTCAGCTTTCACAGTTACTTCCTCCATTATGCCTCAGGGACTTGTGTCCTTTATATCTTCCATTGAGTGCTCCAAATAATTCATCATTTTCTCAAAGCAGAAGTATGACATCCCGGTGACCAACGAGTCACTTAGAACAGTCTCTCAGCTAGTTGGCACCATTATATGCAGAAAGGGCAAACGTGAACACCAGAGGGGGGAAACAGGGAGGGTTTAGTTTGTTTGTTTTTTACTCCTCTCTTTGCCTTACCCACGATGTATACATTGCCTAGAAAACAGTTGTTAGGTGTGCGTAATTGAATGGGAGATGAACCTTCATGGTACTTTAATGAAGAATTATATTACTGCCCAGGCAGCACAAAGTTAGTTTGCTTCGCAGCTGCCTCAGCCCTAAATTATTTCATTAATATTGGCCCATGTTTCCAATTTCTCCCGGGGGCATGAAGACTGGAGGAGTGTAGAAAGATGCAAATTATAACTCTCACCCTGTCCTATCTCATCATTAGGATGCACAGGACGAGAAAAGTGTGGAAACGGCATTTCTCTGGCAAGGGAAAACAGGTCTCTTCCGTTGGGAAAATGGGGCTTGTTTTCAGAAGGAAAATGATGGCTCTATTTTAAGTTGCTCTTTAGAGTGATGTACAATTAAATGTGCGGCTTCTTTTTCTGCCTTTCTTTCCTTTTGCCTCTGGTAGATTTTTTTTAAAAATCCAAAATATCAAAGCTTTCATATTCCAAGCTTTGAATCATGGACTCAGTTTATTTCTTTTTGTTGCACCTATCTTGGTTAATGCTGGCTTTGGAAGGTGCTGAAGAATGGGCTACTCTTACATTGTCATGATGTTCTCATGATACCCTGGCAGAAGAACATGGACAGGCCCTTAATGGCACCCATGCCTTGCCCAGGGTACCTACTAGATATACATATGCTACCAGACCAGCATGGACCTAAAAATAGTGCTTTGGGAGCTCTGTGTTTCCTTCTACATGCTAATGTTCCATGTAAAAAAGATTATAACATTCTCATGCAGTCACCCTCTGCACTTCCCTTGGAGGAGGCACATGGGGAAGGACTTCTCATAAAGGCTGCAGAGCTCAGGCTGGTTTACGTGGGGAAAGCCAATCTTTAAGCTATGTGCAACTCATTCTGTTTTTCAGCAGCTGTAACTGAGTGCAGCTGGGAGGAAAGCAGCAGTGGAAGGGAAATAGATGGGCATGGGAAGGACTAAGAATCCTCTTTATAGCTTCATAGGAAGCTGCCAGTGAGTCAGACCATTGATCCATCAGGATTGTCTAAGCAGTGACTTTCCAGGGTTTCAGGCAGTCTATTCTATTCCTATCTTGAGAAACCAGATTTTGAACCTGGGACCTTAAACATGCAAAGTAGATGCACTACCCAGTAGCTCAGTAGCTATGGTTCTTTCTGCCAAATCTCCCCTATAAATGTCTCACCTCTGTATTCTTGGGGCAAACAGAATGCTGGACCAGATGGACCTTTGATCTGATCCATCAGGGTGTGTCTTACATTCTTATATTATCCCACATGTGACTGATAAACACTGCAGTTTCAATATACATTTTATTTGTGTGAATTTGAAACGGTTGACTCTCTCATTGAGGTCTACTGCTTAAAGCAAGATAAAGTACTCTGTTTATTGAGTATTGAGGAAATTATGCTTCCAAAATGCAAGAAGCATTGCCCAAAGAAGCAGGGCTTGTCACTTCATTCATTGTTGCATTTTTTCAATTAGTTCACTATTTGTATTATCTAATCAGAAGATGAGGCACTATTAACATCATTCTGTTTTTACTGTTTTCATTCATTTGTAAATAGCCTGGGGCTGGCAAGCATTTAATATTTGAGAGAAAGAAAAATCTCTTATGAATGTGTGCCATTCCTTTCAAAGGAAGGACTGTAGCTCAGCGGTGGAGCCCATGCTTCGCGTGCAGAAGATCCCAGGTTAATTCCCTGTCATCTCCAGATAGGGCTGGAACATCCCTATCCAAAACCCTGGAGAACTGGTGCCAGTATAGATATGGATATAGTTATAATGAGCTATGTGGACCCAATGGACAGCAGATGTTTTGAGATCCACTGAACAGAGAATGCTGCTTTATACTGAGTCAGATTATCAGTATTGTTTACACTGACTGGCAGCAACCATTATGTTCTGCCTTCTTCAGAGCTGAGGCCCTGGCACAACTCTTCAGGGACTGCCATCAAGGTTGGATTATCCATGGTGCAATTGGAAGAATTGTCCCAGGGCCTGTGCGTGCAAAGTGCCCCAAAGTATGTGCTTCTTCCTTCCTTTCTAATCTGTCTCTAGCCCTTGCAGAAGGCAAGTTATGAATCAAAATGTGCAGGGTATCGAGCTGACTAGAGATAATGTTTTCCTGAAGTCCAGGATGCAAGTTGCACAGTATAAACAAAACCAAGGTCCCTTGAGGGCCCACCAAGTTATTAGTACACATTGTTAATTCAGTGGATACTTTTAAATGTGACATTGTTGAATTCTAATATTTTAATTTGTTGCATTGTTTCCACTCTTCATTTCTCCTGCTCTCTGATTAAATTCAGTGGAGACTGGTCCAATGCAACGTAAGCAATTCTTTTGAAGTTTCCCCCCCAAAATCTCCATGTTACACTCTTTCCTTTCCCACACATCCTTTCTGACATCCTTCAGTACCTTCACAACAGTCATGTGAGGTAGGTAAAGCTGAGAGATGGTGACTAGCCCAAGGCAGGAAATGAGGAAAAATATGATGCATTAAGCGCACATGGTCCATAGTTGGCAAAAAAAAAGTTTGCAGTTTGCTTAAAGTTTTGAAACTGCTTGTGGTCAATGGATTTCTGTAGTCCACAAAAGCTTGTGTCATTATAAATGTGTTTGTCTTGAAACCACAATATTTTTCATGATTTCTTTCATGCCTTCTTTTCTGGGGAAAGAAGGGTCTATTTGGGGAAGTGTACTAAGGGCTCCAGACCACCTTATCCCTACCATGCTTGGCATAGCACTGTTGTGGATGAGCGAAGTGGCACGAGACCAGGCTTTCACCGCTGCACATTGCAGAGTTTGTTAAACTTTGGCTGTTAGACTGTAAAGCCTTTGAATGCAGTGATCTGTCTTGTCCATGCATAACGGCTGGAACCTAGTGCAAGCTCTTGGGACACAGCAGGCTATAAATCAAAATGAACAAATAGGACTAAACCCTTTTTAGCCTGTGTCCTCGTGTGATTGTCCTAATGTTTCGATACCTCTTGATGTGCCTGCAATGTTTGTCAGTGTGCCAGCTGAAGGGCAGTGTTTGTAGTAAGATGGAATGGTCTGGACTAGCCCTCTCCTTTTTGATCCCATGCATCATGACCATGTTGCCATCTGTGGCTGGTGAATGCATCTTCTCTCTCTCTCCTTCATTCTCTCAGTCTTCTGTAGCCAGATGTCTGCCATCAAGCAGCTTTTGCAAATATTTCAAAAGAGAAACTTGATGAGGTAAAATGTTCTCATGTTGGATTTGCTGTTAACTTAGGGGTGCTGCAAATGCAGCTTATGCTTCATAGAGAGGACATTTTCCACCTTTCACTGCTCATTAGAGTGGATTCACATTAATTGGCTAACAAAACTCCACAGGGGAGGTTGACTTGCCTGAAAAACTACTTCAGAGCTCATGATGTACTTGAGAGCATGTTGAGCTTAGACCAGAGAGACCTGTGTTCAAATCTCTATTTCATCAAGTTTCCTGGGTGATCTAATCATTAATGCTCAGGCATGAGGAAGAGGGCTTTTTCCATGGTGGCTCCATGACTTAGGCATTCACTGACCTCCTCTTGCCTCTCCCATTCTTAACTAAATACCTAAATAAATCACACAGCACCATTAATATGCGTACTATACAAGAATGTGGATATCTATTGATTGCACACTTTCTTAACCTAATATATCCCCCAAAGATCTGAATAAAAACTTAAACAAAATTAACAATAAACCACAACTGAGTTGCTGAATTGTTGCAGAATTATTTGGCTAAATAGAATATCACTTCTTTGAAATTTGTTTTGCTAGCTCACAATCTCAGAGCTGAGGCATGCTGTTGCATTGAGCATTCTGTGGTGATATAAGGCAGATAATTCAACAGCCTTAAAAAAAAAATACAAAGCCAAATGTATGTTAAACTTGTTTTGGCTGTTGCAAGGCTTGATTCCTGTTTTCCAACACCTGATGAGAACCCAGTGAGATGAAGAAAAATCCCTTATGCTCTTATCCAACCCACACACAATGTGGGAGAAACTAAACTATGAGTGAAGGTGATAGCAATAAGGAGTATTTAATGTCTTCTTCCTCCCTTTATTTGCCTAGCTCCCTTCCTATTATCAGATCCTTAATCACAGATAAGACTCCACAGGTTTTGCTGAAGGCCTTGTGAATGAATTAACCATCAATTGGCTTAAAATCCTCTATCAGGAACAGGATGAGTGGAGAGGGCTGGAGAATGCTCTTAAAAGTAACCCATTTTTGCCATAAAGGTGAGTGGTATTAAACAGTGTTATTTTTTGGTTTTTAGTAAAGTTTACATAATTCCTTGCTTTCTAGGTTGAGAAAATTGATTGATGGGCAGTAAATTTGTGCTGAGCTAAGCAGATGCAGGCTAAGCACCTCCAGCATACCAAATGTTCTTTTCCTGAGCACATACTTCAAGATATTGTCTCTATAACTTGCAGAGTAAATGGAATAACAACATCTCAACCAAATACACTTTTATTTTCTCAAGTATACTGTGTTCAAGGTCTTTCTCTAAAAGTAAACATTGAAAACAGTCGACATGTGAAAACCTAGTTTTCCAGAAAGAAGTGCTCTAGTTTATCCTTAACATGAGAGTGTTCCATTGGCAGGAAGTTTTGACTCTAGGAGAAGGATATCCTCTTGGTCACACTCTGTACTCCATGGGCACCAAACGTGTGCAGTCTAAAATGGCCTGTGCTGATTCCCACTTGGATTATTTCCACCCAGTGCTATTTTTCTAGAAAAAGAGGTGCTGGAACTCACCATGAACTTATCCCTTGTTCTTTTAGAATGGCAATGGCACCCAACTGAGAGGTGCCAGAGCTGAGCTTCAGTGAGCTCTGGCAAAAGAAAAAAAGGCCCGTTTCCACCTATCACTGGGATTACTTCTACCTGATATCTGATCCTCTTCATCTGTTTTTAAATTCAAACAACTCCTTAAAACACTTCAGTTCACCCTGATAGATTCCAATTGACCTCCTCCACATTTACTTTCTTTCCTCCCTCCCTAATGTGTCTTGCCTTTATTCTTAAATTATGTGTCTGTGGCTAGGATCTCTGTAGGGTTCTGGTTAGTTTTTTAGGGCTTCTGTAAATGAATAATTGGTGTAGATGGCTAACCTCTTAGTAAAATGACTGTATCAAAGCTCATTGTATTATCTCAGTGAAAAGGCTCTTCACAGGCCTCCATTTTGTCATGGGTCTGTGAAATGCCACTGTAATAAAATTTCACATTGGGTTTCTAAATGCTACCTTGGTACGAATTAATGGATGTATTCACTTCCATGCAAGTATGCTTTTGAGTCACTCACTTTATGGATGAATTTGGCCCAACAGTCTTTGGAAACCCTGATACAATGTGTCATCAAAAACGATAATGTCCACTCTGTAAGTCTTAATTAATGCCTAATGAAAGCAGAACATCTAAAGAGTTGCTTTTGGAAAAATTCAATTGCAAAATTAATTCAGACAGAACAGTGTGCATTTTGCAGTGAATACAGAAGGAGTTCGTGGTGACAGGGCTTTCAGAAGTAGTAGTTGCTGAAGCATTGCTGAAGCAGCGCTAAGCCCTCGAAGTAAACACAGGCAAGTGGACTTGTTGCAAGTTTCTCACCACACAAACAGCACAGGGTCAAGAGGATTTGCTTGGAAGTAAATATGTTTCTGGTGGCGCTGTGCGTAAAACCTCAGCGCCTAGGACTTGCCGATCACATGGTCGGCGGTTCGAATCCCCGCGGTGGGGTGCGCTCATGTCGTTCGGTCCCAGCGCCTGCCAACCTAGCAGTTCGAAAGCACCCCCAGGTGCAAGTAGATAAATAGGGACCGCTTACCAGCGGGAAGGTAAACAGCGTTCCATGTGTTGCGCTGGCTCGCCAGATGCAGCTTGTCACGCTGGCCATGTAACCCAGAAGTGTCTGCGGACAGCGCTGGCTCCCGGCCTATAGAGTGAGATGAGCGCACAACCCTAGAGGCTGGCAAGACCGGCCCGTACGGGCAGGGGTACCTTTACCTTTAAATATGTTTTTAAACAGATAGACTATGTTGCTAGAATGCATTTTGCCTCTTTTTACTGATAGGGTTTAATTTTCATTTTTCAGTAAAGTTCCCTGCCACTACAAAGTTGTCTTTAATGAAGCTTAAATTACACTTTCCATTTGCTGGGAAGTTTTTGCCTCTGCACATGAGTCTGAGAATGTTCTGATCAGTTCCCATTGAGTTTATGAAACAGTGTACCTTGACCTGTTCTTAACGCATTGTTGACCACATTTACGGACTGCGATTGTTATGTTCCTTCAAGTCATGCAATATCAATCATTAGTAACCATGTGTTCCCTTTCCCAGCCTTCATGATTAATGCCCTTGCTTTGTATTTGTATCAACCAATCAGCAACAAGTGCACCTGTGGCAATGTTTGTAATATTCAATAAAAGAGAGTTCTCGGGGCTTGCTCCGAGAAACGCCTCTCACATGACACCTGCTACTCGTCTGTCGTGGTTTCATTCCAACAGAGTCTTTTGCACATCCATATCACAATAAAGTAGCATTAATACCATAGGCATAAGACGGCCATACAGAAAGTTTACTTGGGCTCCTGAGCAGCAGATTCTGCAATTACTTCATCCACCATACTGATCTGGTGCTCAAGAGTGGTTGCTCCAAAGGAACTGGAAAAAATATATTAAAAAATCCTTCCAGTAGCACCTTAGAGACCAACTAAGTTTGTTATTGGTATGAGCTTTCGTGTGCATGTACACTTCTTCAGATACCACAAAAGCTCATACCAATAACAAACTTAGTTGGTCTCTAAGATGCTACTGGAAGGATTTTTTTTATTTTGTTTTGACTACAGCAGACCAACACAGCTACCTACCTGTAACTGGAACTGAAAAATACATGTATAGAATAATTACCCTCAAGAAAGCTTGTGTGTGTGTGTGTGTGTGTGTGTGTGTAAAAAGACTTTGGTACAAATTACTGTTATTGTACACATCATACCACACCAATGTTCTTTTATTCTTTTATTTCCCACTTGTATGTATTTGTTATAACCTTAGCACTTCTGTATAATAACACTTTCCCTTTTGAAATTGGAATGATTGATGGTAAAACTGAGCAAAAGATTTTGTTTTTAACTGCAAATTTATAAAACCTTAAGCGCAAACTTCTGATATAAGTTCAATTTGACTGGCACGGCAAGCAGCCGCATAGATTTCACTAATGGTTGCAAACCAAACTTGGATTTACCCTGCCTGCTCACTGTAATTGTATTTCAAAGCTTACTGTGCAAAACCCATTAGGCCAGTGAAAATTAGTTTTTAGTGTGTTTTGCTCCAGGTGATAGCTTTAGTAGACAGGGCGTTTTGGTTAAAGCAAGACAAGGCATTCAGGAAGGACAGCTCCATGCAGCAAGTTTAGAAAGTTGCTTCAGCAACAGATGACTCCAGACTAAACCTTAGGAAGGCTACAACTCTGAGTGGTTACCTCCAACCCCAGTGGGAGAAGCTCTTCCATTTAAAGGAACCCTGCCTGCTTTAGCAATTGCAAGCTCATGTGGCACTGGGCAGAGAGTGGTTCTATTGGAGCTTTTGGACTCAGAGTTGAAGGGTGGCTCAGGCCAGAGAGGTGTGGACCAAATTGCATTCTGCTGGAGCTTTCAGGGCAGTGGAAACCACCATGGCCATGAAAAACCACCGTGCTTATCTCTGTGGCAATTCCTTCCCAGCCTGAGATTCTTCCTCCAAGTCCATAGCCTCATCCTCTGAAGAAGGAAAGTTAGACCATGACTTCATGGCACACAACATATCACAAATCAATGGCTCGTGATGGGGATTTCTGCTCAAAGAAGACTTACCACTGGGAATAGATGGCTCTCTCTCTCTAAGCCAGAATCGAGGTACCCATGGAATAGCTGGGGAAGGTTTTGTTTCTGAAGACTGCCTGTTATTTCTCACTCATAAAGTTTGGCAAAGCTAGACTTTTGCATGAGGAGTTATATTGGCATGTGCAAACTGGGTGCAAAATATGAAACACAAAATGCATGCACACGTGCAATACTGGCCAGTGCAAACAGTTTTCATACACCAGTGATATTCTAAATTGTGTTTCTTGTGATATCCTGTGTCAGCAGAATTTTTATCTGAAGTATCACCCAAGCACATGTGTGCTTTTAAATGCCATAAGTTTTTAAGCAACACTGAGCTGCACTCAGAGTTGGCTTGCATGAATGAAAAGGAACTTTCATTCATACAAGACAGCCCCCTCCCCAGTACCAGTAATTCTTCACCTTCTTGCCCCATCCCAGGGTAGCCACAGCAAGGAGAAGAGGACAGAAAAGCCTCATTTTCCATTTGAGTATTACTGGATGGAACCCTTAGATTTTGAATATTGTGATATATCTATATATCTAACTATACATAAATATGTGAATACTTTCAATGTGATTTTAAACCTTGTTCATACTAATTATTTTTTTGCTAAGTTTTAAGACTGTAGGAAGAGCAAAACTAGAGTAATTTTTTTCTCTGTACCCAAAGAAATAAATAAATGCATTAATAGTGTAATACTGACTTTTATTCAAATAGGTATATGTAGAGAGGTATAATTCAGGCTTTGGTCTAAAACAAAACGCCAAACAGCACAAAACACAACAAAAACAATAGCAGTTTTGCAGCTTGCATCATGAACCATGGTTCATTATATCATACTATAAAGCAGGTTAATGCCAGAAAGGATTTGTGTTGTTTTTAAGTACAACAGCCAGTTTCAATGTTGGCTTTGAACAAAACTACCAGCAGACACTGACAGCCATTTTGTAGGAGTCAAAATCGATGAATGTACCACTGAATTATAAAGACTAGGTCCTCCTCCTCATTGATTCAAACAACAATAAGCCCACTGACTTTAGTAGAAGGTGGATTGGGCCCTAAAAACTGTCTGTTAACTTTCTTGGATGGGTTTCTTGCTCCTTTTTGTAAGATGGATAATAAAACCAAAGTTTCTCTGAAAGGCTGCAGGGAGCTGGATTCTGAAGCACTGAGTTAGAAAATGCAGCCTTTGGGCATAGTGTGCTTTGTATTAGCTTGGTTAGGGAGAGAACAGTAAATGAAAACTAAGCAAAAATGACACATGGATGCCTCTTTAGATTTTTGGAAGAAGAAATTTAACAGGCAAGATGAAAATCATACTTGGTTATCAACTAAAATTGTATGTCCTGTTTTCACTGTTCCCTCTGCTCAAAGACTACAGACTGGGATCACATGAGCAAAATGATGTTGTAACAATAACATTTTGTCATACCCGAACTGGCTCTGAGAAAGAATTTCCTGTCACCCTGGTGTAAATATTCTATATAAGCTTAAATTGGGAGGTTGTGATGGGACGATGAGCTGCTTGTGTGTAAAATCCTAGTCCCTCAGAGTTTGGTCAAGTTTGCAAACCTCTGTCTGTAACGGAGCCCCTTAAACATGGCTCCGTCAGTCGCTGGCAGATTCCGACAGTGGTTGCTTTCGGAATCGCTTCCAACATAAAAGCTCCTTAACGGAAACACGTCTTCTGGACTCTCTGCGTGACAGTTTCCGGCGAGGAGTGGGTGTCCCTACAGGAGGTCCTGAAACCTCCCCACTGTTTTCGCTGGAAGTGTCTCTGAGCCATCCCTCCAGCTCCCTTTCCCTCAGCCCAGCTCCTCTCCCCCTACTGGTTCCCTCTTCAGCTGCTGAGTCTCTCCCAACCTGTGTGAGCCCTTTCACTTCCCTTCCTTCCGATGGCAGTTCCCTGACATCCACCTCCCCTCCAGGGCCCCCTTCATCCCCTCTCGCCCCCTCCTCTACGGGCGGTGAGGAGGCAAAACCCCGGAATGAACTTCCTTCATCTTCCGATGTCCCGAACACTTCTCTCCACCTGTTGCGGTTCCTGGTCTCGAAGTACTCCTCCTCCTCAGAGTCCATCTCCCCTTCCCCTTCCGATTCCGAGAATCCTTCCAACTCCTCCTCCTCATCGGTGGTCCCAAAGTATTCCCTCCGGAACCTCTCCACAGGCTGAGGTTTCCTTGGGAACCTTTGATGGAACGTTTCTATCAATACCTCGTCATTGATATCTTCTGCCATTACCCAAGTGTTTTCTGACTCCGGTTCTCCTTCCCACGCTACCAAATACTCCACCTGATCCCCCTTCCATCTGGCGTCGAGGATTTCTGCCACATGGCTGCTGCATTCCCTTTCTTCTATGACCGGTCCCCGAGTGGCCATCCCTTCTCGTCCCCCCTCATACGGTGACAGTAACGACCTGTGAAATACTGGGTGCAGTTTCATGTGGTTGGGTAACCGGAGCCTGAAAGCCACTGGGTTGACCTGTTGAATGACCTCAAAGGGACCCAATCTCCTGGGTCTTAATTTCTTACAACCTCCTTTGAACGGCAACCCTTGGGTTGACAGCCACACCCTATCTCCCACCCTTATGGTTTCACCTTCCCTTCGGTTCTTGTCTGCCTGCCTCTTGTATTCTTCCTTCGCCCTTTCTAAGTTGAGTTGGAGCTGACGATGGATTGCTTCCATTTCTTCTACAAAATGCTCGGCTGCCGGGACACCCCATCTCTCCCCTTCTCCCCCTGGGAAAGCCCTGGGATGACACCCATAATTAGCCAAGAAGGGGCTCATCCCTGTGGACACATTCTCGGCATTGTTGTAGGCAAATTCCGCCAGCGCCAACTTTTCTACCCAGTCATTCTCTCTGTCATTGACATAACACCTCAGGTATTGCTGGAGGACCCCGTTTGCTCTTTCCGCCTGCCCGTTGGTTTCAGGGTGCCGGGCAGTCGAAAAGTTGACCTCCACCTGCAGTAAGCTCATGAGCTTCCTCCAGAACCTGGAAGTAAATTGTTTTCCTCGGTCTGAGACCACCCTCAATGGCACCCCGTGCAACCTAAAAATGTGTTCTACAAATAACTTCGCTGTCTCTTCCGCCGTGACTGCATGCGAGCAGGCTACAAAGTGGCACATCTTTGTTAGTAGGTCTACCACCACCATGATGGCTGTTTTCCCCTTGGACTTCGGCAGATCAGTCATAAAATCTATCAGTTCTCTTTGTCCCACCAATGCCGCCCCACACACCCAGCGGTCCTCTGGAATGACATGTCTCTCTTCGGGTGCTCCCTCCTCCTCCAAATATTCAGGTTTGCGTGAGAGAGCGTCCGCCCTAATGTTCTCTGGGCCTGGCACGTAACAAATCTCAAAGTTAAATTTGGAGAACTCCTGGGCCCATCTCACTTGCCGTTGGTTGAGCACTCGTGCCGTCCTCCAATACTCTAGGTTCTTGTGGTCAGTGCACACTTGCACCTTATGTTGTGCGCCAATTAGCAGGTGCCTCCATCTCCGGAACGCCTCATGAATGGCTAGTAGTTCTCGGTCATACACCGTGTAGTTCCTCTCGGATTTGTTCAGCTTTCGCGAAAAAAAGGCACACGGTCTCCACTCTGACTCCTCCTTCCCTGGCTGCAGAAGCACCGCCCCAATCGCTCTGTCTGATGCGTCAGTTTCCACTCTCATCGGTTTTTGTAAATCCACATGCAGGAGTTGTTGTTCCGAGGCGAAGGCCCTTTTTAGTTCCTCAAATGCTCGCTCCGCCTCCTCAGTCCAAACGAACTTCTTCTTACTGCTGAGACAGTCCGTAATGGGCGCCGTCAGGTGGGCAAAGTTTCGGATGAACTTACGATAGAAGTTCCCAAATCCTAGGAACCTCTGCACATCCTTCCTTGTTTTGGGTGTTTTCCATTCCAGCACCGCCTGGACCTTGCCGGGATCCATGGCCAATCCCTTGTCTGACAGGCGATACCCCAGGAATTCCACCTCCTTGGTATGAAACTGACACTTCTCCAGTTTCACCCACAGCTGGTTGGCTTGCAGCCTGCTCAACACTTCTCTGACGTCTCTCACATGCTGCTCCTCATTCTCAGAATACACCAACACGTCGTCTAAGAAGGCCACACAATTCTTGTAAAGCAAAGGCCCCAGGACGTGGTTCATAAACGATTGAAAGCACGCGGAGCCTCCTTGTAGGCCGAAGGGCATAACTAAATATTCAAATGCCCCCAAAGGGGTGAACATGGTGGTTTTCCATTCATCCCCCTTCCTTATTCGTATCAGGTTGTACGCCCCCCTTAGGTCCAGTTTAGTAAAAATCTTTCCCTTCCTGACCCTTGTCAAAATGTCGTCAATCCTGGGCATAGGGAAAGCCACTGGTTCTGACACTGCATTTAAGGCCCTGAAGTCACACACAAGCCTCGGCTTGTTCGTGTTTTTTTTATCCACAAAAAACACTGGGCTGCCCCCCACCGCCCTGGACTCTCTGATGAACCCTCTCTTCAGGTTCTTGTCAATGAACTCTCTTAGCTCCTGCATCTCTCTGTCTGACATGGCGTACAGCTTGCCTACAGGGAGCTGTGCCCCAGGGAGTAAATTGATTTGACAGTCAAAGGGTCTATGCGGGGGTAATTGGTCAGCTTCCCTTTCGCTGAAGACGTCGCGGAGATCTGCGTATTGTCGTGGTACCTTCACGTTCTCCGTTACTTCAGTCCCTGCTAGGGTGGCTTGGGCCCCTGCCAAACCCTTTCCCTCTTTGCAGTGTTCTAAGCAATGTGCTGAACCAAAAGAAACCACTCTCTGATGCCAGCCCACCAGCGGATCATGTAACGCTAGCCAGCTCATCCCCAATATAATGGGAGCTCCTCCCAAGGTGGCCACATTAAACGCTATCAGTTCGGTGTGCCTTGCCACCTTCATTATCATTGGGACGGTCTGCAAGCTGACTTCTCCTCCCAACAGCTCCCTGCCATCGATCGTGGTCACCTGCAGGGGGTTGCTTAAAGGGATCGTCTGTATCTGGTGTTCAGCTGCAAACTCTTTGCTCATGAAATTGCACGAGCTGCCTGAGTCCAACAGCGCCTTTATCTTTAGAGGGTGTCCGTTTGGCAGCTCTAGCGCCACTTCTATCACTAGGGCGGGTTTAGGAGGTTCTGGCGTGGGCACTTTCACTGCTCTTTGGCCTGACTGCTGTGCCCCGACGGTGGCAGCCAGGCGTTGGCTTTTACTTGCTTCGGTATTTCTTCCTCTCTTCCCTCCACAGCTCCTACCATCCCTTGCCATTCCTTCCTCTGGGGGCAGACTCTGGCAAAGTGACCTGGCTGTTGGCAGAGATAGCATTTCCGGGCGCCTTTTCCCTCCTTCTTTCCCCCCTCACTGGGCTTTGAAACTGCGCGCGCGCGCGCTGTTCCGATTTCCATCGGCTCTGCCGGCGGGAAAGTTGGCTCTGGAATGTCTGGAATGCGGAACTCCTTCCAACGTTCCCCCTTCCCTTCCCGCCTCTCCAATGCTCTCGCCTCCTGGCGCGCTCCTATGGTCAGCGCTGATTTGGTCAGCTGGTCCATAGACTCCGCCCTGGGCGCCCGTGAAAGTTCGTCTTTCACAGCCGAAGAAAGCCCTTCTTCAAAAAGCATTTGAATGGGTTCCGCCGATAGATCCCACCCCAATTTATGGATCAACATGGTGAATTCAGTCCAGTACTCACGGACAGATCGGCTCCCCTGTTTGCAAGCCATTAACTGTCTGCGGACCACTCCCTGTTCAATATCGCTGGAAAACATCAGATCCATGGCGCGAAAGAACTTCATCGTGTCCTTTAGGACGTCACTATTCGCTGCCATCAGGGGTCTAACCCAGTCTCTCGCCCCCTTTTCAAGATGCCCAATCACGAAAGCCACTCTTGATTCCTCGTCAGGGAATTCATCAAACTGCAGATTGAGGGCATATTGCATCTCTGTCCGAAAGCCATGATAGTCTTTGGGCTCCCCCCCAAACTTCTGCACCAATCCTGGTACCTTTCTGACGAGCTGGGTGTCTTTCCCCTTTTTGTCTGCATCCTGAGCCCTCCTCTCCTCAAGCCTCGCCGTCTGCAGCGCTAGCTGGACCTCCAACACCCGGTACCTTTCTTCCAGGCTTGGACCCGCTCCAGCTCCTGCTTCTCCGGTTCCGGCTGGGTTGCTCATGATGCCTTCTCCTGCACAAGCTGCTCACGAAGACTGTCGGAATGCTGTGATGGGACGATGAGCTGCTTGTGTGTAAAATCCTAGTCCCTCAGAGTTTGGTCAAGTTTGCAAACCTCTGTCTGTAACGGAGCCCCTTAAACATGGCTCCGTCAGTCGCTGGCAGATTCCGACAGTGGTTGCTTTCGGAATCGCTTCCAACATAAAAGCTCCTTAACGGAAACACGTCTTCTGGACTCTCTGCGTGACAGTTTCCGGCGAGGAGTGGGTGTCCCTACAGGAGGTCCTGAAACCTCCCCACTGTTTTCGCTGGAAGTGTCTCTGAGCCATCCCTCCAGCTCCCTTTCCCTCAGCCCAGCTCCTCTCCCCCTACTGGTTCCCTCTTCAGCTGCTGAGTCTCTCCCAACCTGTGTGAGCCCTTTCACTTCCCTTCCTTCCGATGGCAGTTCCCTGACAGAGGTGTTTAAAACTGTAGCTTTATTGCCATCTGTTTGTTGCTGTGGCCATCCTCCCCTCTACCCCAACCTGTTGACTTTGTGCCTGAGGCTGCAATCCTATGCATAGAAATAAATATTTACATGGAAATAAACCTCACAGAACTATTTGGACTTCATCCTGAGTAAACAAGTATAGAATCAAACTGTTAAAATGTATCAAGTTGTTGTACTGAGTGTGTGTGTGTGTGTGTGTGTGTGTGTGTGTATGCATTCCAAAAGTTCCTGTGAAAGGGTGGAGGAGAAACCCAATTTTGTTTGCATTTTAATGAGAAACTACATAATTCATATTTCTTGAACCAGTATGCAAATGAAATCATATTTATCCTTAAAATTTTGCACTTCTCTGAATTTTTCAATACAGTTCTCTAACAAAACAATGTGTATAAAAGTGAATTTATTAAGAGAAAATATGCATAAAAACACATAGTGACAATAACATGAAAAAATATATTACCTTAGGGAAAATTGTTTCAAAAATGTGTACATTAGTCAAAGCTGCCTACAAAAATGTGTTTATTAGGATCAATTTGCACTAAAATCTGATTAATTTTAAGAGGGTTTTAAAAATGGACCTAGAAATGTTGAGAATTGAGAATTGGATTTAAGGAAAACTGAAATTAACCATCCCTATTCCTATGTAGGGTCAATCATATATGAATGTAGGGTAGGATTGACCTTAATAGTTGTAGTATTATCACTTGGAATGTTAGCCTGGCCCCCCCCCCCCCCATCTCCCTGCTCTTAAATAATAGAAATTCTGGGAGGAAATAAAACTGTATCTAGAAATGGGGAAGAAATTCAGTCCAGTTAGCTTTTTGATGTGAAGCTTCCTAAGTAACACTTGCTGAAACAATATGCGGACTGAAATACAGATGTCCATAATTCAACACTTCTGTGAATTTTGTAATGTAAATCTCTGACTAAACAATCTGTACAAAATCCACTTATTGTGGAAGGTGCTTCCAAAGGGGTGTGTGTGTGTGTGTGTGTGTGTGTGTGTAGAAATGTGCATTAAGATGATGACAAGGTCTTCTGATGGGTTTTTTTAAAAAAAGAAAGAAAAAGAAAAAATCATACAGATATGAAAATGTGAACTGAAATAAAGATTGGAAAAATGAGAAACTGAAATGGACAGATTTGTCCATCGCCTGTTGTCTCCAAAAAACTTCTTTCACAAGGGAAAACTCCTCCTCCCTACTACAACCCATGTATCAGCTACAAAGCCTCATCTGAGGGTGAGAAGACTGGTGTTGAGAAGGCCTGGACTGTAAGAGAGGAAAGGAGAATCAGGTAGAGGCAATGTGTGCTACCTTGTAAGAAGAATCGCACTACACTATAACGATTAAAATTGGTTGTGATTAAGAGTGGCCCTGAAGAAGATCCTAATTCAAAATGCATTTGGCCAGATAAAGTATCCTTATGAGCACCTGGAGAGGTTTCCTGTCCCATATTCCCTATTAATCAAATCACATCGCCTTCATCTCCCATAGTTATTAGCAGTCCTCATACTTTTCCTGATGAAATTTCTCCAGCACAATGAAAAAATCAGGACTTTCTCAAGGGACTTTATAGAACATTGATCTTCTGTCTAGCTGAAATTAAATAAAACATTGATTGATGCTTGAGGTAAATTAACGGTTTCAGGCTTCAGTTAGTTAATTCTGAATACACTGAATGAAAAACATGACAAAAATAGATCATAGTGAAACTAAAGCGAACACACTAAGTCACAGTTAAATCTTGCTAAATAATATCCACACCTACATAGCATTCAGATAAATATAGCCTGCCTCATTCACCAATGTTAACACTGACAGGATAACTACTTGGCCATCATTCCCCACCCCCAGTTTCCTCTTGACTGCAGGCATGAACAGAAGTGAGTTCTTGTGCAGAATCCTTTTACTTTCTTACCTCATTTCAGCAACTGTGCATACTCACATACAGGGAAAGATGGAATAGTCTGGATACCAGTTCCTTTCACACTTCTGATCAGCAAGTATGTTCCATCCTGTTTCTGTGTGGTAGGGCTATAGCTCAGTGGTAGAGCATCTACCTTGTGTACCTGGTTCCTCAGCACCTCCAGGGAGGAACAGGAAGGAAGCCCTTTCTGGAACCCTGGAGAGCGACTGCTAATCAATGTAGGCAATTACTGAGCTAAATGAACCAATGGTCTGACTCCACATGAGCCAGCTTCCTAGGTTCATATGAGATGTTTAGGAAACTCCTAAAAATCCACCTGCTTTTGGTGAGATAAATAAATTAAAGTACTTATGAGGTGATCCAAGGGATTCCTTCCTTCCTTCCTTCCTTCCTTCCTTCCTTCCTTCCTTCCTTCCTTCTAAAAAACATTGTCAAGCTACTTGAAATAGTAAGCAAAAGCAGCAGAGTGCCACACAAGGAAAACAACTTTCTTTAAATGTTCCAGGAAGGAGTTGTTATCACATTGTGCAGTTTCTTCCTGGGGAACTGTATGGAGAAAAAGATAGCTGTCCCATAAGTACAAGGAGATATTAGGTATTGTACATGTAGTCTTCTGCATCTACTCTACCACTGAACTAAGGCCTCTCCCTTGGGGCTGTGTGCATTTAAAAAATGGTTTTGCGCTGCCAATCTGGAGTAAATAACTGCCTCTATGCAAGCGTAGCCTTGTGTCAATCCAGCACAAGAATTTAACCTCCATGTCTTGTTAGTAGAAAGAGGAGAATGAACAAAAGCTTAGTGGTTCCATTTGTTTGTTGGCCACTGTCAGGGGGCTGTGCCCATTGTTCATTACTCTCAGCACTTCTATTTTCAACATTATTTCTGACTAAGCAGAAGACTTCAATTTCTTCCATGAGGCTTTAGCATTTATCTTAGCCATGTGTTAGAACTTGGCATTGTAAAATCTGGTCGTCCTTTGAAATGCTGCTTCCTCCCACTGATGCGTGCTGTGATAAGACAGAATTACTCACTCTAGGTGTTTATAAAGGTTAACAAGAGATTTATTCAGAGCTGTAGACGAGTCAGATGCTTGGATGAGGCAACACTGCAGTAGGGAGTGCTATGAAACAACTAAAAATAAAACAAAAAAATAGGTGCAATACCTAACCAGAGCGCCCACGCTCAATATGTATGTAATCTACTTTGGGTCCTTAGAATAAGATCGCCCTATAAGTGAATAAACATCACAAAAAAGATCAATGTCAGAGGGCTATTATTACAGTTGATGGATATTTTCCCCAAATGATGTGCTCCACACTTCTTTATTAATTATAACCAGCATTACTGTCACAAGGGTAAGTTCTGTCTAACTCAATTTTAGAGTTCAGTGAGAGAGAAGAGTGATCCAGTAGCTTTCAAATGAAGGCCCTCACTTCCTGAGAAAGCTTACCAAGCATTGGAGAAGAGGACAGGTCCTCTATGGATCAGTAGCAGGTTAAATAACAGGAGACAGGGAATAAATGGATGGTTCTCACAATGGAGGGATGTAAGAAGTGAGTTCCACCAAGGAATCAGTATTTGGACCTGTGTTTTTTAACTTGTTTGTAAATCATCTGGCAGGGGTGAGCTGTAAGGTGGCCAAGTTTGTGGATGATGCCAAATTGTTCAGTGTAGTAAGGACAAAAGGGTTTGTGGGAGAGGCCCCAGTAAGTACTTCGTCACACAGTGCATAGTTTAACTGCTGGAGTCACTATCACAAGACAGCAATAGCTATCAAGTTGAGTGGATTTAAAAGCAGGTTAGACAACTTCATGGCCAAATAAGGGCTGGATTCAAATAAGTAGGTGCATTAGTGTAAGCCAGGTTCCCCTCTCTCCTCCCAGAATTGGCTCGGCGGTGTCTAGACAACTCACAAAACAGAGTGTAGGGAGGAGAGGAGAGACTGTACTACTGGGCGAACTGAAATGCTTGTGCTATAGGTAAAAAAGGTAAAGGACCCTTGGACGGTTAAGTCTGGTCAAAGGCAACTATGGGGTTGCGGTGCTCATCTAGCTTTCAGGCTGAGGGAGCTGGCGTTTGTCCACAGACAGTTTTCCGGGTCATGTGGCCAGCATGACTAAACTGCTACTGGTGCACAGAGGACCATGACGAGTGCCAGAGTGCACGGAAATGCCGTTTACCTTTCTGCGTGTTTATCTACTTGCATTGGCATGCTTTCGACCTGCTAGGTTGGCAGGAGCTGGGACAGAGCAACGGGAGCTCTGTCCCAATTCGAACCGCTGACCTTCCAATCAGCAAGCCCAAGAGGCTCAGTGGTTTAGACCATAGCGCCACCTGCATCCCTATAGAATATGCTGTAGAATGGTTGGAACAGCATAATATTGGATTCCTCCCAATGGCTGTCATAGCTGTGTATTACCTCCAGTATCAGAGGCAGTATATAAAGCCAGTAGTTGGGGTGATTGTTTTTGTCTTGCTCGTGGACTTGCTATAAGCATCTGGTTGGCCACTGTGAAAGCAGGACTCTTGTGCTCTCTCGTGCTCTTGTGGCAAATTAGAAGCCCTAATTAATGTATTTATTTACTACTCAACCACTTTCTATAAATCTTGAATTTACAATGTCCATGAAGCATGCTTTGAATGACCATCTGATAAGCAGGCCTTCTAAATGAGACCGTCTGTTCTTCATGCCTCTAAATGTGAGCACCAGATATCCCAGGAGGAAATAACTTGCATAGATTGCTTCTTTCGAGGTCTACATATATTTTTTTTAAGTCACCGGTTTGCAAAGTAAAACAGACATTTAGTTAGGATTTCATATTTGAAGTTCTGGGTTGAATTTATCACTAACAAAACCAATTAGTTTCAACCTGGGGGGAAAAGCAAGCTTTGAAATCAATTGGACCTAAATGCACTTGACTTTGGTTGGATCATGCCCAGAACATGCTACCCCTAATTGAAATAGAGCTTCCATTTGTTCTACCATGTGTCCACCTAATTGCTTAATGTGTTTCAAACTACTGGGTGTTATGCTTGCTTCACACATCATCAAATAATGGTGTCCTGGACAAATCTGAACATGAAAAGTGTATGTGCTTTGTGCCTTCTCAAGATTGTAGCATATAATTTCATATTCCTATGGTCCATTATAAAGACTAGCCTTTAAATTCAGCCCTGGCACTTAGGGCAGAAACCCATATATGATGTAGCACGTGTCAGCCTCAACACTGCAGGGTGCATCTCCTCTCTACCAACATTCACACGTTTAATGCAAAGGTCAGAAGATGGCATGTAAGCATGTTTCCTTGGTCTTGCTTACAAGCCTCCTTGAAATTAGGAACCTTTGGGCAGTAGTGAAGCTGCATACTCCACTACCGGGGCGGAGAGCAGGCAGGGGCGTGGCTGATGCCCCCGGGGGCATGGTACACCACCTGAGAGGGTGTGGCATGCATTCTGGGGACGTGGTGCACCGTCTGTGGGGGCGTGGCGCTCGGTGCACAGGGGGGTGCATGGTGTGCATCCTGGGGGGCCACCGTGATGGCACCCTACTGGAATAGTGGTTCTGGGGGCGGTCCACTCCCCCCGCACTCCTGTTCCTCCACCAGTGCCTTTGGGTAAACATGTGAAAGTCGACAGTAGAGCAGGCATGCCTGGGCACATACAGACATTTGGCCAACAGATATGCCCAAGCCTTTCTACACAACTTTGCCTTTGCATGTCTTTGCTGAATGGCTGCAGAGGGCTACTATCTTCTCAATATAAAATGGGTTGAAATCTTAACTCCACTGTCAAAACCACACAACACACATGGTCAATCTCTTTATAGCCTCGAACAACTATATTTGCTTCCAAAATCAGGGTGGTAAAACCTTGGTTCATTGTTTCTCCTCCTGCCCAGTCTCAAAAATGTTCATGGAATTTATGCGCCCCCTCGCCCAGCTTGTCCGGAGTTTTGGGCTGGGCTGCCATCAGTATGCTGATGACACCCAACTCTATCTGTTGATGGATGGCCATCCTGACTCGGCCCCAGACACACTGATCAGATGTTTGGAAGCTGTGGCTGGATGGCTACGTGGGAGCCGGTTGAAGTTAAATCCTTCGAAGACAGAGGTCCTCTGGCTGGGACGGAACGATATGGGATTGAAGGGGCAACTCCCATCTCTTGCGGGGGTGCAATTAGTGCCAGCACCGTCCGTTAAGAGTTTGGGTGTAATCTTCGATACCTCCCTCTCCATGGAGGTGCAGATTACAGCTATAACAAAGGCGGCATTTTTTCATCTCCGCCAAGCTAAGCAGTTGGCTCCTTACCTCTCTCACCCTGACCTAGCCACTGTGATCCATGCGATGGTCACCTCCAGACTGGATTATTGTAACTCACTCTATGTGGGGCTCATACGTGAGACTGACCCAGAAACTCCAGCGGGTGCAGAATGCTGCGGCAAGACTCCTTACGGGGTCTTCGCTGCGAGATCACATTCACCCGGTGCTATACCAGCTGCACTGGCTCCCAGTGGAGTACAGGATCAGGTTTAAGGTGCTGGTTTTAACCTTTAAAGCCCTATACGGCCTAGGACCCTCGTACCTACGGGACCACCTCTCCTGGTATGTCCCACAGAGGAACTTACGGTCTTCAAATAAAATCATCCTGAAGGTCCCAGGCCACAGAGAGGTTAGGCTGGCCTCAACTAGAGCCAGGGCTTTTTCGGCTGTGGCCCCAATCTGGTGGAATGCTCTGTCACAAGAGACTAGGGCCCTGCGGGACTTGACATCTTTCCGCAGGGCCTGCAAGGCAGAGCTGTTCCACCAGGCCTTTGGTCAGGGTGCAGCCTGACTCCCTCCTTTGGCAATCTTCACAGAACTTTAGCTTAATGGTTGCCATCAATTTGATTTTAATTAATTTTTATAATGAAATGTTTTTAGAATGTTGCACTATTTTATTGTTGTTAGCCGCTCTGAGCCCGGCTTCGGCTGAGGAGGGCGGGATATAAATAAAATTTATTATTATTATTCCATCCCAATCTTATATTAAGCCATTTTTGAGCAACCTGTGACCTTCCAGATGTTCTTGGACTACAACTCCCATCACCCCTGACCAATGGCCATGTGCTGGCTGGGGACGATTGGAGTTGGAGTCCCACAATATCTGGAGGGCAACAGGTTTTCCACCTTGTATTGCACCATGCCTAACATTAAGCAATGTGTCTTGTGAGCCCAATGGCTTACTCTAAATAAAATCCTCACAGTATGAATTAATGGATATGTAAAGCTAAACAGTAATATTAAGTTATTTTGTGGATGCCCTTTAGGTGCCCTTTGGAAGATGACTGGTTGTAAATGTCCTCTGGTTTAAAAATAAAAGACCATGAAGAATTACACACCAGTATAATAATTAAACCAAATTACATTATAACAATTCCAAGGTATCAATTATGTTCCTTTAAATAAAAGTTAAATCTTTATTGCTCACAAATGGCTTTCTGAATATGCATCCATGATTACTCTATTCTTTTTCTCCCCCCTTTTTTTTAAAAAAATGGGAGTTGCTGACAGTAAGGATGGTTATTTGAGATATTCAGCCTCCAGATGCATCCTGGTCATATATTGGAGGTCTAAATGAGAATCCTCTAATTGTTAGATCATTCTTGAGATGTGAAATGTAACAGGGTTAATGCACCATTGCAATGTGACGGATGATAAAACATTTATAATCTCTTATAAATCACTGATTCACCCCCCTTTTCTTTCGTACTGCAATCTTCCGCTCTCTTCTGCACTTTCTTGCCATAAGTGCCATCTCGTGCTGTTCGCAGAAAGTTCAGAAACTGAGAGTGATGATTTGCTCTGCTGAGCTGGAAATAACACCACCCCAAAAATTATAGTCAAAGATCATTAAAATGGAGCGTGTGAAAAATGTTTTTATTCTTTCACCACTTTGTTCAAGGAAGTTCAAATAAAGTTTATATAGAAAGTGGTAAAAACAGGGTTTGTTTCCCCCTCCCCCCCCCACTTGGACACTCTTAGTGTCCAAAGTCATTTAGTCCAGCTGTCCACTCACACTTCTCAAGGCAGCCATAGGAGCTATCTCAGAACTAGAACCTGCAAGGATATATGTTAACTGTGATGCATGGGTGCAGAAATTATGAATGGGGATATATGGATATTCTGTTTTCCTTATTACAATTGCTATTATTACCAGAAGGAAAAGAGAAACACCTTGTGTGAATTTGCAGCCTATTTGTAGTCTTGTAGGCTTGGATCCAGAGCTCTTGCCCACTTGTGGAAAATGCTCCAACTTATGTAATTGGGAGGGGGAAATGATTCCAGTGGATTATCCCCGCAGTCCCTGATAAAGCTGTATGATGTGTGTGGGAGGCCACAGGGAAATCAGGGAAACTGCAAAAAAATAATAATAATAACCTCTCCAGTTTGCAGATGGGAGCCTCCACTGAATCCAAGCCCCTTTCTCAAAGAGGAGGAGCTTAGCTGTTCATGGAAGGTCTGTATGGACCCCAGTCCTCTGAGCCAGATGTGACAAAAATCATGTCACCCAATCATCTACCACAAGACAAGACTCAGAGATGTTCTCCAGTCTGCCAACTAGGTTCTGGGACGGATTCTTTGGAGTGATTGAAAAGGTACGCAGCTTACCTGTCAATGTTAAATGCCCACACTGTGCATAAGGAATCTTATAAACAGATACATTTAAAATATCAGTTCGAGCCCTTAAAAATAGAAATAAAGCAGCAGCCATCATCAATAAAAAGCAGATGAGCAACAAAACAGTAAAAAAGTAATAAATAGCATAGCATCAGCTATAGTAAAACAAAACATAACAAAACAAAAGGAACTTAATTGCCACTAAAAGCCTGAGTGAACAGACAGACTTCACCTGGCACCTAAAAGATAAGAAAAAAGGCCAGACAAATGTATCTAGAGTGAGAGTTCTGTAAATTGGGTGCTGATAGGTTTTGTTCCTTAAAATTGTACGATACCTTGGAATGTTACTTCCTGTTTGACTCTCAGTTCAGTACAGTGAAGCTTAGCATGGCTGACAGATCTTCCATGTGTCCCTATCTACCAGGGACTTCCCTTATTTAGAGAAACCATCCCGGATTCTGATTGGATCCCGGAATGTCCCATTTTTCCTTAGGGTGTCCCTATTTTCATTGGAGAAATGTTGGAGGTTATGGAGTTATCCAACCCCCAAGCTGTCTGAAGGCAATCCTGTATAGGGAAGGTGGTTGTTTGTTTGTTTGTTTGTTTGTTTGTTTCTTAAAAGTTTAATCTTTCATTATGTTTTTATATATGGTGGAAGCTGCCCAGAGTGGCTAAGGCAACCCAACAAGATGTGTGGGGTATAAATAGTAAAATTATCATTATGGAATGGGATGTCCCTATTTTCACTGGAGAAATGTTGGAAGGTATGGGCTGATGGACTTGTGTAAATTAAGGCTACAAACACAACAGGCGCCATCACAGAAAAAGTCCTGTACTCTGGCAGTCATCTGCCTAACTTCAGAAGGTGGGACACACAAAGTACCTTTCATGCTATCTCCAGTATCAGGGAGGTTCATGTAGCAGATGGCATTATCTGGACAGAAGAGACTCTAAAACAAAACCCAACAATTTTGCAACCAGAAAAAGGACACAAAATGGCTGAAACAGTTCCATCCCTTCATATATAAACCACCCATTGTTTTAACTAATGCTCATTTATCAGTAATCTATTTCCAACTGCAAATATTTATAAGTCCTAAGTCCTAAGAATTTCAGAGCAACATAAAATTTCAAAGAATAAAAATATAAGTGGCGGTAGCAAAATATTATGAAACGCAAATACATTTGCAGCATAAAAGAGAAAAAAGCCAAAAAGGCCCTTTCCCCAACCACCACTGGCCTCACTTCAGAAGGCAAGGGGACTTGGAGAAGGGCATTAGAACTAAGGCAGGTTCATGATGGTGTGCATTGACAGTGTGTACCCCAAATAAAAATGTGACTTGTGGTGCTTCGGAGTAGTCTTCCATGTTAACAAATCAGATTGCACTGTTACAAGTGTGTCGAGGCAGAACAGAGAGTACCCAACCTTCCAGAAAGTACCAGACCTTGGGATTAGACCAATAGCAAGTGCTGTTCTTCCAAGATTTGACAGCAATAGTAATCTATGTGAAAATTTTGTAGCTGAAGTTCCCAACTACTGACAAAGCTAATCTTGTGGTTTTTTTTTCAAAAAAAGAACTCGATACTTCTTGGCAAGGGAATATATGTTCTAAAATTCGCTTTCTGCACTTCACATTTACACTTATCCATTCTGGCGCTGATATGTAACCGCCCTTTGCCGATCTGCATAACAACCTGTTTCCACACTGTGTGGTCTCAGCAACCATTGGGGCCCGGTGGATCATGCATGGTATCAGAACAATCAAACACAGAGTTTTCTCCCATTCAGAAGATGTCCTCATGAACTCACAATTAGAGATCAGGAATGTTTCTAGTCCGCAGAAAAGATTACTGCGGGCATCATTAATTCCTCTACCAACCTATGCAGGTAGCAGGTGTGAATTGGTAGTGTAGGCAAAGGCTGTGCAGTCTTTGGGGGATGTTATTCTAGGTGTATGTTCTATGGTGGTGGTAGGGGAAATCTTTATCCAAGAAGCTCCATTCCCTCCCTGCTGTATACTGCACATCTTAGTGAGAAGTGTAGGTGATGCCATCTGGACCTTCTTATACTTGGCTACATTTACCTGCTTAATATTGGTATATACTACAAAGCTGTCACTAGTACAATGAAACACACACACACGGAATTCTGAACTGATGGGAAAGGAAAGTAATTTCAACTCCTTGGATAGCTCATTGGTCTCACCGAGAGACAACAAATCAGGGGCAGGCAACCTGCAGCCCTCTGACAAATTTAATGTGGGCCTTATCCTAATTTCATGTTTGTGGGAAGGGCGTATAAATGGGGGAAAGGGAGTGGCAAAAGGAAAGGAGGGAGAAAGGAGTTGAGGGGGGTGCGGAAGAGATTAGCCCCATTCACTTTTCACTCTGCTCCTCTCCTCCATGTAGGTTCTGGCCGTGCCTGCTATTCACTCCAGTCCTGCTCACCACTAGTACGCAGCCTCTGATTACCCCTGAGGGAATGTGGTCCTGAAAACAGAGCCGGCTCTGTAATCAAGCAGAGTGAAGCAGGTGCTTCGGGCAGCAAATATTGAAGGACAGCAGGTGGCAGAAGCTCTGTCTGTGTGTGCTGTGCAACCTGTTCTGCATCCACTAAATGAAGCCACTCAATAGCCTTGCTGAGCTTTTGTACCTGGCGTAGGATTGGAAGGAGGCAACTTCTCACCCTTTGTTTCAGGCAGCAAAATGCCTTAGACTGGCCCTCCCTCAAAATAAAAAGTATGCAGCAGAGGATTAAAAAAGTGATGGTTTTCATCTGTTAGTAAAGGTAAAGGGACCCCTGACCATTATGTCCAGTCGTGGCCGACTGGGGTTGCAGTGCTCTTCTTGCTTTAGTGGCCGAGGGAGCCGGCGTACAGCTTCCGGGTCATTTGGCCAGCATGACTAAGCCGCTTCTGGCGAACCAGAGCAGCTCATGGAAACGGCGTTTACCTTCCCGCCAGAGCGGTACCTATTTATCTACCTGCACTTTGACGTGCTTTCAAACTGCTAGGTTGGCAGGACCAGGGACCGAGCAACGGGAGCTCACCCCGTCGCGGGGATTCAAACCGCCGACCTTCTGATCGGCAAGTCTTAGGCTCTGTAGTTTAACCCACAGCACCACCCACATCCCATTTCATCTGTTACTTACTATTAAATGAGATAGGTTGACATGAAGGCATAAGGTATCCTTTAGATTTTTCATGCAATATCTGGATCGGTCTATCTCCATTCTTTAATAACTGCTGCTGCCATATTGCTTGAGGTAATGGTAAATCAGTCCAACAACTATGTTTTTGACTGATTTTTTTTCTAGGATACTGTTTCTTCATTAATTTCAAATGTTTATCAGAGAAGATCTAGCCTTGTCTATCCAACATGTGCCCTCCTTATAGCCATGCTGATAACACCCCTCTTTGCATTTCATTCCCAGCAGATGAAATCAATGTGTCACAGAGGGTCAAAATGTCTGGAAAAGATAAGAAAGTGGAAGAGAAACAGATGTCTAGATGTCAGCCGGGCTGGGTGTACTCAAGGGAAAAAAGTATAATATTATAATGAATAGGAAGCTGTTTGGATGATACAACTACAAATAAAAAGCTTACATTCTCTCTTTGTTAGCCTCACTCAGCTACTGCAAAGCAATTCAGTTTACTACTTTAGTAGACCAATCTATCTCTTAAAATCTGGGTGGCAAAAGACATGTGAGTTGATATTACAATTTGTATATACAGTGGTACCTCGGGTTACATACGCTTCAGGTTACAGACTCCGCTAACCCAGAAATAGTGCTTCAGGTTAAGAACTTTGCTTCAGGTTGAGAACAGAAATCATGCTCCGGTGGCGCGACAGCAGCGGGAGGCCCCATTAGCTAAAGTGGTGCTTCAGTTTAAGAACAGTTTCAGGTTAAGTACGGACCTCCGGAACGAATTCAGTACTTAACCCGAGGTACCACTGTACTAAAGATGCCCTTTATGGTGCCCTCCAGATGCGGTTGGACTCCAACTCCCATCATCCTCAGGCAGCACGGCTAATGGTCAGGGATGATGGGAACTGAAGTACAACATCTGCAGGGCACCACATTGGTGAGACCTGCTGTAGCTAGATCTGCTGTATCCATATAGAATGGTGAATCAGCCTAAGGACACCATATTGGCTACCCCTGATATTATACCATGGTGTGTGCCATGGCACAGGACCAAGAGAGAATGGGTGGATATCCTGCTCTTGTATGAGCAGATATTCCACTTGTACAAGAGGCATTTTGGATCCCGGCTATTGCCAGTCTATTTTAGCCAGACTGACGTTTCAGATTTATTGGGTAGCTCAAACTGGATGTGCAGCACTTCCTTTCTGTGCCTAATGCTCAGGTCATGTATTTCTCACTGATGTCCCTGGAAGTTAAACATGCATAACTGGGTGCACCTTTGCAGTTTTAAATTATAAATCTAAATGCATAATTGATTCACCCATCACTGGAGCATCTTAACACCTATCACAAAACTGACAGTAATAATATTCTTCTAAAATTATTGTCATTCCTTTAGATGGTGTGTCCAGGGGCAAGATCACATGAAGATAATTGAAATAAAGAAGAATAAGTTTTGAAAAGTTTAACCTAGCTCCAAAACTTCATTTTTTCTTTAAAAAAAAAAAAAAGAGCAGTAACTTTTCTTTTCCTGGCACACTTAAAAGCCTTCTTGAGGCATGCCTCTCCATGGCTTGAACAGTGGACGTATGAAAGCAATACACTTCAGCCATTTAACATTCTAAGTGAAACAATCAAGTTGAATGACATTCAGATTTTCACTCATAAAATGTATTAACTAATGAAAAATAGGCATTGCTCAACAATATTGCTGTCACATTTTAGATACAGGTTTAAAACAACTGTGACCTCACACACTTTAGATGCAATTAAATATGAGCCTGGACAAATCTGCACTAAGTGAAGTGTCTGAAGTCTATCAAGGAACTGTAGAAGAGCTACATTAGCAGACATAGATGGAAATAAAAAAAGACAAAAAGCAGGCAGATTTATTTTATTTATTCATTTAACCAATTTATTATCCAGTGTTCAATATATAGTATTTTCCTATGGTGGCTTACAGAATCTAGAACAATATAAAATATGGAGCAACACAATCACAATTAAAAATTCTTCTTTTCCATTTCATTATATAATTTATAAGAGTATTTATAAACTGCCAAATCACAAACTATTGGTGTACAATAATATTCATTAAAACACCATGTACCAGTATTTGGTATTGTTATAATCGTAGACTTGTAAAATCAAATAAAAATTATTTCAAAAAAACCCCAAAACACCATAAATGCATAAAATCTTAAAATTATAAAATCATAAGATGGAACTAAATACAAGCACTGAAACCAAAGTAATTCTCTAAAGACTCTCAGCATAACCAATATGTTTCAGCAGGTAACAAAACATGAGGATTGTAGGTACTGTACCCACCTTCATGTTTCCCTACAGAAAAATTGCCTAAGTACATATTAACAAGAGTATCTATTCAAGCATATCAAGAGACACACAGAGGTATTGATAAGCAGAATATATGACTGCCTCACATCACTGATGACTGGACCTCAGTAAATATCTAGGAGCCCCATCTCATCTCTCACCTGGGTAGTACAGGCCTGGTGTCCAATAACTTCCTTCCAACAGCCAGCATAGATTTTTCCAAGTTGGAATCAAAAACAAAGACTCAAGGGATCAGTGTCCCCACTACTGTGTAACCCCTGAAGTGGCAACACCTCACATTTGGGTGGTAGCATGACCAGACTTTGGTAATATTTCATAACATGGCACCCTGTGTGAGGCCAAAATTTGGCGACTCCAAATGGATCTTCTCAATTATGAATCTTCTCAATTTCACACCCCCTCAGCTCGGCATTCTGCACAGAGCAAACTGCCCACACGACCCTAAATCTGGAGCTAGTGGAAGCCTGCCACAGTATGCCTTTTGAGTTGTTTCAAGTGAGGGAGTCTCCCACTAGGCCAGTCCCTGTCTCTGATGGAAGTGTATAAAAAATATGTGTCATATGGAGAATGTGGGTAAAGAAATGTTTTTGTCTGTGCCTCATAATGATAGAACTCAGGGACATCCAATGAAGCTCAGTGTCACAACATCCTGGATTAGACAAGTTAATGGAGGATGAAGCTCTCAATGGCTACTAACCCTGATGGTTATGCTCTACCTCCATTGTTGGTATTCAGGTACTGCTGAATACCAGTTTCTTGAAGCCGCATTAGAGGTGGAGAGCTCAAAACTGACAAATCAGCTTGAACTGATGAAAGCCACTCCTAGCCAGTGCCATCACCTCGGCCTCCGCAGGCACTGTTGTGTTTAGGAGGCTTCCCATGCTGGTCTTTTAGATGGAGTGCAACCCCATCCAGAACCAGTTGGCTCCTCAATCCACAATGAGAGATCTTTCTACTCACAGTCCCTTTTTGTTGCCTGGATTATGTTTCAGTTTATTCATTTTCATTCATTTCAAAACAGCCTCCAGACATCTGTTCAAGAGTTCTAACAGCTTCGCTGGGATTGGTAGATAGAAATGTGTGATTAGATTGTGTGTCATCCACATGCTGATAACGCAGCAACCCAAACCTCAGGATGACTTCCCCCTGATGGTTACATTCAGATAGATACTGAACAGCATGATAGCTAGGGAATTCCTAACAGGTAAAGAGATTCCAAGTACCTGATTGCTTTTATTTATTCAAAACCGTATTAAGAAATGTCTGTTTACTTAACAACACTCTTTTCCATTAATCAAAGAGGTTATTCATCCATGGTGACATGTAAGCCAAAAGCAGTATTCATAAAACACTGTGTAGGCTGGTGACAACTGGAAGTGGGTAAGCAAAGCTGACATGTGGAGGTAGGTGTACAGTCAATTTATAGTTCTGGGGAAACAAGCTCATACTGTATCTGATTATAGGCAATGTCTTCTGTTAGCTCAGCAGCAGAATTCTACTTGTAAAATAAAGGCACACTGCAGGCATCCTCTTAAATATCTTGTTGCTTATTTCAGTTCAATATATGAAGCTCAGTCTTGCTCGCCTGTTTACCCTACATCCACGTCATGTGCACCCCTCCCCTCCCCTCTTGCTCATTCTCTCTCCCATGTTTATTTCCACTTATTTCTCATAAGAAGGTTGGAATAGCACTGCTTGATTAGTGCTGTTTTTCTAGAAAAAGAAGTGCTATAACTAAGGTCCGAGCACAAGAGCACTCTTCCCTCCTGTGGTTTCCAGCAACTGGAATTCACAAGCATTGATGCATCCAGCTGTGGAGGCAGAACATGGCCATCAGTAGCTTTTTCCTCTATGTCTTTGGCAAGTCCTCTTTGAAAGCCATTCAAATTGGTGGCAATCCTATAGGAGCAAGTTTCTCCTATGTGTCTGTATCCAAGTACAGCGAGATGTGGTTGCAAGGAACATGTGGATGCAAGGAACATATCTGCATATTTCAGGGGGGGTAAAACATATTTAAAAAGCTATTAATTGAGGTAAATATATGGGTTGCATCCAGTCATCACTTTACATTGATGGAAAGCACTTCTGATTAAATTACAACAAGCGCATTTCAAGCCAGTGAGGAACCAAGCTTAAAGGAAGAAAAAGAAATGCGTGGAAGGAGAGACTCAGGTAAAAGGAGCAGGGACATTCCATCCTTCATTGTTTATATTTAATTTACCTCACAGGGAGCATTCTGAAATTACTGCATTGATATGGCCTCTGTGAAACTCTGAGAGAATCTCATCATTTGAATGAATGGCTATATTTGTTTTAATGAAAATATGCCAAGCTAAACTGGTAGGTGGCCTTTATCTGCTTTCTTTTATTCTGTGTTGGAATGACTCATGAAGCATCATTGCATATGGTGCCTACACAGAGCACACAGCATATATTTAAAAAATTAAATACAGTCTAAAAGCAACAATTAAGATTGTGTATATAACAAGCGAAGCTGTCCCACTTCCCTTTGAATTTTATCTCCCGCTATGACAAAAATTGCCATGACCCTAATCATTGACTATTTTACTCTCTAATTAAAGTTCTGCATTCAGGAAACTTTAAGAAAACATTGCCACTGCGTGAGAAGAAGGAGACTGACCCATTTTATAAAACTGGCAAGAATATTCTAAAAGAGGCTGGCGCAGCTTTTGGCCCACCAAACCAAACACAGCCCACTAGCCGAGGTTTGTGGCTAGCTTACCATTTGTGCTTGTCAAATGCATTGTTTTCGCAGTTCTAGGAATGCAGAAATAACTGGAGGTTTATCAAGACCCTGGTGGGCGGCTGTCAGGACCAGGACCCACAGCATAGAAGACTCCTGCTGGCTCCCAAAGGCCCATCTAGTCCAGCATGCTGTTCCCACTGAAGCCAACCAGATGTCTGTAGAAAACCAGTGTACAAGAGCACTCCCTGCACTCATGAACCCTAGTAACTGGTATTCAGGGGCATGCTGCCTCCAACAATTGAGAATGAGCATAGCCTTATATCCTTGCTTTATTGTGCTCTGATAATTGCTGATGGCCTCTTTGTCCTCTGCTCATTTGGGGGTCTACCAGCACCAATGGGAAGGCTGGTGCTGATAGGGACAAAAGGCACCTAAGAAAGTTGCCCTCTATTCTCTCTCATGCCCCCACCCATAGAACATGAGCCATTGCCTCACAGCCCCCTGTCTCATTCCAGAGGCTGCTGGGAGGATTTCCCATGTCTCAGTGGGAGGGACAGCCCATTGCAAAACTGGAGCACATCTCTCCTGTTTCTCTCGTTCAAGCACAGTGCAGTGCTGCTAGCAGGACTACAATGTATGTAAGTGGTCATGATCCATTCCCTGTGGCACCATTCCCACCCTGCTTTCCATCTCCTCAAATCTTCCTTAGTAACCCCACCACAGGTGGTGGGTACAAAAGGATAGGCTTCCCTCCCCTCCCCTTTTTGGAGCAGAAACCAATAATAATAATAATGATAATGATAAATTTTTATTTATATCCCGTCCTCCCCAGCCAAAGCCGGGCCCCAGAAATTAGCTACACTTTGATGGCTACTAGAGAAAATAGTTGGCCACTAGGTAAAGGTAAAGGGACCCCTGACCATTAGGTCCAGTCGTGGCCGACTCTGGGGTTGCGGCACTCATCTCGCTTTATTGGCCGAGGGAGCCGGCGTACAGCTTCCGGGTCATGTGGCCAGCATGACTAAGCCGCTTCTGGAGAACCAGAGCAGCACACGGAAACACCGTTTACCTTCCCGCCGGAGCGGTACCTATTTATCTACTTGCACTTTGACTTGCTTTCAAACTGCTAGGTTGGCAGGAGCTGGGACCAAGCAACGGGAGCTCACCCCGTCGCGGGGATTCGAACCGCCGACCTTCTGATCGGCAAGTCCTAGGCTCTGTGGTTTAACCCACAGCGCCACCCGCATCCAGTTGACCACTAAGCTCAGCCCAAATGTGAGTGCCCTTTATTATAAGAATAACTTTATGTGGTTCCCTAAAATTAAATCCACCTGGCTTTATATCCAGTTATCTGTATGCTTCTTCTAGGCATCCATCAGGTACACCATCATGGCGGGGGTGGGGTCCTCCCCCCCAAAAAAAATCAAGGAAGGGGCTGGACCCCCTCAAAATTCTCTAGTGCTTATGCAGGTACACTGTGGGTTGTGCTGATGCCACACACCGCAGGACGTACTGACATTGCGCAGCCCCGGCCCCCTAAATTGCGGGGGCAAGGTGGCACGCTTGGCTTCCATGCATATCTGTCAGGTCCATCCCTCCCTTTTCAGAGAACAACTTTTTGGATTTGTGTCTATGTGGGTCAGTGCAAGTATAGCCTTCATTTACATTTCCTCTCACCATGTTCTTGTTCCTTCCATATTATTGTTGCTACAGTGCTCCCACTTCCAGCACTGTATGTTAATAATAATAATAATAATAATAATAATAATAATAATTTATTATTTATACCCCACCCATCTGGCTGAGTTTCCCAGCCACTCTGGGCGGCTCCCAATCAAGTATTAAAAACAATACAGCGTTAAAAATTAAAAACTTCTCTGATCAGGGCTACCTTCAGATGTCTTTTAAAAATAGGATAGCTACTTATTTCCTTCACATCTGAAGGGAGGGTGTTCCACAGGGTGGGCGCCACTACAGTGGTGCCTCGCAAGACGAAATTAATCCATTCCGTGAGTCTCTTCGTCTTGCGGTTTTTTCGTATTGCGAAGCACGGCTATTAGCGGCTTAGCGGCTATTAGCGGCTTAGCGGCTATTAACGGCTTAGCGGCTTAGCGGCTATTAACGGCTTAGCAGCTTTAAGAAAAAGGAAACAAACTCGCAAGAACTCGCAAGACGTTTCGTCTTGCGAAGCAAGCCCATAGGGAAATTCGCCTTGCGGAACGACTCAAAAAACGCAAAACCCTTACATCTAGCGAGTTTTTCGTCTTGCGAGGCATTCGTCTTGCGGGGCACCACTGTACTGAGAAGGCCCTCTGTCTGACTCCCTGTAACCTTACTTCTCGCAATGAGGGAACCGCCAGAAGGCCCTTGGCGCTGGATCTCAGTGTCCGGGCTGAACGATGGGGGTGGAATGTTTCCACTTTGTCATATTGCTGGTTCAACTCCTGCCTCCGCCAAGCTCTATGTCAACAGAAGAATGACACTGGTCTGTTGTATTGGCAGTCCTGTCAGATTCAGTCTACACCTCTAACCAACACCCTCATGTGACTTCATCTGCAAACATAATTTTAATGCATGAGTGGCTGAAAGGACTAGAACAGTGTTAAGGACAGAGTGAGGACTTTCAATATGCTAATGTAGGTCAGCAGGTAGGACCACACATGCATGTTTAATGTTTGACATTTTTAAATGTTTTTATATGTGTTGGAAGCCACCCTAAGTGGCTGGGGCAACCCAGGCAGATGGGTGGGCTAATAATAATAATAACAATAATAATTCACACACATATGAAGCAGAACCACAGAGGCTCCTCTTAAATAGCTAAAAAAAGAAAGATTGCTTCTGTGGGTATTTCCTGGTTTGGAAAAGAGGAAGAAGATCAGGGAGTTAACCAGGCCTTTTGATTTTAATATGAAAATTGTGGGGTCCAGGGTAAAAAGGGTGAGATTTGGATTTGGGAGACCTGCGTTCCAATTCCACCTGTCATTGTGTGATCTCAGCCAAACCACTATCCCTAAGCCTCAGTTACACCTATGTAAAAAACAAACAAACAAACTTGAGAATAATAGAGATCTATTGTAAAACTGAACATAATAATAAATCTGAAGCACGCTACAAACGCTGAATCTTTTTCTATATAGAGCAAAGCTTCTTCAATTGGCGGTACTTTTATTTAAATGGAATATTAATAGCACAGCATGCTTAAGTGTCCCCTTTTATAAAACTGTGGATTTGGCACTCCTATTTCTGAATAGCCTTCAAGGACAGAGCAGCCGAGGCCACACTTACAAATGGTGTAATCTGTGCATCAATGCATTATCAAAGCTCCTGTAAGCTCTCTTTAAATAAACTCCCCCCCCCCCCAAGAACTTCATGAGAAATATGCCTTTGTTCAGCACATCTGTTGCATTTTGCTTTCAAAATGCTGCTTTCTGGGAAGCCATTTGGGTCAAGGAGAGAGATGTGTCAGGAAATTAATTTATAGTACAGCACTTGGTCAGCACATGTATATAGGGAACAGCATTGAAAAGAAGGAAACAAGCAGCCATAGACAGCTTCTTAAAAAGAAATACCAACACTTTCTGTCTGTATTGAAATCCCTTAGATGTCATCAGGGGCTGTCAGGGACTGGGCAGAGGAGGAATGGTGGAGACTGCCTCCCCAGCCTGACCCTTCCAGAGAAGAAGAAGACAGTTCAGCATTACAACAGGGGTTTGAGGGAGGTCACAACTAAGAGGAGGATGAGGGGGGAAGTTGGGAAATAATAGGAGAGGAGGAGAAGGCAGAGCCAGAGCAGCTGGCTGACACATTATCACTAGAAAGCATTTCAGACCCACCATCTACCAGAACCCACCAAGCGTTAAAAGTAGGAGATCAAAGAGCTCGGAGACAGATGGTCCTAAGTGACAACTGTAGGGGTGGTGATGCTGTTGACAAATAAAGAAGTGGGCTAGAGATTTACTTGGGACAATGCCATTATTCCAAGAGGCTGCATTTCTAAGCCTCTCTGTGTAAATATTGAATAAAAAGCAGATGGTAAGGACTTTTCCTTGTCATCCATTCCTGGCAACCTGGTGTCGGGGCTGGTTCCTCTGCCTCCTGACAGAGGTTGGCTGAAGACACTGAATCTATTTCAAAGCCGCTTCAACATCCCTTTACTTATATGTGTTGTCTGTTGAACCTTGCCTACTCCACTCCGGTGCTGGTAACCTAACAGATTTATATATTTCCGGGCTGAAGTCTAGCAGAGGCCTGCTGCAGAGTTTTCTCCTAGTCTAAGGAAGAGGTCAGTCAAAGGAGACTGTGCCTGAAGGCTGCATGCTGTTAAATCAGGCTACTGCTTCCATCTATATTCTTACAGGACACAATACAGTGGTACCTCAGGTTAAGTACTTAATTCATTCCGGAGGTCCGTACTTAACCTGAAACTGTTCTTAACCTGAAGCACCACTTTAGCTAATGGGGGCCTCCTGCTGCTGCCGCGCCGCTGGAGCACGATTTCTGTTCTCATCCTGAAGCAAAGTACTTAACCCGAGGTAATATTTCTGGGTTAATGGAGTTTGTAATCTGAAGCGTATGTAACCTGAAGCGTATGTAACCTGAGGTACCACTGTAATATATTTACAATACAAGTATGCTCTAGGTTTTTGTTACTACTGCTACTCTAGAGTGCAAGGTTCAAATGAACATTTGCACTAGTGCAAAGATTAGCACTTCCACCCTCTCCACCCTCTGTACATACCCTGTGCTGTCTCCAAACCAGCTCTAGAGATTGGGGGGGGGGGGGGCTAGAACAGATTTAGAGTGTGCAGAGAGAGAAGGAGGGGAGAGCATTCCATCATGGAATTTTCTCCTCAGTGCTATGTTATTAGATTTCTTTAACTCCTTCACCCCAAAGTCCCAGGGTGGGTGACAATGATAAAAAGTTAAAAACAGCTAAAACAAATTACACTCACAGGAATAGGATGAGTCATGAAAATACACATCTCAGGTGACAGAGAGTTGGTAAGATTTTAAAATATATATATATTATGGGACAATTACATTTTTCATTTACATCAGATACCTGCTGGATCAGACCAATGGCCCTTCGTGTCCAGCATCCTGTTCTCACAGTGGCTTACCAGATGCCTATAGTTTGTCCCAGTGTTATTTTTCTAGAAAAAGGGTGCCAGAACTCAACATGAACACCTTCTTTGTTCTCTTATAATAGCAAGAGTGCCCACCTAAGCCATGCCGGAACTGTGCCCTGGTTTGCCCACAAGCAGTTTTGTTATGAACTTCCGACACTGTGAAGGGAACCTAGAATTGCTTTCCTCAGCTACCAGAGAAGAATAACATAGCTGCGCTGATAAATCATGGTGTAAAGCAAAACAGATTTGGAAATCATCACAGTGCAGCAGCAGCTAAAGCCTTGAACTAATGAGAGCAGCCTGTGAGAGTGAACATGCCAAGTAAGGGACAGGGGAACGAGGTGAACCAAGAAATGAACCTTGCAGGCCCCTTTTGGGGAGTAGCAGAGATAAATGGAAAGAGCCATGAAAATAGTCTGAAAAGGAGTGATTGGCGAGATAGGAGACAAATTGGCAGTGTCACAGAAGCCCCAGGAAAGTTTAAAATGATAGAATCAGTAACACTGAAGGGAGAAATAGGTTTTAGAGAATTGAAAGTGCTTCAAGAGAGACCTTGCTTCCTGTTGTATATACCTAACTTTCTTTTGATCTACTCTCACACACCTCTGGTCAAGTAATGCTGGGCCAAATGTTCTTTTAGCCCCCCTTTTTTGGCCAAGGTGGAGTAAGAATGCAAGTGAAAGAGAAGCCAATGTCCCTTTCATCTTTTTGAGACATTTATGAGGGTGGAGATTGAATTTCAAATATAAGGGACAAAGCACTCCTCCCCTCAGATCCATTCTGCTGCATAATGGCCTCCATTTGGGTTTCAAACTATGACCTAGAATTATAGTATGTCACAACTCAGTGTCATTATGAAAGGCATAAACGCAGGGTCAGGTCACAGCATTTGCTAATGGTCACCTCCCCACTCCTCAAATACCCCACAAAACAATGTGGCGTTGTGGTGTGGCATTGTTCCAGGGAATTCTGGAGAAAACCAAAATGGCACGTGAAGCAGTGAGGAAATGAGTGAAGTGCTAGTAATGTTTGCACCCAGCCCTCAAAATTCATTCCTCCAATCGATAAAACACTCATGTGCTTCCGCAGCCTACAAATGGGGCCACAAAACAGGTGGGGAAGCTGCTCAGAATCAGCAAAGTCTGTTTACCTGAAGCAAAGGTGGAATGGGTATACAGACCACAAGCAGAAATCCTTCCTTAGACTGTCTTCAGTTCTCTGTGGTGGTGGGGATTTACTTCTGTCTCCAGTCCAAAGAGCAGGCAGGCAAAAATGAATGGGAAGAGCCTGTTGATCTACATGTTTTACTCTTCGGTGAGAATGAAAGGCTTTAGAGTACTGTAATTGCAATTTGCAATCTCTCCTTCTCTCCTTACACCAGTGATGAGATTTATCTAACCTGAAAAGCAACTACTGCAAGGTGAAGCAATGTAAGTTCAACAATGCATACATTTCCCATTAGACTTAGAAATATGTCATGGGTGGTGAGTAATTAGTGCTTTCTACCTGTTGTTTTTTTTTTAACTGTCTGAACTACTGCTGAGTAATTTGGTGCAATTTAATTAGCATTATGTGTTAACACGCTGCTGACGGCACATTTTTATTGAAACGCCGAAAAGATGACATCTCCACAATGGTTAGGTTTAAATGAAAGAAACACATGTAACAACATAGGGTGCTGTACTGCTGGGGGCATCAGCAAAGGAGCGGGGAGGAAGTCAACTTTGTCTAACAAAAATTGTATTTTCAAGGTACAGAATGCTTGGCTTAAGTCATCTGAGTGATTGGGAAGTCAATATTTCATAAAATTAGATCTAGAGTGAAAACATTTTTTAAAAAAAGCACCTTCCATAATTTTTTATGGAAGGTTTGGAATGGCAAGGCATGTATTGGCGTGAACAGGGGTGGGGAGTTGGGTGAATTAAGACCTGAGGCAGAAAAAGGTCTCTAGCTTGGAGTGAGTGCAATATTTTTGCAGTACTTTCCCACCCTCCACCCCATGATCTGCTCTTACTCCTCTCCTGTTGCACATGTCTTCTCCAATCCCAATGTGAAGTTTTGATCCACTCTCATGTATTGAGGTTCTTATTTTACACTGCTTCAGGCACACAACATAGTTATAGTTTAGTCTTATAGTTAGTCTTCTTTGAAACTCCAATCCCCAAATAAATTTTATTTTATTTTATCTCTGAGCATTAGGAGGGAGGGGGTAACTTTGTGATTTCCAATAAGAGCCAGCCAACCAGTGATCTGCATAGCTGGATTGAGTGGTGGGGAAAAGGTGACTTCTTGGGGACTGCATAAGAGCCAGCCAATAAGCACTCTGCTGAGTAGTCCATGAAACAGTCCTGCTAGGTTTCTCCTAGGTTCAACTCACATTAAAACTTGGTTGTTCATCGGTCAGAAAAGGAGTGATGGCAGATCCAAAGTGGGCTCACCTCTCAATTTTGGTATATCTGTTATGAGATTTAATGGGGGGGGTGTTAAAAATGTGTATATTTTGAGAAATACATTAAAAAGAGTTCCTTCATCTAATCTTCATGCAAGATCGTTTTTGTCAGCTGTGTTGGATCTCATCCAAGTATATTTATTCATGCTATTTACATAGCATTTTCAGGGAAGTATCAATAGGGTTAATCCCATTTAAATATCATGTCACCTGGGAGGGAGAAGGGGGAGATTTGTCCAAGGTCACTCATGCACTACACTAGACTGGTTTTCATTTTTTTGCCAACATATGCAAATGTCACACCCTGTCCTTCTGTTGGACCATATTGCACTGCTCAAATCACAGAGGGCAGAGGCACTGGATGAGTGCAGATAGCCATCTATGGCTTTGCAAAGGTCTATCTGTCACGTCTTTCAATCCTGCAAAGATCAGGGAAACAGCAATGCAGAACAACTACACAATGAAGTATGGTAGCCTTAAACCCTCGTGTATCAGACAGGCTTAAAGAACCAAGTTCTACATTCTTCAAGGAATGTTGTTTCATAAAATTCTGTTTTAGAGAAAGAAAACTAGCTAGCAATCACAGTGATGGAAATGAAACAGAGAAAGGGGCATGAAGCAGCTCTAATGCAGCCCCCTTCATGTGAATCAAGAACATCCATCGCTAGATATTCCTATCAAGCCATCTATCAAAACAGGAGAGGCCATACTGTGGCTTCTACATGAATTCCACTTAAATGAGATACAGTGCCCTTCCTGGGTGGTTCAGGGTTTAGATGCTGGCCTCCCTTTTATATTATGTGCTACAGGTATTTGTGTTCCTAGAAAGGAGGAGCTTCAGGGAGGGGGAGAGAATTGAAGTGTTGGGAGAAGTCCAACATGTAAGACCCCAAGCTAGGAAATCTGATAGTTTTCTGGAATGAGAAACAAGGAAACTGTAGTGGTGGAAAGGACAGTAGATCTGGAAGAATGGTGGGCCATGGCAGAAGAGGCATTATGAATACCCCTTGCTGGCAATAAGTGATGGACAGAGTGCTGTTAAACATTTATGCGGCTTCCAAGCTTCCCACAGGAATCTTGCAGGCCACTGTTAAAACCAGGATGCTGGACCAGATGGGCCATTCAGCAGGATCTTACTGTGTTTTGAGGCATACAAAAGCAGTTTATAGTTGGCTGTACAAAGTGTAAATAAGAAGGAACAGGATACATTCTGCAAGTTAAGTCCATAGGACAAATAACAGTTTTCATAAGACAATCACATTTAGGTGGCTTACTATGCAATCCTTTACATGTCTTCTCAGAAATAGATCCTTCTGAATTCAATGTGGCTTACTCCCAGGTAAATGGGTATAGGATTGCAATATCAGTTAGTTAAGGAACAACACTTCTACTTATTTTCATTGTACAATGTATTTTTAAAAGACCTGGAATTTAGACATTTGTACCTTCACATTTCATATACAGCCATCTCAAGGATCAATGGAAACATGAACTCGGTGGTATACTTTGTGTCTTTCTACTGACCTTAGTGGGTAATAAATGTGGCTTCCAAGGAGGTGTGAATTTAATTTTTATGTTGAAGATTTGTGGCTGCAATTGATTAAATGATGCAAGCATTTGTTTTAGTGCGTGATGAAATTCATGACTTAAAGTGCCAATGCCATGCATAATTCCTCAGCCTCGATCTTTAGAAAATTGTGTCATGTATTTTGACCATGAATATCACAGTCAAAGCTGCATTGTGGCGCAGATACCATGTAATATGTTTGCTGCAGCAGGTAGTGAGCAAAACATTGTTTGTTCAAAATGTAGGAATAGGAAATGGTTTTATAGTTATTAGCAACACAAATTCCCTTCTAGTGTTGACAACATAAAATGGATGCTTTAGTTGAGATTCCTGCATTGCAGGAGATTGGACTAGGTGACCCTCAGCTCCCTTCCAACTCTACAATTCAATGATGCTACACAGAGAGTCATTCACAACTAAGAGTGCCATGAGGCATTTTTTTAAAAAGAAAAGCAATGGGAAATAATGGGAAATTCTTGCCCAATTCATACCATTAAATACGGTAAGTGGAACCCTCTCCCCTCAAAATTGGAAAAAGTTCTTCCCTCCCTCCCCCACTCCCCCCTTAAGTTTGCAGTAAGGGTTCATTTTCCTCCCAAGAGATGGCCCAAAAAAAAGACCCTTTCAGCGTAGCTCTAGTTATTAAACTGCAACAGCTTGTGTCTGCTGAACGAAAAGACTAAGAGAACAGAGAACAGAAATGGGAGCTCAAATGTGACCTGTGGCCACCTTCCTAAATAGGTTTACACAGTTGTGCAGTTTTATCCAATTTGAGGCCCTGACATTATTGAACGGGACAATCTGGGAGACCAAAAAGGAAAGAGTGATGGCAGGATTGTTGGAGGAGCAGCCAGCCATTTCTCTGCTGCCTGTGATTAGCCCAGCTGGGAAGCATGGCATTTAAATACAATTTCCCAGCTGGTGGGATTGTAGCACACTCTCAAGTGTAATGCCTATTAACCCAAAGCCACCGCCCCACCGCCTCTTCTCTGTATTGAAATAGGTACAATGTACTTATTCTACCCACCCTTGGGTAAAATAGCGTGTAACTAAAAGTAATGAAAGAAGGTTAGAGGAGGAGAAAATTTAGGATGACTATCATTAAAAACTGCTTGAAGTAAGAACTATTAACATGTGCATTAGATTCCATGAGAAAGTCTGGATGCTCCAAGCACATGGGTGAAATTGCGCAAGTCATGGGTTGGAGATGAGGGGGACCAGACTCCAGAATGCACCTTAGCTTTAGAAATGATGCCCCATAAGAACTTACCAGTTCTGCCTTTGAACAATTTTGCCCACAAATCAGCATGGAAGCTTCTTCCAACATAGCAGTTACTCACAGAAACATTGCTTCCTTTTCAACGAACTTGTTCAAAATTAAACTGGAAGCATTTGGTTTTTTTAGAACATCTTAAGTGCTTTTATGAAAATACAATTATATTGACAGATGTCTTCATAAATGTTAATGTAGTTAATATGGAGAACATTGTGTTCCTTTTTTCGCCCTGCTTCTTAAGCCTGTGTAAAAATGCTATGTTGTGTGAGACAGACTGAAGAAAAGTACACTGATAAAGACTGGAACATTTTCTTGTATGCCACATGCTATTTTAATACAGTAGTCTAGGCTTTAGAACCAGGAGTAGTCAAGGCTGTGTAGATGTTGTTGTTGTTTAGTTGTTTAGTCATGTCCGACTCTTCGTGACCCCATGGACCAGAGCACGCCAGGCACTCCTGTCTTCCACTGCCTCCCACAGTTTGGTCAAACTCATGCTGGTAGCTTCAAGATACTATACATTTAAAGCACACTTATTCTCCTCAAGGAATCATCAGACTGTAGTCTATCACTGGTGCTGGAAATTGTAGCTCTGCTATGAGTTCCTGGGATTCTTTGAGGTATGGTGTGTATGGTGTGTAATGTATGGTGTGTAAGCAGCCCAAGTTTAACAGAGTCATTTATAAGAGGAATAGCTTCCTACAAAAGTGGTTCTATTAATATGGTTAACAAAATGCCCACCGTTATTACAGGAATGCTGTGTACAAAGAGAGGTTTGTATACTGCCTTGGTCTTTAAATGTGGTAATGACTTCACACCACTGTACAATAGCTACCGCTGCTAGTGTACATATTTGTGACACAGAAGTGAAGCATTCTCTTCCCAAAGAGCTTACACACACACTTTCACTTGTACAACAGGACTTTATCATTATTTCCTCCCGCCATCCCAGAACTTCCCACACACACCCCAAATCTTCTCTGGGGGTGCAGAACATTGGGTTTTGCAACCTTCTACAGAGAATCTCCTCCATATCCAAACAACACCTGAATTTTGTTTGCCTGGGATATGAAATACGATGTTCTCTGTGTCTGCACCCAGACTTTAGTACTATCAAGGACATTTCTTTTCCAATAAGCATTTGACCTGTTGGGCTGTTAATGTAATCTTCCTGGTACATTAGTTGATGTGCTTTATTTGCCATCTGTCTCTTCCATTCATCATTATTTTCTATTTTATTTGTGTTGTTTCAATATGCTGATCAGGTGGTAAGACACCTTGACCATTTTTTTAAAACAGAAGGCAGGACAAAAATACTTTAAATAAATTAAATTTATTATTCTGATTTGACCTTTCATAACATGATGTGTTAAATATATAAGAGAAAGTCAACAGCATTTTTTAATTAATAACATCTCATTTTCACTTTATTTAGTGTTATGTTAAGTGGGCCAAAGTCTCCAAATCAGTGTTCCTGTTTACTACTTTTTTTGTGAAGCATGAGAACCTCATCTGAGGGTCTTCTGCTGGTTCCCTCACTGTGAGAAGAGAAGTTACAGGGAACCAGGCAGAAAGCCCTCTCAGTAGTGGTGTCAAGGAGATAAAGAACTACACAACTTTGGAAGACATCTGTATTGGGAAGTTTTTAATGCTTGATATTTAACTATGTTTTTATATATGATGTAAGCCACCCAGAGTGGCTGGGGAAACCATATGGGTGGGATATAAATAATAAAAGTGTTGTTATTATTAACCAATCTGTACCAATGAGAATTCCTGGACGTTTTGCCACACCCCTTATAAGTTCATAGGATTTATTCTCTTTATAAGGTACCACATAGAATTGTAGAGTTGGAAAGGACCCTGAAGATCAACTAGTAAGGTGTGAATATGCAGCTGTCCCATATGGGGATTGAACCTGCAGCCTTGGTGTTATCAGCACCAAGCTCTAACCAACTGAGCTATCCAGGCTCTTACATAATCATAGGAACATTGGAAGGTGCCTTACACTGAATTAGTCCACTATTCTGTCTAGTTCAGTATTGTCTATCTGGTTGGCAGTGGTTTGCCAGCATTTCAGACAACGGTTTCTTCCAGCCACTGGGAGATGCCAGAGACTGAACTTGTGACTTTCTCCATGCAAAGCAGATGCTGTACAACTGAATTACAGACCTTGAGTAGAATGGGGCTTACTTCCAGGTCAGTGTGTACAGGATTACATCCTCAATCTAGCAATTTTCCTCCACATATTTATATTGCCATGCAGCTTTTGTTTCCAAACCGTGTTAGCTTGATGACAGATGCAGGATGGCATCACAGCCAGTAAGATTCAAGGGACAGTGGAGAGGAGGGAGGGGCCACAGTAGACAAGGAAGACACAATCATTCCCATAGCTGAATTCCATAAAGGTGAATCCATTTCTCCCCTTCTCTAACTATTCCTCCCTCCATGTGCACAGCCTTGCAATGGACTGCTAATGCTAGTAGCTTTCTATCTTGGTTTGGAAGTACTAGTAAATGCACACACATTAGAACTAATTGAGGTAATCAGGGCATATTCAGCATCCTGAAGTTTTATCTGTTGCTTTCAGGGGAGAGGGAGAGGGAGAAAAAAATCTTCTGATTTCATTAGCTTTTAGAATGAGCGCTCGTCTTTGATTTCGAAAAGGCTACAGACTTTGTGCTTTGCATTTTAATGTTCCTCCTGCCTGTTTAATCATTCAATTTCAGTCGTTTGCATGATGCCATATGTTCTTGCAACTAAACAGTCTGGTTTCCCGTTCAAGTGAAGTGGCTATTAATATTTGAGGTAGTTGGGATTTGTGGTTTCTTTGCCACAAGTGCTGCTCCCATTTCATCCTATCCTTCTTTTCAACCCTCAGTATCAACTGTAGCCATTTATTTTACACTGCTAGGTGCAAATAGATTAGTTCATATAATGGGATTAATTAATACCACCCAGCCAGGCTGGTCTGTGTCAGATAATAGAAGCTACAATGATATTTTTTTTCAGAAGTATTGTTTCCAAGGAAAATAACATTGTTTTTTTAATAACCCTATGATGATTTTAGATGAATTCTCAGAATTTTACTGAGGCTCTTTTAAGTCAGAAAGGTACCTTTTGTACTCATGCAGACTATTCCTGCCTTGCTTGCTTTTTGTTTGAAGAGCATCTGTGATTGTCTGCCATATTCCATCCAGTATATTAATGGCATGAAAGCAATGTGGTAAAATATGTAGGCTGAGATCCAAAGAGCATACTTCAGCATCAAATCAAGTGGATTTCTGATCTTTGAACAGCTGGCTCCCTTGCCACATCGTGAACTCTCAAAAATGGTTTGCCGTGCAACATGGGAAGCTGCTTTTCAAGAAATACCTGTCTCTAGCAGGCAAAACTCGTTACCAATTTTTTTGGATCCTGGTCAAAAAGTACAATGCAGTATCCAATATCCAAACAAAACATATTGAAAGTTCTAGGATAATAACAGATGACAATGTCTTGACAATTGAGTAAATATGTGGAGGGATCCAATGCAGTCCTGTGATCCCACCAATGGATGCTGGCTGGCTGGCTGTGACACAGAGCAGTCTCCATAGTGACGCCCATATTATAGAACTCGATCCCACTGGGGGGATATTTTGCCCCCTCAGAAGTGTTACCTTTTAAAGACCCCTTTTAAAGACACATTTGTTTACTCAGGCCTGTGGAGGAAATCACAAAACACTAGGCCTGTACATGTTTCGAATCTTTTGACTCCACTGATAAATTTACCTTATTTTAATGCCAATATTGTAGGGGGTCTTGTATGGTTTTGTATTATGTTTTATACAACCCTGAAATAATTGAATGAAGGACAGTCAAGAAATAAATGAACAGCATCAACGGCAACACGGCTTCTTTTCACTTACACTGAAATATATGCTCATGTTTTTTGTTCAGGAACTGGCAAATGCCTATGCTAAAAAAGAGAGCTGGAAATCCTCAGTTATGCTTGTTCTGACCTGTTTCTTAAGATGCAGCTTGCTCTCCTGATGAGTTACGTTAGTATTGAAAATCAGATAGCTCAGAAAAGGAAAAAAGAGCAGTGAGTGGTAGCTTGGACAGCAACTCTTGAAGAAATACACAAATTTGTTAAGACATAGCAGAACCAGTCACAGAATTCGGGACAACCTGTCATGATTGTTAGTGTCCACCAGAGATGGGAAAATCTGTCCATTCTGGTTTCTCTGAGTCACATTTTTCCAAAATGTGATATAAAAATAATTTTATATCAAGTTCTTATTTTTATTGTTCTTGCCAAATTATAGCAATAGTATTAATAACATAATACAGAACATACCTCCATAATATGTGTTACCATTCATGATGTAAGAAAGAAAAATTACTAGAGACATCAACAAACTCAAATCCAGTTTAATTTCAGATTAAAATACTCAAATCACCACAACAATTGATAGTGATTCTATCTAACTCCTATGGGCAACATATAAATTATTATTACTATTAAGTAATTATTGCTACTCAAAGGAAACCGATCTATTTCTATTTGCATGGCTGTGTAAATTCTTTCTCTTTCAGAACCAATAAAAACAAATATCATTTGAAATTTGCACTTTACTAAATTTTGCAATACATTTCTTCAACCAAAAAACATATAGGAGGTATGAGGAGGTCCAGAGGGAGGTATGAGGAAGTCCAGAAAATAAGTAACTAAAAAACGGAAATGGAAAAGAGATATTGTTTTTAATTGTTATGTTTTTTGTTTTTTATTGTTGAATTTTGCTTTTTTGTGTGTGTGTTTTTGTTATATGTATTGTGTATGTTTTTCTTTTCTTTCTTTGTTGTTTAAAATTTTAATAAAAAAATTTACGAAAAAAACAAACAAAAAACATATAGGAGAATGAACATTCGGGGGGGAAATCCGACAGCAATGCTTATATTCATGAAAACAATAAAAATGTATCCCACATATACCGTATATATGGGAAGTGCTTGGAAAAATTGTGTACAAAAATGCTTATGAAAATTATTCTGCCCGGTCATTTTGTGAGAAACAAGCATGCTAGCAAAGAATGATGCCACAGCTATGATTGGCATTTAGGGTAAGGTTACCAGATTTTTTTCAATGAATCCGGGGACACTTTTCAACTTCCTACTAAATAGATGGATTTTGTCAGGGGACTGATTTGTAAATCTGGGGACTGTCCCTGGGAAACGGGGACGTCTGGTAACCTTAATTTAGGGAAGCACTTTAAAGAATAGAGATATTAAAAAGTGTAGAGTGGGGGGCAATTCCTGATTCTTTCTTTCTTTCTTTCTTTCTTTCTTTCTTTCTTTCTGGGGAAGTATTTAATCTTAGCAAACAGTGGATGAATTCAGAATTCTACTGCAATTATGACTGGGTAGTAGCATCCCAAATTAAAAGGGAGCAGCAAAGATAGGAGTTCCTGACCTTTTCAATTCTTTATTTATATATTTAGCCTGAGTTTGTAAATGTTAAAAAAAAATATGCTGCCAATGTAGAAATAAATTCCACAATTTTTGTACCCATGTGCTTAGGGGCATCACTGTGGCTGACAGAGTATAGGTTACATCAGCCCTGAAAGTATCCCAGTGCTATTATACTCAAATGGCTGGTAAGGAGAGTAGTATATGTCAACACTGCTGTATAGGGTCATTTTCTACCATATTGGAGTTCTGGGGATATACATTCAGGGAGCAGCAATTGTACCTGCAGTTTGAGGTGTGTGTAGTTAATTGCTTTCCAAGCCAACAAGGAAAACAGGAGGATTTCTGTTGGTTGCTACAAGATGACCCTCAGAGGCAGCATACTTCTGATTGCAAGTGAAAGAGTGATTTCACACACACACACACAAACACATTCAAATCTCTTCTCTGCAAAAGTACTAGAGAGAGGACCTCTCAGATGCAGTATACCTCTGTGCAAGACAGAAGGGGAAAGTAGTCTGAGGTTGACTGGTGCCGATACAACATTTGAACTTTGCTCTTATCAAGTCTCCAGCCTAAGCTCCATTGGCACCAAATCCTGAAATCTTGGCTTGCCCAAATCCCCATACCTGAGGTCATCATTTCAGCAGAACAAATGTTTGTAGCTTCATTGAGAAAAAGCTAATACTGTCAGGGGATAATATTACTTTAAATTATGTCATCCCTGTTCTGAATGCCCCTGTCACAAGCATTAATGCAAGCTACACTGCAAGTAAGGAGAGTTGTATGGGATTTGACAACTGGTCAACATAAATGGAGTCTTCATGCCCTCACTACGGCTAAAAGACTAACATTGATTCACTGGAAATATAAATCTATGGCTCTCTTTAATCAATGGATAGAAGATATGACAACTCTTGCAACATATGAATTGTGAATAGACATAGATTGTGTATGGACAGATATAATGACATTTGGAGTGCATTGATTAAAAAATAGCAGGTTATAAATAAATGTATATGTATTGGGCCTCATCATTATTATTATTTTGAAAAAAAACATAAAAAAGAGAAATGATTTAATGTTCCTTTTCTTAAAAAAAAAAGCTTTCTTACAATATAGTTTACTTCTTTTTAATAGCTTTTTTCTTTTAAAAACAGTTACAGGTATCTTTACAAGATTTGTTATACAACTGCAGAATTACTCATTAACCTTTTCCCATATTCATTTCAAATCTGCAGTGTCCATCCCCATACAATCTAAGGGAGAAATCCTAAGTATGGGAAGCCAGTAATTTATGGCAGCAGCTTAAGTTTTGAGAGATCTTTTTAAAACTCCTGGCAATCCCTTTTTGTTCTCAACAAGGCAAACAAGTTGTCAAGCAATCAATGTGTTTGCTTTCCAGCAGTCTTCCAGCATGGGTTTCTGGAATTTGTAAAGATCACCCCACATGAACTGTGTGCTATTGACAGCTCTTTTATTCCCAAAATTTGTGTGGAATTTTTTGTTTTGTTTTGTTTATTCGTTTAATAATAGTGTGCACAAGCAACTGTGTACTTTAAACTAGTTGGCATATGCAGATCTACATTATTTTAGTTAATGGAAATGTGCTGACCTGTTGGTTTATATGGTGCTGCCAATATTAATATTCAGTGTTTCCCCATTCATTTAAAGAAAATGAAAATGAGTAAATGAGTCTTTCTTCCTTTCTTGCTTTAATGGAAGTTCTTATTCTCACACTCATCTTATTTTTCATTTTTTGGGGGGTGCTCCCTCTCAACCTGCAGTGACACACCAAATGTTTTAATTTCAATTCTGGACTAATGGGGCTTTAAGTCTGAGGTGTTCATTTTAATCATAGAATCAACTGTAGAGTTGGAAAGGACCATAAGAGTCATCTAGTCCAACCCGCAATGCAGGAATCAAACCCACAACCCTGAGATTAACAGTCTCATGCTCTACCAACTGAGCTAGTATCACTTCTCTATGTTGTGCAAGCAATCAGGATTTTCTCCTGAAAGTACCATATGAATCTCTGGATGAAATCACCATGCTCTTTTTACATAAGTCACTTTCCCTGAACAAGTAAAGGTCTGCTGTGCCCAGTCTGTACCCACGCCTGCTAGCAAAGTTCTCTTATCCATTTGTGCTGTAAGAAACTCCGGTACATACTATAGCCTTAGAAGACATTATGAGTCACTGCACTGTGTATAAACCATGAAAAGCTAGTCTAGTATGCTATAAGCAACACAACCAGAGTGTTTAAAGTACTCGCCTTCTATAAGGTAGACATGGCACAGACCGTCTAGTGCCAGAGGCTAGCGAAAGTATGCATTTGTGATGTAGTGCAGGGAGGAGGAAGTTTCTGCATGGGATGGGAGTGGGCATTGTCTGAGTGTGGGACAGATTCCCTTTTCAAAGGTTAAAGTGACTTCTGGAGGGTGTCTTGTGCCCAACACACTCAGAGAATACTACTGAGTGAGCCTTCAAAACTTCCACAAAATCTGAGAAATAACCTTGCAAGGATCAGCAGAAAAGTCATGAAATCAGTTCCACAAGAGTACTCGGCTTAATGCTAGTGATAGGAAAGCCAATGCAGAATAACAGGGTATCAGAGAAATATTAATATTAATCATCTCTAGTCAGTTTGATTTTATTGCTTCTTTGCCTTTATAACATTAATTTATATGTCATCAGACTGTCAGCAATTATCAGTGTCAGAAACTTGTAGGCAGCCCAGTGACATGCAACAAGGGTCTATTTTTGGTTACTCAAGTGTAAAATTTTGTCAACTTGTTTTTTTGTCCAATTAGCAGACTACTTCCACTTCAAAGCATTCCAGCAGCAGAGTGGTCATTCTTGCCCTTTTGTTCCTCTGACTGATTTTTATTTTTTATTTTTTTGCTGATCAGCTCTCAAATAAAACATTTTGGAAAGCAAGGCCAGTTGCTGTTTTGCACACCTACTGGCTTGGCAGAAATGGATATGCAAGAAAACCAGCAGGCCTGGGTTGTCTTCTGAAAAGCATGTATGGCTTGTTTCTGAAGAGTAATGCATCTGCTATGCAGAAAAAAATAATAGAACGCATGCATGACTCATTTGAAGGAATCCAATTTAATATGCATCTGTTGCGGCTCATACAGTATATACAAACTCAGAATGTTTGTTGAATTTCTTTAAATTGGCTAAATGTCACAATATTTGTCGGAAGGACAAAGTCGATGATACAACAGAAGCTCTTTTTATGGTTTTGAATGCTCCTTGTCCATCTCAATTTGCCGCTCCACTCCTGGTGATACCTCAGGACTCAAGAGCCTCCTCTACTTGTATAGGTTCCCCATATTATGCAGGACCCTGATCTGCCAGTACACCCACATGGTGACAACATTGCCACCCTGCCCCGTCCCCTTATCCAAGTAAGAAGCAGCCAGTGACAGGATGGCAGCTCCATTCCACACCACATACCACTTTTACTCATTCCCAAGTCTCATGAAGGGAAATAAATCAGGGTCAGAATGGTTCCAGAAATGTGAATGGTTAGAGTACTCTTCATCACCTGATGCAGCTTTCTGTTGAGCTTATCCAAAATTTCCAAGTGAATAGATAGAACAAGCATTTCTGAATTTTTAAGGCCATTTGATAGATTATGGTGTATGCATTTTACAAAGTTAAGGACTGTTACATTGCATTGATTTTAGCAAGGAATTTATACATGTTCTCAACTCCTCTCTCCAAAAATGCCTTACCCTGGAAGTGTGATCTCACTCTGCTTCCATTATTATTGTTACAATTATTATTATTAATTTCATTTCTATACCACTTTATATTTTTAAGACAAAATCTCAAAGCGGTTTACAACCTACATTAAAACATCAAATAAAGCAACCCAGAATAAAACGTTGCAGAAGAAAGTCAAATATAAAGTATACATTCAAAGCCACACAATTAACAGGAAACTAAAATCTTATCTTAAAGATTTCAAAATAAAATATTGCAAAGGAGATCAAGTACAGAATACAAATTTAACATAGCAAAGTTAACAAAAAGAATCATCTGAACATTTCAAAATAAAACATTACTAAACGAAGTCAAATATAAAATGCATATTTAAATCAGCATAATTTGCAAGAGAATGAAATATTAGCTTAAGCACAGTGTGGGATTTGAAACACATAGCAGTCAAGTACAATGTTCCTAGAGTAGACATGAAGAGGGATGTTTGCACCATCCAGTAGATAAACTTCCTGTTTCCTCCTGGGCTGGGGCAAACTTCCTCTACATGTGACTAGAGGTGGGCATGACCTTACCTGCCCAGGTATGAAAGGGCAAGGCAGGCAGAACACCTCCTCTTCTCCATCTTGCTTTCGTCGAAGAAGCAACAGCTTAGGGATGTCCTGTTGGCTTCCAGCCAAGAAGGGACAACAGAACTACGTATCTCCTTATGAGATAGATTCCACATGTATATACTTTTGTAATCTAAGTCTGCCTTCAGGGATCCACCTGTGAACTGGATTATACTGTGAGTAAACCTTTTTATTGACTTTAAATAAGATTGTCATGTCTATTCTTTTTAAGAGGGACAAAAGAGAATTACCAGAAATCCTATATTGAAAAGCTAAAACTAGCCTGCAACAAACAAGTCACTGTGCATTTAAAGGGGAATTTTTTGAACTCTGCTAAACTATAGAACTTGCTAACGCAAGTTAGGAAGGATATTATTTACAATATATCCTCTCCTGCCTCCCAGAACATTCCCCCCCACAGAACATATGTGCTGCAGTTGCTGCCAATCCTGCCAGTGGTGGCTGTGGAAACTCAGCCTCGATGACCTGGGTCCACACTGAGAGGCAGCCAAGAAGTCTCTACTAGCCTCTACAGCAACCTCAGATTTTGTAGATGGTCTCTAATCTCTTCAGAAATCTTGGCTTTTGTAGCTGCGGTCATTCAGGGTCCTGCCCTCCCAAGTCAGGTGGGCAAATGCCTGCAAGGCATGAAGCAGGTCTTCCAGGACTCGCAGCCATGATGGCCTCTGGCCTCTTCAGCAACCTTGGCATTTGTAGCTGTGCTGAATCTTCCAACATTCTGCTTCATTAGATCTCCATGAGCTAGCTTGGTCCTGCAGTCAAACTTGAAATAATCCCAATCTATACACCACAGGCCTTCTGCAGAGCTTTCCTAGCTCCTGGCTGTGCTGGCAGAAGAAGGCGTGCCCTGCAGGTGATGCTATATAAAAGCACTACATAATAATAATATTTACTTATTATTATCATTATTAGTGTGCAACATAATTTAAAGTTTTGAATTTTTAACATATATTTGCTGCCTTATGGGGAGATTCTCCTAAAAAGAGAGATAAAAATCTATTAAATAAAATAAATTTGCCATTTATGGTTGTATTTTATTTTATTTTAATGCTGGCATCAAAAGTTGCAGCTTTGTTTTGTTTTTTTCATTTCCTAGTTATAACGTAAGCTATTTTGTTTGTTTTTCACCAGATTTTGCTAGCCTTGTAGGTTTGTATATATTATACCAACTAATATATGTGCTATGCTAGAAGGATTCATCACAACCAAGCTATCCTTTTACATTGCAGTCTTTGAGAACAACAACCCCCTTGCATTATAGCTCCATTGATTAAGCTTTTGTGGAAGAACTATACCAGGTGTTCAGTTTATAATGATCTTTAATTTTAAAGTTTTGGATTCTGTTCAAATGGGTGACATCTATTATACTGCTTTTTTAAAAAAGATAAGCAAGATTAACATAGTTTTGAAAAACCAAACAAGAGGCTATAATGGGATCGACAGCTGCCATCTGTGAGACATTCTCCATATTTTTTCTGATGAAGTATGTAATGGGATGCAATCCAGGAGATCTCAGCTAACAATTTGAGGTGTTAGGAGAAATTGTAGTAGTCACACAATAGTGGCTATCACTGGGGAGGGGGGCGGTGTTTCTTTTACACCGTCTTGCTTTTTTTCATTCATAAATCACCTTTTATACCAATTTTATTGTTTTGGGGGGTTCCCATGACCTTGCCTGTTTTCATACACTTGGTGACCTTCTTTGTTTTAGTTGACTAACAATTCATAGGCACTGAAGCATATGTAGATACTGTGGTTGCTTCCAGGCCATCACTATTTTGTGAGAGGGATTCAATCACATAGTGACAAATACAGGCTTAAAATGCAGGCCCAAGAAACCCACTTTTTAAAAAAAGACTTTTTGCAATAAGAAATGTGATGGAGAATGGGAGACGACAATTTATGGGAAATTGTATAACCTCTACACAAATAAATCAGGGCACATGTTTTATAAACAGTGGGCATTGTATAACCTCCACACAAGCTTGTATAACCTCCACACACAGGATGAATGCTCAATAAACAAATCATCTGGAAGTGACCTGTCTCACCTAGAAATGGGCTTCCCCTGTTAGCAAGGAAGGCTGACTGCAGCTCCACAAACCCTCTTTGTATTTTTGCATTCCTAGGCATTTAACCCAAGGGTTTAGTGAGATAGGTACATTAGGTTTGGTGGATCACAAATCCCTGGTAGTTAAGAAACCTCAGTTCTAACCATTTAAGAAGTAGTAAGCAATACACGTTGTAAAGGAAAGGGTTAAATTAGACAGCTCTATGTTATTGGAACAAATTGATATTAATTCAATGAGTGGGCATCATAGGTGCAAATGTTCAAAGCCCATTGGGAATTTAGCCTCATGTCTTCTTATTGATATTCATTCTGAGACACATTTTGCACCAGGTAGCAAAAGACTGAGTGGACTAATAAGAATCATTAACTAAATCCCTGTGTGGGAATTTGAAAATGTAGAGGTTGGGTAAATTTCTTCATTCTACTGTGCAGGGAATTAATTGAATACCTACTGTTGCTTTCTGGAGAAATTTCCAAACTAATTCCCAAATCAACGAGCTAAAAGGAAGTCCTTCATTGTGGGATGAAAAACCAGCCTTGAGTGTATTAGTACTACCAACTGCAAATATTCTGCTTTAAAAGGCAGTCTATCTGTCTGTCTGTCTGTCTCTCTCTCAAATAAGTTAAAGGTAAAGGGACCCCTGACCATTAGGTCCAATCGCGGACGACTCTGGGGTTGTGGCGCACATCTCACTTTACTGGCCGAGGGAGCTGGTGTTTGTCATGTGGCTAGCATGACAAAGCCACTTCTGGCGAACCAGAGCAGCGCACAGAAATGCCGTTTACCTTCCCACCGGAGCAGTACCTATTTATCTACTTGCACTTTGATGTGCTTTCGAACTGCTGGGTTAGCAGGAGCAGGGACCGAGCAACGGGAGCTCACCCAGTCGCGAGGATTCGAACCGCCAACCATCTGATCGGCAAGCCCTATGCTCTGTGGTTTAGACCACAGCGCCACCATCTCTCAAATATGGGCTGTCTAAACAAAAAGTGCATCCTGAAGTCAAGCAGTTAATTTGGCGGAGAAAGTATTAACACTTTGATCCTGTTCTTGAATGCTGATGTGTGCCACATTTTGGGAACATTATTCTGTGCATTGCCAGTAAGGTACCTGAGTTTTCTGTTGAGGTTTGCTCACATAAATGTAACAGCCTTCTGCATTTGGCTGTTTAATATCCCCCTCAGCAACCCTGGTCAACTCACTGGGCTCTCGCACTTCAAGCTAGGAGTGCCTGTGACCACCTGTTCCCTTCTCTTTTGGCGGTGCACTTCCCAATGGGAAATATTATTTCAGGTTGTTAAGAGAAGTGTAGCAAAGTAATGGTCTGAACTGGGGAAGGGGAAGCAAAGCATCCAAGGTAGTAATTTGATTGTGGCGAGGTTTTAAAAGACGGCTGGGCAACTGCATCGCTTTCTCAAGTATTGGCTTAAGAAGCAGAAGATGCATTTTGTGTTCGACAATAGCTATGTGCTCCTGGTCAGTATTAAATACTGAAATATTAAGTAGGAAATTGTATTAATCAAATCTTTGCTTTGGGGAAGAATTTAAGCTTCTGAGATTTTAAAAGACCTTACCCTCGCAGAAAGTTTGAGGATTGTCTCCTTTTCTGGGATCAAAAGTTAAAACCTTCTATCCCTGGCAAAAGAATACAGGGTGACATGCAACAGGAAATCTGTCTCAGTTTTGTTGCAGTTTCATGGAAAGCCCAGGCTAGAAGGCATCCAGTTAAATTAGCACACCTCAAGATTTTCTTTTTTAAAGAAAAAGAAAAATTCTTTCAAGCTGTCAGCACTTAGAGTTTTCCAGCACTGGAATTAGCTTAACAGGGCAATCCTCTCCATGCCTATTCAGATGTAAGCCCCACTGAGTTCAAGGAGACTTACTTGCAGGTAGGATTGCTGCCTTCGTCAGGTGGGCTGTTTTTTTTCAATAAAGCATCAGAGAGGTTTGTGGGATTTGCTTCCAGTAAAGGTTGTGGTTCATTAAGCACTTCTGGTATGTGCCTGCTTATGCTCCTGAAGTATTGCTTCCTTTTTTCCCCTTCCAAATAACCGCTCTCCAGCCATATTGAGAACTGCGTTTAAAACTGCAGGGAATTCCAGCTGTGGTTTTTGGCATGAATGCAGGGAGACTGCTTTGTGAAACAACATTAAAAATGCACACCATGGTTTGGCCCCCACCTGAATGAAAACATAAGCTTCTAAGCGCCTCAGCTTTATTATTTAACAAGATCTGCGGTCTTCATTAATTCATCTTAACTTGTTTAGTGGTGGTACTGGCTTCCTTGAGGAAAGTTTCTCATCTGTCTTCCCCATGGAAAAACCCCAACCTGGGTGCTCATCAGTGTACCTGTTATAAAATTAAGTTAACAAGCTTTGAATGAATCTAACGGCCAATATCTGAATATGTTTTGAATTAGCAATTAAGGTTTTAACTTATATATTTTAGCTGTTTTATATCTGAAATAGTTATTGTATATTAGCTCATAGAGCTTGATTTTAATCTATTTATGTTTGTAAGCTCTCTGTTGTTGTATATGTTGCACTTTGAACAGTGACCGAAATAAATCAATTCCTTCATTCTTCAGTGTAGCCTAACTTACCAGCTAAGGCTGCAACCCTAACCCCACTTCCAAGGGAGTGAGCTTCATTTAATTCAGTGGGACTTACTTCTGAGTAGACATAGTTGTATTGTTAGCTGCCGGCACTACCTCCTGTTTGTTGTGATCAAGGGGGGAAAGCCAAACGATCAAATTAATCCATCTGAACAGTATAGTGCAGGGAACAATTATAGAAACCATACACATAAAAATCCTACAGGGTGACTGGCTAATGCCGTACCAGGGAAGATGGAAGGACTGCTACAGCAGAGTTGAAGAGGCTGAACTGGGTGCCACTGCTGTACAAAGGTATGTGTAAACTGCACCCCTGCCTGCTTTTGCAGCTAAGGGCTGAGCACTAACAATGTGGGAATATCTCCACTTCTATTTATTTTCTGAAGCAGGGTGGAAGGCAAATCAGCTCCACCTCTTTGTGGGGACGCATTGCGGGCAAGCCGCCAAGCCTTACGCTGCAGAGGCCCTGCCACGCAAGTTAGCCAAGCAGCCAATCAGGTGGCTTGGGTGCGTGGCCAGGGCCAATTTAAACCACGGCGTGATGCTGAATCACAGCCTCGTACCACGGATCCCCCACCCTCCCACCCTTTGTTCAGGTTGCGTCATTGGCCTTGCTATAGATATTGGTTGGTCGGCATTGAACGGCCTGGTAGGACTTTTTCCACTTGGCAAATTGGCACTGGCCACTTGGTTTTCACCTACCTCATAGCAATCATCACAACTTTGTAAGGTTAGGCGGTTAGGCATTGGAATAGCAATGTGTGGGGGAGGGGAGGGGTGGCCATCACCTGCTCCTCCTTGCTCAAGGGTATTCCATTAAAGGAATCTGGGGGTGTGGATCTCGTCCGAAGCCCAGGGAGGGGCTAGGGCCATGCCATGACCCCAGCGGGAACCCAGGGGATATTTGAGTCAATCCACATCGGCAGGGCTCACCCTACTGGTGGTTTACCCTTACCAGACTCCCTGCAAGGTGGGCTGGGGTCAGATATAGTCTGTTGATGCCGATGCCTAAGCTAATACCACTCACATTCTGTAACCAATAAAGTTGTGGCCTAATTTTTGCCCATTAACATTAAACTAAAATTCTGTGTCCTTGTGTCTTTATTCTCATGGGGGTGGCTTGGGGCTTTGACACACAAACACAATCCCTACTGCCACTCATTGGAATATCATTTCAAATGGGCACAGAGCCCATTAGCCCAGTCCAGCTGTATGTGCTGTTTGTGGCAGCATCACAGATGCTGTAGCTACTGCACTCATACACAGAAACCCACCAAAAGGCCTGGTGATTCAAAGGGCATTTCCATGCATGTGTCCCTTTCCATTCATGCCGCCTCCTTTATTGGCATATTCATGTCAACCTGTGCATGCAGGAACCTCATGTATACAATAAATGGTGCCTGAATCTCTGGCTCATGGTAGATGGGTTAGGGTCATGGTGTTATGTAAGTGATACTTTTTTTCTCCTATGAAATAGCCAGCTTTAGGAAATAAGATGTTTTGGTCCATTGAATAAATTCAGCTCAACTAATATTGGTTTTTAAAAAGTATCCTGCTGCGGTTTGAGAATTCTGCCTGCTCACTGCAATGTTACAAGTTTGCATGGAAAGTCTTCTTCCGTTGCCTTTTGTTTCAGTCCTCTGCACTCCTGTAATAGAAAAGGTTTATATTTATGATCAGATTTTGGGAAGGTTCATTTTTCGTTCTTGGTTTCTGTACTTTTCTGAGATTACATAACAAGCACCATTGCCAGTGTGATGGCTATTTTAAATGTAATTTCCTATTTTATTCCTATTTTAATATTTCTTTAATCAGACTATGCTATACGCAGGATGTGTATGTATCAATCATGCAGGCCTACTGAATTTCTATGTGATTCAGGAGCTCTTAGAGCTTGGCTAGTATATGTGATAGCTGATATAATCAGTGCATGAATCAAAGTATCTTTACGTGTTTGTTATATAAATATAACATGCACACATGGGTGCGTGCGCGCACACACACCCAGCTTTATCCTTGTTTTATACCCAGTACTGCAATGTCAGAAATAGACTTGTTATCACACTTTGCTGATGTCTGTGTGGTGGGGGATGCTGCACAGAACAAAAGCAAAACACTAAACTGCAAAAATTGAATGTGTGTAAATCTACCTTCATCAGTCCATAACGTGCTTGCAAATTTTTAAGTAGACAGATTATTGTTAAAATAAGAAGGCCCTAATTGTCCATGCATTTGCTTGGGATTCATGACTATTGACCCCAGTTACTTCCCAGTTCCCAGATAAAGCATACCAAAGTCACTGCATTAAAACACCTATCTACTGCCATCATCCCCCGCCCCACCAAAAATGTAACAGCAATGCATTGTATCCAGTGTTATTCATACTCAGAGTAGACCTGTTGAAACTAAAGGAGACAATTAACTTAGGACCACTGGATTCAGTGGGCCTGAACACTGTGTATATGAAAAAAAATGGGGGAAATATTAGTCTGGAGAAGGAATAGCAATACAAAGCATATACTGACAGCTACTCAGCCATGTGAAATTAAATGCTGATCGTTCCCCCCCCCCCTCCCCTGCTTGCTTGGCTGTGGTACCTATATATTGCGTGTCAATGATTGATTATTCATGTACTCATACAAATCAGTTACCTGACTATGCTTTTTATCTCATTAATAAGAGAGGACACAAGTGGAGAAAATAAAGTTTTTATTACCAAATGAATAGCACAGCAGGGTACAATTTGATGAATAGAACATTTCATTTTACCGCATGGGCCTCTCCGACCGCAGCCCAAGAGTCTCCAGAGTAATTTAATGAACTGTGATGTTTGAACTGATGCCAGTTTGAATACTCAACATTTTAATCACACAGCAAAATAAGTTATAATTGAACAACACTTGAATAGCACTTGAAAAATATAAAGAAATATTGAGAGCGCTGTTAGCAAGGCTTGTTGAACTGGACAAAAGCTCTGCCATTAATATCCTGCTCATGAGAAGAGATACAATTACTACTTGGGTATTACATCATAGGTAGGATGTCATGCTGGTTGCTTCTACCCATTAAGGAAAAGCTCAGTGGTAGGGATGATGTCCTAACCATCGAGGTTTCACATCTTCATGTGCCTGTTTGATTCCCCTCATGGCCAGTTGTCTGAGCATCCTTTTGGCTTTAGCCCAGCCCCTTCATCAGCTCTGAATCTACTTGTATTTGTCCTCCGCTCTTCCCCAGTAGCATGTTGGACGCCTTCCAACCTGAGGGGCTCATCTTCCAGCGTCATAACTTTTATATGCCTGTTGTCTTTGTCCATGGAGTTTTCTTGGCAGGGATACTGGAGTGGCTTGCTGGTTCCTCCTCCAGGTGGATCACGTTTGGTCAAAACTCTCCACTATGACCTGTCCATCTTGGGTGCCCTGCTCGGCATAGTTCATAGCTTCTCTGAGTTATTCAAGCCCCTTTGCCACAGCAAGGCAGTGATCCATGAAGGGCTCCCCATTTCAAAGTATGTTCTTCTTCAAAGATATATGGTGTCCCTTATATATTCATACCTTTAGTTGAGCACATACTACAGTGGTGCCCCGCAAGAGGAATGCCTCGCAAGAAGGAAAACCCGCTAGACGAAAGGGTTTTCCGTTTTGGAGGTGCTTCGCAAAACGAATTTCCTATGTGCTTGCTTCGCAAGACGAAAATGTCTTGCGAGTTCCTGCGGGGTTTTTTTCCTTTTCCCCCCCTTTTCCCCAAGCCGCTAAACCGTTTATCAGCTGATGGCTAAGCCGCTTATCAGCTGATATTTAAGCCGCTTAACAGCTGATGCTAAGCCGCTTATCAGCTGATCGTTAAGCCGCTTATCAGCTGATCTTTAAGCCGCTTAACAGCTGATGCTAAGCCCCTTATCAGCTGATCGTTAAGCCGCTTATCAGCTGATCTTTAAGCCGCTTATCAGCTGATCGTTAAGCCGCTTATCAGCTGATCTTTAAGCCGGCTAAGCCGCTAATACTGTAACGCTAAGCTGCTAAACCTCTAATGGGCTTGCTTCGCAAGACGAAAAAACACGCAAGATGAAGAGACTCGCGGAACGGATTCTTTTCGTCTTGCGAGGCACCACTGTATTCAAAAGTTACTTCAGAAGTGTAGGTCCTACTGTGTTGGCATTAGTCCTTCCTGTGTTATCCTTCCAACAGAAAAACCTCAGAAGAGGGTTAAATACTGGACAGGTGTGTCAGAAAGACTTTCTCAGAGAAAGTCAGAGCAGGGCAAGGCATCCTTGAAAGATGATGTTCTCTTTGTGGATCACTTCAAAATGATGTTCTTAAATACCATGTAGTCTCTCCTGGTGGCTGAATGCTAAATTCCAAGATTTAGTTCCCATTCTTATAGAAAGATATGGATGCTTGTTATCATCCAGCCATCTATTCCATCATGTAGTTCTTATCTAAAACGTAGACTTGGTTATCAAGGCAATCTGACTTGGTGTATAACTAGTGTAGAAATTTCATTATTTCTGAAATTACTGATGAGAAAGAAAGTTAGTAATCCATCTGAAATAACAAACAAATGATTCATTTAAATGAATCCCTTCCAAATAATTGTCTCCATTCTCATACCTCGGACAAAACTAAAACCTACTTCATCAAAACAAAATGTCACTACAACTCTTAAAAATATGTCTACTCTGTTGCGCCATGGGAATTACAGACTTGTATTTATAAATTTAATTGACACATCTGATGGCCATGCTACAAAGGAAAGTTACCCTCAAAGAAAATATGCTGATCAAATACAATCATGAGGGTGATTGATTTTGCAGGGCAAAAATTAAGTATCACTCAAATTGAATCAAACCTCTACCCACTGAGATTTATTGTAGCATTACCTTCAGTATTTATCACTGATTCTTCCTGTAGTGACTGATTAGACTGCAGACTCATGCAGCTGCTGGGCATATGTAATAAAATGTGATTGTTTTATGCACGTGTATATTCCCTCTTGTAAAAGACTTATGTAATGCAGCAACACAAGTGATTTTTACCAGTTAACTTACCTTAGAGATCTATTAAAAGTAATATATCAGAATCTGTATTTTATACATTTTAAAATTTAAACAATATCCCTGCGGGCTCATTCTTGTAATCTTTACACGTGTGACAGTGCCATTATAACTACATTCTTCCCATGTATTATTCTCAGTGGCAACTCCATTTAATTTTCCTGCCCTATCGTTAGCTGTTGAATGATATTTAATTTCTGCCTGATGTGGTCAGTCTAACACCCACTGAGCTCAACAGGAGAACAGCTACACTCTTGGATTGGCCCCTCCACCTCTATTTTAAATTTATATGGGGGCGTTAAAGACATCACATGTATGTTTGTATAACAAGTTTAGAAGGAAGAAAGGGGGGTGTAAGCTGTGGTTGTTATTTGCAAGTGAATCTGTGTAACTCAAAGCAAAACCATTCTTCCCATTTGAAGTTGCTTTATTCTGTAATTAGTAAACACACCTTCATAAGAGACACTGAAAGCAATACTTACACTATTTTAAAGATTTGCTTTGCATTTTCCCATTCCCACTTTGTCACATCCCTCTTATTTTAATGTATTGCTTAGGAAAAGCAATATTGGGAAATATTTTGAGGAACAAAGATGCAATGGAAACTCTTTAAAAGATGAAATGGTAGGAGGATGTGCAAGTTATTTCCAAGTATTACTGAATATACAATATTTAGATTCCTTGCTACTCCCATCCTTTAGTTCATTCTAGTCGTTCTCAGTGAAATTATTCAAATTTGTTCATATTTTATTCCATGCACTGGTATATACTGTTCACATTCAAAATTAAGTATCCATTTAAACTTTTTTCTATACATAGCTTCTTTCCAATTGTGAAACAGAGAGCTCCAGTTCCCACTGTCCTATTCCAGGTGGTTCCTCAGATTTTCAGTTCTACAAAACTGTTCTGTTTGGAACCAATGAGCCATGCCTAATCTCTTTCAAGGACCTACATATCAGATATATAGCTTAGAATTGCTGCGAGGGCTATTATTTCTAGACATTACTTTTCAGTGTTCTCGAAGCTCATTCCAAAACTGTGTGAAAGTACTGACAAGTATCCTGTCCTGATAAAGCAAAGCCCACAGGTGAACCAGGTCAATATGATCCCCAGAAGCAGTCTGGACCAGAAGGAGAGATAGGCATGAGGAAAGTTAGTGGCAGGTCTTTCAGGAGCTTAGAGCCCAGGGAGCAGCCTATTTCTTCAGAAGAGAGCCCTGATTCAATGGAACCCTTTAAGTTCCCTTAGCTGGGAGTTGAGAAACTTAAAGGGGTAGCCCTTCAACCTGAAGCCTGGCACTCTGGCATAACTTGTCTCCATGGGCTAAGGCAGGCCATGCTTTCTGCACTGGTGCACCAGCCTAAAGGAGTGTGCAGCGCTTGCAGACATGTATGCTAGCCCTTCAAGGGAGCTAGGCTCAGGGCCTGCTGTCTCCAGGGTCCAGGCTCAGGCAAACTGAACTTGGGAGTTCCTGTCACAGTAACAATACTCAGGATTAGTGCCTCCTGAATCAGCATGATGGCTTCCTTGCTCTCTGTGTCTGTGTCGCTGTTGGATTGCATGGTCATGATACCAAGGCCCATGGTATGACCATCAGGGTTCGTTTGTTATAACAAATATTAGCAAACCTTTGGGTGGGGGAATAAATGCTGTTGGTCCAAATTCCCTTCCAGGAAAACACATCTATGCAGGCCCAGACAGAGGGGGGGGGGCCATATGGGCCACTTGGCCCGGGCCTCCGATTCCAAAGGGGGCTTCAGTCAGCATATTCACAATCGCAGGGGATGCACTGGGGCGAACAAGGAGGCACAAAGGTGGCAGCGGCGGTGGGCAGATTCCCTGGGGCCATGGATAGCAGCACGAGAGTCCCCGGTGGAGTAAAAAAAGGGGGGCCACATTATCTACCTGGCCCGGGCCTCTGCCTGGCTCTACAAGGCCCTGTAAATGTGTGAGTCTACTGTCACAGCAATAATTTCAAGGACTGAGGATAAAAATGTGTTAGATATTCCAGGGTTACTCTTAAAATATCAAGGCAACGATGAGTGTTGTTCCTATAGCACGACACTAGACCTGTTCTTTTCAGTAGTACTTCTTCATAACTGTATTTAGGACTTTCATCCTCAGTGAGGTATTGACTTTCTCTAAAGGGCCAATTCCCTTTGCTGACACAGCTATATTCATGGCAGTACAAGGTACATTATAAAAAGCTACTTTTTATATTAGGCAGAATTATATATAGTAACATTGTAGATCTTGAGAAACTAAAGAAACAATAGATGTACCTAAATTTCAACTCTGGTTAAGGGTGGACATTATTTTAACCCTGTGTTTTGTTATGAGAAACAATAAGAAAAATCTAGGCCAAATATGCATTTGGATATATTATTTACAAACTTGTTCACTTGACATTTTGAAATGTGTTATTTTAAATACTTCAATGTCAATACCTGATCACATTTTCCACTGCTTTTGTTTAAATACAGAAAGTAAGCACAACTGAAAAGCAACTGTGTTATTCTGTAAATCCCCAAACCACCATTTTGCTGTTTGAGCTTTCACTGTAAAGACCTTTTGTGGTATATGGATTTATTAAGTGTGTGATTTAGATGAAAAATGTCACATGAAGCGTGTTTATGTTTATCTTACTTACCATCACAAAAATTTCACCCCATGTATTAGACTTTAAGAGCATCATGCTGTGTTGGTCAAAGAGACCATTATCATGTCTCTGTTACATGCTTTGGATGAAATGTATAAGTTGTCACAGGGAATTTAACACACCGGTCCTGATTATATTATTTAAATGCCTTCCCCACTGATTTCAGAACTATTTGCTCCCCAGTAACATGCTGAGGACTGGAGTACAAATCCGGGACATGGTGAGAAACAATGAATTCTTTGAAAGGGAAAGAGGCAATACCATGGCAAGAGTTGTATCATTTTTTCTAAGGAGATAATGTATTTTTGGTTTTCTTTCCAATAATGACATAAGATCATAAAAGAGATAAAAAAAAATCCCCAAATATGCAGTTAGAATATTTAAAATATGCTGCCCTTACTAAATCTAAATGCATGTGTAGGCTAGAGTATAACTCAAACGTATGTCTGTCAAAATTAAATGAGCAATGTTTAGATGAGTTGAGTAATAAGGTTAAAGTTAATGGGAAGCCCTGATTTGCACCTATTTTTTCTGAGATATGGAAACTTAATAGATTCCCCTACTGGAATAGAAGGTGTCATTTTGAAAGTTCATGCTCTTTCTCTCGGAGTAAGGGAACTTTTAGATCCAACCCAATATTTTCATGCAAATCTTTGTATTGGTTTTAAAGAAAAGAATTGCAACCATAGTTTGTGCTCGCACCCCAGGATGAATACTTGAGACACATAGATGGATTTGAACTAAAAAAATCTCAGCTCTGTTAGAATCAATTTAAAGGATTTGCAGTGACATTTGCAATTCAGGAACACTCTCCTCCACCCTTCAGCGTATGTTGCCAACCCTTCTGGTGAGAGCTAGCAGAGATTGGCTCTGCTATCTACCTTATATGAGTGACTCCATTCTGGCACCAGGTATTAGTTTCAAGCTATTCCTGTCCAAGGCTCCTTGTAGAGGTACACATAGCTATGTCATTATGTTTGGGAATATGGATGGAAGGACCTGTCAGTTTCATGGTCATGTTGCAGCAAAGCCAGGTGGGAACAATGAAGAGAAGTTGAGCCTGAGTATTCTCAGAACTACAAGGCATCTTTACTGCCATGTTTTGATCCATTTTCACATGCTACATGCTGCCCAGAGAAGGAAAGGTTAGCATACTAAGGAGAGATCAGAGAGCTGCCCATCTCCTTTACTCATAGCCTTCCCTGTACATGGTGGCCATTTTGCCCCAGTCTGTGGAAGCCTCCCACTTCTTCTGGCCACAATTAGCTCTCAGTTGTGAATCTACATTGCCTGGAGCATCCCCACAGTTGTGGGCTAGGGTTCATGTGGCTCTTTGGGGGAATAATGTGGATCTCAGTCACACTAACCACAGGACATTTTTATGTCAGTGTCTCAAGACCCACTCTCACTGTTTGGTAGGCATCTGACTTGACTTTCACTATGAAACAAAAACAGTCATTTCAGCTTCCCGCTCCCATTCCAGATTCCAGTAAACTGCCTGGCATTTCAAGTACCATTTTGCATTACTGCTAACTCACCTATCCATCCATATCGAGTGCTCATAGAAATAGAAATGCAGGCTGTTGAGTCAAATTATTGATGAATAAGGCTCTTAATGTTCTTTCCTAGAAAAATGTCACTTGTTTAAGCAGAGAACATCAATATTTTAAAATTAAATAATCTCTTGGGTCATAAGTATTCTTCTGTTTCAAATGACTTCCTGAGCAACATACACTTAAGGTTCTAATTCTAATGAGAGAGAATTTGTCACCTTCCTACAATTCTGGCACAACTAGTGAGAACTTTCTTTAAAAGATGGATGTCTGAAATGAGTAAACCTTGGGTATATATCATATGTTCAATTAATAAATCCATTCTATGCTATATATTTTTCCTAGAGAATACTTGGAGCAAAATAGAATTATGAGGTTCTTAATGCAAGATTGAAATAATGCCCCTGCTTGTGTTTTCAAGTTGCACTTCCACATAACCTGTCTCAACATTATCCAGACTTTTGCTGTTCCTGAATCAACATCCCAAGCTCCCAATACTTTTCTCCAGTTTTCCCTGCTTGTCTCCTTCTCCTCCTCCTTTACATCTCTCTGTTGGCCTCCAGGACTTCCACCTATCTTTATTGGTACATCATAATAGCCAACGCTAACACACTAAGGTACAAATATGGTAGACTAAATTAGAAACAGTATGATTTTAAATGAGTATTACTAGTTGACTTTTTCATTAACCTGCATGGCTCATGCATCTAACCCTGATCTACATTTTTAAGAGATGCACCTTAGGTTGCTTCCAGGCAAGTGGTTTATTGAGCATTCATCTTGATTAATTTGACAAAGCTTGAAGGTACTTTAGACCATTGTACATTCATTCTGGTTTATTTGCAGGGAGGTCATTGCATCAATGAATTGTCATCCCATGCTTTCAATTTTGTCTGTCACTTTCCTTATTGCAAAAATTCTGAGAATGGTGGCTTTGTTCTACAAGAGCACCAAACCAAGTTTAATTGGACTACCTGAATTTGCTGGTAACTGGTGGAATCCCATCCCAAAATAGTGACAGTCTTGAAGTGCCTTTAGATCATGTTAATTCGTTTACTCAATCTGCTTCTGTTGCAAAAGTACCAGAATAAAAAATATTCCTTCTAGTAGCACCTTAAAGACCAACTAAGTTAGTTCTTGGTATGAGCTTTCGTGTGCATGCACACTTCTTCAGATACACTGTGTATCTGAAGAAGTGTGCATGCACACGAAAGCTCATACCAAGAACTAACTTAGTTGGTCTTTAAGGTGCTACTAGAAGGAATATTTTTTATTTTGACTATGGCAGACCAACACGGCTACCTATCTGTAAAAAGTACCAGAGTTACACGAGTATGCAAACTCTGCAATTATACAGAAATGCTGCGTACTGCACCAGCTTGATAGCCAGCATTAGTATAGTTGCTCAGAATACGATTCATAAGGGAGGGACACCCCCAGTTTATGTTTCACCTCAGCAACTCACCAAGTAGCCTTAGATAAGCAACTTGTCTCTCAGCATCAATGTAATACAGAGAAAATAAACCTGACACACCTTCCAAGGTTGTTGGTATTATTACTGAGACATTATAGACACTGAATACTCAGAAACATTGCATCAATGATTTCTAGATTCTTATTATGTGTGCATATTATTTGCTACATTTCTAGACCACTGTTTATCATTCATAGCGATCAAGGGTGGATTTCAACATATAAAAACCAATTTAAAATACACATGCTTAAAATACAGACAATAAAAACAATTTTTCATCAAACAGCACAGAATAGAAACCTAGAACCTTGAACTGTCAAATTAATTTCTTCTGAAGGACCAGAAAAAAATGGCAAGTTTTTACTTGGTGATAGATTCCCACAACCTTAGTTGCACATTCAGGGGAAGAGAAATTTATAGCGATCCACTTTGTGTGTGTGTAAAAAACATAAACCAGAAGGGAGAAAACCTCTCACGTGTATCATCTTTTGACCAAGAGCAATTGAATAAAGATGTATTTGACAAGTGAGATAACAAACATGTTTCAGACTCTGTCCACAGAGAACCCATTATGACCTCACATGTTCATTCACACACATTTTTTAAGCCAATGAAAACAATACTGGTGGAACACAAGGCACATTTTTGAAGCCAAAACACCAGTACTGTTTTCATTGCATCCATGCCATCCTTCTCAGTCTACAAACTATTGCTAATGCAGACAATAACAGACTCCATTCAAAGCTTTATTTTGTGGTGGGGAGGTGAACTAGTTCAAAGCAAGCCTATGCAACTTGCTAGCTACCAAGCCAAAAGCAGCCTACCAGTCAGGCATTTTGGCTGGCCAGGTGCTTGACATATCCTTTGTTTTTTTTTTCACCCCCAGGCTGGCAACAAAATCAGGAGGTTTATCAAGCCCGCACTGCACTGTGATCAGCTTTCAGTTTTAGAAGCTGTTCAGGTCTGGATTTGATTGCCTTGGGAGGGCGGTTTAGCAACAAAGAGAATCATAGTCCCACAATGAAATAAATTGGTGTTGTTACTCCATTGAATAAATGGGGGGGGCTGCACTGTTATGTACAACATTTCCCTCCATGCTGTATGCATAATGCAACATGCCAAAAATATATGCATTGTATAAATAGATGAGTATAGAACAGTGTTCTCCAATTTGAGTAGAGTTCTCACTTTGGCTGTGCGCTTTGCACAAAAATATTCCTTACTAGTCCCAGTGGTAACAGTGCATCCGTGGCAATAAGCAATAGCTAGCATGTTAAAGGCATTTTACTGTTGTTGTTGTTGTTGTTGTTGTTGTGCATTGGGCACATGGGCTCATTATCCTCCAGTCTTATCTGGAGCATAGCAGGCTTTAGTTTCCCAGCTGTTATTGCTAACTGAGCCAGCATTTTTTCCCCAATACCAAATTCCTTTGTTTCAAAACATTTTGAAATATTTGTCAAAACCCAAGTTTATTGGCAACACAAAAGAGAAGAGAGTATCCTGTGAAGAGATGCTTTTAGGAAAGGTTTCAACAAGATCTTTTGAGACTTCAGCAGAGCAGCTGTGATTGGCTCACCATATTAGGGGTCTTTGGGGGCAAATCTCTCTCTCTTTCCGCATAGTATGTTAGTAGCAGAATTTATGCATCCAGACCTCACATAAACTACAGCAGTGGAAGTGTTCTATAAAGCAATTAGGTTTGAGAGTCTTACTTTACTTCTAGAGATGTTATTATATTTAGACCATACCTTACCATCTCTTTGGTATATATTATATAGCATACGGGTAGCTGGTGGGTATTTTTTTTTAATTTCTCATAACCAGCTTTGTCATGCTGAGTATCCTAACTATGCTTTTTCATTTCTCATCCAAAACTGTACACGTCCGTAGAATATAAAGTACTCTTTAAAATATGTGAATTACTCTAATGGGGCTGTGTGTTTGTATATTTTTTACAATATTCTGCTTTCATTTACTCACTAGCAGGAGATATTCAACATGAAAACATTTATTTATTTGGCTTATATGATATGATTATATGGTTATAACCCACCCTGGGACCTTATAGTGAAGGACAGGTATCTTAAACAAACAAACAAACAAGCCACCCTTTGCCATTAAGGCCCAAGATCAGTTCACACCAATAGAAATCAAAAATACAGTAAAATGCAGGTCAGATATATATATATATTTAAAATTCCATAATTCTTAAACATAATCAAATAAGGTAGCATTAAATCATTCATCACTATTTGGATCTACTAAAGCTTCCTGACCTGGCACAAATCGAGAGTGTTTTCACAGCTGAAGGAGGCAATTACTTAATGATAGGTCTAAGCTTTAAAGACTTTATAAATCAAAGGTAGAATGAAGGCAGGCTTCTCATCATCAAATATGATAAATCAGAGATGAGGAAAGGCTGACTTCCACAGCACACTCAGCCTATGGTGCCTTTCAGTTGGGCCCAGGGCCTCTCCTACTTAGGGCTCACTCCCATCCTGAGCTCTAGCCAATTACTCATCTTCCAAAGTGAGCGATCTACTTTCTCCCTTTGTCTGAGGGTATTGCCAGAGAGAGGCAGAGGAAGCAGGAGGCAGACAGGCAGATACACATAAAGCTTGAAGTAGCCACCAAGTAGCAAAGCAGATAGAGTAGTGTGGCAACCTTTGGAAATGCACTCTAGCCACCAAGCTCCATGGGCAGGTCCCCAAGCAGTTGCTTGCCTGCATCCCAGTCTCCTCGGAAACATCAGAGAGCTGCTGCACAGCAAAACCTCAGCAACATCAAGGTGGAACCAGCTTTATACATTTGGCATTCTAAATGAAACCGTAACACCTAGTAGCAGCTGGTGTTGTTGACCAGAACCACAAAGCCACTCTCCCAACACCAGGATCATTATAGATTACGCAGACAGGACTGGGGAGGCATCCAGATTGGGGTTGTGTAGACCCAATGGAGTTCCAGACTGGCTCTGCTGGTGTGTCCATACAGAGCCCAACTCACTATGACACTGCCCTACCCTAGCTCCATCCAGGTATCTTTCAGCAACACCAGTGACAGAAGGTTGGCTCTGCCTCACCACACCAGCCACTACTGGTGGTTCCATGAGCTCAGAAGTCCAAGCTGGACTTCTGAGGTAAGCTGTAATGATGATGGTGGCCAGGAGGCTTGTGCCACTGCTTGGCTCCACAACACACACCTCCTGTCACAACTCAGCCCTGATTCTCCTGTGCCTGGTAGCCTCTCCCACTTTTTTCTGTGCTAACACCAAGCCAAAAAGGAAGCTCCTTCAACAGCCTCCTTATTTGTTTTATAATGGCACCTAACAACTAACTACACCTTTTAAGGCCTTCCCTGTCACGTTTCAAGGTTCATAATCTAATGTCTGAAAAGAAACCACTCTGCCGTATCATGTTGATAACCTGCTTGCCATTATCAGGGAGCTGAGAGAGAGAGAGAATTTTGCCCCTGGATCTGTCCACTATCAGCAATGGCCTTGTCAAATGCTGGCTCTGGCCTCATCCACCATCACTATGCAGCCCAAAGCACCCACAAAGGAATATAGCTGCCAATGTGTTTTTAAAAAGCTTCCCCACTCTTGTGATAAACAGTGTTAAAAAATATATATTTTTATTTTAAAAAAATGAAATACTGTTTCCTTGTGTTCTGGCTTGAACTCAAGCGAATCTGCTCTACGTAGTTCTCCATAGTGTATACTTCATCCAATTAACAACCTCAATGTCCTGATCTTTTAACTTCTTAAAATAGTTTTGGGTAATAACTGAAGACATTTATGCGTATAATATTAGAGCTATTTAGCCTGCAATTCTGTGCACATTCTCCTGGAAGTAGATCCCACTGAATACAATTAAAACCTATTTCTTGAGTAGACATCTATAAGACTGGGTGGTTTGTTATCAGCCATCCATGATGGCTATGCTTTGGCTCCTTGTCTGGAGGCAGCAATGCTTCTCAATACCAGTTGCTAGAGATTGCAGAGGGCTCTTGTGCTCAGGTCCTGCTTGCTGGTTTCCTACAGGCATATTCTTGGCCACTGTGAAAACAGGATGCTGGACTAAGAGGCAGGGCCGTAACTAGGGAGTGGTGAGGTGGGCTCCTGTGGCGATCACACAGGGCCCCCGGACGTTTCACAGTCTATTGACCCTGTGCCACCACTGCAGTTAGCTTTCTTCGCTGCTACCACCCCACTTCTCACGGGGACACATGGAGTCCAGACAGTTGTTAACATAAACAAATAATCAAGTTTATTTTTAAATGCAGGAACAAGCGTATGGTTACAGTTTATTTTTCTCTTGTCAGTTTCCTAATCTTAGTTCCTAACAACTCCAAACTGATTATTCCAACTATCTATCTGACTCAACCTAACAATTCCTCTCACTCTCTCACAATACAACTCTACCAACCCACACCTAAGCCTCCCTCTTCCTTCTCCAACACCCAAGCCTCAGCTCCCAACTGCCAAACCTCAACTAACTTTTCAAAACCTCCCACTCTATCTTCTACTCCCCCCTTGCATTCTCACTGGCCAATCCCATCACACCCATTTTAACCCTTTCCTTGATGCATCCTAGGAGGCAAACGCCACAGCCCCCACCAGGGGCGCAGGCAATTGGGGAGTGCAAAATTGGCTAAAATATGTCCATAAATATAAATATTGATTAAAGGGATCTAACCATGATTGCTTCTACCAAGAGCTCACCATGGTTCTGTTAGAATTCCTGCTCCGTGATTACAGTCATGGGATTTTTGTCTATCACATGATAGTATATGTTTTGATTCCACAGAGTGGGAAGTGACAGAGACAGGATGTTTGTGTTACTGTGTTCTGTGAAGTGGGACTATTGTCCTTTGTTCTTTTTCTCTTTGCTGTCTGATGCTAAAGAGAGAGGGAGCCATGTTCCAGTGCTCTGTGTGTGTTTATATGTAAATAAAGTAGATTAGCCAAAATGCTGAGTTGCTGAGGTCTGTCACACAAGTTGCGCAAACTCTGCGGATCCCTAAGTGTGCCAGTGTCGGTTGGCATCGGTCGCTGTCATGTTCCGGCTGAAGAAAGCTTATGAAGCTCCCGAACGATTGACCAGGAGGGAGGGAACATGCCATTCGGGCTTGTGTCTCTGCCAGAGTCCTACTTGAGTGCAGGCTGAGCTCCTAACAGGTTCCCACTTATCAAAATGGAGCGTGCCCAAGCCAGATACCTGACAAAGCTCCCACTTGCCATACTAAGAATCGCTTTTACAGAACTATGATTCCAATCGATGCCCTCGGTGGTGTTGGATGGACGGTACGGCAAAGTACATTATGAAGAGAGACTCTGTCTGTGTGGACAACCCTGCGTCGAGGACCTGTACCATTATCTGTTGCAGTGCCTGTTATATATAGACCCAAGAGATCGATTTATAAAACCCCTTTTTACGAATGGAAGACATTTGAATAGGGTGGAAAGGGAGAAATGGCTGCTGAGCGACACCAACGACTTTGTTACTTATAAAGTAGCACTCTATGTGCTGGCAGCTAAGAAGATCAGGAGGAAGGAACTAGACAAAATAGTGGTCAACTGCAAAGGGGATTCAAATATTTAATTTGGCACATCTTACCTGAGAATCTTCTGCTATTCTATTCTATTTAATGCAACAAATAATTTTAGTAGTTGTGACCGTGGTTTTATTGTATGTCCGTGCCCGATAATTTGTATGGTTGTTGTTGTTGTTGTTGTTCTGAATGATGCCTTAGCTTATGGCTAGTGCAATAAAAAGTTCAATTGGAATTGAATTGGATTATTGCCTCATAAGAAATGGTTTTAAATAGAGGGTAAATTGAATGAGTGGGGGGGTGTTGGGGGAGAGGTGGAAAGAAGAGCTAATTTGTCCATGGCTAGGGGGTGCGATCTGGACGGTTCTGCCAAGGGTGCAAGATTATCTAGCTACGGCTTTGCTAAGAGGGCCATTGGCCTGATCCAGATAACGTTTTTATCAAAAAAAGGACACACTTTAAAAAATAAGTGTATGTATTCCAGTTACTAGGAAACTGTGGCCAGGATCCAAAGAACTGCTTAAGCTTATGCAAGAGGGTTGCAAGTGGGTTGCACTAATTCAGTTTTTAAATAAAATAAAATATAGATTCAATGCTGTATCATAAAATGCTTTTGAAACTCGGCAGCTTGTAAAAGCAATTGGAATGTGAGGCTAATGTCTGCAAATAAACCACTCCAAAGAAATAGCCTTAACCTTTGGACTCAGTTTGCTCGTAGCACCACTTGCTTAGATCCCAGCTCATAGCCACAAGCTTCTGATTTTTATAAATAAATTATGTTGTGTTAGCTTACATAAGAGATTGTGGTGCCTCTGTTATGTGAATGCTTGGGAAAGAAATTCCATTTTTCATTCTGAAAACGAATGTGAAATCAAAACCTTTGAAGTCACTCAGAGGATCATGCAAAGAAAATTCAGAGATAAGGTGGAATGGCCATATCCATTACAAGCCATAAAATTTTATGGAATGGGCACAAGGTTTCAAAAACGAATAAGTAGGATTTATAGTTATCCATAGGCACGAGTATTGGTCAATGAATTATGATCTTCTCAATTTCACTTGTCAAGAGGAACCAGATAAGGCTGTCCTTTGTCTCCATAATGGATTTAATTTATATTTGCAAAACCTTTTCTGTGGCTGTATGGCACAATTTTAAAATAAAAGGGCAAAAGATAGGTGAACAGGAAATTAAGGTTTCCATGTATGCAGACAACGTTGCCCTGTTCACAGAATCAGATGGATCTCTATTTGAATTTCTAAAAGTTGCAGAAGGATTTTAATAAAATTACAAGCTATAAGCTCAGAACAGACAGAACAGAGCTGTTAACTTTTTTATCTTACAGACCAATAATTAAAAGCTATTGGATGTAAGATAAAAATCCAGCTTCATAGTGAATCAGTGAGATGCTTAGGGATTGTTTTCTTGGGAGTAAATGAACAGTTGCAGGTGCTAAATTAACATGTTTTGGAAAAATAAGATAAAGGAAGGCATAGAGGGATGGAATTGTGTTAGATTATCTTTCTCAGGGAGAATTGTGACAATAAAAATGAACGTCCTTACAAAGATAAACTTTTTATTGAGATATATATTCTTACGGCATGACACAGCTAAAAATGAAACAGTGGCAAATGATAATTAGAAGTTTTGTGATGGATAAAAGCAGAATAACATTTAGAACCTTCTAAGAAGGCAGGTTATGTTGTTTAGTTTATTATTTATTTATAAGAATGCTTACAAACCACACACTCATTAAAAATACAATAAATCATTGTAAAGTCCTAAAATACAATACAGAACAAATGGCCAATACAGAACCAAATGAATGCAAGCAATTTTTTTTTAAAAAAAGGGATTAGATTGGTATCTTGAGGTAAGAGAAGGGTATATTCATAATATAGAACAAGCAGATATCATTGGATGTGCCACCCGCAGTGTATATGTACAGTTCAGAAGTTATATCTGGATAAAGGTCAAAAGAAACAAGCATGAATGCCACAGTGAATGTCAAAGGGCAAATTTTGTTTTATATTCCTGGTGTTAAAAGAGGCATGTGTGAGGACTCACACCTCTATGTGATTTGAAGATTAAGACAGAATGAGGCAGATTATGTTGGGAATTCCAGGAAAGAGGTGCAAAAGTAAATACAATGGGTTTTTTTTCAGCTTTTCGAATAATCAGGGTATGCTAGATAGAATGTGCACAATAGTTCAGCTTTGTAACTTTGCCTAACAGCATGTGAGTTACTGATATAACAAAAACCTGATATTTCACTCTGTGTGAAATCACAGAGGTTTATACTGCAAGAATATCATGGGATTAAAGCTTCCTGTCTGAAAACAAGCATTCTTTTAATATAGAGCTATGGGGAGTATGTCGAAAAGTACTCTTCTAAATACACACACACACACACACACACACACACACCCTTAACAGAATAACCCTGTTATCTGGTGATCCTCCTTCTACATCAAAACAAGCTATCTAATTAAATGTGCAGTTTCACAGCATGTAAACAGGTCACTTTTTCTACTCTAAATGTCTCTTCATTATTTTAAAACATGAGGAGCTATAGAAACTGTTAAGTCCAATATAAAACCATATGCTTCTCTGCCCCCCTTTATTTTTTAAAAAACCCAGCAATTAAATATCATTTATTTAATTTCATAGTAGGCTTCAAGTGTGTTTAATGATCTCTCAGCTCATTATTCTGAGGTCAACCATTATTTCTTCATGTTGTCTCTTCTGTACTTCTCCTAAGGTACTTCCCCTCCACCTGCCTGAAAGTTTTGCAATGCTTTCAGTCTTTCTGGATTTAATTAGGTTTTAACTATATCACTACTGCTAACAGACCATAGGGGACTGAACTACCAAATTTAAGATTGAAATGTATATATTCTGGAGTTAATCATGGTTAATCTTATCAATTGAGTTTTAAATTATGTTCTAACAATGGCAAAAACTATAATAACAAATCTTGGTTTGGTGATGGCAAGCGATGGCCTTCCAGTTGTTGTTGTACTTCAGCTCTGATCACCCTGACCACTGGCCATGCTGAGTGGGACTGTTCAAGGCCAACGATATATGAAGGACCACAGATTCTCCACTGCTGGGCTGTGGGATTCATGGAGGTGCAAATTCACAGCTTGTGCAGCTTTTTCAAAAGAGCTGGATGACCTCATTTTAGATGGCTCATTATCAACCAATCCACAACTTTGCCATAATGCTAGGTAGAACCTGGCAAAAGCTTTGGTATGTCAGTAGTTCAGATACCACAAACTACTACCATTCAGGCGCAGCCCACCCATGAGGCAGAATGAGGCAGCCACTTCAGACGGCAGAAATCCCCAAGATGTCCTGACCTGGCCCACCACCACCACTGGAGAAGCAGTGTTGGCATCAGTGCTGATTTCCAGCGAGATCTTGCTGAAATCTCACCAGAAATCAGTACAGATGGCAGAGCATGGTAGCACAGAGGCAACGGTGGCTGTGTGGGGAGGCACTTCCTATTTCACCTCAAGCGGGGAAACGGGATTGCACCAGCCCTGCTACCATTGCTATTTGTGACCCAACAGAGAAGTCACAGTAGCCTCTCGCCAGGAAGTAGGCTTTGCATCTTTTAGCAAGGAAATGTTGCAACAAATGTTGGTGCAGCCGGACAAAGCAGCCGCACCAATTGTTGTACATTTTGAAAATAGAAAGTATGTTACAGGTTAGGCTACCAAGCTAAATATAGTTTAGCAGCCATGCTCTGGTAGCTTCCTAAGCTTTGGGGTTTTTTGCTGCTTGCCGAAGACTACAGAAGAGAAAGAGTGAGAAAGAGAAAGAGAAAGAGAGAGAGAGAGAAGTACCTAATATGTGAAATGGAGAGCAACAAGTTGTGCAGGCCTGAATTAGAGCTTTATTTTAAGCAATTAAACAAAATAAAAGAAATGATGAAAATATGTTTCACCAAGTGACTGAGCCAAAAACATCTTTATTTCCAGGGAAAAAGTAACTATACATATAACACATCACAATAACAATAAGAACTAATAAAAATACATTTTCCGGCTTTATATTTCCTCAGTATGTATTCCAATAACTAATAGTTGCATTTTGTTTTACTATCAGATGGAAAGGTACATGTGATCCTCTTCATTTCATCTACACATTATTTCTGTCAATTTCTCTGTTTCACCTAGATTTAGATTCAGCTGTTCTCAAACACATCACAGCTCCCACGATCCCCTTAGTGAGCTGCAAATGACACATTATAAACATGCTCTGACTAAAAGTGAGTGCAAAAAAAGAATGCAACGGCGTTGTCACATCAACATTCCTCTTTACACGCTGATCTGCAGTACAATCCTGACCTTCTGCCTAAGTGCTGCTGAATATAATGCTCCTGTGCATGGGTGAGTGGAAATTAACTAAACTGAACAAAATCTTTAAAATAAATTAAATAAATATACCGCCCTTCACCCAAAGATTACAGGGCAGTTCACAACATAACAATATAAAATGAGAATACAAAAAACATAATAAAACAAAAACCAACAACCCGACAAACATATTGTTTTTGCTTTATTTATGCTTACACGCCAACAAGATACACAAAAAGAAATAGACATCATCCTCAAAAGGCCTATTTTTTTTCCATTGCTTCTGGTTTCTTCCTCACACAGTAAGGGTGAGTCAGCAGTCAGCCTTTTGTCCCCGCCATTTTCACTTCTCTTCAATCCTTTCTCCCTCCTTCCTCGTTGTGTTGGTCCCGTGGGTTACCCAAGAGGCGAGGTCCAAGTCCGGTCCGTGGTCAAAGGTGCAACGTGGAGGCAGTCCGTAGTAGCTGAAGCTGGGTGCAGGGCAGGGAGTCGGGTGAAGTCAGCAACAGGCTTGCAAGCAGGGAACCAGGGCGGGTCAGGAGCTCAGGCAGGAAAGCAGGACAGGTTCAGGCAGGAACTAGCAACCAGCAATGTTGCTCCCACAACTTGGGACTGGGGCTGGCCGACTTTTACCTGCCCCAAGGTATAGGGAACCCCCGATTCTCTGGTGACTCGCCTCTCCTGGCCTGGAGGCGAGCACTCCTCCTGCGGGAACTTAGTTCCCTCCGCCTCTCTGCCCTGAGCCTCTGCAGCTCAGGAGAGGCTGGAGGGTTATCTTGATCTCATTGCCCTCGTTCTTCCCTTACTCCCTTTTAACTCTTCCAAAGCAGAGCGCCTTCCCTTGACCCATCACACCGGACACTCATTCCAGATCTTCTACAATTATGTCCTCTTCAGGTGCTGGCCTAATATGGGCCCGGTTTCGGGCTAGTGCCTTCTCGAGCTCTGGAAAGCTCTTGAAGAGCTTTGTCACAAGTGGTGCCACAGGAGGCTGCTCCTTTTGCTGGAGCGGGGCCACTTTGTTGCTCTTTTTGAGCTGCATTGCGCTTCTCAGTCGTCTGAGCCACTCTGTTGCACGAAGAAGAAGTCCGCTGAACCTTCCTTCTTCCTGAAGGTCTGGAACGGACCGCATGGTTGATTCTGGCTCCGCCTCCTCTTTAAGCAGTCAAAATCAGAAGAAAATCCAAATCCTCTGCTGTCTCTCTTACCACCAACTGCACCTACACACCTGTCTCTGTCACTCCTCACTAACCCACAATGGACACCTGTAGTTGGTGGCTTTTAAGGGAGAAGCAGAAGATGTCACAAAGGAGGGCAAGCCATTGTTACCATGGCAACCGACCCACACTGATCCTGTCACAAAGGAGGGCAGGTCATTGTTACCATGGCAACCCACCCACATTGCCCCCCCCCAATGTTTTTTAAGAACTTTGAAGCACCTGCTGTTCCGTCTGCAGGTGAATCTTCTCTTTTGGAGTTCATGTTTCTATATTGGATCATTCTTCATTCAGCCCCATTTCCAAAGGGAGACAATCCCAACATCCCTTGAAATGCAGTAGAAGACTCCCAAGTCTAGGAGTGTCCATAGCACAGGATTAGACAATCTGCTTTGCATTATCATCATCCTCATAGATAATCCTGGACTACATCTCCAGCTGGGGCAGATAATGTCCCCTGTCTGGAACCCGTACAGTTTAAACGATGCTGAGGTGGATGGGTCAATGTCTGACTCTGTCCAAGGCAGTTTCCTATGAATATTCCTCTTAAGTCATTTACCCTGAAGACAAGCAAGCTCCCTTCTCCACAAGACCAACTATCAATTTCTCCATTTAGAAGACAATATGGAAAAGTCCCTGTTTTATATACAATAATGCAAGTACAAAAATCTTGAATATGAGAGGAAGCAAAATTCTGGCCTCTATAATGAAGCAATAGGCAAAGGGTCCTGAAACAGAGCAAGTTTGGGGGGGCATCTGTCAGGGACTCTTCCACTGTGATTCCTGCATTGCAGGGGGTTGGGCTAGATGGCCTTGGTGTGGCCCCCAGTTCCACGATTCTGTAATTCTAGCTTTGTACTCTGTACTGGGTCCTGTTAGATTTATGCAGCATCACTTTTCTTTTCTTTTTGAATTTGCATTTTATTTATTTGTTAACAGTCTTATATTACATTGGTAAACATTGTCATATTACATTACAGGACTTACTATAATATAATTTCCAACATGGATACAAAAATTATATACAAATTTTATATACCTAGAAAGAAAATGAAACAAAAAACAAAAATAACCCCCCCCCAAATCATATACATACCAACACACTAGACTTCCTGTCTATCCCGTTGTATATGCCTTTTTTACAAATGAATGTACTCTTATTATTGTATATTTCGTTACATTTTATCTAATACATTCCTATATCAATAGTCCGAGCTGCGGCCGTTGCATATAAGAATACCTCCCTAAAGGCCTTCAGGATGTCCTCTGGTCTTCTTAAAAAAGTTATTCCAAACATTTTTTTCAACTCCTCGTAAATTAAGCCCCAGAACACTTTGATCTTCCTACATGTCCATCACATATGATACATGTCGCCATTGCTCCCACCACACCTCCAACAAGTATTTGCTAAATTTTTATACATCTTCGATAGTCTTGAGGGGGTGAGGTACCATCTGTGCTGAATCTTTAACATATTAAAAAGGCCATAAAAATAAATAAATTAATTAAAGAACCTCAGAACAATAGTGGGTTGCTAGTAACTCATTGTGCTGATCCACAAACAACATGAGCTAAACTCAGGAGCTCCAAAATCTGGGGAGAAATTGACTTCCGGGGGCGGCGTGAACGGCAATGGCGGTCCTCTTCTGAACGGGAGAGGAGGCTCCACAGACAACGGGTCGTCCGCTACGGCGAAGCGGAGACCCACTCCGGAAAACCCCAGGCAGCAAGAGCCTGGGGTCTTGAGGCTCGGTGGGCGCCTTGAGCGACCCTCCAAACGCGAAAGGAACCCCGTAAGGGGCTCCGGAGCGTGGAGGGGGGTTGCGGCGCTGAGAGCTGTTTCACAGTCTGCGGAGCGAAGCCGCACTGCTGCTGCCGGTGAGCGCTGATCCCTTTTCCTGTCAAAATTCGGATTCGGACGAAAAGCAACTTATTCGTGAGTAAAGACTGAATCACTCGAAATTAGAGACTTTAAATGAAAAATCTTAATTTGCTTGAACTTGGCTGAAAGCGGAGAGACGTGGAAACAGGAAGTCCGTCTTCCGCAGCCATTGAACTTGAAAAAAGCAACTAGTTGGAGGAGTGGAGGCTGAAAGAAAGAGATTTTAAACTTTACAGATCTAAGCATCTACTGAACTTGCAACCTAAAGTAAAGACTTTAAGTTAAAGATTTGGAATTATTACTTGCACTTGACTTTCCTCCTTTTATTGGATTACAAATTAGAAGGTGAAACCCAGGGTCCGGAGCTGCCTGAGCATTGAGAGATTGAGCTGTCAGTACTGCAGATTTGGATACTGTATATTGGAACTTGCAACAATCTGAGGGTATTGAGACCTTTTAAATTTGAAACATTCTTTTTGGAGACAAATAAGCACTGTCTGTAACAAAGTGACCATTTATAAACTCTGCTAAACATTTGTATCTGAAGGTTCTTGGATATTAAATTAGACTCTGAAAGACATTTTAAGCTCCCTCTAGAGGATTGGATTAAAACAGTGACTTTACATGTACATTTACTTTCGATTCCCTTGTTGTTTGCTTGCTCTGGGCCTTTCTATTCCCATGGGAATAACTCAGTGTGACCTTGACTGATAGATAACGTTGGAATGAGTGGCACAAGACAAAGAGGGAGAGTTAGACAAACAACTTTAACAACTCTAACCTCAGCCTCGCAGACACGCAGATCATCTGTACCTACTTTGCCCTCAGAAGTAGAAGTTGAAGAAGTTGCCTTGTCACAGGCAAAAGAGGGAGAGGGTGAAGCAGAGCAGTTACAATTGGAAGATATGGCCTCAGGAGCATCTGTTTCTGTTCTAGACAAAATCTTTGAAAAATTGGAAGCTTTGGACAAGAAAGTAGATGTGCAATCAGCAAAGATTGACAAAAATACAGAATGTCTATACTATATAATTACTATATAATTAACTATACAAGTGGTACAGAATACACAAGCAATTGGACAGTTAACGGAGGCCTCAGCAGAAAATCGGAAATTGGCTGAGGATACCAGACAAAAATTGGAAAATTTAGAGCAAGAGGTAAGACCACTCACTAAACAAGTTGGGGAACATCAGATTTATCTTTCTATGATAGAACTGCGAAATCGTGAGAATAATTTGAGGATTAGATCATTACAAGAGGCAGAAGAAGGAAATCTAACTGAGTTTTTGACCAAAGAATTCTCCAAGTTCTGGAATTTGGAAGAAAAGGACTTTAAAATTGTGTCAGCTTTCAGACTTGGAAGATTCACAAAGAAGGAGAGGCCCAGAGACTGTTTGATAACATTGAGATCAAAGGAGGAAAGGGATAAGATTTTGGGCCTACACTACGGAAAGTCACTGGAGGTTTTGGATAGAAGAATTGAAATTTATAAAGATATTCCAAGACAACTGCTGGATCTTAGAGCCGCCTATTCTGAACTTGCTAAACTACTAAGGAGCAACGCAATTCCATTCAGGTGGGAATTCCCCCAAGGAATATCTTTTACCTTTAGAGGGAGAAAGGTTAAAATTAGAACATTGGAAGAGAGAGACAAATTTTTGGCTACACACGGAGAGGACCTTCAAAAAGGAATTGAATTACCCTCTGGGCCTGGGGCAACGCCAGCATCAACACCAGCACCTGGGGAACCTGAAGATTCAGAGAAGATACCACCCCTGGAGAAATAACCAGATTAATTCAGGATGTCTCTGCAATTGCTGAGTTGGAATATTAATGGTTGTAACATTCCGGAAAAAAGGAAGAAAATATTTCACATATTAAAAAAAGAACAATTGGACATTATCTGTCTACAAGAAACACATGTGACGAGGCTCCACAGAAAAGTGTTAATAAATAAAAGATTGGGCCAGGAATTTGTATCGTCGGATAAAGTCAAGAAGAGAGGCGTGGTGATATATGCAAAAGAGAGCCTGTCACCCAAATTCTTATTTAAAGATGAACATGGAAGAATTTTGGCTATTGAGATACAATATCAAGGAGAGAAACTGTTGATATTAGGAATCTATGCACCTAATGAAGGGAAATCGGAATTTTACAAGAAGCTGCAGGAGACAATGCTGGACTATCTGGACTACAACAACATCATAATGATGGGAGATATGAATGGGGTCGTATCAACTAACATGGACAAGTCACAAAGTCAAAATGTTACAAAAGACGGCAGACTACCTAAAACCTTTTTTGAAATGACAGACAATATGGATTTGATTGACATCTGGAGGACAAAGAACCCACTAGGAAGAGAGGGAACATTCTTTTCTGAAGCCCAACTGACCTGGACAAGAATCGACCAAATATGGATTTCTAGAGGCCTGGCACCTAAGGTCAGAAAAGTGGAAATCTGCCCAAAGACCTGTTCCGACCATAATGCAGTAAAGATGGATATGACACTACTACCAACTGGATCCTTTAGATGGAAGATGAATGACAATTTGTTCAGAGATCAGGAAATTACCAAGAAGGCCCAAAAAGTTTTGAAGGATTACTTTGAGATAAATATGAATACTACGGTGGAAAAAAGAATCGTCTGGGACGCAAGCAAAGCTGTAATGAGGGGATTCTTGATACAACAGAATGCAGTAAAGAAAAGAACACAAAATGAGAAAAAAGATAAGATCTTGGATAAAATAAAAGAATTAGAGAAGAAATTAAGAGTGAATCCGAAGTCACAGCCAACTCTGAGAGAAATTAAACTTTATCAAACACAATATTCTAAACTGATAAATCAGGAAATTGAATGGAAGGTTAAATTAATGAAACAAAAAACGTTTGAGTCGGCGAATAAATGTGGAAAACTGCTAGCTTGGCAGTTGAAGAGAAGACAAAGATTAAATACGGTTACAAACTTAGAGGTTGATGGAAAAAACATCCAGAATCCAGTGGACATTAGAAAGTGTTTCCAGAGATACTTCAAAAAACTATACACCCAAGGGCCGCAAGACGAAGTTGAGATTAAACAATTTTTGGCAAAAAATGGACTATCTAAATTGTCACAAGAAAATAGGACAATCCTGAATTCTAAAATAACACGACAGGAGATTGAACAAGCCATTCAGAACATGCAACTCGGCAAATCTCCAGGGCCAGATGGGCTGACTTCCAAGTACTATAAGACATTAAAAGACTATTTGATACAACCTTTGATGGAGGTCAGCAATGAAATTATGGAGGGGAAGAGGGCACCGGAGTCGTGGAAGGAAGCGTTCATCACATTAATACCAAAGTCGGAAGCTGAAAAGACACAACTTAAGAACTATCGTCCCATCTCCCTTCTAAATGTGGATTACAAAATATTTGCAGACATTTTGGCAAGTAGATTTAAAAAAGTTTTAAATGAAGTAATTCATAAGGACCAGGCCGGCTTTCTCCCAGGTAGACATCTGTTTGCTAATACAAGGAACATTATTGACATTTTGGAACTTTTGCAAACAGATATAAATACAAAAGCAGTTTTAATTTTTATAGATGCGGAGAAGGCCTTTGACAATATCTCCTGGAAATTTATGATGGGAAATTTAAAAGAGATGGGAGTGGGACGGGGTTTTGAGAATGGGATTGAGGCGATATATTCAGAACAGAAAGCTAAATTGATAGTTAACAATGTGGTTATAGAAGAGTTCAAAATTGAAAAAGGGACACGACAAGGTTGCCCTATCTCCCCTTTGTTATTCATTTCGGTTCTGGAAGTGCTATTGAACATGATTAGAGGGGATCGGTTGGTGGAAGGAATTCAGGTCGGACAGAAACAATACAAATTAAAAGCCTTTGCAGATGACCTGGTTTTGACCCTGCAGAAGCCAGAGCCTAGTACGAAAAGAGTATTACAACTGATTAATGACTTTGGTCGGGTGGCTGGGTTTAAATTAAATAAACAGAAAACTAAGGTCTTGGGGAAAAATTTGACTGATACAGAGTCAGAACGGTTTCAGAATGAGACGGAACTTAATGTGGTTAAGAAAGTAAAATACCTAGGGGTAAACATAACAGCAAAAAATCTAAGTCTATTTAAGGACAATTATGAAAAATGTTGGACAGAAATTAAGAGAGACTTAGACAGTTGGTCAAAATTGAAACTTTCTTTGTTAGGCCGAATTGCTGCTATCAAGATGAATGTATTGCCAAGGATGTTGTTTTTATTTCAAACACTTCAGGTTTTGGACAAAAAGGAGTGCTTTCAGAAGTGGCAGAGAGATATTTCTAAGTTTGTCTGGCAGGGCAAAAAGCCCAGAATTAAGTTTAAGATACTAACTGACGCAAAACAAAGAGGGGGCTTTGCCCTGCCAGACCTAAAGCTGTATTATGAAGCCGCAGCGTTCTGCTGGCTAAAAGACTGGCTACTTCTTGAAGACACTGATGTGTTAGATCTGGAAGGGTTTAACAATACTTTTGGATGGCATGCATATTTATGGTATGACAAGGTTAAAGCAAATAAGGCCTTCAAGAACCATATTGTCAGAAAATCACTGTTTAATGTCTGGACAAAATATAAAGACTTGCTGGAAAATAAAACACCAAGGTGGCTTTCACCTCTGGAAGCTAAGGCCCGAAAAAGACCCAATATGGAGGCTAAATGGCCAAAATATTGGGAAATACTAGAAAAGGATGGAGATAATTGGAAATTGCAGAGTTTGGAGAAAATGAAAGACAAAGTGCGAGATTGGTTACATTACGCTCAGATTAAAGAAGTTTTTAAAAATGATAAGAAACTAGGGTTCCAGGTGGAGAAATCGAAACTAGAAACAGAATTGTTAGAACCAAAGATTAAGGTACTTTCAAGGATGTATAACTTGCTGTTGAAATGGAATACACAAGATGAAACGGTTAAATCGGCTATGATAAGGTGGGCACAGGACATTGGGTATAATATCATGTTTGAGGACTGGGAAAGGTTGTGGAGTAATGGATTGAAATTTACTGCATGTAACGCTCTGAAAGAAAATGTAATGAAAATGATTTATAGATGGTATATGACCCCAGTCAAACTTGCAAAAATTTACCACCTGTCTGATAATAAGTGTTGGAAATGTAAAGAGTGTGAGGGAACGTTCTTCCACCTCTGGTGGACTTGCCCTAAAGTGAAGGCGTTCTGGGAAATGATTTATAATGAATTGAAAAAGGTATTTAAATATACCTTCACTAAGAAACCAGAGGCTTTCCTTTTGGGTACTGTCGGCCAAGGGGTGGTAAAGAAGGACCAGACATTTTTTATGTATGCAACAACAGCAGCAAGGATACTTCTCGCAAAATACTGGAAAACTCAAGATCTACCCACACTGGAAGAATGGCAGATGCAACTGATAGACTACATGGAACTGGCCGAAATGACCGGCAGAATTCGTGACCTGGGAGAAGAGAGGATTGAGGAGGATTGGAAGAAATTTAAGAATTATTTACAAAAACATTGTAATTTGAGCGAATGCTAAATAAGATGCTAGACCAAAATAACTGAGCACCACTAAACTTAGAAGTTTTTTAAGAAAATAAGTAAGACTGTGAAAATTTAACTCCTTTCGAGAACTATAAGATTATGAAACATAGAAGGGATATAAGAATCTAAATAAGATGATAAATTGCTGACAAAATGTTATAACGATGAAAGTGGGAGCGGGAGATGTGAGGAAGTCCAAAGAAAATGTGAAACTATGTTAAGACAAATGTTATATTGTTTATTATGTTTATTTCTATTGTAAAACCCAATAAATTGCTTTAAAAAAAAAAAAAAACAAAATCTGGGGAGAAATTAAAATAGGGAGAATTTCATAAACACGCTTAGCATTCCTCAATCCACCTCTCTATCCCCCATCCATTCAAGCTAAGATTGCCCTCATTTGTTCTCATTCAGTAAGGGAAAAACCCAGACTACCACAGAGTTAATAAGTTCAGCCACGTCTCGTGTGGATTTTCTACCCACTCAGTTAACAATGCAGAGGTCAGGGTGATGTTACAGAAGTCTTTTAAAACAAACTTAATGAGCAAACTATCCTCTAGCAAGCTAATTCAGTCCCATTGCAACCGAAGCTTCAGGCACTCACGTATAAGCAAATCATGACTATTTTAGTGATAGTTCAAAAGAGTTCCTTCTGATCCGATTCTAATTGCTGGCTGTATCTTCTGATAACAGCCAGAACTGGCATTGTTGCAGGCACTTTCGTTCATGTCTCACTAAAGTGTTTTGAAGCACAGCCTTGTGTATATGTGTCTGCCAGGGATATCAGTATTTATATACCATCAGGTATAATAATAGTCATAATCATCATCATTTATATCCCACTTTTCCCCCAGACTGGGACTCAAGGTGGCTTACATAAATTAAAACAACACAGATAAAATATGGAAGGCTAAAAACAAATGTAAGATAATAGCTAAAAAGTAATTAAACCATAATAGAATTTCAAAAGGTACAAAAACAGAATAAGGTGAGGAGGCACCAAACCAGATGGATATTTCAAAATATGCTGTTTCACTTGGAATATGGGAGAAGAAAAACGCCCATTTGCATTCTTCTCTAAAGTGAAATTATTATTATTATTGGCTTCAGCTCCCAAGTTCCGTTCTGTAAATGGAACATTCCCCCTGAAACCTCCTGTAGACCTGAAAATTGGAATACCCTTGGTAATAGTTTGGGGGTGTTGTGGCGAGTGCCAATGGAAGGAGCTGGTGGAAAACGCTTTCCTTCGCTCTATTGGAACAACATCTTGGCATCCAAGCTGCTAATGTTCATGGTAGAAGTAGCATCTGAGATGGCACTCAAACAGAAAACTATGTGTGAATAATTTTTCTCTTAATGGAAGTGCTGTATTCAGAATAAAATCAGCAAACAAGGTCCAATGTTAAGTAAATAATAATTCTTTTTCCAGCATGCTGGAAGTGCTGAATCATGAAGTGTGACAGAATATGCCCCCCCCCCCCTTTCTCCACACACACACAATTTCTCCAGCTTGGTGACTCCATACTAAAAAAGCTACCAGCCAATCAACTGCTCTGCTCGCTCAGACTGAAGGGAGCTGTACTCCAAAACATCTGGGGCACCAGGTTGGGGAAGGCTGACATACTATGGTGGTCAGACTTCACAGTGTACTATATAATGGGGGGGGGGGGGAGACCCAGCTGATCTCAGTGATAAGTCCCTGATAAGTCAATTCACCCTTCACAGTTCACATCTTGCTAAGGTCTGTATTCAATATGTGGCCCAACCTGGTCAAAATTCACAGAAATGCTTTGGGAAAAGAGACCTTGAATATAGAACTGACATATTGGAGCACCTTTTTGTGTGCGTAGATTTTAGAAAATGATAATTATTAGCTCTAGGGTTTAATTGAAAGCAATTCAATTGAGCCATTAGGCACAGAGTATTGCCATGCATTTCTTAATAGCGAACAATAGCTGAATTTATATCATCTGCACTAAACAGAAAGCTGGATCTTAATATACAGACACCCTAAAAATGTCTAATTAGTTCGCCTTTCCTCATTTGCAGACTTGGAGGAGGATGAGGTAGAAAGTGTTCTGGAAATGTGGAAATGAAAATTAACATGCACTGAAAACCTGTTTTGTGGTGAGAAACCCCTGAATTTAGTGAGAGGTGATGGGTTCCAAGCAATGCATCCCTTCCTTGTTTATTAAGAATAGATAGTCCTGTTCCAACTCTACAATTCTGTTTCCATGTTGAGATTCCTGCATTGCAGGAGGTTGGACCTGGGGGTTCTTTTCCAATTCTGCAATTCAACGATTTTATGAAGGGGGTGTTCATATAGGTTACCACTCCTATTTAGATGCTTGTGAGCAGAACAACCCTGATCATAAATTGGGGTGATTGGGAATGTGCTTGCTTAATTCAGAGGGAGCAACCCACAACCTAAGGCCAAGAATCTTATACCAGAACAGGGAAAAGTAGAGGCAGTTGTAGGCAGACTTGTTGAGAATGATATGTCCTAAAACCCGCAGCAGAAAACTGATATTCTGCATGCTAGTTTGTCTGTGCAAATGGACTATGGGGGTTCATAGAGTGCCATTTTTTCTATCCAGGATTATGGGATTTGTAGTCCAAGTCCTCCTTTGCTGGGGCCTAAGAGGGGAGCCACCTCTCCCTTTCCCCATCCCTTGCTTCATGGTAAGCTTCTTGTCCTTGGGGAAGTGGAAGGGCATGGCAGGTGTCCTCAAGATTCTTGCCCTCGGTGTCAGTTTTTGGGCCTTAAGTAAGGCCAAATGAAGGAGAGCTCTGGAGGATTTGCTGAACAATGCCAGTGGCGACATGACTTCTTCCCATGGCAGTGCTGATGGTCCCTGGGGCAAGGTGACAGTGGTGTGGAGCCACCTACATTGTTGCCACGCTGTCAGAAATTTGATCAACTGCCCTGCCCACCCCCATTGCTCATGCTCTTATAATATCCGTATCCTACCCTCCATCAAAGAAATGTTCACAGTATAGGTAACTTAAAAGTAAAATCACAGCACAATACTAATCAATAAGGTATCAAACCATATATCTACTCTTTCGCCTTATCAGCAGCTGAATGATCTCTTACCCCATCCAAGGCTTAGTGGATGGGGTGAAATTTTAGCTGGTGCTAAAAGGCAGGCAATTCTGTTGCCAGCCATATTTCAGGAGATTTTGATTTATGGTGAAGCATTCCATAGATATAATATCCATATACGAAATCAGATTCTGTATAATATTTTTTTTTTCAGTTTCATTTGTATGTAGAGAGCTGATGAGATGGAGTTCTTGTTCAATCTGCCATTTTGCCTGCAATAAAATGACTAGTTTATGGGAAATAAGGTAGGGCTCTCATGACTTGACCTAGATTTATGAAGGAACTTGTAAAAGTATTTGGTTTCAATAAATCTGATAGATTAAACACTGTTCTTGTTAGCGGTTGATAGACGTCCTCTTTTAAAGTCATCTAATTGCCAGAGAACCTATGCAACATCACTATTAAAATCAAGATTTGGACATGAAATAGTGATATCTGTCAGCAATGTCTATCTTGAGCAATATGCACATTGACCTTTTTACAGTGATCAGAAAATGCATGACACTCTAAAAAAAGAAAGAACAAACTAAGTAAAGTGCCTTAATTAAAAAGCCAAAGCTCTTTTGAAAAATGAGAGTCTGTTTTACCTGCCTCAAGTAACAGAACTTATTTTCCGCAATATTTAGGTGTTAAGTACTCCCTTGCCTCTCTCTTAAGGGGATTATAAACTGCTTTTGCAAGCTACAGGGTGAAGTAAAGTACTGAAAAGAGTTATTAAAATTGACAAATTAATGCAAGTAATCTGTTACATGTGGCATTTGAAATGCCTTCTGTTCTGTAGTTAATATTCTAAAAATAAATGTTTTTTCACTGAAATGTTGACTGGACACTGTGCTGTGGTATTTGTTTTAATAACCTGAGGCTATGCAAAATCACAATCCAAAACATATGACTTGCTGGTGTTATGGGACTAGATGCTACAATGTGGTGGCAGAGTTGTGCTTAGGAACAGGTCTCACTCTCTGGTGGGCGCCATGTTGGGAATGAGGTGCCATGATCAAGCTAACACTCAAACATTGTTCGTGTGGAGCTGAACTATGGCTTTCGTCTGCAAAATCATGGGGTTTTCTTCTGGGTAGAGAGGTGTAAGATTGCACTGTAAGACTACTAAAATCTGCCTTCAGTTCCAAGGTACCAAGAGGACTCTGGGTGACAAGGGAGATACGATTCCTGACAAGTAAACATGATTTGAACAAAACAGAAATAATCAAAAGAGTATCCTCCAGTGTCCATCTGAATGTCTCGCCTTTTGACATTTATTTGTCCCACCAACCCACTGACATCGTGATAACAACTATTTTTAATAGCAGAGCACCAAGTCTAAGCTTACTTGGACAACATCTCCCCTTCATAGCTCCAAAAGGTTTCCCTTTCTGTCTCATTTAAATATTAAGAAGTGCTTTCATGAGCTGTTTGGTTGCATTTAATGTTCCAAAGCAGATGTGAGTAGTGCAAGGAAGCCACATGACAGTACATGAGAGGCTTTTTTTATCATGTCTAAAACCAACAGGAAGGAAATACTTTTACAATATGTCATAAAAGACATGGGGATTTTTAAAACTCGCTGGTGCTTTAAAACTTGGTTGCTATATATTAGGTTTTGTCTACTGTGTGTGTTCTTCCTCTGTAAAACAACCAAAGGGTCAAACAATCTCATATATATATATATATATATATATATATATATATATATATATCTATCCCCGCAATTCCTCAAAACAATTACTCTCTACAAGCTACATGGACCTAAGTTTCTGCATTGGTGGTCTCTGCTGATATTCTTGTCCTAGAAATGGATGGAGAAAATTATACCCTATTGATTAAATTTGCCAGCATTCTGATTAGAAGTCAGGTACAGTGGTGCCCCACAAGACGAATGCCTTGCAAGACGAAAAACTCGCTAGACGAAAGAGTTTTCCGTTTTTTGAGTCGTTCCGCAAGACGAATTTCCCTATGGGCTTGCTTCGCAAGACGAAACGTCTTGCGAGTTTGTTTCCTTTTTCTTAAAGCCGCTAAGCTGTTAATAGCCGCTAAGCCGTTAATAGCCGCTAAGCCGCTAAGCCACTAATAGCCGCTAAGCCGCTAATAGCCGTGCTTCGCAAGACGAAAAAACCGCAAGACGAAGAGACTCGCGGAACGGATTAATTTCGTCTTGCGAGGCACCACTGTACAACTGAAGGAAGGTGAGGACAGGTGACCCCACCTAGGCCCGAAGTCACCCCCCCCCCAAAGCAGGCTCAAAGCTTCTCAAAGCTTTTCAAAATCATTTTCTCAGCAGCTAAGCATCAGAAACATTCCGCTCTGCTGTAACAAAGGTAGAGAACAGTCCATTGTGTCTCAGGCCTTTCTCATGCCTTCTGGCCTTGCTAAAGAACCACATTGCAACTTACTTTCTGTCCGGGAACCATTCCAGAACAAGAGATTGAAACATATCTGAACACTCTGAAACCCCTTTCCTGGGAAGGGTGCCAAGAGTCCACAATAGTCCCAAGACAGCTTTCTGTTCATGCTCAGAGGAACCCATGGGCAGGACTCCTGAGGGAGGAGAAAGGAGGAGGGAACTAGAAAGGGGTATATATGCTTGTGCACATGACTGTGAACTTTGTGCATGCTTTTTGTGAACTATCACACTTTCTCCTTCTACCAGTTCATGGATGGTAGAAATAAAAAGCCTTTTCTCCTAAACTATTCCTTGAGTGTCTGTTGACTCCCACTTCCCTTTCCCAGGCGCAATATTTTTCCCACCCGAGGGCAAAGCCTCATAAGGCTACATAACTTTGAAATATTGTCCCCTGTTAGTGGGAGTAACCCAAAGAAAATTTGTCTGAGTGGATTTATACTGGCATGCACGGTCAGTGGACTAGGGGAACTAGGCAAGTCCCCTAAATGTTTCCCTGGTGCCTCCTTCCCAAAGCCTGGGAAACTTCTGCCCGGCTTAGGGAGGGAGGCATGATGCTCACATGTGTGAGCATCACAATGTCACATGTGAGAGCGTCACGTGTGAGCATCACAATGTCACATGTGCAACATTGCCCCTCCCCATCACTCTCACAAGCTGGCGCCTATGGTCCTAACTATTCCTGTACAAAAAATTTCACCACACAGCACAGGTTTATTGTCTGTGAAACTCTGAAGAAGGGCTTTTTCGTAGTGTTTGGTTATACGGACACCTTCATTACAGTTTAATGACATCATAATTAGGGAAGAGAAGGAACGTAGGTCCATTCCGATGGTGTGGCGAGAAGGATATGTTTTCTAGGAAGAACTTTTCCACCCCTTCTGGTCATCAGAAGAACTTGTAACAAAGAACTTGAACCTGCCTTGGTTTAGTTCCTCCTCACTCCCAATCTGTTTGCCTTTTGTGGAATATCTTTTTAGATCCAGACCCATCTGTTTGACCCTTGAGACACTGCCCAGGCCACACCTTGTCACAGACCACCCCCTCCTTGAGTGCTTTGGCCAGGCTGGAATAAGGTCTCTGAACCACGATATTGCCTTTTGCTTGCCAGGATGGATCAATAGAGATGTAGAAACCCCGACTTTTTCATAGCTGGAGTAGGGTTGCCATATTTCAAAAAGTGAAAATCTGGACACAAAAGTTCTTAAGCTTTTTCCCCCCAGTCCTCCCCCCCCCCCCAAAAAAAATAAGTTTTTTCATCTATTTTAAAGGAAATTCACCAAAATCTACACTTCCAACATGGGATTTCCCTAGGCATTTCAACAAATTCTGCCCGGACACTGCTTACAAAGGCTGAATCCCGGTTATGTCTGGGAAATTCTAGACATATGGCAACCCTAGAATACAGCCTACTGTACAAGCATAAGAGTTACAGCCATAGCTCTGCCAACTTTGGCACTTTGCCTCTGCCTGAAGATCACTCTTGTAGCCCTCAGGCTGAAACGGGTTCCCAACCCCTGTTGTAGGAACTGCCTTGTAAACTTTTTCCTCCCTGCTGAAATAATAATAATAATAATAATAATAATAATAATAATAAGTGTGTGTGTGTGTGTGTGTGATCTGTGCCAAACAGAACTTTGTTGTGGTTTGTTTGTAAGAGCTGCACCAAATTTCATTCATGATTGTTTTTCAGATGAAAGCAGGGTTTGGAAGGATGCAACCTACTCTAACCCCACAGCAATGTATTGTTTTGCCGTTTGGCACGCTGATTGACAGAGGAAGGACAAATGCACTGGAAAGTATGACAAAGCAATTGCTTGATCCATTCTCATCTAACCTCCCAACAAACACCTCAGGATGAATGCTCAATAAGGAGTGACCTGCATGTCTTGCTGTGTGTCCGTTTCATGACAGCATGGAAATACTTGGAGCATCCTAGATGTGCATCCCGATGTGAATTACTTCCCATGGGACGCACATACCAATGTTCATGCTCATTCATATTTTGAGGCAATTGGTCATCTGTAATTATGCACAGTTAGAGGTGGTTTGGGGCAAGGGGTTTCAAACTTCAACATGCTGAAGAACACAGTGTTGTTTTTTATTACCACAGCATACCTTTCATCTGCACCACTACTCACGTATTTTTATCTTTACAAGAGCACTTTATGACCAAGAGGCATTGGTCCATTTGGCTTGACAAAGGAGATGCACCATGCCCCGTTCAACCCTTCAGTTAACCCAAAGGGAAAATGCTTTGGGGGCAGTGTGAAAATGTACATGAGATTTCCCTCCTTTCAGCTCAGCCATAGGTGTTTTTCTTTTAATTGCTAGAATTTTGATTGGGAAAACAATGGTACTATTTTTTAAAGTGTTTGGGACCCCTGTCTTCTTGCCTTCATCAATAAAGGGTTCCCTTTTTTAGGTTTGCTTTCTTTTAATCCATTTAATCCTGTGGAAAGAAATTGGATCAAAGTTTTTTTTAAGTTTCATGCTTGAAAGGAAGCTAACATCTGAATTCCTATTCTGTTTAGATGTGTCACTTCTGATTGCTATTTAATGACAGATTTCCTAATGTTCACCAAGCATTCATGCATCTTTTGATTGTCACTGTATGCATCTTGAAATGTTCACAGCTCCACTGATTTGGTCATTTTGATTTCTGCTGCTGATTCAAAAAGACTTTGTGGTGGGCGGAAAATAACAGGGTGGATAAGGCATGGTGACTTCTAATGAGTAAGCCATTCAGCTCTATACCATTACAAAAATGTACGCACTATCTAATAAAGGTCTGGCTAGGATTTCTTTGATCTTTGGTTTAAAAACATAATGCTAATTTTCATTTTTACTCAGAGTAGAACCATTGAAAATAATGGGCCCAAGCTTGTCAAGTCCATTAATTTTAATGGATCTTCTCTGAATGTGACTAACAATGGCTTGCATGCAAGCTGAAGCACAGCAGCAAATATAGTTACATCTATGTTGCTTTCCTAATACCTATATTAATATTCCCTTTAGTAGCTTTCAATTTGTGTCAAAAGTAACCAAATGTGGCATACAACGATGCTGCATATTAAGGGGGGGGGGGGACCATAATGGATCCTTTTCAGTTCTCTGGTCACATGTTTGTTCTTCAGTGGTCCCAGATATTTTCTTTCCATAATGCAAAAAGAATTAATGGGAAAACTTTTGCATTGAAACATATACTCTATTACTCTATGTAGGAGATGATAGATGATAGATGATAGATAGATAGATAGATAGATAGATAGATAGATGATAGAGATAGATAGTGCTCCTATTTACTTCCACTAAATTACTTAAATAAAAGAGAAATACCTGTATTCAGTCTAGAGGTGCTAGACAGGGTTGAAACTGTATGTTATAACTCCTCTAATAAAATTCACATAGCCTAGATTCTGACACTGGAATGTGGAGTTAATCATTCTAGTACACCCTCCTCTGGTGTGGAGGAACAAAGCATTCTCTCATCTCCAGCCACACCCTTTCACTGGAAGCTGGTGCGCATTGGGACTTGTAAAGGTGATGGCAAGGAGGCCAAAACTAGGTGGCACCAGAGCTACTGATAAGCAGAAGCAACCTATTCTGGTTTCTCCTCAGTAAAACTGAGGAGACTGACAGCTAATCTCACACCATGAACTGGTTGCAAGTAAGGATGTAGGGCTGCCATTTTCCTGGACATTACCAGGATTTCAAAGGCGGAATGGACGTCCGGGGGAATTCCCGAAAGGCGGTGCTTTGTCCTGGATCTTAGGCAAGTCAATCGAAAAATTACATTTTGGGGGGCGTTTTTGTAAAAAAACAAAAACACCCTTTGGGGTTTGTCGGAAAAAAGCTCAACAACTCAACAAGCTGCAACCCTAAAGGACGCAGATGGAGACTGGCTAAGGATAGATTGAGGCTGGTGGGGCAGTGCCCCTATTTATTCTAATGGACGATCCACCATTGCAACTTTGTGAAGGGCTTGGGAACAGCATAACTCCAAAAATGCAGGAAATGGACTCACACAATGGTCATTTTGAATTGCTGGGGGATGTTTACAAATAGACAGGGCAGTGTGGGAGGAGACCCAGTGGCCCTGTTTGTGCTCTCCCTGCCTGCCTGCCTTTTCAAAGATCACTGTTTTCTAAGAGCCAGTAGAACCATCTGCTTCACTGATTCACAGTGTCCAAAGCTTCATTTGCATCTTGGTGTGAAGCACAGTATTGCATAGCTGTGCCCAGTTGCAGATTATCTTCCTTCCCTCTAGCACTGCAGTTTTTTATCCCAGCAATAAACTCAATGAATTTAGGGCCTTGCTTCTTCTTGTAGATGACAACATTCATAAATGACCAAACTAATCTATGAATAGCTCTAAAGCTGTGCAGTAAAACGCCTTTGGTTATTCTTACCACTCTTGTTTGCTTTCTATATTGTGAGGGGCCACTATGCCAGCAAAGAAACAAAATAAGGGCTTCCTCGGGGATGGGGGTGTAAATGGTCGTAATTAAGTTTCGTACACTTCTTGAGGTTCTTAGCATTCTGGTACAGAGTAGGTTAAGAAGACAGATAAGGAAGATGCAAAGAAAGACAGTTTGTTATTTGATACACACACGCAAAAAAAGCAAAAAAAAACCCAGTTGGTTTTATTGTTTACACCCAAATTTCCTAGAAGCTTCATATTGAATACAACCATGGTCATAGACAACTATTGCATGTTCAGATATCCACATCATTTTTTACTGGGGAGGGGGAAGTATTTGCTAAATTACGGGCTTCAAAATTGTGTACTTTTAAAATTTGAAACATACAGCAATTATTTAAGAGAAAAATAAAGGCGTGGGGGGTAGTCAATAATGCAAGGTTGGTAAAGAAGTTCTATTTAAAGAGCATTTGGTTACCTAGCAACTGCTGTAGGAGGTAACGGATATCCAAACTTTTCCTTTTCCTTTTCCTCTCTTTTTTTTGCTGCTGGCACTTCTAAAATGCATATGTGTGTGTGTTTGTGTGTGTGTGCATCTTTGTGCATCTTTGCACACACACACACACACACACAGAGAGAGAGAGAGAGAGAGAGAGAGAGAGAGAGAGAGGAGTGTTCATTAGACCACCATGCATTGTAAAAAGGATTTTAACAGTCAGGAGATGTGACTGTATTTAAGATTCCTTTTTCCAGTCACTAGTTCATTGTCAGCAGCAGTTACAGAGCAGCTTTATATGCATTCAGACACAGCCAGGAAATTAGTCTTGCATGACTGAATCAGAGAGAGCACAGAGTACAACTATCATCACCCATTTCCTTAAACAATTGTTTATTTCTTGGGATGATAACAGAATTCCATGTCACAATACGAGGCCTGGGTAAGGGGGTCCCGTCTGTCGTCGTCCCCCCCCGCACTCTACCAGCTTTAGAAATGAAACCAAACCTCCAAATAAATCATGCTGCTGTTTATCAAAGTCATTCTGTGTGTCTCTGCTAATTTTGTGTGCCTTTTTATTTTATGACAAAAGCATTCAATAACCTAATAGCTCAATTGGTGGCTTCCTTTTTCTTCTCAAACTCAGAAAAGCTGTTTGAATTATTATTATTTTTTAAAAAATATATCTGAAGTGAAGTTAATTGATCAGTGTGAGCAGGCTATGCAAAACCATACCCTTCAAACAAAGGATTTTGTCTAAAAATACACATTGACTAAAATGGGTTTGGCTCTAGAGGGGAATGGTGGCAATGTGGCTATGTATTAACTGAAATGGGACTCTAAATCTTGTGATTGTTTCCTGATCATTCATATCCAAGCATCCTTTGAGGTATAAAACAAAAATGGTTTCTCAACTGCATGGCATATATTTCACTGGAGGGAATGGGGAAATCCTTGTGGCTAATATTCAGCATGAGTTCTAAGGAGCATGTGAGGCTCTGGCTTAGGCATGCCATCAAAGAGAGCTGTGTGTACCCAAATGACCCTGAAAGGGCTGGTCTTTTTCTGGACTGCAATGGCCAGCCGCTGGCTTCAGCTCCAAGTGGGAGAGCACCCTCTAAATGCCATCGTTCAGTTGTTCCTCTGCCTGTCAGTACTCAGCTTTCTGGGTGCCCATGAGGACTGCACCACTTCACAGCTGGTGCCTAACATGACATGGGCAGCAGCCGCTGGAAGGAAGTTTTCAAGAAAAGAGGGGTTGGAGGGAAAAGCAGGACAACCATGAATAACACTTCCATCCTCTCATAGAATGAGAGTAAAGGGCAGAGGGGAAGTATCCACAGCTAGGTCCCAAGAGGAGAGGACCAGGCAGGAAATTGCCAGGGGAAGTGTTATCACTACTCACCTTGATCACTGCTCCAGAGGAGACAGCAGCTATTCAGGGCAGGATTCTGAAGGAAAGGATGTCTGACATACCTCAGCAGGAAAGGAAAGGGAGCCCACACTGCATCAACTTCTTGCTCCTGTCCTTTATACAGTGGTACCTTGGGTTACAGACGCTTCAGGTTACAGATGCTTCAGGTTACAGACTCTGCTAACCCAGAAATAGTAGTAGAAGAAGAAGAAGAAGAAGAAGAAGAAGAAGAAGAAGAGGAGGAGGAGTTTGGATTTGATATCCCACCTTTCACTCCCCTTCAGGAGTCTCAAAGCGGCTAACATTCTCCTTTCCCTTCCTCCCCCACAACAAACACTCTGTGAGGTGAGTGGGGCTGAGAGACTTCAAAGAAGTGTGACTGGCCCAAGGTCACCCAGCAGCTGCATGTGGAGGAGCGGAGACACGAACCCTGTTCCCTAGATTACGAGACTACCACTCTTAACCACTACACCACACTGGCTCTTAAGAACTTTACCTCAGGATGAGAACAGAAATCGTGCGGCGGCAGTGGGAGGCCCCATTAGCTAAATTGGTACCTCAGGTTAAGAATGGTTTCAGGTTAAGAACAGACCTCCAGAATGAATTAAGTTCTTAACCCGAGGTACCACTGTACTCTGAATCTCAAGGTGAAAGAGGAAACTACTACTACCCGGACTTTATTTGTTCCATCATGGTTTTTCCTCTGCTAATCCTACAGACAGTTTAGTCTCCCTGGCCCTGGACATGGTTACCACCACACTAGCTTCTGAGCACAGGATGAACATCCAAGCCATCTTCTTTGTGGTAGGCATCTGTTTTCTTTGGTTGCACCATGAGGCCCTGGAGCATGATCCATGACAGATGAACTAGAGCCTCAGTTCCTCCCAGATAAACTGCATGATGCATACCCTCCAAATTTCTCCTATCAAAAGAGATATGTCCTATTCCACCTCCTCCAACATTTCTCCTGTGAAAGAGTGATACCAACAGAGCTTTGTCCATTGTAAGGCTAACCTTCCCCTCTCCCCATGGTACACTCAGATATAACAATAACCTCCTGTGTTAAGTTGTGGGTGAACATATCAGACGACACAGAGATTCTTCAAACAGCTCTTGTTTATTCAGAGGCCAGAACTGAACTGAAGGGTTCAGTCAGCCTGCCTATATAGAGCTCCAGTACAACGTAACTGTAACAATTTTCTAAAACTATCCAATCACTGAACTTTCGATCCCTTATTTGCATAACTATCTACAGTATCCCCCCTGCTAGCCCAGGGTGAGAACTTCAGTACATAACACCCTGGCATTGGCAATTACTGTAATTGTGAAGTTTTTACAGTGTCGTTCACTTTGAGGTTCCATCCCCCTGAATGTGAACCACCCTGAGACCTCTGGATATAGGGTGGCATATATATCAGAAGAAGAAGAAGAAGAAGAAGAAGAAGAAGAAGAAGAAGAAGAAGAAGCAGCAGCAGCAGCTTCAGGCTTCTCACATTTTCCTTTTTTCGGCCCTCAATGCAATCTTAGGGGGCAGAGAACAGACATGATAGCCAAAATGTGTCATCTCTTTCGGCTTTATTTCTTTGTGGTCTAAAGTGAGTGAAAACTGCATCTCATGATGGTGTGCAGCAATTCTCAAGTGGGAAGTAACATCCTTTGCAAGCCACCAAGTTTGATCTGACTACCAACAACAAGAATATCAACAGGATGCCGTAGAGTAAATTCTTGAAATCACCCTTCCTTTCTTGTTTCAAAACAAAATACCAACAGTCTCATCATTTCCCTTTATTTGTTGTTTGCCTTCTCTCCTTATGTGGCACTACATTCCTTCAGGCTAAAAACAGTTTCAGTGGAATTGTGGTATCACTCACACCATTTAAATGTAGCAGAAAACAATCTCTCATAAAGGGGCGGGGGGAATCAGAAACCATGTAAACAATAATTACAATTTGTCACTTCCATGCAAGAGAAAATGTTCTCTTTTGTTATTTGCTTAATTGATTTCTTTGCTTATTTATATATCTGTTTAATTGGCTAGGCCTGTTTTGTAGCAGGGCTTCATCCTTTATCATTGCAAAGTGACAATAGTCACAATTTGCAAATGTTCTGCTGATGTTTTTTTTCTTTGGTGTTAGATAGGGAATGTATTTTCATTAGTTCTTCTTGTCTGTACAAAGCATCCGTCTTGTGTTGATACAACACAGCTTGAACAAATCAAAACAGGTCTGGCTCGGATAGTGTTTTTCCACATGGTTAAGAATATTAGTAGTACAGTGGTACCTCGGGTTAAGAACTTAATTCGTTCTGGAGGTCCGTTCTTAACCTGAAACTGTTCTTAACCTGAGGTACTACTTTAGCTAATGGGGCCTCCCGCACCGCCACCGCATGATTTCTGTTCTCATCCTAAAGCAAAGTTCTTAACCCAAGGTACTATTTCTGGGTTAGCAGAGTCTGTAACCTGAAGCGTCTGTAACCCGAGGTACCACTGTAGTATACTATGTGTAGGTCTCGTCCTAGTGAAATCTGACAGGCACCCAATCCCTTTTGAAACTTTATAGGGGGAACAAAATTAAAAAGAGGAGATCAATAAAAACAGGGGGTGTTGAAATAAAAAAAGGGAACAATAAAAATGAGGAATTAAAAATAAGGGCTTCAATAAAAAGAGGTAGAGGGATTCTCAGGGTGGAGCTGTGGGGAAGAGCTGGTGGGGCTAAAATCTCAACATGCATGGGGCACTTGTCACTTCTGACTTTGACAGGAGCTATACAGTGGTACCTCGGGTTACAGACGCTTCAGGTTACATACACTTCAGGTTACAGACTCCGCTAACCCAGAAATAGTACCTCGGGTTAAGAACTTTTCTTCAGGATGAGAACAGAAATCGCGCGGCAGCAGCGGGAGGCCCCATTAGCTAAAGTGGTGCTTCAGGTTAAGAACAGTTTCAGGTTAAGAACGGACCTCCAGTACGAATTAAGTACTTAACCCGAGGTACCACTGTATACGCTATACTACTTGTATCCCTTAAGAATAGTCTTGATTTTTAAAATGCAGATTATTGTTGTTATTTTAAAAAAGAACGAGGGTTCCAGAGTTTATTAAATAAGTGCAAAACTTGAAAGACTTCTGTTTGTTTTCTTAGTGCATTTTACTCAAAAAGATTGCTGAGTCACTTGGGTTTTCAATCTTGAATGGGTCAGTGGAAACCAATGAGCAGTGGGAAAAGAGTGATGTGTTTCCGCTGTGAAAGATGTCTTAGTGTAAGGAAAACATATTAAGTGGCAGGGGTGAAGCAAGTGATTTGGAATTTGTGTACATTGTGTGTATTCTGCTGCCTCTCACCTGCAGCTTGACTATAATCTTCCGCATGGAAAATAGGAGATTGCAAACATTGTAGGAGCTATCGCATTCTGTAAAATTGGACGTAGCTATCCAGCGGAATGTTAAAAGAAACCTTGAGGCAGTATCAAAACTTCTCATTTCCCCATATCAAATGCTAACCACAGGAAAGAGAAAGGGGAGGAGGTGGCTGTGCTGGATCAAACCAAAGGCCTATCTAGTCCAGCATCCTGTTTGCACAATGACCAGTCGCATGCCTGTGGGAAGCCTGCAAGAAGGACCTGAGTACCTGAGAGATGCCAGCTCCCAGACTCCAGTGATTTGGTCCTGATGACGCTCAGTTACTGCCTGCTCTCCTTTCTTCTTGGGTGTGCAGACCAGCATGAACAGCTGCCCCTGCCTTTCTCAGTCTCTACTGTTTGCACATTGATGCAAACATTTTTAGCCAAAGCCTGCTTTCCCATCTAGGCAACTTCCCAGGGTCCACAGTGGGTGAGACTACAGGGGAAAGTGGGCAAAGCAAGAAATTTAGATTTCACTTTTGTACAGTAGTCTAATTATTATTATTATTATTATTATTATTATTATTATTATTATTTTGTACCCCACCCATCTGGCTGAGTTTCCCAGCCACTCTGGGCGGCTTCCAACCAAGACCAAAAATACACTAAAATGTCACACATTAAAAACTTCCCTGAACAGGGCTGCCTTCAGATGTCTTCTGAATGTCAGGTAGTTATTTATCGCTTTGACATCTGATGGGAGGGCGTTCCACAGAGCGGGTGCCACTACCGAGAAGGCCCTCTGCCTGGTTCCCTGTAACTTTACTTTTCACAATGAGGAAACCGCCAGAAGGCCCTCGGCGCTGGACCTCAGCGTCTGGGCAGAACAATGGGGGTGGAGACAGTCCTTCAGGTATACTGGGCCGAGGCCGTTTAGGGCTTTAAAGGTCAACACCAACACTTTGAATTGTGCTCGGAAACGTACCGGGAGCCAATGCAGGTCTTTCAAGACCGGTGTTATGTGGTCTCAGCGGCCGCCCCCAGTCACCAGTCTAGCTGCCCCATTCTGGGTTATTTGTAGTTTCCGGGTCACCTTCAAAGGTAGCCCCACGTAGAGCGCATTGCAGTAGTCCAAGCGGGAGCTAACTAGAGCATGCACCACTCTGGCGAGACAGTTTGTGGGCAGGTAGGGTCTCAGCCTGCGTACCAGGTGGAGCTGGTAGATTTAAACATACGCTCCTCTCTCACTGTCCTCCATCTGGGCAACTAAGGATTCAAGCGGGGAAAGCAGAGAACATTAAGGGGTGTGTGAAGTGGGGCTGGTGAGGGGTGTGACCTGAGGCAATGGGGTGGTTCAGGAGGGGTGGTGTCCCAAAGGCTAGACTGCAAGGCCTGGAACCCATGCCTGAGGTCCCTCACACTTGCTGTTACTGTGTGCATGCAACAAGTGGTAAAGTATGCCCACAGACGCACAGCTTCCTGGACAAAAGGGGCGGGGGAAATGCCAGTCACCTCAAAGCAATTATCATTCCACCATAACAACAAGACACGATGCTAAACAGCCATGAGGGTTGTGACAATATGAAATAGCTGCCAGTTTCCTTGAGACTATGGTCAAGAACAGTGGGATGACCCATTCCTCCCTGCCTTCAGCCTAATGAAAATTCTCTGTGGAAGGGCATTGCCTCCCACAGCAAATAATAGTTTCAGGAGGGAGGGAGTTTCCATTGGGAGTAATGGAGTGGTGGTGGTAAGAATTAACCTCCTTTCCCATGCATCAAGGTCCCAAGAGAAATCCGCATTCTCCTCCCTCTTGAGGGTGGGCATTTACACTTGGGATACTTGAAGTGATGCATTTAGCATCACATCTAGTTTTGCCCTTAGTGCTTGCAAGCTGACAGCCCAATTCAGGCAAGTGAGAGAAAAGAACACCTGCTCCAGTTATGTGATTTCATGCTATAGAGAATCAGGTCCTCTAAATCACCCCTCTTTGCTTCATCTCTGTCATAGGCTTTGCCACTGCCCTCTCAATTTTATCATCTGCAGAAACACAGTGCATGTGTCCATGTGGACACTGTGTACAATCAGAGAAGAGAGAATGTTGTATGTTTATTCTGTGGGGAAAAACTGTATGGTGTATTCTTTTCCTTCGTTCCTCCTTTTATCGTCTTTCTAGTTTCCTAGGACAGCAGCTAATAAAATATCTAATTTACAAGGCTGGTGTCTCAAAAGGAGGTGAACAAATCTAGGAAAAAGAGTCAGGCAAAACACATTCTTGCAGAGGTCAAAGAACTAGGTCTAATCCTGACTGAAGTTTGGAGTGATCTCTTCTCCAGTTTTTGGGATCCATACAGACTGAAAGGCAATGCGTGTCACTTCAGTAATCTGTTCAGGATTGATTTAGGAAAAATTCAGCTCCACTGTAGTGGTTTTTATGGTACTTAAAGTGTTTGACTCTGCTGATTCATACCAGTGCAGCAAAATGTTATGCATATCTGCTCAGAAGTAAGTCCCATTGAGTTCAATGGAGCTTCTTCCTAAGTATGCCTGGATAGATTCCAGACGTAGTTTGCTGTTGATGATATTTCCCTGCAATCTCCTGCCTGGAACACCTCTTTCCAAATATCAGTAGGGAAACGTATTGTCTTAAGAAGCTATTGACAGGGCAGGTGTTTTGAAAGCTCTCCCACGGAGCTCATGATCGTTCTTGTTTTCTTTGCATTTGCCCATAAATTACCCTTGTAAGGTCTTTTGCTATATTGTATGAGAATATTGATTATGAGAATCTTTAAATGCTTATTCACTATCAACATAATTAAACTTTTAATTCACACTGGAGTCTTCCATCGTGTGTGTTTAATTTAAAATTAGAGAATGTTAGAGGGGGAGGACAACCCTAATCTTAAGTAGCCTTAATAACCTAAGTAATGCTAATAATTTCACAATGAAAGGGATAAGAGCTCATTGATTGTGAGCAATTAGTCTATAACAGCAGGCAGTAGATTTTGTTTCATTGAAAAAACCTCCTTATCTTATCATCGGCCTTATTTTTATACATGTGAAAAACTAAATTGTACGGAATAGTTAAAGACAGATATTTAAGTAGAATTGTGAAGTAGGAAACAATGCAATGAGTCGTCTGAGGAAGTAGATGCTGTAGGTGCAGATGCCCAGCCAATCCTTCTTTGAAAGCTCTCAAGAACCAGATTCTAGAACCTCCCTTTTCAGCATATTCTGCAGCTAAGTGGCTTGTATAGCTTTATCTTAAGGAAGTAATCCCAACCATGCTTACTAGGAAGGAAGTCCCACTGAAATTAGTGAGATTGATGTCTTTCTGCATGCTGAAACTCAGTTCTTCAGATTATGTTCTCAGGGGAGAGGGCAGGGAAAGTTGGATTCATTTTTTGATATCATTTTAAGTATTCTAAAGTTGCCGCCATATTTTTGCTTTCCCCCTTTAAACAGTCCCCGTTTCTTCGGCAATTCTTAATATGACCTATATTATTTCTTGTTGGTATAGTTCACTTCTGAATCCTTTATGATATGTTTGCCTTAGTGATGTTGTTGCCAGTTCTGCATGATCAGGGTCCCACACTGGAACATTTTAGCCCAAACTGGTGGATGGTGTGGCTTTGAGCATGCTGATTTCCACTGGCCCCAAAGAACAAAAAAACACTATCTCATGCACTCTTCTTAGTGATGAGCAGATGAGCCTATATCCACACACACACACACACACACACACACACACATACACACACACCTCTGGTGAATGAACCTTCAATTATAGAGTTGGAAAGGATGTCTGCCTAAGACCTTAGGAAGCTAATGCCCATCATGGTATATAGAACTGAACTAGATGGATTATGTTGGACGTTATAAGGTACCTAGTTAGATCCTTAAGCTACATTATCAAGCCAGTTCCCCCCACCCCCTCTTTGCTTATCATCCAGCCTGATGAAGAGTTTTGGAGAACTCAAAAGATTCCCCGCCCCACAACAGACCAGCCTGATTCCTTTGATTTTTCTGTACTATCATGATCAATACAATGACAATTAATTTTGGTTGGCCTACTCCCCGTCCACTGTGAAAATTTGTAAGATAATACTTTGTTTGTTTGTTTGTTTGTTAATAATCATGCCTAGGCACTGCATCCTTCATTTCTGTGATATGCTGCAACTAATACAGAAATAAATCTGAGCTTGTTATTATTATGGCCCCCAAAACTGAGAAGCACAGAAGGCCTTACATATCTAATTAGACAAAGCTTAAACATAGCTTGCAAGCCACTTTCAGCGAAACCTGCCAAGTCCCTGGGTCTGCCTTGTGCTTGACAGTCCCCCTGTGACTAGACTAAGGCTCCATCTGCGCAATTATTTAAAGCAGCATCATGCCACAGTCATGGTTTCCCCCGCAAGGACCGTGGGAACTGTTAAGGGTGCTGAAAGTTGTTAGGGGACCTCCATTTCCCTCACATAGCTACAATTATCAGAGTTTCATGGGAAGTCGGATTGACAGTTAAACCACTGTGAGAAATGTAGCTCTTTGAGGGGAACAGAGGTCTCCTAACAACTTTCAGCACCCTTAACAAAGTATAATTCCCAGGCTTCTTTGGGAGAAATTATATCCCTGTAAAGTGATATATACTACTTTAAATGTATGGTGCAATTGGGACCTAATATAATTTCTCACTGTATACAATATCTCACTGAGTACAATGGCTGTTTAGTCATGAGCATATGTTGCCAAAGAAATATCTAAGACAACCTTATACACTCTTACATGTCTACTCAGAAGCAAGCACCATTGTGTTCAGTGGGGCTTACTCTTTAAAGGATTGCAGCCTTAGGCAACTGAAATATGAGCAAAGGGATTGGAAATCTACTATTGGGGAAAGCTGAATTTATGACCATTAATTTCAAAGGGTCTACTCGGAATAAAGCTTATTTGAGTAGCACTCTCAAGTGGATTATTTAAAATAGTGCCTGTGCACTTTTCCCCTTGAACTCAGGGAGATTGCTTCAAATGAGATCTTCATTATACCCTCTGTCTCTGCCATAGTGTGTACTGTAGAACTACTCGCTTTTTTGGTCTTCCACATCATATGCACATTTCTGTAGCAGAATGTCCTGGTTGTGCTATGCAGAACAACAAGATTGTGGCTGGAAAACGGAGAAGGGAAACGCTGTCGTGTAAAAGTTTGCTTCAAGTGGGCTCTAATGAAGGCATCTGGCAAAGGAATCCAGAAAACGTATTATTCCAGTTCAAGTTTTGCTTCCTTGTGACAGTTTTTCTTGCTTTTCGTTTTGTAGAAGCAAGCCTATTAACATACGGATGATAAAAAAAACAAGACAGTTTTTTCCACTAGGTTGTTGTAATTTTAACATGAATTAAAGACCATTCATTTAAAAAGAAAAAGAAAGAAAATGAAAACGGTTGGTCTATGCTGCTTCTCTTAAGAGTTTTAAGAGTTTTAATTGTCGCATTAGAAATTATGTTGAAAATATTAAAGCTAACCTTGAACTTCTCAAAAAGTCAAGAGACACTAAAGCAGAGATGGTTTATCTTTTCAGGCATTAATACACTGAAAAGGAAGTGAGGGGAAGTGCATTTCCCAACTGTGGTTTATTTTCTCTCAGTGTAGAACCATATAGATGATCTTCAAGAATTCAACATGGACCAGATTTTTGAAAGTTTGTTTGTTTGTTTGTTTATGGTGTAATACTGGGAAGGCCCTATTTGCGTGTTCAGACCCAGAGACCTCCCCCCTAAATAACCACAGATTTGACTCAAATTTTAGTTTTGGTTTTTGACAGAATTTAGGCCACAACTTTATTGATTACAGAAAAGTGAGTAGTTGCATAGGCTCTGGTCTGACTAGCTCCCTGCACCCTTGCAGGTAGCGCTGACCCAGAGCTCCAGCATAGGTCAGCCAAGGGTGAACACCTGAGGCAGGTGAAAAGCCCAGGAACAGACTCTGTTCACTCCCCAGATGCTCCCCTGGACTCAGGCACAGGCACAACCCTCTCTCGGGGGTTGACCAAACCAAGCTGAGTCCCTGGATTCCTTTAACAGAATACCCTTCACATAGGGATGGCAAGATATATATAGGTCCCTCGATCCATTTAGACTGCACCCCATTGGCCAGATTAAACCCAGCAACAAGGGACCTACCAATCGGGTGTTGTGGCTGTCCAATATACCCACCCACAACCAGGAGGTCAGTTTCCAGGTCTCACCGCAACACATTCCCTCTTTTAGGGAGGACATGATTTTCAAATGTGCTGAGCGACTAGGTGTACCTCATATGATGTTCACAAGACTGCAAACTTGCATTGGCTTAGGGGGTAGGCATCAGAACTAAGTTGGTGCTGACCTTTAAAGCCCTAACAGTGTCAGCCCAGTATACCTGAAGGAGCATCTCCACCCCCCATTGTTCTGCCTGAACACTGAGATCTAGCACCAAGGGCCTTCTGGTGGTTCCCTCACTGCGAGAAGTGAGGTTACAGGGAACCAGGCAGAGGACCTTCTCGATAGTGGCACCCACCCTGTGGAACGCCCTCCCATCAGATGTCAAGGAAATGAACAACTATCTGACTTTTAGAAGACATCTGAAGGCAGCCCTGTTTAGGGAAGTTTTTAATGTTTGAAGTTTTATTCTGTTTTTAATGTTTTGTTGAAAGCCACCCAGAGTGGCTGCGGTAGAAATAAATTATTATTATTATTATTATTATACATAGCAGTCAGACGGAATGAAGAGGTTGTGCCAGGGAGTCAGGACCGAGGGGGCAAGCCAGAAGTCAGAGCCAACAAACACACCCAAACCAGGAAGTCACTCTCTTGGCCCAGACAGGAAGTGCTTTGTACACCTTCCTGTTCAGTAGGACCCAGTGGTTAGCTTGGGTAATCTGAGCCAGTCCAGAACTTGAGAATACGCCATTACCCAGGGTGATAGGTTCATATTTGAGGCAGCTGCAAACAGGATTTCCAGCAATGTTCCTTCTCTTGTTCAAGAGTTTCCACAACCACTTGCACAAATGAAAGCGTAAGAACCACTCCGGAACATGCGTAAACACTCATTCAGATGTGTTCAGGCATGTTTGTGGGACAGCACTTGTATCTGTTTTCATTCCTCTTGCAATTCTTTGCAGCCAACCCAATATCCCAAAACAACATCGTTATTGAAGCTTTGGTACTGTGCTGTATTTAAATGGAGTTGATTAACCCGTCACAAGTTAGATGGCGAATCAGCAATGAATTCTTTAATTGGTTATGTACACATACATTCTCAGCAAGAATCCATGAGTGACTCTAGACTGCTTAAGACTGACAACTGAATGCACAGTTGTGAAGAGGAAAAGTAGCCAGACATTATGCTGGAAGCCTGTGGCTATTGTCTCAAGAGCAGTTCCTCGTTCCAGCATTACCTCTTTTGCAGGTTGAAGGAAAGATAATTCCTCGTCCTCAAAAACTGTGTATATGCATATATGTGTATGGGTTTGTTTGCATGTGTATGGAGGGGGGATGGCAGAAGATGGAGAGAGAGAGAGAGAGAGAGAGAGAGAGAGAGAGACCAAAAATATATACTTACAACTTAGAATACTCTATGTATTTGATGAAGTGGACACTAGTCCAGGAAAGCTTATGCCATAAGAAATGTATTAGTTTTAAGGTGCCACAAGGCTCTCTGCTGATTTTGCTGCAACAGCCTGATGCCGCTAGCCCTCTAGAAATGGTTACTACATCTTTATTTCATTTCTCAGCTTGAGATTTCCAATTGAATTTTTTTAATGGAAAATGCTGTGTCTTGTCAGCATTTTATGTTTGTTTGTTTTCTTACTTGGGTTTCTGCAATTTTTATTTATTTTTAACTCGTGTTGCTTTTATACAGGAATGTAGTTCCCTTTGTTTGTGATTGTCTGATGCCTAGATACAAATAAGTAAATGTGAATATTTCTCTCCTTCTCTCCTTCTCACTCTGAGTAAAATGAATGAATGTTCAGAAGTCCCTGTTCACAAATCAGGCAGACTTTGCTTTTAGTCACATGGTGGAAATATTCATGGAATTTTCTGTATTACTGGTTAGCTAAGGACACGATTTGCAGAGTCCTTCATCTGAAGACATCTGCATTCAGATATATAACTATGGTGAATGGATGTGATCTAGAATGCACTTAATTTTAGTGATGCATCACTGGGCTGAGTATTTAGACCTAGAGCTATGCTACATCTCAGCGGCTGAGCTTCTGCGATTTGCCTGCTTGTGCTGTTTTAGGAAGATGTGATTATATAATGTCAAATAATCGCCACACTGTCGCTGAGAAGACGGATACACTGAATGTTCACATATGTTCAAAATCCAAAGTTTGTTGTCCCCCCCCCCCCAAAAAAAACAGGTTTTTTATTCATTTGCCATCTGGAACTTCTTGTTGAGTCCTCACCCATTACAGGCATGAATTGCAGATATAATTCTTTGATTTGTCTTTGGTAAGTGCCCTAATGGACATGTAATAGACTCATAACCCTTGAAAGTAATGGTGTGAAACTGTTCTAAACCGTGCTTGAAAAATAGATATTGCATTTCAGTTCTGGATCTCCCAGCATTTGCAACCCCATATGCTTTCTCTATCATAGATGAGAGGTGACTCATAGTGAGTTTCTGGCTATACACCCTAAGAAAAAAATGGATTATCATTCATGGTTAGCTAGTAACTCACATTTTTTAAAAAATGTTTTGTGCCATTAGCATTTAAAATGAGAGAAATTTTAAATATTGCCTATTTTGTGTTCTTTTTTGTTTTTGTTTACCACCTTTGATTCTTTATCAGACTATTTCATTTAGCATAAGGGATATGGATAATTGTGAAAAGGAATTAAGACAGCAGTGGGCTGAAAGCTTTCCTGTGCTGTAAATATTATGCCTACAAATTTGATATGAGACATTTGCAAAAAAAAAACAAGTCACTCTAAGCATGTCTATTTATAAACTCCTGGTTCTCTGAAGGAATAGTAGTTTATTAGTAAAGTATCATTTCCCAGAGAGTATACTGTTATATGAAATAATCAACTGGTTACTATCACTTATGCTCAGATACCTAAAATATTCTCTCACTCCTTAATTGATCACTGTGTTCTGCTGCAGAGGGCCTTCTGCAGATACAGTCTTATCAGGGTGTCCGTTCCGTATGACATGTATATTTTGACAATTTATATACTGCTTAATTTACAGTTTTAAGGGTTTACAGAAGGCTCAATAAAATAGAACTAAAAAGAGCTGACACGGTAAAATCAGAATTCCATTAAAAATCCTGCTGGGATTTTTATAAAGAACTTCAGCAGATGCCTGAAGTTCAACAGGGAAGGAACTGTTGGGCGGCCATCTGTAAAGGAATATCCAACTGCATCCAGTATTCTGTGGCGAGGACTAGATCCTTTCAGCCCTATGATTGAACCTGGAACCATCTGCAGGTAAAGCATATGCTCTATAACAGGGGTAGGCAACCTAAGGCCTGGGGGCCAGATGCGGCCCAATCGCCTTCTCAATCCGGCCCGTGGACGGTCCGGGAATCAGCGTGTTTTTACATGAGTAGAATGTGTCCTTTTATTTAAAATGCATCTCTGGGTTATTTGTGGAGCATAGGAATTCGTTCATTTGTTTTTTCAAAATACAGTCTGGCCCACCACATGATCTGAGGAACGGTGGACCAGCCCACAGCTGAAAAAGGTTGCTGACCCCTGCTCTATAATGACCCTTTTCCTTGGTCATGATACAGTGTTGTTGTCAGAAGGAATGCTTGCCTTAAGAAGTTAACTGTGTAAGGCTGCCATTCTATATCCATTTAAAGTGCATAGAAATAAGCTTCAAGGAAATCACTGGGGCTTACTTCTGAGTAATCATGTATGAGATTGCGCTGTAAGTCGAGAAAACAAGAAGGTGACAGAACAGAAAATTCATATACAGGTCAGTTTGAGGCTTAAGCAACTGTTACAGAAATATGTACTTTTCCATGGTTCTGTATGCTTCTTATAATTGTGACTATTTTTACTATAAATACTTTAAGCTTCAAAGGTTTATTTCTGATTTGAGCTGGTTTTCAACATTAATTTTTTCCCCTTTAATGTAACCCAAACTTCCAATTATAATTGTGCATATTAATGGTAAAATATAACAACACAGACATAATACCCTAGCAAAATAGGTCATACACATTGCAACTCGAGGATGCTTGAATTTATGTAAATTGTGCCTTTAGAACCATCAAAACATTTGAAGAAAAATTTTTTTTTTAAATAATAATAATAAAAATAATTCTGGAACAGGCAAAATATATATTCAGGAAGTCTGAAGCAAACCAGAGTAATATTTTTTATACCATACTCATTTCTCCCCTTAATTTTGTTTTAAAAAATGAGTTGCTTTTCAGTGACACATGTCACAAGTGTTTCCATATCTCGCAAGTCCTTCATACTATTAACTTGTGAGACCTTGTAGGTGTATATTATAAATGAGTTGTATGTATTGAGTAATTTGACTAGGAAACATGCTACAGAGTACAACCATAACAATTAGCCTCCCAAACAGATAAGGCACTGTGGAAAAGATAATGGAATTTGGAAACATGAAGCGTTTTAGGTAATATATTAACTAGAACTGTATTTACAGTTGTTTCAGTACAACCTTTGGCTTGAATTTCAGGGTAGCAGAGGGTCAAAAGGGAGCGGAAACCCCCTTACAAATGGTAGGGGAGTTTCTATGCAAGTTGTGGAGACGTAACGGGAAGTGGTAGTGGCTGCAGCTTTTCCCTTACATCATAGAGTCATTCCAGAATTGTGGGGCATGCAGATAGCGCAGACCCATTATTGTGAACTGTAAGTTGTATCCAAACAAGTTGTCCTATGCATGCAAGGACTTCTGCTTGTACAATGGGATTTCCCCTTCCGCTATTCTTCCTGTGCTTCCCCAGCTGGCTCCATAAAGTTAGGGGAAGCTCCAGAACAGATTTAGCAGGGTGCATGGGGGAAGGAGAGGGAAGGAAATTTCCACTGCACAGGCATAAGCCCATGCACAAACAGGACAACTTAGTTGGATACAACCCTATATTTCCATTCAAGGTCTCAAATACCCAAGCGGGGTGAAATTCTCATATTGCTGAATCATGGGGTAGAATCCAGTTGATGCTCTTGACCTCATGGATCAGCAGCTGAGCCCCATGCAGAAGGGGAGAGGAAGTGATTGTTGAGCGTTTCTCCACCCTGTGTAGCACCACCACCACATAAATAAGACAGCTCCAGATATTTTGGAGGATCCTCCAGAACATGATAGAAGGTGGCATTTGGTGGCTGCAGGGGAAATCAGCAAAATATTGTCCTACCTCCTCTTCATTATCAGACATCTCTTCTGGATCAAAAGTCCTTCTGTGAGCAACAGGGCACCAGCTGAATTTCACCCATGGATTGGTGCATGTGGTCAGTGGTTTACGCCTGGTGCTTTTACTACATTTGTTTGACTCCAGCTGGACAAAGACAGCTTATTCCCTTTATTAGTGCTCCTGGTTATGCATAGATTAGAGAGTTGCTGGGTCTTTGTCATGTGACATGCCTTCTACTAAGTCAAATAATTGGTCCATCCAGCCCTATTCTTTTGTCCTCACTGCCAGTAGCTATTTAGTGTCTAAGGCAAGTATTTTCTTAATTGGGGCTGCTGAAAACTGAATCTGGAACCTTCTGAATGCAAAGCCTGTGTACTGGCACTATGACTTAACAAGCTAAAACCTAATACAGACAAGACTGCGGTGCTGTTACCCAAAAATACTGGTGATCTAGGTGAGGCGGTTCAACCTTTTGTGGTTGAAGTGGCACTTCCCTGAAGGAGCAGGTATTTTGCTTTTCCTGGATACTGGGGTGATTTCTATGAGTATGTGAAGGGAATGGCCAAAACCACAGGTTTGCCCAGGTAGGGAATTAAATAAGAAAACAGGGACAATATTCAAGTGAAACATAACAACAACAACAACAACAACAACAACAATTTATTATTTATTTATTATTTATACCCCGCCCATCTGGCTGGGCTTCCCTAGCCACTCTGGGCTGCTTCCAATAAAATATTAAAATACAGTAATGCATCAAATATCAAAAGCTTCCCTAAACAGGGCTGTCTTCAGATGTCTTCTAAAAGTCTGGTAGTTGTTTTTCTCTTTGACATCTGGTGGGAGGGCGTTCCACAGGGCAGGTGCCACTACCGAGAAGGCCCTCCCTGTAACTTGGCTTCTCGCAGTGAGGGAACTGCCAGAAGGCCCTCGGCGCTGGACCTCAGTGTCGGGTAGAACAATGAGGGTGGAGGCGCTCCTTCAGATATACTGGACCGAGGCAGTTTAGGGCTTTAAAGGTCAGCACCAATACTTTGAATTGTGCTTGGAAACGTACTGGGAGCCAGTGCAGGTCTTTCAAGACTGGTGTTATATGGTCTCGGCGGCCGCTCCCAGTTACCAGTCTAACTGCCGCATTCTGGATTAGGTAGCCCCACATAGAGCGCATTGCAGTAGTCCAAGCAAGAGATAACCAGAGCATTCACCACTCTGGTGAGGCAGTCTACGGGCAGATAGGGTCTCTGCCTGCATACCAGATGGATACCAGCTGGTATACACTTTTATTAACAGTAAAGGACAGTCCCGTAAGTGATGGGTACTATAATGCTCACAAGTTTCACACAGCTTTTGTACTCTCTCACAAACAGCATACATCATATTAACTGCATAACTATTTCCACATTGTACATTCCATGTAAGCTATGACATGACATCTTCACAGTCGGGTCAGAGTAACTCTACAAATTATTCTGTACAGTAAGCTAACGTTCAAATAGGACAGTAACAATAAACAAAACAGATTATGGTACATAAAAGGTTAATCTTTAATTTAGAAAGATCTTTCATCATCCCTGTCTCTGATATGTATAGAAAGAGCATACTCCTGATATTAGTAAAGGCCTTTATACTTCTCCTAAAATTATGTTCAAGCTAATGGATACTTAGCAAATAAGAATACTAGTGTTTCAAAGCAACAAGAATATATGTACAGTACATTGAGTTATCTGAAATACTAACAACCTTCAATGACCTTTGCTATGTATATTCCTTATCTTATTGGCTCATTGAATCCTAACAGTGTTGTGGGCACATGTCAGTAGATTCAGGGTGGAAGTTGTGTTTTCCATTTTCCAGTGTTGCATTATACTGTGTAAGTCTCAGGTGAACAGCCGAAACACTTCCCAGTAAGGAGTTAAGCTACCACCATTTGTAAGCAGTAACATGGTGTGGGTAGGGAGGAAATAGTAATGAGGTGCTCAGTTTATTTACACATAATCTTCATTTGTGATGGCAAATCTCTTGTACAAAGCACAATTTGACCAAAGGTAAATGCACTCAGCACAAAGCCTTGTTTCTCTCTCAAATAATTTGAAACAGACAGACGTGGAACCAATTCATTGAGTGTAAATTACTGCCAACTTTAGCTGGAATAACATTATGCTCCTGAGATTTCTCAGATGTCTAGCCACAGGGAGCTACATGGGGAATATTTTTTTAACACATCTACAGAATGCAAAATCTATCACTCAGGGACTTTATGTGGATTTGTCACACTGCCTGAAGGACTTTGTGATCCATAAACCAGTGAATGAACGACACTGAACCATGAATATAATTTGCTCATCTGTGAAAGATACACCATGGATATCCTACTTATTCATATTTTACCAACTTCATTTAATACATAACTCTGGTGTAATTTGACTTCTTCATTACTATATAAAAAAAGAAAAACCCAGGGACTTCATTTCCTTAAAGAACAAGAAAAGTGAGAATGAACACAACATGCTTTTTTTAAATGAAAAAAAAAAGGAACTCTCAGAAGGTATTGCATCACAGAGTGTTCAGGTAAAATGATATCCCTGAGTTATATGACTGTGACAGTCTGAAAAAGGAGCTCAAAAGCAAGCTTTATTCATGTTAAATTTCCTGGTGAAAACATATGCTAGCAGAGTGACCTAGCTGCTGTAGTCACATTCGTGGAGTCCACTTTGCCCTTGCACGAGAAGAGCATGCAAAAGCATGCAAATATCGAAAGATGGAGGTGCTTCAGTGCTATATACCCTGAATAAGTAACCTTTATTGGCAGATGAAAGATTTCAATTATGTAATATCTTGTCGGAAAGCAAATCTGTGAAGTGGCTCTATGGAACCATAGGAAGCTGACTAGGATGTTGATTCTGCATTGTAGAGAGTAGCTGGTGTGTGTATGTGTAATATTGTTGTGTAATGCCATTTGGTTATTAAATATTGCATCCATGTGCTGTTTCATTTGTTTCATTATTTCATTCATTTCTCGTGTTCATCTTTTCCCAGTCACTTCCTATTATAATAAATAATACTGTAAGGGGTATTGTTTTGTTCATTATTATGGTATATATTTTTGTGTTTTTATACTTTAAACTGCCCTGTGAGTTTAAGTTGAAAGGTGTTATTAAATATAATAAAGAATAAGCGTAAGAATCTGAATGTACCACCACAGATTTGAGGACCACCACAGATTTGGGCACTGGTGACAAACCTTTTTATGAGGTGGCAGACATTTTTTGCAAGCATGCTACAGAACAGTGTATTCCTAGGAGCGGAAGGTATTGGCCACCAGAGTGAGATCTTTTGCCACTTCTGCTTTTGGAGACAGGTAAGTCCTCCCCAAATGGTGCACATCCAAGTGTCAAAGAACTGTCCCATTTCTACATCTGTGTACAGTGGTACTTCGGTTTTCGAACTTCTTGGAAGTCAAACGTTTTGGTTTTTGAACGCTGAAAACCCAGAAGTACCGTATTTTTCGCTCTATAGGACGCACTTCACTTTATAGGACGCACTTTTTCCCCTATAAAAATTAAGGGGAAATGTGTGTGCATCCTATAGAGCAAATGCAGGCTCCTTGGTTTCACCAATAGCAACGCTAAGCCTCCGAAGCGCAGAGGGAGCGCTCCCTCCGCGCTCCAGAGGCTTCGCGTTGCTTTCGCTGAAGTCTGGAGAGCGAGAGGGGTCGGTGCGCACCGACCCCTCTCGGTCCCCAGGCTTCAGGGATAGCCACCTGAAGCCTGCGGAGCGCGGAGGGAGCTCCGCAGGCTTCAGGTTCCTTTCGCTGAAGTCAGGAGAGGCTTCAGCAGAGAGGGAGAGCTGCACAGCGCCCCTTCAGGCAAGCGGGAGGAGAAATAGAAGGGGCTCCATTTCTCCTGCCGCTTCGCTGAAGGGGCTCTGCGCAGAGAGGGGGAGATTTTTTTCTTTCTTGTTCTCCCCCTCTAAAACAAGGTGCGTCCTATGGTCCGGTGCATCCTATAGAGCGAAAAATACGGTAAGTGCTTCCATTCTCAAATGTCCCTCAGAAGTTGAATGGCTTCCGCTGGGTGTTTCTCACTTTTCTCAATTAAATTTGCAGACCGCCCTTTGCGCCTTGGTTTTCGAACGTTTCGGAAGTTGAATGGTCTTCCGGAACGGATTACATTTGAAAACCGAGGTACCACTGTATTCATTTTGCAAAAAAATTGTGGATTTGAGCCAAATGAGTCACATTCAGATCAGTTTTTCATTTATCCTAAAACTAATCCACATCAGAAAAGGAGTTTTAAAATACAAAGATATTCCGTAGTGGTCTTTTCACTAAGTCTCTTGAAAAGCAATTCTTCATGAGCTTGGTAGTGCAGTCCTAGAAACATCTACAAGAGGGGTGTGAAGCTCCAGCTTCCATAATACCTGACCACTGGCCATGCTGGCTGGGGCTGATGGGAATCAAATTCTAACAACATCTGGAGGCCTGCAGGTTCCAGATCCCTTACCTACACAGAAGTAAGTTCCACTTCATTCAGTGGGGCTTATTCACAGGTAAGTAGGTATAATATTATAGTACGTATCGTATTATAGCCTTAAGATATAGGTGGCAAAATTAGATAAACAGATAATCATGTTTGATAAATAGAGCACAGAGAGAAGAAACGCCATGGTGCACCTGCAGCAGCACAACTGGAGGCCTTCATCTGCCCCAGCTGCAACAAAACATGTCTCTTCCGCATCGGTCTCTACAGCCACAGCAGACGCTGCAACCTTCCAACAGCTTGACCTCACCCCCAAAGGCACACTCCTCCATTGTCTCCCGAGATAGAAGGATGCCAACCAACTCAGATTTGAAGCTTGAAAACCTTCCTTCCTGCTGCTTACAGCCTCTGTCAGCCTTCTGATGTCTCGTTGCTTTGGTTCTTCTGCTAAGCTCCGGGATATCACCCTGACAGGCTAGGTTGTGAATAGTAATAATTTATTACCATAATTACTAATTGGTCTATCAGTGAGTAGGTAGGTGAAGTCTGAAGTTCATGTCAGCTCACCTCATATTATGGGAATAGGGGAATAACTTGTTTTACCACTTCTTTCATATATCCAAATATATCTTTATAGCAGCTAATAATCTGTTCATTTCCTAGTTTGTAATTATCTAAGAGAGCCTTCTGAATAATAAACCATTGGATTACTACAGTTTTCACACTGAAACACAGTAAACATTTTTAATTAGGGCTGCAGCCTGATTAAATGAATTTTAATCAATGAATGACCTTTACTTGATCAAGTAATCTATTGATTAAATTTACATGCCTTTGCATATGAATATAAAAATATTTCTCAAGCAGGAAGCATATTTTATTTGTTTTTACATGCACACATGTGTTGTGCCATCTAAGAAGAGGGAATCCGTCCAATGAGAGAGAGAAGGGCAAAAGACTCTTTGGAAAGATTGTGTTTTTTACCTGCAGTTTTGATAAGCACTTGTATTATACATAATTTAAAAAAAAATCTTCCCAATTTAATCAAGGCCAGTTTTTCTACTTTGAATAAAAGGGTTTTTAAAAATCAGCTACTTTTAAAAGAGTCTAACTGGTGAATCAATTAAACCTAGCAGTTCTAATTTTCATATTTGCTTTGCTCCAATTAAAGTTGGTAAAATTAATAGGACTGTAGCCAGACACTGCAAGGAGCAGTGGGAGAGGCCCCCATTTCCTCCATGTCCTGCTTGTGATCTTCGCAAAGGCACTGGGGGATGGGGAGGAGTCTGAATTATGCAGACTATTCATAATACCTAGCAGGCCTAGCCATGTTGTCAGCTATATGTGGAAATGGGGAATGTCTGTCGATCCAAACTGCAGCCATGAAGGAAGAAAACACTCTACAAGACATTTCACATTCTCCGGACATTTTGCTTCCTAACACCTAGCTTCCTGACAGTATGTATTTGGATGTACATTCTTAGATACCTACTCAACATTATCTGTGTTTTTCATAGGTTTATATTTGCTAGATGAGTAATATAAAGCCACCTTTTTCAAATCAGTTAAAGAGATCTGGGTGATACAAGCAAGAGGTGCGGAGAAGGTAGTTTGGGATCTATTCATAGGTCTCCTAGTGAGTTGCAGTAGATCAGCAAGGATTTCTGACTCACAACCTACTATGGCACTTCCCTTTACTTCATAGTCTAGTTAACATTTGTAGTACAGTGGTATCTCAGTTTTCAAACATCTCTGAATGTTTCAGTTTTTGAACGCCGAAAACCTGGAAGTAACTGCTTTGGTTTTCGAATGTGCTTTAGAGGTCGAACAGGAAACACGGCTTCTGCTGAATGCAAGATCCTGAGTTCTAGCTGTCAGCTATTGAGTTTCGGGTTTTGAACATTTTGGAAGTCGAACGGTCTTCCAGAACAGATTGCATTCGGAAACTGAGGTACCACTGTACTATGCATACTTTAAATGAATTAGCAAGTGACCAGCAAACCTAGCTCTACAAATAGATTTCCTGTTCTGACTTCCACAGCCTTCTCCCACTGTATTCCATTTACCATTGCATTAATAACTGTAATGGTAACAGATAACTATTTCTGAAGTAATGATTGTGATTCATCTTTTAGTGATTCATTAACTCAGACTTTTGGATTTATTCAATTCCATTTAAATAACGCCATTTTCTGTACTTTTTATAATAGCCACTTAACAGATGGTGTTCTCTTAAAACTGTACATCGGAAACCACTTCTGTATCACATCATTTCAAAGGTATATTCATCTGCGTTAATTCCATTACCCTAAAAATAGTTTGTACTGAAATAATTGCATCAGAGGGTTGTTTAATCTAATGTACTGTTTTGATGCAAAATATTTCACATGTAAAGTATCCTTCATGGCGTTACCAAGTTATTTTTTCTGGTGAAGCTCCAGTGCATGCAACAACTTCTCTCAGCATTAACACTCAGTGGCAGGAAAATCTCCACATGCTGATTGAGACCAGGTTACCTGAACAGTTGCTTCTTCCATCACCCACCAACCCAGACTTTGCGGTCTTCCTTGTTTGCCCTTTCCCATGAGTCTCCAAGTGAGGTGCAATGGATGGTTACTGGGGAAAGAGATTTTTCACTGGTGGCTGCAGAATGATCTTCCCAGAGATGTTGGGTGCCTTATTTTCTTTTCCAAGGCCATTTAAAATTGGCTTAAAATATTGTTGGTCTTGCTTGAGAATTTGAGATTGTTGTTTTTATTCCCTGCTACTGCCATTATCTTTGAACTGCTGCATTATATATACTTGTTATGGCATACAATGGTCTTTTATTCATTATTTAATAATTACATTTATATGTCCCTTTTCCATAAATATGCTCAAAGCGCATCACAACAGAACAAATCAATTCAGCCTTATGATTCACATGCACTAAGTCATTTTGAAATGATAGCACGACAATAAAAAAAAAACCTCAGTTCGTCATTGAATTTCTCTCTTGCTATTTGTCCACAGAAAACATGATTAGTGGGTGGTCTAGAACTACTGCTAATGAATAAAATAATAATGAATAATAAAATGCCTATGCGTTACGGAGCTGTTCTGCCTTTAAGGAATTTGGCAATCCCACTTGAGACAAGGCACAATAGAAGCATACTCTCTCTCTCATATTAATGGTTTCTCATCTACAAGTAGCCTTAGTGTTGCTTATAGGAGGTTTTACCAGGAGAAAGGTACAGGGCTGGTGGGTGGAGCTGCTGTGACCCACCAGAATTCTGGACCATCATCAGCCACTGATCCTAAATCAAGGAGGTCATTCTGCACTAGTTCCTCCTTTTAGGGGTGGGGGGTGGGAAACCAACATGAAACTTTGGCACCAACTTGTACTATACCAGGAAGGCAGGTAATTGCTCTCTCATGACAGCTTCCATGACATTTTCAGTGCCATCCATGGCTAGGGGACCCACATGCCACGTTTAACCGCATGAGTGAAATTTTCAAATGTTATCAGGAGTGGTGTGGGACCAACCATGGGAGAGTAATAACCATGTTGCCCCATGTATAGTGACAATAGGGCTCTTGAAGCTCCAAATAAAGATACTGTACCTGCTCATCTGGGATACACCATTGTCTGAGCATCCCACCAGTCACAGGAGGACAATTAAAGGCATACTGGAAAGAGACACCTCTCCAAGAAATGGGGAGCCTTTTCTTTAACTATGTTGATGACCCAAATCAAGACCCTGAGGGGTTGGTATAACAATCTTCTCAGTGGAGCGGTTATGTTTAAGCAATAGGTTTGAACATTCAGTGCATACGCTTATGTCTAAAAGATAGAACAAACACCATTAGATGTACGGCTGGATAAGTGTTTAATGGTCCTTGTATTAAATACCAATAAACATTTGTTTTAAAAAAATATTGAAAGTTAATCATGTTACAAGCAATGCGATGTAAGTAGTTTTGCTATATCAACAGCACACGATTACATACAAAGAACAAACTCAATCTATGTAATGTTTTATTTTTAAAGCTTCGGTGCTCTTAACAAACTACATGTTGTTTGTTTTACTGCAATAATTGTCATGCTGTATATGAATGCCTGGTCTTAAGATTTTGACTGATTCTCATTTGATTCCCACAGTGCAAATTAACACCATCAGATGACATGCTGACCACAAAATAATAAAGGTCACACACACATATTTATGAGAAAAAACAGAGTTTGAGAATACAGGGTATAATGAGTAAGAATGCCTTTTCTTGGAACCATCTCTGTGCCCTTAACAGCTGTGTGATAGGCAGAAATTCAACAGATGGAAATTCAACAGCTGTAACTTTCTCCATGGCCATTAACTCTATGTTGGGAAAACATCACCTCATTCCCTCATTGCTCAGACCGCATCTGCAAACCTATTTATAACCTAGCCTATATCAAATTGATCTCAGGGCAGGATACAATGATACTTTTGAACAATCATTCCACTGATAAAACAATAAATTACAATATTTAAAACACAGGGTAGCTGATTCCCTATTATTTCCAAGGAGAGATAACACTAGTTTTTCATGATTAGGGAATAATCTCTTTGAGAATATGAATGCTTGGAAGGAATTTATCTCAAATTGTATGCTAGGGGAAAATGCATCCCTGCCCTGTTCCAATTCCTAGTGAAAAGAATCTGCTTAAACTAGTGTCCATTTTCCATACATGACCATGATGATGCCTGCTTCCTATGCCATCCATTTCTCACACCAGTCTCAGCCAGCTTGTTCCAATGCATCCATTGTAAGAGCAATGACTTTCACAAGAATGGCAATATAGCTGATTTTAAAGGCCATTTTGTTGGACAATAAAAGTGGTCTTCTGGAAAGAACGGCGCAGAAATATACTTCACTATTGATTCTGCACCATTGCAGAATCTATCCTTTGGGAGTCCTCAAATGCAAATGGCTGCCAACGTATTATTTTCTATTGCTGTACCTTAGTGACACAGCAGGCGGCAAATCAAATGAAGTACAATAGCTCGCTAATTCACTAGAGTGCCTAAGATGGGCTGTTTTACATTTTTGATTGCAGGCATACTTCCAGGACCCAGCAGGACAGCAGGAAATTCCTGCTAATTTCTCCCCCACTTTATTGGACGGTGCTTTCTTGATGTACACTAGACCCATGGTGTTCTTCTCTTAAACTTTCTCTCCTATTACCTATTTCTAGCTGGATAAGAAACTGTGCACAAAAGTGGTGTTGTACACCCACTTCCTGCTCAGATCCAGAAGACAACACTATCATAGAACAGTCAAAGAGTTGGGGGCTGGATTCAGTCCTTCCTTCTCTCCCTCAGCCCCAATGATGATAAAGGTTGGCCTCTATGATCCAACTATAGCAATATTCTTATTCCTACTACTACATTATTATTATTATTATCATCATTATTATTATTATTATTATTAACCTGCCCTTCACCCAAAGGTCACAGGGTAGGCCACAGCTTCAAAACACCATATTAAAAACAGTTTAAAACAACCAACAATCATAGAAATAAGGTGGGTCCATGCAGACCCACCCTCAGCCTACAATTTGATTGCAGCCAATATATTAGGTCTCAAAAACATTTTGCTTTTGTGACCAAACTCCATAAGTCCTATCTTCCCACTGTGTTCCTGAACCGTCCTTGTCATTTGTTTTAAGCAGAAAAATTGGCAAGTGTGTAGATTTAATGGTTTTTTTTAACCATCAAAAACTCAGAGCACGTCCTAGATTTTGTTCTTTAATTTTACTGCTTGCTAACCTCTTAAATAGGAATCATAAGCAAATTGATGTAAATGAAAGGTGAATGTTACAGTATGAACGATCAGCTTTATTTGAACATTTGATGGAAATGGACCGGTTCAGCTGGGTCATGCCAGAAGGAAGTGCTTCCAAAGTTATGACAACACGTTCCAACATTATAAAAAATGTTTTTTTTAAAGAAATGCCCTTACACATTATTCCATCTTAAACAGTTCATTAATGGCATTATATCATGGATTGCCAAACTTATGCTTTATTCCATCCTATGCAGTTCATTATTGGCATTATAAAATTAGTGGGTTGCCACTGCAGTGCCCACAGGTGCATATACACCCTCGGAGGACTTCCCTGGCATATTCTCTCTTCCACTCCCCCCAGCTGAAGTGAGACTTTAAAGAAGTGTTCTATTGTAGACAATATAAGGCTTTTGTCAAGCCTAATTGTGATTATGGGGAGTAATGGGACGCGGGTGGCACTGTGGTCTAAACCACTGAGCCTAGGGCTTTCCAATCAAGAAGGTCAGCGGTTTGAATCCCTGCAATGGGGTGAGCTCCCGTTGCTCGGTCCCAGCTCCTGCCAACCTAGCAGTTCGAAAGCATGTCAAAGTGCAAGTAGATAAATAGGTACCACTCTGGCGGGAAGGTAAATGGCATTTTTGTGTGCTGCTCTGGTTCACCAGAAGCGGCTTAGTCATGCTGGCCACATGACCTAGAAAAACTGTCTGTGGACAAACGCCGGCTCCCTCAGCCAGTAAAGCGAGATGAGCGCTGCAACCCCAGAGTCATTCATGACTGGACTTAACTGTCAGGGGTCCTTTACCTTTTTTATGGGGAGTTATAGTTGTGCCCCCCTTGTATCACAATTAAGCTTCAAATAAGCCTTCTTTTGGCTTCTTTATTTATTTTGGGGAGTATTCAGTTCCTCCTTTGAAAAGAATTCTTCCAGTGATAACACAACAGTTACAATATTTTAAGAGGTGTTAGAATCAATTCCGTTCTGAAAGGTCAAGTCTTGATTCAAAATGGTATTCATTTGTAGCCGAACATATAGACCAAATACTGTCCCTTGAACTCATGAACCATCATGGCAAGACATGTTCAAATCAGTGCAGTTTTGAAAGGTTCAGTCTTCTATCTTGATTCAAAATGGCATCCAATGATATCCAAACAGAGACAAAAATCTGCTCCTCAGTCTCAGGAACCACCATGCCAAATTTGGTTGTGCTACTTTAAGAGGTGTCTGAATGCATAGAGAGCAGACAGAGAGATAGGAGAACAACTTGCAAAAAATATATAGTAAATTTTGATCACCACATTCAGCTGTTGTCGCATGATGTCCTTTTGGACTGATATTTGAACAAAAGAAAAACTTTGCAGGGCCAGAACAAAGACCCATCTACTCTAATATTCTGTTTCCCACCATGGCATCCCAAATGCCTCCAAGAAGCCCACAAGCAGTAGGAAGTCACCAGAAACAGAATGTTCACATCAGTCCACTTCATGAAACTTGAAGTGAAAAGTAAGTTTAGTCTAGAAAAACCCTCAGAAGGGGCTGTATGGGGAAAGTATTAAAAAATCAGGACTAGAAAACCTAGTGGGATTGGTACTAGGAGACAGAAAAGCTAAGAGTCAGAGAGCTGAGAGGAAAGGTGGCTGAAGAAGAGGACAGAATAAGCAGCAGATTGATGAAGAAGAACTGGAAGGATAAAGAAAAAGGCTTGATGAACAAAAGATCAGGAGAGGTATGGAGAAAAGAACAGTTTCTGTGAATATGAAAATTGTCTGTCCCTATTCTAGGGATACAAGTTCCTGTTAGATTTATGTAAATCAGCTTTATTCCATCCACTTCATCATGGTAATTCAATTTATACCAGTAAGCATTTCCTCCTAACTATATTCAAGTGAGTCCTGCAGAAATAACTGGGGACCTTGAATTTCGACAGAAATCAAGGAAGCCAGAAGTGAACATGAACCTGAGGGTGCTTCCTACATATGTCTGCAATGCATGCCTCTGAATTGTACAGCATTACTGAAATGAAATGGCAAATTTAAAAGGCACATTCCAAAAGACAAAAATGGAGAGAACAAAGTGCATCATTATAGTGATCCTATTTAAATTCAGCGTGATTCCATTTGCATGAGCAAGTGATGCCAACTTTTAAAGAATCAGTCTGTTTAAACAGCTCTGACAGGCGCAATGCTGAAATAATTGTGTCCATGGAGTAACAAGTTTTCAGAGAAGGCACATCCCATATTATCTGTCCCCAAAAGTCATGAAAGATGCCCATACCTCGAAAGTGGAAAAGAACATGGAGGGACTCATTAGATTTATATGCTCGTAGATTGCAGAGATGGCCCAAGATGGTTGTTAACACGCCACTGTGTCTTCCCACCATCAAAACTTACTTCCAGTCATATAACAGGACTTCCTTTCCTCTACCATATACCACCCCCACCCCCAAAAATTGTTCCAAAGGATTAGGTGGCCTCAGAAGCAAATTTAAGACCTGTGAGGGGCTGTAGAGAAGGTGGAGATAAAGGGAAATGTAATTACAGGTATATTCTGCAACATGTTTTGCATTAGTAGTGGATTTATTCTACTCCTTCAATTTATTATGCTTTTGCAAAGTTATGGGGTTTCAGCAGGCAGTTATGGAATGCACACTGATTGTAAATGAAGCAGTGTGACCACCCCACAAACTTTATGCAGGCGCAAACACTATTTAAAGCAGCATCATGTGTGACCACCCCAATAGCAACATGAGCACAAACATTCAATTAAAAGATGCCTGTAGGGGATTTTCAGGAGCACCAACATTATTAAACTCTAGGGTGACACACAGGTCCAGTGCATACGTATATTGTCCAGCTCATTAAACCACATTTTAGGAGCCATGAATGATTATCCATTTCCCCCTAATCCCTTTCCTCCTCTTCTCCCTTCATTGCAACACCAAGACTTATTAGCTTCAGATCCTGTTTTGTAAACTGGCATTGAACTACCCTTCATGTTTCAAACACAGTGGGGAGCTTTAGTGGGAAGATACTCCAATGAAAATCCTCATTATTACACATTTTACATGGCTGTTTATTTGTATATATTTTAAAATTTTATAGATGGATGTTTTACGATAGCCTATATTTCTAAAGCGTAATAAAGGTTTGGCGAAGTAAGTAAGTAAGTACGTATAAGACAACCAGGATTGGCACACCAAAGCCAGGATGTGAAGTGAGCATAGCAGTCAATTCCTAGGGGTTGCCCCCCCTTTGCCCCCCACAATAAAATATTTGGCAGCCCCCCCCAAAAAAAATTGATGGGCATTGTCATTCAAATGGTGTAAGTGCATTGCATCCTGTGATCAATTATGCAGGGCAGGCTTACATCCCCCCCCCCCCAATATTTTATTCAGGTTGGCACTTGGAAGTAAGGAAGGAGGGGAAGGAATTCTGATGATGGCTTAGCAAGCCAGGATGTATGGCACAACGGAAATGGACCAATGTGAATGATCAGTGCTACGCTGGAGTTATATTGCTGGGATGAGATGAGTGCTTGTGGCAATTGAGACCTCTGGGCTCACATCTGCATTATAGTTTGAGATTATTTGAATCACAGCTTACCTAGGCTCTTCAAGATAGGCTATGGATTTTGTTTTTGTTTTTTAAGCAACCTCTGCCTCTTATATTTAACTTCATAACCTCAGATTTTACAGACGCACAGCAGATGCACGTCATTCGCTGTGCAAGCTTGTACAGTGTTTAACCAAAATGAAAGTATAAGAGCAAAGGACAACAATTCAGTATCAATGATGGATTTCTCAGGTTCTGTTGAAGAGAGCCAAAATCACAGAGGGTGTGTGTGTGTGCGCGCGCGCATTTATATTTATTATACTTCAGCTTGATTAATGACCAGGCAACATTTTAGAGAAGATTAATAATATCACAGATGAAAGGGCATTTTTAAAAATTAGTCTTCTTCTTAGTATAAAGAGGATTTGGATGCATTTAGATAATTAACGGGAAAACAGGGGCTCCATTTTATATTATCCACCTCTGCATAACTGTTTGCTAGTCAATACAGTAAGGATTAAGCCCTTGACATCCATCTACTGGCTGCAAACCATTCATCTCTAACTTCAAACTGCACTGTGGCCAAGGGAAGCCTAGAGTGTGCTGTAATGAATGGGTGGCGAATTTATTTCATGGCACCTTGATAACACTAGCTCAAACAGTCAATAGCAAGGAGGTGAAACACTGAAACACAGATATCGCAAGCCCCAAGGGGCTAGTCTCAAATTCTGCTTTGAGTGCTAGAAATAATTGCTTGTAGAACACAGGATATAATTGCCTTTCATTCATTGATTAGTTCATCTAGCTCAACAACCTTTGGATGAACTAGAAAGCAGCATGTTCAACAGCAGAGCCCCGGTGTCCAAAAAAAGCAAAAGTCATTTAAAAAGGAGGGAATAGAGAACCCACTTGGTGTATTCCACTTGTATATATTCAACTACTTGTGATCAATAATTTAAAAAGCTATTTAAAGGAAGATGAAAATAAATTTCCTTGCTGATTAAAAAAAAAAAAGCTTTGAAAAGAGTTTGTGTGAAATGTGGAGAGCCTTCTTTGATTGGCTAGGAAATAACTACCCAAGGAAATGTTTTGTGATATCCCTCTCCCTGTTTGATTTACCCTTAATTTGTGTTGGTTTAGTGACTATCCTAATGAGTGCCTTATCATAAAAGAAAGAGAGACATGCAGCTCTAAAGACAGGGAGGCACGTGTGCCAAAAGGCATGTTTGGGTGTGGCCTCAAGAAAGTGTCCATAGCATGTTTATTTTGATAGAACCTATAATATAGTTGTATGTTTCCCCCTAATAATTCACAGTGGCAAACATCGATGCACACATGGCAAACACCTATTGTTACCTGCTGCAACTTAGCGAAGGAAAACTCACTGAGAACTAGTAGGGGATGCAAATCCCAAACAAGTTAGGGCAAGTTCAAGGAGGGTTGTGCCTACCTCAAAAATTATATCCACTACACCCTATGCATTAACAGTTGTCAGGGCAGCAAAGGTGGGGCTATGCTGTTGTCCTGGCTTCTGAACACCATGCATTGCTCTTGCTTACTGGGAGCTGGACAAGGCAACAAGAAGCTTGGCATGCATAGGTGCAGTGATGGAGCTAATAGGAAGGTCTTGCTGCACCTGCATCTGCAGAGATCCTCCCACTGCCTGGCCCCTCCCACAGTGTTTGGAAGCCAGGAGAGTAATGCAGCTTCCCTTGTGCCTCCTTGAGCCTATTGACTCCTAGGAGTCTCTACACAGTTGTAAGGGAGTTCTATATGGCAGTTCATTGTGGACCCAGTGCTGCTCGTGCATGCAAGTATTTTTGCAACATCCACATTACATCATCATCAACATGTTCTTTTTCCATTTAATCCAGATTTCCAGAAATTGCAATAAGGGGAGAGGGGAATCCTGCAGAAATGGTGAGTCTAGATTAAATAGGGAAATAAAATATGGGGTGGCATTTTTATGAGAATGACGCCGCAAAGCAAGTTTCCTGTATGAGCAGCACCAAGTCTGTAATAAACAGTCATGGGAAAGCACCCAGGTTTCACTGGATCCTTGAGGTTTACCCTCCGGTAACATATGTAGCCCAATTCCTGTGCATTTTAATGTTTGAGCTAAGCAAATGCTGAACATTCTCCAGCTGAAATATATGGGACTTTTATTGGCTTATGCTCATTGTTTTGTTCCTGATGACATGCAAATGAATGGTGGTGAGATGCATCTTCTTAGTTCTGCGTTTTGTATCTTCTTCTGTATTTAGCAATGGCTTAGAGTCACACTTCTCTGGAGGTGCCAACCTAAATACTGTAACAGTAGAGCAATGTGTGGCTGCTTAATGAGATGACTCTGTTTGTACAGAAGAGCAGAAGTTGCCAGGAAGAAAAATATCCTGATTGTCAATTTCCCCCCCCCCCAAGCTTTTTTTTAAAAAAACAAAAACAACCTTATTGCTGCATACAAAACAAGGCTTTCACCAGTACATGAAGACCATTTCCATACAATGTGGGCAACCTAATTCATTTCCATATGGAAATAATGTATCTCAAACTGCTAAGTTTTGGTTATTCCAGTATAAATGATGTGGGAGTGGGTTTTTTTAAAAAAAATATTATTCACCCTGTGGAGCTCCGTCCCATCAGATGTCAAGAAAATAAACAACTATCTGACTTTTAGAAGACATCTATCTGAAGGCAACCCTGTATCGGGAAAATTTTAATGTCTAATGTTTTACAATTTTTTTATATGTTGTAAGCCGTCCAGAGTGGCTGGGGAAACCCAGCAAGATAGGCAGGGTAATAATAATAATAATAATAATAATAATAATTAATAATAGTTGTTGTTGAAAGTTTTCAGCAGAATCCAGCCAAAATTAAAACACTTTTAATTCCTGACCATTTCAATGGAAGAATACCTGCTAAGAACACCATGAAATCAAGAGAACTAAAAAGTGCTTTGCCTTGTCTAGACTGTGCCTTGTGGGTGACTGGCCTGATAATAAAGGCTCATCCACACTTCCACTTGTTCTGCACCTGGAAAGCATGGGCCTGAGCAGTTGCCCACTTGCTTGTGCTTTCTCCGCACAGGCCCAATTAGTTTGCCGTTTACCTTGGGAAATTCTTTAGTGCTGAATCAGAACAAACATCAATATACAGAAAACCTGGTTGACCTTTGCTCTGATGCAGTGGCAAAGAGTGAGTAAGTGGTGGACAATCAGAAGTCTAGATGAGCCCTAACAGAGCCTTTCTGAATAGTGAACTCTGGTGGTGGTATGACTGGAACCAACATAGGACAGTAATATTGGAGAGTAGCATTTCTGCTAGGGAGCCAGAATACATTGCAGCATTTAGTTGCCAGTCACTTGTGATTCAATAATAGGAACATGAGAAAGTTATAAAGAGCACAGTTTGCAAACTGTATTAAAATCATAGAGTTGGAAAGGACCCTGAGGATCATCTAGTCCAACCAATGCAGGAATATGCAGCTGGATTGAACCTGCAGCCTTGGCATTATCAACACCACACTCTAACCAACTGAGCTATCCATTTAGGATCTAAATTACTTTGTTGAGCCTAACCATGTCTGCTCATTTTCCAAATCTGCATGGAATCTGTTTTGCCATGAACTGGCCCTTCGTCATACGCCCTTCAGGGTCTGTACCTAACCCCAGTGTTATTTCTGCTCAACATCATGTCTTGACAGTGCAGGTGACTCTTATTTTTCTTTTCCTTCTCTGTGCCACTTGTTCCTAATCTTCATGAATTGATTTCCACTGAAGAGTCTCCCAGAAATTCACAGAGTCCTCCAGGTCTGACCTCTTTATAGAAGTTAATTACACGGCTGTGTTATCTGGAGGTTTGCAACAGACAATATCTCATCATTAGCATAGTCATATCTTATATGTTTTGTTAAAGCACACCTCACCATGTTTGCAATCATGCCAGCTGCTGCAGTTTGCAAAGGTCGCACCAGCCTGTCACTGGTTAGTGTCTTGAATTAAATAGATCATTAAAAGAAGCTTAGAATGTTTCTGGCCCATCATGTCATCGGACAGATATAAATTCATCTTGAATCGTTATTATTTCTTGCATTGCAAATATTAATTTGCCATGATGCCAAATCAACATGCCACAAACCAATCTATTCTAAAGATTGTCAAAATAATGAGATTGCCAACACTTCAAATATAAGAGGTCTTCACCCTTCTCCTGAATTATGGCAGTAGTGAAGTGTTCTACGCTGAAGGAAGTCCTAGAGGTCTGGTGGCAGATTCAAATATTATGCAAGACAGCTAAGCTGACAATTTGCTTTTCCTAAAAATAGAGAAAGGACATGTGAGGCTATTTTAGCCTATCATGAAGTGTAAGAAATTAGAACTGAGTCAAACATGGAGTGCCTTTTCTGGAACCTTTCAGCAGTGACATAAGTTAAGGCATATTCCATGGTGATGCCCAATTTTACAAGTGTGAATAACTTGTCCCCCATTTTGACTATGTTCAGGTGAAATTTAATGCTGTTTTATTTGTTCACGCCTTTGAGTGGATAAGGGATGTTAAGTATCCGCCAGATGTTTCATCTGATACTGTTTTTATGATGTTTTGTGACATTTTGTGCTGCCTTGGGCTCCTGTGGGTAGAAAGGTAAACAATTAATAATAAATGAAATAAATGATGGCTGGTTGATCGTTGATTTAAAGTTATATTGCTATGTTATATTAGGTTGATAGGAGCCCTGAGCTCACTCTTAGGAGGAAGTATGGGATAACAGAATAATAAATAAATTAAAATAAAAACAAAACAACTCCTTTTCTTTTCTTAATAACATATTTAATACATTCAGTTAAAACATAAGCATCAATATATTAAAAATTTTACTACAATATTCTAATGCTCTAAAACCAAGAAGAGCTGAGACCATTTAGATGTTTTTCATCTCTGCCACAGTTTTAGTATCACATTAAGTTACCCAATTGTTCATTACTTACGCTGACAACTACACCCTCAGCATATCAGCTACTACTTATCCCAAGACCATTACTTCTTGGTCAGAATTGTTTTCCACCAGAATCTCATTCTTTCCAACCTATATCTCAAGGTGGGCCAATTTTCCCCCCATATGTTTCTTGGAAATTGCCCAAAAGGTGGAGAAAATGCCTACCTGTTCATAGTGACAGCAGTGCTGATCCAGAAAGCTGTACCCTCACTCTCAAAGGCCTTGTGATGTCATCATGCAGTGCAATCTAATCAGCTACGTATTGTTGTGACATCATCACATTCACAATGTAATCTCTAATTGCCTGGGAAAACTACTCCAAGGGAGAATGCCCAGTGGTTTCTTCTGTTTTCAAAATGACACAGAAGAAGCAGCAGCAACAACAACAACAGATTGGGAAAACAACAGAAACAAACACAAAAAGGGGTTTTGTTTCTTTTCCAGACATCTCACACCTTTCACACCTGCGGTAGTGGGCAGCTTTTGTGACCACTGAGGGAATGGAGGGCCCTGGTAAGCGGCTTTAGCATGTAGGTGCATGTTGTGCTGTCACTGGAGTGTGAGAGGGGGTTATTTACACCTGCCTCTCTCTTTGCCTCTTCATTTGGCACGCTACTCACCTGCCCACCCTAGAGGCACTGCAAACAGCAGCTCATTGCCTTCTGAGGGGCCGAGTAGGAATATTTTGCTTGTCACCTGATTGGTCTTGCTGACAGGGTTGTTTTACCTGCTCTGTTCTGATGTGCTGTTGGGTGCACTTAGTGGCAGGTAGTCACTAAATAGATTAATTAGCCATATTGGCAGGTAGGTGCGGGAAGTTATGAGTTAGTTAAAGTTTGGAATGGGAAGATGTAGTCCTGAGCCCTGTTTTCAGGGCTGTGGGCCTCAATGACAAGGTTAAGGAGCATCTTAGGGGCCAACCTGTGATACCTACCTGGTGATACCTGTCTGGAGTTGCGGGGTCCCAGGAGGGGGTGAAGCAGAAAGGCCTTCCTACTGACCTAAAAGGTGGGGCTTAAGGAGGGGGATAGAGGAAGGGGCCTTGGCACCGCTGGCTCACCCACAGTTTGGTTACTAGATCCCACACCTTAGTTCCCCTATATGCAGATCTGTTTGGAGTTGGATAAATATATATGTCTGTTTACTCAGCCTTTGTGTCTTGCCTCTTAATTTCCCAGTGTGGTTGCAAAACACTTTGTACCACTTTTGTCCTGATAATAGTACAAGGAGCAAACTATCCTGAGATCCCTCCCTTTCTGAGAGGGGTTATATCGCCCTCTCTTTTAAATATGGGAAGAAACAGAGGAATGCTTGGCAGTGTGCTAGGAGTGTTGTAGGCTTTGTTGATGTTCTGGTTTTTTTATTTTATTTCTTTTATTTATTTATTTATGGCTTCTTCTGGGCAACAATCCAGCTGGACTCCTACAACTTTTGTAACCCCAAAATAATGTCTAGTGAGGAAACATGATAAATGTTCTCATATTTAGTTCCTTGGGTCAAAAGTGGTTATGATCAGTAACACTACAGATCAGAATTCACGCAGTGTGTAATTGCAACAATAAAATCTCCTTTTTAAAAATCCAAACCTTTATGATTACAAAAATAATTGGCTTGCACGCTCTCTGGAATGTTAATGCATATTTCCCCGACATAATTTCAATCAGCAAAAAATGCATCCTGCAGCTAACCAAATGAACTTTGAAGTGAGTGACATTGCCAGATTTAGCAAAGCCCTCTCTAAATGTTCTCTTCCCTTTGCAGGATTTAGCAGAGGTTTGTGTGTGTGCCACAAAACAATTCCCATGCTAAGTGAGTGGTGTTTGTTAGAAAGCAATGTACTTCTCCACCTTTAATTACAATGCACTTTCCCCCTCCAGCATCGAAGAACACTGGCTGGTGAATAGCTCAGCACACACACAGGGGGTGGGGGGAGAGGGGAGAGAGGGAGGGAGGGAGGGACGGAGGGAGGGAGAGAAAGAGAGAGAAATTCAGCTAGAGAGCAACAACAGAGAGCAGCAGAGTGGGGAAAATGTTTGTTGAACTTCAACAAAAAGCTGTTAAATTTCAAGAGATTTACATACTGTTCCCCCCACCCAACCCTGCCCTCCTACCCAAACTTTGCTTCATTGTTTGCCTAACAATATCCAGCCTGAAATAAACTGAATGCAAGGATGTAAACAGGGAGATTCTAAACAAATTATAGATGGCCGAATGCCCATTTCTAGTAATGGATACATCTGCATGATCATTGAAAGCAAATGACAAGTGTGAACTGGCTTTTAAAATACATGCTTCAAAAATGATGCAGAGAAAGGGGAAATAACTTTAGGAGAGCAACAGTAGACCTAGGGAGCTATTCAAAGTAGAAATGGGAAGGAGAAACATGTGGGGGAGTGGAGGTTAGAAGGCTGAAGGAGAAAAAAAGGTTGGCCATGGCCAATGAATGGCATGAGAAGTGAAATGTCCATGATATAATAGCAGAAACCACAGTGCAACGCCAACTCCCAAAGGAGAAGTATAATGTCCAGCATATAATAATTGTGGAATATTGAGAATAATTTTTTTTGTGGTATCGCACTACTGTTCCTAATGCAATAGTTATGAGCAGGCCTCAGAAAGATCCTCTCACTTCATGTGAGTTTGCATTTGGTCTTCTGCTGTGGTTAAGTAATGCTGTTTTTTTCTCTCTCTTATGCATTGATATCCTGCCTTTCTTCCACCATGGAACCCAAAGTGGCATACACGTGTTACCCAGATGGTTTCTTATACACACATGGATCAGATCCAGAGCTTCAGAAAAACTTCAGCAAGGTGCTAGCCCATGACATGTGCCTTCATACCATACTCTGGGATCAGAGTATGGAAATAATGTTGAGCACTAACCAAGGAGATTGGGCTCAAACTTTTATTCAGCCATGAAGCTCAGTAGATGCCCTCAACCTCACCTACCTTGCAGGATTGTTGGAAGGTTAAAATGTGGGGAGACCACAAATGCTCTATCCTGAGATCCAAGATCACCAGTGCTGAAGCAATGATTCTTCAACATCAACTTTGTTGGACTGGTCATGTGGTGCAGATGCCTGATTATCGTCTTCCAAAGCAACTACTTTATTCCAAACTTAGAAATAGGAAGTGTAATGCTGGTGGTCAACAAAAGAGGTTTAAAGACTGTCTCAAGGCAATTTTTGAAAATGTAGTATAAACACCAACAATTGGGAAACACTTGCCGGTGAGCACTCCAATTGGAGAACAGCCTTTGCCAAAGGTGTCATGGGCTTTGAAGACACTCAAACTCAGGACGCAAGGGAGAAACGTGCTAAGAGGAAGGCACGCTTGGCAAATCCACACCGTGATCAACTCCCAGCAGGAAACCAATGTCCCCACTGTGGAAGGATGTGTGGATCGAGAATTGGCCTCCACAGTCACTTACTAACTCCTTGTTAAAACCATGTTTATGGAAGACAATCTTACTCGGCTACGAGTGATTGCCAGAGAAGAAGAAGAAGATCACCAAGATCCTGGAGCAAGGGATGGATAAAAATATAACTAATAGAATTAGTGAATTCCATTTTAGATTTTGTTCTTACTTATGTGCTTTGTTTTGGTCTGTCAGTGTTCTGCAGCTTTGACTGAAGTGATAACAGAATGTGTTGTTCTTGGCAGAATTTGTACCATATATTGCTTTGTGCATCACACATTTACTCACAGAAGGATGGGCACAGTAATTCTCTCAGGATGTATTTCTTATGTGCTCCACAGGGCCTGCTTTCCTGTGAAAGACTCAATAGTCATTGTTACGGTTTTTCCACCACTGCCTGTCACAATTTCCATTGATAGCTATGCCTGCTTGTAACTTCATAATGTGAAGGATATCTACTAACTCTGCCTCATTCTTGAGTGGGTGTGCATAAACCCACCCACATTTATACACACACCCATTCTTCCATGAACTTGTCCTTTACTTCGTCCAACAAAATCAAGTTACTTGGGCCACACAACCAGTAGCCAAACTACTTCGTCTTCTCCTTCAGATACTCAGCCTTATCAATCTACTTGTGCCATCACACTTCTATTATTCCATTATGGGTCTGTCCAGCAATCCCTCACTGTTTTATCATTCCATCCCACACACTTTGTCATTCGATCATCTCCCATCAAAGTTCTCCAAGACTGAGTTCATGCATTTCTTCCCTAGTCTAAACTAACCATCAAAATGGTTCTACATAGCCACCACATTGTCTACAATTCATTCCCAATACACTCTTTGCCTCCTCATTGCCATTCTTACCACTCCAATGCAGACTTATCTTTTCCATTCCTAGAGTCCTCCTCAGTGTCATCTTGTGTGATGTTTGCTCTGACTTTAGACTCCTTCCCACACCCCTTCCATCTGCCCGGTACAATTCAGCCATTGCTCAGCATCCTGATTCCAATTCAACATCCTAATTTCATTTCCATCTGGTCCCTTGTCATTCATATTATTCTTCGCATTCTCCCTTTTGCCACTCAACCCACCTACGGTACTGCCAGTGGTGTCCACTTTCTCATTCAACTCACCACAATGTGCTCCTTGCCACTGTTCACCCATTTCCCAAAGCTGCTTCTGAGTGACTGCACTGACTCCACAAAAGCTGCTTATTATTCCGGCTTATCCCCCCTCAACATTCTCTATTCAACAGATGTACTCTACCTCCATTAGCCTCACTAATCCTCTCCTGTTCCAATGTCATTCCATTTTGAGAACTGCCCAGTCCCGGCCATACTGGTGCCCGAGCCTGCCTAACCTCGTTTCACTTTGGGAATACCCATTTTGTTGTGTCACGCTGGGCACTGCTATACCTCTGTGCTCTGGACACTGTCATTTTACTGTCAGCTTGCTCTCCATGCCCGTTCCACTACCAATCTGCTCTGCCATTATGCTGACACTTTAATCTGGACAGTATCATTCCATGCCATCATTCTCACCTAGACAATATCATCCCACAAGCCACCCTTTTTCTGGACACTGTGATTCTGCTGTCATTTTGCTTTTCAAATTGTTTCCATTTCAGAGGCTATAATTCAGGCTTGGACTGCCATTGGACTCTGGAGACCAACACTGCATCTTGATGCACATTCCTTCCTATTAGACCAGTCCTTCATATTTGTGCCTTGCAACTCCACTCATTGCAGTTTTCCTTCTTTCCTCAGTTCCACAGACACCCCCACAGCATGCACATATTTGTGGCGTTCCTCTGGGTTCCTTGAGCCCTACTGACAAACCCCAGGGCTCAGTTACACCAGCTGACCTGCCGTTCCTTTCTTCTGCAGTGCAGTTCTGATGCATTGGTGTGTTTTTTTGATTTTTTTTAAAAAAAAACCTATTCATGCCTATTGTCATTCAGTTGCGTTCCTTTTTTCAGAAATTATTCCGGACCGGCTATTCTTACTTTCCATGGCCATTCAGTTTTCTGCTATCAGTCTTAAACATGTCCCAGCGCAAAAAATAAAAGATGTTAAAAAATACAACAGCAACAAGAACAACAACTGATCACATATTTACGCCATCAGGCGTCCCCCTATCATGACAAAGAAATTAAAGCAGGCGAATTCCTGTCGCCGCGAACAAGACAGGCAAGAAATCAGTGGAACAATTCCCTCTTTTCAAATCCACCCGCCCTTCCCACAGACGATAACTTAGGTAAAAAAGAGAGCGTGGGGAAAGAAGCAGAAATCACAGCCTTCCGGAGTCACTATCACTTGCTATTTGCAGACTGATTGAGTCTCTCTCTCTCTCCAGCCATGAAAATGCTGCCACAATCCTAAGCAACAGCCCCCTAGATTTTGGGCAAAGAACAAACAAGGTGTTAATTGCAGCCTCGCGGAAGAAATTGCTATTGTTCCCAACAGTGGAAGGCGGCACTTTGAGAGCTGCGATGTTTTCCCTCGGAGCGCCAGATCATTTAAATCTGCATCGCGGTGGCGAACTGACAGCTCTTGGGGCTGCGACAGAGGGCTCAGTGGCGTAGCGTGGGGGGTCCAGGGGGGGCCGGCCGCACCGGGCGCAACATCTGGGGGGGGGGCGCTCGCACTCGCAGCTCTCTGCCCCTACTAAAATCCACGGGTTAGGGGGCGCAAATTACTTGCCTTGCCCCAGGTGCTGACAACCCACGCTACGCCACTGAGAGGGCTTTACGCTTTAGGAGCAAAGAGCGAAAGAAGGAGGCGGCGGGTGGTGGAGGGGGGGTGAGAGGACGGAGAGAGCGAGAGAGAGAGAAATCAAACGCTGCGCTCTCGCTCTTCTCTCCCGCGCGCGCCCCCTTCTCTTCCCCAGCCTCCGAGTTTCGCTCGCAGCCAGCCACAGCCGTGTGGGAACTGAAGCTGGAAAAACCTCCCAGACGCAGAAAAAGACCGGCTTGTTGTGGGGAGGGGAGGAGGGGAGAGACGTGCTTGGGGTTGAGTAGCTGTGACGTGCGAAATCACACCGCCGCGCCGGGCCCACTTGCCGGAGCCGAGAGGGAAGCCTGCCTCGCGCACGCGCACACGGCGGAGAAAGGCGCGGAGAGGACGTCGAGCGGAGCGCGCGGTGCTTGCGCTCCCAGAGGCTGAGCTGTCGGTCGGCGGAGGGAAAGGAAGGAAGGGTGGGAGGGAGCGAGGGAAAGGAGCGAGGTGGTGGAGCCGCAAACGCGCGCGGACAGCCGAGCGCGGGGCGCACTCGCCACGGGAGACAGCGCGAGGGAGTAGCGCGCGCGCGCTCATTTCCTCACACACAGAGGAGAGGGGGGGAAGCGCACACGCGCACACTGGAGCTCACACACATCTCCATTCTCTTTCCTTCACACAGAGACGGGCGCGCGCACACACACGCCACACGCACACACAGACCCACACTCACCGTGGCTCGCTCTTCCCGCGCTCCCGCCGAGCTTCGCCGCCTTCCCTTCGCTCTCTCGCGGACTCCTTCCTCTCCCCTCCGCGCTCGAAGAAGCTCTTCGACATCCTCGGCCGAGGCTATAGCTTGCGAGGGAGAGATTGTACAGCCATCCCCCTCCACCTCTCCACCTCAGCCGCTGTCCTTCCCTCAGGTACTTGAGAGCCGGAGGGAGGGAGAGGAGGAGGAGGAGGAAGAAGAAGAAGAAGAGGAAGGCGGCGAAAAGAGAACGAGACCAAGCCGACAACAACCGCCAAGAGCCCGCCAACAAATCTGCAATAGGGCAGCCGGATCTCTTTGAGTTTGCTTTCTGGGCTCATCTCCTTCGCCGGGTCTGTCTCCGCTGTTGGGTTGAGACACTTTATTCCCAAGTGAAACAACACAAGAAAACCTCTGCTTTCCAGCCAAGTCCATTGCAACCCGCCCCCCGCCCTTCTTTCCTGCAGTCTCTGGTCGGGGGCTTTGGCTGCCCTCCCCCTTCTTTTTATATGTGGTTGGATTTGGTGGATCTGAGGGAAGCCATCCTTTGGCCGTGCTGAGCCTCCCTCCCCCTCTCTCTGCTGCGGGTTTTTTTTTCTTTCTCCCTCCCTTCCCTTCCCCTTCTCTCCCTCCCCCTCAGCAGCCCTCTTCTTCTTCTTCTTCGGCTTTTGGTTTTTTGAATGCGCGCTGAGGAAAATGGGCAACGGCGCTTCCGCCCGAAGGGGAACCTCTCCATGCCTGCTTTTGGGACGTGTGCCTGTGGCGGTGGGGTCTTCTTAGAGAAATAGCCTGCCTGCTTTCGGAGTGGAAGGTAAGGCTGGGGCGGGAGAGGGGAGGAGAGGGAGCTCGGGGCTGAAGGAGAGACGGGAGCCGTGTGGGGTGGGTGGGGGTGGGAGAGAGACAGGACGCACCACCTGGCGGGACCCCTCCGCGCAAGTGCTCCCTCCTCGCCCCTGGAAAAAAGTTGGCGAAGTCTCCTCGGCGACTGGGCAAGGCATTGGCTGCCCTCCCGCTCGACCCAGGGAGGTCTAGCGCACGATCGGGGTGATTTTCTCGCAAGGAGAGGGAAGCGGGGGATCCTGAGGTTAATAGGAAGTTTAAGGGAAGTCTGTGTGTGGGTCTTCCGCGGCGGAGCAGATCCGTGGAGTGATGGCGCCGTCTAGGTTCGATTAAACTACAGTGTCACCGAGGAGGGTGGGAAAAGAGGATGCTTTTCGGTGGGAAAGATTTCGACGAGCAGTCTTAGATCTTTTGGGGACAGTTTTGTTTCCCCCCTCCCCTAAAGTAGATATCACCCTTCACCTCCAAAAAAACCCCCATCGGAGCCTCCTGCTTAGAAGATGAACTTCTCGTCGTTGGCATTTGCTGCATCGTCACCCAAAATCCTCTCCTCTCCAGTCTACCCAAAAGAGAGCCCTGTGTAGTTGACAGAGGATCGCCTCTTTCCTGTTCAGAAGAAAAGGAAGGAGGGCGAAAGCCAAAATGCTGTCTTTTCTTTATAGGAAGCAGCCTAGCACTGCAGACCATAGTATTTTAAAAATCTTACCTGGCTGATCCCCCGGCCCCCCCCACACACACCCATGCCCTCCTCAGACATTTATTATCGTAAACCAAATACATTCCCTTCAGATTTTGAGGCAGCTCTTCTCACACTGATGGAATTCCTAATTTAGTGCTCTACTGCTAAATTGCCTTTCAATGCCTAGACCCTCCTGAACAATGCTGCGCACAACTGCAATGCCTGTAAAGTGCTCCAGCAACATTTGTAAAGAGTAGATGATTATTTGCAGTGTTTACCCATAGCAAGTTCACTTCGCAGCCTTGAAATGGCCTATCAAGTCTGTGGTTGTGTGTGTGTTTTGCAAAGAAGCCATTTGCTTGTGATGTTCAGCAAAGAGAAAAAATCTAATGGTTTGGGTAATGGGGGGGGGATTTCCACAACTATACCTCTACCCCTCCCGAAACCCCTCTCCCTTTAAAACTACACATTTAAAGAGAGTCACTGCTGTTTTTCTCTTCTCAGTGTTCTGAGCCTGCAATTTATAATCTGGGAAACACAAAATCTCTTTGAGGGAACTGAATCCTCCGATTTGTTCAGCATTACGCAATTGGGGGTGGGAGATGCCTGGTCATTCGGAGAGAAGATGAAAAAGCTAGAGAGAGGGGAGACTGTGTCAAAAACTCAGTAACTCTTTATGTTTGCCTCCAGACAAACAATGGAAGAGGTTAGTGTTGCCAACTAAAAGCATTACCTCAATGTCACTTTTATCAGCTACCACTTACAAAGAGAACTAGAATTGTGAAGGGCTAAACAACTTCATAAATATTAATGCTGAAAATGGGCTATATGACATTTATTCTGTAGGTGGGTAAATGTACCCAAGACTCACTTCCTTTAGTTACACCTGTATTAGAGAAGAGCAAGTAAAGATTGCTGGTAGAGGACTAATATAACTACTATATTTGGAAAGGGTGCTGGTAAAGAGAAATGGTGACAGTAGATTTCATTAACCAACACATTTTGAAAACACAACTGTTAGCAACAGAGGGCAAGGAACAACCAGGACATATAATCCAGGTCTGCTTCAGAGGGAAGTTCTAGCACAGAAATGCTGCCTAGCTCCATCTTGGGTGAAATATTATAGATCGACTTTGTGTATCCTAAGAGGGTATATCACACAGAAATTGTAGCATTCAGAATTCTAAATTTTAGTTCTGCTGATAGCTAGCAAAAAGTTATTGCTGTCTAACCTGCTATATTCCCTTTGAAGATAATACTTCCAATATTTCAGTGTTTCTCAATCTTGATATGTCCTCCCGAGTTTCCTTTTCAAATGAAATCTTAATATAACCAGGATGCTACCGCAATGGCATGCAGCCATATGGGAGATAGTACCCCATCTGTAGCAAATAATAATTTGTGCATTTTAAAAATCATGACTCTACTTCACCACAATTATTTCTAAAACATAATAGAAAATACATTGTGTAACAACAGCTGCTCCCAATCCCCCTCCTCTGGCAGTATATGAAAATGTTATATAGGAAGGCTCCTTAGCTTAAAAGTCAATTACTGTTCCTCTTGTGAGCTATCAGACAAAGACCACTGAACCCTAATTTGGGGTTGAGAGTCATGTGCTGCCAAACTGTCTATGTTTTAAGCAGGAGGAGGCATTCCAATTAATAATGTAGCAAATGTTATTTTTGAAAATTTGGATATGGAGAATTTGACAGCTAAACTGGCCACATGGTGGCACTGTTCACACAGCATCCAAAATTTCCTTGTATTATAATTCTCTTTTTAAAAGAAAAATAAAAAAGGCGAAGAAGTCCTCCTTTTAGAGGAAAAATATACGCACATTCTAACTGAAATATTGAAAACAGCTGGCTGAAATTTTGGAAGGAGTTTAATTTTCATTGCATGAAGCATCCGACCTGCATTTTTCTTTCCTCTCCTTTCCTACAGGCCAAATGACATAGGATGAAGGCTGTTCGTAATTTGCTGATTTATATATTTTCCACCTATCTACTGGTTATGTTTGGATTTAATGCTGCCCAAGACTTCTGGTGTTCAACGCTGGTGAAGGGGGTCATTTATGGATCGTATTCTGTAAGCGAAATGTTTCCCAAAAACTTTACAAACTGCACTTGGACGCTGGAAAACCCAGATCCAACCAAATATAGTATTTACCTGAAATTTTCCAAAAAGGACTTCAGCTGCTCTAACTTTTCACTGTTGGCTTATCAGTTCGATCATTTTTCCCATGAGAAAATTAAGGATCTCTTAAAGAATAACCATTCTATAATGCAGCTCTGTGATTCCAAGAATGCTTTTGTATTTCTGCAGTACGATAAGAATTTCATTCAGATTCGCCGGGTCTACCCCTTCGATTTCATAGGATTATACAAAAAGGAAGATGATCAAAAGTCTTTCTTTGAATTTTTGGTGTTGAACAAGGTGAGCCCAAGCCAGTTTGGTTGTCACGTATTATGCACTTGGCTGGAGAGCTGCTTGAAATCTGAGAATGGGAGAACAGAGTCCTGTGGGATCATGTATACAAAATGCACCTGCCCTCAGCACTTGGGAGAATGGGGGGGAGATGACCACTCCCTGGTGTTGCTCAATAATGTAGTGCTGCCCCTTAATGAGCAGACGGAAGGCTGCCTCACACAGGAGCTGCAAACCACCCAGGTCTGCAATCTCACCAGGGAAGCCAAGCGACCACCGAAGGAAGGTAGGTGCTCTTCAAGAAGGCTCAGCTGTCCTACAGCCCTTTCTTGTTTTTGATTCAACTGATATATATATATATATATATATATGTCTGTCAGAGTTGCACTCCACACCAGCTGCCTGCATGAAAGGATATCTGAAGGTCCACAGACAGTCATCCTCTGGATTCCTTCCAAGAGGGAGGATTTAATTTTTCTTATTTAATCTGATAGAAAAGTGCAGGGATTTTTTTATTATTATTTCCATTAAAGAGTGCTCATATTTTATTGAGGACTTCTGGTTTTGTTTTCAGACCTGCTAAGAATAATTGTGACAGGTTGGGAAGCCAAGTTATTATCTTTCTTCTCACTGCAACCACCCAGCTACCATATGCTTATTCACCTGTGATCCTGTTGCTTTGGCTTTGCAAGGAAGATATTTCCAAAGGCATATGGGTAACCTGAACAAAGTTCCAAAGATCCAGGTTGGCCAGAATCCCAGAGGCCAAGGGTGGGGGATAATCATAAGGCACCTTGTGAGATCTGTTTCAAGGTATTCTGAAATAAGGGAGCATCCATTATGGAGCTTCAATAATGATTTGTAAGATCAGACTTTAGGAAGCACACAAACTGGAGACATCCACCATGTTCTCTTCCTGGTATATAGAGAAGTCCACAAGGAGGCCAGTTGCTACTTTAAAAAAAAAACCTCTAGGCAAGAGACGTTCCAGAAGAAGCCATAGTCTCAAAAAGAAATATGAATGATTTGGAGATTGCATTTTAATTAAATAACGAAGCAGCAAGCTATGTTAAGAAGAAGCAACTATTTAAAGAAATAGCTGGCTGACCTATGACAGATCTTGAGACTATTATCAATACATTTCTAAGAGCCACTTAGAAATTCATTCAGGCTACAATTGTATACACACTTACACAGGAGTAAGCCCCATTGAACTCAATGGGACTTAACTTTTGAGTATAGGATTGTGCTGTCAATAACTTCTTTCTGCATGCCTTTGTACCATGGCTGATCATGGACAGGTGCAAAAAAAGGGATAGAATGTGGATGTAGTAAAATCTTAAGGAAACAAGCATCAGGGTCAGAAAGCTACAGAGAATGATGTGAATGGAGGCAACCAAACGTAGAAACGTCATTGAACTAAGCTATAAATACAGAAAACACTTGATGTGTGTGATTAAAATTCAAAATAATCTAGTTAGATAGGCTGACATTCCCTAACGTAGTCCCTGTGCTGGAGAAGGTTGCATTGTAATGCAGGAAATGTTTTCTCTCTCCCTGGTTCCTACATGGTCACAAAGCTCTCTGTCTATGGGGAGGCAGAGCCAAGCTCCCAGTCTCCCTAATAGAAGTTGCCTTTGTGAAGGAATGCAAAATTGACACGTTGTTCTGTGAGGATTTTCTTTAAGGGCAGCCAAGGCTGAGTGGTGTGGGAGAAGAAAAGCTGAAGCTGCTCAAACTGCTGAGCTGCCAAGGATACTCCTAAGGGATGGGGGCAGGGGGAGAGCAGCTCAACTCCCTTTAAGCTAAAGGAGGATGAAGGTTGCAGGGAGGAGATCGGGGGAAGGGGTGGCAGGGTAAAGTAGTAAGGGAGCAAGGCTTGCTGTTGATTTCCTTCAGGTCAGTGTTTCTCCATATTCAGTCTGCAGCTGGGGATAAAGACGACAAAGTGATTTTAAATTACTCAACTGCTTGTTCCTTGTAAAGATCCCATAGAAGCCCTTGTAACGGCAGGGATGGTATTTAACATCATTTAAAACTAATTAATGTCCCTTAGAAGAAGAAATCCCCCCCCCCCAAATAGTGATGCTTGAAGCTGACTATTAAGACAATTAAACCGAAGAAAGTGTCTGAGAGACATGGGAACCCATTAGCATTTGAAGGCTGTAATTGTTATTGGGAGCTGTTGTGGGCTTTAACCCATTCCTGATGGCAAGGGGGTGGGGGTGGGGCAAGCATTTCTTCCCTCCACCCGCCCAAGTCCCCAATGGCCAGCTTTGTAGAAGAGCAGCAGCTGTGGGGCAATTTGCTGTTAACACAATTGAAGGAGGGTAGGTGGATGGATTTACAGAGCTTGCTGGTTGTGTTTGTGATGGATGCATCAAGATAGTCCTGGGATTGATGGGAGAATATGACTAATGCGACTGCCCAGATCCTTTGTTAGCACATAAAAGAAGTTCCCACAAATGCTGGTCTTAGTGGTTTCCCCACAAAAAGGCACAAGCACTGGGGTGCAGTACTGTTTGGAATTCCATAGTGTAGAAGAGGCTGCTAAGTATAGATTATTGCTTTCTCACCTCCTTGTGTTTTATTGCTAAGAATTCCACAGAGTTAAACGTGATGTTTCTGACACCTATCCTATGGGACACAGTATGTGCATCCACAATAATCTATCAAGCTGTCATATTTAGGAGCAAGGCAAAGGGGAGCTTCCTTCAAAGTGGAGCATCTGGCAACCTAGATGCTCATATACCAGAGGAAGTCAGACCTGAATGTTCTAGGCTAGTCTGACAGCTAGCACACTTTGGCAAATTGGGGCTTATGATTCCCACAGAGCTTTGGATGGAGCAGTTATTCACTGAATGCAGAGGCCATGCAGCAAGAGCATTTATAGTGTCGTTTCTCAGCTGCTGTATTTGGGGAGCAATTAAATTTTAATTGCAAAAGAGATGCCATTCCTCTTGTTGTACGTGCTTCTCTCAACATCCATTCCAGTTAAGCCACGGGATACTTAGGAAATGAAGACATGTGTGGGTGATAATTATATTTGCCAAATACATGTTTCTACCTAGTTTTTTTAAAAAAATGTAGGCGGAAATTGTGACTCAGTGCTTGTGGTAATGTACCAAGCAGAATAGACAGGGACAGTAAGTGAAAACTGAATTTTATTAGCGTGTTTTAAAACATGAAAGTCATGGAGCATGCAGAGAATGTATTTCACTTTAAATTTCACTTATATTTTATTTGCACTGACTCCTATTTGTCATTAATAATATTCTCATGACATTAGCAAACATATAATATTAACATAAAAATAAAGATTTCATGTTCTTTTCTAGAACATAAAATATTATTTCTATCTCTTTCACTGTAGGGGATAGGTTTTCTTTTATATGGTGTTAGATCTTGATGCAAAATACATTTTCATACTTCTGTGTTTTTCAAGTTTATCAGTGAAACTTTAATACATTAAAGCTGACTGTATTTTATCAACTATCAAATTCAACTTCTTGTGAAAAAGGTGTCTAGCTCCATACTCTGTTTTTAAGAGTTCAAAGGAATTTGAGAACTCTACAGTAGAAAATAAACGTTTCAAAGAAGTAAAATCATTGCCTTAAGGTTAAGTCTACGTGTGTGTGTGTGTGTGTGTGTGTGTGTAGTTAATTTAGTTTATTTTCCAAAATTATGTCACATCTGTTTCTTCAACAAGATTAAAAGCAGGTAAGAAACAGCAATAAAAGCAGAAATAAACAAACATAGCTCTCATTTGCATGTAATGTTAAGAAGAAGAGTTTTGGATTTGATATCCCGCCTTTCACTCCCCTTCACGAGTCTCAAAGCGGCTAACATTCTCCTTTCCCTTCCTCCCCCACAACAAACACTCTGTGAGGTGAGTGGGGCTGAGAGACTTCAAAGAAGTGTGACTGGCCCAAGGTCAGCCAGCAGCTGCATGTGGAGGAGCGAAGACGCGAACCCAGTTTCCCAGATTACGAGACTACCGCTCTTAACCACTACACCACAATGGCTTAGCATGAACAAGCAAATGTGTGAGCTCCCAGATCAGAGGTTGTGGTCATTTTTGTCCTCCATGGTTGTTTTCCTGCTGCACTACACTAAACTGGGGTTTGGCCTAGTGTGTTGTGCAAAGGCGAAACCATGGTTGCAGCTTGTGATTTGTCCGAAGAGAGATAAACCTTGAATCTGGGTTCAGACAACATGCTAAGCCAAAGCACAGTTTGGTGCAGCTCAGCAGCAAAATGACTAGGGAGGGGCAGTGGTGAACATCTACTGAACATCTCCAGGAGCCCAAACACTCTAAACTATGGTTTGGTTCAGTTGATATGCTAACTGAGGCCATAATTAATCTCTTTTTTAAAAAAAAAATCCACTTTACATTTCAGATTAGTAAATCAACAATATGTTTAACAAATTCATGCAGCATGTAAATACCATATATTAGTAAAACTCTGACTCTCTAGTATATGGTCCCTCAAAAATTAGTTTGAAAGCTGAAAATCTTTCTGTGTAATAACAGGTGTCATGGGCTCAGGGGCTGAGCCACAGGGGAAGGAGGAGATGGAGAGCGAAGGGGAACAATCTGAGGGGAGCTCAGGAGGGTATGCCAGTGATCAGAGAGATTCCATGAGTCTCTCCAGCGAATCAGAGGATTCCCAGAAGGGGGCCCCCAGAGGCAGGGCAAGGGGGGCCAGTGGGGAGTCTCCAAGCGGCAGCTGGAAATCAGGGGTAGCTTCCCCACCAGAGCGTAGCGGGGGGAAGAATCCCAAGGATTAAAACAAGAGCCTCCTGCAGGAGGAGAGAGTGAGGCTGGACTGACCACGCCTCCGTCAGAGAGTGGGGGGGCGGAGGGAAGAGCAGGTCCGGCCAGCCTCCCTGAAGGAGAAAGCAGTGAGGGGAGCAGTGTAGCCGTTAGGAGGAAAGTAGGCGGCTGGGCGCGCGCGCCAAGTTCAAATGTGGAGGCGCGCGGGCCAGCAGAAAACCCGGATTGGGAGCCAGGTCCTAAAGCCCGCAGGAAGGGTGGGGAGGAGTCAGAAGAATCCGCCTCCGAAGAAAGTAGGAAGGAGGTAACCCCAGAGGACAGGAGGACCCGGAGGAGAAAGGAGCAGAAGGAGGAGAGGAAGAGGTGGAGCAAAGCTCGGGTCTTGAACTGGTGTAGGGGAGGGGAGGAGTCAGACGGAGCTTCGCCGGTCTAAGGACTCAGACGTAGCGCTGCGCGCCACGGATGTCAAACCAACAATGAACCACAATAAAGACTTTTGTTTATAAAGAGCAACTGGCGTTGGTCCTCTGTGAGCTAGGACCTGAGGCAGCGCTGACAACAGGTTTCAGGTTTGTTTCTATTATGTGCTTGTGATAAGAATCCAGATTGCAATTCAGCACGTTGAACACAGAGACGGATTTAGGGGAGCGAGACCAGTTTGGTTACACAGGGCGTGGAACCTCAGGACACTGCAACTATGCGATAGATGGGAAACAAGAGGCATAGGGGTGCCAAATTTTGGTGTTACACAGGGTGCTGCTGAAATTTGAGACCCCATTGTTGAACAGACATGCCTTACCGATGCAATATACTGGTTATTTCTATTGAAGATAGTAGAAATGGTTATTCATGGCTGGTTGAAATAGAAGCTGAATAGACCCAATATACTTCGGGTCTGGTGCTTGAAGCCATACTATGTTCTTTCCCGGATTTGTAAATAGTATATACCATATTTCCCCCCTATTTTGGGGGACCACAACTAAATTTTTGGGGAAATTGCCCAGAATTATTGAGCTTTCTTGGGGGGGTCACCACCGCCAATCCCTCTACAGCCTTCCTGCCAGTGAAAATTGCATGCATCACCGTTGCCACTAATTTGTCTGCACGTTCGCCGCCCAAGCCCACCTGCACACTTGACACAACCACAGCCGATTGCACGCATGCCTCGCCACTGCCATAAATCAAAGTCCAATTGGCGTAACCGCAGCCAGTCGTCAGCAGGCCTTGCCATAGCAACCAATCACACGCCCAATCGCTGCTGCCAATCTCCTGCTGCCTGCTGCCACCAGTCGCCCGTCCCACCTCTACTATCCATGTATAAGACAACCCGGAATTTTTGCCTATTATTTCTAAGGAAAAAATATCATCTTATACACAGAAAAATATGGTATGTTTTGCAAAGGCCAGGAAACTTTTGCAGTGTGGCAACTGCTGGGCAGCGACTCTTAGGCACCCTATAGGACTAATTTTATATTAGCTTCTATTTTAAAATTTGATGCTGACTACAGCATCATTATGTAAACAAATCCAATTCTAGCTTTATTCTGTTAAAGTTGTTTAATATCACCAACATAAAAGGAGCTCTGTATTTGAAATGGTAGCTGCTTTGAACACATTTCAATTGACTTAGGGTACACAACAAATGGATACTTGTTCAAACAAAGAGATCTGTTTGCTACTATGAAAAACTAGTTTAAAGGATAGTTACAATTTTTTTTATTTTCAGCTTTCATGACTACATTCCACCTGGAAGGCCTGTCGATGGCAATATTTAAGAGTATTATGCTGAATGATGCACTATTGTAATTTATGTTCTGTATTTATCTTATTATTTGGTTGATAATGACATTATAGTTTATCTGTTCATTATTTGTTGAATTTGTTTCCTGCTTTTGCAACAAATGTTCTCAGGTCAACAAATGCAATAAAAATATAGTAAAGTACAATAAAACAGAAACAATAATAACAAATATAAAAACCACACATGACAACATCACTAAAGCATCAGTAAAAACAATAAATTAATAGCAGTTTCAACTCTTTTATTTACTTCACAAAATTTATATACTTATATTGATTGTAAAAGCAAACAAACCTCAAATTGGTTTCCAAAATATATTGCACTGCACAATAGAGCTAAGGAAGTTGATGCCAAAAGTTCTCCCATTCCTCTTGCAATTCTGTAACATGTTGTGTATTCCAGGACATAACTAATAACCCTGAGGGTTTGATACTTTGAAGCCCTTGGGCATGCATGCCGATTCAACTGTCTGGCATTAATTGTGAGATAGTTTCCCTCTTAAGGGTTGGGTTAAAAAGCATGACTGAAACAAACATAGTTAATTCTATATAAACAGCTGGATACTCTTCACTGAAGAGTAACTCCATGTTGTAACTCTATATTGGGGAAAAAATGTTAATTTATTTGTGCTTTAATGCAAATTATGATGGGAGATCGTATGGTGGAGTTAGCACTACAAGCCATGCCACAGAGCTATGACTATGGCAGAAAGTTGGGGGGTGGGTCACTTTCTTCTTCCTTTATACATTCCTCCCCTCCTCTCCCACTGACTCCAATGGGAGGAAAATTAATATTCCATCCTCAGGGATCTCATAGCTTGTGGTACTTTTCAGGAGAGGGCTTGAGGGAACAAAGTTTTGAATGCTGCTACCTGGATCTGCCCTGTTTTGGCTCATGCTACTGACTGAACACCATCATAGTTTTGCTAGATTGGAGCTGCATTGTATTACCCTAAGAGTCAATGTTCTTAGGCATGCCAGTACATTAACTTTAATAGTTGACACACAGTAACTGAGGCACATTCACTGAGTCTTTTTTTTCATGGTTAGCATCAGGGTCAGAACAAAACTGTAGATATTGTAAGATAAACATCACGTTCAGGGTGTGTGCAAACCAACCCTCCAAAAGCAAATTCTCTTGGGTCATGAATAAGGTCTAGCTCTATGCCATGTGTTTCGTTTATTCAACGAAATCCTCTAATCCCCTTCAGTACTTCACTTTTACAGAGCATCCAAGTGAATCTAGAGAAATGGACTTTAGCTCACAAAAGCTTATGCCACAATAAACTTGTTAAGGCATCTTTCAGTCTGTGTTTTGTGCATATGTTTACAGGCCTACTCTGAGCACAGCTCTCCGGAAGTGAGAGAAGGGCAGTCATGGGGAAGGAGTTGGCAGTAGGGGACTCTTGCATATGAAACAGCACATGCAGAAGTGGGAAATGAAAGACTAGCTCATTCTCTGAGGGCTTATCCACACTTACCCATTGCTCTGCTCTTTCCAGGCACCAGCCTGCGCTTAGAGGCTCTCTGTTCCCCGAGCTTTTTGCAGGAAAAGCTCTGTTGAACTCCCATCAGCCCCAGTGAGTAAAGTTAATGTTTGGAGATTATGGGAGCTGCAGTCCAAGAACAACAAGTTCCCCATGCCTCCTTCAAAGTGTGTTAGGGCTCTGTTTTCATCACTGCATATGGTTGTACTTTGAAGCTGGACTGGATGTGATTTTTCTCCATGTGTTGAGTGTTGTTTCTGCTGCGTTTACATAAGCAACAGATGTACTTGACTCTGAATCAAATGCTTGTTTAGCATTCATCACCCCCTTCCTCCAAAGCTTCAGATGGGATATCTCTTGTATTTGTTTAAAATGTCATTTATATCCTTATCAATTTCAAAGTTAATTTAGTGGAAGGAAAGAAAGAAAGATTCCATTGGCGGTGTTCTGCTGCCAGAAGACATATACCGTAATTAGAAGGTGAGGGGCAATATTAGGCACTTCCTTCTTTCCTGCAGCTCCCATGAAATCTCCCAGCTGCTCTATAGGGTTTCCAAGGCTGTGGAGTAAATGGGAGAGGTCTGCAGAGAGGAAGAGGAATCACAGGAAGTTTCCTCCCTCCTTCAACAGAGTGACACCAATTAGGTTCCACCCACTGTTTTTAAAGCAAAAAAGAAATACAGTGGTACCTTGGTTTAAAAAAAGCTTAGTTTATGAACAACTTGGATTAAGAACGCTGCAAACCCAGAAGTAGGTGTTTTGGTTTGTGAACTTTGCCTTGGAAGCAGAACATGTTTTGCTTCCTGTTGAGTGTGTTCCTTTTGTAAACTGAGTCCCCCGCTGCTATGGGAAAGCACACCTTGGTTTAAGAACGCTTTGGTTTAAGAATGGATTTCCGGAATGGATTAAATTTGTAAACCAAGGTACCACTGTAAGTAATCTGTGACATCACAGAAGCAAGTCAATCAGTATTATGTAGAGCCAGCTTCTGTTGCATCCTAGCAGAACAGGTTTCCCAGTTGGCTCAGTTTAGAAGAGAATGTTGTGTCTGACTGTGTTCCACAGCAGCCTCACTACTGAAATTACATACATTTTTACACAGCCTAACATGGCTAGCCCACTGGTATTCACTGAAATACCATTAGTTGTTTGCACAGTTGCTATAAAGAGCAATTCTCTGTTTTGCAAGTTTGATTTTAATATGATAGTTTTTCACTGTGCAGGTTACAACAAGGGCTGAGCCAAAGATATTCCAATTCTCTTTACCACTTAAAAGTAGCAATTCCAGCCAGGCTCACAGTCCATTCTGGATAACTCCTTAATCTATCAGTCATTTTGCAGCCACTGCCCTTCCCATGCTGTTTCAGTGACATTTTCCCTGCCCCTCTGTTTCATCCTAACTTGAGTAATCTTTGCCAACCGTAGATCCTAGTCAGTGTGTCTCTTTTTCAGGATATGTAAGGAGTGAAAAGCTCCTTCTAAAGCACTGGAATATTTGCAACTGCCTACTGTTGTCAATATTATTTCAACAGTACAGTGTCAAAATTTGAATGAGCATTTCTTTGTGTTGACCAAACAAATACAGATGATATATGGAATAAGTTTAATTGCCATTAGTTCTACATGATCTTACTGAGAATAAAAAAGAGAATGAATGTTCAGTTTAATTTGCCATAAACATAAATGTTGGAATAGAACTGTTAAAATGTAGACAGCAGTATGCTGAAAAATATTACATAAATTTACTAATATGCTGCCAAGAATGCAACTGATGAATATTTGTAATTGCATTTTTGTATCCATTCGGAAAGGATTGTCAGATTTAATAACATGGTTGTACTGTTTTTATTCTGTCTATTGCACAGATGAAAGCATGCTTTGGATCATGTGCTGGAAACCTTGCATTACAGCTAGAGATAGTAATTAGATATTTAGGAAGAAGTAATGTACTCATGCTATCTAATATCAGTCACTTTGCTATCTTTAGTTGTGTTGTTCCTTTAACTTGAGCATGCTAACAGTTGCTGCATGACTCCTTTTGGTTAGTAGTGACATCAACTGTAGAGTGTGCTTGGTTGCGTTGTATTTAGGTAGGCTGGGGGAGCTTGCAGTTGACTCCTTTGAGAGAATGCAAAAGCCTTGGGAGGACTTGGGAAGAAAATGGTGGTTTCATTCCGTTCCCAGTTCACACACCAGAGTTTTATAACGCACACAGAACTGCCACTAAATTCCTGGACAATTTCACATATTGAATGACAGCACAGTAATCTATAAAAAAGTATTTTTCCTTTTGTATTAAGTTTTTGAATTACTTTTCTATTCTCCCAAGTTATTTTTAATATTATCATCTAGAAATATCAGCAATGCAGTGTTCAGTGTTCAGTTTTAATTTGTACTAGAATGATCTGTTTAACATTTCAATATAGAGAAAGTAATTTATTCAGAGAAGAGTTCTTTCTTCCAAGGGAATTAATCTTTATTAAGCTTATTCAGTCATACTCCATGGGCTCTATCAAAGCATCCACATTCAAAGTTGTTGTGGCTCTTTATATCTCAAATTGAAGTTTAGCTGTTCCTCTGTAAATCTACATTACTTACAATAAACTAAAGGCCACATTAGTATTCCATTGGGCATTATTTGTATTTACTGCTAACAGGAAATATAAAACAAGGTGGAGAAAGTCTTTGTACAAAAGAGAGAGTGCAACTGTACAAATGATGTATCTGTGACTTATGAATATACTAGCAATTAAAGTTTTTGGTTATGCTTTTTTGTTCTCAATGAAAGATTTTGATGTGAAATATAATCATATTTGCATGGTGTATAAATACATTTTTCAGTTTATTCTTTGTGTTGAAGAGCGCAAAATGGAGAATAAACTTTGGCACACACAAAAAGTGCAAGCAGACAGAATGCTAAAAAAGAATTTGAGGGGAAACATTGCTAAAAATAGTAAGACAAACAAAAAGTTATTTGAACACATTAGTAGCAGGAAACTATCTAGGGAAGTGGCTGGACCCTTGGATGACAAGGAAGTCAAAGGTGTGCTAAAGGAGAAGAAACAGGTTGTGGAGAAGCTGAATGAATTATCTGCATCTTGTCTTCACAGTGGAAGATATAATGCAGATCTCAGTGCCTGAAGAAATGTTTGCGGAAAGGAGGAACTGAGGGAGAGTGTCAGTTGACAAATCTCCAGGCTCAGATGGCATCCACCTAACAATTTGCAAACAGCTCAAATGTGGGATTGCTGATTTTCTAACAAAAATATGTAACTTGTCCCAAATCAGCCTGTCCTGCATACATGAGGACTTTAAAGTAGCCAATGAAACACCTATTATTATTATTTTTTAAGTGGTTCTGGGTATGATCCTGGAAATTACAGGCAAGTTAGCTTAACATCTGTCTGAGGGAAACTGATGGGAAAGTATTGTTAAAGATAAAGTAAGCAAGCAGAAAAAGGCTTTGTGAAGCAGAGCCAATATGGCTTCTGCAAAGGCAAGTCCTGTCTCACAAACCTATTGGGGTGTTGTTGTTTTTTAGAGTGTCAACAAGCCTATAGACAGAGGTGATCTGGTTGACATACTGTACTTGGATTTTCCAAACGCTTTTGACAAGTTGCCTCACCAAAGACTCCTGAGTAAGTTTAGTAGTCATGGAATAAGAGGAGAGGTCATCTTGTGGACCAGGAATCGGTTAAGGAGCAAGAAGCAGAGAGTAAGAATAAATGGGCAGTTCTCTGAATGGAGAGATATATACAGTGGAGGCCATGCTAGGGATCATTATGAAAGGAACTGAAAATAAAACTGCCAAGATCATAATCAAAAATGATCCAGGAGTGACTCCCTGATGAGGAAACGTAATGCTTGGGAACGTTTAGTTTAGACAAAAGGCAAACAAGAAGTGATATGATAGAATTTCATAAAATTATGCATGCCATGGAGAAAGTTCTGAATACTGGAACTTTAAGTATAGATAAAAGAAAGTACTTGTTCACACAGTGCATAGTTAAACTATGGAATTTGCTCCCACAGGAGGCAGTGATGGCCACCTATTTAATGGCTTTCAAAGAGGATTAAACGTATTCATGGAGCAAAGGGCTATTGATCTCTACAAGCCATGATGACTATGTACTACCTCCAATGCTGGACACAGCTTGCCTCTAAATACCAGTTGCTGGGAATCACAGGTGGGCAGAGTGCCATTGTGCTCATGTCTAGCATGCAGGCTTCTCACAGGAACCTGGACAGTCCATGTGAGATGGAAGAGATGGACCATTGGTCTGATCCAGCAGGCTTATCTTACAGTTCCTACATACATGCCACAGAACCGGAACTGCTTATAGACTTTGGGAAGCAACCCCTATGCCCACCTATCTGGGAGTAAACCCCACTGAATCTAATTGGATTTATTTCTGAGTGGGGAAGTATGGGATTGCAGTGTAAAGATTCTGTTGCATCCTTCAGGATTCAAAGATTCTATAACAGATTTGTGTGCCCACACCCTTAGGTATACAGTAGGAAGCTTTCTCAGAATGCCCCTTGTTGCAAGTATCCCTTCTTGCATTTTATTATGACTCAGTTGGGGGCTCATATATTACCAGATATTATTGGGATAAAATTGGAAAGTGTTCTGCATATTCTGTAATTAGCCCAGGTAACCACTGCAAGGGTGTTAGAGCATTTGCTCTGTATGCTGAAGGTCATTGATTCAATCCCCAGCATTAAGCAGTAGGGCTTGGAGAAACCACTACTTGAAACCCTGGAGAGCCACTTCCAATCAGTGTAGGTAGTACTGAGCAAGACCATAGGCCTGAGTTGGTACAAGGCAGCTTTCTATTTAAGGGAAAATATTTGTATCTGTTCAACTGGCGTGCAGTTGATTTCATTCTAAATTATTTATAGATTTCTCATTGTATTGTGTGATCAATGCACGGAGTGTTTTACAATAGTGCTTAAACAACAAAGAGATGTGTGGCACCATAAAGACTAACCAATTTATTGCGGTGTAAGGTTTCATAGCCCAGAGCTCACCAAGAGAATAAAAAATATGTGTAGAGGCTGTTAGAATTAGAGTGATGGAGACAGCCTCAGGACCCTTATGAGGGACAAAGAATAAATAACTAAAAGACAGTGGAGGTCTATGATTAGATCACCTGTTTCTACATCATGTGTCAAAATATCTTGGGCCTGCCCTGAATTTAAGAGCCTGCTTCAGAAAAATCTAGAGTTATGGGATATTTATCCTTTTAAAAAAAGTTCTGCTTTCCCTAAATAATAATAAGGTTGTACAGAAGAACACCCTAGTGGATGTTGGCATTGTTCAGTGGTGACCATATAGGTAATTAGGTTTGTTTACATCCTACACCCATGTGTTTTGCTTTTGTGTAAAGTGAATGCTAGAAAACTTTAGGCAGTTTTATATTACAAATTTATGCTATTCTAAACATTCTTTCTATGAAACCTAGTCAGAGGAAATAAACGTAATCCTTTTTACATAAAATCATCTGCTGTAAGCCAAAATGAAGCAAAAGTCATGCTGCATGCCTGCTTCTTACTGTGGAATCTCACCCTGGCTTTTCCATGCCTCCCAATAGCTTCTGGCATTGAGAGACATGATAAGAAATCACTGCTGAATCCTGCTCTGGAAATTCAAAGCAGACAAACAAAAATATTCAGAATCAGTTAAAGCTTGCAGGAAAAAGATAAGGCAGTGAAAGAGTGGGGAGGGTTGTATGCTAGCCCAAGGGGTTAAGATAATAATAAAGGCTTTCATATTAAAATATGGATCAGAGAGGAACAACTGTGTGAGAGGAAAATAGATGAATTAATTGTGGTTTAAAAGAGAAGCTAAAGAAAAAATTAGAGCAATGGCAAAGGGGAGAAAACTGGAAAAAACTGAAAAATGGCAGATCACCATATGGCAGTCGGCATCATAAAGTACTCAGTGATCACATGACTAAAAAAGCATGTGTGTCAAGGTATAAATTGACAGGAACTCTGACAGTTGTCTGATAAGATGTTGCTGGAGCATTGGTGGAAATATCTGTATATACTTTGACAGAAAAGTTATCTTTACAGGAAATAAGATTTGCCAAAGCACATTGCAATCTGTTATTGAAAGTGTTTTCTTTTGCTAAAAATGATCAAGATATAACATGTAAAGATAAAATGTCATCTTAAATGAAACAACAGATGAAGATGTGATCAGTTTTAAGAGAAGTGTGGGTGGAATCCAGTTAGTGCCCTTCTATTCACAGAAGGGTTATTGATTCAATGAAGCATCAATCATGGAAGACAAAAGGAGGTAAGTTTTCCTCTCTCTCTCTTGCAGCCCCCCCCCCCCCACATACACCTATGAGCTCCAGAGAGTTGGGAGATGCTACAAAACAGGATGGAAGCAGCAGGGTGGGCTGCAGGTTGAGTGGAAATTGGCAAACCCCATTTGTTGTCTTCTTCTGTTAGCAGACACAACTGCTGTATCAAAAGTCATCCTGTGAGTGCAAGGGCAACCATTGGGATTCCACCCAATTCTCCATTTTATAAAAGATACCGCACATGAATAATTGCTGTTCTACATGTTTCCCCCCTTAATTTTGCAAGGCTGTGTAGGGAAGGCCTATGTAGGAACAGCTGTACTGAAGAAGAAAATTCCGAACTCTTGTCTGTGTTGATTTAAAAAAAAAAAAAGGATCATGAAAAGACTAATGACCCAGAAGAGTATTGTTGAAAGGTTTAGATGTTGCTGCTGTTCTTCAGATTTTTTGCTTGTTATGTTAGGGGAGGTAAATCCCAATTGTTTCAGCTGGTGAGCAGAAACATTTTTCATAGCAAATCTTAATTTGACTGGTTTCATGGAGGAGCAGAAGCCACCTATGTATTACTGATCGTTATAGAGCAGGGTAGGGAACCTTTGGCATGCCAGGTGTTGCTGAACATTTATTTATTTATTTAATTTTGTACACCACTTGATTTTTTTTATAAAAAAAAACAGTAAAAGACAAAACAGTAAAATAAAAGACAAAACAGTAAAATCCAGAAAAAATCACAACAATGCTTTAAAACATGCAAAAGTTAAAATACTAGAACAGATTAGAATTGCTACAAATATCTAAGCATCTGATTAAGTTTGTTGAAATCAGTGGTGCCAACAAAAGTACAGTGCTAACTTAACTTCAACCTTGGGTGAGCTGAACCCTGCCCATTTTAAGGGACGTAACAAGGCATAGTCCCAACGCCTAGGCCCTACCTTAAGGTGAATAGGGAGGCCTTCCTGCCCCTCCCAGGCTTCCCCCTGGGGCAGGTGTGGCAGGTGAGCGTCAAGAACACTCCATATTCAGTCTAAGTGCCTCATGGCCCAAATGTCTCTGTCTAGTATCTGTTTCCTCCTGCTTCTTATTTGATATTTGGTCCCCTACCATCCCTTAGCTTTATCCAAATAATTACTGGTCCATTTTTTGTAAATGGCCCTTCTGTTTTACTCTTAAGCTCTGCCTAACTGCTTGCTTGTTAATTCCCCATGATTTGTTCCATGACATACCGTGGGTTGAATCCAACTAAGAGATCTTGAGAGTAGACTCACTGAAATCAATGGCCTTGTTAGTCAAGAGACCAAGTAATTGGATTCACCCTCATGAATCTTGGCTAAAAAACCCAAACATGTTGGCAGGGGCATGTATACATTTGTGTGCATGCATTTGTGTGCATTTGTGTAATATGTCTCATGCCTTCTGCAATATTTAGATATTTTATTAAGGAAAACTGTGTTTGCTCTTGGAATCGTTCAGATTAGAGCACATTAGACCTGAAATTATGGAGATGCAGTGTATGCAGATGCAGTCAATCATGATAAGCGTTTGTAAGTTGCTGCTTTTGCTGGCGTTTCCCAACTCCTCCTTCCAGTTTTCTTTATCCATGAAGCATGCTTGAAGAACTGATAAATTCGTCTGTAGAGGATTAGAAAAGAGGTGCTTATTTCTACATGATTAAAAGACGGGCATAATATGTCACCTGAAAAATTGATTAATTTGGCAATCATGCACAAGATTAATCTCACTGTACATTTACTACTACCAAAGTTTTTCAGTTCACTCTAATTTTAGAGGTACACTGTTGTATGTAACAGAAATAATTGTGGAATAGCAATGCGGGAAGAAGTTGGGAAGTGAAGCATAAAGGTATACAGAAAAACATGTTGCCCATCATTCAATGAAATGCTACTTCCAAAGAGGAATGTATATTGATCATAACTTGGCAAGCAAAAAAAGTAGCTTTGACATGAAACATGATTGATTTAATGACCATGTATAAAATTGTAATGGTGCTACATTGTAGTATGCAGAACTCAATAATAATTTATTGTTTAAGCATAGGTTATAAAGTGGGTAAAATATGTAAAGCAAAAGCCTTAATGTCTTATCGTAAAACAATGTCTGAAATACAAGTTGTTTATATGATCCAATAAAGTACACATTTTGCAGCAAGGGAAACAAGTAATTGCATAAATAATAAATTATACAAATTGAATCAATATTTACCTTGCATAGTTCTGCCTCCAAGGTTTTCAATGAATTTGCCTTTTTGTGTTTTTTTCCTGGATTGTGGCATCAGAGAGCAGCTAGCTAGAGCCAGTAGGGGATGAAGTAGCTAGGTCAGATAAGTAGCAATATCCTTAACCAGTCTGTTCAGAAGTTTCACTAACCTATTTTCAGATTATGCATTTTAATAGAAGTGTATTTTTTCACTAAAAAAGGCAAATCATTCAAGAAAACAGCTTGGTCAAGTAATACGATACAGCTTTGAATGCTTTAGGGGCATAACAATATAATAAATGCAATAAAATATCAGCCATCACTTTATTTTATTTAGCAGCAACCAGTGGTTCTCTAAAATTTCACCCTTGTATCCTTCCAAACTACCAAAAAATACCCTCAGACAAATTTGTAACACCCAAAGCACTAAACTTATGAAGGAGAGGCCCTTTGTATACCCTAAACAACCCCATAGAACATGAACAACTATTTACTCCACTCAACAAACCTCACAACATTCAGAATTGATCGTCTCATCTCTGAAGAGCACAACGCTCCATCAGAACTCTGAACAGATTAATTTGTCTCTGTTACTCTTCAGTTTGAAAATACAAAAACAAAAAACCAATGGTGGGCCAAAGTACAATACTCTTCTACTCATAGAACCCACCTCTCACTGCTTTTCACTTAATGAAGACTGTTTAAACCCGCTTTTAACTTCCGGAAAGGGCGGTGGCACCACAAGATCAGTGTCCTTCTGTCCCAAAGGCTTCCTAGCCATCTGATCAGGCATCTCATTCCCCAAAATGCCCCTCTTTCAATTTAGTTTCGTATCCAGTGACATTCCTTCTTACAGGAGAGGAAAAATTATTACGTGAAGCAGAAATATGAAGTGCAAATATTAAAAGTATAAATAAATTATGTATGCATATTTATATGTAATAACATGGCAACATTATATTAGGCTATATTGGCAGAAAGTCAGAAGGCGTAAGACATGCATACTGGGAAATTCTCATTATGGGCCTCTCTGATTGGTACTGGCAGGTGAGCTTTAGACTTTTTTTAAAAAAAACCCAACAAAATGATTGCAAAATTGCAGAGCATGATAATTTAATAAGGCTTCTGAGTTTGCATCTTATGCCCCACATACCCTATATGGCTGCCACTGGAGCTTTGGCATATCTCAATTTAGACATCAAGCAGTGCTGCCCTTACAGTTTTGTCCCACTCACGAACTTGGGATGATGCTATGTTGCATCTGGTGTGCAGTGCACAGACCCTTATTACCGCGCCAATGCAGCATTTTCAGACCACCCATTGTATTGCTCCAATAGGCATGGTTGAACCCATTGATTTCTCAATCTGGATTGGAATGTTGTGGCAGAGCAATAATTGTGCCTCATTTCTAAATTATTTTCTAGTTCATAGCATTGTGCTTCTAGGTTTTCATCAGTCAAAACTGTTTTGAACACCACGCTGTGAAGATTTTGCCAGAGGTCTTACTTCAAAATAATGATGTACCAATCTGCCCTAAATGAAAACATCCTCTTCCTTTCTTGGGGATGCAACATTGTGTGTAAGAAAGAAAGGAGCTGTTTCTTGTTTCGTTTTGTTGTTGTTGTTTTTTATTTTAAAAAATATGGCCAGAGATTATTTCCCACTGCTGTTGATGTCTCTACAAATGTTACTTGTATTAAACAAACATCAGAGAAGTCTTCCACTTTTGCTGATGGGTGCTGTTCATTTATTCGGGAGCCAAATGTGCGTGTCAGAAGGCAAGGCTATGTCCCAGAGATATGATTACAGATCATGCATTTTAGAATTGCTCCTTTAGGCACATGGAGCTAGCTGTTATATACAAGAAATGATATTTCACTCTCTCTCTCTTCTCATTCTTTTTATAATGTGTTTTAGAAATCTATTAATTCTGTGTATGTGATGAGAACTAAAAAGGAAAAGAAAAGAAATAGCAGATAAAATAGTATTCCAATAATCTTTATAAATTATAGACTAGTCAGAATGAAAACTGCATGGCAGAGAGGCTTCAGTGCACTTTAATTTCCTCTAAAAGCATGCAAGTCAATAGCAAAATCACAGAGTCAATGAATTTTGCACACACACACACACACACACACACACACACGAAAATCCTTTCAGCAGATAAAAGGATTATACATGACCCAGGTAAAAATAATGGAAGATTTTTGTATGTATGAATTTTAGCCATGTGCACTGATTTATGTACACCAAGAGCACAGCGGGGGGTGGGGGGTGGAATCAAGATCATCAAAGTTGGTTCTTAATTTGTGGTCTTCTGGTTTTTGTTTTTGTTTTATTTATTTTTAAAGTATCGTCATTTTTCCATCAGCTGAGGCCTAGTTTTTCTCAGACATGGTAATCCTGTGTCTGTGCTGTACTACTTCAGACTGGAATTCTCTGGAGTAGATTCCTTAGTACAAGTATCCCTGCCCTTAAATCTATTCTAGAACTATGGCATTCTATGTGTTGTTGTTTAGTCGTCTTAGTCGTGTTTGACTCCCTGTGATGCCATGAACTAGTGAATGCCTTGGAAACTCTCACTTTCTTTTCAAAGCTTCTCCTTTTTTATGTCCATGGAGTTTTCTTGGCAAAATACTGGAGTGGTTTGCCAGTTCCTTCTCCAGGTGGATAACATTTAGTCTAAACTCTCAGCTATGACCTGTCCGTCTTGGGTGGCCCTGCATGCCATAGCTCCTAGCTTCTTGGAGTTATTCAAGCTGCTTTGCCACGACAAGGCAGTGATCCATGAAGGGGATTCTATGTGTACAGACTATATATCTCAGAACCCTTCATCATATGAGCCCCTACATATATTATTAAATGGTACAGCACAGATACAGGATTACCCCTCAGTGAGAACTAGATCTAAGAACACTTAGTTTTTCAGCCATGTGTCTCAGATACGTATATCACTGTTCATATCTATATGTACAATTTAACAACATGAGGGGTGATATTCTGCATCGTGCAATATCGTCTTCATGGACAATATCCAACTTCTCTGTCCCCTATGCTTCCTCAGATTTGCTCTACAGGGTCCTCTATTGTGCCAGTAGAGGTCCTGTTGTCCAGTAATCCCTGGATGTCATAGAATCATATAACTGTAGAGTTGGAAAGGACCCCAAGGATCATCTAGTCCAGCCCCCTGCAATGCAGGAATCTTTCAGCCAATGTGGGGCTCAAATCCATCACCCTAAGAGTCTCACGCTCTACTGATTGAGCTATCTCCCTCATTACTCTGCATCTCTTGAATATTGTTGTTCCTTAGTGGAATGTGCTAAGTCACTATAAATCAATTCCTATGCTTTTTAAAGTACATGAACGACTCCTTATATTTTCTACGCCATTTTAAACCAGGGTATTTTTTAAAAGCAGAAGCATGATTTCACTGATATGTAATCTATATAATTTAAAATGTCAACATTTTAATAATTCTTATAAAAGCTGTTGGCAATAACCATTTTTGCTAAAAGCAGATCTAAACGTCATATCCCTATCATTAACAACTTAGTTAACAGTGAGTTGTTGCTTCTTTTAAAATTCTACTGCACTCTTTCTGTTACACACCCTAGCCACTCTTTCATACCAGCAATCAGGACTATTAAATAATGCTTAAAAATAAAAATCCCTAATGGGGGTTAAACACTTGCATGCATTGAGGCACTTGGTGGATTTCTAGGTTTCCCACAAAAAAAATCATACACAAAACATGCCTCAGGTTTCAGAAAAAGTAAACATGGTTAAATTGTCACCTTTCTTGCACCCACCATTCCTATACCAAGTAATATTCAGTGGAATAGAATGCTTTAGGCTCAATGGAAATCTCAAATAAAACCAGGCAGGTGGTACATGTTCCTCTAGTCATTATGTCTCTAGGGAATGTGGGTAAATTAAAATCCTGCAACTATTGCAATTGCACCTGCATGATTAGGCACCCCAGGCAACCGCTTGTGCAGCCTTATTTTAGGCCGTGCCCTACCTCAACCTGCTAACTGAATTCTGGAGAGCATAGGAAACAGAGAAAGGTATCCATCACCCCCAAATTTTTGATCCTTGGTTCACTTGCCTCAAAGCTTCTTCACAGATTCACATCTCAGTAATGGTGTGTGCAAACTCATGTTCATAGCAAGAGTGTTGAAGGGTGGGCCGATTGAATGCTGATATATAAAGTGTCCAGGGCTGAATCAGCTTTAGCTTCCTATTACATTTGCCCTTGCTCTCATTAGACAGCCACTAAGACTTCTTCAGGAAAATCCCCAGAGCTTCATACTACAGCTCTCTGCTTCCTCTTTGTCAGATTATCAGTGTTGTCGTTAATTGGGAAGCTCTGTTTAATTGGGACACCTTTTGTCCTCATAATAGGAATTGTAGATTAACATAAGATAATGCGTTATTACTCAGTAATGCTGTACAAAGAATGGCATAGTATTCAGGTTTCCTGATCTTGGAGAAGACTCTAGGATCTTAGAGCTGCTTCAAACATTACCTGATTTCAATGCAGGAATAAGCATGAAAGTCAAGAATAGATAACCACATGTCTGTTTTGCTGGGCTTATATGTAGTATCTACATGCTGGAAAGACACAGACCTCTGAGCACATTTACATGCAGTGAAATCGATATAAACGGAATGACCCATGACAATTTGCATCATTTTGGTATGTTTTTTTCCTACAAGCACAACATCTACGGTCCTTAATAATTCTTATTTGGGGGGGGCAGTTGTATTGAAGTGGATATTTTTTGCATTCGTGTAAATGTGTTTGGCATGTAGATGGAGGTGCCTGAAGTGGGACTGCTGTAAGCTTTCTCACATTGCAGCTGTTCATTTGGTAAAAGCAAACTGACCCATACAGACAAGAGCTGAAATAATTAATTCTGCTTCCTGCTCATTCTGCAGCATTGGAAGCTGTTCACTGAGAAGCAAAATAACAAAATTAGCATAAAGAAAACCTAAGCAACATTGAGGATGTAATCCTGTGCACAATCACAATCCTATGCACCCCCTGAACATGGGGGAGTTATTTTTGATGCATGGGATTGGTCTGTAAATCACTTAAAAGGTGTCTCCATTAAATAGATTATGATCCTTATTAATCACACTTGTATCACTGGGTTTAAATAATTACAGGATATATCATCTTGCTTATAAAAGGACAACGTTCTATGCTATCAAGCACATTTTAATATTTCCAGTCCAAATTTAATTATTTGACACTTGCAAGAGAGGCTGTCACAATTCTGACACTTGTTTAATTGGCAGGAAGAACTGAATCCAATACATGGGATTCCCTGAGAAAAGACTGCTAGGAACCTAACTGGGTAGTGTTTGTTAAACTATTCGCTGGCTGTGCAGGTCAGTTAATTTCATGTGTAGAAATTATAGGTTAGTATATTCAACTAGAATACCCAAGGTTGGCTGGTTGTTTGTTTGCTTTGTCAGTCCGCAAGGGGACGAAATAACAGATTGCCTAAGGTACTATAGGTTGGTATTGTTTATTTAAAATATTTATATGCTGCTCTTTACCATTTTTGATTTGACGGTGGTTTACAGAAGTGAAGTTCACCTGGGAGGAATTCCCACTGAGTTCAATATGCCTTACATGTGTGATTTTACACTGCTAGCCTTGAAAGCCCATTTTAGCTCTCCTGTCAAACATTTCTCTCTGATCATGAGGAAGAAACTGTAAAACTGAAGTGAAGCTGGGACCTTATTTGTATATTTACTTTTCTTTAATGCAAGTGTAGACTGCCTCACACCATTAACAAGTATATGGTGGTCATCTGTACACAATGTATACATCAGATCTCTTGCAGTGAAATCTTGTGAGCTCTACCAATTTGTCTTGAGTATATGATCAACGTTTCCTATTCCTGATGCAGATTGAGCTGTATTTATGTTTTAGGCAATCTCAAACCAATTATTTTTTTTTCTGCACTACTGTGCTACAGGGTTCTGAACTGATAGGGAGTAAATGGCTAAGTAAAATCCTTTGGTGCTAAACAAAACCAGTTGTCATTCACCAGTTATAGTCCAGCAAAGGCTATTGCATAAACATATTGTGAAAGCTCATTTTGTTATGACCATGAGGACTCGACATTATTTTTATTTTTGAACAACGTAGCATTTTCATTTTATACTACTTATAATTATGAGACACCTATCAAAACTATTAAATGAGGAAAAGTTAAATTGATTTTAACTTGTCAGATGATCTTCATGAAGCTTCCCAGCATATGTGAAGTTTGTGTTTTATGGAGGGGCTGGAAATGCTATGAATGCTTTTAAAACTAAGTGTTTTCTGTTTGATAGACTAGGGAGTATGGTTAAGCACTGGTGCAAGAGGAGAAAATGTATTCACTCTTTAAGTTCATCCTTAAAGGGGCTTGGGTTCCTTTTCCTGAGTTGGTTAGTCTTAATTTTAAAACATTCTACTTTTTGGAGTGGAGTACAAGTACATTACAAAATCATGATTTCTCTAACTAGATCAACACAGCTCAGAGTACAGCAATCCAATTTGGTTTAGAGAAAAGAAAAGAAAATGATATGTGAGGCTGTGTGTGATAAAATGGCAATTGTTTTGAAGCATTTAAAATAAAGCCATGAAATACAGTATTCCAAAAGTACCTTTAAGGGAAAGCCAAGAATAAAGGCATTCAAAAATTACCAGATAAAAAACACACACTGCAGGATAGTTGGAAATGCTTCCTAACTACCAGTGGTTGGATAGCTTGCTGGATAGCTGGAGTGATACTGAAATTTCTTTCCTAGAACCAGCCCTGCATACATGATGCCATGGTGTCGGGTCTGACCCAGGTCTTTGCGCTGCACCAGCAAACAGGCATAGTGAGCTGTCATTTCTTTTCCTGCTCCTCCATACCTTCTGCCCTGGGCAGTGTTGAGTTGTGGGGCTGTGGACATGGTGTTGGCTCCACCACTGTGTTAAACCCCACTACTGCCAATCAGAGGTATGGATCGTGCAGCACAGAAGGTTATTCTCATGGGAAGCAGGCAGGGCAAAGAGAAGCTTTTTATATAAGATAGGGAAAGAAATAAAGCAAAGAGAAAGGGCATTCTGAGACAGAATGATGGGGAAGGGAGAAGGTTGCCAGGGAATGTAATGGAGCTTGAATGACAAAGAAGATGAGAAATGTGTGTTTCTGTGACAAGAAGAAAATGCAAAGGGATGAGAAGTTGGAGATCATGTCTTATCCTGCTGCTTCCTCTCTCTGATGAAGACTATGAGGTCAATGCTGGTAGCAGGAAAGACTGTCCAAGGAGCAAATTATTTCAAATCAAAGAAGGCAGCTGAGGGCTGGGAGTTGCATTACACTGCATACATTTTCTGCAAATAAATCCAAGCTTAATTTTCAGTGAGATACCCTTGGATGTTTATAAGAAGATGTGAAAGCTCATTTATGTTTCATGAAATTTGTGTGCATGGGCAAAATCACATTTTTTTACATTATGATAAAATCAGGGGATTAGGAAATGCATGAGGGGAATGCATGGGGATGCATGATTATCAGGCTTTCCTAAGTGTAAAACTTTTGCTATCTGTATTTCAGCAGTTGCATTTTTGGGAATAAAGTTAAAATCAGCTAAAATGTAGTATGTGTCACAGTAGCTCACTGATGAGCTCTCTGGTTCTCAGAAAAGTCATATTTCACTTATATTCTTTGAGAACAATAGAGATAAGATACAAACACTGAATCAGTACTGCCATCTGCTTCTTTAGCAGGATCTGATGAGTTACTTGTAGTTTTCCTAAAAGACAGTTTCATTATACCTATTCATGAAGACAGTCAACATGCAAATGGTGTCCCCCCCCTGAAAAACATCATTGTTATACTTGCAACATAAAAAAATAATAATTATCTGATAGATATTTTGTGCTATGTGATCTTTATAAATATGTGTTCTCCAAGGTCTTTCTAATTGTACATCACAGATTTTTCAACTTACTGTTCAGTCTTATTTCAGCTTGTGAACATCAACTTATCAAGTATCAACACACACACACACACACACACACACACACACATATATTTTGGAGAAATACGTTTCACTAAAATATTTTGGGTCAGAAAAATGAAATTCTCCTGTTCCGTTATACTGTGATACACACGTGGAGTTCTAGGATATTTAAGGGCAGATCCATAGGTGCTTTCCTTCTACCTGAAAGTGTCATTTCTTTGAAAGGGATCACTTCCATTGAAGAAAATGAAGGAATAATTATAGGCACATAAACTGCATAGGAGCCACACATTTGAACTGCTGTGTCCAGAAGTGATTGCTATTATTTTTGTTATCATTCACTGGTTGTATACAGTGGTGCCTTTGAGGTAACAGAGAGCATTTCCACTTGATTGCACAAGTCCAGACACCCAATTTTAACCAGTCTCTGCTGCCCAATGAAGCCACTCATTCCATATACCATTGTATTTCATAGAGTCTTCTAACCCTCAAGATCAGATTCCAGAAGGGATAGGAGCCTTAAGTGGATGGTGGGGAATAAATGAAAATTGGGTAGCCCACCTTATGGAAGGAAACACTCTTATTTAGAAATAGCCCCCCCCCCCTTTTTAAGATTCTCTATTCTTTAATGTGATTAACTAAGCTTCGTAAAAATAAGCTTTGTTTCACGTATTTCCTTTAAAAATGTTAAACTAAAACTAGGTTGCTGTTACTGTTTAGATTATAAAAGCTGCAAGAATCAATAATATTTTGCAGCAATGGACATTATTACAATTACTAGGCTGTTCCATTCCATTAGATTCAAGCAGTGTATTTCATTTAAAAATGTAAATAAAATTGATTTTTAAGCTTTAGCTTTAGGCTTATTTTTAATTAACCGTACTACCTGCTTAAAGGAGCTGTGGCTTGAATTGTGATCAATGGCAGCTCGTTCGGTGTTTAATAAATACTTAGATGAATTTGTCTTCATTACCCTGTTGTGGAATTCTTTGAACACTAACACTAATTCTTTTAAACTGCTTACCCATTACATAAATGATCTGTCTAGATCTTCTGACCAAGAAAACATGGCTGACTGATCTTCTGGCTAAAACTAAATTTTAACCAGGGTCTTAAGTCTTCTCCCTATTTTCAAGAGATAAGAGTAAAAAAGGTGTGCAAACATGAATGAATTCAGTGTGTCAGTACACTAAAGGATGCTGTGATATCCTGCTTCACAACAACATACACCACAGCTTGAAAGCAAGATACAGGCACAAAATAAATGTTTTAATCCATAAACATGCCCACAACCGTGGGTAGGTAATGGCACAAGGAGAAGGGAGGATAATTGTCCCAAAGGCTGAGGCAAAGCAAAGCAAGGGAAGATCAGTACCTTGGAGAGGGACATTAGTGACCCTGAAGCTGAAATAGAATGTACAAGCACTGCTGTGGAGCAACTGGCAGGTTTTTATAGGCCAGGCTAAGTACTTGATAAAAGGGACGCGGGTGGTGCTGTGGGTTAAACCACAGAGCCTAGGGCTTGCCGATCAGAAGGTCGGTGGTTCGAATCCCCACGACGGGGTGAACTCCCATTACTTGGTCCCTGCTCCTGCCAACCTAGCACTTCGAAAGCACATTAAAGTGCAAGTAGATAAATAGGTACCACTTCGGCGGGAAGGTAAACGGCGTTTCCGTGTGCTGCTCTGGTTCACCAGAAGCGGTTTAATCATGTTGGCCACATAACCCGGAAGCTGTACACCAGCTCCCTCGGCCAGTAAAGCAAGATGAGCGCTGCAACCCCAGACTCGTCCGCGACTGGACCTAATGGTCAGGGGTCCCTTTACCTTAAGTATTTGATGGCGAGAAGTTTCACCCCATGTATATTGCATCTGGTCAGTTAAAGAGATAGTTTCTTCTCAGTGGTCTCTTGAGCCTCTAGGGAAACTGCGAACCAATCAGCAGAGCTTGGCTGCAGAGGAGTCTCTTTTGGATTCAGGGATGGAGATGCTGGCTCCAGTGACTGTGGCTCAACATGAGAGGGACAAGGGAGTAGGTCAACCTCCTCCTTGGGACTGCCATCATTATGGAATTCTGCCTCTGGGGATTCCTGGTCTGCAGTCATGACAAAAATGGCTCAGAAAGTGAATGAGTGATACTGCTTATAATTTCATAGCAACAAAGAATGCTGTAACAACTCAGATATTAACAGGCTCGTTATTTCATGAGTTTTTGATGCAATAGTCTACCCCACATAGCCAAATGCATGAGCTCTTAGAGAAGTTTTAGTTCAAATAATATTTTGGATAAATTGATTTTATGAAACTCCTAGAACCAAACTAGATATGATGTGAAAGAGCCGTGATCTCTCTGTCTGTCTGTCTGTCTGTCTGTGTCTCTGCTTTGGTTAAAAGCAGCTTGGGGAGGAATGTGATTTGCATTGGGGCCATGTTGCTGTGGCAAAGGGAGCTAATTATATGCTTTACATGTAAGTAGTCCCATGTTCAACCCCCGGTATCTCCAGCTAAATGACACAGTAAATAAATAATGCTTTAAAATTGCTGTAATTGGGATACAGTTTTTTGTTGTCGTTATATGTTTTGTTGATTTATTATCCTTTCTATATTGGAAGTTCAGATGAGTGTGGATGTTTAAGTATGCCAAAGAGTCACTATCTATTCACAAGATGGAGGTATCAGCAGACTTTGGGGGACCCTACAATTTGCAAACTGAACAGGAACATTCCATGCTGCAATATTTTGTTGCAAGCCCTAATTATGATTAGTGTTTTTAATTTACGTTTGCTGTAAGCTGCTCTGATAAGGCTGAGGACCCCAGTATCTCTTGGTGCACCTCTGCAATACGAACTTACCTAGACAATTTGCTCTTCATCTGAAGCCCTTTGTTGTAAGTAATAATAATAATAATAATTAATAGTCATGATCAGGCAACATATAAATATTTTGAAGAAATAAATAAGTGATGGAAGACCATATCTGGAAACCCCAGAAAGCCACTGACAAAGTAGACAATACTGTGCCAGATGGAGCAATAGTTTGATTCAAGGAGCTTGAGGTGGCCTACATAGCTCCCTCCTCCATTTTATATTCACAACAACCCTGTGAGGTAGGTTGGTCTGAAAGGTCACCCAGTGATGTTCATGATAGTGAGGATTTTAACCTAATCCAACATTATACCCGCTTACTCTTTGTAAGGTAGTATAAAGCTGATTCATAGGTCATATGCACCCCATAATAATAATATAATAATAATTTAATATTTATTCCCCAGCCACTCTGGATGACTCCCAACAAAATATATTAAAAATTTAACAAAACATCAAACATTGGAAACTTCCCTAAACAGGGCTGCCTTCAGATGTCTTCTAAAAGTCAGATAGTTGTTTATTTTCTTGACATCTGATGTGAGGGCGTTCCACAGAGCGGGCTGTTTCCCCATTGTTCCCCCAATTTAAATCCCTTTTCTGTGAAGCTGTGGAAGTTGTACCAATAGCTAAAAACAGCTTTGGAATTGATAATTATATTAGGGGTGAGGAAAAAGGGTTACTTCCCCCGGTCCCTCTGGCACCATGATTTCAGTTGAAATCATGTCCCTAGGGTTATTTTTAACCAAAGAAAAAGGTGTTGGATCTCCCATAACATGTTCAGCTTGACTTTTCCTAATATTGTAATATATACCAACACACAAACACAATTTTGTTCCTTGTATCTCTGTCATTTTAAGGCAAATCATATACAAGCAGTTGCCTTTTATCTAGCCATCTAAGCTGGTATTGTCTTCTGTAGCCAGCGGTTGCTCTCCAAGGTGCTGAGGTTCCTCCTGACCCTGCTTTCAGAGAGCCTTTCATGGGAGATGCTGGGGACTGGATGAGTGACCTTCCACATTCAAAGTATGTGGCCTACCATTGAAAGCATTTTTTAAAAATGCCGTATTTTTCTGTTGAGCCAGTACAGAACTATTTTTTTCTTTACGCAGTTCTGTTAACTTTGCCTTTAAGTTGACTAGTTTTTATGGTCTGCAAACAAGCAAAGTTGGCTTTCATCCATAAATGAAATTTAAACTGGAATTAATATTTTAAAAGGAACTGGTTTGGAATTTAGCAAAGCTATTTATGGAAGACAAAAGGGCTGGCTGGCTTCCAGCTCAGAATAAGCTCTTAGTGATTGAATGGAGAAGCCTCATAAGGAGTGTAACAAAGGCTGTTTGTTTTAAACTACGTTGTTGTAACAGCATTTCACCATTTATCTTCTAGCCTTTCCAAAGGTAGATCCTTGAATGTGTGGTAGATGACTAAATCCACACTACCATCAGTTTGGAGAAAATATTGTTGCCTCTGCAAAGGTTCTTGGTGCCTTTATTACTCACTGCAGGCTGAGCCATAAGCAGGTTAGCAGGTCATTCCTTTTTTATTATTTCAAGCTTATATGCCATGCTGTCTGCCAAATGGATGGTGCTCAAAGCAGTGTATAGTCACATTAAAACAAATACAAACAATAAAGCACAACACAACACCATTTTAAACCAGAAACTGCTTTTTAAAAGGGCAAACCATGTAAGTAAAAAATTCAGCAGAAAGAAACCTTCTCCAGTTACCATTAGCCTTCTAAAATATTTTCTGAAAAAGCCATGGCAAGACATTAGAAAGTAATACTGGGTTCAAACAACCTTATATTCAAGTATAAACTTAAGAAGACGAAGCTTACTTAATCCTTTAATCTTTTCTCTTGTCTGGCTGTAAATCTTAATTTTTATTTGAATTCACTTCCTCCGTTAAAAGAAATAGTAGAAGGGAAAGTTAAAATAGATGTAAAATTTTCTCTCTGCCTGTCCATCTTCTTTTCTCGGTGTTTCTAATTATCCCCCCCAGTTGAGTTTTAGGTGGAAGTTATACAAAATCAAAGAATCTGTGTATAAAAACTGTATATGCCAACTTCACATACAATAAATTAAAAAGAAAAGAAAATACAGGAATATGAGAAGTGGCACTATGTGCCTCAAGAGTCAAAGCAGAAGTCACCGTAGAGTAGATGTGACTTCATGCCTTTACATGAAGCAGTGCCTCTCCCAGTGGTCTGAGGGAGTAGAATGTATGCATGGGAGGAAGCCCTCTAGGCACCAGTCGATGTACATAAACCTTTGGAACTGAGCCCAGTACTGAAAAAAACAAATCAGTATAGTAGAACCGGTATAGTTGTCACGTTTGACCTGTGGATTGTCTCTGCAAAGGGTTGAGCTGTGTGTGCATTAGCTGAGGTTTCCAGACTATTTCCAAAGACATTCCCATATAGCTGACATGACAGTAGCTGATATGAAGGAGAAAGCATGGATGACTGAGCCCCCAAAGTAACATCTAACCCATGACCATTTCTGCCACCTCATCACCCAGAGGCACAGGGAGTTGAGGAGTGGCCCCAAGCTACAAACCTTGTGCCTAAGAGGGAATATAATCCTACCCAAGATAGGTAAAAACAAACAACCTTCTAGCCCCAGGTTGGCCCACCACCATAACTTCTGACTTGTCTGGTTGATATTTTGATTTGTTAATACTCATCCAGCCTGTAACCATAACCAAGAAAAATGCCACAATTCCTGGATTTGAAGAAAATGAAAATTAGAGATTAGTGCCATCAGCAGATGGGTGACATCACTCCAGATTCGTAAGTGATCTCTTCCAGTGGTTACAAATACATCAGGGGTGGCCCCAGGGCCCCTGTGGAGGCCCCTAGGCAGTCTAAACTCCCCCCTGCCTACATTAAACTAAGAAAGCTTGATGGTAATTTCCTTTCAAGATCAAATCAATATTATTTTGATCTGTTGTCATGGGGCCCTATTTAGTAATCAGGCCCTTGGGGTGGCTTGCATTTTTGGGGGGACCGCGACCATATTGACCTATCTTGGGGCCAAGGGTCAAATTAGCCATGGCCAAAATGTAAAAGTGGGTATAGGTAATTCTTTCTTTCTTTTTTAAAGGATGCACATGGGGGAGGGGGTATTAAAAAAAATGGCAGCAGAGAATCATGGCAGGTGACCTGGGAGTGGGGTAAAACATTTATTTATTCATTCAATTTATGTCTGCCTTTCTTCCGAGGGAGCCTAGTGGAGGCAGACAGCAAAAAACAAAACCATTTGAATTGCAGGAAGTGTGTTCAGAAATAAACTGAGTTTGTTGAAAACTAATAGACCAACTTATAGGAGATATACCCCATATATAACTACTTCTTCTTGCTACCTTTAAGATGTGTGGAAGTGCCAGACATTTAACTCACCGGTTCATTAAAAAAAAAAAAAAAATCAACGAAGAGTAAAACTGTTACTTAAGCATGCTCTCATTTACTTTGGTGCAAGCTTATCTAGGTTGCAAATGAGTGATAGTTTCACTGTGTGACTTAAAAACTGTTTAACTGATACCCCCAGGATATTTTATTCTTTATGATATTAATAAAACTCACAGAAAAGATTTGCCAGTATAATGTGTATAAGGTTTTCTCTTCCCCTGGAGTTTTTCTCTACAGAGAAATTAGGTTTCTGATGGGCCATGATATGATTCATTAATCCAATAAATTTTTGCTTTTGCTTGAAAAGTTGCTAATGTAAAGGGCATACTTTTATTTAACCAGTAAGCTTCTACCATTGTGTTACAGCAATGTAATTGATGCAAATATTAATTAAAAAGCCGCTTCTTAAGCCAGGTATTGTTAATCAGATGCAAACTCTGCTGGACAAAAAATATGGTAGTTGAGGATTTGTAAATGGGTTTTTTTAACCAATTAAAATGTAACAAAAGCCCTAATATATTCCACATATAGCTCACTGATAAAGTTCATTTGTTGGATATACTAATTATATGTGAAATATTTCAGCTTGCTTATACTATATGTCTCATTCACAGTGTTTTATTGCTATGAAGTTTGTAAGGAAGACACTGTAGTTTATTAGGGCTTGTGTCCTTGGTCAGGATTGTGGTTGTTGCTTTTTTAATCTGGAGTTGTTTTGAACCACCAGCACTGGGGTACTGTAGTTTTTAATCCTGAGCTTTTCTGAATCAAATTCAGGGATTTGAGGTTTTGAACATGGAAGATGTTATTCAAAGGCCTCACATTTTCAGAGAAATAGTCATGCATTACTTTCAAAACATTTCTCCAGTTATTTCAGCGTCCTACCATATGTATCCAATTCACTGCCTAGGCAAAGTCCCACCATCTCATCAGATAAAATATAGGTCTTCAACAGTGGGCCAGGACCCACAGGTAGGTTGTAAGGTCTGTAGCTAAGGCTAACCAGACCAAAGGAGCATTATATGTCTTGTCTGCCCTAGGACGCAATCTTCTGGTGAGACACTCCTTTTATCAATTTCCATGAGTACTGCAGTGCGGCAGGAGAAAAGCACAAGCCTTCTTCAATAAGATACATATTTCTGATATCTCATATGCCCCACTTTCTGAAAGCTATGTCTGTAGTGAGCCAGCTCTCTATGGAGCAGGGGCATTCTGTTCGCTTTCTAGTCTATTTCAACAGCTTCCTAGACTTCTTCCAAAATAGTATATTTTTGGGGGGACTAGCTGGGTTGCCATCATGGGCACAATAAGTCATATCAGGAGTCTGGTGACTGCAGGAGGTGAGAATGACTGGAGGGAGCAGGGATGCCAAATTATCTTCATCCCACTCCTTGCAGCTTGAAATAGGGCTGGATAAGGGGAATAGTTCATTGCTGCGCAGAGCACGGAATCCATTTACGGGTCGCTATGTAAAATTGGATCCCATGTTGCAAATTGGGAGTCGGATGTGAGTCTTGGACTTGGACCAGTTCAAGACCACTGAAATAAAACATATTTTATTCCCAAACTCCAAGGACAAATTTCCCTTTTGTCCTTGGGACTAGCTATGCAAGCGTGTGCCTATCTGGGCCAATGTTTCTAAGCGCACTTGTGTCCTTACAACAGAAGCAATGCAGCACCCATACCTCAATATCTCTTTCAGGTAGGAAACTTCATTAGTAAAGTGGTAGCAAGGTCATTCCAAGATGTAATGCTGTCAGTCATTAGAGGATAACATCATTTCAAAATGTGAACAGAGACATCTACTGTATATTTCAGAGATGCACACTGCATAGGCAACAAAAATATAATAATGATTAACATTTTGCAGGATTAGAAGCAGGGCACATTTTCATTAAGCTTTTTCCAGAAGAGTATCATAGTTAGCCTGTTTTTTAAAAAAGGAAGAACCTCCAGCAACTTAAAGATATAACACATTTGTTTCGGCATGAAGTTTTGTAGGCAAGAACCCTGTTTTACCTATTGCATGATGTTTTGTATGTTTTCTATTTTCTATAGTTTTGGAAGTCAAAACCCTTAAGAAGGGTTTGTGATGTTGACGATGACTTATGTAGGTACTTGAAGCTGTAGTTGTCTGGTATAAGTCTGCCTATCATTGACTGAGTTGCTTAAAGAGCTATGGTTTCACTTCAGATTAAGCCAGATTCGGTGTAGCCTGTGGTCCATTGCCAACCTTATAAGTACATAAACTAAAGTATTTGCTAACAAGCCTGAATTCGTAGTTTCACACTATGAAATAATTAGTTGTCAATGAAGCCAGTATCGCTAAGAAGATTTTACATCCTTTAGAAGAAAGTAGAATGGTATCCCATTCCCACCCGCACTTCAAGCACTCACTATGTTGTAATGGTTTGTTTGCAGGCAATAGCCAGGAAGAAAGTACCAACAATTGCTAACCAGACCCGACCATGCTTCACTTCCAAGATCAAACTGGGTGTGTTCAAGGAGTCATGGCTACGGCTGAATGTCAGATATCTTCTAATTGGGGGAGGGGAATATTAATCATCCAGATCTTGGCACAAAATGTTGACTAGCAAAACAAAATGACAAACCAAATCGTGACATTGTCATGTGCAGAGAAGGAAGCTACTTGCAGGTGAATTTTATTTACAGAATAAGCGACTATCTTGTGGAATTCTGTCAGTGATTTATTGTTGCCAAGGTGATAACAGAACTATTCAGCCTGTCTGCACTCCTTCATAAAGGACCAAATTTAGGAATGGTGATTAATTTACATGCACATATATGAGTGGAGCAGGTTTTACCAATTCCATTCCAGTCAATTTACCTCATGTCATTTACAAACAAGACCCTGATACACTCTAGAATGGGTGACATGTGCATGGATAAAGGGTTACTTTCACTGAAGGGGAGCAGGTGGCGCTGTGGTCTAAACCACTGAGCCTCTTGGGCTTGCCGATCCGAAGGTCAGCGGTTTGAATCCATGCAACGGAGTGAGCTCTCGTTGCTCTGTCCCAGCTTCTGACAACCTAGCAGTTCGAAAGCACGCCAGTGCAAGCAGATAAATAGGTACCACTGTGACAGGAAGGTAAGCGGTGTTTCCGTGCACTTGGCTTCTGTCACAGTGTTCCATTGTGCCGGAAGTGGTTTAGTCATGCTGGCCACATAACCTGGAAAGCTGTCTGCAAACAAACGCTGGCTCCCTCAGCCTGAAGCAAGATGAACGCTGCACCCCATAATCGCCCTTGACTGGACTTAACCATCCAGGGGTCCTTTACCTTTTACCTTTTACCTTTACCTACTTTCATTGATTTTTTCTTTCCTGATTCTTGCTTTTGTCTAGCATCTGCTTCCCATTTCTCCTGCAGTTGATCTTATTGTCAGTGGCCATCCATTACACTGCAAATAATCAAGTTATGGGGTGTATGTTTGTTTGTTTATTTTACTAATTTTCCCCATGTATATCAGTATATTGTTAATTCAGTCTTTGGAGAGCTGCCAAACTAATGTTTTGCTCTTTAAAATGACACATGTAAATAGCCACTATTAAGTTTTTGTGCTTTTTAAAAGGAAAGGTGGAAAAGAGGCTAGCTTCCACCATAACATTTATTATTTTTAACATAATCCTTTCTAATTTATCAAAATCTTGATGCTTTGATCAACATGTTGCAATCCCTGCACACTTATTCTCCCAAGAACCAGTATTATTATCTACTCAAAGTGATAATATGCAAAGTCTCTCTCTCTCTCTCTCTCTCTCTCTCTGTGTGTGTGTGTGTGTGTGTGTGTGTGGTGTTCAGCGCTAATGCCTCCCTTGTTCTCTTACAATGGCAATGGTGCCCATGTGAGAGGCACCAGAACTGCATTCTGGCGAGTTCTGGATGCAGGAAAAAAAGCCCCAATGATGTTCTATAAATAAATTCAGGCATTCATGGAAAAAAACTTAATCGTTCAAACTGGGGGGAAATTGGTATGCAAATACAACTATCATGTAAGAATTCATGTCATGTTTAGCCCTGAAGTAATTGCATCATGGCACTAATTCACACAGAGATTTTTAAATGTTGTTGTTAAAAATGTATCCGTTTAATACTTCAATTTAATAAATAAATATAAACAATACCTCTGGAATCAGAACTAAGAAATAGCAGGCCATAAATCCCCTTCCTGTCACTTCATCTGGGAACAGAACTACTGCTTTGAGGTGATGGCCTAATGTAAGTGAAAGAGGCCCTAATTAATTATACACATATTAGACATGCTAATCTAGAGTAAAAGACTTGAAGAAATATCTCTGACAGCAGAGCTGGAAGGGTAAACAATTTTGGGATTAATTCAGAGGCTCATGATGCCTCTGTGACATCAGGGGCTGGAGAACTGAAGCAGAGAAGATCCAATCCAGAGGTCAGACTAAGGAAAATGATTGTTGCAACTGAAGTGTTCCCAAACTGAACAACAACAAAAATTTGCTGAGGCCCAAGTGTTTCAGAATGCAGGGTTTTCAAAGCTCTGTGTCTGTGGTGTGCTGTAGAAAATCAGAAAGCGGGGAATGTGATAATGTTCAAGGCTACGATACTGTACAGGCATCTTAAATCCCATCAAATTTCAACAGGACTTCAGTAATGTAGCTGTATGTGCAGATTGCAGATTTAGTGTCTAATATAAAATGCATAAATAGTAACCCATATCACTGCTCATTGCTTACTCTTTCCTTGCAGAATGCCCTGGCCAGATAGGTCAGATGCACCCCCCAAATTACACAGTAATTGCTCCAACCACACACCCTCTTAACCTTTACAACCCCTAAGGATTGTAAAGTCTGGTAAGTCGAAGCAATTGCTTCCAAAGGGGCCTTGAGACAGTATACCCTGCACTTCTCAGCTCGATCCCTCTCAGTTTCTTAGGGGAGTAGAGCCTGCACCCAGCTCCCTATCTCTACCTAATTTTCTCTGTCAACCCTAATCCTATATCTTTATAGCATGGGCCAACTGGTTTAGGCTTGTGGGGGATTTTCACCCATTCTGCAAACTGGCAGCCATGCAGCAAGATGCAACATGTCAAATTATATAACATTTATTAGAACTGACAAGGGAGAACACAAAGGGACAAAAGCAGAATACTGAAAAATAAAGGGAGCAAAGTTAGCTCAAGCCTAATAAACAGGCGCCTGGTCTCCTCATGAGTAATGCAATGTAGCTAGTCAGTTGCTGGTTTCCTAATGGCCGATGATGGACAATGGGCCCTTGTGTGGTGGACAAAGGGACTGTTTTGACAGTACCTTTTTAAAGGGGTTCCAACCCATGTTGGGTTGAGTGATAGCTGGTACTCTTTCAGCCAATCACAGTTGCCAAGTGATCTGTGTGACACTTTTCCAAGAGTTGCAGAGATGGCAGACAGTCCTTGTGGACAGGGGAAGAGGGATACTACTGATGGAAATCACCACCAGCATTTTCAGGTCTATTTACCAGACAAAACCTAACCTGTCATTGGGTGATGTACATGCCTGCTTTCCTTAGGCTAAATGGAAGTCAAGGGAGCAGGGCTTCTCTCAACAAACTGACCTGTTCCTTGCAGAAATGGTTTTAGTAGAACATGTATTTCACTCATATATCAAGGCATACCACAGAAAACTATGTCACTCATATACGCATAGAGGAATGAGCATGCAAGTGAGAACTCAGTGATACAGAATTTTGATTTAAACTGCCCATTGTACAATGGGAATACTTTGCATGAGCAAAGCAAACACACTAAGACTTACAGCAATGTTCCTGCAAAAGTTAGTTCAGGCACAAAGATCAGCCCAACGTCTTTCAATGTGGAAACAGATGTAAATAACTCAATTAGTTTCTATGCAGTCTCCTTTTCCTCCTTTAGCATTCCTTTGGCTCCCTTATCATCCAAGTGTCAAATTGGGCCCATAGCTGGTTTCCTGCTACTAATGCATTTATTATTTTTTGTTGATCTTTATGTTTTTAGCAATGTGAGCCTCAACTCACTTTTGAGAGTGAACATTCTGCTTATTTCACTTAGAGCCCACCTTTTCCTTGGAGCATCTCATGGTTCTCTATCTACCTCCCACTTTATCCTTACAACAACTCGGACATGACTGGCCCAAATTCACTCTGCATGACTGAGTATGGATTTGAACCTGGGTCTCCTATTCCACCACTCTAACTGCCCTAATGCATTTATTTATTGGTTACACAGGTCCATAAGTTATAGTTGCTTAATGTCGCTAATGAAATTAAGAAACACCCTTTCATTTGAGGTGATGAAATGCAGTACTGGATAGGACTCAGGTACCTTCAACAGTTGTATAGAAAAAAGGCTTTTGGCAGATGCTGAGTTTTTGCCCTTTCTGCCCTGGCAGCCGTGTAACATGACAAGCCGCATCTACATTTTTCTTCTCCTTTTTGTGTTAGAGATCAGTTGTTGATCTAGCCAGGAGCTTCATCTCATTTGCAAAACAGCTGTTTCTCTTGATATAAACTCCTGTATGGTAACTCATGTGTGCTTAAACCCTGTCTGTTAGGCACATGACTGTCAGCATTCTGAAAATCATGTTTCATTACTGGCACAATTGCTTTCCTGCAGGAAATTAGGTTCTGGGGGTGTTTTGGTTTTTTTGCTTGCTCATCTTGAAGAACAGCATGGATGGTAGAAATATTCCATTTTAAATGGTACTCAGCCAAAAAGCAACAGATTTAATCAGTGGGTAGTGAACAGAAACTGTTTGAATTAATTGGGAAAAAGGTCTCGTCTAATGGTGTTGCCACCCTTTTTTCCTGCTGAAGTCTATTACCTCTGTGCTATCTGCTGCTGGTATCCCTCAGGTGAGAAGGAAAGGGGCATGCAACGGATGATCACATGCCAAGATGAGGATAATTAATCTAAACCTCACCAGAAGTAAAGCTTATGTTAGGAAACGGCAGGATGTGTAACCTCGGCACATTGGAAGATGAAACGTCTGAAACCAGACATTACAGAAAATGGATTATATGCCTTCTCAATGCTGTGCTGAGAGTGTAGTTGGATGCAAGGCTCAGAGAGGGCTAGGTATTTTCTTAATGCACCTAAAACATGCATATTGAGGGGGGAAATTTACATGAATGCAGAATGCTGAAGGTTTTTTTTCCTTCAGCTTTACATTGCTGAAATTGCTCAAGAACATTTCATCTGTGTACTAATATGACCCCCATAAAGCTGCCAAGGTCAACAAGACCCAGAATGATCTGCTGTGTAAGAACCAATCATGCAAGCTAAAACTGCCTGTAGGCTTGCTATATCTTATAATACACATATCCTTTTTTTACTTTTTACTTTTTTCTTTTAGAAAGTGCATTCAAATGCATTTTAAAACTGCTGATTGGAAAATATCTACATTATGATGTAAGGAATTTTCCCACCTCAATTTGGACTCATTTACAATTCATACTGCCCCTCATCTCTTCTCTTCTTAAACCCGTGATAACGCTCATACATTTTGTAAGTTTTCATGCTAAAGTGTAGAAATTTAAAGCTGTAATGCATGAAATACTACCCATTCGCACAACAGGACTGACTTCCCCTTCCCTGACTTTCCTTGTAGCCCCTCCAAGTGCTCTCAACATCTTCTTTGGAAAGCTGGGGGAACTTCCAGAGCAGAGTTTTGGGGCATGTGGGGTGTGCTGGGGGTAGGAGGAGGTGATAGTCCATTGCATAAGTGGAAGTACTGTATGCTTGTGCAACATTGGATTCTGCCCACACACTCTAATATAATTCAACCTTAAGGCTAATACCAAAGTTCTCCAACCAGCATTGTTGAATAAGTTGATTTGTAATTTATGTTGCATTTATTTCTGCTGGAAACATAACTACAGATACCACTAGAAAAAGAATACCACAAATCTATGTAGGAATGTTTTTTTTTAGAATTTGGGGCACTATCATTATGTGAAAACTAAGCAACCATAAGGGAAAAAGAGGATTTGTGGTCAGGTATCATAAGTATGCTAATGATACTCAGTTCAATTTCTCTGTAACATCTGAATCTGGAGCAGCCATGCAAACTCCGGACAGTGCCTAAGCTTGGTGGTTGACTGGATGAGGACCTACCAACTAGCTCTGAATCCTGTGGTTGAGCAGTTCCTGAGTCTGGATAATTGGTCAATTGCCTTCTTTGGACAGGGTCACAATCCCACTGAAAGGGTAGGTCCACAGTCTGGAGGAGGCCTTGGATCCATCACTGTCACTAGAAGCCCAGCTGACCACAGTGGCTAGGTGATCCTTTTAACAGTTGCAACTGGTAAGACAGCTACAGCCATTTCTAGACTATGAGAGCCTAAACACGGTCATGCATGTGTTGGTAATCATCCACTTGGATTGCTGCAATGTGGGCTGCCCACGATGTTTACCCAGAAGCTGCAGCTAGTACAAAACACAACTCCTTAGGGCAGAATTTTGCCATCTTATTATGTCACTGCTGAAAGTGTTGTATTAGCCACCTGGCTAAGTTCAAGGTGTTCATACTGGTGTACAAAGTCATATACAGCTTGGGATTAGGATACCTAAAACATTATCTCCTCCATTATATTGCTAACTTATCACAGCAAGAAAGGGCATTCTGCAGCTACCATCAAATCACATATGTCATCTCACTGTTCTGTATGATACTGGGACCTTATTTTAATTGTCTTTTTGAATGCATGCAATTGATTTTGTAAATATAAAGATATATTAATGCATGCTTGTATTGTATTATGAAATCATTTTGAGATGCCTCAAATGAAATTATTTTTTATTTATGAAATAAATAAATAATAGTATTGACAGCTGATACTGAAAATGTGTAATGAATAGTGGACTTCCATTTTTGTTTAGGATAATATAAGCTGTGAAGGAATAGGGCATTCCGTCGTTTTATGTTCTTTTTGGTTGCTATAAAATGGTTGCTTTGGGGTTTATAGGTTCTTCTGCGAAAGTTCATATGAAGGTTAAAGATACCCAGCAGGAAGTTCTGAACTAGAAGGTCGAAAGTTTACAAGGCGATGGTTTGCTCTTAGCAATTAAGGAGAAACTGAAACTTAACCAACACTCTACTCTGTTCAGATTGGCTAAAAGTTTAGGAGAAGAAGTGAAAATATTGTTTGGAATGGTTAGTTGAATAGAAGAAAACTTCTGGAGATAGACACTTTAGGAGATAAAGAATTGAAGAGCTGCAAGCAAGAGGAAGGTGTGAAACTCTAAGATAGCTGCAGCTCTAAAAAGAGTTAAAGAGCTTAGGGAAGTACTCCTGCAGCAATAAGCCAGGAGAGGACCACAAAGGGGTACAGAAGCTGAATTTAGGGATCAAAATTGCTAAGTGTTGGATTGGTAGGGAAACAGATTAGAATAGGTACAGCTGTATAAATTAACCTCTTGTTGTTGTTGGGGTTTTTTTAATTTTCTCTTATGGGTAGCTACTAAAACTGTGTAAGTAGTGACTTGTTGCCTTAATAAAACTGTAAGTTAAAGCTCAGGCAGCTGTTTGTTTCTTGGAAAAAGTTGGCCTGAGGTCTTGTTATTCATCTAATGCCTCAATGCCATACTATTTTGCAGGCTGGACAGCTCCACTCTAAAAGGTTAAAGCATGGACAGGCAAACTAAGGCACGGGGGCCAGATCCGGCCCAATCGCCTTCTAAATCCGGCTGGCGGACGGTCTGGGAATCAGTGTGTTTTTACATAAGTAGAATGTGTCCTTTTATTTAAAATGCGTCTCTGGGTTATTTGTGGGGCATAGGAATTCATTTATTTATTTTTTCAAAAATATAGTCCAGCCCCTCCACAAGGTCTGAGAGACAGTGGACCGGCCCCCTGCTGAAAAAGTTTGCTGACCCCCTGGGTTAAAGGGTTGTTTAGTGGAGGCAACCAGGAAGCCATGGTGGTGGCAGCAAGAAGCAGCAGCTGTAAGGTTTGGCTTGGCTGGTGCGCTTGCATCCCTTTCCTCTCATGTTGCAAGCATCATGCTTTCACATAAGCTTTCACACTCACAATTAAGGTAGTTCGGAGTAAGTAGCGCAAACTAAGTAGTGCTTATCGATGCATCAATGTTCAGTTCTTTCCATCCATTGTGGTGTCCAATCCATGCTTGTTTTAGGACAAATGCACACATATGTATGCAATCATAAAGTCAGGGCAAGCATTTCAGCTTGCCAGATGAAATGATCCCCTTTCCCCAATGCATTGTTTTGGGGGCTCTTCCACCACCCCCAGCCCAGTTTGAGGGGACATGGGGCAGGGTTGCAGGAGCAGGGGAACACCCCATTGCACAAGTGGACATCCTTACACATTGACAGAACTGATTGGTTGAACCCTGCCTTAAAAGTTTAAGTTGCTCAAAGTGCTGCATATTATAATAGTGCAGCCTTGAGGTTTCAAAGGTTAAAAAATATGATTGCTAGATACAAACATACCATAAAAACTTGCTGTCTTCATGCTGTACAGGATTGGGAATGAGGGACGACACATCTTATTACTACAGAAACCATAACTGGAAGTGAACTGAACCTTGAAACACTTAATAGTTACAGATATGGGAGATCAAGCAAAATAATTCATGTTTCATTGGTATGAGAGAAAATGAGGGAAGATGCACCCCAATTGCAGTTCCAACTTTTCATAAGAATTTCTGAGCCTCAGTACTTCCAGCTTTAACTAGATTTATCTCACCTGAATCCATTTCCTCAGCCACAGCCAGCCATCAGCAAAGCACCTATAAATATGTATATGTGGAACGATTATTATGTTTATTTTTCTGACATCTGACTTAAGCATTTTTTACCCAGCTGCTCTCATTTTCCTACTACCTATTGAATAAATTGAATGAATTAGGGCAAAATTCAGACTTGGCCAGAAAGAAATAAAATGTTCTTGGAGATTTTCCCTTCAGACGAAGTGAAGGCTTGGTCAAGAGAGGAGGAAAGAAACAGAAGACGAAGTGGTAGAGAAATGGGGCAGAGCCTACAGGGAAATTACATCAAGAGAGTCAGAGAGAGAGAAAATTAGGACCTTTGCTGCCTCCAGTGGTGTGTGTGTGTGGCATGCACACATCACATGTAAGCACACATTCATGGTTGGACACCATTGCAGTGCAGAAAATTTTACCATTTATGTGCAGAGCAAGTGAACATTTGCACATATTTGTAAGGAGAAGTGCTCCTGTCACTATATTCAGATTCAGGCTTATGCTATCTTTTGAGAGTAAGGTGGCCTCCTTTAATAATAACCTATGTATAGTGTTTGCAGATAAAGATAAAAAATATATTGAGTCCATATAACCAACTGGTGTGTTGTTGTTGTTTAGTCGTTTAGTCGTGTCCGACTCTTCGTGACCCAATGGACCAGAGCACGCCAGGCACTCCTGTCCTCCACTGCCTCCCGCAGTTTGGTCAAACTCATGCTGGTAGCTTCGAGAACACTATCCAACCATCTCGTCCTCTGTCATCCCCTTCTCCTTGTGCCCTCCATCTTTCCCAACATCAGGGTCTTTTCCAGGGAGTCTTCTCTTCTCATGAGGTGGCCAAAGTATTGGAGTCTCAGCTTCAGGATCTGTCCTTCCAGTGAGCACTCAGGGCTAATTTCCTTAAGAATGGATAGGTTTGATCTTCTTGCAGTCCATGGGACTCTCAAGAGTCTCCTCCAGCACCACAGTCAAAAACATCAATTCTTCAGCTATCAGCCTTCTTTATGGTCCAGCTTGAGGAGATTTCACCCCTCCCATATCCAAGAATCTCCTGAGGAGTCTGCTGATTCTCCAGAGAGGAGGAGGCGTGTTCTGCTCTCTACTTATTCTGCTCCAGCACCAAGTCAGTCAGTCAGTCAGTGTCGGAGAGAGAGAGAGAGACTGAGTGTTAGAGATCATGTGTAGAGATAAGGTTGCTGCTAAGAGCAGCTGCAGACACTCAGTGCAGTGCAGCATTCATTTATGCTTAGACCTATTAAGCTCTGTATATAGTTTGTATAGTTGTAGATAGAATAAAGAAGATATTCTACAGAGCTGCTCTCCGAGTTGTTTATATACTCTGTTAGAGTCTGCTGTACTCTGCTGTGCAACGACTGTCTTCTTGTGGGAGTGAATCCGGTGCTCACAACTCTAAGCTGTGAGTCCACAGCACTTTGACCTTTTCCTGTGCAGAAGGTGGTCTCTGGAAGTGCTACCCAGCTCGCCTAGCCCAGTCGGGGCTGAAGTGGATGAGTCCAGTTGGTGGCACTGGCTCAAGGGCGATGCTGACACAGCTCTCACTTCCATACATCACTACTGGGAAAACCATAGCTATAACTATACGGACCTTTGTTGGCAAGGTGATGTCTCTGCTTTTTAAGATGCTGTCTAGGTTTGTCTAGCCAACTGGTGTATAGGGCCATAAATAGTAAATGGCCCGTGATATTACTGCTGCCCACTAGGGGAAAAAACAGTAAGGACAGAAATGTCTTGGCTTTTTTTCCAGCCAGGTTTCATGAGGATGAGAATAAGCTTACCATTAATGCCTCTACTCCTGAATGTGCATAACAGGTTTCAGGCTTGAAGCAGGGGAAAGGATAAAGAGTGGATGCTTCCCAGCCTAGATGAGTTTGTTTGGAAGATGAAGGTAGGGACAAGCACATTGCAGCTGGGTATGATCTGATCCCATACATTTGGTCAGAGACATTTGGGCATGCCAGGCTTTGGAAACTGGGTATGCCCAAATTGGGGGGGGGGACACAACCCAAAATACAGTGGGTAAAGCACAAAGTTGAGTGTATATATTGGACATGCTACGATAACATAAAATGATACTAGAGACAAATTTATGCAGCCAAATAGCAAAGTGTTACCTTTCATGACTTGGATGGATGCATCTCAGAAGGGGGTCACCAGAGTCTTGTTTCTGTCACATACTCTTTTTCTGTGGAGGTAGCACAGTTACCTTTACTTGTTTTCCAGCCAAGCAATTTCATGCATGCATGAATGTTTAAACTTTCGTACCTGGATGTGTGGCCTTTTTTCAGCCTTCCAATTTTCTTGCATATGCATACATCAATATTGTCATTGTGCAGTTTTAGACTAGGCTGCTGTGTAATGCCAAGATGGTAAAAGTGGTGCATGTTGTTAGTTGTTGTTTTAAAAAAAGTAAATTTGAGTGCATAAATCCTTAGGCAGCAGAACCTCCACGCGGGAGGAGGGGACAGAAAAGAGAATGTGAACAAGTGAGGCAAGGTCATGCTCTACAAAAGGCTTCAGGGTGTTTTGTCTTGGGAATCACTGAATTAGGCAAAACGATTTTTCTTGAAATGTCAGAAAAATCATAGGCTCGTTTTGGGAGATTTGGTTTTGCTATTGCTGCTCTGATGCCACACAAGAAACAGTGCGTGTCATTCTGAGGGCAGAATAGTCTTGCCTTCCCTGATTAGACCTCTGTGGTTTTACATGCACTGGAGAAAGGGACAGCTTTGGTTTTGGTAACTGTCCTTACGACTGGACACTTATCTTCATTACCTTGCATCCAGTGTGATTAGTTTGGATCATGTCTCTATTCGTTGGCCTCCTGGGAAAAAGGCTTTCTGTTGCCTTCAGAAAGAATAGAAATGAGAGGCAAATGTGCTCATGTGAATCTCATTTGTTTTGGTGGCCATGTAGAAGCAGATTGTGCCCAAAGCAAGTAAAGTCATAGCTTGCGATGAATACATGTGTGCTTGTTTCAAATTCTAATATCTCATCCTTCTTCAAATTAGAATGTCTTCTGATGCACTCAAAAGCATCAATAACCACAGGTTTAAAAATAAGGTAGCATCAAAAGGAGAAGCAAATTAAATTCCACATCTGTTAAAATAGGAATATGAGTATTTTAGTCAACCCTGACTAGCTCCTGCTTACTGAGAGGAATAAGGTTGCAGGGAGGGTGTTGTCATGCTGGCAGGAGTGCCAGATTGGCTCAGCCAATGCATTAGCACTGTACCACCCTCCCTCCCAACCTCCTGGGCAGCAGCAAAAAAACCTCAGGAGTGAGTATTGATAAGCTTCACTAGGAATCACTGAATTACCCAAAGAAAAAGGACCTTGTCAGCAACAATAAGGCCTTGCTCCTTCACCGCATTTGGTATGGGTTAGTACACAGAGCAGGGCCCCTCCTAATTATGTTAAAAAGGCTCATATGGGGCCTTAAGCTTCAATAATCCTTCCGCTTCTCCTTTAACTATGTTGTCCTAAGACCTTAGTGCATAAGTGCTAATTCAACTGATGAAAAGTGCATTCGAACTTGGCAGCATTACTTGCTGTTTTTGTTATGATAGGTTCATGAATTAAATATATCACAAGCATCTTTTAAAAATGCAATTATTATTTTTCTTCTTGTTGATATTTACCAGGCATAGGCAAACTCGGCCCTCCAGATGTTTTGGGACTACAACTCCCATCATCCCTGACCACTGGTCCTGTTAGCTAGGGATGGTGGGAGTTGTAGTCCCAAAACATCTGGAGGGCCGAGTTTGCCTATGCCTGATAGATGCCTTCCTTGGTTAGTTTTTCAGATGACCCAGGGAAATGCTTACGCCTCATTATATAAACCTGCCCTGTTACTATTATGCATTGCATTAGGGAGGTGGGGTGGAGGTGCTTACCAGACCTCCCAACAGGTGAGCCACTGCTCCTTACTGGAAGGCCAATCCAACCTGATGCTCCTGCAGGTGCATTTGCAACATGCCAACTTTCCCTGCCACCTCCCAGTAAGCAGCAACAACACAACTGCCAGAAGGTCAAGTAGGCACCTCTGCCCCACCACACTGATTTATTTATTTTTAATGTGTTTTCATTCTCTTGACTTCTAAAGACTGGTTCATAGAGTCACCTGTGATTTAAATCCAGATCTGCAGCACAGAAGAAGGAAGCCTATTGCAAACTAACACAGTTTTAGTGAGCTTCACAAACTGGATTTGAATTAATAATTTTATTATTTGGATACCAAAAAAATATATTAAAAACCAGTGTAGTTTTTAAATAAATAAATAAAACATCTCATGAACACAGCCAGTACAAAAACACCCACAGCCTTTCAATGCAGACAGGAGATTTTGGGCTTATTAAACGAAGTGGAAAAACAAAGGCAAAAGCAGCGCTGTGAGGGGGAGTCTTGGAAGCATCCGGAAGAGAACTCAGGCAAATCAATTGCTTCCCACGCTCAGTCTGTTGTGTTCTGCCTTCTTACCCTATCAGAGAGAAGCAGCCCATCAGAGTTAACGAAGTAAAGAAAGCCATAAGCAGGGAAGGGAATGTTGGTGACAGTTTGGGGAGAAGGCCTAACTCATTAAAGAACCAAATGAGGAAGAATTATGTAAAGCTCTATGTTAAACTTTAAAATAATGAACAAGGAAGACTGCTTGTTTTTAAACTCTACCTAACTTAATGTTTTTGACTCATTTTTGTTAGAAAACGCCGGGTCCCTATGAGTTACCACTTTGAATTGCTTGGAGTGAGATGCAGAGTACTTGCAGATGGGTGGGTGTTTACTGTGGGACTGGTGCATACTCCCCCCTTCTTTTGCAGTGTCCACACATTATCATCAAAATGTCTCTCCACACTTCCCACAAATTTAACAGGGATTTGCCTTTTCTGGGGTAATCAGACAAGGTGTTGTTGTTGTTGTTGTTGTTTTTAAAGCCTGATTCTTGCATCCCGCTTGCAACATCTTAATTACCCCTTTACAGTATGAATTCCCCAACTGGAAGCCCCCATTTGGAAGCACTCCAATTACACTGTAATAGTTTTTATACCATTTTTTTCGAATTTGTTTTTTTTAACATATAAATCAGGGGTCAGCAAACTTTTTCAGCAGGGGGCTGGGCTATATTGCGGGGGGGGGGAGAGAACAAATTCCTATGCCCCAGAAACATCCCAGAGATGCATTTTAAATAAAAGCACACATTCTACTCATGTTAAAACACCAGGCAGGCCCCACAAATAACCCAGAGATGCATTTTAAATAAAAGGACACATTCTACTCATGTAAAAACACGCTGATTCCCCGACTGTCCACAGGCTGGATTTAGAAGGTGATTGGGCCAGATCCGGCCCCCGAGCCTTAGTTTGCCTACCCATGCTTTAAATCTTGCGTGTGTGTATATATACATGTACAAGTGTGTGAGTTGTTTTAGTAGAAAAGCAGTTAATAAGTGAAATCAATCAATATACCTTTCTCCTGCTGTCACTTGTGTTCTACTTCCAGCATCAGAATGACAACTTTTCCAGCCCAAGCCCTATCTTTAACCCAAACATGCATCTTGAGTCCAACTTCATCGTAGTTATAGATATAGATATATTACCATATATCCATATGGTACTAGTTCTGCTGCTGCCATCCACTTCAGATAGGGCTGCAAGTCAGTAATGGGTCCCAACCCACTAGTGAAAGACCAGTAGTCCAGGCTGGTAAATCCACATTGGGCTTGCCCATAAAAAGCAAGTCTAAAGTAGGAGACTAGGGCTATGCCCAATGTTTCCAGGAACTCTTCTCATTCTGAGATTTTTCTGGTGAGCTGAGAGTTTGTTTGGACACTGGGTGAGATCCCAGTGGCTAAGAGTGAGGGAGTGTCAGAAGGAAAATAAACTGATGTTGATTTTTATATATTAGCAACTTTGTATTAATGTTACAATTTTATATGTAACTGTGTGTTTTTGTAACATTTTGTTTAAGTTGCCTGTTGTTGCTTCAGTTTTCTGTATACCACTTAGATACATATTTTAATAGATTAAACAGTATAGAAATTAAGTAATCAAATGCTTTGTTATTGTTGGCATCCTTCTGTCTCCATAGACAATGGAAGAGTATGTCATCGGGTTTAAAGTAAAACAGTTGGAGAGTTCTGGGCATACAGAGAAGACAGGAATATATGAATCCAAGCATAAAATTGGCATCTGTTCACAGAAGGAGGTGCTTTGGAGAATTTCATCACCTGCTGTGGCTGTAGAGACCAATATGGGAGAAATATGTTTTATTGCAGGTGGGGCAGATGGAGGCAGATGCACCACGGCATTTCTTCTCTCTGTGCTCCTCCCAGCAGTCAAATAAATGTATACACATGTATATTCATGTTCCATTAAACATACAACCTGCCATCACGTTAATGTTAAATTAGTGATGTTACAAGTACATCTATTGGACTGTACTAGATGGTCTTTCAAGATGGTCTTTCTGGATGCAAACAGAGAGAAAAACATTGTTTGAAATCAGAGTTCTTCTATATAAAATGCATCAAAGATGTGCCTACTCAGGAGTAGATTAAAGGACATATAAATCTCACACTGAATGAAATTAGGATACCAATACTGGTTATACCTCTGACATACAACTCACACTATTATTCTCCTGTGAGAACTCCTTTACGGAGGGCAACATTCTTCACTGTTGTTCACCATATCCTAATCCACCATTAAAAAATCCCATCCCTGCAGTACCATGGAAATTATCCTTATTCAGATGTACTACTGTTTCATGTTATATAATTAGAAAAACAGCCTTGTGGTGGTCATGTTCTTATGTTCAGAAATCATAAAGCAGCCCCCAATCTCTTGAGAAATCATATTGATGTGGCGAGATGCACTCAAGCTGGAGGTTACTTTGTAATGTAATTAGCATACTTGCTAATCCATCCCTCAGGTGTTTTTAAGGGCCAATTAGAAAAGAGAAGATTAAAAAATCAGACTAACACTTCTACTGATATAGAAGAGATCTGAAGCTTTTGAAATGGTATATAGGCATTTAAACTGTCCAACAAACATGGATCCCTCCCCCTTCCCCAATTTCTGGTTCGATTCAACCTGAAATAAAAAGGAGAAAAGGAAACCTTTGATCTGAAACTTTTGATCTGCATTAGTTGCTCCCTATATAAACTTGTGATGTCCAGAAACGATTATAAATCATTTGGGCACTGAGTGCCTGTTGGCAGAATGAAAATTCATTTAGCTCACAGTGTGGCTCATTTAAAATATAGTTGTTCAATTTTTAAAGCCAAGTGCCCTGGACATTTTCAACCTTTTGCCTCATTAACTGCATGTATATTAAAATACCTCTTGATTTAACTGAGACAATAGTTATAATACCCAGGAGCAGATGAGATGTTATTCCTGCGATTGTCTCCAAAGTGATATGCAGATAGTTTAGAACTGCTGCCATATCCATTAAAGGTAGAGGGACCCCTGACCATTAGGTCCAGTCGCGGACAACTCTGGGGTTGTGGCGCTCATCTCGCTTTGTTGGCCGAGGGAGCCGGCATACAGCTTCCAGGTCATGTGGCCAGCATGACTAAGCCGCTTCTGGCGAACCAGATCAGCGCACGGAAACGCCGTTCACCTTCCCGCCGGAGCGGTACCTATTTATCTACTTGCACTTTGACATGCTTTTGAACGGTTAGGTTGGCAGGAGCAGGGACCAAGCAACGGCAGCTCACCCCGTCGCAGGGATTTGAACTGCCGATCTTCTGATCGGCAAGTCCTGGGCTCTGTGGTTTAGCCCACAGCACCACCCGCATCCCTGCCATATCCATTAGTTAATAACTAATACTGTTACTTTTGGTCACTTTGATTCCCCCCCCCCCCCACACACCTGAATTACAATACTGCATACTGGTGATAACCTAATTTATGCTACATTATAAATGTTTATAGAGAATACAGAGTAAGAATTTTTTTACTCCTGAATATGCTGCGTTTCCACCCATATAGGGTGTACTCCACCTCCTTTCATAGTGGTGTTTATTGCAAGTCTTTGGAAGTAAATGTCTGTCACACTGCGCTGACCTCCCTGCCACCTTTTCCATTCTCCTCTTTCCCAGTAAGTGGCAGTAACACCACTGCCAGGCTGTCCACCTGGGAGACAGTCCCAGGTGAGTGGATAATGTGGCTGTACCCCACCCAGCAAGCTGCTTCTGTTAGTAGGCTACAAACTTTCCTTGTGCACCAAATTTTCCTTGATTCTCAAAGTGTCTTTAGAACAATCGTGCACGCTGATGCTTTTCCTTTGGCAATTTCATGTCAACCATTTCTGACATTTTGTATTATCAGACATTAATAACTGTTGCAACATTTTTTATTATTAGATGTCAAATTATATCACCATGCTAACTTAGGGGGGCATTCACACATTCCTAAATTTAAACTTTTTTTTTAATCTTAACACTGGTTTAAAGCTGAACATGTAACATTTGGGCGCACGAGGTTAAAAATGCAGGTGCTTTGCCCTTCCTGATGCTGGACAGAATTTGGCTTAGCATTATAACTGTACCTGGACTCATGATAGGCTCCTCTCCAACAAACCATGAGTGGTAAGCCCAGAACAAAACTTTGTTACAGCTCATGGTTTGTTTGGAGATAAACAAACTAAGAATCATGCTTTGGATGCAGTGCTAAGCCAGCCCAAGACATAGCTTACATCAGGAGCAAATGTCGCATTCACCTTTAAATCATAGCTATAACTATGATCAAAAGGATATGTTATTAAATATGTTATTAAAATATAGAGTCATACCTCATGTTACGTTTGCTTCAGGTTGAACGTTTTCAGGTTGCGTCCTGCGGCGACCAAGAAGTACCGAAAAGGGTTACTTCCGGGTTTCGCCACTCACGCATGCGCAGACGCGCAAAATGACATCACGTGCATGCGCAGAAGCGGCGAATCGTGACCCGCAGACGCACAGATGCAGGTTGCGTTCTGCTCATGTTGTGAATGGGCCTCCGGAACGGATCCCATTCGCAACCAGAGGTACCACTGTACTTCTGTCCCCTAGCAACAATAGGAAACAGTGACATCTAAAAAGGCACAGGTGTGTGGCTTGGGGGATTGTTTGTTGCTTAATGCAATGAACAATCCAGTCCATTTCAAGCACCAGCAGTCTCGTGGCTTTCAGTTGGGATGGAATGCAAACTGAAATTAATGGAACTTAAAAGTGCTTACCTTTAACTGAATCATCCCATGTTTTCCACTTGGTAAAAGGCTATTACTTTAATATCATGCATTTTCCTCAAAGGTAGCCTCTCATAGTCAATGTTTACAAAATGTGATAAATTATTTCACAGCTAGGGTTACAATTGCAGAAGTGCAGGTGGTGCATTAGCCACATGCAGCGCAATTTATACTGTTTTGACTAATAGGCAATCTGGAAGCCATAGGTAGAGCACAATTTGTCAGAGTTCTCTAGGAGTACAATGCAAATGGCTAGGCTAAACTTGGTTTAGGTCCAGAATCTAGTTAAGTGTGTGTGTGTGTGTGTGTGTGTGTGTGTGTGTGTGTTTTGTCATTCAGCACTTTTGCTAAAAAAAAAAAAAAGGAAGAAAGAATGACAAATGACTTTCTATTTAATTCTCATTATTGAGCAGTTTGAAAAACAACACACATGGCAGGGAGAAGGCAACGGGAAAAATATGTGAAATATTGTCTTATAATGATTAAAATTATTTGGAAAATTCATTCAAGCTTTACACAACTCATAGGACACCATTAAGAAGCCTGGATCTTAGTTGTGATTGCACACTAAGAAAGATTTCAGAGAAACACCAAGGGAATGCAGACGGTTCTGCTGGTTATTATAATGTTGGAGTTGATTTTGTAACAGAGTCCTTCAATTCCTTCAGAGAGAATAAAACATAGCACAAATTTACAAATTCTGGTACCAAATAAGTAGCATAGCATAGATAATGCCCCATTTTTGCATATGTAGTATCTGGTATATAATTGGTAGACACTGCTATGTGTCTAATTCTAATTTTGAATGGGCCACAAAACAGGTTTTTCTAGTGGCAAGGCACGTTGATTTCAATGGAACTTACACCTGAGTAAGCATACATCAGAAGCCAGAATGTATTGTGAGGTTTTTAGCAGTGTTAAAGAGAAGAAAGAGGTAAGAGAAAGAAAATAGTCACTGCAAACCAGTCATTTATTGGATTTTCAAGATAGGTCACTTAAAGCCTGCTTCCTAATCCATTACTGCATGAGGCTGATATTTTAGCTTTGAACCAAAGTAAATTATAAACCTTTAGAAAAGTTGTTCAGCTTCAAATAGGCTAACAAATGAAAATTGATTACAAATTGAGAACTGGATGTTAGTCCAAATCCAGGTCAGCTGAAGGTCATTTCTGCACCTAGTTGCTGCTTACTACTACATAAAATTACGTACTTTTATTGACTAAGGCTTCCTGAATTAAATACAGGCATTTATGAATCTGCTTTTTCTTGAAATTGTTTGGGTATTGTTGCTTGGGTATTCTAAGAAATGACAACAAAATCTGTGCAGTTTTGAAAGGTTCAAGCCACTGTCTCAATTGTGTTCAATTGCATCCAAATATTGACGAAGAGTTGCTCCTCGATCTCATGAGCAAAATTTGGTTACAATATCATAAGAGGCGTCCCAATGCATAGCGAGCAAGCAACTTTCCAAAATATATAGTAGATGCTATGGCACACTTCTCCAAGTGACTTTGTCAAGCAAAAGCATTTATTTAATTTAAATATTTATAAACCACGCTTTCATAGATAATTTAACAAGACAGTGTACGGCATGAAAACAATAATAAAATTACATTTATAAAAACATCAGTAAAAAATAGCTGGCCAAAAAAAAATATGTTTCTGAGCCTGTCTAAACAATACAGTGTTTAAAAGATGTCTAAAACAAAGCAGGAATAACTTCTGCTGAACTTCTGTTGGCAAAGTACTGTATATCCAGAGTTGTGTGAGTGGCACTAACTGGGCTTTCCCACACCTGCCTTCCTACGACAATTCCTTACACATCCTGTCAGGATTATCCAGAACAATATCACTCAGGGGCATTGCAGTGGGGAGAGGAATCAGTAAAAATCAGGTGGCAGCACCTAATCTAAGGTTTAGTGAATCTGATTATAGGAATATTATGAGACTGATGGAGCCTTTGCAGGACTTAGAAGCAACTGGACTTAAGACTTGGCTATGGACTTTAACACAGTAAGGACTTTGAAGCAAAGAATCCTTTCTGGGCTCAAAGAAAGAAGCCTTCATGGAGCCTGTATATAGTGTGTAACTATAGAGTGTGTGTTTTGTGTGTGCCAAGTAAAACTACTCTGCTAAAAACTGTTTTATTTTGGTGAGCTTAATTGCTTCCCTGAAGCATCTGTGAAGCATACACTGAGAAAAAGATATATGGGAGGAAGAGAAACACTCTCCCAATGACAACAACTTAGGTGTCTCATCTGCCTCAGTATCTTATAAAATTCTCAGATAGACCTCTCAGGGAATGCAGCATTAATCATAAAGCAAAATACAAAAACAAACATTTTATACTTTTTTACAAACACAATAGCTTGGGTATGTTCATTAAGGGAATTATTTATATAATGATTTAAATTGTTGTTTTTTAAGATAGTAGAATAAGACTGTGTAACTGTACAGTTGTAAGTTACACATGGTTAAATATACTTAATTATGATTTGTAAGATTCAGGAGAGTCTACCCCAGCTAAATAAGCTCTCAATAGCTTTTCCCTCTGGCCATAGTTGCCTAACCGTCACCCTAGCAAAACCACTCACAACCAGGAACAGATGCTACACTGATAATCTTCTGCCTCGGGCTCTTCCTGCTGCTTCTGGCTTCTAGGATGTTTCAGATATTTAAGGGACTACTTAATGAAATTTTGCCTCTGGTCAGACCTCTGTTTATAGGTTTGTGGTGCTGGGCTCTGCTTCACTACCACCTCACAGAACAGTTCTTTGCTCTCCCTGATGCTAACAGGAAATCAATTCATTGGTTGGTGCATCAAGAAATATAGACACCACAAAAGATAGTAGATCCTTTGTAATTAGTTTTGACTTTGGCCCAAGACAACATGAAAATGCTTCACAAGAATAATTCCCTTCCCACACTTTTTGAGACCAAATGTGGGATAGTATATAGGAATAACACAGAAATACATTGATAATTTCAATATGGGCTTACTAAAATATACCTTGCATGCAGCTTCCCTTGCAGTTTGTCTGGAAGCTATAGTTTGTGAAGCATTTTACTGCACAATTACCAAGAGGTGTGAGATCCCACCAACCAGCAACATATCTGTTCTAATGTGTGAACTGGCATAACAATTTGATTCTATCATAATTATTGAAGACATGCAGCAAATGCAAAAATAATCTAAGTCATCGTTAAATCTTTCAATTTGAGTTGCCCGGTATGAACTCCTACTTAAATCCTGCCAGGCTTAGCAGAATGGGAGTTTAAATAAATTCCCATCAGCCCCCTCCTCTATGGCCAGTGGTCAAGGATGGTGGAAATTGTAGCCCAAAATATATGGAAGCTGAGGAAGGCTACTTTATAGGGTTAGTAAACACATTTTAAACAGAGGACTACTAAACTCTAAATAAATAGACCCATTAACATACAAAACATGAGGAAAAACTTCCTGTATGACAGTGGAACAGACTCCCGTGAGAGGTCTGAAGGTGTCCACACCTTCCCACAGATGCCTATGTCCTCTCCTCTCCCAAGTCTTTCACAAGCAATCTTAGAAATGTCCATCTTTGCTCCTCCTGCTTCATGCCACTCCTGGTCCTGAGAGACCAGTGGGAAAGGGAGCTTGCTACAGCTGGAGGGGGAGAAACCCATGCTTCTTCACCAATTGGACTCATCTCTGCCTCTTGGCCTCCCTCGTCCCACTCTCCTGCTTCTGTTTCTGATTTTGGACTTCCCTCTGCCGCAAACTCTCCTTTCTCACCAACCCTTACTCTCTCTTCAGCTTCCAACACCTCCTCCTCCCATTCTTTTCCCTCTTCTCCTACTGACCACTCATTGTCACCCTACCACCAATCTGCAGGCTCTGAGCCTTCTTCCCCTGGGGCTTCCCCAGCTAGTTTCTCCCACAACTCCTCTGCACCCAACCAAACACTCAACCATGAAACTCCCTGAGTGACCTTGGCCCAGTCACCGTATCTTAGCCTAACCTACCTCACAGAGTTGTTGTGAGGATGAAATGGGGAGGAGGAGAACCATGTGGACCACCTTGAGATCCTTGGAAGATAAAGGTGGTATATAAATGTAATAAATAAATAAATATTTCCTTACTATGGTAAGCAAAGGGACGCGGGTGGCGCTGTGGGTTAAACCACAGAGCTTGGACTTGCCTATCAGAAGGTTGGCGGTTCGAATCCCTGCGATGGGGTGAGCTCCCATTGTTCGGTCCCTGCTCCTGCCAACCTAGCAGTTCGAAAGCACGTCAAAGTTCAAGTAGATAAATAGGTACCTCTCCGGCGGGAAGGTAAACGGCGTTTCCTGTGCGCTGCTCTGGTTTGCTAGAAGCGGCTTAGTCATGCTGGTCATATGACCTGGAAGCTGTACACCGGCTCCCTTGGCCAATAAAGCGAGATGAGCGCCACAACCCCAGAGTCAGTCACAGGTGGACCTAATGGTCAGGAGTCCCTTTACCTTTACCTTTATGGTAAGCAAGACACTTGTTTTGGTTATAACTCAGGGAATTTGTCTCTTAAAAGATATGTGGATCATGATCTTGACACCACTATGTACAGCTCACCTATGTTGGCGCATTCACACTGAAACAGTAATAAACTGGCATAACACAGTAGTTAACAGGATGGCTCATGAACTTGCCTCATGCTAACCACCATTGTCTCAGCCTCTGCTCTGAAACGTAAGGGCAAAAATATTGACCTGATTTACAGGGCTTCTGTAATAAATATTGAAATAACTTATGTGAAACATTTGGAGGATGGTGATGATATAGCAGTAGCAGTAGCAACTATCTGAGGGCTGTTCAGTCCACAACTCAGTTACACTTAGTAAATTAGCCATAAATCTGCATAGTTACACTGGAATTATGGCTTTATAACCTGCATCATTGATATCAAAATGTTTAAAACCATTTTAGTACAATTACTAAGGTTTCATTAGGCTGTGGATCAGGCGGCAAATAACCTCACCCCTGACTCCTGAGAAGACAGATAGACAGATATATAGATAGATACCACTGTTTTATATAGTTAACAGGATATCATACAAATAAAATTTAAAATAGGCTGGAGAGTAGGTCATGAATAATTCCATTTTCTCTAAATGTAAAGTTGCTAACAAAGGAAGGAGTCTCTCCTTAGCTGAAGAAATATCAGTTAACTGAGTAAGAATTTTAAATAAGCTCTGTTCTGCTTGGTTGACAGTTCTGTTTAGTCCTGAATATCAACTAAAAGTATTCTGAAATCCCTAATTGGAGTGGGAGTCCATAGTGAAGTTATGAGCTTGGTAGGCTGAATATTTTGACAGTGGAATTCCTTAGAAAGAACAGACTGCAGCCAAATCTTCATGCAAGCAGAAGTATCTGTTTCCCCCCCTCCCCATTACAGCCACCAGCCCTGCACCACCACCCCACCTCTAATGAGGTTCAGAGGACCCTTCATTAAGTACTAGGATATGAGGCAGGAAGTGCAGGGGGAAAGGTGGTTGGAGGTGGTGTGAGCAAGCAGAGCTGCTGTGTTGGGGAGCATGTGACAGGTCCTTCCCCTTACAGGAATATCCTTATAAGAACACAATGTTACATACAACTCAAGCAACTTCTAATTCTGTTTATTTGATTGGAGTGGTTTGTCAAGAAGCTATTGTAGCATTCCAGGGATTATGTCTCCAAATGATTGATGTGTTGCAGATCATGATGTTGGTTCAGTTACAGTAGTGTCTTTCCATTGGCTATAAAATTACACCAGCGTATGGGCTCATCCAGACTTCCTTTTGTGCTGTTTTTCTAGGCACAGGTCTGTGCTTTAAAGCACCATGTCTGAGCAGCTTTATTTATTTATTTGCCCTGGCACTTTCCCCAGGGAAAACTGCTCTTTACTGGCAAATTGGAGCAAACAACTATCTGTGGAAAACCCAAATTGTCATTTGTTCCAATTCAGCATTAAAGAGCAGGTATTCACAGGGAAGGTGCCAGGGCAAAAGAAAAAGAAAAAAGTGCTCAGATATGATGCACAGACCTGTGCTTAGAAAGCATAGAGCAAAAGCTTAAGTGTGGATGAGCCCTTAATTAAGGGCATGATCTAATTAGACTGTACTTTCATGAGAGTTTCTAGTTTCCTGCTAGAAAGGAGCTACAACGCTTTGCAGCAGCAGGAAGTCTGTTTCTATCCTCCATCCCTGACGTAGTTTGCTAGGTCAGAGTTGGCAAGGTATCGTCACTTGGTTCCAGCACTTCCGTTAACCTCCCTCTCCCCCATTCCTACATTGTAGCCTTTTGGTTGCTTGAACTGACACCACCAGTAGAAGTCAATCTAGCAACTACAATCGGCATTCACTGTTGCTGTTGTGTTCAGTCCGCAAACTATACATGATTAATGACTTTTTCCTAGCAGCAGGGAAGTGCACCATGCAACTGCTGAGGAGATTGTAATCCCTGATTATGTGAGTAGCCTGCAGCCACTAGGAATGCTGGATTTGTGTATGTGTGCGTGTTGCTTTCTCTAAATTAAATCAGCCATGGAATAGACAGACTTACGAGTGAACACATGATAAAATGAGAAACAGACTAGAAACAGACTGATTTGTACATCTTTAGTGCCCATGCCAGGATAACCATTGAGTAAGCAACAGTACACAGCACCGTGCTGGCTGTATCGCTCTCTCCCATCAATCATTGCTGAGCTTCAAAACATAAGAGTGGGAATGCTCCTTTCAATTCTATCACCAGACAGTTTTGCCCTGCTAAATGCTTCACCAGCTACCATTGGAAATAACCACTCTGAGCACATCAGTGGACAATGTCTTGCACAGTGCATGATAAGTACCCCTTTTGCAAATAGTTTAAACAACGGATATGTGGGATTTGCTTTTTAAATACCGGTAGTTTATAGTGAGCATCTAAAAAGTAAAAATAAAAAGATGGATAAATGGCATGACATTTTAGACTCTTTCCCCAGCCCCCACAAAACAACTAATTCATCAATAGACCCATTAATGTGTGGTCACCATTCATTATTGCTGCAATATTTTAAAATCAACTGCTAAGTTTACTCTGCAGTCTAAAAACAGATTTTTAATTAGTAAAGTTTCTTTAAACTGAAATTGTAGTAAGTGTATATACATTTAAGGTTAGAACTGAATAGCCCCATAAAGTGTAAAATGGATTTTAAAAATCTGAAAAGGGTTGTAGCCAGTGAAGGTATCTGCTGGCATTATACTATGTTCAGGCATTGTTCTATCACTTGGCAAAATGCAACAGTTCTCAGTATTTAAATTTTATTGGCACTGTTATATCCATATTAGTGAAATGCTTTAGTGCTGAATGAAAGTGGTTTAAAATGGCTGCATCATGATATGGTTTTGTAAATGTGAATTTGGCCAATATAGCTACAACAGTCAGAAGGAAATAGTGCAGTTAAAAAGTATAATAAATCATTGCATTTTAATCACCACAGTACGTTAGCATAATCTTTTGCAGAAATAATGATTTCACTGCTGCTGCAAGCTTGGGGGAAAATAGGGTAGTTAAGATTCTACAGTGGTGTCTATGGAGGATTGTGCAAGAATATTAAAAATGTATTAAAACTTACATATAGAACTATGGGTTGTGAGTAATAAAAAATAATCATGTTGGATATAATATCAAACCAAACAGTAATTCAACACATTTTGCCTCAATAAAAGAGCTTCCTGACTGCAGAATTAGAGTTCATAGACTTATTTCAGATACCACTTAATGGCTGGTAGCTCAACTATGCACAATGCCTTCTTCTAATGAGCAGTGACACGTGCAAATGTCCCCATGGCACTACTAGCAGGAGAAAGTGCTCACCATGGGGAATCTAAGTTGTGCTTCTAGCATCTTAATTGCACTGGTATAGTAATTATACATCTTGTTAAAGCACAATTATTCTTGCTCTTCCTTTTCTTTGTTGACAATTTATTTCAGTGTATACTTTTCAAAAGTGATGATGATAAGATGAATAACACAGCTTCCTGCATCTTTTCTCATCAGCAGATTCCTAGAAAACAAATGTAAAACAATATTCAGGTTAGACTATTATCGGGAGGCTACATTATAGACAGAGATAAGTAAAAACTAATGAATGGGGCCTGAGGGACACTGCTCCTTTGGGGGCTTTTTAGTGTGATGAGAGCTAAAGTATGTGTTTCCCTGAGGTGAAAGAGCTTTAACACGTTAGTTTAATATATGACAAGAACAGGATATGTTGTAAAGCTCAAATGGACCCCCTCCTTCCCAAATGCTCTACAAAATTTCCTTCAAATTCTGATGCTGAGTAGTTTCCAAATGTCAACAAGTCTGTGAATATTTGGCATATGTTTGATCTTCAGCATCAGTATTTGACATTAAAAGGTTGGCAATACCAGTCAGTATCTGGTATATAGCAGTCTGTATTTAACAATAATTTAAAGCTGACATTCCAGAGCAATCCACATTTAACTTTTTTCAGCATGAGCAGTGCATTCCCTTCTGGGAAATCTTCAAGGATCTGCATGCCAGTGGTTGGTGGGACAAGAAGCAAAAATGTACAGTAAGCTATACACACCTCTCCGGCTTCCATCCAGACAAGCAGGAGTCATCATCACCATTCAGGGATACATTCCAGCCACACAAAAACACTCAAGGAGGTTGTGAAGCAAGGGGTGTGGCTGGAAAAGCAGATGACCTGGGGATAATCTCAAGAAATGGAGGGCAGGCTTGGAGGGCTGCATTTGGTCCCCAGTTTGGAGATTCCTCACTCTGTCATGTAGCACGAACACCTTCCTTTGTTATCGCTGACTACAGTTCGCTTCCCCTTGACTGTCTGAACCTGACAGGGGTTGGGTTATCAAATTTTGCTCGTTCCTGTATTAGCATGCCACATGCTTTGAAATCACCCACTCTTAGTCCTTGCTTCTGTCAATCTGGAAGGCAAATTTCTTATGGGTAAAGCTCAAGTGACACTATCAAGTGGCATTAGAACAGGCTCTCATAATTATGGAAGCTACCTATTGCTTCACCATAAATGTTGGATGTTCTCTATTTCAGGTGTAATGTGGAAGTGGGTTTTAAAGGATTGCTGAAGTTCTCTTGAACCGCATGAGGCTAAATTATTCCTGGCTTCCTAACCTATTGTTTAGCATGTAAGGGCATCACATCCAAACTAGGCCTATATCCACACACAATCAACATTTGGGCCTTCTTGTTTCATATCAGATCTCAAATTTAATGAATTTTGGCAGAAAGCCTGGTTACAAAAAGTGTACTATTTTGTTTTATAGTATTACTTTTTAGAATGATCCACATACTTCCTTAAATTTATCAAAGGTAGGCTATACATTTAAGTAAGTAAGTAGCTGGAGTCTTGCCTTTCATTTAATCAATTTATGTCTGCAAGTGGCTGTAAAGACTCAGAGCCATACATACGGCAAAGCAGTAGACTGTAATGAAGTGCCATATTTAAATTTAACTAAGGTTGTGCTCTTAAGAGGTTTGCAAGAAAGTAAATTCCAGGAAAATCAAAAGGACTTTACAAGTGAATTTATCTAGGATCGTGAAGTCACACATACAGAATTTTGCAAAATGAGTCTGCTCAGCATTCAGCCGGTGGCACTTGCTAGGCTATATAAACACCCTACCAAGCAGCCCCTGAAGCTGGTTGGCAAAAGTTGGTGATTAACAGAATGTCCTTCACCCAACATGTGTCAGAGTGCTGGCCACCATCTAAACCTCTTTACCTGCCCACACTAAATGTCAAATAATCCAAACAGCCCAATTAACAGCCTACCACAAGAAAAGGAGTGTGTAATCTGATAGGTCTACAATCATGAATTCAATCTTCTCAGCATATAATAAGAGACTGAGTAGAGTGCAAGAACCCTGATGACAGAGCCATTTTGAGGGCAAAGACCTCTGCAGCAATCCAAGGAAATTTCCATCATCACCCCACTTCACCATTCATCTGTGCCACTAGACTGGTCATCTAACGTTAAACAGATCACCTACCTTTGGTATTTTCACAGGGTGGGTGTAAATTTGCTCTATGATTGAGAGTGCTTCCCCCCTCAAATCCTGGGTTGCATACGTGACAAAGATGTAACAGAAACTGATTAACAACTCATTATTGACATTAAAAACTGTTAAAAGGATTGAATTAGTAAAGGCTTTATGGCTCAAAATTTGGATATGTCCAAAACTGATTCCAATCACTTTTTATACATTTTAATGATATTTTAAAAAAATAACATTCTAAATATTCAGTGGTTTCTTTACATAGGAAAATAATTCCCCTTTTCTCAGAAACTTCATGTGGCCTACAATTCAGCATAAGCTAAATAAAGCCCTCCTGGTGTCAGTTGTGAGTTTGATACTTTTCATGGTCTTCAGTTGTTGCTCTCTGTAACTCCCCCCCCCCCCGCCAGTCACTATGATGCCAACATCATTTTGCTTTGTTTGAAGTGTTTCCAGGGTTCCAAATTCTTGCCAGTATTATGTGAATTTCTTGTGGTTTATCAGGAATCACAAAGGCCATGAGAAAGGTCATTGCTATTATTAACTGCACACTCCAGGAAATTCCAGCAGATGGAATGTGTCATAACCTCAAATGCTTCTGAAATGCCCGGAGAATGTGGTCCATAGGACACTGGTTTCTAATGTTGGAGCATATGGATAGGAATGATAGTAACACACTGCATTTGAGACTTTCAAAAAGCTTTTGAAGAAGTCACCTCTCCAAAGGTTGTAACATGGCTCCAGATGCCACATGTTTGGGAACAACAGCCATAGCTGGTCCTGCTTGTATGCTTCCCATAGACATCTTGTTGGTCACTTTAGGAAACAGGATGTTAGACTAGAGAAATCTTTGATGTGGTCTTTGGTAAAAACCACTCCTCAAGAAACCCTCCTTGGATTTAGAAAATCGAAGTAATTATCGGCCAGTATTTACCAATCTCCTCTTCCTGGGCAAGGTTCTTGAGCAGGTGCCCGCAGACCAGATCCAGGTGCTCTTAGAGGAAACCGATTCTCTAGATCCATTTCAGTTGGGGTTTAGGCCTGGTTTTCTCACAGAAACTGATTTGGTCACCCTGTATTCCTACCTTGTTAATTCTCCTCAATTTCTCGGCAGCTTTTGATAACATCAAACATCTTATCCTTCTGAAGCAGCTGTTTGAGTTATGGGTGGGTGACGCTGCTTTGTGGTGGTTCTGATCCTACTTGGATGGTCATTTCCAGAGGGTGATGCTTGGGGAGTTCTGTTTGGCCCCCTGGAGCCTTTAATGCGGGGCTTCTCAAGGTTCAGTTTTATGCCCCATAGCATTTAAGATCTACATGAAAACACTGAGTGGGGTCACCTGGAGTTTTGAAGTATGTTGTCTGCAATATGCTGGTGACACATCTCCTTTACATCTACAGGTGTGGCAGTGCATGTGCTGGACCAATGGCTTGCTTCAGTAATCGACTGGATGAGAGCCAATAAACTGAAGCTCAATCCTAATGAGGCACTGTTAGTGGGCAGTTCCCGAGGCCAGATGGGTGGGAGGTTGCCTGTTCTTGAGTGCTAATTTAGTGCTGTGCAGAGGGAGTACTTGCAGAGAGAGCTCCCCCTACACCCTGTTGGTTGCAATTTATTTCCATGCGTAAACATGTTAATTTCAAAGTGGCTGCAAAAGGTGATGTCTTAGATTTGGGGTGGTCAGGGAAGAACAGTGGTGCTCAGTGTTTGGTTTCTTTTTTTAGCAAACAGAGAATTGTAAAGTTTTAAGGTAAGTGAGGGATGTTTTCTCTTATTGCAACTATAATGGATAAAAAGAGAATCATTTAAAGGACTTCTTGTGCACATTGGCAATGTGTTTGTTATCTATAGATTTAATAACATACAAGGCATTTGTGTTTAGTGGTACATAATGAAGCAATGGAAATGGCATTTAACTTCTGGATTATGAAGAGATTCCTTAACTGAGCAGTATTGTGTAATGGGGGGCAGCCTGGGAGCAAGTTGCCCTAGAGCCAAATTAGTACATTTAGCTTGCTTTAGAAGTGTTTGCATCTGGTAAAATATACATAGCACAGTATTAAACATGCAGGTAAGTTAATTGTGCACATTCTAATTAAGATAATAATCAGAGACATCTCAAAAAGGTGACAGTATATTATTTACATATTTTAGAGCATGTTGTGATCATGGCAGGGAGACAGCTAAGATGAGTCAGTTAAGCCTATAGAATTTCCCAGTTAAGGTGTCATTCCTTTTACCCCATAACTGTCCTGTGAAGGCTGTTTGGCATGTTTTATGCATAACTGCTTCAATCCAGAGGCATTTAAAGTTTCCTTGAAAGCAACGGAGCAAGTTAGTAGCAACTAACTCAAGTCCCATTCATTTCACTAGGACTAAATGCTAGCCACAAATTGATTGGGAACTGGATCTCACTGTGTGCTTCCTCTGTCTGTATATGTAATGATAAACATGCACTTAACACCATACCTGGCTTTCTAAAACTTGTTAGCACTGTTACAACTAAAGTAAGCCATGACTAAATTTCACTAAAATGTAGGGAACAAGCCCGTTGTGAATAACAAGTCTTATTGTTTTCAATGGGACTAATTTTGGACAGATTCAGAGCTTCTGTTCTGACAGCATATGAATATCGCCTTTTGCATCATTGTACTGAAGATGACGTAGTACATTTTCATTAATAGCTATGTGTATATGTATATAGTTCAGAACTCATTATATAATCAAAGCTGATGGGAAAAGCATAGGTGCATTTTCATTTGTTTGAATTATAATACTGCCAGTTTAACATGAAAAGTTCAAGGACATGCATCCCCAAGGGTGATTGTCTTATGCTTCAGTAATGGAGATTAAATTTGTGGTAGTTAGCTAGCTTTTTTTTTTCCTTACAAAGGAACCAAAATTCATTAAAAACTAATTAGGAATGTATAGGAGGTTAATACTCCATGTTAAGCCTTATTAAAGGGAGATAAGTAATTCATAAAGTATCAAAGGAGTGCAAATGTACAGACTTAAAGAGAATTATACTATGGAAAACTACCTTTAAGTGACATTAAGCATCTAGCTTACATCCATCAATAGAGTTAAAGTAAAATACTTGGCTTTAACTTATTCAACTGCTGATTCTGGATGTTGCAGGTGAGCACTTCCTCATGAAAAGAAAGGAAGAGGGGCAAAAAAGTGATCTACATCATGATTAATTGTCAGCATTCATTAAAAGAAAAAGATATAAATTTTGTAAATATTGTCATGTTGTAAGATGCCATGAGCATTTTTTTAAATATGGAAAGACAGCATACAAATAAAATGATGAATGAATGAATGAATGAAAAAGAAAAAACAGCCACTGAGAGAACCTCTATTATTGACCTAATTATTGATATTGTCTATGTAAAAACACCACCATTCTCCTTTTTTCTTTTTTAAAACACATAATTGACTTCTGGTATGCTGATCAATAATGACTGCAAGCCTTCATCTTTTGATAAATGGGGGTTGTGACATTGATACCAACCAAATACTTGTGAAAGCATGTAGCCTTCACCAACAAACCATGTTATACCCCTTGCTTTTCAGCAGCAGGGACTTGGGTTTCTAATGATCAAATAAATAACAAGGCTAAATTATTCCTCCTGATTTTTATGAAACATTAAACCTAAAATGAGAAGAAAAACACCCTCATAAGGCAAAGCCTCATTCATTTTTCATCTGCCTTGAATTCACAAGGAACTGCATTTTTTAATTTTATGCTTTTTAAATGACTCCTAGGTTAGCGTTTCGCTGAATGGATCCTTTGTATATTGTTAGTGATTGCCAGCTTTGGCATGGAAGTTATACCTCAAACTAAAATCTGTTTCTTTCCTAGACCTAACGTGAAAGCTACCATTCTAAAACTAATTCCCAAATAGTGGGTCTTAATCCATAAAAAGGTCACATAAGTGCCATTTATGCTAGTCCCCAACATGCTAAAAAGGAGTACTGGGATTATTACTTTTGGATCAGCCAGGTACAAAAGAGATACAGCTCAAATTAAAGAACATGGTGGCCCTGAGCACATTTTTAGCTTGTGAATTTGCTTTTAACACCAGAACTGAACTGTTTTCGAATATTTCCACACAGAAAACTCAGTCCAGGGTCGCTTTCCCCATTTCATCAGCCTGATTTAATTGGAAGAAGTCATTTTGTTGTTGCTATCAATAACTGAAAATCATAAATCCATGGCAGAAGGTTACCAATGGCTTCTAGTCATGATAGCTCTATGCTCCCTCTAGGTTTGCAGATAGTATGTCTCTGAAGAAGAGTTTCTGGAGATCAACAGATACTCTCATGTCGCGCTTGTGGACTTCTTGGGGGCATCTAGTTGGTCACTGTGGGAAATAGGATGCTGTGGTAGATAGGTATTTGGTCTGCTCTGTTGGGGCTTGCATGTTTTCAAAGAATCATAGAGGACTATGCAGCTGTCCATTATGGGGATCAAACCTGCAACCTTGGCATTATCAGCATCATGTTCTAACCAACTAAGCGCTCTCTCTCGCTCTCTCTCTCTCTCTCTCTCTCTCTCTCTATATATATATAAAACCTCATCAGAACACAGGGAACTGTTAATGCATCTCACGTATCTCATGTAGTCTGGCCCCCAGTTACAGTCTCCTCTGGTAGGGTTTAGGTAATACACAGATGACTTTGCACCAAAGTTCAGCTGTGCCAAGAATACACTTACAAGGGTATTGTGAAAATGGCATCAAAATAATCATGCAATCTGTTTAGATAGTTTGGGGAATCAGAAGAGAAAAAGGTGTATCAATTAAATTAAGAGCAGAATGAAACATCCCCTCTCTTTCTGACTGCACATTCATTCAGATAAATTAAAAGGAAACTAAAAATCCTTTCAAAGGTCAGAATTTTACTAGGTGTAGATTGCTTTGGGGCTTCTTTATTTGCATGAATCTCCCCTGCACATTTTAGATGGGTTTGTGAGGAGGGAGCAGGTAACAAGTTTGGTGGTGGTGGTGAGGGGAATATTTCCATTTGAAGGAATTAACAGTCATGGGCTTTACTGAAGAAATTATTTTAAGGGAGTTATTTGAATCCAGAGAAAGTGAAATGGCTTGACAAGTTAAACACATAAGAAATAACAATGTCTTACATTTTAAAGTGCTTTCTATCCCAAAGGAGCTCTAAGTGCTTTACAAACTGCAGTGATGGATTATTTCATGCACCACTGAAACTCAGCTACCTTTCTAGTTAGAACACAGTCTCTGTTTAACAGAGCACAGCAACATGACACAATCACATTGAAGGAGAATTCTAAATGGTACCTGGATGCCTCTCCTTTTAGACTCTCCTGCAGTTCAACTCTGGGCATGCAGAAGAACCAGCTATGTGTACGTTACTCAGCCAGAAGCTTTTCTACCCGTTTTGTGAACCATTTGGTGGGGAACAGAAATAACTGGAGTTATACAGTTTTGATTTTGCCTCTTTATTCTGTCAACATCATCAGGGTTGAGAGTATTTCCTATGTTATTTGATAAGAAAAGGTTTGGTCAATTGACAGGTCAGTATTAGTCAAATATTGATCAGGTATCTTTGAAGCATTAGTATAGATAGAATTTTTTATTACTGCTCAGAGCAGCATTCCATTACTGCTCATCAGTTTTTGTTATTAGAACCAAATTAACTTTAACCACCAATAGGCTTGATACTTTTGCTAATGACAGAAGCAAATTAGTTAATAATTGTGAAAACATTGAATTGGTTTTAACTGGTTTATTAGCACATTTAATATTGTGAATGTAAATGTGAATGATTCATTGAACAGGTCTTCTCTTTGGCTTCTATCTGAGAGCACCAGAGTCACTGAGCAAGTATGAAAAAAAAAGTACCAGTTGGAAGCATTTCTGCTATATAGGCAGTAGACTAATTGAGCCCAGCATGGTGGGCAGGATAATGGGACTAAAGGGCTCTGGAGGGCTCACAAGGGCTGACTCTGACATCCATTTTTTTAAAAATAGTTTTGTTGTTTGCGTTCTCAGTGGTCAGCAGAGAAGTGCTAAGCAATACAACTGCAGCAGCTGCCATCCTTGTTACCCCAGATGTAATGATATTTATTTAGGCTTCTCTGCTCTGCTCTTGTCTTTTCTTTGTCCCTTAAGTATTTATTTATGCATCTACTTTGTATAGCTCCATAGCAATGAAGGATTGACCTTTGACTTTGTTTTATGTGATATATATATATATATATATATATATATATATAAACATTTGCAGGATGAATCAGATAATGAACCATGAATCAGATAATGCCATTGTCACTCCAATAAATAAAAATTTAAAAAATACAGTATGGTTAAAGTGAAACAATGAAAGCTGTAAAGTGTGTGGGGGTGCATTCCATTTGTGAATCACTTCCTATCAAATATCTTGAAATGGTTTCACAATAAAAGCAACAACAATAAAGACAATGACATTAGAAAGTTGGAAAGGACCCCGAGTGTCATCTAGTCCAACCCCCTGCAATTCAGGAATCTCAACTAGGTCATACATGACTGATGGCCACCCAGCTTTTGCTTAAAAACCTCCAAGGAAGGAGAGTTCACCAACACTCCTAATCTCATATCTAAAAAGAATTATAACATTTAAAAAACAGTTCAAAATGCTATCACGCAGCACTTTCTTCTGGGGGGGGGATGCAGGGGTACACATACCTCTAAACATTTTGTGAATCTAAGTTTGGCCTCACTGAAGGGCAGTATTTCAATATATGAGTAGGAAAATGAGAGTACCTCTAAACACTTTTTAAGAAGGGGGGGGGAGCACTGCTATTATGTATAAAAAACAATTAAAAGTAATTCCATAGGTAAAAATAATTCCAGGTCTAATAGAGACGCAGATTGGTGTAAATGTCTCCGCTTGAAAAAACAAGGTCTTCAGTAGGGACTGAAGAGACAATACAGAAGGTACCTATCTGATATGAACTAGGAAGGAATTCTAGGGGACAGGTGCTACCATGCTCAAGAACCAATTTTCATATCATATGGAATGGACATTTTGCAGGAGGCCCTATCCTTCAGGTGCAGTGATCAGTTGGGTATATGAGTCTTTAGTAAAAATAATCATTCTACAAACGCTCTGTGCAGCATATAAAACAAGCATTTTCAGCAAAATGTTGTAGTGTAATATTTGATACGAGCTGAACACCATATTAGCACATCTGCATAGTTTATAAATGTTTTCAAAAATGCATGATAATATCCATAATGCATTAGCTATGCTCTTTTGCACTCTAGGCAGAACTATATGTAATTTTAATAAGCATATACTTGATGTGTATAGTTATACTGGTAAAGCTATTCATTATTTACTGCTATTAAATAATCGGGCTTTGTTTTACAAGGATGTTCATGATTTTGAGAAGATGTTAGTTAAGAAAAGGGAACATCATGCCAAAATCTCACCTCGAGTTCTGTGATATTTGATAACTTGCTACCAATTGCATTTTCATGTTTACTTGCACATTTTCCCAAAGGTTAGGGGCAAAATTGTGCATTGTCTGAACATCATGCAAGTCCCTTTGGTGTGACTGCTTGAACGGAAGTGCTCATTTGGGTGGGCCAAGCTTTATGCTTAGTTTGCATGCTATTGTCAACTTGCATTGTGGCCACGATAGATCTGATAAATTGCACGTAAAAAAGAAACCTGTATGTTTGTTATAAATTAAGGCTCCATAGATGGTGCCCTGGTAAAGTGACTGACCCCTACCATCTGCCAAGAAGTGGCAAGCAACTGGTCTGTATTCAGAGTTGAACCTGATTGATATCTGGGGGCCTCAGGGATGTCTAGGGCCACAAAGTACTGGTGATGCACCTCCAGGCATACTTCAGGTGAAGCTTCTCCACCCCTGCTGAAAAGTAATTGTGGGGTTCCTGGTCTGGACTGGGACTCCATCATCCAGGGAGGGGAGGTTTGATCCCTCCTTCCTCAGATGTACCCCCTCCCACGCACAAAAAACTTCACACACCCCATCTAAACCAGCCTTGCACTCACAAAAGTGTGTATCTGCAGACTACAAATTAAATGCAGTGTGCAGTTTGACCCTGAGTTTATCTCAAGAAGTGTCTGCTGGCATGCCCTGTGACAAGTTCAGAAATATGATTGATTGTACATGGATGCTAGAACCTTGTTGGGAGAGTTTCTACTGGTGGCAAAGAGTATATGCCTGCACGTTTTGCCACAGGTTGCTACTGGTTCATTGTAACTACCATTACTTTTCTCCGTCTTCATTGACAAGATTTCACAGTTATTTACACTGGCCGGTTTGAATTGCTGTCTGCTATCATTTATTGATTGCTGCTGCTGACAACCGGTCACAGTCTGTGGCACAGTAAATAAACACTCTGTTACATTAATAAGATTACAGTTTACGAGCTTGATGAAATTAATCAGCTAAGGGAGATTTGGTGTAAGTCCATGGGAATCAACTTTATTGTGATTTAAGCTGGCTTTTAAATATTAAAAAGTGACACTTTGCCTTCGACTTAGGAGAAATGTACGTCATCACTCTCAGGTCTCACAGTGAATGTGCCAAGCAAGTGGTCACAGGCAACCAGCAGTGGCAGTACTACAGTCTCTTCCTTTTCCCTCAAAGGTCCTACCTCTACGACCATTGCAGTTTGCTACAGCAGCAACAACTGTATTGGGCACCTAACCATCATTATGCATCCTCCAAAATGCTGCAGACTTAATGTAATTATAGAGCATTACAAGAGCAGGGGTGGGACAGGGGGTGGGGACAGATGGCTGCCACCCACAAAAAACAAAATCCTTGAGGGACAGATTTCCCGGCTCACTGTTCAGCACCCAGGTTCATCTGCTGTCTCTACCGAAGCCTGGTGAATAGCTGGAATGTGTTGAAGATAAGCAAGTGGTGGGGTGGGTGGGGGTCAAAGACATGTGTGTGTGCAAGTAAGGAAGATGTGAGAAAATTCTGCAGCAGCCGTCTTTTTCTAGGGGTGGGGAGCTGAGGAAGAAAAGCTCAGAAGGTTTCTTTGGGGGCAGGGGGAGAGAGGCCTTCTGTTAAATTTTGGCTTAGCTCTAGGCAAACATTTAGATGTTTATAATTAGGGCAATATTGATTTTTCTTACTAGTGTAGAGAAGGAAGGGAGGGAGAGCTACACTCCAGCAGGCCATTTCTGTCTTCCTTAAGAATGTCATTCCCATTTCAAAGCTAGCACATTGTCATCTCATTTTAGAAGTGCCAAAACAGCCTGAACATCAGTTCTCTAATTTCTGTTGTGCAGAGTGACATGTTTGGACAACAGCTCAACAATACTTGAAGGGAAAGGGATCTGGACTTGAGGTGCCAGTGCTAAATTGCAGGAGACATCAGCAAGAACTTTCTATAAACAAACTTATGTGACCTTCACTATCAGCAGTTTGAAAGATCAGTTCATGAAAAAACATGATTATGCACTATATATATATATATATATATATATATAGTATGTATATATTCTCCTGGCTATATATTTTCTCTTACATAAAATACTTCCACTTATTACTGAAGCATAAGCTATAATCTTGTTATGTAATGACTGTGTAGGGTTTTTTTATCATGCATTTGATCTTCCCTCTGTGTGGAGCACTAATCCCATAGTTTTGCACTTATTTATTTATTTTTATTTTTATTTCTACCTGCTAAAGTATCAATTTGCACTTGGGAATGATAAATGCCTTCATTTGCAAAAATTCACACTGTGAACTGTGAAATTTTCCCAATGGAGGGAATGCTATAAAAACATGTTAGTATACAGATCTATGTATCAGCATGTAGCTAATTAGAAAAAGCATATGCTTCTAGCAGTTTATAACAAATAGCAGATTTTTCTAAAGATGTACAACAACAATTGATTATATTTATTCATGCTTTTTTATAAATATAATGATATCTGATTAAGGATGCAAATCTGATTATGGATGAGGAAGAGTGTGCATTGTTAACTCTTTAGTGCTACTGTATCATTCCAGTATATATTAAGTTTATTTTTCCTCCTGTGCAACATCAGTCATATTAAAATTCAGTATATAGCTGACATTGCTCATTTCCTATTGCTGCCTTATTCCTAAAGCACTAAAATCCATGTGTGCATATTCTCTAGGATTAGGAAACTGTTCTTTCAGTGTTAATCCAAGTAAGTACAGTATGCTTTCAGGCACATTCTATATCAGTATGAATCTGGGTTATTTCCCCCCTCCCCCTCTACGTTGTCCCACTTAAACTTACTTTTGTGCAAATATATGAGAAAATGTACCCCTGAAACTTTCTCAGTAAGAGGAACTCTGTGGTTTGATTCAGTTGTGGGAATTCTACTCATTCATTGTACTGTGAAATTATTTGCATGACATAATGTCAAATGGTGTGAGCTGAGATCTTGCAGAGGCAATTGAGATGACAATGTGGGCACAAGGAGCTGGCGGGAAAAGCTTTATTAAATACCACAGGTGTAAGGCATTCCACTCCAGTTTGAAAAATAATCTAGTTTACCCAAGTTTAAGGCTCTAATTTCCAAACCTAGGCTCTTCGGTGTAGTCTTCTGGCAAGGACAAGGCCACCATACAATCCCGCTTTTCAGGCTGGCTTTCAAACTACATCCCTGGTTCATCACAGGGGGTAGAGAGGTCTGAACCTCTGCGATCACTAGTGAGACTTATTAGCTATCTACAGGCCTCACAGCCAGAAAAGACAGCATTCATGCCAGTTTAAATCCAGAGGGGGAACATAAACATCAGCATCATTGGAACTACAAACCCAAGAACTGTGCTAATTAAATACAGGACTGAAATGATGCACAAGCCCATTCTCTCCAGACAAATGCTTATCACCTGAAGCCTTCCCTTCTGTGATGAATCTGTGGCGGCAGCTAGTCCCAAAGCATGCACTGGATGGCTGTCAAGTGGCTAATGCTCATGTAGCTCCTAAGACCACTGGATAATGACTTCCTGAAAGCCAGAGCATCAAATTGAATGCAGATCCACACCTTTAGCTGGCCATGCCTGCAAACATATAACATACTGAAATGGTTTGTGCACATTTGAGAGATTCCCTACTTATACAGAAGTACATTTGTTTTTAACTGGGTTTTTTTAATAAAAAATCTGAATAAAGCACCAGACTCAAACATAAGAACTAGTCCCTGCTTGTTTACATCTCCTAGAATCCTCCCAGAGATCACGTTCTCCTAGCTGAGATTGGATACACCTCAGACTGCTTTATCATTGAGCTATCATTCATTTTCATCAAACTTCCCGGCTGCTGCTTCTGTTGCAGTATGTGTCTTAAAAGAGTGCATTCCAAAAGAGGGTGTTACCATGGCCAGTCACCTCTTCTCAAATGAGAACAATGGCAAGTCACTCTGGGGGGTCACCCTACTGGTCTATATACCAGATGCATTTATACAGAGCTAAAACTGGGCAAAGATTAACAGGTCATAACAACAATTATGGGACACGGGTGGCACTGTGGGGTAAACCACAGAGCCTAGGACTTGCCAATCAGAAGGTCGGCGGTTTGAATCCCTGCGACGGGGTGAGCTCCCGTTACTCAGTCCCTGCTCCCGCCAACCTAGCAGTTCGAAAGCACGTCAAAGTGCAAGTAGATAAATAGGTACCCCTCCGGCGGGAAGGTAAACGGCATTTCCGTGCGCTGCTCTGGTTCGCCAGAAGCGGCTTAGTCATGCTGGCCACATGACCCGGAAGCTGTACGCCGGCTCCCTCGGCCAATAAAGTGAGATGAGCGCCGCAACCCCAGAGTTGGTCACGACTGGACCTAATGGTCAGTGGTCCCTTTACCTTTTTTAACAACAATGCAGGGGGATCATTTATTGTACCAGCAAGGATTTAATTTTAATCTCACCACTTGCAAAGCTTTATGTGGATCCTCTCCATGACCATGCCTCTGCAATCAGCATCAGGATGCCAAGGAGTTCCACCACTATCCTGCCACATTATATGCAACATGAGCCTTATTCATTACTTACAGGTGGTGAGGGTGGTGGAGGAGATAGGTTTTATGAGGTGGGAAAAGAAAAAGAATGGTAATAGAGGTTTTAATGCCCATTGCATGCATTTCCCCTCCCCATTCTTATTCTCCTCTACTATAGTATATGCTGTTAGAGGTCCAGCCCACCAATTTCACACACCCCACCATTTTCCTCACCCCTGCTAGAGATACATTCAACATTATGTGGCTCAGCTTTCAACATTCCATAACAACAATAAGTTACTGAGCATATGTCCATGTTGCACTGTTTGGATGCTTTGTTGTTGGTTATTAATTGTTTTTACTTAAAAACAAATTTACTTCTTTTTTTTTTTTTTTTGCAAGTAAATTTTTATTCAGAATTTGTACAAAAAAAAAAAAAGAAAAAAGAACTAACAAATACAAAAATAAACATTTTAACATAAATTATTCATCCTATTTTCATACTATACAAAAAGAAAGCATACAATCATACAAAAAATAATAATATAACCATTAGGCTCTCCTTAGCCTTTGACTTCCCTTCACCCTTTTGGTAAGTATCAAATAAATCCCGGGTTGCGTAATTAGTTTATTAAAGTTTATAGTTATTAGCTGATAAAGTTTTTCTAATACCGCCAGTTCCTCCTATATATCCGTTCCAATATATTTCCAAAATTTACTCCAATTTTTTTGAAATTTCTGGTCGTCTTGGTCTCGTATTCTGCCTGTTAATCTATCTAGCTCGGCATAGTTGATCATTTTGACCTGCCAGTCACTTATGTTAGGAATAGTTTCTATTTTCCAGTTTTGTGCCAGCATAATTCTTGCGGCTGTGGTGGCATAGAGAAGTAAACAAATTTACTTCTGCATAGCTGGGTAATCTCACAAATGTGCAGAAACTATTACCTCATTTTTTAACTTTCCTATTTCATTTCCAAACCGATGGTCACAGGACCACAGTATTTAAGGGAGCAATCATTGTGACTGATTGTTGTTGTTGTTTAGTCGTTTAGTTGTGTCCGACACTTCATGACCCCATGGACCAGAGCACGCCAGGCACTTCTGTCTTCCACTGCCTCCCGCAGTTTGGTCAAACTCATGCTGGTAGCTTCGAGAACACTATCCAACCATCTCGTCCTCTGTCGTCCCCTTCTCCTTGTGCCCTCCATCTTTCTCAACATCAGGGTCTTTTCCAGGGAGTCTTCTCTTCTCATGAGGTGGCCAAAGTATTGGAGCCTCGGCTTCACGATCTGTCCTTCCAGTGAGCACTCAGGGCTGATTTCCTTAAGAATGGATACGTTTGATCTTCTTGCAGTCCATGGGACTCTCAAGAGTGACTGATAGTAGGAACCAAATAGTACTATGATTGGTTGCATGTTTTTGAAGAACAATAAACTAGAAAGGAGGAGCAGCCACCACATAGTGATCATTGTAAGAGTGATATGGTTCAAGTAAATGTCCTTCATTACATTTGCATAATGTATGAGGTTTACTGCAACAAATAGTATGATAATTGTTTTTATTGTGAAGTTTCCCAGTTGATCAGATTGACATTAATCCATTGGACCTAAGGGAATGCTTTTCATTGATTTCAGAGAGTGTTAAATTGGTCCTCTAATGACAGTGTTAACTAAACCACCTTGGTTGAATTAGCAAAAGTAATTGAAAGGAATGGGAATAGAACGAAACTGCGAAAACATTATCCACAATGACAATGAAAAATTTCACCTACAAAACAAATCCCGCTCCTACTAAGAACATTGAACATTCAGCATACTGCATGAACTGCTAGAGTATATTGATGTGCATGTGTGTGTGTCAAAAATTCCAAGCTTCTAAACAGAGACAAATTCTTTGTGGCTAATACATATATGTGAGATTAAAGAACTATGTACAGAGATCAAATTAAGTCAAACTTTGAAAAGGCCCTTGGGCTAGCAAGCTAATAGAATATAGTAACCCATTTAAACTTATTAAAGGAATTCGTCCAGAAAGTCAGTAGAACCTAATTCCTTCGTAGGAAAACGTAGCTCTGGAGTTGTTTGGTCTCGTTCCTCCCTCCCCCCCCCCCCACCATACACACTTAACTGCTATGCTTAGCTAAATGAGGTTTGGCAATATTTACAAGTAAGCTTCTACCTCCTGGATTAATATGATGAAAGATTCTCATTTGACATTAGAAATTAATTTAACCAATTTAGATTTCATTATTTAGCATGCTTCATTTTGTAGCCTAAGGCAAGAAAGCAGCTCAATATTATTTGCAATATGTGTTGTAGGAAAGAATCTCCATCAGCGGCACAAAACTTTTAAGAATAGAGAAGTGTAATATTTTGCCGCCTGCATTTGTCTGCCTGCCTGCCTAATCTCTTCACATATTCCACTGTTTGCAGCAAATGCACTCAACAGGATCAGGATTAGGCCTGTTGCAAGGCTGTGGCAGGGACCTCCAAGTCTCACCACCTCCTCGTTAGCACTGGAGGCAGTTTGAAAGAGGAGTTAACTTTGCTAGCTTTGCATTAGCAAACAATATTTCTGGCTGAGGTTCCAATAGGTGAGCTACTCTCACATTGGCTGTTGCACAAGTCTTCACAGTGGCCCAAGTTCATGCAAGATGTAAAATATCTACTATATGTGGAACGGCTAAGCATCCATGTAAAACATTGGTGCAGAAATATAGGTGCCTCTGCTGGAAAGGAAACTCCTGGTTTATTGTGTTGCTGAAAATGCCCCATCATTTTTCAGATGTGACAACTATTGTGCCAGTAGGAGTGAAGTAAAAGTACCGTTAATTACTGTTTCAATTGTGTTGTTGTTTTTATTTTATTGCAGCTAGTTTAGTTATTTAGAAAGGATAGGTGTATTACCTCCAGAAGACAGGTAGGGAAGGAAAGGAGGAGGAAATGGAAGAGAATGCTAAAATAAAATGTGAAAATCCTGAATAAATTATTAATAACAATAAAAAGCAAGAAACGTGCTGTTAAATATCAGAAGTGCAACCATTTTGGGAAAGCTTCTGAATTGCAGGAATATATTTAAAAAGTAACCAGCTTCTTTGCATCCTTCTTTCTGTTACTGTGTCCTTGCTTTCCTTTCTTGCTGCTGTGGTTCTTTGTCACTTTTGCTACTTGCATTGTATTCCTCTGCACTGGGAGCCTCCAAACTAAATGAGGCTTGAAGCTTTCAAAGGTAGTTTGAAACTGGGTAGTTTTATTGTCAGTGTATCCAATTCTACAAGGGCCCAGTGAAAAACACCTGCTGCCTCTCCTTCCCCAGATGCCTTTTGCTCTACCAATCTCTTATGTCACCTGGGATAGAATTAGGTTCCTCTGCAGTTCTGGCTAGCCTGCAAGACAGCCTGAGAAAAACAAAATACTCTATGGGTGGTATTCAACTGAATAAATGCACAGCGGAAAAACTTCCACTTCTGCAATGGGACATTCACACGGACAAACCACCACATGTACTGTACTCCATCTCCAAATCTGCTCTGGAAGAAGAAGAAGAGTTTGGATTGGATATCCCGCCTTTCACTCCCCTTCAGGAGTCTCAAAGCGGCTAACATTCTCCTTTCCCTTCCTCCCCCACAACAAACACTCTGTGAGGTGAGTGGGGCTGAGAGACTTCAAAGAAGTGTGACTGGCCCAAGGTCACCCAGCACCTGCATGTGGAGGAGCGGAGACGCTTCCCCAGATTACGAAACTACCGCTCTTAACCACTACACCACACTGGTTGGGGGTGGTGATCCAGAACAGATTTAGTGGGCATGAGTAGGGATGGGAGGGGGAAAGTCCTGTTGCACAAATGGAATTCATTGCACAAATGGAAGTTATTCCACTCACACAAATTTCTGCTTAGTGCTGCACTGAATACAACCCTATCTCTCTTAATATTTCGCTGCTTGCATCAGTCACGTGTCTTAAGAGTGGCAAAACGTTGCCAGACTCCGTTGCAGTTTCCAAGTGTTGTTGCCAACACCATCTCAAACTTAGTTTATTAATGCAACTTTAATTATAAAGCAGTGCTTTATGTTTTATAACATCTCCACATCCCGAAGTTCTCCTTCATTTCAGAGCTATATCTGGAATATGAAGTGCCACTGGGAATCGCATTTCAAACTTCGAGCTCAGATTCTCAAAAGGCATTGATCTCGCTCGGGTCTGTGAGTCTAGTAGAACTGTTTAAGAAACCTCTAGCCTGGTGTTTAAATATAGATTAAAGTACCTAACTTTAGACTCTCACCTTTTATAAAATGTCACTTGAATCACAAAGGATTTTCCATGAAATGGGGAACACTGCAAGAATTGTGAATATATTATTTTGTACAAGATATTAATAATTTATGGTTTATGCAAGTTTGAAGTGGGTAATGGGGTGACTTATAGCAAGGTGCCATTCCAATTCTTAAGGAGAAGCCTGACAAGCTGACTTTTGGGATCCTATCTACTAGAAATGTAATCCACTATTTCTCACATAGAAATGGTCAGGAATAGTATGTGAGAGTGTGATTCTGTGGTCTCTGGGAGGGCATCCCATGAGTCATAGGATATTGAGGGCCACTCCCCAGGCAGAGAAGGATGTCCACCTATAGAGAGAAAGGTCTGCTGCAGAGGGCCTCCATTGTCTAGTAGTGAATAAGTTCTGTTATCTATTTTTTGAGTCATTCAGCAGTTTCACGCTTAAATCTTAGTGATAATGTAGACCACTTACTCAAGATGACTCTTCACATGTCAGGTGGGCAATGATTGAACAACTCTATTATTTATATATATTGAATTCAATACAATTTGTTTCTCTCCCTTGAGCCCAGGAGAGGGTTTCGTCTTCTTGTTCCAAAACCACAACTCTTTCGTAGCAATGCACAAGCCATTAGTCCTTAGCTTGCCTGTCTTCATAAACTCTTCTGGAGTCTGCTTGAAGTCTTCACACTCCCATGTTCTCAGTCAGCCAGCCAACTCCCACCCTCGTTCTTAGACACACAGACACACAGACACACACACACACACACACACACACACACACTTTTAAAGGCAGTTAACAAGTTAACGAGGCAATTGTTCAGCGTTTCTGTGACCTTGATTGGAGTCACCAGCTTTGCAGCTGTTACATTACATATGTTTTCTTTTCCCCAGTACAATTTATTCTTTGTAAAATACATTTTCTGACAAGTACGGTACAAATACTAACAGGTTCTGCTACTGTGGTTGCCCCACCAGCAGTCCTCCGTAGGTGTTGAATGCAAAAGGGGATTTGGGCAGCAGTTCAGCAGAAGAGCCAAGTCCATTCATCTCCTAGAGGGGCCCTAGAATGGGAAGGAAATATCTCTATAAAGACAGAAGAAGCTATATAAAGCCACGTTCCATCACTACCTTGATATGATTGTTAGTATTTCACTTCTCCCTTTGGAAGGATCATCTGATCCTATTGTTTACTTTCTTTTCCATGAGAAAGGAAGCCTGTCTGTGTGACTTCCGTCTCTAGTACTAGTGTACTTTTCCTTTCTACTCTGTCTTGAGGCGAGACAGGGTGTCTGTATGAGGGCTGCTCCTCTCATACATGTTTGTTATGTTCTTTAATCTGTAATTAGTAGAAATAAAGTAGGTATGCCCAGATACCTCCTCGCCTCCATCTGCGCTGCCTTTACGCTGTAAAGACCGGGTGCTCACAAGAGAGTAGCTGTGAGTCCCAGAACACCAGGCCCTCTTCCTGGGAATGCTACGTAGCTGTTCCAGTTGCTGGAGGAGGCCATGGGGCCTGCTGGAGTGTTCCATTATTGATATGAATGCAGCTGACCTCAGGATGTGACAATACCTCTGCAATAGACTCTCAACTCCCCACCCCAACACCCATAGGATTGTTCTGTTAATTCATCAGTGTTTAATTAATCATAGATTGGCATGGATTCAAAATATAACATGAAAAATAGTCTGATTTTATATTCAAATGTATTAAAATATGGTTTGGTTATCATGCACCCTGAACCAGTGGCGGGTGGCATGGTGGCACTCGCTTTACCTCCAGGCAACTGCATTGCTGCTGCTGACCAGGAGGTAGTGATTGGGCCACGGTCACCTAGTGAGCTTCATGGCTGAGCCTGTTATGAGTGCACTTATTGAAGTGTTTTCTAATTATTAGGTTGTGGGCGGGGACATTAAAGTAAAAGAGGAAGTATTATTATTATTATTATTATTATTATTATTATTATTATTAAAGAAAATCACATTTCCCTTTGGCCAGCGTATTGGATTTACAGGTAGATAGACAGACAGGCCGGCCCAAGCCCTTTGGCTGGTATAAACTTAATTCAGGGTGGTACAAACATAATATTAAGTTGGGGGGTGGAGGAGTTCCTTCTCAAAGAACAGTTATTGACACAGCTCATGGTTTGGAAATAAGGCTAAGACAGACCATGTCTTAGGCCTGGGTAGCATAGCAACAGCAAAATCAGTGGGGGAGTGCTGCTTCTGTGATCTTGGGTTGGCACTGCATGTGAACTGGGTCACTGTCAACCTAACTGCTTACAGCCTGGCATCCACATGACTGATGCTTATGATTCAGGCTGAGCAGTTTTTAAAAGAGGGGTCCCTTTATGGTTCCACTATAATGCATTTATTAACTTCTAGTTTTGTTTTGCTGTTGGGGTTTTTTTTTAAACAACTTTTGTTTCCTGAAAAGATTATTATAAATGTGCTGTATTTAATAATGCATTAAAAATTGAAATGCAAAGTTTTAGGTATAATTATTGTAGTTCTGCAGCAACCTCTGGAGCATATTAAAACTTAATATATGATGTACAAAGGGACAAGATTAGCATACATATTTTGTTCACACTAATGCTGACTAGGTTTAATCAGGTGCATAATGACTGCTCAGATGGGCTATGATCAAAAACTTCCTGTTAACTTTAATGATCTCTGAATCAGCCCTTCTGAAAAGTTAAGAGTGTTAACAGTAAGACAGATTTATATATAATTTTTTTAAAAAAAAACATCCATTCTGATATATTCACTACAGAACAAAATACCTTGTGGTTAGAAAATTATCTGGAATAACACTGTGATTTGTTTTGAATTTTTAATCATAATCTTTGACACACATTCAGTAATTCTGGTTGTCATATATCCTATATTTTTAAAGTTCAATTTTTATAGGTTTTTGAAGACCGTTTTAACAGATTCAGATTTCTCCCTTCCTCTTGAGACTGTTCGTTTCCTCTTAGAGCAAGAATGGGAATTTCCCCCCTAGCCACATGAGAGGAGCAATTTTCATTCTGATCAGTGCTAGGGAGGTAAGAGGTAAGACTCTTCTCACACCCCATACCTATAATGTAATTAGCAAAAATTGAAGACATTGCTACGCACTACACAGGAAGCAGAAGATGTCGTTTGTCCTTGAGTGTGCCCTTTGCAAGATTCAAGATTCAGTGAGAAAGACACAGAGAGATGCAGGCAGACAAGGAGCTTGCAGGCTGAGATGCAAACTTCTAAAGAACATGGACTTGTTAAGAGAATCCTCTTAAGAGATTGAGGGATTTAAAACACAGTTCCAGTCTGAACAGAGTATATACCCCTGTACAGGTTTATTTCTGTATTATATGGTCGGGCTGACTTCCTGTCAGCCATGCATGATTTAAACTTAAAAAAAAAAACAAAAAAAAAAGCTAGAATTCCATGGCCCATACAGCTCTGATAGCCCAGGCAGTACAGCATGAAACTCTTAATCTAAGGGTTGTGGTTTCGAGCCCCATGATATGCAAAAGATTCCTGCATTGCTAGTGATTGGACTGGATGACCCTTGTGGGTTAATTCTATGATTCTATGATAGTCTATGCGTCTCATGTTTGCCCCATACTTGGCTATTTTAACAAATTGGGTGTAACTACCCTTTGTAGACATAATACTAAAGGAGAGCTCACAGAGCTACCTTGCAAGCCTTCCGGACTTCCGGGTTGGCGCCATCGCCGAATGGCGGACTCCCTCCGAGCTCCGGAGGGAGCCTGCTCGGCAGGGGCTGGGTCCTACCGCACCGGCGATGCGGGGACCCTTAAAAACCACGGCCACGGAGGCCGTGGACATGGAGACTCGGCTGGCACCGCTAGCGCCCTCCCGACTCGTGAAGGAGCCTTTTTAAAGGCTACGGATCGGGTGCCGGGGAGAAGCGTGGTGCTTTGAGTCCTCTGCTATCACTGCCGAGCGCAGCCGCATGCCATCCGGTGGAGAGCGCTGACTTCTTCTATTGAAAATTCGGACTTCTTAACAACAACCCGTGAGTAATTTGGAAACCGGGTTCAAAAGGAGAAAAAAAATTTTTTTTTTTCGGATTGGACACGAGCGGGGGGGGGGGGATCCAAAAAGGAAGTCAGTCCCCCTCCCTACTGTAAACCTTCCAAAACAAGGACGGGGAAACCAAGGTCCAAAAAGATTTGTATTGCTGATAAAAACTAAGAATTCCACGATGGGGAACTACAAGAACTGTGCTGGAGGAAGAATTGAGGGAGAAGGGAAACGTGACCCCCCCCCCTGGGAACCGGGGTGATTGAAGAGAGAGCCTGGTGAAAAGAGTCGGAGATTTTGACAGCTGTCAAAGTAGCTGTCAAAGTCGGAAAGCAGAGAGGATTTTATTATGAGAACTTTGCTGGTTAAATTTGTTACAATTTGCTATAACCCGTTAAAACTTGGATACAAAATGGCGAAAACATGGATAACAATCAGACTTTTGGACTAGAGAAAACAAAGTTACAACAATCCCCCTAGAGGAGTTTTGGGACATTACAAAGATGGTCGTAAGTGGAAAAATACCATTGGAATTTTACAGGACTGGTTATCTTCTGGGAAAGCTGCAAAACGGAAATAATATTTTGTCTACAGGGTGTTCAGCTAAAGGAGACAATAGAATTTTCTATTGAAGAAAGGAAGGGACTGAACGCAAGTTTTTGTTCCTGAATAACAATAATCCCTGCAGAGTTACTAAACTTCTGAATTAGAACGTTTCAGCAGCGGAACAAGAGGAAATTGGACTACAACTTGGAAAGAACAATGGGGGGAGTTTTATTAAAGATTTGAAGTTATATGTTTTAAAAAATAACTATAAAAAGAAAAAGCCAGCAAGGAGTTGGGGGAAATAGGTGATTTATGGATTTTAAGAATTCCAGGCAGATAACATGGTTTGGTGGTCAGGGGGAAATTAAACCGGGGACAGGGGGGGGAGAACTAAAATCCAAAGGCTTGTCAACTTTTTTTTCTGAACTGGCTCTTTTTCACCTACTATACTTTTTATTTCTTATTTCTTATATTTCTATTGTGTGGGGTGTCCTTATCTTTAAAAAAAGGGAAATTGTGGAATGAAAATGGGGTGGGCCCTGGGGAGAGAACTTTTGTCTTTTATTAAGGGTATTGATGAGGAGTGTATAAATTTTAAATTCGAATAATGGTCTAAACAAATTAAGTTTTAATTAGAACTGAGAGCTTGTGGAGCCAACAATATGAAAGGGGAATATGGTAGGGGTGGGGGAAGGGGGGAGTCCCGGAAAGTGGATGTATGAAAATAAGGCTTTGAATGTACTTTAATCTTTACTTTCTGTATTTTTGAAAATCTTAATAAATATCATTTAAAAAAAAAAAAAAAAATACCTTGCAAGCCTTCCTTCATAACCAGACTGTTAAGACACTTAACCTCAGGGTTGTGAGTTCAAGTCTCATGTTGGACAAAAGATTCCTGCATTGCAGGGGGTTGGACTAGATGAACCATACAGTTCTATGAATCTATGCACACAAGCAAACTTAATATTATACTGAGCCATTTGCTCCTTCATTTCCCCACTTCAGCCTCCTGCTCCATCTCGAGCTGAGAAATCTAGCCCTTTCTGCTGGATTCTTGAAATGGTAGGCATCGGTGCCACTTCCACCACATGTAGAATTGTACAGTTAGAAGGGACCACGAGGGTCATCTAGTCCAACCCCATGCAATGCAGGAATCTTTTGCCCAACATGGGGCTCAAACACACAACTCTGAGACTAAGAATCTCATGCTCCAACAGCTTATCTATCCCAGCTATTAGCAGTCATGTTTGTATATGTAGCAACAGTAACATACAAACAAAGCCAATGAAAATGAGGGTGAAGCTTCCTTGATTAGTCACACAGATGATCTCACCCAATCAATGATTCTTTATATGGCTTCCATATACGTAGGCTCTGCACAGAAGTTCTGATTAATGTTTCGAGGTGGGGCAAACAAGAGCATTTGTGCCCTTCCTCCTTCACACATTCATTTTACATGGATATGACAAGTAAATGGGCTAATTCAGCCTTGGTTCTGAAGTTTTCCCTGGAGAACAACAGTATCTGAAAATCCCTTGGATGTAAGCAGAGCCATAGAATGTGGAATTGCATTACAGAAATTCCTCCAGCAGAAGTAAGAAAATATAACGAAAACACAGGAGAGCTGCTAATATTATGTTACAGACCAACATATCTGCAGGGGGATGATAAAACCAGCCTGGAAGAAAAAAAATCAAGTTTCGAAGTATGCATTGGCAATGCTGGTATTAATATTTATATAGAATGCAGGATCAACACAATGCCTTGGGCAAAAATTTTGCTTATTTTAATAATGTTGTAAAGTGCTTCCTTCAAGCAAGGACAGGCACCAACCAAAAGAGACTAAATTACTTCCAAGTGTAATGTGTGTGAAAATACAGGAATGGAGCAGTTATAATGTGCTCTCAGTGCTACCTTTTTAGAAGTACTGTGGGAGTTATTAAAATGTGTGTGTAAAACTGCTTGATTTCACATGCTAAGCTTTACTACAGTATTTAAAAAATACAGAGTGCTAGGCAACTGAGTCCATCCACCAATAAAAGAAATCCACTGGTGGAATAGAGAAAGGGAGGCAGTTTTGGGTATATATTTCCCACTCCTTCCTATATCCTCCCAAACCCTCATTCATAAATCTGCTCTGGAACATCCTCCAGCCTTCCAAAGCAGATTGTGATTGGGGGGCGGGTTATTCCCAGTTATTCTGTGTAGAGTAACTGGGAATGACCAAAAATTGCCTCACTTCCCTCTTCTGATGACAGGCTGAGTTTGCGCCCCGAGGCCCCCAAGCCCTTCCCCAGTAAAAAAATTCAAATGGACACATAATTGTAGTTTAAATTTTGGGGCAAAATTTTGTTGTTTTTTTTTTATAATTTTTTATTAAAGTTTTAAACAACAAAAAAAGAAAAACAACACACACAAAAAACAATACAAAACTTAACAATAAAAACACAAAGCACAACAATTAAAAACAAACTCTCTTTTCCATTTCCAATTTTAAATTACTTATTTTCTAGACTTCCTCATACCTCCCTCTTTTGTATTCCAATCCACATTATTTGTCCAGCAGTTTCTTTTCCACTTTTTTAATCCCAATCTTTAATTTAATAAAATGTTAAAATATATAACTTCAACTTTTTTAAACCTAATCCTTGATCTTAATATCATATAACTTTAAAGTTTTCCCTTTTAATATCAAATTTCCATTTCTTTAAACTTCTTTAATCTTGATCTTTAATCTTAATCTATCCTTAACTTTAACCTGTGCAGCTGGAAACCACTTGTTTTCAGTCCAACATCACTCTAACATTCCTTAATTTTGCAGTGTTTCTGAAGATAGTCTTTGAATTTCTTCCAGTCTTCCTCCATCGACTAATCTCCCTGGTCACGGATTCTACCAGTCATTTCAGCCAATTCCATATAGTCCATAAGTTTCATCTGCCATTCCTCCAGCGTGGGAAGTTCTTGTGTCTTCCAATACTTTGCGATGAGTATTCTTGCTGCTGTTGTTGCATACATAAAGAAAGTTCTATCCTTTTTTAACACCATTTGGCCGACTATGCCCAGGAGAAAGGCCTCTGGTTTCTTAGGGAAGGTATACTTAAATATAAATTTTGGGGCAAAATTTTGGCCACAACTTTATTGATTACAAAACAAATTGAGCGGTATTGGCCTAGGCATTGGTCAGGGACTATAACTGACTCCTGCCTCTCTGACTGGCAGTCTGAAAGGGTAAACACCAAATGAGTGAGCAACATTGATGAAGATCGATTGAAGATCACCCCGGGGTTCCTGTGGTCCTGGCATGGCCCTAGCCCCTCAAGCGGACTTTGGGTGAGATCCAGGACCCCCAGATTCCCTTACCGGAATACCCTAATTATGGAGGGGCAGGTGATGGGCACACCTCCCATCCTGCACATTTCTATAAACCAATGCCTAACCGCCAAACCTTACAAAGTTGTGACGATTGCTAAGGGGGTAGGTGAAAACCAAGTGGCCAAAACCAATCTGCCAAATGGAAAAATTCCTACCCGCCCCCTGCTCCCAATCCAAAGCAAGGCCAATTAGTAGCACCAAATTAGGGGGGCAGCGTGAAGCAAGTGCCCCAGCCACGTTGCGCTGCCACATTTATAGGACCCCGGGATCACGCCACCTGCCCCAATTGGCCCAAACAGCCAGGCATGATCCCAGGGCCAAACTGACAAGGTTTGGGCCACACCTAGTAACAACTCACTCCATGGGGGTGGCTTAAGGGGCCCTAGCGCAACCAGGACCCTCAATTTAGGAGGATCCCATTTGTCAGCAAACACACAGCATTAAATGCTACCCATCCTATTTTACACATTTGTAGAGGTTATATGTGACAAACAATGAATTTTCATTTTCAGTTGCCTGGTAGATCATGAAGAACTTAGATCAGCTACCTGGTAATAATATATTCTGTCACGTAGACAAAGCTTATTGAACCAACAGTGTTGTTCCTTTACTAGAACAGAATAATTTATATCACTGTTGATTACAAGAATAAAATTTGGTGGGCTATGGGTGTAGTAATAGAATTAGTTGCCTAGTTCAGCTGGCTACTTTTGAATGAGAGATGTAATGACTGACAACACAATAATCTATAATCCAGTTAATCTGTAAAATTGTAATGTCTGATTGTAAACTGAATTAGTCCCTTGTATGTGTTTTGCAGGGGGTGGGGGGTGTTAACACTTTTAAATCTGAAGGCTTCATGTTACACTTTGAATTTTGCACAGGAATCCATTTAGCTGCAAACACACCATACATTAAAAGCATATGACTAGCTCCAAATTATACTGGGAACTGTATTTTGTTAAGGGTGCTGGGAATTGTAGCCCTATGATGGGCAGAACTTACTATCTGTGGTTACCTCTCATGCAAGCAGCCTCAGGCATCAATTGCACGTTGACAGAGTGGTGGGGTTTCAAGAAGAACAAAGACTGCATCATACCTGTCATCTTTTAAAGCACATCTGACCCAGGTGGGTCTTGACTGACAAGTGGTCTTTTCCAGCCAACCAATACAGTGGTACCTTAATTCGTTCCGGAGGTCCGTTCTTAACCTGAAGCACCACTTTAGCTAATGGGGTCTACTGCTGCCGCTGCGCCGCCGGAGCACAATTTCTGTTCTCATCCTGAAGCAAAGTTCTTAACCCGAGGTACTATTTCTGGGTTAGCAGAGTCTATAACCTGAAGCGTATTTAACCTGAAGCGTATGTAACCCGAGGTACCACTGTACTCATGGCACATTTGTCAGGAAGTTAGTTTGACACCTTTTGGCAGTTAAGACACCACCTGGAGGGCTCATAAATTACTTTCCACTGGACTCCCCTTATCCCAGTGCTAGAAAGGATTTAATGAGGAACTTTGTGTATATATGAACAATGTGCCTTTTTCTCTGTGCATAAAGCTAGGCAAAAAACCCAGACCTGTGATTTATGCTTCATTTAGCCTGAAAAGGATGAAGAAGAATCAACTTCTTTGCTTTATAAAACTTTTCCTAGTTGGTTTCCTGGATATAATTCTTACTTGTCACAGATGTCAAAATTGAGTAGCTGTTTTGAAAAAAATGCTGCATATCATGCACTTGTAGCCTTCAAATAGCACATCCTGCATATGCACTGTGGAACATACACTGATCCTTGATTCCTAGTTTTGATCTTGTGTTGTTTTTATTGGGGGCAGGAAATGAGGAGAGGGAGTTTTTATACTTTTGTACTGCTGAAATAAAGAAAGACACAGATGGTGAGTAACTGACCTGTTGCATTCTTGACCCCCCCCCCCCAAATAACAAGATTCACTTGCTTGATGCAAGTGCCAAATAGCACAAAGGGAAACATCCCTGGTTTAATATTTTATGGCTGAATCCTTGTGGTCTGTATGCCACTTTATTATGTAGTATACATTGTGTTTGAAACTATACAACTCTGAACAGATTCTGTGCATAGTTTGTTTTTCTAAAAAGGCATGCTGTCATCAGTAATATTTCTGGGAGTTAGTTTCCCATCCAATTCGTTTCAGTAAAGGGGTTGTGGCACTCATCCTGTATCATATTATAACATAAAAAGGTAAAGGGACCCCTGACAATTAGGTCCAGTCGTGACCGACTCTGGGGTTGCGGCGCTCATCTCGCTTTATTGGCCGAGGGAGCCAGTGTACAGCTTCCAGGTCATGTGACCAGCATGACTAAGCCACTTCTGGCAAACCAGAGCAGCGCACGGAAACGCTGTTTACCTTCCCGCCGGAGTGGGTTATCTACTTGCACTTTGATGTGCTTTCGAACTCCTTGGTTGACAGGAGCTGGGACCGAGCAACGGGAGCTTACCCCGTTGCAGGGATTTGAACTGCCAACCTTCTGATCGGCAAGCCCTAGGCTCTGTGGTTTAACCCACAGCGCCACCCTACATAGGTATAAATTCAGATGGTGAAACAGAAGATTTTGGAATGAAAAATGATTTCAATCATTTCATTTTCTGTAAGGTTCAAAACAGTCCATGTTCATTAAAACCAAAAATACTTTTGGGGCAGTTAATAAAGTTCAGTCAATCATCTTTCACTAATGTTCGGTTACATTTAAGTAAAGATTCTTATGGGTACCTCAAGACAACAAAGGGCTTCCAGTGTCTGATCCACAGTGTATAAAAGTCTCTGAGCAACACCACTGTTGAGTATTATTAGGAACTGCAAATGCTTCAGCAAACATTAATATCTAATTAAACCAAACTAGTCCATAATGAATCTGGAGGAGTGCAAGAATAGCACCTACAAAATTAATGACAAAATTAAAGAGGTGCTTTCTCTACCCCACCTCCAGTCCAGCCTTCTTTTTATTTGTTCCTATTCTAAACACACACACACACACACACAGCCCTCATCCTGATTTCTAAAACAATACTAGCTACTACGTGAAGTCATTTTTTACAATTCCAAATAGAAATTACTATGATTATTGTGCAGGATTTACCTTTCTTTTTTTAATTACCAGTTCTCAGAGACCTTTAGTAAATTTCCTCTTTCTATGATAAAGACTACTTTGGACCATTGAAAGCTTAATGAGCTGTGTGACTTATTTTACTGGTCTAGAGGCAAATGGAAATTGCCTTAATTTGCATAAAGTAGATAGCTTTGTTGTTATCAACCCATATTTTTCACTTTCCATGCCATTTTGAATTGGTGGCTATTGTTGATTTTCATGAGATAGTTAAGGGTTCTAGCCCATGAATGATACTTAAGCATCCTCCCCCTCTCTGCCCCCCCATGTAATCTTTCTATGCCATCTGTTTGTGCCTCCTGCTCAATGCTGCTCCTCCATCTCACCATTCTCCCCAACCCAGCCTACAATCCTTTAAGCAAAATTTGGTCTGCTTCTCCCAAGCATTCTCATTAAGACAATTGATCTATTTTCATGAACAATCGCTTTCTTCAATATACCCATTTGTACTTCCCAGAAACTGCATGTTTCCTAAGCCACACACTTTTCAGAATCTCCCATTCATTCTTCACCAAATCCATCTGCCTTTCCTCCCTTCCTTACTCCAGACAAAGTAAACTCCTCGTTACTCTGAATCCAATGCACTTCCACCACTACAGGGAGCCAGGTAGAAGGCCTTTCCGGCAGGGACGCCCTCCGTGTGGAACGCCCTCCCATCGGATGTCGGGGAGATAAATAAACAACTTTTAGACAAAATCTGAAGGCAGCCCTGCATCAGGAAGTTTTTAATGTTTGTTGTTTTACTATGCTTTTATATATGCTGGAAGCCTCCCAGAGTGGCTGGGGAAACCCAGCCAGATGGGCAGGGTATAAACAATAAAATGAGTGAGTGAGTGAGTGAGTGAGTTAGTTAGTTAGTTAGTGGAAGTGTTCATGCTGTTAGCCACAACCCACATCTATCTTGTATCCATCCTGTTGTTTCTTTGGAAAAACTGTGTTTTGATGCACTTTTTCCCAAACCAGCTTTGGTCTGTACTTAGAGAAAAAAATGACCTAGCTTTTTAAGCCAGTAATGTAGTAATAACAATAACAATAACAATAACAACAACAATAACAACAACAACAATAATAATAGTAATAATAATAATTATTATTCTTTTATTACTTATAAAAGCCCTGGGTTTCCCCATCCCCTCTGGATAGTTTACAGCACATATAAAAACACAGCAAAACATCAAACATTAAAAACTTCCTGATGCAAGGCTGCCTTCAGATGTCTTCTATAATCATAATAATTTTATTATACCTAAGCTACTGTAGCTAACCCCATCTTCCCAGTAGCTTTAAAGGCATTACATAAAACACTTGGGCAGGAATTCAACATAGCACTGTGGCAATTGTTCTATTAGCACAAGCATTTTGACTAGCCAGAAGGAGCAATATCCCTCTTCTGCCTCCAAGCCCTGTTCTGGAGGTTCTCCTCACACCCACTGAGGCCAGATTGGGGGTGGGGGGATGGGATAAAGCCCTGTTGCGCTAGCAGAAGTCCTTGCAGTGGCTTCTGTGGGTGGGACTCATTAGTTGAATCCAGCCCTAAAGATTTATCATGACTGCTCTCTAATTGCACTGCAGTTTAGGGTTTCTCTTGGGAACTCAAGGAGACCATCTGAATGGTCTACATTCAACAAAGTCAGCATCTTGTCTAAGGAATATGCATATTTATTGACTAACTTTTTGCTTTCTACATGCAATATTTAGCTTGATTTTCATTCTGTGGTCAGCAGTATAGTGGTCTAAATTGGGTAGGGGAACTCTTTCAGCCTGAGAGCCATATTTCCTATGGGCAACTTCAAGGGCTGTGTGCCATGGTGGGTGGGCCCAGCTGCAAAAGTAGCTGAAGCCCCCATGCCCACACCAAGTCATTGTTGTGGCACCCAATGCAGGTGAATAGAACATGCTCCCCTAAATCTGCATCTGGCCTGACAGTGCTGAAGGGCCGGATTCAGTCCCCAGATCTGAGCTTTCCTCCTCTGGGATAAATGAATTTACATGGAAGCATTTTTTAAAAAATAATGTAAACAATAGAAAAGAACACAGCAAAAGAAGTGTCAAGTGAAGACCTCAGGGCTGAAGGATCAGCAATGATGTTAAGAATATACAGTGGTGCCTCGCAAGACGAAATTAATTCGTTCCGCGAGTTTTGTCGTCTTGCCATTTTTTTCGTCTTGCGAAGCACGGTGTCGGGAAAGTTTTGGGAAAGCTTCAAAAATCACCAAAGTCTTTAAAAACCTCAAAAAAGGCTACCACACCGCGTTCTATGAGTTGCTCCTCGAAGTCAAGTCGCAACTGTATTAACGGTGTTAAGAAAAAGGAAACAAACTTGCAAGACGTTTCCGTCTTGCGAAGCAAGCCCATAGCGAAATTCGTCTTGCGAAGCAGCTCAAAAAACAAAAAAACCCTTTCGTCTAGCGAGTTTTTTGTCTTGCGAGGCATTCGTCTTGCGAGGTACTACTGTATCCAAGTTAACTATGCAGCAGTGATTTTTAAAATTTTATTATTGTTTTGAGGAGAGTCTTGAAAATATGAACAGTATAAATGATATTCCCTTTGTTCCTTAAAAAAAAAATCTACATACTTTCAAAAGACCAGGAATCAGTAAGAAGTTAGGAAGATCCATAAATGTGTTCTAGTGTGAAGTAGTAATTAGTATAATGGAGAAATGCATAGCACAGACATTTGTCTGCTTTGAATGTTAGACAGGAACAAGTTATGCACGTTATAATTTGTTTCAAATAAGAGCCAATGTAGTAAAATTCTGGACTTGAACCAACAAAGTCATTCATTTCACTTCTCAGCCATAAAAACATCACTGACTGGCCTCTCTCAGTGGTTTGTGGTGAGGGTGAAGTAGGATACCCACATGAAGTTCTTCTGGCAAACAGTTGTGATAAACAATTGAAAGCTTAAAATATAAATTCATTAGTTGTTTCAAGCACACATTGGAAAGAATTCTCCCTATGGGACATGGCCTGTTCTGTAGGTGAAGACCTACAGAACAACCCTTTTCCATAAATATTCTTCCCTTTCCCATCATAATTATACAACTATTGGGAAGGTATATGCTGATGGAATTAAGTTATGTCTCCCCCAACTGTTAAATTTCATTGACAGATGGCCATTACAATACCTCTCTAAACAGTTCTGTTCATTCTTGCAATCCAATAATACATTCAGTATAAAGGCTTCCTTGTTTTCTGGTCTGGAGGAGAGAGAAAATTTTCAGAAGACTGCCTGGAGAGGCTTGCTGGAAGATTGATTTTTCTATCTAAAGATCATTTGAGTTAAATGGTGCAATCCACTAGGTTGGTATTTATGTAGTTTTCACCTTTTTAGAACTGTCATTTATTGCAGCAAAGAACTCTAAATGTTTCTGGGTTTAGCTCATCAATCATTTTACTTGCAGGTAGAGAGTGTAATGTGATTTTCCTAAGACTTTGTTTAGCAGATTATGCCAAACTGTTCCCTCTGGCTAAAATAATAAATAATTAGACATTGCATTGAAGGTTTATTTGACTTCCCTTTCTTCCACAAGGATTGGCTTTCAGAGTAGGTTTGATGAGATGCAATAAACTCTCATTATACCCTTGTTGTTAGGAATATGAAAATATTGCCATTTTGTGAGTTCATGGCATATAGAAATAAATCTGTAGCTACAGGTTATGTTGTCATGTGTTAAGATTGCAAATTAAGCATATTTAACCTTGAAGTTCTACGGAAATTAGCGGAGCTCTCTGCCAATTAATGAAGTACACCATGGTGATGTGCCTGTCTCCTTTTATGTGTCTTTTGAGGGGCAAAAGAGACCTGGTGTTGAAGGATGAGGAGAAGCAAGAAGCATCTGCTGGTGATTTTTATTATCGCAACAGGAATGCAGAGGGGAATTTAACCCCTTTCTCCCCTGCTGCAGACCTTTTGAGAAGCTGCTATTTGCATTGGAAGGAAATCCTGCATTGGTCTCTCAAATTTAGAATACAGTGGTATCTCAGGTTACAGACGCTTCAGGTTACAGACACTTCAGGTTACAGACTCCGCTAGCTCAGAAATAGTACCTCGGGTTAAGAACTTTGCTTCAGGATGAGAACAGAAATTGTGCGGCGGCAGCAGGAGGCCCCATTAGCTAAAGTGGTACCTCAGGTTAAGAATAGTTTCAGGTTAAGAATGGACCTCCAGAACTAATTAAGTTCTTAACCTGAGGTACCACTGTATGTGGTGAAACAGATACAGGAAAGTGACCCACATGGAAATCCCATTGGTATTGAATCATGCAATATGAAGGGAATTGTATAAAGTTCAATTCAAAGCTGCAGTCTTTTTCTTTTCTTAATTACACAACTTCTACTCACTATGCATCCAGATCCCCCCTTTCCAGTGTTTTGTGGTCACTTGAGTCAGATCTCAGATACTGAGAGGCTGGTGCGCTGCAATGTAACCATCACACAACCTGTCCATAAGAAAACAAGTTATATTTTAAGAAGAAAGGAAACTATGTTTGACCAAATATTTAAACAAAAAGTACATTCCTACATCAGTCTATCTTCACTGTATACTTTGTTGCAAAGATTGCAGTGTTAATAAACCTATTTAAGAGACATTAGAAATGTTAAAGGGAGAGTCAAACACCTTTCCCGTGTTCATTTTCCATGGACATTAAATTCCTGAAAGGGGTTTATACCATGTTGCGATACATATTTAGAAAGACATTGTTACTGCTTACACCACAGTTCTAAAACGCCCTCCCCTCAAAAACCTACTTTAAAATATTTCATTTTACAGTGCTTATGATTCAGCTGTTGCAGCAAGATGCTGACCACAGATGCAAAAATGAGGTACTTTATATCTGGATCCCTGTTAGTATCATTACTGTTTGTTTTTCAGGATAATTAAAATAAGATTTAAAATGTACAAAATAAATACAGAGTTTTAGAAAAGCTTTGACATTGTCCTCTAGATTACTTTAAATATGCAAACAGAATATGATTTATACACATTGAACATTCATAATTGATAATATTATTATAGGATTACTGCTGTGATGTGGAAAAGTCTGGGTTTGAACTGAAAATAATTAATGGAGGCTAGAACAATTAGTGAAAGAAGTGGCCAGGTGTGCCAGAAAGATTCTTTGTCAGGAAAAACTCATTTAAATGTCCTGGATTATCCACAAAATAAGTAGGTCATCCTGGAAAGTTTGAACAAAGATGTTGTAATTTACATCTGTGTGTGCTGTTAGTAGTCGACCCAAGTCTTTTGGCCGCTTAAGGCAAATGGCCCCACCCCCAAAAAGGGAAATCATGGGAACTGCAGGTCACAACAACGTAAACAAACTACAGTTATCAGAAGTCTTTGTGAGAAAACAATGTGCTTTAAATGTATGGTGGTCCAGTGATCTTCATAAATTTGAGGAACAAAAACAGCAAGAAAACCCTCCAGAGAACATATGCTTTGGGGACAGAGAGATTCCTAAGAACTTTCAGGGGGTAATCTTAACCTTTTAAAATGAAGTGGTTAATTTGCCAAAAGAAAATAAGAAAGTGACCTGCCACTGCTTCAAGCAGTAGCCTAGCTGTATTCCTGGGGCCGAATGCCAGCTGGGAATAACACTGTGTCATGATGTAATGTCATTCCCAGGGGCATCCTGAGGCTGGAGGTGGCTGCCCCCAGTCAGAAATTCTCCCTTCACTTAACCAATGAACACAAGGCAATCAAATGATTGATTATTTAATTTCTATACTGCTTAATATAGTAAACATATCTCTAAGCAGTATACAGGAAACTGAAGCAATAGCAGACAAAAACAAACAAAATATTACAAAAAATACAGTTCCATATAAAAATGTTAACAGATAAAAATCAATATTACAGTGGCACCCGTCCTGTGGAATGCCCTCCCACCACCACTACCAAACTTTTAGAAGACATCTGAAGGCAGACCTGTTTAGGGAAGCTTTTAAAGTTTAATAGGTTATTGTATTTTAGTGTTCTGTTGGAAGCCGCCCAGAGTGGCTGGGGAAACCCAGCCAGATGGGCGGGGTATAAATATTATTATTATTATTATTATTATTATTATTATTATTATTATCAGTTCATTTTCCTTCTGACACATCCTCCCTCTTAGCCTCCAGTGTTTTCACCCAAGTTCCAAACAAACTCTCAGCTCAGCCACAAAAGTCTCACAGTGACAAGAGTTCCTGGAAACAGCGGACATCACCCTAATCTCTCATGCTGCTCACAGCTGTAACCCAACGTGTATACCTCTCCACGTGTATACCTGTACCAAATATAGAAGCTGTGTTATGTTTCCCTGGGTGTCCTAAGGATGGAAAAATCTCTTTCTTCACCCTCTGTCTTCTTCTCCTCCTCCCACAACTGCACACCAGTAATAATGCTTAGCCTTTATATGTAGCGCACTTCATGCATTCCAAGTGCTTTGCATAAATCAGATCAGAAATTCTTATAGTGGCCCATGAGGAGTATTATTATTATCATTTCCAAATTGCAGATGGGGGACTGAGGGACTTGCCAGCTCGCAGCTCACACAGCTTGCCAGCCTGCTGCACCAGCTTGAATCTCTTTCCGCTTCCTCTGTAGCTATGTGTACAAAATGCATGGGCACCACTTGCAGTGAAAAAAGATAATATTGAAGTGCCGTATTCAGGAAAAGAACAAAAGGGGGAGATGCCAAGCTGTTGTTCAATTCAGGAAGATACAGAATACCAAGCTAGGGGAGGGCATTGGTTCAGCTGAATAAAACAGGTGCTCGCGGGGGGAGAACCGCTTATCTCACTCAGTCGCTTTCTGCTGCTCTTGCAACTTCTTTAGTTAGAATCAGACAAATCCTAAAACCTTATGTCCAAAAGCCTTTGTGATGGGGGGTGAGGGGTGGAGAAAAGAATTTACTAAAGAACAAATAAAATGGGTCAAGCTGTTCCCTTTGATGTAAGATTTCTGGACACTACTGGGCTACTCCTGAATGGTTTTGCCTAAGAAGTTCCTTTAAATCTCTTTCTGGCTTGAGACAGAGTAGTGTGCAGATCTTTCTTTCTGTCCCCCCCCCCCCCACTATCTAAATATTTTCAACAAACCTCTTACAGCTTCTTCATTTAAGATGCTTAACTCAGTAATAAGTACATTTCTAAGCTTTTAAAACTTAGGGCAATATTTGCAGGGTTGCTATTTCTAACATTACACTTTCTTTTCATGGAAGGCACTTCCTTTTTTAGGTGGGGAGGAAACCTATGAAAATGATTTCGTTTGGGGGGGCATACAGTGGGAAGTCACCACTAGACATGGCTTGGTATATATATGCTAAGTGTGTTTTCACCCTATGTGTATGCAGTGCTAAAATAAGGGAGGGTTGTGGGCTTCTCAAGAGGTAACAAGCTAGCCCATCTTGGAAGCAAAATGTGAGGCTAGATGGACCTTTCGCCTGCTCAAAAAGGGCTCTAAGTATGTTTCTCCATACGTTCTCCATCGTTCTACCCGGACACTGAGGTCCAGCACCGAGGGCCTTCTGGCAGTTCCCTCACTACGAGAAGCCAAGTTACAGGGAACCAGGCAGAGGGCCTTCTCGGTAGTGGCGCCCTCCCTGTGGAACGCCCTCCCACCAGATGTCAAAGAGAACAACAACTACCAGACTTTTAGAAGACATCTGAAGGCAGCCCTGTTTAGGGAAGCTTTTAATGTTTGATGTATCATTGTATTTTAATATTCTTTTGGAAGCCGCCCAGAGTGGCTGGGGAAACCCAGCCAGATGGGCGGGGTATAAATAATAAATTATTATTATTATTATTATTATTATTTCTCTATTTGAATTATGGTGCTGGAGGAGACTCTTGAGAGTCCCATGGACTGCAAGAAGATCAAACCTATCCATTCTTAAGGAAATCAGCCCTGAGTGCTCACTGGAAGGACAGATCCTGAAGCTGAGACTCCAATACTTTGGCCACTTCATGAGAAGAGAAGACTCCCTGGAAAAGACCCTGATGTTGGGAAAGATGGAGGGCACAAAGAGAAGGGGACGACAGAGGACGAGATGGTTGGATAGTGTTCTCGAAGCTACTAGCATGAGTTTGATTAAACTGCGGGAAGCAGTGGAAGACAGAAGTACCTGGCGTGCTCTGGTCCATGGGGTTAAGAAGAGTCGGACACTGCTAAACGACTAAACAAAAACAACAACAAATGTTTGTACAGTCAGAGGATCATCTACATGAAGTTTTCACATTTCACAGAAGCACTTCCAACATAGAGAAAGAAAACATAAACAGTTCTTATTTGGGTGTCTGGCAATGGCACTCTTTTGTTTTGATTTTAATCTTGTATTTTCCTTTTCTTGCAGAAAGCAACATACACTGCTGTCTAAATGCATCAATACACACTGCTATCTAAATGAGAAAGCTACCCCATAATTCTCCAGAGCAGAAACTGCAATATTTTACTTTTATAACTCGTGAGCCATGAACATTTCCTGGTATGGCTTTCCCAATATTACACTCTTGTGTAGTTGTGAAACCATCCAAGAGAACCTATCAGTTTAAAAGTGAATATGAATTTGACACGACAGCTTATAGACATAAAAGCAAATATCATTTTAGGAATTTATTTTTGCAAGGCAGCAGCTAAATCTTATTTTTTAAAAAAATATATAGTAAATGATATTTGAGCATACATATAGATTCTATATATATATATTGTGGATGAACAAATGGTAACTAAATTACAATCTGCCATTGTCTTTATACTAAAAGAAAACCCCACTCTTTATATTGACAGTGCCAAATTTTGTTGGAAAATTCTACATTTAAAAATAATTGCAATCTGTTCCATCTTATCATAGGACCAGCACTTTTTTTCTGAGGGGACACAGGGGGACGCATACCCCTAAACATTTTGTGAATCTAAGTTTGGCCTCATTGAGGGGCAGTATTTCACTATGAGTAGGAAAACGAGAGTAACCCTAAACATTTTTTAGGGAAAAAAAGCACTGCATAGGACAAATTTTATGGTCAGTTCTTAAGTTACCACCTAAATCTGATTCCACCTTTTAACAGTGACACTAACAGTGAAGCTTTGAATGGCTCTGGTAGCCTGGTGTGGAGAACAATTTATCCTGGGGACACCAGAGGCTGGCAGAGCAGAGTGGAGCACCACTGCTTCCTTAGCATCCCAAAATGGAGGCTACTGCCAGTAACCAAGAAGGAGAGGGAGCAGGGAGGTTAGCATAGTAAGAGCACAAATGTTCCGGGTATTCAGAAAGCCTGGAATGCCTTTGAATGCCAGCAATATTAATGTTAATCTCCTGATTATAGCTGCTGATGCATTGCTGGCTGGGGTTTTTTTTTTTATCTCTGTTAAACTAGCTAGATATTAGTGCTATATGGGATAGTAATTAAGGTTCGAAATATGGTGTGTCACTTTGGATTGTACAACAGAGGTGGAGTATAAATATTTTAAACTTTAAGAATGGTGAATTTCCGTCTATTCTGGAACAAGATGCATTTTGGAATTTGTAGAAAAATAGCTGTTGCAGATAAATCCTTCATGGAGAACTGGGGGTCTAGATTAAAGGTCTGGAAACCCAGCCTTATGAGGGAGTTGGGTATGTTTAGCCTGGTAAAGAGGAGACAGAGAGGAGATATGCTAGTCATCTTCAAATAGCTCAAGAGCTGTCACATGAAGAGGGAACAAGCTTGTTTTCTCCTGCTCTGGAGGGTAGGACCAGAACCAATGGATTCAAGTCCAATAAAGGATATTCCAACGAAACATCAAGAAGAACTTTCTGACTGCAAAAACTGTTTGGCAATGGAACAGACTCCCTCAGAAGGCGAAGGACTCTCCTTCCTTGGAGGTTTTTAAGCAGAGGTTGGTGACCATCTGTTTAGTTGAGATTCCTGCATTGCAGGGGGTTGTACTTGATGACCCCCATGGTCCCTTCCAACACTCCAAATGACCAGTTGTGGTGGTCAAAAATTAATAAATGATAAAACAACTTTTTTTGCTGGAAAATAACAAGCAATTCAATATTAAATCCCCCCCTTTTTTGTGTGAGAGGTAGTGCTATATATTTGAATAGCTCTATATGAGTATGGTTTTCACTGTGCTTTGTTGGTGGTTTAGTTAGTGGAACAGAACATTACAACAATGTAATCCCTTAGATGTAAGCTGTAAAGGCAGCTGTGTTTAAATAACTTAAACTTCATTTTTCAAAACAATAGTGGCAGATGAGACGCTTATTAAAATCAAGCTTTTATTTTACTATGAATCACAATCCGCAGTAGTTGCCTTTATTCAGTAAGAAACATTGCTTTTGACATTTCCATAGCTAGCTTTTTATATTCCTGAGCATTGCAGACTTTGTTCTTCACCATCATCTTAACACAGTGAAGTTCAGAAATCTGAAAAAAGCATGAAGGAAAAAATGTATTAATTTAATAGAAATGTGCTTCTGAGATCCCTGCATATATCATGTGAAACCTCCAGTTTTTGTTGTTGTTGTATGTGACATTTGAGATGTGCAGCAGGGGAAAAAAAGTGTCATCTCCCAAACAGTTGCTAGGAAACCACAATTAATAATTCTGATAACAAAATAACCTGGTAGGTTTTTACTGCTTGATGAACATTTGGAGGAGGTTTTAAATGTATTTTTTTAATATTTAAAAATATGTAATTTTATTATATCCACAAAAGGGAAGATTATGATATAATATAATCTTTGCATTACTAACTGATAAATGATGGAGATAGAATCAGAGAAGACTAAAGACATGAACAAGTAGGTGGTTGGATTGTGATTCATAGAGGACTGGGTCTAGAGTTTCCATGAGCAGCAAGTGCTCTCAATTCTTCCTTCGCCACACATTGTCAGAGAATTGGGGGAGGACAGACTCTCCTGAACAGCATGGGAGCTGGTGCTCAGACCTGCAGGGGGAACAGGCAAAAATCACCTCTGGCAGGAGCCTTGACTGGATGGGAGTTATTATGGCTCCTTAATAGGAATACCTGTGTATGTTAAAAAAAAAAAGTTTATTGCATTTATATTTCAAATTCTAGATATAGTGTTTGGGGGGAGGAATCCTAGGAGTACACATAACAAAACATGCAGCATAAAGGAGTAGCTATGTAGTTGGTTCAGAACAGAATGCAAAACAGTAAATAGTCAAATAGGCCTCTCTGTTACTGGATATCTTGCATATTTTCAAACTATATTACAGATATACTTGAAGTCTCATTATAGGAGGCAGTGACGGCTACCAACTTGGATTGCTTTAAAAGAGAATTAGACAAATTCATGAAGGCTAAGGCCATCAATGGCTACTCACTCTTCCACCACAGTCAAGAGGCATGAATGCTTCTGGACACCAGTGGCTTGAAACCGCGTGAGGCAGTGGCGCCATCTTGTCCTCAGGATTGTGGGTGCCCATTACCACAACTCAGACATGCAGGTGTGTGCATGTGACGTCGCACATCTGCATTGCAGCGGCCGGTGGTGACTCCTCTTCCTCCTGCTATCCACAGCCCACGATGTACCTTTTTCCATGGGAGGGGCTCATGCCTCCACATCTGAGCTCCACCCCCTGGGAAAGGGAGCCTTGCTTACAGAGCTGAACTGCTTCTCTCTCGGAGGCAGCGCCACTGCCACCTGTCAGCTTTTCTCATTGACTCTCATTGACTTTGTGGGTGCCCAGCCCCCACAATTATATTCTTATGGGTGCTCAAGCACCCATTCCCCTCTGGAGTTGGCTCCTATGGCACGGGGAGAGAGTGCTCTTCTGCTTGGGTTTTGTTTGTGGGTTTATGACAGGTATCTGGTTGGCCACTGAGAACAAGATCCTGCAACCCTGCAGTTTGCCCACCCATACTTTATAGCATAGAATTTTCTGATATCTGGATTCTCTCACTTGTAGAAAGAAGTGGAATATTCAACATTACTATTTGTTTACTTTGAGGCTGTGATTTAGAACACTGGAAATCCAGTTATGCATACCCAAGAGAAGGTACACAAGATTCTGACTTGTTTTGTTTCAGGTTTTTTCCTCAGAGAAACCTGCATATTTTATTCTCCTCCCCCCCCCCTTGTCTCTTCCTGTTCCCTCTAAACATATGTTTTGGAATAAGGATGTACATATGCCCCAGATTTATCTTTCACAGCCACTGGTTCCTCTGTTTCTCTTTCTTCTAGTTAGGTATCAGTGACTCTTCAAGGTGAGCAGATGCTTACTTTTCTCCATATGAACAGAGGCTCCATTTGATAATCTGGAAGAAATTTCAATAAAGGAACAAGATTCACAGCAAGATTCAAAGTCTTCGTTCAATATTAAGTTGCAAATCAGCAACAAAAACACAGGGAGCTCCAAGGCTTTTGCTATTTTTGCTGGATTCAAGTGTGTGCTGGAAAATTTAGGTTGCACAAACAAAATCAGTCGGGTGTTGGTGTGCAACAGACTTGACCCGCTCCCCAAAATGGACCCAAAAACTATAAGGAAAGGCACTGACCATTGTGAGATCAGAGTATCATAAAATTGTAGAATTGGAAGGGATTCCTTGGGTCATTTAATCCAACCCCCCTGCAATGCAGAAATCGACAGATCTGTCCAAGTTTTTTCCTGTGTAGATTTGGTTTTCAATGACTAAATGCTCCTGCTTTTTGCTTTTTTAAAAACTTACCATGTTGTCCATAGATAACTGAAACCGGGAAAGTCAAAGCATTTCTGAATTATATGACAGTGGCATTTGTATTAAAGCCTCTTGGACTGACTTCTGCATTTTGAGCAAGCTCTGTGTGAGCAGACTATTTATATATAAAGGCAGAAACGAAAAAAGAAAGAAAGAAAGCAGTGACAGTTTTGTAAAGATCCAGCCCAGAATGGAAAGGTCAGATGACTCTTATCCTGGATGTGCACAAGAAGGTTCCAGGCCTGCCTATATATATATATATATATATATATATATATATATATAATCTCCATCCATCCATCCATTTGCTGCTAGGTTAGCAAGCATTGTGGACCTGAATCCTCTGAAGAATCTTTAATCTTGTTGTGATTGTGTGTCAGATTAAAGGGTTAAGAAGGTAAATCTCTTCCTGTCAGATTGCATTCTTCCCATTCACTGAAATAATTTTTTCCCATATATTGCCTCCCCCCCTTTTTCTGGCAGACATAATGCCAAGAAACCAGACAGCGATTTGCAGTTTCATTTCGTTTTTGAAGTATGATAATTAATCCATACAAAGAATAGGGAGCATGTCTTGTTGAAATCAGCAAGATGCAAGTTAGTTGCCGTTTAAGTTCTCCCATTGACTTCAACGGGACCTAAATGTAACCAGCTTTCTCTGGGTTTGGGGGCCCATTATATTTTAAGAATATAATGATCAAATAATTATATGTAATTACATTCACTGGCATAATCTTGCTGCAGTTTTAAGATATGGTAATAAATGTGTGTATGTATAATGGATGAGAATAAATACAGTTAGGGCATCATCAGCATGGCTCTCTGCATCCTCAGATATTAGCATAAAGGATACATTTGTCCATTTGGTTGCCTAAAAATAATCACATAAATTGTAGAAATCTTTTAGTGAAACAGCTCTGTGAATAAAAGGGCAGGGGGCAGGAGTATGCATTGAAATGGAGCATTTCAAAACTAACCAAGGGGAGGCTGGTCCAAAGAGGTCACTTTATTTTTATTTTGCTACCAGGCTTCATTTTATCACATTTAAAACTGGAGGACAGTGTCAAGTAATGTGGGAGAAGTATGAATAAGCCCTTGCAGGGGTGGGGGAGGTTATTTTAGCTAGTCAGTGTGTCCGTAATATTTGATTTCTTCTCTAAAAAGTAAATAGATATACCACCGCATCTCAGGCATGGAGTGAAAGAGTGCGTACTTCGTTTGTCTCCATTTTTTGTAAAGCAAGGGATATAAATGAGGGTTCCCCCCCCCCCTTTTACTTTCCTCACATCAGTGGATCTGTCTTGCTCTCATCGCATACACACTCATTCAGCCCACTTCCAATCTGCTCAAAGACTCAGCTTTCCATCTTTCCCCTTCTCCATTCTTTGTCTTTTTCCTTCTTTCTTGTGTACTTTCCTGCTGAATCTCCCTCTCCTAGCACCGTTGTCTCCCACTCTCTCCCATTTAGGGAATGCCAGAACTTTTACATGAACAAAATTATGTCTTCAAACTTCTAGATGCCTGCAAAGTAGGTTGGCTGGTTGTTGTTTTTTGGTAGGGGCAAAGCATGACAAAGTGAAATACAGAGGACTGGAATTTAAACAGCAACTTTATTAAATGAGTATGGTTTGCAGTTGGGTAATAAATCAATTGTGAAGGGGAGTCAATCATCCAACCTGTTGAGATGCTCAAGTAAGCTGGTGTGGATAACCAGCTACTATCCCAATATTACCCACAAAACCATCCAGAGAGTGGTGTAACTAGGTTCACCCAACCTCTAAATACTTCTGCAAAGTTGCATAAGACCAACCACCACTCCGCCAGCATTGTATCTGGTGTCATTACCTTCCCTTCTGCTCTTCTGTCTGCTTTTAGTCACTGTGGAATAAAATACACATTATCCACCCATCCCTTAGCAGAGGAGGGCTACAGCTCAGCAAAGAATTTGTCTCAAAATCACTTCTCCGTTTGGCCATAGCATCACATCAAAATGCTGATGTTTGTGAGTGCAGTTTTGTTTATCAAACTGCCTTCTAGGGAAAGCCACTTGAAATGTGTAGCTGTGAAAAAAAAACAGAGAGAACCCTTTGAGATTCCTTTGGCCACATAATGGCACACTTCTGTCTTCCCCCTGCTGTTTACGATCTCACGAAGCCTGATGCAAACATTTTGATCCTCTGCTGCCCACTGAAGGCCACTTCAGAAGTTACACTTCACTAATTATGTAATTGCTTAAATATGTGCTTTACACAGCATTGCCGTGGTATTATTATTGCCTAGGTGCTACTCTCATGTCGCAGGCAGATATATCACTACACATTACATTACATAGAATGAGTTGAACTCTAGCGGGTGTGGATTCTGTCCCTCACTGCCCAGCAGAGCTGCTGATCAACAATATCAGAATAAGCTGAAAAGTTAATTCTGGTCTGATGAAATGAGGAAACTACAAACTGAGCCAAACTACATTTTCTGAGTAATTCCATGTCTGTGTCCTCCCCGCCGCCCCCGCCAACCCTTATTCTTTCTTTAATGCAAAGCAGCTTTCTGTGATTTTGAGGTTGAGTAGAAAATAGGGTAGGGGGCATTCAACCTTTTTCTGTTAAACATTTGTATGCTCCAAATATCCCATAACCTAAGCTGCTTTTCTCCTTGTGGGGAACAAATATATTTCATCCCTTCATTGGAGTAAGCTGGGTGAAATTTTGGGCAAGTGGCTAACAGGGAAGCGATTAATCAGACTGAATGTCTGATGCTTTGCTTAATCCCAGAGCCATCTATGGCTATGTTTGGACCTTAAGGAAACATTTTGTGTTTAATGGAGGTCTTCCTATCTAATTCACTGTGTCAATGGAGTGGCCAAAACCACTCATCAGGTTTGCCCAGGTAGGGAATTAAATAAGAAAATGCAACCAATATTCAAACAAGACTATACCCTTTTATCAACTTTATTGCAGAAAAGGACAGTCACATAAGTGATGGGTACTGTGATGATCACAGGTTTCACACAGCTTTTATACCTTCCAAATACTTCATTAATTCTACGTTGTCAATTCCACATTATCTTTGACAGGACATCTTCACGGTCTGGTCAGAGTAACTGTACAAGTTAGTACAATAAACTAACCTTCAATCAGGACAATAGCAGTAAATAAAGGAAGATTACACAAAAGATTGTTCTTTAAACTAATTAAACAGACAGATCCTTCATACCTGTCTCTGATATGTGTAGAAAGCACATACTTCTGCTATCAGTGAAGGCCTCTGTACTTCTCCTATAACCACGTTCAAGCTAAGGACTCAGCTACATTAGTAAAAATACAGCGTTATAAATGCGTTATAACACCGTGGCACCAGATGGCACTGTGGAGCTGAAATCACAACTCAATGATATTTTCAATTGTGAGCTTTACAACAGTTTTTTTTACAGATGGTTTTCAGAGCGTTTTTATAGTTGTGTAGATCTAGCCTAATACAGTACTTAGCAAATTTGAATAATTTCAAAGCAACAAGCATATATGTACATACATTGAATTATCTGAAATATTAACATCATCCAATGACCTTTATTGCTATGCATATACCTTATCTTATTGGTTCATTTGCTACCATTTGCACGTGCACACACACACACACACACACACACACACACACCATGCCTCTACAGTATAAGGTAAAGATAAAGGGACCCCTGACCGTTAGGTCCAGTCGTGACTGACTCTGGGGTTGCGGCGCTCATCTTGCTTTACTGGCTGAGGGAGACGGCGTACAGCTTCCAGGTCATGTGGCCAGCATGACTAAGCCGCTTCTGGCGAACTAGAGCAGCGCACGGAAACACCGTTCAGCTTCCCGCCGGAGCGGTACCTATTTATCTACTTGCACTTTGACATGCTTTCGAACTGCTAGGTTGGCAGGAGCCGGGACCGAGCAACGGGAGCTCACCCCGTCGCGGGGATTCAAACCGCTGACCCTCTGAATGGCAAAACCTAGGCTCTGTGCTTTAACCCACAGCACCACCTGCGTCCAAGTATACATGGCACTAAATCAACAACTCTTTGCCCATTGCAGCATCAGAGCAAACATCCTCAGACCCTGTCCTGAGAAGTGAGGTTTCCCTATTTGGAATCAATACTTTTCATTGCTACTATTTCACGTGTATACATGTATACTTGGGGGGGGGGGGGACAGGGAGAAAAGCATTTTATTCTTCACAATTGCATTGTCATGAGATTCTTTGTTGAATTATACCAGTTTCAGTATCTATATTACCCCTGTAATACCACCGAATGGACAAAATGGTTGGATTCTACAGGATGGAATGCATCTGCACAGCTGGAAACTTGCCTGCTATTTTTATGGCAATCCTGCCCACTGTGTGAGAGACAAACATCCGTTTAAACGTGGTTTTGCTCAGCAATGGGAATTCCTGCAGAGAGAACAGCAAACAAATCTCTTGTAGTTCTATATCATATTTGTAGTTTGTAGTTCTATATCAATTCTATATCCTCATTTGCATTTTGGCTCCAATAAATATATTTTACAATGAAATACAAATTGTACTTGGTGAGATACTTGTCCATTTAAATTTAGCCTTGCAATATATTTTGGGGCATCTTATCCAGGCATGTAATCTTTTGATGTCCTAAAGACCATTGCAAATCTGCTTGGATTTGTTAAGATGTATTTATAGCTAACAGTGAATAAGTGTTTTTATTCAAAAGTACTATAGTGCTAGGTCATACCAAACTGTTAGGTACATGTATTTGTTCTTTTTGACCACCCTTATCCACTATTACCACTTTGATACTGTCTACAGTTTTTTTCTGCTGGATGTTTCTGTGAAACCTGCCCATTCTGTGAATGTTGCTGTAATCACATTGCTTCTGTGTAAACCGCTTAGAATTTTTTATTAATGAATGTCTGAACCAGGTCACTGGGTTTTATGCAAATCTTGAGAGATGGTTTGCCAGTTATACAGACTTAGTTTACCTTGATGATACCACACACAGAGAGAGAGAGAGAGACACACAAACACTGGCTCCAGGGTTATTTGCACATTGGGAAGGCCAGTTTCACAAATAGGCATATGATCTGAAAGTATTTCCATAAGCCTCAAATGACATGCCTTGGATCTGATTCTAACATCCATGTTCCTAGCTAATAGCATATAGATATTCTATTTTGTGAACTGCCCTGAGACCTCTGGGTCTAGGACAGTATATAAATTCAATTAATAATAATAATAATAAATAATAATAATAGTTCTATATTTTATAAATATCTTGACATACTTATGCTGTAATAAGCTTTTGATGCAAAACGTAGCATCAAATAAATGTAGCATTTAAATAAAAGTAAGTATCTGCCTCTCAAAATTCAGTTGGCTCTACAAACTGAAAGCTGCTGTGATTTATTTCAACTAAGCCAAGTCACTCCACTTTATTGACATAAGCTAAATCTTTCTTTTTTTCTGGTTACATCGTCTGCAGTGCAGATGAAATGCAAGCACATTCTTCAACATTTATAGCTCACTTAATAAGAGGCCATTGTAAGCATCAGCAGACAGATCTTTGATTTGTCTCCACAGTAAAGGAAGAGGTCGTCATTGAGATGTGTTGGAGATCCAATAAGAAAATACAGCAGATTGCCATCTACCATGATTGATAAAAGTTAAATGTCTGTTCAGCACCATAATCAAGCACAGGAGGCTAGAAAGGAATTTGTGAGAGGATTGTTTAAGCAGAAGTCAGGTGATTCAGGAGTCTGCAGTTCTAAGTCTGACTACTGTGGTCTGCAGACTGTGAAAGCTGTTATGTAGTGTAGTTTCACCCTGGGCCAACAGGGGGATACTGTATATAGTTTTCACTCAGGTCTGTAGATAGTTTTCACTCAGGTCCGCGTCTGTTATTTTAGGCGGGAACTCTGGGCTGTTGTGGTTACAATGTTGACAGCCGGCTGCCTATAAATACAGGCCGGCTGAGCTGTTCGCAGTCAGTTCTATTCCAGCTTACCATAATAAAGAGCTACTTGAAGAAATCGCTGTGCCGGCTGCTATGTCAACCCACGACCTAACACTGGCGACGAGGATGGGATGGATGGACATCAGAGCACAGCCAGATGCGGCCAGCCTCTGAACTGAGCTGAATCACTGAGCTGAATCACAGAGCGAAATCACTGAGCGAAATCACTGGGCAGAACCAATTCAGAGCTGACTGTTCTGGCTAGAGCACTGTGTTCCATCCATCGCCCTTCACGCCGGCATCGGGATCATGGCTTCACTTGTGCCTCTACCGCTTTTTGCGCCAGCCTCTGAATCATGGGACTCCTACCTCGCTCGGTTCGACTGCTACCTCCAAGCCAACGAGCTGACAGAAGTATCACAGGAGCGGAAGCGGGGCCTATTCCTCAGCCTCTGTGGGCCTGAGGTGTTTGAGACGGCCCGAGCGTTGGTTGCGCCTGAAGCAGTCCAGGCAACACCATGGGACACGATCCAAGAGAAGCTCCGCAACCACTACGCACCAAAGCCGTCCAAGATTGCTGCCCGCCATGTGTTCTACCACCGGAACCAGGCAGAGGGGGAGTCAATCAACAACTACACCACCGCCCTGCGACAGGCTGCCATGCACTGTGAGTTCCGAGACTTAGACGATGCCCTGATGGATCGAATCGTCTGCGGGGTCCGGGACATCCATCTGCAACGGCGCCTCCTAGCCAAGCCAGACCTCACGCTACAGAAAGCCATTGAGGAGGCTGTGGCCTCAGAAGCTGCTGAACGCTCCGCCCAGGAGATCCGCAAGTCCAGCAGCCCGCGTCTTGCTAGGGAGCCAGTTCCGGTGCATCATGAAGAGGCCAGCAGTGAGGAGGCATCCTCCAGTGAAGACGATGACGTGCACCAGACAAAGCGGGAGCGCAGGAAGTTCCAACAGAAGTCCAAGGGCCAACCGGAATGTGCTGGCTGCGGAGGCAACCATTCCCGTGCCAAGTGTCGATTCAGAGACGCCATCTGTAGGAAGTGTTCCAGAAGGGGCCACATCGCTAAGGTCTGCCGATCGGCTCCGTCTGACACCCCCCCTTCATCGACTCGCAAGTCCAAGTCTTCACTCCAGTCTGCCAAGGAAAGTTGTTTCGCTCTCACCAACTGCCGCTGCCCGTCTGGAACCACGATTGGCCAAACCGACTCGCCTACGCGACGCAAGCTGAACGTCACGGTGCTCATTGAAGGAGCTCCATGTGACATGGAGATCGACACCGGGTCTGCCCTGTCCATCGTGTCATGGAGCACCATCAAAAGACTGGTACCCAGAGTGTCCAAAAGGCAACTCGACTCTCACCGCGTACACCTGAGAGACTACCAGGGAAACGACATTCCCGTGGTAGGCGTTGGCCGGTTCCGGATCGCCTTCAAGGATTTTTCGGGCCTGCTCCGGTTGGTGGTGGTCGAAGGTCAGCGGCCAAGCCTCCTAGGGCTAGACTGGTTTGATGCCCTCGGCCTGGAAGTCACCGGCATCAACTGCATCTCTAACGCAGAGACTGAGGGTCTGGTCAAAGACTTTGCCGAGGTTTTTGACGGCACCTTGGGCCAATATACAGGTACGCCCATCTCCTTTAGCCTTGATCCACAAGTCGCCCCCATCAAGCTAAAGCCATGCCGGGTTCCCTTTGCTCTCAAGGCTAAGGTGGACGAACAACTGGACAAACTGATCGCCCAAGGAGTTTTGGAGCCGGTTGACCACGCAAAGTGGGAAACCCCCATCGTCACGCCTGTCAAGCCAGATGGGTCGGTGACAATCTGCGCTGACTACAAGTGCACGATCAACAAGGCACTTCAGCAGCACGCTTACCCGGTTCCTGTTGTCCAACACCTGCTGCATTCCCTGGGTGAGGGTAAGGTCTTCGCTAAGCTGGACCTTGCCCAAGCCTATCAACAACTGCCAGTCGATGATGCCACTGCTGAAGCCCAGACGATCGTCACCCACCGGGGGGCTTTCCGTTGCCGCCGGTTGCAGTTCGGGGTGAGTGTGGCTCCTGGCATCTTCCAAAGCCTTATGGAGCGTCTCCTGCAAGGGCTTCCGGGAGTGGTACCATATTTTGATGACGTCTTGGTGTCTGCAGACTCACACCAGCAGCTGTTCGAGCGCCTCCGTGCCGTGCTGACCAGGTTCCAGGAGGCCGGGCTCAAGGTAAAGAGGGACAAGTGCCAGATCGCCGTTCCACAGGTAGAGTTCCTGGGCTATCTTATCGATGCCTCCGGTCTTCATCCAACCACATCCAAGATCCGCGCTATCCAGCAGGCCCCCACCCCAAAGAACAAAACGGAGTTGCAGGCATTCCTGGGGCTGCTGAACTTTTATAACATGTTCCTGCCCCACAAAGCCACAGTGGCTGAGCCTCTTCACCGACTCCTTAGCACTAAGACGCCTTGGGCCTGGGGTCATCGGGAGACGGCGGCCTTCAACGCGGTCAAGGCTCTCCTTTCTTCAGACAGTGTGCTGGTACAGTACAGTGAATCCAGGCCGCTGGTCCTTGCCTGCGACGCCTCACCTTTTGGCATCGGTGCTGTCCTTAGTCACCGTTTTCCAGATGGAAGAGAAGCACCGCTCGCCTACTTTTCCAGGACACTATCTCCGACGGAACGGAATTACAGCCAGCTCGACAAGGAGGCATTGGCACTTGTGGCTGGAGTGAAGAGGTTCCATGAATACCTCTATGGCAGGACTTTTGACCTCATCACTGACCACAAGCCACTCCTGGGCCTCCTCGCCGGTGATCGTCCAACTCCACCGGTCGTCTCACCACGCATGCTGCGATGGACTGCTTTCCTGGCTGCCTACCACTACCGGCTCATCCATCGCCCGGGGAAATCGATGGGCCATGCCGACGCCCTCAGCCGTTGCCCTCTTCCAGCATTTGTGGAAGACCCGGCTCCAGCTTCATCGCTCCTTCTGATTGAGGATCTTCCGGCAGCGCCTGTATCGGCTGCCACTGTGGCCTCCGCATCTGCCCAGGATCGCACCATCAGCCGGGTGCTCAACTGGGTGTGGAGGGGGTGGCCACAAGGGCCTGTTGCATCGGAGTTCCAGCCCTTCGCAACCAGACAACATGAACTCTCAGCTCATCGCGGCTGCCTGCTGTGGGGAGACCGCGTCGTGATTCCCCAGGGACTCCGTCAGCGCGTCCTGGAGGCTCTGCACGTTGGCCACCCGGGAATTGTCAAAATGAAGGCGTTGGCTCAGTGTTACGTCTGGTGGCCTAATATGGACGATGCCATCACTGCCTGGGTGTCCGCCTGTCAAGCGTGCCAGGAGTCGAGGCCTGCACCACCGGCAGCTAAGGGACACACCTGGGAGACGCCAAAGACACCCTGGTCGAGGGTGCACATCGATCTGGCTGGCCCCTTTCACGGCCGGACCTTTATGGTAGTGGTGGACGCCTATTCCAAATGGCTGGAGGTCGCCCTGATGCCCTCCACCACTACCGAAGCTGTCATCCGGGTGCTGCGAGGCCTGTTTGCAACGCATGGGTGTCCTGATGTCCTTGTCTCTGACAACGGACCGCAGTTCACGTCAGGCACGTTTGAGCGGTATCTTTTGGGACTGGGCATCCGCCATGCCCTAACGGCACCCTTTCATCCATCCAGCAACGGGCAAGCGGAAAGAATGGTGCGCTCGACAAAAGAGGCACTGGCGCGCCTGGACCGGGGAGACTGGCATGAGCGGGTCGCCGAATACTTGTTCGTGCAACACATCACCCCTCATGCGGCCACAGGGAGGAGTCCTGCTGAACTGCTTATGGGCCGCCGCCTCAGGTCACCGCTCGACCGGCTACACCCAGACTTTGCCGTGGCTGAACCCCCAGGCTGTGCCAACGCACCACGGTCATTTGTCCCAGGAAACCAGGTCTTTGCCCGGAACTATGTGGGGGACATCCCTTGGGTGCCAGCCACAGTAGTGGGAGTCACTGGACCTCGCTCGTACCAGGTGGCACTCGAAGACGGACGCTTGTGGCGACGGCACATAGACCAGCTTAGGCGCAGGGTTGGGGACTTGGACACTACCGAGGTGCCCCCAACTGCGCTTGCGGCTCCAGAAGAGACACGTACAGATGGCGAGGCCCCACCTACACCTCCCTCGCAAGCTGCCAGCGTGGAGCCGAACCAAGCCGTTTCAGAACAGACTCAGACCACTCCACTTGCGGAGGCTCCACCCACAGCAGCGGATCCAGGGGAGTTGGTTCCAACGCCACCTAGGGTCGCACCACAGCCTCAGTGAGAACTGTGTGGCCCTCCGGACTTGGCTACCAGTCCCCGGCGGTCTGGCAGAGTTTCCAAGCGCCCAACTTATTTAAAGGACTATGTTGTTGGACAGGTATCACTGTTGGTCTAAGTATGGGAAATGTAACCGATATGCTTTTGTGCTTAATTGAACCATTACGCGTAGTGCTGTATATAAGGAAACCATTACGATTGTAACTAACGCCTTATCTCGGTGGGGAGGGGTGTTATGTAGTGTAGTTTCACCCTGGGCCAACAGGGGGATACTGTATATAGTTTTCACTCAGGTCTGTAGATAGTTTTCACTCAGGTCCGCGTCTGTTATTTTAGGCGGGAACTCTGGGCTGTTGTGGTTACAATGTTGACAGCCGGCTGCCTATAAATACAGGCCGGCTGAGCTGTTCGCAGTCAGTTCTATTCCAGCTTACCATAATAAAGAGCTACTTGAAGAAATCGCTGTGCCGGCTGCTATGTCAACCCACGACCTAACAAAAGCTGAGGTTTATTTTTTCATAAGAACAAACAAAACGGAAAATAGCAGCAGACCTCAACCAACTCATACTTAGTTAATGGTTTTATCTCCCCAGTGAACATTCTGATCCAGCTTCTAATAATGTGTTTTTTAGGGTCTGCATCTAGATAATTGGGAAATGTATGAATAGCCCAAATACTGATGAAGAGTCTGAGGTGGAACTGACAGCAATACATGCCACAATTTGCCATGATGAGTGACTGTGTTTAAAAAATTCTGTTCTGGCAAGAAGTTTGTTTCGGAGGGGGGCAAGGGAATAATTACTAGGACTTTGCTAAGTACTGTTTCAACTTGGTATATGTCCAGATTTCTCCACACTTGTGACATAAGTTCCAGGAAGTACTTATTTCTAAAGGTTTGTTTGCAAGAGGAGGATGTGCATCCCTTGGTGTGTTATGCTTTGGTTCCTTGAGAAATTAGAGGCCCACTGAGAAATATCGCCCACAACAATTATTTCTGGCTAATCCCAAGATTATGGGGATGCGGGTGGCGCTGTGGGTAAAACCTCAGTGCCTAGGACTTGCCGATCGTATGGTCGGCGGTTCGAATCCCCACGTCTTTCGGTCCCAGCTCCTGCCCACCTAGCAGTTCGAAAGCACCCCTAAGTGCAAGTAGATAAATAGGTACCGCTTTATAGCGGGAAGGTAAACGGCGTTTCCGTGTGCTGCGCTGGTGCTGGCTCGCCAGAGCAGCTTCGTCACGCTGGCCATGTGACCCGGAAGTGTCTCCAGACAGCGCTGGCCCCCGGCCTCTTAAGTGAGATGGGCGCACAACCCTAGAGTCGGACACGACTGGCCCGTACGGGCAGGGGTACCTTTAATCCCAAGATTGGTTATACATATCATCTTCAATCATCTTCAAAGTCTCTTCAATATAAACTTTTTGCAGTATTGTACTTTTTCTAGGTAACAGTTCTATGATTCTGCACAAGATTATACACATCATTTAGAAATAAAAGCACCATAAAGGTAAAGGTAAAGTATCCCTGACCATTAGGTCCAGTCACAGACGACTCTGGGGTTGCAGCGCTCATCTCACTTTACTGGCCAAGGGAGCCGGTGTACAGCTTCCAGGTCATGTGGCCAGCATGACTAAGCTGCTTCTGGTAAACCAGAGCTACGCACGGAAACACTGTTTACCTTCCCACCAGAGCGGTATCTATTTATCTACTTGCACTTTGACGTGCTTTCAAACTGCTAGATTGGCAGGAGTAGGGACCGAGCAACAGGAGCTCACCCCGTCACAGGGATTCGAACTGCCAACCTTCTGATCGGCAAGCCCTAGGCTCTGTGGTTTAAACCACAGCGCTACCCGCGCCCTTCCATAAAGCACCATAGAAATGGCTTATTTGAAAGTAACTTTTTCAACAGGTGCATAACATGGATCTTCCTTATTTACATTGGGTGTTGGAGCAGGGAGCCTGTATACCATCTTCAGACAATAAATTTTACTTCTTTGGTCATGAAGCATAACAATAATAAAATAATACAATATCAATACAGACTAAAATCTACAGTATCTCTATATGCACACACAGAAAGAGTTGGTGACTTCTTTGGAATCAAACCAGTGCTTATAATCTTTTTGCTTTTCAAGATTTGTAGGATGTTCAGAGAGCCCATCTCTTTTTAATATACTGTGACTTGCTCTGAGCCCAAAGGAACCCAGCTCTCGTCTGTCTTTTGTTTTATAACTGTGGCAAATCTAGATTGGTATCAAAAATCTTTTTTTAGATGCGAATGCAGGGCTTGTATTGATTCAGCACCATGTGTTGCCCTATTAATAATGTATACTCTCCCAATCTCAGCACAGTCTAAAGGAATCACAGCTTACACACCTTTCCCCCTTAAGCTTATTCTTATTGTTGTTTATTGTATAGACTCAGCAATATGCCAGGCACTTTAAAGTATAGCCGAGCAAAAAGTTCCAGCTTTGATCTGTATGTGTGTCAGCCCGTCCTTTGTTGTAATTTGTTCACACAAAAGTATATAACATCCTTCTTTTGAAGAAATGACAGTACTGTCGGGTTGCTGGTGTTTCAGAAAACTCAATCAATGACTCCTTCCCACAGTATGGAATATGCAAGTGCACCAATTTGTGCTAAGGAGAAACGGCATTTTTCATTCAAATCTGTACAGGTAGTTGCTATTGAAACAGTATTCTTGATTCAGTCGCTGGACAATTGCTGTTCAGTTAGGGCCTTGCAAAAAAGGTAAAGGTTCACCATGTTTCAACCAAGAATCTAAAACAATGTATGCTTTAAATATATATTTGTGTTCAGTCGAGATATTGTGCGAATGTCACTTAGCCTCACACTGCTGCATTGGTTTCTTTCACAGAATTTGGGCATGTATCAGTTGTGATTTTCTTAGCAGCTTTCTAAGCAGATCTCTGCAACCACGAAGACTAGAAATTGCCCTTTTTGTTATAAATGAAATATGTCTGCCATGTTTTGCATGAGTAGTGGGTTCTTTAGGCATGTGGGAAAAAGGTAAATGTGAAAGTATTGACATTTATGCATGTAGATACAGCAATTCTATGGGTTTTTGGTGTGTGTTTTTAAAAAAGCATATAGTAGCTCGGATATATAAATGCTCATAAACAGGTGTCATGTTACAAGTTTCGAAATGAAATAGCAAACATAAGTTGCCAGGTGAGCCTTTATGTGTGGGATTTTGCGCCTCTGCTTTTAGGGTATTGAGAATAATATTCAGAGATTTAGCTATGTAAGTGTTCGGTCACGGAAAATTTAACACACACAAAAATCTGTGGCTATTTACATTGTAAACTATTTAAGACTGGGAAAGCAATATAAAGCATTTGTTTCTCATTCCATCGAGCTGCATGGGTGCTGATGGTGGATAATTTGCTTTCATAATGCAAAGTTATGTTTTGGAAATGATTTCCAGCTTTGGCTAGGTGTTGCTCATCTAATCCTTTAAATGTGGTGTAAAATGTTGCTGCGTTACTATTATAGATTATAGAAATACAGGCATAGTGATATCTTTTATATGACCATGTAAGCCTTTGGGTTTCCTTACGTTAGAATTCACTTAAGAGCTGTTTCGCATTTCTTAATCCTTAACCTTACTTTATCTCTGTCTAAAATTCTGCTGGAACAGATATCTATCTATGCATTTTATGTTGGGTTTCATCTGCCCTCTATTGCTACATCACAACATTTATTTTTAGGAAGGAAGGAATGCATTATTCAGTGGAAACGACTGGAGAAAATTAAAAGAAAGTTTTTGAAATATAGCTCAGTGATACTTTGGTTAATCTCTGCAAAAAGTAACATTGTTATGCGTTGATAGAAGTTTATGTTTGAAGGAGAGAGGTCTCCTAATACCTCACATGTTGCTGTGGTGTGGTTTACTTATCTCACCACTGCCCACTAGATTGTGGAGTACCCATCTCTGCACAAGTTGTGGTCTCTCACTGCTGAACCACCATGCTGCCCTTTTATTTTTCAATTGTTTTACATTTCTCTAGGTCTAAGATTCCATCTTTATATTATCATATGCAGAATCTCTTCCACATACAGTATAGCAGAGCTTTCCAAACTTTTCATGTTGGTGACACATTTCTTAGACATGCATCATTTTGCAACACAGCATTTCAGTTTTACTTGCAAACCAGAGATTTAACTAACCTCTTTCCAGCCCCGGGAGGAGAGTGGGGATCGTTCATGGGACACATCTACACACTGCAGCCGACATGCTAATGTGATATGTCACAACGTGCAGTTTGGAAAGCTCTGCACTATAAATTAAGAGTACCCACCGTTACTTCCAACTGTCAACATAGAAAACCTTGCAAGACAGACACACCTTTTAAATATTTGTAGCAGCCTAGCTGCTTATATCAGCCTAGCAGATTGTCAGTTGAAGTCCAGTACAATGTATCTCTCTGGTTTCAGTTTAGAATAAAATACTGTACCAGTTTTCACCTGTTAAACAATTAATGATTTACAATCCAAATGGTATTCACAATGTAACATAGGAGCCAACACCTAGGGGCTGTGGGGCCCCCACAATGTTTATGAGCATCTCCATTAAAATGGTGTGTGCACTGCGTCATGGTGTCAATTATGTGGGGCGGGGCTTACCAGGGCCCCCACAATATTTTATTCAAGTTGGCAACCCTGCAATGTAATAACATTCTTACCTTTATTTTTTCTTTTGTAAAAAGTTCCTTCACAACATACCGTTTGAATTTTGCTGTCTCATAACACAAGCTACACTTTCAGAAGAAGAATGGCAAAAATTTTGTATGCAAATTCCCTTCCGTTGAGTTTTAGTGGGGTTTTGTTTTCTTCTATTTTTAGGCAGTTAATGAATCCTAAGGATATAAGATTAAATGCAGTAACTACCTGATTCTGTTCATGTTTACATAGATTCCAGCGAAACTTCTTCCCAAAGAAATGTGCATAGGACAGAAACTTATGAGATTTGGGATAGTGTAGAGTTCTGTATATTCAAGGGCCTTATTTCAAAGCTCATTTGCAGCTTTTGAGACTACACGGAGAAATCTGTATGAAGACCATGTTGTTGTTGTTTAACCCCCTTGGACTTAAAACAGCATGATCATTTGAATCATGGTGTAAGCCAAAAAGCAGTTAAAACAGAACAAAATGGCCGAAATGATTCAAATGCAATCCAGTGCTTGACTGATCTTTGCAGTACTGTCAGTGCTATGACATAGTAGAAAGAAAAAAGACACATATGCACTTTGCAGCATAGAAATAGCAAGGAAGTGGTGGAAGGTGAATATATTTCAAGTTGTCCTGTGTGTGTTTAATTCTGTGCAAGTAGAAATTATCTTTTGTAGTGGGATGGCAACTAATATACTGATTTTTTTTTTCCTGAGGGGGGAAATATCAGTTAACAAGTGCATGCCCCTTCTTTGCTCTCTCACAGAGAATGATTTTAGACATGTGCATATGAGCTAGTTAACTGAGACCAAGTTCTCCTTCCCTCCTCCCTCCCTCTCGCCATGCCAAGATAGCCTAGTTGGGTCCTCCAAACCAGTAGTACTTCCACTTGCATAGCTGAGACTCCACCACCTTGCTGTCACAGCTAAAAATTGGCCGCTGTTTCTTTAATGCTAAAAGAACTAAGTCAGTATGAGTCAGTGGCCTACAATGACTCATGCAACCTTTCACCAAATTGTACCTGTATATATAGAGTGGTCAATGTTAGTGTTGGGTGGTAGAAAGCTGGTTGCATTTGGTGTGTGTAAAAAGCTGTCGGTCGTGGTTGGAGAAGATGACTTTTTAAGAATAAAAGCAGCAATACTCTGCAAGAATACTCTTTCTCAAAGACTCTTTTGTGCCAACTAAGGTCTGAGGACTAGGCAAAGGATTAAAAAGGAGGTCGGAACCTTTTATTTTTTCAAACACTGACACTTGCATGTTGGGCACTGCTGAGGGAAGGAAGTTCTTCAGAAGAAGTGCTGCAGCTTGGTCTGGCTGGCCCTGACTGCCTTGGGCATCATTGACTACACCATACTGGCCAATGCAGGGAATAATAGTGCTTGTCCGCATTTCTTTGTATTTTGATGCATAAGGCTTCACATTTTAACATAATGTTATACTCAGATTGAAATTGTATACACTTACCTGTGTCTTGGCACTGTGGGTTAAACCACAGAACCTAGGACTTGCCAATCAGAAGGTTGGCGGTTCGAATCCCTGCAACGGGGTGAGCTCCTGTTGCTTGGTCCCTGCTCCTGCCAACCTAGCAGTTCTAAAGCACGTCAAAGTGCAAGTAGATAAATAGGTACCCCTCCAGCAGGAAGGTAAACGGCGTTTCTGTGCGCTGCTCTGGTTCGCCAGAAGAGGCTTAGTCATGCTGGCCACATGACCCGGAAGCTGTACACCGGCTCCCTCGGCCAATAAAGCGAGATGAGCGCTGCAACCCCAGAGTCAGCCACGACTGGACCTAATGGTCAGGGGTCCCTTTACCTTTACCTGTGCCTTGACCCAGGGTGTGATCTCAAAGCACATTCAGCCACCACTTAGATGAAGCTAAGCAGGCCTGGGCCTGGTCAGTGGTTACCACACATGTGCAGGTTGGGGCTTCATGGTAAAATAAAGGTGGGATATATAATGTAAGAATGCAAGGAAATTGTCAGAAACCAATGGAACTTATTTTGGCCTAAATCTGCCTAGGATTGGACTGTTAACTGCCCCCTCTCTCCCACATGGGTTGACATGATGTTGTGATTTAGTCATCACGGGAAAAGGTTGCTTTTAGAGTTTCACATAAATGTTTCATTTCTGTTCTGGCTCACTGTTTGTTATTTTTTGCTGCCGATTTATATATCACATAATATTTCAGATAAAACAGCCTCTTAAAGAGGTTTTTCTTCAGGAAAGATGGTGTGTGTTCCTTTGCCCGTGCCCTGCCTTCATTTGTTGAAATCTGCAGTTGGATCATTCAATTCCCAACACTCTGGTATTTTTAGTACTGGAGGATGCAATAAAAAGGACATATATCCCAATGACTAAAGTCATTTAGTAAAGAGGGCTACAAATCCTTGAGGTCTGTGCAGTGGATAAAGATGACAACATTTCAGGCAATATAGGCAGAATGTTAATCATGTGCTAATTGGGGAAATAGTGCTAATGTCACCTGTAACTTTTTTTTTTAGCATGGCTGATTTATTTTGTAGAAAGAAACTATCAAATGCTTGCCAGAAGCAGCCCACAGCCTCTACCAATAATTCCATTTAATTGATATTAAATAAATTCATTGAAACTGAATAGCACAATTTTTATATTAAAAAATTAATGCAATTTGAAACCTCAATAAAATCCACTTGTTCTAGGACTGGTTCCAAAAAATCAGCTTTGGCATCCTTTTAAAATACCATTGTAACACTATGCTGCTGCTTATACATATTATAATTGTGAAAATATCTCGTCTCCCTCACTTCTTTTAAAAACATTATTGCCTGCAGCATTATGTGATAGAACAATGCAAGCTATCAAAGGCAAGATAACCAACTTACTGAGGAAGTGAATTAATGCCTTCCTTCATCTGACAATAATTTTGTTGGAATTTTGTCTCAAGTGAAACCCATTGGCTTTCAGCGTGTAGAATAATAAAACTCACTTCTTTAGCCTTGAAATGACAGCAGTGGGGGTTTTATCCAATGTTGGCTACTGCTGCTTTGGGGGTCTTCACTAGAGATGATTGTGCAACAAAAATATGACTGCAATGGACATGATTAGTCCACAAATACCAGTATTGTATTGCTTATTTTGAAGAGACTAGCAAAAACCAATAAATGTCAGCATTATCTTGCTTAGTTAGGGGAAGAAGCAAGAATCAATGTTAAAACTAATGTTGAAACATTTATTTGCACAAAATTGCTGAAGCTTTCCAGCTTGAAGCACTAGTATGTGGTGGTACAGAATTGTAAAGGTGGTTAATTCAGTCCAAGGCAAAACACAGACTGCCCCAACCCAGGGCATATACAGAGGTCCAGTTGAAATGAGCTTCTCAGTAACCCGAGGATCTGTGAAATTTGGGTGGTCCATCTCACACAAGCCGATGTGCTTTCCACTAAAGAAACACCACCACTGAACACAAACCTATGTCACCAGTGTGATTGGTGGCAAATATTAACTACGGTGACAAACAATTTAACAGAATTTAGTAGCTTAACAAAATTTGATAAAACAGAGAATGCATTTATTATCTGCACTTGATATAATTTGAATTAAAACAACTTTGCTTAAAAATTAATATTGTCTTCTGCCTCCTTCTCTCTCATCACCATCATAATTATTACTCTGTTCTCTCTCTCTCTCTCTTGCATTTAAAATATGATACTTTTTGCATTTATGTTTTAAAGTATGTACTTTGTGAGCCTATTAATAATAATAATAATAAAGGATTAGAAGAAGAATGTGTTCAGGCAGACAACAGCATTTCTATTTGGAAAGATATGCAACATTTCATCTATTCCACAACGTTCTGTGATTCTTGAATAAATGAATTCTGACTGAAGGGGTCTAATAGGCATAGCTGTCAAAGTTTCCCTTTTTCCCTTATTCCAAATTCCCTTATTCCGAATAGGATTCCTAGCAAGAAAAGGGAAATGCTGACAGCTATGCTAATAGGGTCCAAGACTAAGCCCATGTCTCACCCTCCTTTCTCTTTAACATTGTCCTGTGTGTGTGTGTGTGTGTGTGTGTGTGTGTGAGAGAGAGAGAGAGAGAGAGAGAGAGAGAGAATGGAAAGTGATTCAGCTTCCTTGGTTGCTTGTTCCTGCTTTTGAAGCCATTGTTACCAGACCACCAACTGAGTCATTGCTATCTCTAGAGCGTATAATTAAAGCATTTATGTAATTCATAAATTTTCAGGTGAGAACTTTACTCCCTCACCTCTGTTTTACATCATGTAGAACATGTTCTGCAGTAGGAAATGTATTTGGTTCAAATCCACCTCTCTTCATTCATTTCTCATAACTAGAAGTAAAACCTAAATGATATGAGGACATAGGACAAAGACAGGGAACTGCAGACCTGAGATGTTGTTGCACTCCTACTCCCATCCAGGGGCAGAGGAAGGAGTGTGTGGTAGGGGCGAGCTGCCCCAGGTGTCACCACTGAGGGGGGCAGGTTTGACAAAATGCTGAATGGCACTCACTGCGGGGCCTGCAGCGTGCCCGAGCCATGCGTCTCTCCTGGGTGAGACACGGTGGCTTGGGCACGTGCAGCCCAAACAGTCTGCCCACTGCCTCCCCCTCCAGCTGTAGGGCGGCTGAGAGGGAGGAGGCAGGCTGACTCTGGAGGCCCCGCAGTGCACCCCACACCTATGGGCAGCTTGCCATGCCCCTATGGGTGGCTTGCCACACCCCTGGGCGCAGCGTCCCAGGCGCCTGAGCAGCTTCTACCGCTGCTGCTCCCATCGGCCCTAACCAGTGTGGCCAGTAAGTCAGGAATGATGGGAGCTGTAGTCCAGCAACATATGGAATGCTATATCCCTTAGAGGCAAACTGGATGTGATGCTAAATGCATGGTTAGCGAACACATCACGGTTTTGTTTGTTTTTTATCTCCCATTAACCTCAGCCTGCACTGTCAATGGCCAGGGATTACCATTATTTTAATCCAACAACATCTGGATAGAACCATATAGGGTTATTTCTGCTCTAGATGAGAAGAGAGTGGCTTTTGAAAGTGAATTTACCAGTTTACATTTGAAATGCCACATGTAAGGTAGTATGTTTAGTTAGAATGGCAACGTCATCATGTTTTTGTTGTAAAAATTAAAGTTCCTTTTCTGTCAGCATTTTCTTTAAAAGCCCCCTTTGCCTTTGATGGCCTAGGACAACTCAATAAAATGGCACATTTTCTGCTCATGAGTTGTTGTTGTTGTTTAGTCGTTTAGTCGTGTTCGACTCTTCGTGACCCCATGGACCAGAGCACCCCAGGCACTCCTGTCTTCCACTGCCTCCCGCAGTTTGCTCAAACTCATGTTCGTAGCTTCAAGAACACTGTCCAACCATCTCGTCCTCTGTCGTCCCCTTCTCCTTGTGCCCTCCATCTTTCCCAACATCAGGGTCTTTTCCAGGGAGTCTTCTCTTCTCATGAGGTGGCCAAAGTATTGGAGCCTCAGCTTCACGATCTGTCCTTCCAGTGAGCACTCAGGGCTGATTTCATGAGTAAAGGAAGCAATTAGAGCAGAGGTTGCCAACCTCCTTGAGCCAGTGAGCAAAGTTGGAATTTTGAAAGAGTGTTGCCAGTCATGAAATGGCTGCTGTGTGCCTGAGGCATGACACAAAATGGCTGTTGCCAGGGCATTGTATAATGGTTCCCACATCTAAAAGAGGAGAAATTGACAGAACCACAAAAAAAAAAATGATAAAACCATCAGTAGGGGGAAAGGTGCTTGCACCAGCTCTTTGCACCTTTCCTTTCTTTAGAGCACATGTAAGGTAAGGGACCATTCCTAGCATCTAATGAAATGTGGGCATGTTTAAGCATATGTGTTCAATGCAGAAGAGGCTGAACCAATGCAAACAGGAACTGAGTACGAAAAGCAAATACTCCTTCACGCAGTGTGGATTTCTGAGGGGATATTTACCGAGTCCTTTTGTGAGTACCCTAGGAAATAATGGGGGGTTATCGCATTGGGACCCCTAAGTTAGGGGAACTGGGGAGGAAACTGGCCTTAGCATTAATACTAGCATTAGTCCTGTAAACAAATATTTTCATGAACCAAAGTAAGGAAGATCAAGCTCACTGTGACGTGTTCCATCATACTAACATTTCCCTCCCTCTCCAAGCAACAAGTCTTTTCTTTCCCTGTTGCTGGAGTTTAGTCTGTAATATTTGAAGTGGCTAATTATGATGCTTGAGGTAAAAAAAATATCTCTAATATTGCAGTCATGTAATATACTGATTGTGATATTGAAGGTGTAAACATCCCAAAGGCTCTGTCCTGAATAGTTCTTTCTTTTTTGTTCCTTGGAAGCTGAAAATGTGATCATGTTATTACCTTAAAGTACAGTCCGTGTTGTACAGTGTTTCACTATTCAAAACCAATGATTTCTTAGTGATAATTCCATGTTGCTTCTTTTTGCTGAAAGCTATCCTGAACTCCTTCAGGAGGAGGGAAGGAGGCGTGGGGGTGGGGGTGTAAAAAATATGCAAGATGTGAATGTACAAAGGTGGAAACATGCACACAAAGGGCTTTTTACATGCTTAACTGATACCTGAAACTGAGGAGGGGCAAAGTCTGGCTTGCATGGTTATGGTTTAGGAGGTGTGCCATTTATGCTAGGAGCAAAGAATGGAGACATGGTCCAAGTGAGTCAAACTCAATTATGGGAACTCAGCTGGAGCTGGTGTGACAGGTGGTGTCATTGTGGAGGGATCCATTTGAGAGGAACTCCTTGGAAATACCAAGGGGCAGGATGAAGACAAAGGCAAAAGGTATTAAAGCAGATGCAAGAAGACAAGGAGCTGTGGGATGGGAGGAGTTTATACAAGACAACGGTGGCAGCAGTTCTGAAGGAACAGGCCAAGTCATCTGTGGCTCGTGCAAGCTGCATTTGAGGGGAGTTGAAGCAGCTCTGAGGAAACCATAGTTGCATACCACCCATGAAGATCAGAACCCTCTGCTGGGATGGGCCTGTAGCCTAGGGAGAAAAGTAGAACTCACTAAGGTCCCTGTTGAATTTTTGTATACTGAACTCCCCCCACTCCCATACACTTGCACCCCTCACAACTGTAAAAAACGGCTTCTGATCTAGTTGTGCTAGCTGCTCTTCCAAGGATAAAGTAACATACTAAGAGTGCAAGTAATCCTACATGCTTCTCCACATTAGCATCACAACTCATTGCAAAACGGTGCAAGTTTTCATAAAGTTTCCTGCTGATTTGTCTCTATAACTTAATTTTCTCTTTTGAACCCGTTTGTGGTTTTTTCAGAAAGTGAGCAATGCTGTTGGGCTTTTGCAATTTGCCTTTGCAGTTTCATTTGGAAGTCCAAAGCTTTTCTACTTCAGAATAGATTTAGATCCTAATGCAGTAGGTATGTTTTTTTCTTTCCAAACCATGCCAATATGGTTTACAACTCAACAAAACATTTTACTTAATTGAGTCCTTCTGCTTTTATATTTCTGACCTTAGCCAGACTTAAATTAACCACTTAAACTTATAAGATTACAAGTTGCTTGAGCCATTCAATCAGCTGTAATTCTTGTTTCCACCGCACCAGCACATACATGAACTTGCAGGTAAAACACTTCAATACCATTTTACCTTGTATTTCTGTTCCTTGTAATGTGCTTGAAAAGTTAACAGGTAAGCTGCTTTTAGATGCTTTGACCTAAAAGCAAAAGAGCCTCAAATGGCAAAAGGACCTCTTTCTTGCACAGGTAGGTGGGCTGAGGGGAAGCAGCTGCTCTTTGATTCTTGTTAGAAGACGGGAGAGAGTGTTTGTCCTAGTACTGTGTTTCAAGTGTACACTGGTACTTTCTTGGTGGCCATTCTTGTGTGTGCATGTTTGTAGAATCAGTGTGTATGATCCTAACACATTTGGAATTTGGCAGATAAAATACTGCAAAGTAAATGTAATTTTTTGTTATGTAATGTTATCGCTGCCTACCCTGTAGATGGAGCTCTTATTGATGCCAAATCGGTAATGGGGGTAGAGAAGGTCAGCAAACTGCATTGTGGTGAAATGTGCATTTTAAAATATCAATGGATTAATATACTCTATTTTTACTTTTATTTTTTAAAAGATGAAACAGAATGCAGCCAGTTTTTATATACATTAAGGGCTACCTGATCATTGGCTCTGCGGGTGGGAGAGATTACAAAAACCAGCTGTCCTACTGTAGAGAAACAACCTTCTATTTGAAGGACTGTCAGAGGACAAATGAAGAGAAGTGAGGGGCCTTGAAGTTGTCCATCAAGTTTAGATACAACAGATTATCTGGTCACAGCATATGGCTGGTTGTTGTTTTTTCTATTTAAATTAGTCACTTCTAACTTTGCATATAATTAAATTATATTTATAAATTATAATTTAATTATATGCAAATGTATAAGTCGCCATATGCACATTTTATATAAATCTGTTACCCCTATCAGCTGAAATGGAAGCTGAATGAATCTAGTTTCTCAGCTATTTGACCCTATGGCAAACTCCCCAAGCACCCTCAGAGCATTCCCAGTCACCTCTTATATCAGAGGGGCAGGGCTTAGAACCATTCTTGGTCTTAGTTTTTGGACCCAAGAGTCCCAGCTCATCATAAGGAAAGACAAGGGAACAAGTTATCCCTTCCTATAATCCTTTAATGATGCTCCAAATCCTCTACAAGGACCCTGCTGTTTCTATGTGGCTTATCAAGCACAAGGAACTTCTTACTTTGGTTCTCCCAGCCCCACCCATCAGCAGCACAGGTGGGCTCAATCCCCAACAGCTGGTGTGAGTGGGAAGGAAAGCAGCCTCAGTAGCTTCTCTAGCCTCCTCACATACCCAAAGAAGGCTTTCTCCTGTAGCCTAAGGCTTTTAGACTAGCTTCTACCTCAAATAGTTGATGGAAGCAGTTTACCTGCATGATGTGATTCTCTTACTTCCTCCAAACTCCCCTTCAGAATCTACCTTCTCCAGGTAAGTTTTGGCATAATCTTCAAGTCTTCATGCCCAACTATAACTAAACCTACATATGTCTAAAATTATGTGTACAGTGGTACCTCGGGTTACATACGCTTCAGGTTACATACACTTCAGGTTACAGACTCCGCTAACCCAGAAATAGTGCTTCAGGTTAAGAACTTTGCTTCAGGATGAGAACAGAAATCATGCTCCGGCGGCGCAGCACAAGCAGGAGGCCCCATTAGCTAAAGTGGTGCTTCAGGTTAAGAACAGTTTCAGGTTAAGAGCGGACCTCCGGAATGAATTAAGTACTTAACCTGAGGTACCACTGTATTTTCTTCCCCTGTGTAAACCAGCCCCACTCCCCCCGCCCCCGGTTTCTTCTGTTTGTTTCCTTATGCTGAACTATAGGCTGTAAGCTCTCTGTGCAGGACCTGTCCTCTTGCGCAAAGTCCCATGCAGATTGATAGTGCTGCATACATATACAACCGATGTGTAATAAAGCATCTTCTGTCTTTCAGAGTCTTTCAATATACTACATGGCTATAATTCTGCATGGTCCTTTAATATACTACATGGCTATAATTCTGCATAAAGTTCATTCTTCAGTCTTCCCTATTCCATTTTTAGTAAAAGTTTGCACATTTAAGAATTGCCTGGAATAGCTGTTGCAATCCCATAGCTTCAGCTTGGTCTTAATTATTTTGAGTGTGTGTGTGTGTGTGCGTGCGTGCATGCACATGCCATATTGTTTGGGGTTTTTCTTTGAAACGTAATATTTCTTAATATTCTTGCTCTCCTTCTGTAGGCCTATATGCACACTTAACACCTACTTTACTAAGGCTGGGAGCTAAATATCTTTTTGTAAAAAAGTTTTTTTTTAAAGATTTTCTTGTGTTACAAAGTAAACAAAGGAACAAGGAGAAGTACGTATGGCATCTCCATTTTTCATTCGTAGTCCTTTTTACAGTTCGTTTGCATTCTGTATGAGACACGATTGTCATAGACATTATGCAGTTGTGGGGAAAGAGAAGGGAGAAAAGGAGGGAGAGATGAGAGATGGGGGCAACCTTTTTTTGTTCTTTTGCATAACGTTTGTGTAGGGTATTGTGTCAGCATCACGTGAGTAGGTCCTTTATTTGTACATTTATTTTTATTGGCATTGCGAGAGATGAGAGGGCCCAGAGCCTGGTTGGTTGCATTCAGTTGGTTGCAGTGTGGTTTGTTTGTTTGTTTGTTTGTTTGTTTGTTTGTTTGTTTGTTTGTTTGTATGTGTGAGAGGTGGGTTGTTGGGTCAGATTAGCCATACTGTTTCATATACTGTTTTGGGAAGATAGGCTATTGTCTTGCCAAATATCTTTTAAGAGATGCTGGTACCTCTATTGCAGATGCCACCTGTCACAGTGAGTACACAGACTTAGAATAGGGATCAAAGGTCATCTAGTCCAGCTTCCTGTGAATGCCAGGATACTACTACTAGAACACTGATTTATGATTGGATGCTAGTTCCTGGGGCACACCAATGGAGAGAGTGCTGCTGCACACATGTCTTGCTTGCAAGCTTCTCGTAGGCTTTTGAGCTTCTAAAGGCAGCTTCCAAAAGACCACTATGAGTACAGGATGTCAGACCAGATTAGCCTTTGGTCTGATCCAGATTCTCACATTCTTTTCTTAAAAAAAACCCTCAAGGGCAGGTGTGACTAACCTGCAATCTTCCCAATGTTGTTGGGCTCCAAATTCCATCAGCCCCAACCAGCATGACCAGTGGTCAAAGATGATGGGAGCTGCAGTCCCAAGAACATCAGAAGAGCCACAGGTTTCCCAGCCCTGCTGCAATGCAGTCACATGCCTTCAAATAGAGGTTTGCCTGATTTAAAGATGGCATTTGATGCAGTGTAGATATGGAATCAAGTTACAAGAAAGGAGATTCCAACTAAATATCAGGAAGAACTTTTGGATTGTAAGAGGTGTTAGACTGTGGAACTGGCTCCCTTTGTAGGTGGTGGAATCTCCTTTCATGGAGGTTTTATAGAAGAGGTTGGATGGCCAGCTGTTATGGATGCTTTAGCTGAGATTCCTTCAGGGAGTTGGACTAGATTACTCCCAGGGTCCCTCTCAACTCTACCATTTATGATTCTGTGATTCTATGACAGTAGCAAACTGTCTTCTCTCACTCACCTCTTTCAATATCCTTTTATTGGTCAATGTTATTTACAAATTATTAATTTATTTTGCAGCTTGCCAAATTTTAGGTAGAGCTGCTAATCCTTTTGCTCAATCCTTTTAAAGCACAAAGTTAACACTGAGTGATCAACAGCTCACTAGCTTTGCATGAGTACTAATTACACTAGTTACAAATTATAAGATACGGACTTTTGAGGAAAGCTTACATTGATGTGCTCAGCTGTGGATATTACTTTTGAAGAAAGGGGTGGTTTGAAAAGCAGAAAGGAACCATATTCAATAAACTACATTGTAATTAGGTGGCAGCCTAAGAACCACTTGCAATGGTGATGTCGCCTCATCTTAATATAATTCATTCCTTTAATAAGCTGCTGTGGTCTTTAATGGTAGTGCAAATAGCCATTGATTCTCTGGCTTATATTAATAAAGTAAAGCAAAATGACTTACCTAAGGTGAATGTGTAGTGCACTGAGCAATTAAGATTCAATGACACAGCTTATTTATTTAGTAAAATATTGCTTTCTTCACTTTATGAATCAGCCTGAGCACCTGGTTGTACTACAGCAAGCTATATATGTTGTAATGTTTCCTCAGTGGCCCTTTTAAGCCTCTCAGCTTCTGAAGCCTTCTGGGTTGGACTTTGCAAGGCTAGTATATGCCTGCAAGTAATCATTTGAGGAGTGGGTACACCTCCCCCCTCTTGATTATTCATTTTTAACTGCAAGGAATGCATGGATGCCAAACAATGACTGGGGAAAATTCTTCAGATCGAATTCGTACAATCAAATATTTGATTGTAAATGTTTCTAGAAGGCACAGATAGAATAGAAAAGAATTTCAAAGTCACTAAAGTCAGAAACGCTACAATCTATTGCAAGTCATTTGCCATTAGTGTCAGCCAACCATTAAAAAAATGACCTGGACATTATACTATTATTTATTTTGAATTATCTGCCAAATGAGAAAAGGATAAGCCACTTACTCTCCAGCTTTTGATCACTGTTTTACTGGTAGCTATACATGTTAACGCTTCCTGTTTTTGCACTCTACCCTCCCTGACTATTCACAAACCCATTGAGCTCTTCCTTGCCCTACTCAAAATCAATTTGAGTTTTGCCCATGCCCTACCCAGATGCAAGAGTTTTGTTTTTAAGAGTTGGAAGCCCTTTTAATGGTTGGTTTACAGTTCATATATTTGGCAATTTCCCCTATTTTAAAAATGTAGTCAGAACTGATTTGTTTAGATTTAGTTTCTTCATCTCTACTGCTTTTGTATAAGCAGACATGTTGCGATGTCTCCTTCCACAAGTGAAAATGGCTTCTTATAGTGCCAGTCACTATAGTGAATAGCTTGATTTTATTGGGAAATGACCAGTTGCTATGATTCATGTACCTCATATAAATCTGTTAAAAGATAACAGTAAAACTTGTGCCTAAATATACATGGGGAAATCATGTGAGAATTACAATATGTCTGACACTTCACTTGCTACTTCATTATTGGAAGAAGCAGTAAAAAGCAACAAGACTAGGGGAGAGTGGCTATGTAAGCTCTCAGAATACTTAGAATTAGCCAAATTGACAGATATAATAAGACAAAAACCAAAAAGTGAAGTTAAAAAAGAATGGGAGTACCTAAATGAATACCTCAAAAGTCAAGGTTCGAGGGCAGAAATCTGGCTGAGTCTGGAATAACCTTGTGAAGTGAAAGGATATGAAAGAAGGATTTATATCTAGATGTTAGGATAGAGAGGATAAAGAAAACAGGAAAACAGGAAGACAGAATGAGAGATAAAGGAGGTGCTGTGGGATTGGTGGAAGTCAATGTTTTGTTGTTGTTCTTTTAGTGTTTATAATATTAACTTGTAAGGTATGGATTTGTTTGTTTGTTTGGTCTTTTTTGTTTTCGAATGTTGTTTTTTGTGTGTTGTGTATTGTTACCTTTTGATATCTTTTGTGTTGTTGTTGTGTGGAAAATACTAATAAAATTCATTAAAAAAGAAAAGCAACAAGACACTTTCCAGCTTCTTGAAAAGGAATGGTTTAAAGGGGGGGAACTATGTGCAGTTCCCAGTCCTTCCTTCCTACCCCAACGCATGCAGTGTGATCAAGGAATTTACTGGGTTTCCTCTGGCTATGATGCTGTATGGCATTTCTAAGGCAACTGCGCATCGGTAGGAAATCATATTATTCCTGAATCAGATCACAAAAAAACCTTACACCATTAAGAGGATGTCCCTAAGAGTGAAGTCCGTGGATGGCAATATTCTGGAGACATGTATCAAATACAGATAGTGCCTGTAAATGTGCCACAGTGCCTTTTGAAAGCAATGTGAGAAACAGACTGGAGACATGTGGCAATCTGAGATATACAATGAAAGGGTGCATCACTGTCTCTTCGGAATATATTTACAGTTGTATTTTTGCAAGTTGAGGTCTTCTGGTCTGCATTTCCCCCCTCTTATAGGCTGTATAATTTCTCCAAAATGGAATCAGTCAAAGTTAAACAGCGATCAGCAAAATTGCATCCTACTGAAGCTCAAACTCAAAGAAATCCAATTTCATAATGACCATGATTCATTGCACAAAGATGTCTTGCCCATCTTCCTTTGCTTTTTTTGTTACAATGTTTGGTTGAGCCTCTGAGCTGAAAAGTGCACCTTTAACATATAAATCCTGGTTCTCATGCTGATATTGATCAAGAGGAATCAATCATTCCTGTAAGTGGGACTTGTAAAAAAATGAAAGTTTGGAATACCTGTCATAACAAAATGCTAGATATGTCAAGCTGTTCAGCTGAGTATCCTCACAGCTACTTTGTATTGCCTATTTCGTGGGTCAATTCATTCATGCTAGATTAAAGTCCTCCAAATAGAGAAACCCATTGTTGTTGTCAACTGGAAGAAGTAACACGAAATGTCACCAACATCTTTAAAAGTGTTACTTTCTGGTAGCAATTTGAACACATTTTCCAGCCACCCTGCTCTTGCAGTTCACTGCCAGAAAGCCACGTCTGCCATTATGCCCTTACTTCCACCCAGCAGTGCCAAAAAGAAGATTTTAAAATGTATGACCTGTTCCTGGGAACAGAGTGCAGTCCAGAAAACATCAAGCATTAGACCCATTCAGGTGTTCAAAAAGTAATACCTGGTAGGACACTGAATTCACACTGATTTCAAGAGGATTCACGCGCAGTTGATTGCACCCATTCTAAGGTCTTCACAAAGCTCCAGGGCTCAAATGTTGGCAGTTCATACCTCTGTGTTAGCAGCGGCTTGCTGTTTGTTCACTTCTGTGTTAGGGCAGCTCCATGTGTGCACTACAGAACCACATCCAGAGCTTTTCTAAATGTTGAAGAAGCAGACAGACTTATGTGTTATGGTGAGACGACTCCTTCAGGTAGCTGATTATGGGTGCCATGTAAGGACAGCAAAATTTTAATATTGTGCAGCGTTAGCCTAACTGTGTATACTCGCAAGGTTGTCATGTTGAATGAAATGGGGCTTATTCCCAGATAAGTGAGGTTAGGATTAAAGCCTTATCTTATTATTGTTGTATGTGCAGTGCCACAATTTGTCAATCCATAGGAACTATGCCCTTTAGTGGAAGGGGTGGGTGGGCGTCATTTGCTGCTACACCTCAGGCAGCAAAGTTATTGGGCCAGCCCTGTGTGTAAGGTAAGGAGAGAAACCTCTTTGCATATGGAACTCTCCTTGGTCAACGCTAAGTCAACTGCATTGTGAGAAGCACTGCGCACACTGACTAGTGCCCAAGCCCTGTGACTGCCAGATTTCTGCATGGAGTAGATTTTTGTTCACGCTGAAACAACTCAAAAACACCACTTCTCTGGCATGCCCAATGTTGATCTTGAGTTATACAGAGTTCTGCATGCATGGTCTTCAGCCAGTCACACCTTAAGTGTGGGCACACACACTGACATTTTACTCAAAGCTCACAGTGGAGCCTTCGCCATAAATATAATGGATACACGCAACTGCTCGCACACAAAATTTAACGGTAGCCTAATCATTTTATTTTCTGCAAGGTTGAAGCTTCAGAATCTTAGTGTAAGAATGTTAACATTTGCTGCAGTACATAAAAAGCAGATCTAGAAAGCATGGCATTTTATTGTCCTTTCATTTTATTATTTGTTTGTGCAGGTTGTATCCTGACCCATATTTAATATATCATTACCAGAGTAATCCTCCTGCAAAGGTTCCTCCCTTGTTTTCTGTTATAATAACCATATTTGGAACATGGCTGATAATAAGTAGCTGCAATCACACAGATGGCTGCTAAATTGAATTTACTTGATAGATAGTTGGTTTTCTTTGTATAATCAAGTGCTTGATCAAAGATGCAGAAAGATAATATATATTACAGTTTTGATGTTTGATTCACAGAGAGGACTTTCAACCGCACTTCAAAAAACTCACATTAGCAACAACAAAAAATTAGCAGCCAGGAGTGTTGGGGTTTCTAGCATGGAAAACATGGTTAGCATTTGTTCAAAAGCTTCAAAGTCTAATTTTTAAAATTTAGTGTGTGGTGATACAGAGGACTGCAGAGCAGGAAAGACAAAAAGTAAACAATATTTGCATAGCAAAAGCAAATTGACAGCTCGGTTCATAAATATTGCAAATGAGGTGAAACGTCTGTTTTAGATTCACAGCAAAATAAATAAATAAATCCTGTTTGTTTTATCTCAGTTCTTCCTTCTGATTGGGTGAACAGTGTACTTTTTACACACGAACCTTGTAAATTCTAAGAGCAAGCTAATCTGAAGTATTATAGCATACAGGCACTTCATATCTGCTGGTTTATGCACTATGGAGATGGTTAAGGATGCTCAAATGCACACTGGGTTTTTGGTTTGTTTTTTTACATGTTCTCACATCTGGTGATTTCAGTGGAAATTTAATAGAAAATCCACACCCCCTGGGTTACGGATTGTTGAATTTGATATTTTCTTACTTTGTCAATATCTCACATGATACTAAGAAGTGATATGATGCATGTACAAAGGATGTTTCTTAAGGACTTGTAAGAATGAGAAAGGTGTTTCTTAGGCACCATGGTAGCCGCTAGGAGGCTGGAGAGCTCATTTTTTTACCCTTCTGTTTTCTTAGACATAGAAAATGTCAAACTAGTATTCCTACTTAGCTGTAGGCAAGCAAGTGCACTTTCATAGCGGGTTTGTGAGAATAAAAAAGGAGGTGAACCGTATAGTTGGCTGTGAATTCATTAAAGGAAGGTCAGGATAAAATTAAATAAGTATCATTATTAGTTCAGTTTCCAGTTTTCAAAAAATATTTTCAGTAATGCTTAAGATCTTTGTTTATGAACAAATAATGGTTTGGTTTAGTTTTCAGTTTTGGTTCAGTCTGATTCCTGAACAAAGGAACCCACATTTACAGTAATAGTGATTCTGGATCATTCAAACGTTACAGTGTAATGTTTTTGCCATTTCTGAGTCCTAGTGCATACATTTGGAAATCCTCTAAGAAATACAGTAGGAATTTAAGGTTACATTTCCTGACCATGCCTTCAGCTTAGCTGGCACTGTTTGAATCAGTTTTGACTGAAATGAGTTTGCCTCCACAAAGCTCTGGCATTCACCTATCAAGAGAGGATCTTAGAGACAGATTTGACAACAACTTCACAGATGACTGTATTTTAAAAGGAAGAAAAAGAAAGGTTGCCTTTGTGCTCAACAGTGATTTACAGGTATGAACAATGTCATGGCACCCACAGCAGCAATTATCCGAACTGTCAATCTGTGGCTGAGGTTAATCCATAGGGTTTAATCCAGTTCAGTTCATGATGTGTCTGTAATTATCTGTTGCACAAAATGAAAGGAAGTATCGATACCCGTAAAACAGGCATTTTCCTTGTCTTTGTGCACTTGGAGACTATTCCAGATTGCAGGCCTTTTCCTAGAGGCCTTGGGAGTTTTTGCAGTACAGTGTAAGCACTACCCTTGATCTTCAATTCATATTGATTTACTTTTATATTACTCATTATCACTCCTGTTCCCATTCCTTGCAATAGGGCCTGTCTCCCCAGAAGATACCTTTTGACACAGCCAGAAGGATTCTGTGAGTCACTAAGACATCTGCTTCACATCAAGCTGTTATTTGGGCAAACTCAATTACTTGAAATATACTGGGTTTTGGAAAAATAAGATAACAGTCAACAGGAGAAGTATTTCAAAGACATGTTGGGTTCTGTTCAGTGGTGGTTTTACTTCACATTTAACACTTATGCAGATCAGGGCACCCAATTTTTGTCAATTCCTCTTATCTCATTCTGTTCCAGGGCATCCCCCAACACCTTTCCACTAATCAAAACTACCATTGAATACAACTGATAGTTATAAACTTTAAAATATATAACTAATATATTCTTTTTTCCCCGATGGGGGGCTGAGGTCTCAGAAGGCGATAAAAACTTTTATTTTAGTGGTATGCCTTTGATGCTAAATGTCTGGCAAACACTGGCTCATGCACTGTGTTTGCAATGAAACTTTTTGAATAGTGGATATAGATAAAAATTTGCAGCTAGGTTTATATATACAGTGGTACCTCGGGTTAAGAACTTAATTCGTTCTGGAGGTCTGTTCTTAACCTGAAACTGTTCTTAACCTGAGGTACCACTTTAGCTAATGGGGCCTCCCACTGCTGCTGCTGCGCCGCCGTTACACGATTTCTGTTCTCATCCTGAGGTAAAGTTCTTAACCCGAGGTACTATTTCTGGGTTAACGGAGTCTGTAACCTGAAGAGTCTGTAACCTGAAGAGTCTGTAACCCAAGGTACCACTGTATATCTATATATATAGTTACCATGTTGATTTCAACTAGGTTAGATAATGGGCAGGTACATTTATGAAGCACAATCATATTTGCAGAGGAAAGTGACCAAGGGTCTGGAAATATCAGGAAGCACTTTCTGACAGTAAGAGCTGTTCGACAGTGGAATGGACTCTCCTTCATTGGACAGCTCTTACTGCCAGAAAGTTCTTCTAGATTTCCTTTCCTCTTCCTTTTTTAAATTTTAACTTGCCTGCCCCAAACCATTTCTCTTAAGGCTCTGAACTTTAAAGAGAAGCACTGGGTTGAGTTGTTTGTTGCAGCCATCATGATCTTCATTTCCTGGAGCCCAGAGCTGTTCTGAGGGAATAAAGGTGGCAGTAACTGACTGACTGGTTCAGGCCCTGAAAGAGATGGAAGTCATCTGCGGCTGAGCTGTGAGCAGTTGGAACATATACAATGATTCTTAAAAGCAGCTAGGAAATATTGTCAGCAGTTGGCAGCTAGGAATTGTCTACGGAGCACCAAAATATTCCCATGCAGTACTACTACAGAGGGTTGCCATTTGCCTGATGCCACTTTGCCATGGGCCTGCCTAAGAAGTACACATTACAGGGCCCATCCAGACTTCTTTTTGCACTGCACTTGGTCCTATCTTTCGGGTCTGTGTCCAAGCAGTTTGGTTTTTGTCCTGCTGCTTTGCATGGGAAAACATGCTGTTTCCTGCTAAATCAGTACAAACAGTAAAATCAGGCTTTCTGTGGTTGAGTTAAGAGATTCAGAGGCTTAAAGCTCTAATAATAAGGTTCTGCTTTATCTGTGAGCTAGATAGAATGTATCAGAACTATCAGTAGTTGTCTTTTTTTTTTTTTGGAGGCCACAGATTAAGTTAAATTCCAGTTGTAAAGTAACAGTTCTAAAAAACCACCACCACCCTTCACTTTTTCTTTTCTTTTCCTCTGTCTTATCCACCACATTTCCCCATCTAAACTCATCATTTGGTGGCATATAAGCAGTCACCTTTCATTCTGTGTAACAGGTACCCCAGGGGAAGGGTCTGATAAACATGTAAGCTAGTTCATCTCATCATTGATGAGATGAATATGCAGTTAGACAGCAGACACCACCTATGTGCATCAGTTTTCAGTGTTCAGGACAGGAATTCTACCCTTAAATCTGTGAACCAGAGCATGACTTAAAGGATGCTTTTAAAAAAAAGTGATAGCTCATTTTTGATAATTTTTATTTATTTATTTAATAATTAAATAAGCGGGTTCATGTTTAAAATAAACAAAGGCTGGGATTGGATCTCAAGCAAGTAATATTTACTGCTAAACACAGTGGAAGTATTATCTACAAGAGGTTTACAATGTATATTTGCATTTCATTAGTTTTAACTTCATTAGCTATTGATGTTGCAGTTGTTGAGTTATGCCCTCTTAAGCCCTTTAGTGACAAAAAGACTGAGCACATACGAGTGGCTCTGACTTGAAGCCAAAAGTTGTAAAAAACAAATCTATTTGCTTTAAAAGCAGATATATCTGCTTTGACATGTATTATCCATTAGTTTTGTAATAATGAATGTGGTAAGGAAAGCATGAAGGAAAGGATTAAGAGAGGGGTCAAATGAAAATATATTTACACAGTTATGGATTTCTTTCCTACAGAAAGTTATTTGCATGTAGAAGAAAATGTGTTTTCTATAATGTGTGAAATATAAGGCAAAGATTTATTTCTCCCACCTTACCCCGATTATGTAAACTGAGTGGCCTGAATTAAAAGAGAAATCAGGAGAGATGGAGGAGAGCACACCCAGGTGGTTGCAAATACGCTATTTAGCATTCATTGACATTATGCTCTGTGTCCTGAGTGCTTTCTATTATTCCGTTTTCTCAGTTGTTGGCATGCTTAAGGTGCGAGTCAAACAAGAACTTGTATTATATGCTTGCTATTGAAAACAATCATTTCCTTTTTCACCATACTGAAGTTGGGTTTTGAGGTGAGTGCGTGTGGCAACTGTACCACAACTGTGGTATTTTTATTTTGTATAATTTTTAAATTTGATTTTAAAAAGTATAAACATACAACAAAAAACCATTCAAAATCCAAATATCGATATTACTCTGAATCTCCCAGCTTCCCCCCATACCTTCTTTTTTTTAAAATGATATTTATTAAGAATTTTAAGATTACAGAAAAGTCAAAAAGAAAAAAAAAGAAAAAAGCAAGGAAAAAACAAACCACAATCAAACAATACAAGTCGATAAAAATCAAAAGCAAAAAGCAAAAAACAAAACACATAACACATCAAAATCAAAAAACAAAAATAAACCACAAAAGTTTAAAAACAGATCCAATATTCCCAAATCCTTAACTGTCATTACCTTATTTCATCGACCTCCTCACCCCTCCCTTTTTTGTATTCTAGTTACTGATTATCACAGCAAATCCTTCCCATTTTTCATAATATTCTGTCATTAAATTACCTTAATCTATTTTAACCTTATCTTACTATAAAAAACCCTAAAACTTAAAGCTTGAGTCTTATCTATACCAATTTCTCATAACCATGACATATTCTTGCATAGTTCTTTTTAACATTTCTGCTAAAGCCAAATAATTTCGTTCCAACATCTTTTTTAATACTCATTAATTTTAGAAAACATTCCTAAATAGAATTTTTGAAACTTTCTCCAATCTTCATCCAACGTCTCTTCCTCCTGGTCACGGGTTTTGTCAGTCCTTTCTATCCCATCCATCTAGTTCATTAACCTGGTAACCTTATGTCCGAGGCCCTTAAGTCTCTTCCATGTCCCTTCCGCAGATCTTCTTCATATTTATACCTGTACTTTACTTTGTCTTCTGCTCCTTTCATTCGTGGAGACTCCAGCTTGACAGTATTTTTGTCCCTTCTCGACAGATCAGCCCCTTTTCCATAGTCCACACTGAACTCCATGTGGTATTTAAAAACATGTTTCAAGGTCCCTCCAAAATTGAGGACCCCCACAACTCCAAACTCCTCCCGACCCAACGCCAGACTTGAAAAGTCAAAACATCCCTGCATAGGGGGGTCTATCCAGCCCCCCATCTCCAAACCAAACAAGACTATCTCTCCAAATCTGGCTTTTTCCAGGTTCATTCGTCAGGTCCAACCACTCATGTTTCTGCTGGGCCACGGTTCCCTCCATCTCTGCCTCTCGGGGTCCAGCCACAACCTCCTCCTTCATCTGATCTGTCAGAGCACATTCCTGAATTGGTTCCTGAGTGGGTTCTATATAGATACCCACTACCTGTCCAAAATTTCTGATCGCAACAGTCATCAAATCCGTCTTCTCATGTAACTGTTCCAATAAAGCACTTGTTTTACAGAAAGCACGCACCAGAGCCTCTGAGTACATTGTTATACAAGGTCAGAAGTCTATTCCCACGATCTTAATCTGTTGCAGCTGCGACGCTCCCCAGTTCAAGTTTAGTAACAGTTTCACAAGCTCCCTCTAGGGGAAGAACTTCTATTTGTATCCAACTCTTTTCTTTTTTTTTTAACAGCAGATCTAACAACAAAGTTTCCTTTTTCAGATATTTTGTCAATATTTGTTCCTTTAAAGTGCGAAAGAGCACAATGGAATCACTATGTTTCTCTTCTTTTAACTGTCTGTCAAAAACATTTGTCTATAGTCAATGAACTTTCCCAAAAACGTCTGTCCTGACACCCCGCTCCCAGGTTCAAGACGGTGGAAAATTACTTTTCTTACACTCTCTTCTGCAGGTTTAAGCAATCCGGAAAAAATCCCCCCTCTTCTCCTGCTTCCGAAGGGGGTTCAGTAATTTTAAATGATGAAAGTTGATCCTTTACAAACGATTTTCTACACTCTAGTTTGCCATGTCTTTGCTTTAATCTATCTACAAGAAATGGAAGGCTGACTTCCTGCTTAGACCTTCCCGCTTCAGTGCCAAATTAAGAGGAATTTCTTAATCCAATTTTCCGTTCTACTCACAGATCGTTGTTTAAAGTCCAATTGTCCAAATTTGATCTGCTCACAGGTAGTTGTTTTTGTAGCCAAATTGTCCCAGGAAAAAGGTAGCGCTCTCCGGCAACGGCTGTGCGGCTTCGCTCCACGGAAGAAGCAGTTGACGCTCAGCACTGCGCCACTAACCCCTCTTCGCTCCGGAGCCTGTAATTGGGTTCCTTTACGAATTGGGGGGGGCGCAAAAGGTGCCCGCTGAGTCCCATGGTCACAGGCTTCATCCGCCTGTGATTTTTTAGAGGGTCCCCGCTTCGCCGTAGCGGAACAGACCCGTTTCCCGTGGAGCCAGTCCCTCCGGATCAGAGGGAATCTGCCATTACCGATGGCGCCACCCCGGAAGTCCCCCCCTCATACCTTCCATGAGTCCCAATGATAATATTTACAATTTGCATATCAATACTTATCCACATTTTTATCCTTCTAAATTATCCATACTTTACAAGTGTGGTTAAAATCCTGCTAATGTTTTAACCTGCTTACAGTGGTCTCGTATATAAATTATAAACTTTTCCCATTCTTTTTTGAAGTTCTTGTCTTCTTGATTTCTGAGCTTCCCAGTTAATTTTGCCATTTCGGCATAATCCATCAACTTGGTTTGTCATTCTTCTCTGGTCGGGGTTATCTCTTCCTTCCGTCTCTGGGCTAAAGTATCCACGCAGCTGTTGTCACATACATAAACAGTCTTTTCTGATCCTTTGGTATCTCAGTACCTATAATTCCTTATATAAAAGCTTCTGGTTTTTTAACAAAAGTTATTTTAAACATTTTTTTCCATTTCATTATAGGTAAGTTCCACCCTCTATTGTGTGGGTAGGGAAGTCCCACCCCTGGCCAACTACCCTGGCAACGCCTCCCCCACCGGGATTGGTTGACTGCCCGAGGTTGGGCGGAAACCTCCAGGTATCCAGCCTGGGGTAGGGGGCGATGCCAGGCAATACTGATAGGAGCCGTGTAGGATCAGGGTGCTGCGCACATCCACACAAAGTATGCCCCCCATTTGATGTGGGGAGCAGTCATTTCATTATATATCATCTACCAGAAATTTTTAGTTGCTTTACACGTCCACCACATATGGTAAAAGATAACTTCTTTTTCCTTACATTTCCAGCAAGTATTTATACTTGTTCTATACATTTTTGCTAACTTAATAGGAGTCAAATACCACCGGTACATCATTTTCATATAATTTTCTTTCAGTGAGCAATATGCCATAAATTTCAAATCTGTTTTCCATAGCCTCTCCCATTCTACTATTTGCATATTATGTCCCAAATCTTTTGCCCAATGTATCATCACCGATTTGACCTGTTCGTCTTTTGTTTGCCATTCCAGGAGCAGATTATACATTTTCGACAATAATTATATATTGTTTTCTAAAACCTCTTTTTGAAATCTTGTAACTCATAACTAAAATCTTTCTTTTTATCTATCTTAAAAATATCATTTAATTGGCAACTGTGGTATTTTTAGGTCTTCTCCAGAAAAATGGTTAATGATGCTCTAGTAAGCCATAGATTTTCACATATTTATCATGTCCGGGAACACTTTCTTTATTTATTTATTTATTTATTTATTTATTTCATGAAATTTATATCCTGCTGAAGCAAAATAATCACTAAAAAAAACCAAAAACATAATTTAAAGCATATGGAAATTAAAGCTACAGTAGAATAGACTAAAACAAACTAAAATTCATTCAAACTTTCTAAACACCCAAATAGGCTTGTCTAAATAATATTTTCGCTGTATTTTTTCCCCCCAGCAAAAAAATAAAAATACAGCAAAGGCGGCTGTTAACAATTGGCCGGGAGATCCAAAGTTTTGGGGCTGCCATAGTAAAGGATCAGTTCTAACATTTTGCTGTGCTTGTAGTGGCGAATCCTTCACATAAATAGGATATGCATGACCAGGACTTGCAAGGGAGAATTTCCTCCCTTCCAGATACCCCTTGACTGAATGAAAAATAATGATATCTCCATCATTTTCCCATCTGATGGAGGCAGGCACACAGTGAAGGGCCTCGGGTGAAGATTGCAGAGTCCAGATCGGTTCATGCGAGGAGAGGCAGTCCATGAATTATTGGGTTCCTGAGACACATAAGGCTTTGTAGGTCCAAACCAGCACTTTGAATTTGTCCTGGAAACTAATTTGTAGCCTGTGGAGCTTTGCCAGAATTTGTGTTACATTATCAGATTGTCCTACCCCAATCCACATTCTGACCATTGAATTTTGCAACTGCTGCAGTCTTTGAACTATCTTCAGAGGGAGCCCCACATTTAACACATCACCTTTTCACATAACCTGAAGAGAGCTATCGCCATCCACAGTCAAAATGACTGTCTTCTAAGCACTAACATGGGTTTTATTTTTATTTTTATTATTGTGTATCGCTACAGGTGCTACCACATTTTATAAACTTTCCTACGAATTAAAAAATAAAACCGCTAATTTCATTTACTTGTTTGTGCAATATTATTATAATAATGAAGCAATAAATAAATTACTTGTTCTTATTTAAACATATATTTATTTAGGTTGTGATATATATATATATATATATATATATATATATATATATTCTCTATAAATGTTAGAAGTAATCAAAATTAGTGTGATGCCTAAAAAATAGCAGCCAAAATATATTTAGTGACTATAATCGCTGTACATGTTCATGGCATCCCTTCTTGCTGCTAGTTTTGATCTCTGCTTTTGACATCTCTGGGTGGTACTGTAGATTAGCCATGAGGTGGCAGCATTTGAGAAGAGTTGCACACATCAGAGTTTTCTACCGCCAACTGGAAAAACACTGTGGTCAAGAACGACAAACTACAGGAACCCATTTCCCCATGATTTTATACTTAAAAAATCAGGATAGCTGGAAGAAAGGACCTCACTGAAGCCAGTTTCCTTTATGAAGTGTTTTTTAAAAACCCACACCAGATAAACCTTTCACAGATGTATTAACATCCCAACATAGGGAAGTGCTTGTGATTTTTCTTCAGTTTCTTCAATTTCATGCTTCTTCTTGTCAGTAGGGGAGGCTCCTTTGCCTTTGTCACATGTAGCTGTAACGGAGGGTGTTGCAGCAAGGTATCTATGGTCATGGCATAACATGCAGCTTCCAAATCTTCTAATATTATCATAGTTCCAATGTTGGAATGTAGCTGTGGTGGCACTGGGAGTTTCTTTAAAAAATATACATATGCAAGTAGAAACCTGTAAATATATAAATTCCAGCTTGGAGCATAAACATAAGTAACAAAATAGGGTTTGGCCCAATTTAGCCCTCAGCTCTAAATCCACTGAAGTCAGTGTAGGACAGAATTGGGTCATAAATATCTAAATTGCATTACAACTTGGCTTAATTTATTATTTATGATGAATTGATTTTACCGCCTTAAGCAATCCAACTCTGTACTTGAAAGTAAAAAGATGTAGATAAGTTAACATGCACAGACTTATGAAGGTTAGTGTTTGTGTGTGTTGGGTGAGTGTCTCTGACAGCGCTTCTCTCTCCCTTCCCCCCACCCTTCCCCTCTCTCCAAAAAAAGTCTACAGGAGAGAGCTGAGCATGCATCGCTTTCATATTGGCTGTTTCCAGTAATTGCCTATTTCACAGTAATTGCTTAAAATGTAGCCATCTCAGTCGGCACATTTATACACAAAGCATATGAGAGTGCATAAATTACACTTTTTTCATAGCATGATGTGCCTGTGTTTGCTGGTTTCATCTTCCTGGAGGACTAGGAGAGTGGCCAAGATGATCAAGGGTCTGGAAACTAAGCCTTATGAGGAACAGTTGAGGGAACTGGGTATGTTCAGCCTGGAAAAGAAGAGATGTGATAGTCATCTTCAAACATCTAAAGGGCTGTCACTTGGAAGACACAGCAAGCTTGTTTTTTCCTGCTCTGGAGGCTAGGACTCAAACCAATGGATTCAAATTACAAGAAAAGAAATTATGGCTAAACGTTAGGAAGAACTTTCTGACAGAGCTGTTCAACAGTGAAACGGACTCCCTTGGAAGGTGGTGGACTCTCCTCCCTTGGAGGTTTTTAAGCAGAGGTTGGATAGCCATCTGTCACGGATGCTTTAGTTGAGATTCCTGCATTGCAGGGGGTTGGACTAAATGAACCTTGGGTCCCTTCCAACTCTACAATTCTATGATTCCATTACTAGTCTATGAAAGGCACAGATGGTGTGCACTGCATGAGTCACTCAAGACGGGTGTCATAAAGTTCACATATAACACAAAGCCAAGCCATATGTTAATGTGAACGGACAAACGTGCAGACTCTGAGAGAGGAAATCATGGTCCCTTTGCTTCTCTCTGGTCACTTTGCTGCTGTACTGCACTGAACTAAGCCATGGTTAGGCTTAGCATGTCAGCCAAACACAGTCTTGGCGTTTAGCTTTCTCCCATGAGCTGTAACCAAGATTTGTACTTTGTCTGGGACAGCTATACCATTAACGTGGGTTCAGATGACACACTAAGCCAGAACACAGCTTAGACCAGCAGCAAAACAACTAGGAAGGAGCAAAGCTGTCACAGTCTCCTCACCAGGAGCCCTCATGTTTGCTGGTTCACATGAAGCCATAGCCCTCTTTAGCATTAAGTGTGAGCAAGGGCTACTTATTTCCTTTATTGGCCTTGGTTTAACATGTCAGAGCAGGATAGCTAATAGCTCATATGCGGACCTGTCGGGATGCTTCTGACTGCTATTATAATATAAAATTATGGAGCCAGAAAAACATAGTTGTAAAGAATATACTGATTTGAATGTTGTCTCAGTACATATATTTGTGCTGTTTGCCACATATTACATTCTGTTATGTTCTTCTTATGCACACTTTCTCTTTATTCGTGGCCCCATGGAGTTATTTGCTTTTCTATCATTATACCATAAACTCACATCCTACCATGCCTACTTGATCCCATGAGTATCTTATCATTTTACTTGGATAAAACTTCCTCTTTTCCATACTTCTACTAGAAAAGGGACTCTGTTTCCAGTCTACAGTCAGTCAAGAGTATTCTTATTGAGGCCTTTAGTAAATATATAGTTTTGATGGAAGCCCTTAAAAACAGGTTTTGATAAGGGAATATGGTCTTGAAGAGGAATATGGCTTGGGGATTGCAGATTCTGAACTGCATATTCATAACTAAGTTCTGATAAGCTTCTTTTCTTGGATTTCATTTGGATTTGGGTGTTTGGATATGAATAGGGTACCACAGATGTTCAACTCATATTTTCCCCCTTTTTTTACAGTTTTGTCTATAGTTCCTTATTGCCTTCAGAAAAGCATAATACAGGAGAGTCTAACAGTTCAGCATTTCACAAGTCCCTGTAGTATGTCAAGTAAAATAAGCATATGTAGAATATTGGAAGTGTTGCTATTTTTATTGAATAGCATAAAAAAGGGAAAGGTTTTTTCCCCTATTGAAACGGGAAAGTATTGGTATATAGAATTCTCAGTTTGCCATATAGTTATTGGGGATCCTACTGTATGCCTTTCTGTCAAACCACAGAAACACAAAGGCTGATCTTTGAACATGATTGCTTGAAGAGAGAAATAGAACCAGTGCATAAATAAAAGATTACAAAAGTTTCTCAGTGTAAAGACATAGGAAGAAAACATTTGAGATTAGACAAAGCAAACAGATCTAGAAATAAATCTGCCTGACAAAGGAAAGAACAATATGGGAAATAAGCAATGCAAGAATATTTATTCTCACTGCAGTTGGGAGCATCTGTAACATTTATTCAAAATAGCATTGATAGGGTGATTTGAAAATGACCTTCTCCCAGTTTTAATTACTCAATAAATAATTGTGATTGTATTCCAAATGGAACAAGGGCATGGCCTGAAGACACAATATGCATCAATCTTGCTGAAGTGAAGGTCTGGATTGGATCAGTGTCTAGATAGGAAACCACTTGGGAATCCCATATATTCTGCCTTGAATTACTTGGAAGAAAGGCATGAAATAATGGCACATGAAGCCTCTGAGAACCCCACCTTTCAAGGCCTCCTTGGTGATGAGCAGAAGGTGGTCATTTCCCCCCCTCCTTTGTAAAGTATACAAAGCTGAAGAAGGAAGTTGGAAAAATGACTCTTACTTCAGTTCCATGTGCTTTTTAAGGCTCAGACTCATTTTGTGGGATTTGGTTTGTGGGAGAAGCAAGCACAGCAGGTGACGTCCATTATCATTGCTCAAATGTCAGAATATGCCCATAGACCTAGAAAGGGTAACAACCCCCAAAATAAACAATGAACGTGTAAGGCATCAATGCCAGATACAGAATATTTCATTGCCAGTGGTATATAACTCCCCACCCCATGGCAGGCCCAGGCCCCACGCTCTCCTCACCTCACCAACTGAGATAGATATAAAGGACACCACACATTCAAAATAGGATCAAATCAGACCACAACTTTCTTGACTACAGGTGAAGAGGTTTGGCATAGGAGGAGAAGCAGGTGCTGGGGCTGGCGCAGGCCACGTTAAATATCCTGGGAGTGGACCTGAGGGAAGCCAAGGAGGGCCAGCCTCCAAGCTTGCCAGCCATTGGCCAATTTGCAGACAGGCTTGGATCTGAATTCCCAGCCGGCAGAGAGAGCTCAAAGATCCTTCCAGCTGAGAAGGGAAATCCCCAGCAGCCATGGCTCTTGACTGGATCCCGATGAAAGGAAGCATCGGTGGCCCGCAATGCTGCCACACCAAAAGACTTGTCCAGGCCTCTTCAATCTGCAGCTGTGCCAGCCTGGTGGGTGAAGTGACATTTTAACTTCCCTTTCCTCCTGCCCTGACTAGTGGGTGTGGTATTGGTTATGCTGGTCCATTAAGCCCCACCAGGGCTGACCCACCCATGAGGCAAGCTGAGGTAACTGCCTCTGGTGGCAGGATCCACAGGGGAAGTAGATCCCAAAGCAAAGCTGAGCAGAGATGTACTGTAGCTCTTCACTCACTCACTCGTTCTTTCCTTGAAGGGAGGGAGGCACCATTTTTGGGTTCGCCTCAGGTGCCAAAATGTCTTGTGCCATCCGTGAGCCCCACCTCTGCCAACCAGAGGCTTGGATTGCATCTTAAGAGATGGTGACATTTACTAAGTCACCCATTCTGCTCTCTGGGTGAGCACAGATGTAGGAAACCTGGGTTTCCAACATGGAAGCCGACTACTTTATCTACTATACAAGTTTAAGCTTTCATCTGGTTCTAATTACAGTTATCAGTGATGTGCGTATTATTAAGTAGGAACATGGAATTATTTATTTGAATGGATATTTAAACTGGGGCATGGAAATCTTCAGAAATAATAAGAACAGAACTAAATAGTTTTCTTGTCAACCTCTCTAGCCAAAACAATTACAGTAGGGCAAGCCAATGAATATTAATGCTGATGTGTACATTAGAGGTTCCATATTTGTTTGGAAAAGGATAAGAGCATTGATGGATTTCTTGTTAGACCACTTATGATGTGCCTAGTATTTTAATACGCATAAAAAGAGAAACAACAGATCAATAAATGATGTGAAACAGTTATGGCCACTGAGCAGCATCTCCCCAAAACCCAAAATCTCTAGCAGAAGTTACGAGATTATCAATATGGCTTTATCCCTATTCTAGGGTATAGCTATTTCTTTAGCTTAGCAGTCTATCCATCTTGTCTCAAGAAACCTGGAGGTAATACAGTTGTTGTTTTGACTAGAAAGAGTCCTCCTCCCTCCTTTTGCCATAACTGGTCCATTGTGGCTTAGAGGGGTTTCTGTCTCTACAATACTTGTCAGATTTTGTATTGTCTTATGATGGGTTAGCTTCAGATCACTGATATTTGCTTCATTTTTTATTTCCCCTTCTGTGTGTATTTATGACATTCCACTTGTCACCTTCTTAAACTTGCATTTTGCGAGGTATTTTGGAGGAGAGAAATGGGACATGACAGAGCGAAGGGTAGAGATTTATGCAAGTATTTATTTAAGGTTTGGAAATTTCAGTGGGGGGAAAGAAAATAGTTGTTTTTCTCCAATACAAAAGTGTGGTCCAAGGATGGTAATTTGGGTCTTACATATTCAATGAGCGTCTTTGTTCCTGTACGTTCATTCACATGTAATGTTCAGTCCATGTACGTAATAGTTCAACTGTGCAAATCAGCAGTGTGCACTCTTTCACACAAATATTTGTGTTGAGTGTGATGTGTGAACAAGCCTAATGTCACACACATATGGGGAAAGGAATGTTCAGTGAGCTGACTGTGAGCAAGGTGAAACTATCAAGATGAAACCGTTAGGATGGGACATATTGCCTCTAAAAAAATTGACAGAGATCCAAAAGTTCACACAACTACCAACATTTTTTTATGGTTCTGCTGTTCTTTATGTTCCCTCAAATGCTGGGTCTAAGGATCAGAAGACTCTCCAGAGTGGCATTTGATGCATTAAGAAGGACTGTAGTGGAAAGGGAAGTTAGCATATGCAAAGGGAGGTGGGGGTCAGTCTCAGCAATTTATGTGGCAGGAGATAAGCATACTTGGCAGTATTAATACAGCATTAATTTCAGCCAGCTGATTTATTCTATTCATATATAGGATTCTTGCTTTGTGACCTACTGTTGTTCTCATGATGCAGCATAGATTATGAAATGCCTACATGGGTAGCAGGGAAGATGCTGATACTGGGCCACCTGTGTGACTTTCCAGCAAATGTTTCTCTCCTTTTCTCATCTTTGCGAACAGCTTTCAAATGAAGCTTCATGGGAAGGGAGGGAAGACTATTTTTGTGTGTGGCTCCCTTTCTGCCACCTGAGGAACTACAGAGCTGTCGGCCCCTGATAATCGCCAGTAACCTGTGTTTATCTACATTACCTGGTCAATTTGAGAAAGGTCATTTTGGGTTTACTGCAAGCCATTCTTCATTTGGCTTTATTGTTTCAGCATTGATCTGAGTCACTCATTCCAGGCAGATCCTTGTTGCACAAGGTCTTCCCGGTCTACCTGTTCTTTATTTGTGAATAGAGCAGGGAAGATGAAGAACAAGGAAAAAAGGGGGTGTCCTTTACCTCCAGCAGCGAGTATGTTTGCTGGGGGCGAAATTGTTTGTACCCAGATGTACACTTAATCAAGATTTGCATGGTTTCTCTTTTCTTGATTGGAAGCATAGCAATCTAGGCCCTGCAGGAGCTTGCTCCATGATGACAGTAGGGCACAGAGCACATGGCAGTGTTTCAGAATGTATGCAAGATGCTCCTCTGGTCCTTTCTTGTAGAATGGAAGCGCAGCCTGTTTTGGTGCTTTGCACGGTACCCACCAACACACCTTCTGGGTCCAGCTTTCCTTTATGAATTCTATCAGATTAAGGAGGGGATGAGGATGAGGAGAGGCCAATGATGGAATCTTACCCCCACATCTTAAGGGCCATCAGCATAGCCCTTTCTCTCTAGTGGTGAGACATGATTGTACTCACAAAACTTTATAATAAGGACTTCTATGACTTTTCAAAGGAAAGTGGGGCAAAGCTACAATGCACTTACTTACTTATCTAGTACAGTAGTACCTCGGGTTATGAACTTAATTTGTTCCCGCGGTCCATTCTTAACCCAAAACCGTTCCTAACCTGAGGCACACTTTCACTAATTGGGCCTGCCACTGCCGCCGCACCGCCAGCATGCGATTTCCATTCTCATCCTGGGGCAAAGTTCTCAATCCAAGGTACTACTTCCAGGTTAGCGGAGTTTGTAACCCGAAGTGTTTGTAACCCAAGGTACCACTGTATAAGATGCTGCAGCTAAAAGGCATTGAACTGCTCCTTTAAGTTTCATCCATTGTGAGGTACAGTGGTACCTCGGGTTGAGTACTTAATTCGTTCTGGAGGTCCGTTCTTAACCTGAAACTGTTCTTAACCTGAAGCACCACTTTAGCTAATGGGGCCTCCTGCTGCTGCCGCTGCGCTGCCGGAGCACGATTTCTGTTCTCATCCTGAAGCAAAGTTCTTAACCCGAGGTAATATTTCTGGGTTAGCGGAGTCTGTAACATGAATCATATGTAACCTGAAGTGTATGTAACCCGAGGTACCACTGTATTCTTAATTTTAAGCTTGGTGGCCATCCCCCCCAACCTCAATTCAGATATTACAGAGCCAGAATTTATTGCATTAATCAGAGATAAGTAATACTTACCAGATTTATTAGTACTGTTTTCTGCCTACAATATCTGCAGATGGTAGGAGAGAGATTAAGTGCTTTTTAGGCACTTCATTTTTTTACTAAAAGTTTTGTGTTTGCATACACATGGTAGTATATTGGTAAAGGTTTATTAAATTCAGCTATGTGCTGAATATTGTATAACGATTGTCCATATTTCCACTATGAAATTAGCTGAATATTGTCTGCATTTGCCTATTGAAATGCTCAAATCAGGTTTTTACTTAAATCTGGGTAGTTCTTTATTGTTGTCAGATGTTTATGGAGCATCTGTGAGTTAAGTGATGCAAACTTCAACATACAATTGGATCAGATCCACTTTCTGTTCTGCATCACCCACTGTGATCAATAATGTTGGAAAATATAAGCACTATAGTATATGTTTCAGTGTATATATACAGCCCCTCGTTAACGACTGTGGAGTAATACTGCTCAAACTGGTGATAGTTTTGTTTATGTATTTATTTTATTTATGTAATTATTACATTTATATACCACCTTTTATCTTCCAAGGACCTCAAGGTGGTGTACATGTTTCTCCTCTTTCCCATTTCACCCTCACAACAACCCTGTGAGGTAGGTTAATCTAAGAGATGGTGGCTGGCCGAAGGCTACCCAGTGAGCGTCATGACTGAGTGGGGAGATCTGAGCCAGAGGTAATAAAATATCTGTGCCACAGTTGATATCACGCCATTCTCCATGGAACTAACACAGCCAAAAAGGCAAACAAAAACTATGTGAGAAGCTGTCTCATTACTCATTTTTTTATACCTGCAATACCAGACAGTGACCACTGTAGGTGAGGTTTATATACATCTCCAATGGCAGAAAACTACAAAATGTGATTCTTGGGCTTAAATGTACCTGTGTGGAAAAAGAAAACACTATGTTTCACTTTGTTGTGCCGTACACCTAACAAGAAAAACTCCATATGCTGTAATATGGAGTACTTAAATCCATCATTCCAATGATTTATGGTATCTCTTAGGTAATTATTTTATTATGCTTTCCCCTAGTTGGAGGTGTATAGCAGAACAATGCCCAGCAATCTTTTATTCAGTCCAGTAGTTTTAAATGGCAGTAAATAAATTCTTCTGCTTTTTGCATAGTTACCAATATCAGCTGTCAATTCTCTGTTCTGGCAATAAATTGTTCCTGAGAAATCACAGTGGCAACAGATCTAAGCTGATCAGCATTGTCTAGGCACACAACAAAATATAACGCCTCTATGGAACCAAATCCTTTTTTGTTTTGTGAATCAACAGTACGCATACACTTTGCACTCCCTCAATTTATGAATCGTTAACACAAACAGCAGATATTGACACATTCTCCACAGTAAATAAAAGTATGTGACAGGAAGTTTTAGATGCAATAAATATGGTTCTTTAAGCCACTCATATTTTACTGTTAAAAATAGTTTGCTTAAAAATATATACAGTAACTGACGAACCATTATAAATGTACAGTGTCGAGGCAGAATGGTTTTAAATAAAAATCAGCTATGGGTTATTTTTAGTTCATTAGTTCAAAAAATTTGAGAGCCACAAGCCTTGAATTTGGACATTCTTAAAGTATTTTAATTTTTAAAACAAAACTGGGATCCACTTCTGTACACATTATATTAAAGGGGAAACCTAATGTAAATTGTATTACTCTGTTTTTGTTTATTAAGTGCCAACACTCATCATGAATTAATTTATTTTTCTCCAGCGGATTCTATTTAAGTAGATTTATGCACTTTTCATTTTCAAAAGAATTCACAAGGGCCAAGGCCTGTCCCCTCTCAAGGGGTGGACCGCTAGCTGGGCAGGTAAGCTCTTTGCTATAGCTACCATGCCTTAGGGTGTCAGAAGTGAGCTGCTCTCCTCAGAAATCAGGGGCTTCCAGGCCCACAAACCTGTTTCAACAGGGGGAAATGTAGCATATCCAACCTGCCTCCAAGTAAAGCTATACTTAGGAGGGAAATGGTGCTTCCATTACTGAGCATGTACTTGGTATCAGCAATATGCAAAGGTACAGCAATTTTGTGGTCCCTGGCCAGCCATCTTACAGTTGATTGGCAAATGATTTGGGTTTGGTTTGCAACGCATTAGATAAATCAGCAACTTAAGTGGGGCAGAGGCATCTTTTAAACTGGGTCAAGAAGACTTGCAGTCTTTCAATTTTTAGTTTAACACAAGTATGTTTAAAATTCATCCAACAGAAGACAACAGATCTGGAAAGTCAAAGTTTAATTTATGGAGAGCCTGTTGATCAAAGCTTTGTAGGTGCTGTCCGTATTTTATACCTATCCATTTTATACCTATCCATTTTGGTATTTGTACAGCTCAGTGGTAGAGCATCTGCTTTGCATGCAGAAGATCCCTGGTTCCATTCGCAGCATCTGGAGTTAGGCCTGGGAGAGACTCCAGCCTGACACCCTGCACAACCATTGCCCATCCAGTGTAGACAATCTCTTGAGTGCAATATGCAAGACTTCTAGTTGTTCCACTCGTCTCTTTCATCAGACTGTGTGATCTTATGAATAGTAGTGGTAGTTCAGAGAGGTAACTATGGGCTTATCCACACTTACTTTTCTTCTGTGCTTTCCAGGCATGGTCCAAGCTTTAAAGTTCCATGTCTGAGTGCCCCACCTTTCCCCCCCCTCCAGTTTTCTCCATGAAAACCCACTCTTTAAAGCTTAATCAGAAGAAACGGCAATCCACAGAAAACCCAAATTGACGTTTGCTCTGATTGAGTGCGAAAGAGTGCTTTTTTTTTGCAGGGAAAGCTCCAGGGTAAAAAGTTCAGACCTGAGCCTAGAAAGAGTGGGGCAAAAGGTAAGTGTGGATAGCTTTATAACGTGTAGCACATTTTACAAGGGCTGAAAGCACTTCACATCCTTGCAACAGTCTTCAAAGTAGTTCTAATAATAGTTCTGCTTGTGGGCTTCCTCGAGGCATCTGGCTGCCCATGCTGAGAACAGGCTCCTGGACTGGATGGGCCTTTGGCCTGACTCAGCAGGGCCATTCTTACAGTGTTCAAAAGAACAGTCCTCCCAGTGCAGGGAAATAAAGAAATACTGGGCTGGTTCAGACAAAAAGCTGAATCATACTCTAGTGTTATGAGAATGAGCCTAGGGAAGCCTCAGACTCATCTGCTTCCTTTCTCCCTCTCTGGTGCAGCTAAAAAAAGGCCATGGGAATGTTTATTCTGTTTTAGATTACGGTAATCACAGCTTGCTGTTTCTTTGAACCCAACAAACAGTGGTCAAGCTTAACCACAATTTGTTGTAAGAATCCCATCATCCTGGATCGTTGGCCATACTGGCTGGGGCTGATGGGAGTTGGAGTCCAACAACATCTGTCAGGCAGGCTGAAAAGAAGCTGGTTTGTTTCAACAAACCATAGTTAAGGTTAACCACAGTTTTGTTCTGTTTTTGCTGCAGACATCATGCTAAACTCTGATTAATCTAAAATGGAAGATGAAGCTTCCAATCTCTTTCATGTGGCCATATGGCAGGAGGTCCATATCCATCAACTGTCCCAATTTTAGAAGGACACTCCCAGATTTACAGAAACCATCCTGACTTTTGATTTGACCTGGGAATGTCCTGCTTTTGCCCTCCAGCGTCGCAGGGAGGAGGATGAACTAGCACTTGTCCCGAGCTTCTCCATGGCAGCTGGCTGGAGCAGAGAGGATTTCACAGCACACCCCGAGGCTGGGACTCCCCTCAGGTGGCAGCAACTGCAACCCCACTGCAGCTCAAGCACAGTCCCTTCCCTCTTTCCTCTCACACACCCGCTGCACACATCCTCATGCGCATGGATGAGCAGGCAGAACAGTCATGGGAGGGGTGAAGGGAAAGAAGGGTCCAGGGGTGTATGTGCATGCGCGTGCACTCACACGTGCTCCCACCCTGAGGTGATAGTAGCAACTGTGGCAAGCCAGGCAAAGCTCGCTTATAGACAAGTCGAGTCAGAAACTGCCTTCCCTTCCCTCTGGAGTGTGTGAGCTCCTTGACAATGCTTTCTTGGCTGCATCTGTTGTCAAGCTCATCAGACCCAAGTGGTGGAAGGGGCTGTGTTTGGTGCTGAGTGAGAATTGCAGGAAGGGCTGGGTGTTGTTTTCTTTCCCTCCACCACCTCCAGTTTAAGTGTGGGAGTTTGGTTTCTACATGGTTCTTCATTGTGAGTGGAGGAATCGGTGGCTCAGCTTTTGGTCACACAGGTCTGGGGGGGAACGATAGAAGCCTGGGGAATGCTGAATTGTGGGTGGGCGGGTGCCTCTGAATCCTGGGGGTTGCTTTGCAGTCCAAGCTATCTCTGTACCCTCATTGAATGCGTTTCCATCTCTCCACCCTTGTTGCATGCCGCTGCATTGCCCCCTCACCTCTGGGTGCGAGGGGATGGCAGTGGCTTAGGTGGAAAGCAGCTGAGGTCTCAAGAAGGGAGAGGAGAGTTGTGGCAGGAATCCTAGTGCTGCTCCAGAAAGACAGTCAGATTGAGTCCTTCCTGACCAACACCTCCTGTTGTGGTTTTGTTTTCATTTGTGGGGAGGGGGTCCTGCTCTGTCATCATTCCCCCATTCTCTTGCTCTCATAGGTTTGGTGTAGGGAAGTAATAAGTTCCCCCCACTCCTTTCCCACACGTACCTTCTGTCAGATGTTGCTCTTGGATCCTCTACCTCTAGCCTGCATGGGGGAATGTTTTCTGCCTCCCTTCCACTCCCCTCAACACGCTCCAACCTGACTTAATAACAACAGCACAATGCAGAGTGTTTAAGTTCTTGTTACATTGGGGCGTGGAGAGGCTCTGTCTTTCCTCATCCCTTCAGGTTGTGACTAAGCAAAATCATAAATAATGAGCACCCCAATTTTAATTGGCAGCATGTTGGAGGGTATGGAGCATGGGTAGGCAAACTAAGGTCTGGGGGACGGATCTGGCCCAATCGCCTTCTAAATCTGGCATGTTTTTACATTAGTAGAATGTGTCCTTTTATTTAAAATGCATCTCTGGGTTATTTGTGGGGCATAGGAATTCATTCATTCCCCCCCCCCCCAAAAAAAATATAGTCTGGCCCCCACAAGGTCTGAGGGACAATGGACTGGCCCCCTGCTGGAAAAGTTTGCTGGCCCCTGGTATGGAGTCTTAGAATGCTAACTATGGCTTAGCAGTTTGTGTGTACCAGGCCAAGGGCATGTCTAAGGCTGTCTATTCAAATCTCACTGCACTGAGATTTGAACTGGGAGGACATTTTGGCTACCATTTCACACTCACAGGGTGGGATTGAACTAATGAGTAGAAATCCTGAATAATGACCACCACCACCACCACCCCAGTCCTCCCCCTGCATATACACTCTTGCAGCCAAAATTGACAATTGGGGAGAACTCCAGGTATAGCACACAGGGGGAAGATAGGGGTTTCGTTCCATCTGGTAAGCTGAAATGTTTGCCTGAGGGACCCTTTTGCTTTAGTGCAACATTGATTCCACCCACAGAAAATATAACACCCCCCCTGCCTCTCTGTAGCATTATTCCTGGCCGTTGGGATAACCCAACAGATACTCTTCAACAGCTGTTGAAGGGTGGTTGTAATATGTTTTCCTCTTTTTTTAGTATTTTGCTATCATACTGAGGAATTCCCCAGGGAGAATTACATGTGGGAATACATAACCTGAGAGTTCCTTTTTTAATTGGAATGTATTCAGAAGCAGGAGTGAACAGTGACCTGCTTGGGCATGTTTATCCTTTCAGTTCAGTTAGTTTAGCAAAGCACAGGGTGAATCAAAGCGACTATCAGAATTGCCCTGTTTTCTTCATCCTTCATATTAATAATTTGGGTTTTGGGGATTTTCACTCAAGCTGTACTCAGGAGAATATCCTACTGATTTTTATTATTATTTATTTATTTGCTGGAGCAGAATATGGAAGGAGGAAAAACAGAAAGAAAAAGCAGATTCTCATTTTTACTGCAGCGATCTGCAGCTTAAAATTAAGGCCCATCCTGCCATCTAGTGATGAAATATATATATATATACCAGCCAGTTGTGGGTGTGACTAAAACACCTATTGAGGGGAAATTTAGAAAAACAACGTGAAGTAACAGCAAATGATGCTGAACGCTCTGTGCTCTTTCACTTGGTGTGACAGAACTGTGCTAGGAAATATGGAAAAAGGAATAATGCATTAAAGTGTCAAGCTTCCTGGGTCTTAAAATGAAGCTTATCTATAGAAGCAAAGCACCTTTGCTGGTTTCAGCATTAATCGTCTAATACAGCTCTTCATACTGATTATTTGCAGATCTCTCCAGACAGGCAATTTTGCATTTTGGCTTGGGAAATTTTCATATGTGCTGGTATGGGCACCCATATCAAGGAGGCAGCAGTAATTTTTATACAGGTTTTTATCTTCCCACCCCACCCCTGGCAATCACACCAATTAGGTGTATCACAGCACAGCAGTGTTTTGGCTGAAACCAGGAGTGACGCAGAGCCCTGAAACTTATCCACAATTCAGAGAAGTACATAGATAGATCCATGGGGAATCCCCATTCTTCTTCGTCCCTCAACCCTTGTGCCATTTTCAATGTGCTTTTGGGAAAATTTGATATATTTTGTATATGGCACCTCAGTGCTAAACCTGTTGGCCATGATCCAGCTCCAGTCATATGTAACTAGTAGTACATAATGTCAAGTAGCTCTGGAAGGGTACACCATAGAGCACATTAGTGGGCCAGCCCATTTAGTTTCATCGTGATGTTGTACCAATAGGGGAACCTTTGAACTTTTATCTTCAGCACTACAGCATAGCGCTACAAAGCTGTGTTCCTTAAGCAGTTTTCATCAACCTAGTGCCCTACAGATGTTTTGAGCTGCATTTTCAATCAGCCCCAAACAGCCCAGTGAATCCTTACCTACAGACTGGAGATTCAGCAGCCTGGCATTCACTGTTACTGTTTACATTATCTTTTTTAATGGTGCATTAAAGTCCAGGAGGAGCCCTTAATGCATCTTTAGACTGTGATTGTATGCCCACTGCCTTAAAGTCACTGGAGATCAAATATGGATTAAGTCATTGTGTTTGGTCTATTATGAAGTTCTGTAAGCACAGGGCATTTCTTGTTGCTATATACCGTATTTTTCGCCCCATAAGGCACACCGGCCCATAGGACGCACCTAGTTTTTTGGGGGGGAAATAAAGAAAAAAAATTATTCCCTCCCCCAGGCACGGGGCTGGGGCAGGAAGCTGTCCCCCGAGCTTGTGGGGCTGGTGGCGGGGAGAAGCAGGCTTCTCCTGCCGCCAGCCTTCTAACCAAGTCGGGGGACAGCGGGAAAGGCGCACTGCGCCTCTCCCACTATCCCCCGAGTTTGCGGGGCTGGCGATGGGGAGGAACAGGCTTCTCCCGCCGCCAGCCTTCTAACCAAGTCGGGGGACAGCGGGAAAGGCGCGCCGTGCCTCTCCCGCTGTCCCCCGAGCTTGTGGGGCTGGCAGTGGGGCTCTCCTGAAGCCTGTAGAGCGAGAGGGGTCGGTGCGCACCGACCTCTCTCGCTCTCCAGGCTTCAGCAAAAGCCTGCATTCGCCCCATAGGACGCACACACATTTCCCCTTCATTTTTGGAGGAGAAAAAGTGTGTCCTATAGGGCGAAAAATATGGTATATTGTTTGGGTAAATAATCTCCCCTCAGGTGTGCACACATTTTTCCATAGCATTGGTAGCACTACATTGCTGGGTACCAAACTGTAATCCTACTCAGCTGCTATCCCATGACATGAAGACATTTGTCACCATTTAGAAGCCATATTGGGTTTAGTTCTGCCTTGCTCTCTGGCCCCTGTGTGACAAAGTCCTCAGAGGTGGTTTTTGGGCAACACAACCAATTTCCATGCACAGAGCACAGAGCTGAGGGGGCATCTTTCTGCCTCCTTCCAAAAGCCTAGTAAACTCTTGTAAAGTGTAAGGTCTCTGATGGGGTCCTGGAGTCCTCCTCTCTCCTTTCCAAAGTCTTATCAGAATTTACCCAGCTTTGAGAAGGAGACGGGAGGGCCCTAGGACCCTGCCAGAGTTCTCACATCTCCTCCCCAAAGCCTAGAGCCTCACTTACCCTGATTTGGGAAGGCAGTATGAAGGCTGGGTAGGGGCATCAAATTTTGGCCTTGCGCAGGGTGCCACATTGCCAATGTCCACCCCTGAAGATCTGAACCTCCTATTAGTTCATACTGTCCAGTGCAATCAAGCTAGATAACCACCTAATATCTTGAATTTGCAATCCTATGAACACATATGAGATAGTAAGTTCCATTTAACTCAGTAGGACCTGTATGGACTGTGATGTTAGAAGATCTACTATCTTTGGGGTTTGTTCAGCATATCTAAACAAGAACTTTAAAAGGTGAGGAAAATGAGGAGAAATAACCTTGTCTTCCATCCAAAGTGAAGGGGATCAGGCACAGAGGGATAGGCAAGAAAGGAAGCAGTGACAACAGGGGTGGTGATAAGGAGAAAGTTGGATGCCACCCACAGAGCAGGGAACCACTGAGACCATCATTCTCAGGGGCCCCTCAGTAGCCTGGATCCCGCACAAGCTGATAGGCCTCAAATGGGTAGAAGTGTTACACTTTTTTATTAATTGGAACGTATATATATATATTTAACCCTGGAGTTACAGTATCTGTTTAATTCCAACTTTTAACTGTAACTCCCAGTGAACTTTCTAATAATTGTAGTAATGCTACTACTAGTAGTAATGATCATAATTTTAAAAAATATTGTTTCTACACCAGGAAATGCAAACCATCAAGTAAAATTAAGATTAGATTTAGATTGGGGGGAGGAATGGGTTGAATATTAAACATTGAATTTCGTAGGCATTTTTAGAATTAATGTAAAATGTATCAGAAAATTCACAAATTTATTTTATTAATAAGGTTTTTAAAATATTCGCTGTAAGATGCAAAATGTGCAGCTATTCTTAGCGTGGATAATTATGACTATTTAAATAAAAAATAAAACTGAACCATGAATATTTAGAGACTTGTATCATTTTGGAAAAATGAAAACCTTTCAAGTATTGAGAGAGAACTCAAAATTTCTTAGGAGTGTGGGACCTGTCACTGGGTTTATAGCAAGCCCCCTGCTCACAGAAGGGTGTCATTTGTGAGCACTGGCACAGCAAGGTGTGAGTTATACGCACAACCACCACAATTTGACCACTGCAGCCTTTATTCAAACTATCTTTGCCTTGCATATAACTTTCACATCGAGACTCCAGATTTCATCCATCAATACACAGGCAAATGGAACCTGACTGTGAGCCCAATAGTGACCACTCAGCTCTCACTCTCTTCCGATGCATTTGCATGGAGGTTGTCATATATACAAAACGGCTCATAGAAAGGAGCAGGGCTTTCTTTCATCCGGAACTTGCCGGAACTCAGTTCTGGCATATCTCAGGTGGGCCTCATTGCTGTTCCATGAGAACAGTGAATTCTGGCACCTCCTTTTCTAGAAAAATAGCACTGGGAAGGAGCTTGGAAAAGGGGCTGTTGCAATGTGGGATTTCACATTATTAAGGACTAATGATGTCTGCTACAGTGATCTCAACCAACACAGTGGCCCTGCTCACTCCTGAGGCACTTCCCACCATGAGTGTGATTGAGGCCTACTTGTGTGTGCTGTAGGGAACTCATCTGTACATCTTGAATTTGGCGCCCTGGTGCTTATTGTGATAGCTTACCTGCCTCTGTTACTGATATAAACACACTGTGATGTTGCATGGCTGTAGGTGTCCAGGCACCCAGTCATAAGCATTTATGTACAGGCATAGCAAATCTTAGGCTCAAGCTGTTAGAGGTTAAGTGATTTGCCAAAGGCAGTGAAGAAAATTATCAGCAGAGCTGGGTTTTATTTCAAGCAGCATCTCACGATTCCCACATGGGAGTTTTTAACATAGATTTTCCCCTATTAAAATCAAAGAGAGTTCTGTTTTAGAATCAACAGCAGGGGGAAAAAGCCTTGGGCCTTCCACACGCTTTGTTAATAACTATGAGAGTTTTCTGAAGCAATGAAAGTAACAGACACAGCTGCCATTGCATCCAGCTTATCACTGAGCATTTTATGGGCCACTTCATTATGTGACATTGTCTCTGTTCTCATGAAGATATGCTTACCAGTCCATCAGGCTGAATGATGAGCAGGGAAGGTATTGATCTCCACAGGAAACACTAGCTTCTGTCATAGAACAACAACACTTAACTCAGTGGTGGTAGTTCTCTGGTGTGGTTTGCACTGATTTAAAATATTCTGAGTAAAATGTCTCCAGTCTAAATAACTGATTTTTGTCCTGCAACTGATTTTTAGTATGTGTCAAAATACTGATATGTTTCTATTTCCTATTTAAACAAGCCTCTGGTTTAAAACTCTCTCCAGACACAGAATTAAGCCTAATTATAATTTTTTATCTAGCCTAGCAAACTAAGTTGATGTTAATTGCCATGGTCTGAAGTTTTACCAGTGCCCTCTCCAGGTGGTTTTTTTTTATTATTTTTGTTATTTTTTGACAAACATATTGCATGAGATAGTATGTAAATTTTTGAGAAATGTCTGCACACAAGCTTTCATAAACCTTTATTCTGTCTTTAGAATTTGGAATGATGGGAGATCATACAATTAAAAGTCAGCGACCTCGATCTGTTCATGAGAAAAGGGTCCCTCAGGAACAAGCTGATGCTGCTAAATTTATGGCACAAACTGGTAATACATTAGTTACATTTTTTCTACTTACTGTGTTTAATTTTAGAAAAGCCACTGCATGTCTCCATAATCTTTTGCTGCATATTTGTCAGTTTTCTAAGCTGATACTTTTTTAAAGCCATTTCTTCTTATTTTTATTTTTGCCACCAGTTAAAGTCCATAAATAAAGTAGCCGAAAATTAGACAGATTGTTTATAAACAAACAGTGTCAAATGTGAATACTGTTAAATTTGTCCTCCTTTAAATATAAAGCAATATCTTTTTAATATAATAATGATGTTGAATGTAAACATTTAAGGAAAAGCACACAAAACAACAACACAGCTTCTTAGAAGGAAATTAAGTGTAGCCCCTATTAAGGACACATATGCCTGTTTCATAAATAAGATGCCTAGATACTCACAGAGTAGTCTCGGGGCCATATCTGTGCCCCTGGGAGTGCCTTTCCTCTCCCCACACAAGGTGCCAATTAGCATGCACAATAATAATAAAGAGGTACTGATATATGGAGCCATGAGACTTGTTTGCACTTCTCCTGGGTGGGAGCAGAGTTGGCCCATTCCCTTGATTCCTCCTCAAAGTGACTGGATAGTTACTCAATGGGAAATCAGAAAACCAGAAGTAATATACTAAAGGAAAATAAAAGAACCTCAGTGTTCAACTTATAAGATGTTCTTTGTAATGCTCCTTTAACAAGGCCCTGATTATCCAATTCTGTTGACTTGAAAATAAAAACCTGCACTTACCATACAAACCTGTATATGCTTACTCAGAAGTAAATATGAATGGGTGGAACAAAAAGTTCCACTACCTTATTCCCAGATGAGTGAGTGTTACGCATTGAGTGCAGCTCTCATTGGTACTTCAAAGTGTACTAGTGCATTGCATCTCAGAAGGGGATCCCAGTCATTGTCTTAGGCTGTGCATACATATTTGCACATGGCTATATCTGGATCAGATGCCAGAAAGTTTGCTAAACCAGTTAAAGCACTTGAAAACTAGCAAATGAACCTGGCCAAATACATCAATGCAAATAAAAAGTTAGGCACATTGGTCGCTAAATGAAATTATTTACTCATAGAAGCTACACTGAAAAAGAAAAGACCAGTGTTGTTTCAGCAAGCCCGGTGCCATTTTTCTTTTGAATGAAGCTTTCTCTCCATAATTATTTATCAACTAGGATCACAATCCTTAAACCACTTACTCCACACTGTAGTGGGATTATTCAGGGGTAAATTACAGCTATTAGTACACATGCTTCTTTATCATTAGGCCACAAACGCCCAACCACTTATTCCATGTAATTCCATGAAATAAGTGTATGTGTGATGGAGTAAATTGTATTCAGAATGCAATCAAGGAATAGATTGTACCTGTTACGACAGTGTTTTGTAAGATTTAGCAAAATCTAACATCTTAATATGGAGGCCTTCATTGTATCTAAGGAGTAGGTGACGCCTTATAAGCTTCTAAGCTCTAGCTACTGTGTGGTAGGTCATATGATAATCATATCTCCTCCCACCCTTGATATCCATTGCTGGGTAATTGATGTAATCAGTGGTCCCTTGTGGGGTGACTGATTATAGCAGTTGCACAAGTTCAAGTTATCAAGTGATACCTTATAGTTATCACCCAAATAGCACAGTTTCTGAACTTACCATCCATTGATTGTGCTAAATGGCACACTGTGTTTCCTGAAATGTCTTGTTCTGTACAAGATATTAAGCATGAACCCACCAATCCCCTCACCCACATTTCCCCCCAACCATAGTGCTTATAGACCCACATTAGTAAATTAGCTATGATTCCATTATGGTGCATCCTGATTTTTCAAAGTATAGGTATAGCACGCCACTATACTTCTAGAGTAGGAACACTCAAAACACTCTAGCAAAATTAAGCAAAAGACTCTTATCATGAACATCACTATCTGGAAAACTTCACCTTTAAGGGGAGCTGCTTCAATATGGTAGAATCCTACACTGCGGGGGCATGACTGTGAATAATGTGGCCACATGGGCTGGGCTGACCATTTGCATATTTCCCCATGGAATTGACATGCTCTCTCACAGTGTACTGATTCCATGGGAAAGACCCATGTGATCAGCCCCACATAAGTGGTTTTGTACTATTCACACGTGCCCATGCAATGAGGTATCATATCACCTTGAAACAGCTCCCATGTTTTACGTGTGTGTGTGTGTGTGTGTGTGTGTGGATGTTAACTGAACATGGGAACAAGAGGCTGTGACCTGATACAGCACCACAAACATCTGATATAAATCACTCTCAAAAGAGGCATACATAAGGGGGCTCTCTGGATCATACCTTGAAACCCAGTTATAATGCCTAGAAAATATAAGTATGATTCAGTCAAAGTTAAGCTCTGTTAAGTCCCACTGGTTTTAAGCTAAGGGTGCGCTTTAAAATCTTCAGAGGAAATCAAGGGGCATAAGAGGATTTAACTTTGGTTTAATCAGTGGCCCATGTACAGCTGTAAATTATACATAGAATTCCAAAAGATATTTAGTCACATATCTCTTCCAGCAGCACTGGACTTTATTGACAATTCCAGCAGGTTTATTATATCAGCTTCTTCTGACCCATGCGCTTTTAGTCTGCTTCTTAGTCCCAAAGAATTACCATAGAACTGTGCCATAGTCTGCTGTAGCTCCTCTTATATATATAGATATATATGCAGTTTTGCTTTAGCATATACTTCAGTGCACTTACTTTGGTCCTTAGAAAACAGTACCCTCTATCCATTGTAAAAATATGAAGAGGTGATGATTATGAGGCAAATCCTCGCTTGAAAACGCTTGCATAATACCGAGGAAACAGTGGTCCAGTTTGCATGCCATGCTAAGCCAAACTATGGCTTGCTGAGAACAAACAAGTGTGTGGATATCCAGAGCAAAAATCACAGGCACTTCACATCTTCCTTGATCCTCATGTTGCAGTGCTACCTGGCACTAAACTATGTTTTGGATCAGTGCTGCATATAACTCCAAACTAATGGTTTGTGTAGCTCCTGTCCCAAACAATGAGATGTAACCAAGGTTTCCTCTTGGTTTCCCACTTTTGATGTCTTGGGGAAGACAACCCATGAGGCTTCATGTAATGCTAAGCCACACCATGGCTTACCTATTGGTAGTGCAGCAGCAACAGGACCAGGGGAGGAGTGAAGTGGCCACAATTTTTGCTCTGGGTACTCACAATTTTGCTCGTTCTTACCAAGCCATAGTTTGGTTAAGTGTTATATGTAAACTGGGCCATTCTGTAGCTTTCATACTGCAGAATAATTTATTTTACAAAATACTGTGCGCTTTTTTCAACATAGTTACTAATATCCATCTCTTACTTTTTTTTTCATCCTGGTTTTCTTTTCCTTTTCCTTTTTGGTACTGATCATTGCGTATGTGGTTCACTGTGCGGCTTTTCTTTTCTCTTGGTTAAATTAATGTTGTATCTCCTTCAGTAGAATCATTAGGATCTTCTAACATGCATCATAGATTTACCTGTACGCATTCAGAAATTAATAAGCCTGATAAAAAATGACTTTTGGATGTGGAATTCATTTGTTTCTGTGACTCAAGATTATTCCTGGTTTATTTTATTTTTATGTAAAGACAAATTAATAAAAAAAGAGTCTAGAAATAAAATCCTGGTTGCGTGTCATGCCATACAATTATTTCTGCAAAATGGTCGAAATTGTTCAGAATAATGGATTTGTTCTCTCCTTGAACTCGTCCTTGCCCCCTGCAAAACAAAAAACAAAAACAAAATTACTAAAAATTGGGGGGGGGGGGTTGGAATGTGTGTGTGCTAGGGAGTGGCAGATTGTGTGTGTCTGATAGCAGGCAATACAACATGTCCAAACATTTCGGGGTGAAATTATGCTGCATTCATGTGCTCATTTATCACTCTGATGCTCACACAGAACTTTTGCCCTTGCAGACTGTCCCCTTCACTTCACTAGAACATGGAGAGCTAGTTTTGTACATGCATCATTTGCCCCCTTCCATTGAAAGGCGCAGGGAAACCTTTGTAGGATGAGGAGATCTGTATATAAGCAGTGAAACAAATCTGTATAAGCATATCTAAAGACAAGATGACATGATCTCTGCTCCTGCAGAGATGTGGATTAATTTTGGCTTATTGTAAAACTGTCATCGTCTTGCATCTCCATGCATCTTATTTCTCTTTCAAAGTATGATCAGCAGGATGGAGGTGGGTGGGAAATAAGTTGCCGAATCATAACTAAACTAGGCAGCTGAGTGCATGGTGAAGGAAGGAGACGGTTATCATATGTCACAGCAAGCACACAGCTTATTGCAAGCAGGGCATCGTGGTCATTGGTCCTAACAGCACAAGACTGCAGCATGACTGTCTGTTCCTTTCCAACCACAAGTTGGGCATTCCTCCAGATTGTCCTCTCTTTAGGCATAATGGATTGCAGAATTATAATGCAGGTAAGTGTTAAATGGATTCATGAGCTGCTCCAGTCAATAACTCATGCTTTTGCAACCCTTTTAAAATTAATTTTTAATATTTATTTATGGCCTAAATCACCCTTAGTGCTTTGAGGGAAAGTAACAATGCTTTAAGGACCGAGCCCATGAGAAAGTAAAACCATACTGATACGTAAAACATCCCTTGTATCCTAATTTAGTACAAGGCATTAAATGTCAATTCAGAGGTCTCTGGCCCACACCTACATGCCTGCAAGCAGATTTTCCCATTCTCTTTCAAAGGAAGCAAAGAGAATTCAAAATCCTTGTTCGTGTTGGAGTTTCATTTGCATGTTGTTCCCAGACTCTCAAGGAACCATTGTAGCAAGACGAGGCACTTGTCTGGCAAGATTGTGTAGAGTTGAGGGAATGGAGCAAAGCAAGGAAAAGGTATTTAAAACAACACCATCTCCCATTCATTTCAGTCGACATGAAGCATAGGCAGTGGTTCAGTCTATAGAAAAAATTGAACCCCATGCACATCGGTGGAGCATGCATATGCCCACCCCATTCTGCCCCCATTTTCAGGCCACTTCCAGGTCAGCAGTGACGAGTGTGTGTTTGATCGGATATCAGTCAGAGACACGTAAAATGGTCACTGCCTGTGTTGGAATTAGTTACATAAATATTCACTTGTTTGCAGCTTAAATGTGCATATAGAAATTTGAGATAAATTACTACATTTAGATTTGTCCGTAGGGTAATCAGATGCAAAGGAGGACAAAGGTCCAAGGCATTTGATACTTGTGATAGGGAAATAGAAAGAGATTTGATTCAGTTTGCATTTATAGGCGCACTTCACAATTTCCAAAACAATGAGCAACCAAAATGCAGCCATTCTTCAAAATTCACACTTGTCTGAATTTTGCAATGCAGTTCTCCAGCCACCTAATGCGTATGTATAACATATACCAAAACTGTGCATAAAAATAGTGAAAATAACATAAAAGCACATTATATTGGTGTAAAATGCTTTGCAAAAACATGTATGTTAGGCAAAATTCCATACATATGTGTTCATTAGGAGAAGTTTGCTGATGAATTTTCATTATGCTTTTTTAAACTGATGCAGAAGCTGAGCCTGGATAGCTCAGTTGGTTAGACCATGGTGCTGATAACACCAAGGTTGCAGGTTCAATCCCTGTATGGACTAGCTGCATATTCCTGCATTGCAGAGGGTTGGACTAGATGATCCGCAAGGTCCCTTCCAACTCTACAGTTCTATGATTCTATGATTCTATGAACTTCAATGTAGAACTGGGAGAAACCAAAATTGACAGGTTCTCCCATCCCTACTTATGAGGAAGAAATTGAGGTTAGGTGAAGTTTGCCTTGAACATTTGTCCTCCTCTGCATTTCAGACAACCTGCTCAGCAGTGCTTGTCACTGCCGATAATAAAAAAATGCAATACCCAGTCATAATACATGTGTTCTGTCTTTTGATTATCAAATCACAGAGACCCACACAACACTGAAAATGAAAATTTCTTACTTACTTACTTACTTCGCCAAACCTTTATTAGGCATTACAAATATAGGCCATCATAAAACATCCATATATAATTTTGAAAAAATATATACAAAAACAACCATGTAAAATATGTCATAATGAGGATTTTCATTGGAATTTATTCCCACTAAATAGTGCCATTCACTACTCTAAGAGATACTATTGTCAATTTCAATAATAATGAAAATTTCAATAATAAGGAAGTACTATTAAGAATAAGAAAACACTATTATTACTGAATATTTAGATTTTAACGCTAGTACACTGTCAGTTGGTCATTGTGGGATAAATGATCATTTGCGTTCAGTGTATAGATTTAATTTACATAATGAGGAACAAATTGAGCACAGCTTTGACTATGGGTTCCATTTTGGCCTTTCCTTTAAGCAACCTTGACAAAAGCAAAAGCAAATGTCAAGCATGTAGGAAATTAAATAAAATTTAAAAGCCTTACTTAGGAGTGTACAAGACTGTTACTGCAGCAAGATCTTTACCATGTTGTAAACAGGTCCCAGAGTATTGAATCCAGAGGAAGTTGGCCATGCTTTAGTCCCATTGAAATAAATGGGAGAAGTCTGTAATGGATAATTTGTCATGACCTATTCTAATTATTATTTTTTAAGTGCTCCATTGATTTCAATTGATGGCTTAAATAAAATCTTAATGCTTTAAACTTGATTGTAAGTCACCTACAGAATGTTTTGTGTTAGGCAACTAGCTAACTAAACACGACTGATTTCCTCTGGATCCAAACTTTAGTCAGTATTATTAGGGCTGCAAGACAAATATCCCTTTCATATACTTTATGTATATAGGGTGGGTTAAGTAAATACGCTCAAGGCCTTCCATTTCACAGAGGAAGTGAGAATATTATTGTTGTTATTACTATTATTATTATTTGCTTATTTATTTATCCCCTACCTTTTTCCCTGACAGGACTCAAGGCGGCTTACATATAAAAATGAGAACTACTAAATACATAGGAAAAACCCAGCAACCATTTAAAAAAAACACCAAAGGAAAACCATATACATACATAAAATCTATTAAAGCAAATGAGTCTTATGTTCCCTGTAACCAAATGGTCAGCAATCTGGCTGCAGCTCTTTGAGTCATTTTAAGTTTCAGAGCACATTTCAAAAGCAGCACTATGTAGAGTGCGTTACAGTAATACAAATGGGATGCAACTAAGATGTGTGCCGTTGCAGCCAAATCAGACATCTCAAGGACTAGGTGCAGCTGATGCACTGTACAAATGGGGAAACCTGAGCATCCATGCTCAGGGTTGAGTCCAAGAGCACACCTAAACTGTCAGCCTGTCTCTGTGTTAGCCCATCCAGCACAGCCTGAATCCCTATTCCCTGTGCTGCCTTCCAGCTGACCAAGAGCACCTCTGTTTTGTCCGGATTAAGTTTTAATTTGTTCCCCCTTAATTAATTTGGAATGTGGGAAATCAGTATTTTTGTAACAGAGGCAATAAGAAAAATCGAGCTTGTTCTTCCCAGTGTTTATATAGTGCTTTGTGTAACTGTAAGAAGAAGACGCCATTCTTTATTTAGAAAGCACAAACTAGGGTGAAGAAGTTTCATACTTTAAACTTTTGGAGCTTTTTCTAGTAGAAAAAGAAATGATAGATTAAAAAAGAAAAGCACGTTACAACCTTCAAGTTTTTTTATTTAAAAAATGGAGGGTGGTTGGGTTTTTTTGCTGTCATCCCTCCACTTTCATTTTGATGTGATAATTATAATTCATGTGCATTCATTTGTTCTTCTGTCATCTAAAATAGATTTCTCTGTTGGTGTAGGGTCCAGAGAGCAGTGCAATTTCTAGAACAATGAAAGGCAGCGGACTAAAATGGTGAATGCCAGTAAAACCAGATCCCAGTTTCTTTGTTTTTAATGCCACATATTACATGACTCTTTTCTTTTTCAAGTGTTTATTTTCGACTCTGCTGCATATTTTTCCATAGGTGCTTTATTTTAGTGAATCTTTTATTTTAAATATAAAGTATCATTCTTATTATTTTCTAAATGATGCTTGCATGCCATTATTATTATTATTATTTTACTACAAATCTATATTAATACTCATTGCTGTATTCATGTTTGTTTATTGTCTTGGATACAGGTGAATCTGGTGTGGAAGAGTGGGCCCAGTGGAGTACATGTTCAGTTACTTGTGGTCAAGGGTCGCAGGTGCGAACCAGAACTTGTGTATCACCTTACGGGACACACTGCAGCGGCCCTTTAAGAGAATCAAGGGTTTGCAATAACACTGCCCTCTGTCCAGGTAGTGTTAGCAGCCAATCAATGAAATTGTGGATGTTATTGAACTGTTTTAATGCTAAGCACTTGAAACGCTAACTCTTTAAAGATTGTGACCAACTCACTGGGACTTTAATTTAGGACAAATGACTGTGATTATTAGTCATTTCTTAAAACTTTGTGGTGTATTCATGCTTTTGGAACTGCCAACGGGCTTTTTTCGAGTTCCAGCTTTTTAAAGCAAAAGCCTCTGCTATCACTCTTGGGGGTAATAGCCCTGTAATATTTTGCATTACCTTATCGGTTTACATGACCACAACATTAATCCGAAGCTGAGGTAATTGAACATGAAAAAGACGGCTGGGCAACGAAAGGTTCTTGCCTCGCCTCTGCTTTGAATTGATCCAAGTCAAAATGGTCTTTTCCACCTCCAAATTCTGGAGGCAAGCAAGTTGTGTGAAGCCTTTTGCTAGATGCTATGACAACAGAGAATTCAGTGGGATGAGGGGAAGATGTTGCCTGTTAACCCCCATTTGTGGATTTGGTTTCAGGCAATTTAGGCTGCATTCACAATGCAGTTTGTTCCATTTTGAGAAAGTTTACCTAACTGTTAGTTTCCATATAATATTTGAGCTTTCACACAACAGAAAAGCCATTTCTGGAACTATAGTGGAGCACAGTGGAACTTTAGTAGAATACAGCGCAGGCTTAACATTCATTTCCATATTATTTACAAATGAATTTTATTTTTTTTACCTGAAAGCAAGTAACATGGAAGCAAACTCCAAACCCTATATTCCCCTATAGTTCCAAAATAGGCTTTTACATCATGTGAAAGGTCAAGTATAATGAAGAACTTAACAATTAGGGGGAAGTCATGTAAATGGAACAAGCTTCCATGTGAACACAGCCTTATAGGTTGCACCTCTGTTTTGGTTTCTTTAAACTATCCCATCTCCCCCACCCCAAAACGTTCACATTTACAATCAGGGGTTTGCAGTGATCAGTAGACTTATCATTACTACATTTCCACTTTAACAGTATAGTCTCATATTAAAAAAATAGCATCATTGAGTTCAATGGAGTGTGTAGTGGATCACACACCCTAAAAGCAGTAGAGGATACTAGTGAATTCTTTGTGATATTAACTCTGGCAACATCAAATAGTAATGTCTGCTAGCATTTCTTTCCTCAGGAAGAAGTCTCAAGGAATCCAGAGGCTCATTCTCTAGATATACCCACAACTTTTCTGCCTGGCTCTCACACAGCATATGAGAATGGCTAGATTTGCTCATGAGGGGAGAAAAATAGGGCTGGTGCAGATATAGCACTGACTCAAACCTGACCATGGCTAAGAAATGAGAAGTCACACTGGGTTGCCATATGTCCTCTTTTTTTCAGAACACGTCCACTTTTTCATGGGTATGTAAAATGAGAGTCGCCATAGTGATCCATAGTTAAATGCAGACATTGGCAAATGTGTCCCTTTTTTGCTCTTCTAAATATGGCAACCCTATCATCTCATCTCCTCTACTCTCTAAAGGCAATTATCCCTTCTCCCTTACCATGTTTAGAGGAAGTGTTGACATTGAGCTTCACCACAGTTAATGCTAACTAGGGTGAGGATTGACCTTAACTTTTGCATAATGTTGCACTGAAATCCTGGTTAAACAGGAACTTTGGTTTGAGTTACTTATGGTTAAGTGAGTGAAGGAACTTGATCATTGCGGTGGGACAGGGAGGGCAATATGTTCCCAACACTGGCTCCTGATCTCTTAATTATCGCCTTCCAAAAGAAAACATGCCTGAAGCTGAGCATAAATTTCTATCCCAAAGTGAAAGGCACTAGTTAAAGTAGAATATATTATCTAAGTAAGCAATTAGCTTTCATGAGAATGACTATCCATAGCTGATGATATTACTTAGGGATGTGTTCCATATGTCTACAGATATATCACTGAATCAGAAAACTGAAGAGGGGAAGATGAATCCTAAGAACTTCAGTTTTCATTTTTAAGTGCTGCTATTTGTGGATGAAAATTTAAATATATATAAATAGCAATTATCCAGCCAGAAAACAAGAGGAAGTTGGGGGCTTCACAATAATAGAAAAATGCTATTTTTATTCCTCACACATTTTTCTTTTATTTTTTTATCTCCATCACTTTCTTGTCCCTGTTCACTTATCTTTTATCCGTGCCAGATACTTTTATCCCAATCTTGATACTGCAATCATTGGCAAAACATTCAAAATGACTAAGTCAGAGTTTTAACTTTACACCGCTTCCATTTATGTATAACAGAACACAAAATGCTTATTTCCTTTGCATAGAATTTGGATTCCATTTTAACAAAAAATTCACACACCTTGTTTCAGCTGAACCCTTCAGATATAATTGCAGAAGGGTTGGACCAGCATTTGTGGGTGCAGTGGGTAGAAAAGGCAAGCCTATACTGTTTTACATCAGGAGAATGTGATCCTTGATAGAGCTGGTGGAACCCTTCTTGGAATTGGCAATTGTCAACATGCTTTGATAAATGCAAACATATTTTGATAAACAGGAGTTTTCATATCTGAACGTAGTTCGAGGCATAATAATGGAGATAATTTAAGCCACTTGGTATCTGATTCAGTACTTGATAACCAGAAGTTCTGGTCATGTCATCAAGGAAAAGATAAAAATATTAAACCTGCATGGATCCCTGGTTGACCTCTGTTACACATTTTGGATATAATGTGTCATTGGTGGATGCCAATGGAGAGAATAGCATTCAAAAATTGCTCATTATCATGATTATATGAATTAGACTCTACTAGAAATATATCAGTTATATATTATATCAAATGTGCATATGCCAGGTGGTTCCAGGGTAGGCAGGCATAGTCCTGGCATTTCTCCACATGTTGACTTGACATCCTTCCCCTTTACTTGAACAGGGCTAACTCCTCACCCCACTTGTGATGCTTCCTCTGAAAAAACTACATACATACAAAGCCCCATTGATATCAGACACGCAAAACTTGCTCTAGGCATTTCGTTCATTAATATTTTACTGAAGACGAAATAATTTATAAAGGAATTTAGCCTCTTCATGTCTTAGGCTTTGACAGCGTTTGCAAATAACCTGCTATTATTGGTGTGCCTGTTCCATTTTAAAATAGATAGATATGGGTTGAAAGAGGTAAACAAAAAGGAAAAGGGTGTTTATGAGTATCTTCTTCATTGCAATTAGTATAGACATGGACACAATCCAAAGTATTGTAGGCATACTTAGGCTTAGTTCTCACTGAGGTGCTAAAACTCAGCCTGGACTTTATAGAATAAACTGCAGGTGGGGGCAGCTCACATGATTTTTGAATATATCACTGCACCTAGAAAAATGTCATGTCAAGGAGAGACAACTAGGCTGGCACCCTTATCCCTGGCACCTACTTTTCCTTGTAGATGGATACAGGGGTATAGATTTCTGAGCTCTCCTCTGCAGTTGGAAGGAACATAATCCATATGCAGATTTATCACCTGAATGAGAACTGAGTCATAATGTCCCATTGAAACTGTGCTTGTGTGTGTGTTTGCCTGCACACAGCTATAGAAAGGAATTCAACATCATGCTGTTATGATCTTTGTTAGCACAGGCACAGCAATTCTTCCCAATGCTCGCCTGGGAGTTCTCCTGACCTCCCTCAAAGCCAATGGGGGGCATGCAGGGGGAGGAGAGGAAGGAAAGTCTCATTATGCTAGGAGGAATTGCTATGCTGGTGCCTGCTAGCACAATCATTTAGTTGAATCTGGCCTGTTGATTTCAGAAACTTAGGCGTGCTTAATGTCTCTTGGTTGTCCCCATTGATTTAATAGAGATGCTATCTGCATGTGAATGTATACAAATAGAAGCAAATGAAGTTTAATGTTTATGTTTCATCCTAATTTAGGAAAGTGACTGAAGCAATGCTTATTTTTTAATTTATGTAAGACTGATAAATGGGTGAAATTCTTGTTACAAAGTGCAGAAAAGTGCAACTCTGTCTGAACTAAATCAAATTATGTCAGTGGTTCATGCTTTGAACTCTTACGAAAAACCTTACATGGAAATTCCACTGTTTCACATATACTTTTTTGAATCATTTGCTGCCCAGAATTTTCCTAGTCAAAACTGAGCCCTGATCAGTTTCGTCCTGTGTATAGTAAACAATCTGCATAAGAAGTTGAGTGATTGTTGGGTATAAGTGATCATTTACTGGATCATGTCTATCCATTTACCTGATGGTAATCAATTTGTTTTGTATTTGTCACATGATAACTAAATACACATGACATAAAAACTGGCCCCATATATTGGGCTTTGTTACAATGTGTTGTTATTGAACAACACATATACCCTACTCCAGTGGTTTACTTCAGGTCCAAGACATTCCATTGCATCTCCAAAGCTCTCTAAACATTAATGGTATCCCATTCATTCTGTGGAAGAAACAGATCTCTGTCTACATTTCCTTTGCACATGTAGACCAGCTGTCCAGTGAAATGAATGGAGCGGACAACACACACAAGAGCAACATATGTCTTGGGCTGAAGGCTGTGGTTCTAGCCATATCTGCAATCTCTAAGTCCTATTGACCTATTATGATTATGATTATGATTAAATGAAAGGTTGCAATCATAAGCCTAGCTTGCTGATCACTAATGCTGCAATGCTCTAAACTTGGATTAACTTATATTTGTGAATGGTGGAAATGCTGTTGTTGTTTTCTTCCTTCGGATGCTGGCCAAGTTATTCAAGTTACAGTTTTACTATGTTTGTTTTTAACCCACTTGGCTACTCATGTTATTTTCTTGTTAAAGCCTCTTTGCTTTATTACAGTACATGGAGTTTGGGAGGAATGGTCACCTTGGAGTTTGTGCTCATTCACATGTGGTCGAGGCCAAAGAACTAGAACAAGGTCATGTATACCTCCCCAGTATGGGGGAAGATCATGTGATGGACCTGAAACACAGCATAAGCCTTGCAATATTGCTCTTTGCCCTGGTGAGCATATGTAGAATAACTGTTTGCTACTTACAAGGTTTGTTTGTTTTTCCAGTGTAGTACCTTTGTGGTCTCCATTGTTATTTTGTGCAGCTTGAGCTTAAACTCTACAAGAAGGATGCATTCCTATAGCATTATGGGGACCCTAACAGGGCTAGTTAGAAAGAGGAAAGTAAACTCGTGTTTTCCCTAGAAAACATCTGTGCACCTTGGACATTAAAGTTGAATGCTTGGAAGTCCTCCAAGGTGTTCTCTGAGTGTGCAGCTTGATGGCTGCAAATGCCAGCCAGCCTTTTGCTGGATGTTTCTCAGTCGCCTTCCCCCAAAAACAAATGAAACCCCTCATTGTAGAGAAGGAATAGCTCCAAGGAAAAGAGGCCCCACATGCCACCATTGGCTGGAAATGATGAGCAGAGAGTCATATCCTTCTAGGAATCATGCAGCTTATAGTCTAGTCCATGATTCTCCAGTGGGAAAAGGCACTCTTGTGTGTCACTTGCTGCTGGAGAGGAAGCCCACCTGGACCTTCTTTATTAAGAGTCCTTCACTAGCTTTCACTACATCCTCCTTCTCTATAGCTAGGTTCTTTTAGGGTCTTGGAAGAGGGGCTAGTTGCAGGCTGGGGTTCAACAAAGCAGAAACATGGGTCTCGGTTCTGCTTGTGACATTTCAGGCAGGAGTGCTTGCAAAGTCAAGCATGCTTTGTTTGCATTCTCACTCCATCCTTAGAGCTGGTGCTTTAGTGTGCTCTGTTTCTTATCCCTTAACCTGGAGGTAGAAGGTGGGATCCACAGAACCATACAAGTCATTTTGTGAAGGGGTCTTCAGGCCTGTGGTTCTTAAAGAGAAGCATGGCCACATAGCAAGCCATTTTGACATGAAGGGGAATTTCTTAAACAGTACGTAGAATGCAGTGCTGGGTTACCCAATAGACTGACTAAGCAAAGCAGGGGCACAAAAAGGGAAATATTTTTAATAAAGAATTTGAATGAAAAATAAAACTTTATTTCATTTTATGTATTAGTATTGTTTTTATTTTAAATTACATATTGAGGGCACCATAATCTTTTAAGTGGTTGGGGCCCCTAAATATCTTAATCCTGCCTTGGTGACATGGCACAGGAGTCCACAGCTCAAGGGAAAGAAATACCAACATTGAATATGGTATTGGGCTTACATTAACTAGTTCTTTGAATCCTGGCCACTAGAGATAAAATATATGAAACATGCATTGGATATATGTGCATCTAATAGTCAAATGATGTCTCAAGAGCCCTGAGTGGGACCCAGAGAACAAGGAACAGAGCTCTGCTCATGCCATGGAACTTTGTGATGCACAGGGTGGTTCACAGAACAAAAATGCAGCTGAATGAAAAAAGGACCTCATTTCATTCTCTAGATGTCACACGTTTATATGCTGAGATGCTTGAGGGTGTTTGCAACAAGTTACAGAAGACAGCAGTGGGTTAATTAGTAAGAATGTGGGAATTCAACTGTTATAAGGTGCATCTTAAAACTCATCTTTCTGATATTGTCCAGTACATAGTACCCATTGATAAATTCTATAAATGTTTGCTTTGTACTGCATGTTGGTCCATTTGTTTGAAATATTCAGCATTTTGGGGCACTGTTACCAGGGTGGAAGCAATACCACTCAAAACTTTGGACTGCCAGTATAATGCCCAGGTGATAACAATGTGATACTTTAAGTGAAATCTTTGACAGCTACTCCATGACTACACCTGAGTAAGAAGCATAACTGCATAAACATGTTACGAGCTGCATGACACCTACTGTTGGGACTAAACTGAACATTTCTTGTGTTCAAATTCTGTTACTCCAATGATTTTCTTTCTCCCAAATTGCTACTGAAAGGAAAAGGAAAAAGTAGTTTAAGATATGCTTAGCTATGGCAGCAACAATTCCCACGATTTAGAGCAATATTAAATGATAGAGTACCATCAGAGTTACTTAGCAAGTTTAGTAGATGGAGGCAAAAGTCAAGTGTAAAGACTACAGTACAGTTCATGGGCATCAGTAGCTAAGGAATCTTGGGTAGCCTGCTAACCATTCATTTCAACCAATTTCACAATACCTAATTGTGTTTCATAAACATGTCATACTCTGTAATCATTGTTTGGCCTGCCTCTTCCCTGTAATATCATAGTGCTGTAGAATCAAAATAGGAAGAAATTAAATTTAAGTTCATAGAATTGTAGAGTTGGGAGAGATCCAGCCACCTGCAGTGCAATTAAGTTCTGTAGGACATCTTTAGATGAGGTCACAAAATAAGCAGATTTGGTGGGTAGCCATATTTTGAGATGCTTCTCCAGTTTCCTACTCAACCAAGATGTTACTAATCCTTCATAATCATCTGCGAACAGTTATATTCCAAGACTTTGTAAGACTTTCTGAGGAAACATATATATCCACATTGAAACAGATCTTAGCACATGGTGCTATTTTCAGGATACATACACACACGCTTCCAAGGATGATAATATAAGTTAGATATGTATCATGTAACTGTCTGAATGTTATGTGTCTCCTGCAATCCCCTTGCTAGCATACCCAGTCCTATGTAAAAAGCTTTTCCTGTTATCCAAACATCTGTCCGTGCAACATTTTTGTATGTCTCCTAAACCTTAGATGAAATGAAAGATGTACAAAATGATGTTAATCTTTGTGTAAGTTCAGAGTTTTATATTGTTGCCAACGATTCACATTTGTTTTATTCTGCTCTTGAAATGTTGTCCTTCTTTCTTCTCACCATCAGATGCATTGAGTAATCTTTTCCCTCCTTATCATCTAAGTGACAAATTTCTTAAAATCCATGTCACTCAACACAATCCTATGCATGCTTACTTGAAAGCAAGTCTATGTCTAATACGGCTTAGTCCCTACTAAACGTGACCAGAATTGTTGTGTTAAAACATATTACAAGGGAGTATGTTGTTTCATCAATGTCCGTGCTACTTTCTTAGAAGTGTAGTAAAACAAAATACAGCCTAATGTGACACTGTGTTTTGCACTGTTTCACCTAAAATAGTCTCTTCTCTTACTCTTGACCAGTATAATACAGCCATCCATCTCTCCTCACCTACCATGGCTGACTACTTTTTAAAAACAAAGCACTTGACTAAACGGATAGCTAGACTCTGAGACTTCTCACAGGGTCCTTAGGTTGCCATGCTTCAACATTAGTATCACCCTGCCAAATCTGTGCATGATCATGCTGCATCAGCATGTAGAAGGCTTCAAGTACTAGTGCCCATGGTCTAACAGGGTAGCATCAGCAAGACTCTAAGTCAGCGACAGGCAGTCTTGTCACAAATCAAGCCTGAGTGTGTGAAACAATGCCACTTGACTGTACATAGGCACCTTAGGATGGTTTTTCATCTAGTCTGCTGTGATGGGGATCAAGCAGTACAATGGAGCAGGAGTAAAACCATGGTTCTGCCTTGTACTCGGGCTTGAGGCCCATCCAGATGAATGTGCTGGTTATGGCTTCCATCATGGTGCAGATTGGTTAATCATACAATAAATGCTGTGCCTAGAGAATCAGATTTGCTTTTTAAGGCTCCAGTTAGTGTGGGAGATATGACTGGTGAGGTAGAATGGTAGGGAGTAGCTGGCCATCACCAGCGAGGGTGAATAAATCAAGGGGGGGACACTTTCATCCTTAGGGGAATCAGAGAGTAGTGTCCAAGGCAAGCAGTGAATAGTGGAGGTACTGTGTGCGGCCTAGTCTGATGTTCTGCTACACTTGAGAAGGTCAAAATAGAACTCAGTGACCACATTTACCCCTCTCTTGACACATGTGCACACATCACCTCAAGTGTGCCCATTATATAGAAGAGAAGGTCAGAATATTCATCTCCCTCTTCTTCCCAGCACCTGGGCTATCAGGTAACCCCTGCACAGCCTTTTGTATAATGGTTGGTGTGCTGAAAGCTATGTATAGGTTGAACAGAGGAGGGGTTCCCTTTAGCAGCCCTCTCCATGGGCACATAGGGACGCAGGTGGCGCTGTGGGTTAAACCACAGAGCCTAGGGCTTGCCAATCAGAAGGTCGGCGGTTTGAATCCCTGTGACGGGGTGAGCTCCTGTTGCTCAGTCCCTGCTCCTGCCAACCTAGCAGTTCGAAAGCACGTCAAAGTGCAAGTAGATAAATAGGTACCGCTCCTGCGGGAAGGTAAACAGCGTTTCCGTGCACTGCTCTGGTTCGCCAGAAGCGGCTTAGTCATGCTGGCCACATGACCCGGAAGCTGTACGCCGGCTCCCTCGGCCAGTAAAGCGAGATGAGCGCTACAATCCCAGAGTCGGTCACGACTGGACCTAATGGTCAGGGGTCCCTTTACCTTTACCTTTTACCATGGGCACATCAATACCCGCCCCCCGGCCAAAGACTGTGTACTCCTCATTTCTGTGTACTCCTAATTATTTACTTGAATTATATTTTCTAGGATAAAGCAGGATTTTGTAACCCATAAGATTACTAACTTGCACTAAACAAACAAGAAACTGTCATGGTACCCTTGCTGGTAAAGGTAATCTGGATTTTATCTCTGTTTTGTGTGTATTGCAATAGTTGATGGACAATGGCAAGAGTGGAGCGCTTGGAGTCAGTGCTCGGTGACCTGTTCCAATGGCACACAGCAGAGGAGTCGGCAATGCACGGCAGCTGCTCATGGAGGCTCAGAGTGCAGAGGCCCATGGGCTGAAAGCAGGGAGTGTTACAATCCTGAATGTACAGGTACATAAGGTCCTCTCTAGGAGAGAGAGAAATGAAAGTTATTATGGGGAAATATTTCAGTTTGTTTAAAAATGTTAATTTTCCTTAAATAAATATTTTCCCCTTCAAAGAGGTTAGGATGGTGCACAAGATCAACCCCACAAAGTGAGTTAGACTAAGAGATAGTGGCAAGGCGCAGGCTCACTCAGTGAGCTTCATGGCTGGGTGGCAATTTCACCCCTGCTCTCCTCACTACAATATTCTAAGCACTCTTGACATTTCAGACCTTCACTCCATGGCAGCGTGACACATTCCTGCTACACCGCAGTCATAAGATATGAGACAAGGCCTTTTTGGTGGTGGCTTCCTCTCTTTGGAACAAGCCTTCTGAGGAAGCTTTCCTGGTGCCAATTTTGTTATCTCTTTGGTGCAAGTGAAGACCATTTAATTGGCCCAGACTTTTTAGTACTAGGGTGTTTTTTGTTTTAGTTTTCATGGTGGCCTTTTGGCAACCCTGCAAACTGCTTTTTAAAAAAAATAAAAAACCCGTTATATATAAAAGAAATAAATGAAAAACAGAACTCATTAAAAATCAAGGAAATGATTAAAGTGAAGATAGAGTAATAACCACACTTGCTGTTACTGGATACGTGTATAACAGGGGTTAGCAAAATTTTTCAGCATGGGGCCGGTCCACTGTCCCTCAGACCTTGTGGGGGGCAGGACTATATTTTGAAGGGGGAAAAAAATGAACGAATTCTTATGCCCCACAAATAATCCAAAGATGCATTTTAAATAAAAGCACACATTCTACTCATGTGAAAACACCAGGCAGGCCCCACAAATAATCCAAAGATGCATTTTAAATAAAAGGACACATTCTACTCATGTAAAAACACACTGATTCCCAGACCATCCGCAGACCAGATTTAGAAGGTGATTGGGCCGCATCCAGCCCCCGGGCCTTAGCTTGCCTACCCATGATAGAAATTAAGGTTAACTTGATTTTCTGCTGTCTGCAGGGATGTAATAATGAATAATAATACTGGTAAATACTGGGGGGCGGAGTGTTAACTAGAGATTAATTGAAAATAGAAGCAGCAACTGGAGTTCGTTCAGCTTTGAAATATCTTAAAAGGAGAGTGGGAAGCCAGTTTTGAAAATTGTATTGAAAATTGAATTAATTTGACAATGATTTGTAATTATTTGGAAAATCAAGAAAAATAATTGGGGGGGGAAATGAGAAACAAATGAGTAGCTGCCTCCAAGTGTGTTACTGAAGGGGAAAGTATACATTCCTTTTGACCATTCGATCAGATGCCAAAGATGACTCTTTATAAGGAAACCATGATTCCTCTATAGATTCTGGATTTCTTACATGTTTAATTTGTTTGGAAACAATTTTCAAATAGGGGGGGAAATATTCTTGAAATATACCTGAAAGATTAAAATACTCTGCAGGATGAGCAAAAGCTGCAAATTTCAGCTATTATAAACAGATTACAGGGATTCTTTCTTAGGCCTTTCGAAATGAATATTTGTAGTGAGATAACACAGTGCCGAGGTATTAATGAAAATCATACTGAGAAAAACATAATAGATATGAACACAAAAAGCACATTCATTAACACAAAGAAAACAGGACAAAGAAAAGTTAGGATAGCAGTTTAAATAAACACAACGTGGGATAGCTGTATAAAATATTGTGCTTTTGTGGAACCTATGAAAACATGGTTGGCATGCTCAATCCGGATTGACAGTGCTAATCCGCACATGATTATTCAGAAATAAGCCCTATTCAGTTCAGGAAAACTTACCCCCGGGTAAGTGTGTTGCAGCCTAGTGCAGCCATCTCCTTGCTGTGGAGATTTAAGCTAATTGACTTGCTTTAATGGTACCTTTCTCTTGGGGCTTCGGATGCCGGGCTCAGAGCCCAGAAAGGAAACTCAGTAATGTTTGGGTATGTGCCAACTGTGCCCTTAACTGGGGAAAGAGGGCGATGGAAAGTACTGGGCAGTGTGACATATGTTGTTTTCTGTATAAAGAAGGTGTGCACTTTTCCTTGGGTGCAGACAAGCGACCTTCAGGTGGTTTGAACCTAAGCCGGGTTGCAGCTGCTATGCTTTGAAACTCTCTGCCTATTAACATTAGGCAGGCCCCTTCACTATACAGTGGTACCTCGAAAGAATCTATTCCAGAAGTCCATTTGACTTCCAAAATGTTCAGAAACCAAAGCATGGCTTCTGATTGGCTGCAGGAAACTCCTGCAGCCAATCGGAAGCCCCTTTGGACATTCGGGTTCCAAAGAACGTTCACAAACCAGAACACTCACTTCCGGGTTTGTGGCGTTCGGGAGCCAAAACGTCTGAGTACCAAGGCGTTCACGATCCAAGGTACGACTGTAGTGTTTGAGACACCTGCTAAAAACATTTTCTTTTTTATTTCATCAAGCCGATCCAGACATATAATTTAGGTTTTTTTAAAAAAAGTTTCCTGATTTTATCTGTGCATTACTAATCATTACTTTATATTATTTTATGTGTACACCATTTAGAGCTTTTTAAATTATTATTTTTCTAAATAGATAAATACAATTTTAAAATGACCATTAGCTAATTTTAAACAGGCAGGCTGGTCTAAGGGAATGGCTAAACCAACAGTGCTACTGTGCTATTGTGCTTGAGGGTGGGATAGGGGAAGTGTTGAATGACATTTTTGGGCTTGGTTTATGTACCTTAATATTTGTGATCATGCCACTTGTTCGTATCATGACTGTTGCATTCTTCCAAGCAGCTAATGGTCAGTGGAATCACTGGGGTCACTGGAGTGGGTGTTCTAAGTCGTGTGATGGTGGCTGGGAGAAGAGGATACGAATATGCCAAGGAGCAGCTGTTACGGGGCAGCAATGTGAAGGAAGTGGAGAGGAAGTTAGACGGTGTAGTGAGCAGCGGTGCCCAGGTAAGAAACTTATAGAGCATTGCAGCTTAGTTTGAGTTCCTAGTTGAACACGAGCACGTGTAGCATTTACATTTAAGAATAAGACAACAGTTACCCAAAACCCATCAGAAACATTCCTGTGGTACTTTTGGGGGGAGAAATGTTGGGAGTTATATGTTTGGTCAGTGTACAGTGTAAAAATTTTGTTACCCCGCACTCACTCATGAATTCAGTTTTGACTTTGACACAGAAGGCCATTCCAATGATCCAAAGGCAATGAGATACACAGCCAAATTAAGTTAGAATAATTTTGAGCAGAGGTGATATAAGGGAGTGTTCTCCTATTGGGTTTGAGAGACAAAACTATGCCAGAACTGCAGTGCTACATTACAGCTTAATTGCTGAAAGCGTGATGAACATTGTTAGCAGTCACATTTGACAATCCCAAGTGAATTTTTGGTGGGTGTTTGAAAACTTGGAAATTAAATGGTGATAGCTGACAGTCACTTTAAATATGATTAGCAGCCTTCACATCTGTAGGTCTGAAAAGTAATTAAATGTACAACTGTTTGAGGGTTTTCATAAAATTCATCTGATATGGTACACATTTACATGGGAATGCCAGTCAGATTCATGGCATCCGTAGGGAAAAAATAGGAAGCTGCCTAATATCAGGACCATCTAGTCAATAATGTCTACTCTAACTGCGAGTGGCTCTCTTAAGTCCTCAAGAAGAAAGGTTTTTCTGATCACCTGCTACCTGGAGATTCTCGGAACTGAAGCTGGAAGCTTCAGCATGTAAAATATATGTTCTGTCATTAAGCAGCGGTCCTTTGCCTGTTATATACAGAATGAAAGCTATGCAAGAGAGACGCCTTAAAATAACAATAAAAACAGGCAGGACTACTATGCAGTCAAAGCACTTTTAAGTCTCATTTATTTCAATGGGAATTTAAGTATGTGTTTAAATCATCCAGTGAAATCACTTAAAAACACTTAAACATACTTAACTTTGGCTTATTTGTGTTCAGATATAATTATGGATTTTTCTTCTTCTTGAAGAAGGCAAATTTTAGTTAAATCGTCTGAAATAATAACTGGGCAAAATTAATTGGTGACTATTACTCTTTCTATCCCCGGTTTTCTGCAAACAACGAATTAAGAAGCTGTTCATCTAACTGTTATGCACCATCCAAATTATACTTTCTGAATACCCCCTTCCTTCTCATTGTGTGTATCATATACATATAAAATAAACCAGCTAGTAAAACATGAACTATAAAACCATAAATATAGCAGCAAATTAACAAACAAGTTTGTGCAACAAACAAGATTTGTTATAATTCCCGGGTAGCTGGGTAGCTTGACCTAAAGTTTTAGTACTTAACAAATTGTTGTTCCCTATTCATCATGCAGGTTAGTTTCATTGAACCTTCCCAATAGATGAGAATTTAACCTGTGTTGGGAGGGATTGTTGTTGGGCTCAACAGAGCTTTGTTTCTCTACTACTTCTTGGTGAGTGTATATGGGTGCTTAAGGAGACAGTGCGTAACGGAACAGGGCATGTGCAACCATCCATTATGGGCAATGGGAAGTGTATCGCTTTAAGATGCTGCACATTTTTTGAACTGCAGTGGCTATGAGAACACACACACACACACACAGTTCAATAAAGCATAGGGCAAATGTGAATTGTTTCAGTAAGAAGAGCTTCAGATGAACAGCATGGAAAATATTTCTCTTTTTAAATAATATTTATTGAAAATTTTAAGATTACAAAAAAAAAACAAAGAGAAAAAAGAAGGAAAAAACAAATAACAATTCAAAATCAAAAAGCAAAAGCAAAGCACATAATACATCAAAATCAAAAAGCAAAAATAAACAAAAAAAAATTAAAAACAGATCCAGTATTCTCAAATCCTTAACTGTCATTACCTTATTTCATCGACCTCCTCACACCTCCCTTTTTTGTATTCTAGTTATTAATTATCTCAGCAAATCCTTTCCATCTTTCATAATATTCTGTCATTAAATTGCCTTGATCTATTTTAACCTTATCTTACCACAAAAAACCTTAAAACTTAAAACTTAAATCTTATTTATACCAATTTCTCATAACCATAACATATTCTTACATAATTCTTTTTAACATTTCTGCTAAAGACAAATAATTTCGTTCCAACATTTTTCTAATACTCATTAATTTTACGAAAATTTTCCTAAATAATTTTTTTAAAAACTTTCTTCCAATCTTCTTCCAACGTCTCTTCCTCCTGGTCTCGGGTTTTGTCAGTCCTTTCTATCCCATCCATCTAGTTCATCAACCCGGTAACCTTATGTCCGAGGCCCTTAAATCTCTTCCATGTCCCTTCCACAAGTCTTCTTCATATTTATACCTGTACTTTACTTTGTCTTCTGCTCCTTTCATTCGTGGAGACTCCAGCTTGACTATTTTTGTCCCTTCTCGACAGATCAGCCCCTTTTCCATAGTCAACACTGTACTCCGTGTGGTATTTAAAAGCATGTTTCAAGGTCCCTCCAAAATTAAAGGCCCCCACAACTCTGAACTCCTCCCGGCCCAAAGCCAGACTTGAAAGGTCAAAACATCCCTGCATAGGGGGGTCTATCCAGCCCCCCATCTCCAAACCAAACAAGACTCTATCTCTCCAAATCTGGCTTTTTCCAGGTTCATTCGTCAGATCCAACAACTCATGTTCCTGCTGGGCCACAGTTCCCTCCATCTCTGTCTCCCGAGGTCCAGCAACAACCTCCTCCCTCATCTGATCTGTCAGAGCACACTCCTGGATTAATTCCTGAGTGGGTTCTATATAGATACCCACTGCCTGTCCAAAATTTTCAATCGCAACAGTCATCAAATCCGTCTTCTCATGTAGCTGTTCCAATAGAGCACTTGTCTTGCAGAAGGCAAGCACCAGAGCCTCCAAGTACATTCTTGTGCAAGGTCAAAGTCCGATCCCACGATTTTAATCTATTGCAGCTGCAAAGCTCCCCAGTTCCAATTTAATAACAGTTTCGCAAGCTCCCTCTAGGGGAAAAAGCTTCTATTTGTATCCATCTCTTCTTCTTCTTTTTTTTTAAAAAAGCAGATCTAACAACAAAGTTTCCTTTTTCAGATATTTTGTCAATATTTTGTTCCTTTTAGATGCGAAGGGGAACAATGGAATCAATATGTTTCTCTTCTTTTAACTATCTGTCAAAAACGTTTGTCTATAGTCAATGAACTTCCCAAGGATGTCTGTCCTGACACCCCGCTCCCAGGTTCAAGACGGTGGAAAATTACTTTTCCTTACTCTCTCTTCTGCAGGTTTAAACAGTCCAGAAAAAGTTCCCCCCTCTTCTCCTGCTTCCAAGGGGGGTTCAGTAATTTTAAATGGTGAAAATTGATCCTTTACAGACGACTTTCTAAACTCTAGCTTGCCGTGTCTTTGCTTTAATCTATCTACAAAAGCGGAAAGGCGGACTTCCTGTTTAGCCCTTCCCGCTTCAGTGCCAAATTAAAAGAAATTTCTTAATCCAATTTTCCGTTCTACTCACGGACAGTTATTTAAGATCCAATTGTCCACAGGAAAAAGTCAGCGCTCTACGGCAACAGCAATGCGGCTTCACTCCGTGAAAGAAGCAGTCGATTCAAGGCACCGCGCCACTTACCCCACGTCGCTCCGGATCCCCGAAACCGGTGTTCCCCGCGAGTAGGGGGGGCGCAAAGGTGCCAGCCAAATCCCACGTCCACAGGCTTCTCCCGCCTGTGGTTTTTGATGGGTCTCCGCCTCGCCGTGGCAGTTCAGACCCTTTTTTCCACGGAGCGGATTCCTCCCGATCGGAGGAAATCCGCCATTGCCAGAGGCACCAACCCGGAAGTGCAGCATGGAAAATATTTCTCACCACTAGTAAATATTTCAAACATATACAATTTTCAAAGATTGCTACAAGTTACCGTATTTTTCGTGCTATAAGACCATAAGACGCACCTAGTTTTAGAGGAGGAGAACAAGAAAAATAATATTCTCTCCCTCTCTGCTCAGCGCCTCTCCAGCAAAGCGGGAGGAGAAACAGAGCCCCTTCCAGGAGGCTTCGGGCGGCTATCCCTGAAGCCAGGGGAGCAAGAGGGATCGGTGCACAGCCTGCATTGCTCTCCTGGCTTCAGCGAAAGCTGCGCAGCCTGCATTCGCTCCATAAGACGCACACACATTTCCCCTTACTTTTTAGGAGGGGGAAAGTGAGTCTTATAGAGCGAAAAATACGGTACATGTGCTGTAAATAGTAGATGATGATCACCAATTAAGTCTATGGTCTTGATTCAATCAAGGCCACAATTAGGATGCTTATAGGAATTGCGCATGTTATTAGCATCAACACCTTGAGCACCTAATGGTGGAAAAGTGGAATGTGACTGAATAAATAATTTAAGACTTGATGCAGACACAGTTATTATTGACATATAGCTACATAAAAGTTATAGTTGAAGAGTTTCACCTGGATGCAATCCTGTACAACTCACATTATACCAGTACCAGAAATACACTGTTGCTATAGCCATTGCCAATGTGTACTCAGCCCAGGAAGAAAGGGGGGAAACACAACACCAGAGCACCCAAAGAAGGGATAAAAAGACACGCATGCAGCATCTAATTGCCGCAGTCCATCACTCTGAGACTGAGCGACATGAGCCAGTGTGGTGTAGTGGTTAAGAGCGGTAGTCTCGTAATCTGGGAAACCGGGTTCGCGTCTCCGCTCCTCCACGTGCAGCTGCTGGGTGACCTTGGGCCAGTCACACTTCTTTGAAGTCTCTCAGCCCCACTCACCTCACAGAGTGTTTGTTGTGGGGGAGGAAGGGAAAGGAGAATGTTAGCCGCTTTGAGACTCCTTAAAGGGAGTGAAAGGCGGGATATCAAATCCAAACTCCTCTTCTTCTTCTTCTCACAGACAGACACAGCCAATCCAGAGGCATGTCTATTACTCACCTGGCTCCCAACATATAAGAAATTGCAGAGAACTGGGCTGCAGTCAAAGGCACAAACAAAGGAACCATGTGACACCATTCATTAAAGCAGCCACAAGCACACTTAAGAGGTTTTTGGTTCTTTTTTTTAAAAAAGGACCCCTGGATGGTTAAGTCCAGTCAAAGGCGACTATGGGGTTGCAGCACTCATCTGTCATCAGCTCATCAGCTTTCAGGCCGAGGGAGCTGGTGTTTGTCCACAGACATATTTCCAGATCATGTGGCCAGCATGACTAAACCGCTTTTGGCACAATGGAACACCGTGACGGAAACCAGAGCACATGGAAACGCCATTTACCTTCCTGCCACAGTGGTGCCTATTTATCTACTTGCACTGGCATGCTTTTGAACTGCTAGGTTGGCAGGAGCTGGGACAGAGCAATGGGAGCTCAACCCATTGCGGGGATTTGAACCACCAACCTTCCGATCAGCAAACCCAAGAGGCTCAGTGAATTAGACCACAGAGCCACCCACGTCCCTTTTTTGGTTCTAAACCCCCTAAGGGTGAAATATTGTTCTCCCTCCACCCGCCATGGGTAGGAAGACAACAATGCAGCCAACCAAAACAAGAAGTAGTAACAGCAATGGAACTCTGTGATGCAGTCTACAAAGCAGGCGTGATCCAACCCAGGATCTTTTAATTTCAGTGATGTTTTCTGGAGGTTGAAAGCTTCTATTTATTTTAAAAGGCATTATTCACACTTCGTTTAATTTTGAAGCAAAACAAATATGTCAAGTAAGGAACAGAGTTTACAGAACTGCTTCTCAAATCTGGGGGGCGGGAAGAACTACCCATAATATAGAAATGTTTGTGACTAGATAATTAATGTATGCAATGGCTCAGCAGGTTTGGCGCTAACCTAAAGAAGAGGGTCCACCAATACTTTTGTTGAAACACACCTATGATTTCTTTTTGAATTAAGAAGATTCAGTGGCGGAGATGGAAACACTGCAGTGATATGTGACACAGAATGAATGACAAGCTACGGTTCTGCAGATTCTATGGGGAAAGCTATGGCAGTAAAAGTGGAATAGGAGGGCTTTGAATGCGTGGAAGTGGCCTCAGTCAGGATCTTGCATAGCCACTATCAAGCCTGCCTCTTTCTCCACCGCTCCTCCCCATACTTGCCCTCATTACAGCCCTCAGTCACTCTTCGGCTTTCTAAATATCGCAACAGCAGCAGGCGGGGGGGGGGGCATAGGATGTGCATTGATCAGGGAGCCTAGTTAAGAGTTGCTCAGCTACCCCCTTTTAATCTTAGACCCAAATAGGCATGAGCAGAGGCATGACTCCAAGACATATCTGTTGCTTTGGTTTCCCAAAACTGCAGTTGAATATGAACAAATGATAGCAAGCAAAAAGAGCAAATGAAGCTTTCGCAAGCAGAAATAAGCTTGGTGTATAGCTCTTTGAGCCCATTTCTTCTCTTTCCTTGTATATTTTATGCTTATGCAGCAGGGAGGGAGTCAAAATATACTTCGTATCGTGATTCCTATGAAATAACTGAGGGTGCTTGTCTATGCATTTGGCTGCCTAATGTCTCTCTGCAAACTTGGGTAAAAATCCAGCAGAATATATCCAAAATATGCATACAGCTATGCCAGTAGTCCTGGTGTCCATGTGGAAACTTAGTTGCTCATATGCGGTTCCAGAGTCTGCCTCAGTCGCAGGGTGTATTCCAGAGAACGTTGCAGCCGCCTGGTGCAGTCTGCAGGATATGCTTGGCCGTGTTTCTGATTATGACTATATCAAACTAGGTGAAGAAAGCAAAATATTGAAATGGAGTGCTGTCTTTCCTACAGAGTCATCTATAATACGGAGACATATCATTTGGGACATTTTTCCTCTTTCAGATGAGACATTAGGCTGGCTGTGAGATTGTAGATGCAGTAATGTGCTGTTCCAATTAAGGGAGAGGCTCAGTCATAAAGCTATGTTTTTGCAAGCAGAACACCCCACATTCAAACCATGTTATTGCCAGCTAAAAAGATGGTAATGACCTCTGCCTGAGACTCCAGAGAGCTGCTGCCAGTTAGAGGAGACGCAATGTTAAGTTAGATGGGCAGATAGCCTGACCCTGGTATAAACTTGCTTTCTGTATTTCTAGCCATGAGTAATTTTGCACTTCTTAGTTATGTGTGGCTTTGTGGTTTTTAAAATCCAAATATGCACACAGATTCCTTAACACATATTTGTTCCTGTTAGCAAAGGTGCTGGATTCCATCCAAGTTTGGGGGTGCCTTGCACACGTTCGTGTGATGTCATGTGGCAGGAGGAGGCTGTGAGGCCTGCCACGACTGTGGGGAGGTCTTGCAAGGCCCGGTGGGCCCAACGCAGCCACAAGGAGACCCATCACAGGCTGCAGAATATTGAGGGTGCCTGGCCTCCTCCTTGAAAATTTCAGGGGGGCCCTCAGCCCCTTGCCTGCCTGTTAGTGTTAGGTATGTTAATAATATGGTTTTTTTCTCAAAAGTATGGATAAAAACCATACAAATATTAGTTCCAGAAAGTGCAGGAGTGTCCACCCCAAAGACCCATGGAGTGGTATTCAACTAAGTTTTACTCAGAGGAGATAAACAGGAATTAATGAACTAAACATTACCGTTCATTTCAGTGGGTCTGGTTTGAGTAGAACTTAGTTGAATATCACCCATTAGATTTAATAAATATATCTCATCACAATTTATACCTATACCCTAGTGCTACTGTAAGAGAAGACACCAGTATGAATCCCTCCTGTGGGGAAAAGAACAGAACACTTTAGAATTATTTTTTCTATGGCACTTAGGATGAAATGAAAACAACTCCTTTTCTTAAACATTTGCCATTAAGACATATTCTTGCTCTTCTGGCATTGTCAGCTTTCTTAAGATTTGAGAGAGCTGATGCTGAAGCATATTTAGCAACCTATTTTATGCACTTCATATTGGCATCGCTGAAACAGCTGCAAGGATATGTTTGTCAAGGCACTAACTTGTTGCCACCGGGGGTCTTGCTCATTTCCATGAAATGTATTTTGTTTGTAACCTCATGGTAAGAATCAAATTGTTTCAAGTAGACAGGGGTCGCCTCCAGGCTGTTACTGTTTTGTGGGAGGGATTCAGTCACATACTGGAAATGTAGACTTGCAGATTTAAAGCAGATTCAAGTGCTGCAGTGGAATAAAAAATAAATTCAACTTCGGAAAAAACCTCAGACTTTTGTGGTTAGGAAAGTGACACAAAAAAACCCCTGTGTTACGACGATTGATAGGAAGAAATATAACCTCTGTGTAAGCAAATCAGGAGCAAATGAGGATGAATGCTCATTACCTTAGAACCACCTTGCAAGCACATCAGGATGAATACTGTACTCAGTAAGCAGGTTGTATTGAGAAGCCAAAGTACTTTCTCATATAAATATATGAACAGCAAAATAGTTGCCCAATGAACCTGTTGCAGGACTACACAAGTAGGACTACACAACCATGCATGAGATACATACACAATAATGGATGTGATGATTGAATGTTCAAAATATTGGGTTGGGCCTAGGTGTTCTGCTATTGTTGGTGGAGGGGGAAGGGGAGGTGAGAGATTCAGATACAAGAGTTGTTTACACTGCAGTCTTAATTTAGTATTAAACCAGTTTAATTGCCCTGCTTCCCCAAGACACCCTGAAGTGATGGTTTGATGATGGTATGTTTGGATTGTGGCCTTCTTTTTGAGAGGTCCCTCTCACTCCCTCATAGATCGCTGGATAAAAACCTCGGGAGGGATAGCCACATTAGCCTGTTGCATCAACTGGCTCCAAAGCATGTGCCAGGAATGGGGAACTTTTTTTTCATCTCAAACACCACATTCCCCCACAAAGAACTTTCCAGGGACTGCATACCAGTTGTGTGGGTGGAGATAAAGACACAAGTGGGCAGATCAATGCTACATTCCAGCCACACACAAGTCACAGGTTTCTACACACACACACACCTCTTCTATCCAAGAAAGTAAGAGGAGTTATCATAATTCAAGGACACATTTGAGCATGTATGTTTGTCAAACACTCTATTCACGTTCCACATTTTTTTAATTACAGCACCTTATGAAATATGCCCTGAAGATTATTTGATATCGATGGTCTGGAAAAGGACCCCAGCAGGGGACCTCGCATTCAATCGGTGTCCTCTTAATGCTACAGGTACTTTTATTTTATTTTGTTTTTAAATCCAGCATGCATGAGTATTATTAAATAAAAGGGGTTATTACTACGTATTTGAGTATTACGAAATAAGAGGGGGTTGTAGCCAAGTGCATTATAAACAGAGTAGATCTGCTGCAATTAATGAATTTAATTATGTCCATTAATTTCAATAGGTCTGCTTTGAATAAGAGCAGCATTGGATTCAACCCACGTTTTTGAAATAAAAACATAATGTTTCTGTGACTGACTTTTCATTGTTTTCCCCAAACCCTAACTAACCATCTAGATGAAATGTGTTAAGTTGCTATATTACACGCTTAGTAGCCATGTATTAAACAGTAATGACAGTAATTGATACAGAATATAGTAGAGGCAGCTTGCTGGAAATTATGGCACCCTCTTTTCAAATTAAAGAATGCTTTAAAGGTCAAGCATTGCAGAAAAAACAAATGGGTGCTAATTCTTCCTTGCATGAAATTGTATTTGTGTGTGCATGCCTGAAAAGAATATGGAATTATTCTGACTGGGCTTCTTTGGCTCTGACTGTTGTTTCTGTTCCATAAATGCCTTTCCTCTCTCTATTCTTTGTGACTCACAGGCACCACTAGCAGACGCTGCTCTCTCAGTCTTCATGGAGTGGCCTTCTGGGAACAACCTAGCTTTGCTAGATGCATATCAAATGAGTACAGACACTTGCAGCATTCAGTAGGTGCAAAGCCAGCTTTAGTACTTGCTCTATTTATTCCTTGCTAAAAACAAAAACATCGGCATTAATGGGATTAACTGTTTGCTCTCCTGTCAGATCTGCTGTTTTAAAGGACAGAAATGCTACTAAGGAGATGGGGGAAAAGATAAAAAAAATCTTCCTCCCACCTTAATTTATTTTCCTCCCACCTTTCTTTTTTTTTCTCTCTCTTTTTTTTACCACCGTCAGAGTTCCTGTAACTGTTAGAACATTGCAGAGTTTCTGGGTTTTTCATGACTCCCTTTATAAAATGTTTATAGGGACTGGAAGGCAAAGAACATATTTAGGTTTATTGGGAAACGTGACAGTGAATAAATTAGATTTACTGGAGCTACAGTGCAACATTTTATAACTCATTCAGCACTTTAATGCCATGCTCATAAATCAGTGACACTGATGGATCTTTCTTTGTTCAATTGTTGCTCTTCGGCTGGGCACAACTACGATAGCACAAAATTACCATAGCAGATACACACACACACACACAAACACACACACCTAAAGCAGTAGCTAGCTTCACATGTTGAAGTGCTGGGTGCTTTCCAAAAGCTAATTAAAAGCCTTATAAAAATAGCATGCAAATTAATTTTCCCTGATTTATAAATGACTATTTGGACTTGTTCCTTGCAAAGGTGGCGTTAGTGCTTGTTGGTGCAAAAAAATAAAATAAAATCCATTGCGAGTAAACGTGCCCTTTAAATATCCCTGAAATATATTTTCTTGGCATATTTCTTTTTACCCTTCTTATTTGTACTGTTTCATTAACAGAAAGGTGCCCATCCTGATATGTGTTGGTCCTTTCCCTTGCCTCCAATGCATGCGCACAACCAGGGGCAGTGGCAGGGATTGGCAACATTGGGCAACTGCCAAAGCCCATTCACTAACAGGAGGGCAGCTGCCAATTTCTGGAGCTCTCTGGCCCTGATGCTGCTCTTCCTTGATGAGTGAGCAAATAAACAGCAACGGGTGGCGGGAGGTGAGGGAGAAAACAGCAGTCTTTCTTTGCTTCACCCTTGTCCTTTGAGCAGCCGTGCAGACTGGGTTCAGAGGAAGGGGGCAAGTGAATCAGTAGTGGTCCAGAGGAAGGGGCTTGACTGAGAACAGCTTGCTCAGAGACCCCCTGAAACTTGGAACTGACCCTGTACACTATAGTGTTTTTACTTAATTTTACTTCTACGTTTTTGACTACAAAATGTAGACACTTTGCTGTTTCTTGTGAGAGCGTTAACAGATGACAATTTTGCATTTCTCTTCATTCAGTTCCCTTGGTGATCAGCCAAGGGCTGTAATGGCAAGCTACAGAATGATAGTGGAATTTGGACCATGGTGTGGAAACGCCAACAGAAAAGATACATGGCTATGGAAACTGAAAGCTAGAGGGCCTAGTAGCTACAATATGCCACCATCCCATGCTCTTCAGATGTTTATAGCCTCTTTAATATATTGCTCGTCACTACCTCATTCTCTGTCAAGAAATTATGTGTGCTTTGAGTTTCAGCCTTAATCAGATACGCTGTTTCTTAGAAGGAAATGAGGAGCATATTCACCAGCCCTGTGTCAGTTCAGTGGCTGTCTAACCTGCAGGAGATGAATGGAGAATTAAATCCCATTTTGAATTCTCTGGGTATTAGGCATTTATCTATTTCCATTTAGGAAGGATTACAGGAGGAGGAGGAGGAGGGTTGTAATTATTATTAGTAGTAATAATGATGATACATCTTACAGTGTTTGTTTTCATTTTCATCCTACTGCAGCTTTCAAATGCAAAACTGTGGGATTTGTCTTCCAAGGCAATAAACACAGACAGATATTAGGCCTTTTGGGATGCAACGTTCCCAGCTTCCGGGAACAAGGCCAATTCCACGTGTTCCTCCTTTATTCCTCCCCTAACATGCCACCTTCCACATGGTTGTTCTGCTTTCTTTAAACCATGGTTTCCAACTATGCCCCAAATGGGAAACTGTGGTTTAATGGTGGATCTTAGATCTTGGTTTGATCCTGCTTTAAGAACCTGCTTAGTAAACTCATCATTAAATTATAGTTCCCCATCCTGCAGGTAGATGTAACGGGGAACCATGGTTCAAAGAGACCAGGTCCATAGCACCATAAAGAATAATTTGGGGGAAATGAGCAAGGCAATATGGGTGAGGGGAGCACATGGACCTGAGGCTCATTCCTGCCTTAATCAACTATGGCTTAGGATGCCAGGAATGTTGCATGGCCAATTTTGACCTAAAGGTGATACACAATTAGAAAGAAAATGGACATATCTGTGAACTCTAGATAGTCTGGAAGGGCATACAACATTTATCTTCTTGGTCAAAGCTATATCTCAGCCTGACATATTGGGAGCCATGAAGGTAACTCATATTCATTCATATATATATATATATATATATATATATATATATAACACTGGGCAACAATTTTTTACTTTTTGAATGTTGTCTAGATTTCTACAACTGATTTAGGGTATTTTTGCACTGCTGAATCAGGAAATGGCATCCGTTTCTCTCCATCAGGTCAGGTTTTCTGTAAACTGAATGGTGGGCATTGATAAAGGTAAGTACATGTAAATTGCATGTTGCTTCACCATTTTTCAAAATTCAGGGCTTGAACTTCTGTTTCTTGGAACTCCTGGAATGCTCAGCAGCACGGAGGTCTCTCTTCAGAGTCCAACAGTAGTCAGCCATCATGATTGTGTCCCAGCGACCCTGATACCTGGTCTCCATCTCTTTCATGTCCTGATGGAATCTGTCCCCCTGCTCGTCACTCATTAAACCCAGGTTCTCAGGAAACCGGTCCATATGTGAAAATAGGTAGTACATCTTGAGGCTCATGTTGCAGCCCAGGTTTCTGAAAGCAGTCAGCATGTTGTTGACAAGTTCTGCGTAGTTTCTGGCCTTATTGTTGCCAAGAAAGTTATTCACTACCAGAACAAATGCCTTCCATGCTTCCAGTTCCACTTCGTTCATTGAGTTTCCGAACTCTGGATCTCTGATGAGCTGACGGATCTGAGGACCATCAAAGATGCCAGCTTTCAACTTCTCCATGGTCAATCCTGGAAAAGCCTGGCACAAGTAAATGAAGCAGTCACCATCCTTGCCCAGAGCCTTGGTGAACTGCTTGATTATGCCGAGCTTGATGTGCAGCGGTGGGAAGAGTATTCTGTCTCTGTCCACCAGAGGGTCGTTGATGACGTTCCTTTCTTTGCAAGGCACCAATTCCTCCCGCACAGGCCAGTCCTTCTTCGTGTAATGCTGAGCACGGTCCCTACTATCCCACATGCACAGAAAACATGGGTACTTGGTGAAGCCAGACTGTTGTCCCAACAAAAAGTTCACCATCTTCAGGTCAACACAAATAAACCACTTATGCTGATCATAACCAATTTTCTCCAGCACATACTTCACCGCTTCATAGTTCTCCTTCAGTGTACTCGAGTGAGTCAGGGGTATAGAGGCAAACTGGTTGTCGTTGTGTAGCAGAACACATTTCAGTGATTGCTTGCTGCTGTCAATGAACAGTCTCCAATCTTTGGGTTCGTACTGTGGCACTCCAAGCTTGAGCAGAAGCTGCGCGATATCTGCACAGTACACCAAGTCCTTCTCTTCCGAGAAAAAACGGAGGTACTCTTGATGCCTGTTGTGCAAGAAGCTGATGCGAGCACTGTCAGAGAGGAGGTTTTTTTCCTTCAATCTGGATGCCAACAGTTCGGCAGAGTCCTTTGACAAGCTGAGGTCGCAAACTAGATCATTTTGGGAAAATGGATGTGGAGCATCATCTTCAAGAACCACTTCTTCTTCTTCATGTCCTTCAACACTGGAGGCATCTTCGTCACTAATGTCAGGAAGTTCTCCGAAGATAGGCACTGGAATTTCATCACAATGAGCTACAGGACGACGTGCTGATTGAAGATCAGGATACTTCGTGGGGCGGCTGCCCCATTAACTTAGTTTTGATCCCCCAACTTTATGCTTTGCTGGACCAATTTATGGAAGATTTCGAGGTTTTATGACTTCAAACTGATCCCTTTTCAACATAATCACCCAGAACTATTGGACCTGAATACTTCTTGTCATTAAAATAATCATTTCCAATCAAAACAATTATTTGACAAGGCATTTTACCCCCACCAACTTCTTCTAAAATGCTCCACACAAGCGTACATGTGAACAAAAACGTAAAAAAACGACATGTGGCCATAGCTCAAAACCTTGACCTGATTGAGCAAAACCAATGTGATTTTTGGATTCAGCGCATCAGATTCATCCTAAGTCAGCTGAAAAAACGCAGACAACAAATTTGTTGTTGACCAGTGTAATGACTTCTGTGCTCCTTCAAGTTCATGCCATAATTTTGCTTTCACTCTTCCCTCACATTCTTGCAAATGCCGAGATGAAATGTAATTTGATCAAAAGAACTCTGAGGTGAATAATGATTTGCTTCAGCTGCAGCTCATTAGAGCTGATTTCAATTTTTTCCAAATTATATTACAAGGGCCGCATATCATCCAGTCTCTCTCTTCCTCAGCGAAATGAGTGTTCTGAAACCGGGAATGAAAGGCTTCCTCTTTCACAATTTATTCCTTCCCCAGACAGTTTATTAAAAAGGAGTCAGCCTAAAGTTATTATTATTATTATTTATTTTAAATGGATTTGAATTTGGAACGATGGTCATCCACTCTCTGCAAAGGGTCGTTTATTTTTACCACTAGCTTTTGTTCCAAAACCATCTCCTTTCCACTCCCTATATTGTGCTTAACCAAGGACCAACTTGTAAACTTGCAGTTGGCTAAATTCTCCTCTTAAGAAGCATCTGTAACCCTGTACTCCCCTGGGGAGGGCTGTTGTTTGAACCCATTTTTTGTTTGCAAACGGTTTCAGGGTCAATCCCTGATTTCACCAGGTAGGGTTCCGAAAGACTACATAAAGACTACCTGGAGAGTCACTGCCAGTAGATTTCATCAATATTGAGCTAGATAAACCAGTAGTCTACCATGTTATACAGAAGCTTCCTGTGTTCTTATGTACTAAGACATTCCTCACCAACTGCTTCTTCTGATCTCTTCTGTGTTTTTATGAGTCACTCACAGATACGTGCAAAGGGTAAAGTCTCCTCTGTTCAATACAGTTTTACTCTCTACTGGTGGAACACATAACTACTGGTGCAACACGTACCAGTACTACGTGTTTACTACTGCTGGTGCAACACATAACTACTACAATTGTTCCCTGACTGCACATATATTTTTAGCAAAACCAGACTGCAATCAAAGGATGTACCTCAATTCTTTTATATGAGAAAAGGGAAGAAATAAAAGCCATTTAAATGGTCTTCCTTGTATGCTCTAGAGTGCACCATAGTTTATCTAATTTCAGGAGAGTAACTGCCTTAGGCCTCATCCGCATTATACATTTACTAGCAGTGTCATACTATTTTAAACAGATATGGCTTTTTCCAAAGACTCCTGGGAACTGTAGCTTGTTAAGGGTGCTGAGAGCTGTTAGAATATCTCTTAAAGAGCTATAATTCTGAGCGGTTTAACAGTCATCCCCCTTTCCCAGAGAATTGTGGCTCTGTGAGGGGAATAGAGGTGTCCTAACAACTTCCAGCACCCTTGACTACAGTTCCCAGGATTCTTTTGGAGAAGCCACAGCTGCTTTAAATGGTATGCTGCTACTCTCAACTTATAATGCAGATGATGCCCATTCTGCTAGAAGAAGCCCATTCAAGGATGCCTGCTAGCATTTCCTCCCCGAAATCAGTTCTGGATGGTTGGGAAAACCCCCATAATAGTGGGGGCAGGGAAGGGAGATATTTCCATCTGGCAAGCAAAAATGGAACAATCTCCTCAGTGCTATGTTTAATTCCACCCTTTGTTTCCTGTAGCAAAAACAAACAAAAACCCCCACACAAACCAATTGTGTTTTCAGGCCTAAAGTAGTTCTTGCTTCAATCAGTTTGTCATGCAGATAAACTACATTGGCTGGAATGACCATGTATCTTATAACGGCCTCTCTTTTGCTTTCCCTGCATTAATCATAACCAACCATTCATGGGAGACAGACTCAACATCAATTTAACCTTCATGTATATAAACATCAAGTTAGTCCTTTCCCATCATAAGGACTAGCAATATTTGTGGCAAGATTTTTTTGTTGGCAAGAGACTAGTGTAGCTTAAGCATTCAGCAGCTTTAGCACATTAACACTTCCATATATTTAAACTCTTAATCTTGCTGCTGCCTTTTGCTCTGCCAACAGCTCTTTAACTTAATGCAGGATCCTTGAAGAAATAGCTGCCCAAGCAAAGCATACCAAGTTTTATAAAAAGGAAATCAGCAAATGAGGGGGGGAAATAAGGTGCACATTAAAGGAGGTGGAAAGAAAGGCCACCCCAGGAGTAGTCAGATTACATGATCATACAAATAATGTAGAGAAATTTGTGTAATTTAATTTGGTTAGTGTGGTTCTGACTGCAAGGCAGTTGAGTTGTAGTTGATTTGGAGTGGTTGCTCTGGTGAGAGAAAGGGGGTATGGGGACCAAATGATGTATGACCTAGAGACAACTTTTTGTTTATTTCAGTGCAGCTCTAAGGACCTGTTAATTTGATCAGGAAGCTGTCCTAGAAGAGGGGAGGTTAACCCTCTCTCCTTTCTCCCATCCCCAAATGGACCCAGCAGTTGTTATTAGCTCTGCTGAGGGGGTGGGAATTCATGGAACTATGCTATACAGGTGTCCCCCACTTATGTGGGGGTTAAGTGTAAGTGGGAAGCCCTCTCTAAAAAGCCTATAAATGCCTGTTTCCCCCTGTCTCCAGCTGCTTCTCTCCAATCCAGACCAAAATATCTAGAGTTGAAGCACTGGGGTTGGCTGGAGGACTCATAGGAAAGCAGTTGCACCAGCTGTTAGGCAGTGAGGCTGAGCAGCCTAAACAAAGCCCTGTTGCACTTTTGGGGGCCTCCTCTGCCCCCATTCACATCCTCTTTGGGCTCCAGGTCTCCTCCCATCATTTCCTGGTATGATTATATTTATTTATTTACTTCCCGGCACCACATGTATATGTGGTCATGCACCAGTTGATAGTGTGTAATTGGGTTGGGAGGAGCATGTACTCTCTAGGAAGCAGTTCCATTTGAGGAAGCATTGACTCCATCCTCCTCAAGCCATACCTCCCTGATCAAATTAGCAGGCCCCTGTGGCTGCTTTGAAGCATAGAAAAGGACATCAGATCTCACCTTGGATCAACTGCGTCATGTCTTGTTTGGCCCCAAGACATGAGGGAAACCAGCCACTGTCAACTCGTTAAAACACTTGCCATCTGATGCAGAACAAAACCTTTTGGGGTTATTTTTATTTTTAGCATGGTTACATGTTTCACAGAAAATGTGCCAAATTCACAAGTGTTGAATTCTAGCAGTAGCTGGAAAAGAAGAGTTGGGAGCACAACTAAGCACACCACAGCTTCGCCAGTCCAGCACCTGACATGTCAGGTGATGAGGGAGAAGTGGATGTGGCATTAGTAAAATGGCTTTTCAGACGAAATGGAGAGGCCTAGATGGTTTAATTAGGCCCATGGGACGGAGGATCCCCACCACTGCTTTGCGTGGCCATTCTGTGGACCAAGTTTACAAATACTTGTCCTGTACATGAGTCAGGGAGAGGTGCTTCAAGTAGACTTATGCATAGGGTGTTTGCATCTGTTGTCCACACTTCACATTTGTTGTTAAAAAATACTATGCCTCGCATGGCATAGTCATGGAAAATGCCATGGCAGCAAGTGTGAAATCATCAAGGCAGTAGCTTGTCCCCTCATGTATGCTGAGTGTTCCGTTATCACAAAACAGCTATTCCTAATCCTGTGCTGCAGCAGTATTTATTTCCAGACTTCATCCTGCAATAGAAGACTTTAGAGGTCAAGGGTTAGCACCCATGTACTAATGTTGTGTGTAATGAAAGGGACACAAAGAGATACAGGTGCGGAAGGAAATGCAAAGAGTTCATCCTCTGGCCTCTAAAAAGTTCACACCAAGGCATTTTTTTGCAGTGAAAAATTCTGCATAAATATAACTGCTTTATACTTCCTTTCCCTCCACATTTTTCCTTTGAAAGGTGTTCAAGTAAGCCTGCATCAGGAGTCTGAGCACTTCCCAGATATGATAGATACACATTGTTTGCTTGTCAGATGTTGGCCAGGGGACCAGGAGGTTCAATTTATGCTGTGTTGCTAGGGTAGCCAGTTGAAGAAGGCATGGCTCCTGCGCCTTTAATAGTTATGTAGAGAGGGCATGTGAGCAGAAGCTGATTGCCATGCATGCTTCACCTGCTGAAATTCCCCCTTATATGGAACTATTAAGCTCATTTTTTTCACCTGGCCACCTTAGCTGTTGGAGAATCCCCCAAACCCAACAGGTTCCTAAATGCCTATCGTTATTCTGCTACAGAAACAGCTTAAACAGCATGTTTTGCGTTGAATTCTGATTCCTGTGTATTTTTGAGGCTTTTAGACCACCTTCTGTCTTAAATGCAGGATAATGGTAAGTTTGATTGCACTGTGATATCCTAATTCCCAGCACTAGATTTTGTTTGCAACTGTTTATCTTGCATGACACACAAAAAAGTTGTTTTGAAGTGTATGTTCTTTAGCCTTTTTCGAAAGGTTAATTCTTAAGAACTGCACTTTTATTTAGATACAGGATGAGTTGAAAGTACATCAGCTGTTCTATGCAGATGGGGGTGGGCGGGCTCAGTGGTGGTTCTTTATCAGAAGCGGCAAGAGGTAAAATGTGGGAAGGGATTATCACAGAAATGGGGTTGCAGGGAGTATGGAGCCAACTGACTGCATATTCTAGTTGCCACACATCACAGAGAAATGTTTGACTACCATTTCCACTGCTGTTAGCATCTTGTCATTTCAAGGGCATAGAAAAATTCAACAGCAAATAAACTTCAGTTACATGAGGAGTCAAGACATAAAACAAGGGCAATTTCTACGTCTTGCCCTCTGCGGCCAGCACCTCAGTTTTTTCCTGTCACGAAAGGTAGCAATAAGAATTATTTCTTGCGAAACTGAGAGTATATCACCCGAATAACTATGAAAACAAGGAATGCAATAAATGAATCAAGCATCTATGCCCTTTTATATTTTGTGGGAAGGAACAATTGGAAACAAAATCGTATATCTCCATGCCACAATGCCTTTTATGTAATAGTTCGGGAATTATGATTCTATTTTTGTAGCATCCAATTAATGAATGACTTACGCAACAAGCCATGCATAGCTTTTTAAAACTATCACGTGGATGCTGAAGAGAATAAATTGCTTGAATTTTACATTTTTGTGCTTAAAGAAACAACAACCCTGTGTTCACCTTGTGTCTTCAATTCTGTACTCTATTAAGCTTTCTTTCCCCCCCCCCCATACTGATTGTAACAAATAAGTATGGACACAATCCAGACACCTAGACAGGATTACCATAGGCTCAACAGAGCCCTGTTTTTATCCATCCTATATTGCCACCAACACATAGCCACTGAGGGAATGAGGGTGCATGTGTGTGTCTCACATACCCCCACCCAGCTTTCCCCCTCACTGTTCTTTAGGGAACAATGAACTTGCTCTGAAGAGATGAGAAAAGTATCAGTTGGAATATGGTGAATGTGTACAGACTTCCCATTCCCCAATATGGCCCGTAATTCTGCCTGCATGAATATTCCTTTGCTCACATAGGGAGAGTGGCAGGGGAGGGAACTCCTCCACACACAGGTACTATGCCTCTGGTGAACTGAACATGAACCGATAGAATTTTAATTCTCGGCTGTAATTTGAGAAACACTGCAGCACGACAAATGTAATTCATGTTTGCAAAACAAATATCTATAGCTAGAGATACCAATATTGCGATGAAAACCAAGTGCCATGACACAGTGTCAAAAAAACAGGGTTAATTTGAAGAACACTTGCTGTTTAAAACCCAAAGTCTTAGTTCCCTGAATGAGAAGACCCATGCAATTTAACTGCTGGCTATAATATATCTGTCGCTCTGTGTGTGTATGCACGTGTCACAAGCTTTTCGGAGACCTCATTCTCCTTTCCTTTGATTCCCCCCCCCCCTTGTCAATTTACATTACGTAAGGCAGAACACGAAATCTTAAAGACATGCCCCATGGTTAAGCACCAGCAGTAGCCAAATTGTTCACATAGCATTCCAGTGTCAGCTGGTTTAATCGGCGACAATTGCAGTATTTAGAGAAAAGAATGAATGCTATAAAGCAAACATGGGGAGAATTTTAAGAACGAAACTATTTCCAGGGCTGTATCTACTACATTTGCTCTATCTGTCCTCGCTTTTTGATGAATGTTGTACTTCTTAGTGCTACAAATCCTATGCGCTTCAATTCTTCTGCTTCATTTATATTTATTTTGTACTTTTTTCCAAAATTACATTCGCAAGGTGAAGACTTGAGAAAATGTACAACAAAAATAGTAAGAATGTACATATATGTAAAAACCACAAAACCTAAGGAAGTTATGCAGCAGCAGCTAGTGGTTTCACCCAAAGCCAGGCAAAGTAGGCCGATTTTTGAAACTAAGCCATAGATATATTTCACAGGAATAATTCTATACCAAACACAATAGAGAAATAAATTTTGTAATTCTACTACATGCGAAATAGATTTTTCATTTTATAGAATTATAGAATCATAGACTTGGAAGGGAGCCCAAGGGTCATCTATTCCAACCCCCTGCAATGCAAGAATCTCAACTAAAGCAACCATGACAGATGGACAGATTTTCTTACCACATACCTGGCCGTGCTTTGTTGTTTTCCTCTATTGTTGAATTGTTGGAACACTCTGTTAGTTTTGTTTGTTATATATATAATAAAATATATTAAAAAATTCTACTACATACAACAAAATTTACAAAACAAATACCGCTCAAAGGTTTGCAGACCCACTGAAATTAAAGCAAGGTCCATTCATTTAAATGGGTTCCCTCTGTGTAAGTAGAATGACTGTTGACCACAGCCCCATAGGGTGCAATCCTGTGACTCCTGGGAGGATGACATAGGAGCCATAGGATGCACCAGAGCTTCTGCTCTGGTGTGGGTGGGTGTGGGTGGGTGGGTGGTATGTGAGAGAGGGAGAACCAATGTTGGATCCCTTCCATTTTGGCAACTTTCTCAACCCTGACCCAGCCAGGGAGCCCTGACATTGTTGATATAATCTGTTTTAATCTGTTTTAGTATTTTAACTTTTGTATGTTTTCAAGTATGATTTTGAGTTTTTTCCTCAACTAAGTGACGTATGAATTTTATGTAATAAACAAATAAATTATTTAACCTGAAGTACCCACATCAAATTACTAATGAACCCATAACATCCATATCAATCTGCAAAGGTTGCAAAGTAAGTATAGTTACATCATTCACAATCCTTGTGATAATTCCTTTCAGCCTTACTGTACCCCATCAACCCGCTTTGGTTTTTAGTAGCTATAGTGACTGGAAAAGAAGTAGCTGTACACTGCACTTTGGGTTTCCAACTTTCACTATCTACTGTGTTTCAGCAAAAATAGGGCACTCTGGATCCCAGATCAATGTCCACTAACTAATGAAAGCCAATTTTCAATATGCACATCTATTGTGAGACAGCAGCTGAAGTACCACTTTAACAGCTCCTTTATTCCACCATCTCGTGGCTCATAAACTGCATCTTAATAAGCCTGCATGTAAGTGCACTAAAAGATGACCTTCACATAGGAAGAATAGCACTGTCGACCAGAGCAACTTTCTTCAGCAATGTAAGCTTTCCCCCCCCCCGCCATGTTGCTTTGTGACTTACACATTAACCTGATAACTACAAGAACTTGAGTTATATTCAGAATCTCAGTCAAAATATATATCAAGTAACAACTTCTCCTTTCTGTAATTTGGAACACAACACATATTTGTCTCACTTTACAGGTCAGAGACCCAAAGGGAAGCCATCCATCTGAGCCCAGCTTATTCTTACCAAATCATTCTAATAGTACCTTCAGTCTAAAGCAGGGGTTGCTAACTTATAGATCTCCAGATGTTGTCCTAGCCAATGATCAGCAATGTTGGGAGCTGTCGTCCAGCAACATCTAGAGCAACACAAGTTCCCCAGCTGTGATCTAAAGACCACTTTATGGAATGATATTGTAGTATATGGAGTATGTGAAGAATGGTTAATTTGCCATGAATATACAGACTGGCTGATAAGTGTAACAGTTGTTCAACTGATAAACTTGCAGCAGACACTCTTGTCACAGTTGATCACAAAATAAAACACACAGAGCAGGATTCAACTTATGAAGACTTCCACTTACACAATGGGGTTTCATCCCATGCCCCTGTGCCCCCTGAAATTGACACGGGGAGGGGATCAGGAGAGCTCCCAGAACAGGGTGGGTGGGGCAGGTGATTGTTCCATCTGACAAGCCAAAACGCCTGCACTGATGGAACAATCAGAAGAGTGCAGTGTTGAATTCCTCCTCTGGTTTCAAGTTCATTTCCATGCCAGATTTGAACAGATTATGCACTCCTTATGCAACTCGCTATGGTCAGAGCCTACAGACAAACAAACATAGAGCTCAATACTGTATAGCAATATGGAAGGATTTTTGCAAGAACCTATTTTCACAGGGAAAAAAATCTTGGCATTCGCCTTAAGTATTTACAAAACCAGTTAGGGAGAGATGGCAGTCCCCATGAGCTTGTTCTCCATCCTGCCTCTCCCTGGGCCCATTTGAGTATTCTTCCTCAAGTAAAGTATTGGGACCCTTTCTTGAAAGTTGTAAGGAGTGATAAAAAGAAGTTGAAGGTGGTTGTTTAAAAAGTGATGACTGCCATGTTTTTATTTATGCAGGCTATTGTTGCATGCATCTCTCTGAAGCCATTTATCTTTTATCATTTGCTCTTTAGGAGGGCATCTTTCACTTTTCATTTTTACCTATGGTACAAAAAGTAATATGCTGGCTTTGTAACATCCCCCTGCTGCATGCTGTAATATATCTATTGACTTGGCTTAAGGGGCAGCTGAAACTAATGAATTTGCACCAACTGGCAGCTAAGGAGAAAAGTGTAATAGACGGTCCCCATAAATTCTGTATATGCGTATAGTGATTCATAGATTTTGTCTTTTCATGGGAACTGCTTCCCTTTGTTCTCAACATTTACCTATGTCAGGCTTTCACAACTGGATGACTAGGTATTTGTTTTGTATTGTTTTTAAACTCTTCTGTCTCTTCTGCAACTATTTTAAACTGCTTTTATTATATTTGGTACATTGCCTTGGGACATACATGTAAGGCAAGTAATAAATACTACTAATAATACATATAAACCTACAGCTGTCAGGCATAAGAACTGTGGTAAGATCAGCCACCAAACCCAGTCCCATACCCTGAAGTAGCTTCCTTTTGTATTCTTCAAATGGATTAGGCCACACAATCCAAACAAACAGGAGAACAAGGAAAGAAGAAGCATATGAATGTCACCCGGAGATTGACAGGAATGGGATTTTACATCCTACAAAACCATGTGTGCAAATTAGAGTTTATTATGTCAAAATAAATTTCAACAAGCTTGGAACCTATTGGTTGCTCATCTTTAGGGATAAATTGCTCAAAAACATAGTGAGCCTGAAACAGCCACATTCTATTGTGATACTCTTTTGAGAGAGACACTCTTATCTCTAAGGCATCAAAATACAAAGGAACCTATAAATCAAGGTTTTGCCAGTGACTTGAATAGAATGTAGATTGTTCTCATAAAGTGGTTATTTATGTAGTCTGGCAATGTAATGTGTCTGAAGTTCTCATACAAAAAAAGTATATGAAAGCTAAGTATAATGACTGCAGCTGTGTGGCTTTTTGTTTTTTTGTGTTTTTTTAATAACATGCCTCCAGATTCTCCAACTCAGTAGTTTACTCTGGCCCAGCATATTTCTTTGTGGAAAAATTAAGAAGTGGCTCTCTTATTTCCCCCTAAATGTGTTTCATGACATCCTATGTAAAATTGACATCATGGCTAAGCTGTAAATTATTCCCGTTTCTTTAGAAATCTTTAGCAATCTCTCAAGTTCATTTGGTGATGAGTCTGGGACTATTTAGTAAAGTAGGTTCTAATATTTATCACACTGTTTTAACTTTCACAGATTAAAGAACATCTTGCAAAAGGACAGAGGACACTGGCAGGTGAAGGAATGTCCCAGGTGACGAAGACCCTTCTGGATTTAACTCAGAGGAAGAATTTTTATGCCGGGGATCTCTTGGTTTCTGTGGAAATTCTCAGAAATGTTACAGATACATTTAAAAGAGCAAGCTACATTCCAGCTTCTGATGGGGTCCAGGTAAGTGAAACTAGTAGTAGAGCATAGCTAAGTTGCCATAGCTAAGTACTGTATTTTTCGCTCCATAAGTTGCACCTGACCATAAGGCGCACCTAGTTTTTAGAGGGGGAGTTCAAGAGAAAAAATATTATTTAAAGGGAGCACTGAGCAGAGCCTGTATGCATCCCAGGCTCTGCTCAGTGCTTCCTTTCACGAGCTGCACGGAGTATGTGTGTGGCTCTTGGGGGCTTTTCCCCGAGGAGGGAGAAGGGCAGCCCGTCACTGCCCAAAGAGCAGCTCAGGGAGCAGCGGAGAGGCTGCGTGCAGCCTGCCCACTGCTTCCAGAGCTTGTCAGGGCTGGCGGGGGAAGCCCGGGTTTCCCCCCCTAGCCCCAGGGACCACACATTCGGTCCATAAGACGCACAGACATTTCCCCTTAGTTTTTAAGAGGAAAAAAGTGCGTCTTATAGAGTGAAAAATACGGTAAGTAGAATGTCCTTGGCATCTCCAGTTAAAATGATCTCTAGTGAGGAGAGCAGCTGGCTGAGATCTTAGAGAGCTGCTTCCACTGAGAGGACCAAACACTGGACTAGATCAGTCTTCTCCAATATGGTGCCCTCCATCTGTTGTGGACTACAACTCCCATCTGCCCTAGATAGCATGACCAATGCAGGAGAGGAGAGTAGGAGAGCTCAGCTTTGGCAGTAACGTGAAATCTGTTACTGCATTCCACGTTCTGTTTTTACGTTCACTATGTAATGAATGGCCACTAGGATTAAAGGCATGACAGTTTTCATTATTGCTGATGTGTAATATTTGATAAGAAATTGATGCTCTGTAACTGGCATACCTGCCTTCAATACAGACTCGATTGGTTGCAACGCCAGCACAATTAATTGTTTTGTCACACTGAGCTATGAGATAGCTGGAAGTGCACCACCTCCTGAACATATGTGCTGATTCAGAAAGTCTTTGTATCAGGCATTTAGGCTACAGCAAAAGCAAACATAACAATGGCAACATCGTTAATTTGACACCGTATATCCTAGGTACTTCAATCTGATAAAGCCACATCCTAATTAGTGTTAAAAGAGAAGACAACAACGGCTGCTTTAACTCAACTCTACAGTCAGACCCAGACAGAGAGGATAGTAGTTTTGTTTATCCTTAAAATAAAATTAAAAAACCCACTGTGGGCAGCATGAGAAGAATTTAAGATAAGCCCCAAAGCTTCTCTTTTCCAACATTCTGTTTCCTGCAGTGGCCAATGAGATGCCAGTGGGAAGCTCACAAACAGGCCCATGAAGGCAATAGGCTTCTCACACTGCTCTTCTCTGGTGACTGGTATTCAGAGGCGTGCTGCCTCTGATCTTGCCGGTGGCGCAAAGCCATCCTGAATAGTAGCCACCGAGAGCCATTTCTTGTATAAATTTAGCTAATCACAAGAAACATAATCTTTCTTAAGCACACCTCCTGTATCAAAACCTGAAGCAGAATGTTAAGTAGTAAGAATGGCCATGAACAATAGTGTCTGGTGGTCCCAGGATATAACCTAAAGGCACATGAGACCACCAACTTGCTGAAATTAAGCAGGTCTGGAACTAGTCAATGTGTGCATGGGTGATTGCTTGGGAACCATATGTACACCGCCTTGGGTCTCATGATGGAAGAAAGGAAGGATATTAATTTAAGGGAATAAATAAATAAAATGACCATCCATTAAGCTTCTCAGAATAGATCATGCAACTGTCTGCTAGGACAATAAATTATTTTAATTAGATGATAGCCGTGTGACTTTAATTGAAGTCTATGAGGGGAAAGAGCTTCATGCAGGCTAATAACTTTGCATATATGGACTGCATTTTTCTGGGTTTCCTGTACTCGGCTTCCTATACCAAACTTTTCCTTTAAAAAAAACCCCACATAAATTTGCGTGTCCATCCAGCACGGAACTGACATTATTTTGGCTGTTTTCTGTAGTTTAAGATTTCATCTTGAACCAATGTCATTAAGAGTTTATGGCTTTTTAAGTAAGCAAGAAAGTACCCCCCCCAAATACCTCCTGGATGCAAACTTTCTTTCTACAATGGCAAGTAAATGACACTGCAGGGGCAAATACAGATGTACTGGTTTGTTTACGCATGGCTGGATGCAGGAATGCATGTTCTTTATCCACAACTCCTCAAACCCTACCTGAAGACAATTGCTATCTTGATGCTGACCTTCTTGATAAACCCAGGATCTGAAACCATACAAAACCATAGATTTGCAGTGTTGTTTCTGCAGCACTCTACTGTATCCCGAAGTCAAATGCTGAGCATGCATTTAACACTGGCCCACACTTGTGGTTTGTTTTTGTTTTTCTGACAAAGAATCTTAGAGTTGGAAGGGATCCTGAGGGTCATCTAGTCCAACCCTCAATGCAGGAATCTCAGCTAGAGCATCCATGACAGATGGCCATCCAGCCTGTTTAAAAACCTCCAAGGAAGGAGAGTCCACCACCTCTTGTGGGAGTCTGTTCCACTGCTGAACAGCTCTTACCGTCAGAAAGTTTTCCCAAATGTTTAGTCAGAATCTCCTTTCTTGCAACTTGAAGCCATTGGTTCGAGTCCTACCCTCCAGAGCAGGAGAAAACAAGCATGATCCCTCCTCTATGTGACAGACCTTAAGATATTTGAAGATGGCTATCAGATCTCTTCTCAGTCTCCTCTTTTCCAGGCTAAACATACCCAGTTCCTTCAAGCGCTCCTCATAAGGCTTAGTTTCCAGGCCCTTGATCATCTTGGTTGCCCTCCTCTGCACCCATCCCAGCTTGTCAACATCCTTCTTAAATTGTGGTGCCCAGAATTGGACACAGTATTCCAAGTGTGGTCTGACTAAGGCAGAATAGAGTGGTTCTATTACTTCCCTTGATCTGGCCACTATACTTCTGTTGATGCAGCCTAGAATAGCATTACCTATTCATGTGTCTCAGCTTGCTAAGCACCTATACTTGAGGCATAAACTGAAAAAAGAGACAGAAAACAGATGTTGCTGTAAATTGACTCTGGCTGTAGGATGTTTCCATCATATGCTGCAGAACTTTCATTAATGATTCATGGAAAAGTGAAGAGTTAAAGTCAACCAAGTTGCTTAGGCTCTTACCCTGCTTTTTAAAAAAATGCCTCAAATGTTCATAGAAACACAACGGCCTAGATCTCAAGTTCCCATGAGCTGAACTCTGCTCACATTCTTGCATATGGGGGGGCACTTTTTTTTTTTTTTTGCAATTATCTGTTCCATCTTGTAGCCCCTATACAGTGTGGGGTGGCAGCACAGGGGCAAGAAAAAGGTCAGGGGCTCTTTTTCAGCTGGAACTCGCTAGAACTCAGTTCCAGCACCTCTCAGGCGGGTTCCATTGCCATTATAAAGAGAACAAGGGAAGCGTTTGTGGTGAGTTCTGGCACCTCTTTTTCTAGAAAAATAGCACTGAGAAAGGTGCAATGAAAATCCTCTTTCCCACTTCCACATGCAGAAAGTGCATATGAACAGAAGGGAAGCTTAAGATTGAAGCCAGAGTTAGTTAGTTAGTTAGTTAGTTAGTTAGTTAGTTAGTTAGTTCGTTAGTTCGTTTGTTTGTTTCCAGTATATATATTTTCCATCATTTGTTATGAAAGTAATCACAATATTCATAATAGAATAATATTTATGAGAACATGAAATCAACAGTAAAATAATGACACAAATATGCACATCTAAAACAATTACCTTTGATCAAACAACAAATAATCATCACAGGCCATTTTCATACTTCAGAAGGCCTAGCAGAATAAGAATCTTGTCAGCTGGTGATGAAAATTAGCTAACGTAGGTGCCAACCTAATCTCAGGAGGAAATGTGTGCTATTAATCAAAGTTGTTGCTTTAATTCTAAATCTTTCCCTCTCTTTAAAAATTCTACACATGCTTTAAGCATTTACATTTATTGTCCTTTAAGCAGTTAGACACACTTTTATTAATTCAGTTACAAATACAATGCATTTGCACACACAAGAGATTTTAGCTTGCAAACTTCCTGACAAGTTACTGGAAATGTTTCTTAGTGGTATGTTATGCCTTTATATATCTGTAGTAAATGTTATTTTAAAATTGTAGCACAGTTCTCATAAAATTGGTGTGGATGGTCTATTCACAAGGATTTTGGATACCAATCAGAAGATATTCCTTATCTGGGTCAACCATGATTTCATGGTTCTTTGATCTAATCCCAAGAAAGGTTAGATCAGTCTGGGGATCGATACCTCTCACTGTGCTTTTTGCTTTCATCATGAGCTGATGAAGGAGACCAGCGTATTGTACTGTAGTTGAGTTGTCAAGAGTGGTTCTGATTGGGATGCCTTCTGCATTTATGACAATAGTTCCAATAACTCCTTTATGTGACTGGATCCTCTTTAAAGTTTCTTCTACCTCTGTCATTGCTCAGCTGGAAGGCTCAAAGGCTTCTAAATATCTTGAGAGTTGTACCAAACTTCTGAGTGCCCAAGCAATGCCTCAAATTGATTTGAATAAATATCTGCTAAATATTTAATTGAAGTCACAAAGCATTTACTTTGTACCAGTCTAGTTTGTCTTAATTCTTTGCAAACAATTATAATGTATGATTAGAACATGTTGCAACTCGGGTGTTAAAAAGGAGCAAGCTGAGTGTCATGAAGAGATTAAAATGGTGGCCTTGATAAGTGTGGCTAGTCAAAATTTGCGGCCGCAACTAAATACCTATTTTCATAGATAGTATGGTGAGGCTGAAAGAGAAGACACGTACCCAAAAAACCGAGTACAAGATAGAGTTTGGATCTGAGACCCAAATACCAAGCCACATATTTGACTCCACATAGCATCCCAAATCATCAGTGTAGCAGAAAGCAAAATGCTTAGGCTGGGAGATAATACACCTATTGTCCACCTCTTCTCACCCCACCACACACCACTTCCTAACTTCATCTGCCCCAACTGCCTTTCTTTCTAAAGTTTCAATCCTCTGCATAGTTGCATCAGAGTAAGTCCCACTGAATTCCGTGGGATTTTTTTTCTGAACAGACCTTCACAGGATTGCTGTCCATCCCATCTCACTCTTAATTTCTCTTTATCCAGACCCACCAGGAAACAAGTTTTCCTTGCTTCTCTTTTGATTCTTCCTTTGACTCATCCACTCTCTTCCTGTCAACCCTGCCCAACAAAGAGCTGGAGGAAAAATGTATGAGCCTAGCAGTGCCATCCAGTGTTCCCCTGGATGGCTTTTGGCAGAAACAGATTCTCTAAACTGGAATCTAGCCCAGACTTCATCAGATTCCAGCATATCTCTTTAGAAACAGGCCCCAGAACAACTGCTATGTTTCTAGTATGTCCTGCAATGCACATTGATTACATCATGACATTAAGTTGATTCATAACACTTTGCAGTCTTTGGATATGTGCAAGGAGTTCATAAAGCTTTTTAAAAAATAAAATTATACAAAGCATGCTAAGTATTTAAGTATCTCACCATAGGAAAGGTGAACTATGTCAGCAATGTTTGTGGGCCATGCCAGGTCTCGCATGTGTGTGGTGAGGTTGCATATTTGAGGTTCAGAAATGTTGACATTGCATGCACCAAAGTCTCTGAAGCAGCATGCACATCAGTGATGGTGTCAGTCCTTGACATGGCACAAGCGTCCACAAAGGTAATCATAATAATAATAAATTTTTATTTATACCCCGCCCTTCCCGGTTTAAAATCCGGGCTCAGGGCAGCTAACAGCAAATATAAAACATTGTTTAAAATGTGACTTTAAAACAGCATAAAACAGCATAGAATACAACATAAAATGCAGCATTAATATCAATAAAATTCAAAAATTCAGGGGTCATTTGGGGGGGGACCCCAGTCAGTAGACATTGAATGATCACCAGGGCTAACTGGTCCTACTAGGGCCAGCAAGGGTGTGTGGGAATAAGAATTTAAATGTCGGGTCCCAGAAAGGGTTTCTTCATAGAAGAGGAAAGGGAAAAGGGAATAGAGGATCAGGCAAATTCAAATTGTAGGCCAGGTGGAATAGCTCTGTCTTACAGGCCCCGCGGAAGGAGATCAAGTCTGGTACAAGGACTGGTAAAGTCAAAATACAAAAGCCCACTAAACCCTTAACAATTTGCTCAGTACTTTACTGAAAAAAATATTTCAGATCCATTCCCACTTGTTTGCTGTAGTTGATAAAGGCCCAGCAGAGGTAACTTTGACTCCAGCTTTTCCAGTGATAATGGATTCTTTCCCATTTGTACAGCCCAAGAATGTGAAGGGATCCTTGGAGAGCTACCAATGTGTGCTAGATCGTTGCCCTTCCTGTCTCATTAAATAGGCCACTGGGGAACTGGCCAAGCAGGTAAAGGGAGTGGTCAGTGCCTCCTTACATAGAACAAATCAGGATCCTAGTATGCCTAAAGAAGGCAGTGTTAAGACCTCTATTGAAAAATCCTTCCCTGAATCCCACCATATTGGATAATTATCAGCAGTTTCCAGCGCTGCATTTCTGGGCTAGGTTACTAGAGCATGTGGTGTAGTCCCATCTCCAGGGGTTTGGGGATGAGATGGATTATCTAGATCCATTTCACTCTAGTTCCAAGCCTGGTTGTGGGACACAAGCGTCTTGGTCCCCTAGGTGGATGACTTGCACCAGGAATTGGACAAGGGGAGTGTGTGCCTGTTGTATCTACTGGACCTTTCAGCGGCTTTCCTTACCATCACCCTCAGTATCCTCTCCATCCAACCCTTGAGCTCTCCCGAGGCCTATAAGCAAATCCACACTAGATTTCCCCCATGTAGACTATATGCAAACATTCAAGTGGAATAGCTAGAGGAGGGACAGGCAAGCCTAGTGGAATAATTCCACTGTCCACCCATGAATAGTACCTACCCACAAAGAATATTATTCAGACAGGGCCTCTCATTTAGTACCATGAGTGCCCTAAAAAAGGTAAAGGGACCCCTGACCATTAGGTCCAGTCATGGCCGACTCTGGGGTTGCGGCGCTCATCTCGCTTTATTGGCTGAGGGAGCCGGCGTACAGCTTCTGGGTCATGTGGCCAGCATGACTAAGCTGCTTCTGGTGCACCAGAGCAGCGCACAGAAACACTGTTTACCTTTCTCCGGAGCGGTACCTATTTATCTACTTACACTTTGACGTGCTTTCGAACTGCTAGGTTGGCAGGAGCAGGGACCGAGCAACGGGAGCTCAACCTGTCGCAGGGATTCAAACCGCCAACCTTCTGATCGGCAAGTCCTAGGCTCTGTGGTTTAACCCGCAGCGCCACCCGCGTTCATAGGTGCTGAAAAATTCTTAATAGGAGAGAAAACAACATCAGCATTTGAGAATATGGGGGGGTACTAATTCTGTTTTTTAGAGCTTGTTGGCTTAAAATCACATTGCTTTTTAGATGTTTTGCATTGTGCTAATAAGACATTTAAAGCTAAATTAAAATCAATAAGGCTCTCTGGACATTTTTAACATGAAAGCCTTTCCTTGTGGCCTTTAATTAACCTTTTAGAAGTATGGACACATTTAGGGGATGTCTGTGTTAGCCTTGTAATCTTTTATGCTTCCAGAGGTGTTGGGAAGGGAATAATTATAGAAATGAAGTTATCTCTTTAGGGAGGAATATTGTAGGTTAAGCTCCTTCTCATCTCATATTCACACTCTGTTTTATAATGGGCTATATATTACTGCTGTTCCAGTGATGCAGTGTAGGATATTAGAGAGGTGTGTTACATATTTTCTGGCAAATATATATCCCCAATGTAAATTCAATGAAGAGTTTCCCCACTGCCTTGATATTGAAGACTGGATTGAGTCTTTAGAATTGTCTTTCCCGTTTCTAATTAGTCAGTGTAGTAATTTTTGCACTTGTGAATTTTCTAATTAAGGGTTTATTCACATTATGATGCCACTTAATGGCTTTCCAGCAATTTCGGAGAAGGGTTTTAACTCAGTTGTGGAGCACATGCAGGGCATACAGAATGTCACAGGTTCAGTCCCTGGCATCTCCAGGTATGGCTGATAATGGTCCCCTGCTTGAAATCAGTGTACACAGTACCAAGCTAAATGGAAGAATGGTTTGGCATGATATACAGCAACTTCCTATAGTCTATGTTCAGGAAAGGCCTCTTTGTTACCTGTTTTAAATCACCCTATAGCCCAAATTCAACCAACATTCAACTGGCATGCATCCAGTAAGTCCATCAAAACCTTCATTATGTGAAATCCTCACCCCAGTTCAATCCCCTCTAAAAATAAGTTATGAAGACAGGTGTTTGATATGAAATGTAATGGTAGTATATTAATAGACTGTTATGTACTGAAGTTCTCACCCTGGGCCAGCAGGGGGATACTGTAGATAGTTATGCAAATGAAGGATCGAAAGTGACATTCAGTGATTGGCTAGTTACAGAAAATGGTTACTGTTGCATTCTAGTGGAGCTCTGTATAAGCAGGCTGACTGAGCTCCTCAGTTCAGTTCTGTTCCAGCTTACAAATAAAGAGCTGCTTTGGAAGAATCGCTGTGTCATCGCCCACAACTTAACATAGACAATCCACAGTGTGTGGTGTGTCAGTTGCAGAAACAGGCAAGGTGAACACCACAATGTACTAAGAGATTTTGTTATTAAAGTTTTGGCAACAATTGGTTTAGCTGCCATGTTGCCATGAATATATATAATTAATGGAATTAACATTGACAAACTTTAAGTATGTTTAGACGTAACTGCGGTGCAGAACTGGTTTTTTGAGTAGTTTTATGTGTCTTCTGTAGAAGTAGGGTACTACAGTGGCACCTCGGGTTACATATGCTTCAGGTTACATACGCTTCAGGTTACAGACTCTGCTAACCCAGAAATAGTGCTTCAGGTTAAGAACTTTGCTTCAGGATAAGAACAGAAATCAAGCTCCGGCGGCGTGGCGGCAGCAGGAGGCCCCATTAGCTAAAGCGGTGCTTCAGCTTAAGAACAGTTTCAGCTTAAGAACGGACCTCCGGAACGAATTAAGTACTTAACCCGAGATACCACTGTATGCACATACCAAGATTATATTGGTAGTGATGAAGTATTTAAACTCTTCTCTGCAGTAATATGCATTATGAATGATTACTTGGAAACAAATTCCAGGGTGTTCAAAAAGAGTCAGTGATCTTTAGCATGTGCTTAGGAGAGGACCTCCATTATGACATAATCTGGAGCTGCTTTCGTGATGTAGTTGTGAAAGTGAAAACCTTTCCCCCACACTTATAATCAAGTGTGAAGGATTGGTGTGTGTGTGTTTGATCATATGAATTTTAACTTTAATCAGCCACTGTGCAAAGTCACTGAGTGATGTGAAAAGCTTTCCTCCCCATGTGGAGATGTAAAATATGGAAGACAGAAAGGTTAGTATTTTAAATATTTATTCACACAATGCAGAAGGGATGTGCTTCAGCCTCCAAAGAGTATTCAGGATTTGAGCACAGATTTATTTGTGGTTTTGGCACTCTCACGTCACATTCACAACAATGGGTCTAGACACAAGATGACCAGACTATGCCCTGGCTTTGAAAACTTAGATTTATTTTGACAGCTAATATTTGGAATGCCAGCATGCCATAATTTCTGAAGAACTGAGGGCTAGATTATGCATCACAAACATTGAGTTTGTGTGCTTAACTCTTCCTGCATCTGCCTCCTTCCTCCCATAGTTTCTCCCTCCAGATCCTCTTAATCTGCTTGGATTTCTGGGTGTATGTATGTTATGTCACAGGGGAAAATGGACCCAGGCAGCAGATGAAGAAAAAAAGAGGCAGGTGGGAGAAAGGTTAAGACCCTTCTATCCACCACTTCCCCACCCCTAGGAAATCATGTTTACCCCCACATTGCTTTGCAGCCATTTGGCAGAAACCCAGGTTCCCATATGTCTTGTTCAGTCCTTAATGACACCTGTTATGAGGGTCAGTACAATGTGTGGCAGCACCTTAAGCAGCCATCCTGTAGTGGATGGAACACATCCTACTACTGCTCTCATCTGTCACTCCTTCACCTCTCCTCCCTTATTTTTAAATTGTTTTGCCATTGACAATGTGGGGGTAGCATGGGAAGTCTCTCCACTTTCTGTGAGCGAGGGGGTCCTTCCTCAGAATGAGGCATTATGGGTAAGGTGGTCCTGGAGAGTGCCTGTGCCACTGCCACTTTGTCAGGACAACTAGAAATTCTCTTTACAGATTAGCTGGAGGTTTAAAGTTATTTTAGTATTTTTAGCTCTCTCTCTTTTTTTAATAAGCATTTCTAGCTGCTGAGGTAAAGCTAGTGAGAGCCAGTGTGGTGTAGTGGTTAAGAGCAGTAGACTCGTAATCTGGTGAACCGGGTTCGTGTCTCCGCTCCTCCACATGCAGCTGCTGGGTGACCTTGGGCTAGTCACACTTCTCTGAAGTCTCTCAGCCTCACACACCTCACAGAGTGTTTGTTGTGGGGGAGGAAGGAAAAAGTGATTGTTAGCTGCTTTGAGACTCCTTCGGGTAGTGATAAAGCGGGATATCAAGTCCAAACTCTTCTCTTCTTCTTCTTCTCCTGGTCACCTCAGCTATAAGACCTTGCCCTTAGAAAGATACATGAGGATGAGATGGGCACTTTGCAGAACACTTTGACAGGAGTCTTTCTCAGATGGGTGGCGGTTGCAGCAGTGGCCAGCCACGATCATCATCATCATTTTTTATTTGTATGCCTCCTTTCCATAGTTAAAAAACAATGCTCAAGGCGGCTTACAGCATAACAAGATTTACCTAATTACAAAAGTCATAAACAATAAATAAACCACATAAAAAAAATACAGAACCAAATGGGAAACAATTTCCACATAAATCAAAATCTAAAACTAAGAATACAGCATTAATGTCACAGTTTAAAATGACATAGGTAAAAAATAACAGCAATTTTAACAAAAAACAAAACAAAATGGAGCCCGCTCTGTCCAGCAGCGGCGGTGGCGGCGGCAGCAGTGCTTTATAGAGTCCATCAGTCCCTGCCCTAGGCCAGGTGTTGAGTGGCAGGACTGGGGCCCTCAGGCACTGAGCAGCGGAGTAATGTTGCATTAATTCGCTGTTCCCCAGCTCCCACTGCTGAGGCAGTTGTCTCATTTCACCTCATGATAGAGCCAGCCCTGTCTAGCAACATCTATTTTCATTTTTAAAAGGTGATTGGAACAGAAGGAATATAGAATGAATATATTGTGTTCACGTTTGCACGTAAGCACAGTGCAAAAAACAGTACAGTTTGGCTTCTTTTTGACCTTGGATCAATCTGAAGGCCTGCATTTTAAAATGTAAATAGTAACAGGATAATTGACAGACTATGGATAAACCTGGATTACTTATTAAAAAAAAGTTACCGAAACTGAGCCCAACTTTTACAGCTAAAGATAGAAGTGGTATAAATGGATTGAAGTATTTATTGTGGTTAAAAATAGAGTTTTGAGAATAACTTGAAAGAAACTAATTGACAGAAAATGTGGTATTTAAAAGCTACATAGTACAATCCTAGATGTGGACTGTCCAAGATGTGGTTTATGTAAATATATTCCAATAAGGAGGAGATAGAAACTAATAACTTAAGCTCAAAAAGGTTGAGAAAAGTATCTGACAGAAAAAAGTGTGTAATGGCATTTACAAGGCTGACACTTTTAATTGATTTAATGGGTAGAATAGGATTGTGCTGCATAGGTTTGGCTTATTCATTATTGGCGGGCAATGTTAATTAATGAGACAAAATTTTAAATTTGTGAAGAAACAATTCAGGGACACAATTGCTCTTGTAGTTAAGACCATTTTGGTTCTGGTATGGCCACATAAGAGGGAATGAAAGACAAAATAAGAAAAATGGTCTTTCTTCAAGAATGGATTGCAACTTTTGCTTAACAGATGGTTGCTTTTCTTGACACTTTAGAAAGGCCTGTGTGGTTGTGATAACATGTGAACTGATTGCCATAGTTGGCAACCTCACTAGCCCATACAGTTCAGTATACAAGTTTGTGCACTCCATGTGTTAAAAAAAAATCATTTTAGATAAGGGGATTTTTTTATTTTATTTTTTTAGTATACTGATTTTGAAATGTATGCAATGCATTATAAACCCATACATCCTGGGGGTGGGGATAAATAATAAATTTGCTTCCTAGAAAATCTCTCTCATGTGAGCATTTCCGCTACGACAGATGCCCATATTCTATCTTTAAGGTAACTGCAGCAGCCAACAGAATTTAAAATGACCAATGGAAACAAAATGTCCCTGATAAGTTCATTTGAGTATTGACAGAAGTATACTGGTACAGGTGAAAGCCAAAAGAAATCACAAACCCACAACTGTTATTTTTTACTTTGTGCAGGGGTAGCCAACATGGTACCCTCCAGAGGTTTTAGACTCCAACTTCCATCAACCCCAACCAGCATGTCCATTAGTCAGGGATGATGGGAGCTGTAGTCCACAACATCTGAAGAGCAGAACATGTGCTACTGCCAACAGAGGGGGACTCTCCATTACCATGTTTCAGCTGTAAGCCTTATATAAAGTAGCATCATACATACTACAAAGTTTTTATTGCATTGCATGCTATATATTTCTGTTATATAAGCTCATTGTCTTCTTGAATTTTCAGAACTTCTTTCAAATAGTTAGTAACCTTCTGGATGAAGAGAACAAAGAGAAATGGGAAGACGCGCAGCAGGTAAATTTGTGTAGATTTACCAGTGATTTGCTGTTGGAAACTTTCCCCCTTACCTGACCTAGAAAGAATGACATTACTTGTGTGCATTATTTAAGTGGTTATTTATCATTGGATTAAAACAGGCAAATTGTTTAGGACTGAATGCTTGTCCAAACAAATAGGTTTTCAGTACCCACACACACTTGGGAAAGGAAGGTGCTTGTTGGACCACATTAAGGAGAGCATTCCAAGCTTTTGGGAACTCCCACCGCGCTCAGAAGGCTTGCGGATAGCTGCCTGAAGCCTGGAGAGTGAGAGGGGTCGGTGCGCACTGACCCCTCTCGCTCTCCAGGCTTCAGCGAAAGCCTGCATTCACTCCATAGGACGCACACACATTCCCCCTTCATTTTTGGAGGGGAAAAAGTGCGTCCTATAGAGTGAAAAATACGGTAATAAATGTTAGGAACTTTGTTTCTGCAAGATGGGTGGTGAACACTATCTTAGATGGGGATTAGACAAATTCATGGAGGTTAAGGTGATCAATAGCTATTATTCATAATGTATATATTTCAGGCATTATAGGTTCAGAGGCAGCATGCCTTTGAATTTCAGCTGTTGGGAAACAACAGTGGGAGAGGGATGCTGTGCCCTTGACCCTGCTTAGTGGGCTTCCAATAGGCAACTGATGGGCCACTGTGAGAAGCAGGATGTTAAGACTAAGTGAGCATTTCTTCTGATCCAGCAAGGCTGCTCCTATGTAGTCATGCAGTCTGTGAAAATACATTTGCCAAGAGCATCCCTGTTCTACCCCAGCATTGATAGAAATATATTCAAATTCCAAAGAGTATTAACAAAGAATCCGACTCCTCCTCACATTTTAAAAGCTATAGCAGCCATTCATACAAGTATGTGTACATTGCGTGTGCACATGCAGACAACCTTCACAACTAGCATAAACTGCATGCGTTTGAGATAGATATTCTTATTTTATCAAGCTTTGTACGGCTGCTGTTTTATTAATGCTGTTTTTGAAGCTATTTCTTAATGTCATGGTAATGTATGTATATTTTAACTTTTTATTCTACTTTTGCTGCAAGTTGCCCTGGATGCCCTTAACAGGTAGAAGGAAAAGGCATAAGCTTTCAGTAAATAAATAAATCCCTGCCAAAAAGTTAGGACATTTGTTCTATCAAATGGACTATGGAGCGGTATCTTTCTCAGATTCAAAGCTGCACAGTTAGTCATGTCACATCCAGGAAATCATGTCGTATCCAGGAAAGAAAATAGGACGAGACTCTCCTAGGTTTGCACATATTTAATTCAGAGTGCTTGAAAGAAAACAGAATGAGATTGCTTAGCTGGAAACAGCTCGCTTTCAACAAGTTGCCATTGTTTAGATTAGGTAAAATATTCATTGTGTATTATAAACCATACAAGCATATTTTATGACCCATGAGATGATGAACTTCACATGAAGACTTTCAAAAGTCCTTCCATAGGATTAACCAGGTTAGGATGCTGTGTGTGTGTGTGTGTGTGTGTGTGTGTGTGTGTGTTTTGGTGGGGAGGGGGATAGTTAAAAACTGCAGCACATTTTCTTGGGGTTGGGTGGGAGTGGATCAACAACTGAGCAAGAACAATTTGTACTGCCGTAGATTTTTACATGGGAAAAGGCACTTTTCTAAATTCTCCCACAACCAGCAAAAGCCCTTCCATATAAAGTCAGCATGGGAAGCCCAAAGTAGACATTTTAAATCATCACAATTATTATCATCATTTTTATTTTTTATTTACAGAAAAGCAGTAACCCTCCCAGACTGCAGCAAATCATGGATAAAATAAAGAAATCAAAAGGATGCATCCCAAGGAACGCCCATCCTTTTTGTTTCTTGCAAAGTTGCGCTTTGTTGGCAGTGTTGCTTAGGCCTTCACCACAGATGTAAACAGGGGCACACTGGCTCTGAGAGGTGTCTGGCATCATCATCCATGGAGAGAGGGCTTTACGCTTTGCTAAAACTGCCCACCCCATGGTTGCACTATGCAGATGGGAGAGATCAAAGCTCCTCTATCTTGATGCTTGAGTACACATGATGTACCCTAAAGGCTAAAATAAAGCTTGCATTTTAATCACATGTCATTGATACCAATTTCAACCTGATAACAGTTTCAGATTCTGATAGTTTTGTTATGCTGGACATGCATGTGTTACATTAGTCCCACTGAGTTTGTTTGTTTTGAGGTCTTGTAGTAATTGTGTGCCTGACCTTCATTTTTTAGATCTATCCAGGCTCGATAGAACTAATGCAGGTGATTGAAGATTTTATACACATTGTTGGAATGGGGATGATGGACTTTCAGAATTCATACTTAATGACTGGAAATGTAGGTAAGAAATAGGAATTTCTTTTATCATATATACTTATATGTGATATGTTGAAAAAGTATGCATTGTATAAATACTGCTTCTCTCACACGTAGAACCTAGATCCACCCTCACTTCCAAACCAACCTTTTGCTGTTAAGCATTGTACAATATAAGCGTCATATTCCTGGTGGGATCTTCTTAGAAAGTGGGTATGGTTCTTAGGAAGTAAAATCTTGCATTCTATTGGAAACCAGGTTACCACACTTTTATTCACAACAATAGATTCCGCAGCATTTCCAATCATGTTACAATGCTATGGTGGCCGCTTTGCATCGCTGAAAATAAGATATTCATCATCAAAAGTGAGAGCACTAATCTGCATAGATTTGCACATACTAATTTACAGGTATACATGAAAATTGAAAATAATTACTAGAATCAAAATTTCACCGAAGGTGAGCCCAATCCATTTCCTATTCAAATCAGCCTCCACCTTAAAAAAACCAACACCTTACACTAATTTGCATTTCACCCAAATCATTTCTTGTTAAATTAATTACAGCCCAGATGATCCAGATCTTGCTCCACACACAGTTTCTCTTAAATTAAGCCAGATCTCTTCCATTATTCAATCTTCATATCATCACCTTCCGTAAATCAAATTGAATTTAAAGTACCGTATTTTTCGTCCCATAGGACGCACCTAGTTTTTTGGTGGGGAATTAAAGGGAATTTTTTTTTCCTTTATTTCCCCCCCAAAACCAGGTTGGGGAAACCGAACCAGGTCGAGGAACAGCGGGATGGCGGCGCTGCGCCTCCCTGCTGTCCCCCGAGCTTGTGGGGCTGGCCGATGTCTGCCCGGCGCGCGGGGCGCTCTGCTTCAGCGCGCCCTGCCCGCCGGGCGGCAGGCTGCTATCCGAAGTGGGGAGCCCTGCGGGGAACTCCTGCAGGGCTCCCCACGCTGCGGATGTCTGCCTGGCGCGAGGGGCGCTCTACTTCAGGGCACCCCGCGCACCGGGCGGCAGGCTGCTATCCGCAGCGAGGGGAGCCCTGTGGGGAACTCCTGCAGGGCTCCCCACGCTGCAGATGTCTGCTCGGCGTGAGGGGCGCTCTGCTTCAGGGTGCCCCTCGCGCCGGGCGGCAGGCTGCTATCCACAGCCTAGACAGCCCTGCAGGAACTCCCGCAGGGCTGCCTAGGCTGCAGATGGCTTCCTGAAGCCTGGAGAGTGAGAGGGGTCGGTGCGCACCGACCCCTCTCGCTCTCCAGGCTTCAGCGAAAGCCTGCATTCGCCCCATAGGACACACACACATTTCCCCTTCATTTTTGGAGGGGAAAAAGTGCGTCCTATAGGGCGAAAAATACGGTAAATAGGAGGCGCATTGCAATTCCATTCAGAAGAAGGATTCTTACTATGAGCTGAGGGAGCTGGTGGGTGATTTGTTTGTCTTTCTCCCTATCCCAATTCTTTTACCTGCAAAGGCAAAATGTCAGCTGACCTGAACCACGCAAATCAGAATCTCAATGCCTGGCCCTAGAAAGAGGAAGGAGGCCATTTCCATTTAATTTCTGAAACTAGGGCCGTCTTAAGCATATCCGGCACTGTGGTGCAAAGCTTCCTCCAGCGCTCCCCCTCCCCATTTCCCAGAGTTGTCCACCTTTTTTTAGGGAGGATGGTGCTGCCAGCGAGGCTGGAGGAGGCGTGCAGCAGCTGGAGGGCAGCTCCTCCGGCAGGGAAGAGGCGGAGGCTGAATGCAGCGCCTCCCGGCTCAGCTGGCAGCTTCGTGCCGCAGTGGCCATGGCAGAAGGTGGCTCCGGGCATGACGCTACATGGCGGAGGTGGGCAAGGGCAGTGAGCTGATGCCAGGAAGTGCCGCGTCCAGCCTCTGCCTCTTCCCTGGCGCCCTCCAGAACTTGGCCCCCTGGTGCCCCACGCCACTAGCCTCTATGGGTAAGAAGACCCTGCCTGAAACATTGTCCCTGAAAAGAAAGTCGAAATGATGTGGCTGTCTTTCCCAGAGCAAGCACTAAGATTTCAGTTTTGCATAGTCCATTAGTGTCTGACCAACAATTGACAGGTGGCCCATGAAAGGTGCCCCCCCCAACCTGCATAGAACTGGAGAAGATTGGATATGCTTATCTAGCACATATATAACATTATCACAAAAGAAGGTCCGCCCCCCCCCCCACAAGCTAAAACACTTCACACACTGGTGCCAACCTATTTTGACATTTATCAATCAAATTGACATTATCTGAAATTGTAATTGGGTGGTTTCCTGTGTTTGAGCTACATTTGAAATTTTAGAATGAGGCACATTAATTTTAAAAATGTCACATAAAAGTGTCTTTTACTTAAGGGATACTCCAGCTGCTCTCTTTTCATCACAGAGCCCCAGTTTCACTTCAGTATCAATCAGTGCTTAATAATCACATCCCAGGTTGGGTGTGGCTGAATCAGTGTTCCTGCCACTGGGCTGGAATAATTTACACTCCTTACGCATGTATCCCCTAAACATTTACTGCTATGCTAAATGTAACTCTAAGGTGCTAAACCATTAGTTATGGAAATATGCATTCCTCCCCTCACAAAGTTAATAATAGGCCTGCCACTTCAGGTTTCATTTAATTTTATCTCAGCAAACAGGAAAATAAATAAATAAATCAGTTTGGAGGGAGGATAACAACAACCCTTGGCCTAATTTTATGTAGCCTTTGATGAGGAGGGCTCAAATGGGGAGAAAGAGGGAAGAAGGGAAGCTGGAGTGTATGGGGCAATGGAAGGAAGGAGTGAACCTCATTCAAGCAAAGAGTTCAGCCCTCTGGCAGCCCCCCCCCCCCAGAGAGCCTGGTACATGGGGAGAAAAAGAGAGTGAGAGAGGTGGCAAAGAGCAGAGTAGGTGCCCAGATTTGGGTGCCCAGTTGCGCGTGTGCACAACATGATGTCATGACACCATATGCACGTGTGCTGGCACTGCAGTGGCAACTAGGCCGGGGGGCCCACCTCTGCCACAGGGCCTCTGTTGCAGCCCACACGGCCTGTGGAGATGGCACTCCACTGCCCAAACCCTGCCGTTGCAACCAGGCCAAGGTCTCCACCACGAGGCCTCCACTGAGGCCACAGCTTCACCCTGGAAGCATGGCTGTGGCCGCAGCAGGCCCCAACAGAGGCCTTGCAGCGGAGGTGGAGGCCCCAGCCCAGTCGCTGCCACCAGGGGCGAACGAAGGCTAACTGACACCCAGGGCAGGGCAAACCGCCGGCTGTGCACACATTGCGCTGCTATGTATCACGCATGTGTGGCGTTGCTACGTACAGCGAATGCGTGTGACACCATGCATGCGTTGTACGTAGCAGTTTGCCGCTGGTGCCGCCCAAGCGCCGTATGGACGGTGGTGGTATCCTCTGCTCGTGACTGCAGACATGAAGTGAGCATCCTCCACATGCAGCTGCGGTGGTGGCGCGATGGCTGCTCGTGCTGCCGCACCTGGGGGCGACGGGGCAAGCACCCCACAGGGTGCCTTCTTGTCACCTCCCCAGACATGGCACCTGGGACGCACTGCCTCCCCCCTTGTGACGCCCCTGGCCGCCGCAGCACCAGAAAGCCAGCGGAGGTAAGGCAGCAGGTGGCAGACAGAGGCTGAGGAGCATGTGCATGCACAAAGTGATGGCTGGGCACCCACAGTAGAAATTTTGTGGGTGCCCAGGCATCCAGGGAACCCCAGAGATGGCACCAGTGGTACAGAGATAGAAAAGGGAGTGCTAGAAGGTCAGAAAGAGAGAGGGTTGCCACAGAGAGAGGGAGGGACAGGGCTGTGCCCACTTTTGGTTTTGGCTTTCTCCACTCTCAGCTCTTGCCTTGCATACTTCAGGCATGAAGCCCACAACAAGATTGCAAGGTCTCCTGAACTACTGTAACTAGCCTGCACAATTGCAGGAGATCCTGTCTGGCAGCCAGAGAGTAATGGTATTCAGTTATGTCCATTATGGCCACATGCAAGCAACATTGCAGCTGTGATCAAGGGGTCTCTATCCAGTGTCGCATGGTGTGTCATAAGTGTAGCTAGCAAGGAGTCCACTCCCTGGCCTACAAACAGTATTCCCACCTATTGACTGTGTGAACTGGGCGTATGCTTCTCCTGGAAACAGCGTGAAAACGCTGATTGTAGGAACAAGCATATCCGTGTTGGGAGGTGGATGCAGCCAGCATGATTTGCCACAATAAATTTGCACACTTGCAGAAGCCTTTTCACAGTGGAATTTGAGCTTGGTGCAAATTGCTTCACTGTCTTTTATTAGGTGTTTGGGTTTGATTTGGTCTTTTAAAGAAAAACGAAATAGCCTGCATATCACATACTGTGGATATTTCCATACATCATTGCAGCGGTGTAGCAAATGAAGAAGGCTGCCACAGCCTTTCCCTGTGTGCTCTGACAATCCTGCAGACATGAGGAGTAACTGGTTCGGGACTTAGAATGCCCTTGAATGGATGTCTGAGGTTAATAGAAGCAATAAGTAGTAGCAGAATCTGAGAGGCTAAACAAAAGGAAAGGAAATGGTTATTAAAGATACTGCACCTAGCAACAAGTCCAATCATATAAAACGCTTCAGTGGTGCTAAAAGAGCAGAAGTCTGCTCTTATACCTACCAATCAGAGGTCGTTCAGGAAGAGTGAAATTGGCACTGAAAAACACTATTCATAATTTTCAGAAGGTCAGCAAAATCAATTTTGAGGCAAATACTGTTCTGAAAGTACTGATTATGACAGAATAACAAGAGGTGAGAAGCTGCGTCTCTGGGCATAAAAAAAATAAATAGTGTGGGAGAAATGAGACGCCGGTTGCTTAAACAGCTGTAGCTAAAATGCTGATACACTTAACATGCATATTCACAATAATTGCCTGCAGGAATGAAGTGTGAATTTGCAGAACGTCTGAAAACTTAACAGCAAAGTTATTGCTATGTCAGTTATTTACACTTAGGCTTTAAAAACAACAATTACTACTACTTTTAGAAGTAGACATGACAGAATATATGTGGCATGTTTGTGATGTAGTGGTTAGAGTGGTGGACTAGGGCCTTGGGAGAGTTCAAATCCCCATCCATCCATGCAGTTCATTGGGAGCCCTTGGGCCAATCATCATTTCTCAGCCTAAATTACCTACCTCACAGGGTTGTTGTGAGAATAAAAATGGGGAGGGCAGAACCATGTATACTATATTAAGCTCTTTGGGGCAGGGGGAGTTGGATATAAATGTGGTAGGAGTGGGTAGTAATTTAATTAAAATACTTTTGTTGAGACATAGTCCGGCCAAAGCTAGGCATATACTCAGAAAACTTTCAGATGGATTGTGTTCTTTGCTACCAGAGCATTATTTGTACAATAAATGACCATTGTTTCTTTTAGGAATTGACCACGACAGTACTTGTTTCAGAGTAAGCATTTGCTCAGAATCACAACATTTGCATTAGGAAGTTATTCTGGCTGCTTTATGAAGCTGGCGATACAGTATGTTGTGTGCATGTGTTTTGACTTGTGTCAGGGACTGCTACTTTTTGCTAAAACAAGATCAAGGGCACAGCTATGTTAAGTGAATTAATTATAGTGCCCAATTTAAATACATATCTATAAATCATTTGGAGCCCTTGCTCCGAGTGGGGTTTCATCTGGATGTGCTTATGAAGTATATACCAATAAGTATCATATTCGGTTTTCAATGTTTATGTGTCCAGAAAGACACCAAGGATAACTAGTTTTCTTTTGATCCAGAAAGATGGATTAGAATAATTTTTCTGAATCTTAGATCATACTGTTTCCATTTTGCACTGTAAAAGGAAATGAAGGCATGTGGTTCAGAAACATGTTAAAGTTTCATTTTGTTTTTGTTCTTATGAAAGGCAGCATTATAGGATGGCACTTAAATTATTTTTACATAAGAATTACAATTTCTTCCTGCAACACATATGCAGTCAAGGCAATGCATATGCATCCTTTTCCTATGGGCAGTATTTCGTCATTGTCATTAGAATTGTTAACACTCCTTATTAGTCATGACTGCCAGGAAATAAAAAAAACACCCATCAAGTGTGAAAATGGAAGGTCGATAGAGTGGAATGTTCACATTATTCTAAAATTACATGGTATATATACCAGGGTAGACTGGAGTCTGGCTTCTGCTGATATCCTGTTTGCTAGACCTGGCTTCCATACCTTCCAACATGTCCTAGATAAAAACAGAGAATCATGGTTACATTTAAGACCCTTGTATCCCCATTAGGCTCTCTGCCTGAGTGGTGTGCTTACACACATACTTTGCCGAAGGCTATTCTCTAGCTTCTGTACATTAAAATTGACAGTGAGAGTTTGTGCTTTAAAAAAGAAAGTTGAATGGAATGTTTAATCTCCCAGTGGATCTGGTGGCACTTGCTATGGAATAGCTGCACTTCAAACACATTCAGCAACGTGTACTGTTGGGACAAGCAGTTGTGGGAGTTGAAGGGAAGCCGTGCACTGGCATTTCCTGTCTGTCTATCTGCATGTACACGTGTGTGCATTAGAGTCAATCTGCTCCCCGTTCGAGAGATTTAATTCCTGAAGGCCAAACTTCTCAACTAAAGCAAAACCAAGACAAAACAAAGGCAGTGATTTACCAGAGACAGGGCAACGTACATGGTTTTGATGTTAAGCCATGCCTCCGGCCAACTGGATAGGTCGGCCGGGGGTGTGACGCTGTCGGGACTCCCCTATGACGCAGGAGCACTGCCACGCCCCCGCGGTGCATGGGGAGAGTGTGTGGCCTAGCCACAACACCATCCCACAGGGAAGTGGAGCAGCCTTACTTCCTGACATGAATGTTAAGGGGAAGCCTTTTTTCATGGGGTGCAACATACCTACAAGTGCATTGTCATATGCAGAAACTGCAGCACTTGCAACATTTGCCTGAGGCTCTGGCAGGTAGATGCAAAACACAACAGGAGCCAGGAAGGAAGTAGAGAGCTCTAGCCTACTGCCGGAAGAAGGAATCCTTATCCCTTGCCTCATTCCAATAGATTGTTTTCTGAACTGAGATTCCTGAATGGCAAGGGGATGAACTACATGATCCTTGAAGTCCTACAATTCTATGATCCAATTAATTCAGGTCATTTTCTGTGTCAAGAGTTGTTCTTCTCTAGTTTCTTTTCTTTTGAAACAAAGAGAAGTGAGCCTGATTATAACAGGTGTTTGCAATAATTATCCCGTCCTAGAGCAAACTCAGTCATATAATTGATTGTTCAGTTTTGTCACATAACTTCATCAAATATTTTGGTACTGGTACATCATTTCTTGCTAATGATCAGCTCATACTTCTTCCCCCCACCTCTCGTTTAATGTTTATGTGGCTTTTTCTGTGCAGTCTTTTCAAAAATGTTTTCTAAGCATTTGTAGGCAACTTGTTATGCACAATGTACAAAAAGACCCACTTCTCTCCTTGATGATCATCAAACACCCTTTAAGGATGCTTCATTGCCATGCAAGTGGAATCAGCCTCTTTTCACATTATTGTACCATAACTCAAAGATTGAAATAATCTAGGCTTATATTGAAGGTGTAGTTTGGAGGAGGATACTGCTCGACTGCATTAAATTCCTTAACAATATCTCATATTGCTCCCAATCTGTTACTTTGGAATCAGATCAAACAGAGGTGGCCATTATCGTCGCTCCTTTTTGCTGGGTTTGAACATCTTTCATGAATTCTTGCTGCTTGAGTGCTGCCGTTATTATTTTGCTTCCAAGGAAGTACCACTTAAATGTTTGGGGAGTTGGAGACAGAAAGCTAATTTAGAATTATTTAAAAAAAATACTCTTCAGATATTGGTCACATTGTAAACACTTATAAAACATAGCCATTGCGTGTGAGGTGAGGAGGAGGCTTAAGAGTGGAAGGCTGAAATCTGCTCCTCTACCTTGTAATACCCTTTTCTATTAAGTAGCATTTCTATAATCAAGATGTGTTAGAGAAAGGTGACAAAACGCAATTGTGCTTTTTGATTGTCTTGCTGCAGGGGGAATGATTTATTCTGGGTAAGCAACCAGGATCATGATTTGCAAATGATATGCACATGGAAATTCTGGAAAGGCCTTTTTGTATTTGTATTCTGCCTACGTAATGATGCAGAATGGATCTAAGTATGGCATGTGAATACAACAGGCTTCCAAGGTGGTGGTGGTAGTGCCGGGGAGCTTTAATCCTTTCGCTATTTTCAAATCAAATAATCATAACAGGACACACAAACCATGTTTTCACTATTATTACCAATGTTTGCGACTCAAAGAAAAATGACAATCTCTCTAAAATAAATAGCCTGTCATTTAACATCCTGTTCAAAACAGCTACAGTTGTTTCATCCAAAAGATTTATTAGCCAAAGCTCTCAAAGGGACCCACAAAAAATTAAAATGAAACTAAAAAAATATAATAAAATACGTGACATACCCACTTGCCTGGGAATAGGCCTCATTGAAGTCAATGGGATTTAGCAGACCTTTATAGGGTTTTTGCTGTAAGACAGTAAACATTAACACAGTAAAATGGTAACATTCTAGCATGGAAATATAAAATGGACTGATCTAAAATGCTGGAACAAATGAGAATATTTTCACCTGGTTCTCAACAGAAAGCAAGGGTGGCACCCGGCCAACCTCCCTAGGAGAGAATTCTGAAGGCAGAGGACCACAGTGCAGAAGGCCCTGTCTTTGGTCACCTCTCACTATATTTTAGAGGGTGGTTGGGCTCAGAAAAGGGCATTAATGATTCTCAAGCCAAATTATGCATTGAGAAAATAGTTTGATGTTTGTGCATTCCACACTAAGAGAAGAAGATCAACTGTCCTATATGGGACATTAACAGCATCCCTTTGCCACAAAGGGCAATTTAAGGAAACAAGCGCAGATCTCCAGGTTGCAACCAAGCAAACTTTACAAGAGGAATGGGTCAGGGACCAGATGTTGGATTCCAATTATTGCTGACCTTTTGGTGTGCTGGGGTGGGGCTTATGGAAGTTGGCATCCAACAATATCTGGACAGCTACAGGTTCCCCCCTCTCCACTTTACAAGTTTGAAACCTGTTTGAATGGATCCAAACTAAATTCTTGGTGAATAAGACCATTAAGTGTTGTTCATACTTGCTTTATCTCTTCATTTGTGACACAGTCACCGAGCCTAGATTTGAGAAGTTGCTCCTATGCAGCTCATCTTTGGCTTGGCATTCCTTCATATACAGAGAATAACTTCCAGCCTGAGATTTTTCTTCGAAAGGCAAGTGGTTGCTCTTTAAGAGCAAATGCAGGTCCCACAAGTGGATCCACATGGCAGACAACAACTACACATGGAGTAGCCTGTGATAATCTGACAGCTGATGAGACTGGAACAGAATAAGAAGTGTGTAAGGGACGCAGGTGGTGCTGATCAGAAGGTCAGTGGTTTGAATCCCCACGACAGGGTGAGCTCCTGTTGCTCGGTCCCTGCTCCTGCCAACCTAGCAGTTCAAAAGCACGTCAAAGTGCAAGTAGATAAATAGGTACTGCTCAGGCAGGAAAGTAAATGGCGTTTCCGTGCGCTGCTCTGGTTCTCCAGAAGCAGCTTTGTCATGCTGGCCACATGACAAACACCGGCTCCCTCAGCCAGTAAAGCAAGATGAGCACCACAACCCCGGAGTAGTCCACGACTGGACCTAACAGTCAGGGGTCCCTTTACCTTTTTAAGATATAAAATATGCATGCCAGAAGCACAGGCACAGCTAGGTTTTGCTACTAGTTTTGTGTTTAAGCAACTATATGTACTGAATTTTTCAACACAGACAGACACCATTTTGGTTCTTTAGCAAGGAAAGTTGAGGACGTAGAAATAACAGTTAAGTGCTGGTACATCTGTGCCTCCCCCCCCCCCCCCCAGTGTGGTCCCTGGCTTGAAGTTAAACAGGTCTTGTTACACCATACCAGTGCTGCAGTGATGACTGCATCTCTCTCTCCCTCTCCCTCTCTCCCTCTCCCCTTCTTTGCCAAACCTTTATTAGGCATTACAAGTATAGGCCATCATGAAACGCCATATAACATCCATATCTAAAATTTTAAAATATATACAAATAAACAGCCATGTAAAATACATAATAACAGGGATTTTCATTGGAGTTTCTTATATATGCACAGAGAGAGCGAGAATGCAGAAACAAGGGAGCCTAATGGTTCTTAATGGTGCCTATTGTTTGCCACCTGTGAAAAGACATGGCGATGGAAGATTGTTGCAATGGTCTCTGTAACTTATAACTATGCAGGACCAGGTTATATTTTGAAGCTCGTCCCTGGAACCTAAGCTTAGTGAATAACTCTGCAGGTGCATCAGCTGTGTATGTAGATTGTGTTTGCCATTCAGTAGCTTTTTCTCAGCACAGCGTTTTGCTTCCTCAGATAATTTACCCTTTATTTTCTCTATCACCTTAACTTTAAATGGCACCTGAATAAAATGTTACCTGGCAGCTACTCTGGGTCCTTTGGAAGGGAGGATTGAATAACAATGTAATAAATGAAATGAATTTTTAAAAGTGGGGCATAGCCATCTTATCGGGCAATCCCCATTCTTGACCTTGTTATTTCCAGAGGCTACTGTAAGGGTGTGCCTGTCTCTTTTAATCCATTAAGCTCCAAGACCCAACTTGCTGTCCTGCATGTGTGTGTTACAAGTCACCACCTCCTATCCATTCCCTGCCCTAATACCAATCAATCAATCAATCAATTTCTTTATTCGACCGATAGTCAGAATTAAAACATTACACAATAATTATAAACTATAACATCATAAGTTACATAAGGTACATAAGTAAGGTAGGGCCACAGTACTAGACCTCTCACAGATAACCCACATCAAAGCATTCAATTATACGTTTCCGACACTTGAGTGCCAGGAAAAGAAATTTAGCCACTGACAAGGTTGTTTTCCCAGAAGACTTATTTAGCAGATATGCTGTCTGCTTTCCTCTTTGTCGGGAACTGAGCTGGGGTAAGTATGGAGTTATAAGATACTGTCTTAAATCGTTGTAGAAGGGACAGCTCAATAAAATGTGCTCTGTGGATTCTACCTCACCCAATGCACAGTGGCATAATCTCTGGTCATATGGGACTCCTCCATATCTTCCCTTCAGGACCGCCGAGTCAAGAACATTCAGCCTAGCCGCAGTAAACAGTCTGCGGTATTCCACGTAGTGGATATCCGCCAGGTAGCGAGCTGGAGCAGCCCGATACAACTGCTCCCCCAGAAACAACCCAGGTTTCACACGGGCTATGTCCTCCTGTCTGGCAATATCCCTTAATCTTTGCGCGATCACCGCCTTTGCGTGGCTATACGTCATGGACTCTATATAAAGGGAGGACAACCCACACTTCTGCACTTCCTCCACTATCTCCCCTTCCCATGGAGATTTAAAGTTATCCCTCAGAATCAAGGGGGCCAAACCCACCGGTCTGAAACAGAGCTTGAGCCATAGCCATAACTTCGCTTTCAGGGCCACATACCTAAAGGCTTGACAACCGGTTTCCAGTCTCATGATCGCACCTGCCACAGAGGGGGGGATCCTGAGTATGGCCCTGAGGAATTGGGTTTGGATAGATTCCAATTTTTCAAAATCCCTACGTGAGCCCAAGGCAATGCCCACCAGCAGAAGAGGGAGGACTTTCATTTTAAAGAGACGTAAGGCAACATTGACAGTTTGTGCCTGTTTCTTGGAGTACAGGGTTCTAATCATCAGGGCTGCTTTGGATGCGTTCGAGGCTATGTATTCTCTGTGCGCCAGGAAGGACCTATTTGATCTTACAACCTGACCCAGGTACTTGAAGCAACTGACCTGCTCTAAAGGAATACCATTAATTGACCATAAATTAGGTTTCGGTCGAGCAGCAAAGACCATTATTTTGGTCTTGGCATAATTTAATTGGAGCTCGTGTTGGGTCTCATATTCATGAAGAGCTCGAAGCATCCTCCTTAATCCGATGGGGGAGGTAGCTAATAGGGCGGCATCGTCCGCATACAGTAGGACATTCAAGGCTCGTCCTGCCAGTTTTGGTGGATGGAAATCAGCATTTGCCATATGCACCACTAGCGAATTAATATAGAAGTTAAACAGAGCAGGGGCAAGCAAACAGCCCTGTCTTACCCCCCTAGTGGTGGCAACCGGATTGGAGACTAGCCCCTTACTATCTATCCTAATCCTCAAGAGGGTATTTGTATGCAAATTAATAATCAGCAAGAGAAGGCGGCGGTCGATAGATGTCGCTGCCAATTTTGTCCATAGCTGGTTCCTGGGAATTAGATCAAAGGCCTGCTTAAAGTCTATAAAGGCGACGTGGAGGGCTTTTAGGCCATTGCCAACGTACTTGGTGGCCAAGTGATTTAGGATTAAGATTTGGTCTGTTGTTGATCTTCCGGGGCGGAAACCCGCCTGTTCCTCTGCGATGATATTGTTGCTTTCCATCCAGGTCGTTAATTTGTTAAGTAGAAATCTTGAATAGATCTTCCCGATAACATTTAGCAGGCTAATTGGTCTAAAATTGGCCGGGTCTGTGCGCGGCCCTTTCTTGTGAATTAACACAATCAGTGCAGAGTTCCAGCTTGGAGGAAATTGTGCTGTTTTGTTTATATAAGTAAAAAGAGCTGCTAGGGGTGGACACCACCAATCCTTATTGGCTTTAATAACATCTATGGAAATAAGATCGTCTCCGGGTGCCTTGCCCGCCTCAAATTGGCCTATAAGTGTTTCCACTTCAGAGCAGGTAACAGGATCCCACTCTGGCAAGGGGGCCAAATCTAACCTTCCTCCGCTAGCTGCGTGAGCTGCATATAAAACGGAGAAGAAGCTTTCCCAGGTGTCAGCTGAAATTTGGGGTTCTATCCTTGATAACGGTCTACCCAGGTATCTGGAAATTTGGTGCCAAAAGGAGGAGGGATTTCTATTTTCTGCAGCTTTTAGAAGGTTCTTCCAATCATTTCTTTCTGCCGCACGCTTCTTTTCCTTTAATAGTGCTTTATACCTTCTCTTGAGGTTCATAAGGTGACTGCTAGGTGCGGAGTCATTTGATGCCCTATATGCCAAGAATTCATTATATAGGTTGTTCTTGAAGTGCCTACACTCCTCGTCAAACCACTTTTTATGAGAGAAATGGTTACTATTCATTACCGGGGTCTTAGCCAACGAAGGTTTTAGCAGTTCTACTAAATTGTCATATATTGGCAGTGGCTCAACTGCCTGGATAAGGGAGTCCCTTGTCTCTTGCAGTTGGTCAGACCAAAGGAGTTCATTTATCCGTTGAGCCATATTGTCGGTCCATTTTAAGGCAGTGGGCCTCATCTGAAGCTGGTTATTTGTAATAGGCACGCAGGAATAGGTAGCCAATTCTCCATCCAGGGTCAGAGAAAGTTCTAATGGAAAATGGTCACTTTCCAGCCTCGTTACCACCCTAAAGTTGGAAATTTTGGGAATTAGGTCTACTGATGTCCAAATAAAGTCTATGGTAGAGGCTCGGGAGCCTGACCAGAAAGTAAATTCGGCAGGGTAATCAGAACTGAGAGCTCCGTTTAAAAGGTGAAAATTAAGAGCCATCAAAGTTTGTCTACATTTAAAACCTGCATATGTAGCAACACTGTCTTTAAAATTCCTGGGTAAAAGGTCTGAGGTTAAAATGGGTAGTGAGGGATATTTATTATATTTAGCAAATAATGATTTATCAGAGTGAGACAATCGGCCATTGAAATCTCCTGCAACTAGGAAGGTGGCTTCAGGATATTTCTCTAGGAGAGTTTCAAGAGTCTGTTGAATTTCCCTCCATCTTTGGTCCACCAGGTTTTTCTTATAGATTGGGTGCAAATAAACATTAATCACCACGAACACTTCCTCCGCTGTTTGTAGCTTAACACCCAGCATGGATGACGACTGGATGTCGATTTGTTCCACCTGCAGGTTTAAGGCCAAAGAAACTAGGGTAGCCAACCCACCTTGTGGTCTGCCAGGAGATAGTAAATTCTGATGTGCATTCAGGTAGAAGCCCTTATACCCTGATAGGGAGAAGCCCTCACAAGCCCAGGTCTCTTGCAGCAAAAGAATATGACTGCCTTTTATGTAGGCGACAAAGGATGGATCCATCAGCTTAGGTTTAATGCCAGCTACATTCCAGGATAAGAAAGTAAGTAATCTCCTGGTCACCCCTTCGAGTCATGCTGGGCCTTGCGGAACCAGCATGGCAGAATCCACCTGGGAATGCATGCGGCGAGGGGGGACAATAGGCTGGAAGAAGGAAGTAATTGTAGCTTGCTTACCAGGCAATTTCCGAGCACCACTTACCGCAGCAGCAGCCATGGATTGAGGCTTAATTATTGGTAGCTGCAGGGATGGATTCTGGTGCACAGGAGTATCACTTAACGACAGGTCCATAGACTCTACATTTAAAGTATGCTCTAAGATTGAGGGGGGTGGGCCTTTTGGATCTGCAGATGCTGTAGGGAACATGCAGTGTAAGGCAGGTGGAAGGCATCCTTTTCGGTTTGCCTCCAAAAGAGCATCCAGTCTTGCCACAGCTTCCGAATTTGACCAGAGGGTTGTCGAATCTTCCACTGTATCCTGCCCGGACTTGACATCCCGAGGCTGTGCACAGCCAGGTTGCAGATCAAAGGTCGTTAAAGCAGGTACCACTTGGGCTTGTGTAGCCTGATCTACAATTGGTGAGGAATTCATCTTATTTACATGAGCATGATCTTCTGAGTTACGGAGACAGAGTAGCAACTCGTCCAATCTGTCCGTTATCTCTGTTCGCTCCAGTTTTGGCAATTGGGAGAAGGATAGAAGTAACTCACGCTCCGTAGAATTCTCCAAATGTATGGCCTTTGTCAGTGGAGGCAGGGGGGCGTCAATCCAGCTGATTAGATCTGCGGCCAGGGGAGTTGGGGTCGTGGCAATTGGCGGACCCTCAGACTTAACTGCTTTCTTTTTGAACAAGCAGTTTGGTAAGAGGGGGCAGATCTTGGTATTGGTAAAGACTCTTGTAGCAAGGATTCCATAGTTAATTAGAAGGCTTCTTGAGGACATAATAAGTGCAGGGAGCTTTTTGGTTTTAAAGGAGAGCAGCACTCTCTGCCTCTGAGGTCTGCTGCTAATATGATCAATATGCTTCAGGTCAATAGAGCTAGGGGTTACCCTCAGAAGCTCCGCTAGGTGTCTCCTTATATCACTCTTATAATGCCAGTTTATCACCTTGCCTCTAAAGGGGCAAACCGTTAGGCAGATTTTGGTAGCTTGCAGCAGCAGTTTGTGAGGAGGTGCAGAGTGTTGTTCCTTCTTATTTTGCTCACCTTGCTCACTTTTCTGATTGCCAGCAGCTTGAGGAATTATACAGGAGGTATGAGGTAAAACGGGTGCTCTGGGCATTTGTAAGGGCTTCATCTCAGGTGGTACATCAGGGGAACTGTCTTTACCTGTTAGGGATACAAGCGAGATAATCTTCTCCAAGGATCCTCGGATGTCTTTTATGTATTTAAAGATATAGTCCACTGTTCTAGCAACCAGGTCTAAAGTAGTCGAGTGTTCAAATAGTATCTCGTCAATGCAGCTTTCACGGGCTCTAGTGCAAACATTCGAGTGGATGCCAGTATTATTATTGCTTGAAGGTTTAGTAGGCAGGTTATCAAAAGGTTCTTTCACACTGGATTCCTCGTCATTCATCTCTGCTAGCAGTGTGAAAGAGTTTGAAACCGGGATATTAAAAATATCCTTTGTACTTTCAGATTCACTAATTTTTGTTTGTTTAGCAAGAGGCAGGCATCTCAGTTCCTCTGTGTCGTCTATATCTCTAGAATCTCTGGTACGTTTCCCAGTTCCTCTCCCACAAGCAGGGCTGTATAGTTGCTTAGTCATTTCTCTCTTCATGCAACCGCCCCAGTTTCAAGGTTAATGGTTGTCTCCCCGATAGAAAAAGGCGTCCTCCTACTTACTAATTTAAAACTAAGACTAAAAACTAAAAACTAAAGTTAAAAGTTAAAAGGTTTCTATACTCATTAAAACAATGTTAAAAGATAAATCAGGGAGCTCACACTCACGCTGACTAAGTGCCGTTCGCCATCTTGGAAAACCCTTCTATTTATTCCGAGGAGCTGCCCTAATACTAATGTATGACATCACCACAGAGTTCTTTGGAGGGGGTGGGGCAGGGAAATTTTCTCTTTGTGTCATTCTGCCTCTAAGCTTCAGAAAAGATTATACTTTTTGCATAATACTTTGCTGACTATAAAGAGCCATGGTCAGGCTGTAAAGAGTTCACCTAATAGAGAACATTAGTGATGGATTCATTTTAATGACAACCACATAAGTGGTGGGGTGGGTAGGTGGAGAGATTCTCAGCATCATAAATGAATTAAGTAAATTTGCACTGGTGACATCTGGAAACATATATTGTAACTATTGGTTCTCTGACCATTTTTAGTTCACTAAATCTTCCCTCAAAGCAACAATCTTAATGGCTTTGATCTTTTAATCATCTCCTGTATTTTAGACAACAAAGCTTTTATTTTCCATAATAATGTTTACTGTGCCTCTTGGAACATTCAGGTGCCTTGCATTTTTTTATTTTTTGCTTTGATTTCAGTGAATTTACTAGCCAGGATATTTTGTTCGGGGGGGGGGTGGGCGGGCAGGGAGAGGCACTTTGTTTAGAGATCTTACCTGTGTTTATATAAAACATTTTTCACCATATCACATGTGAGAACTTGGGTCCAGGGAAAAAAATGCATATGTCTGGCTAAATGGTTTATTGAGTCCATTTCCTGCCAATCACTGTTTAGCAGTACTTTATAATGGTACGAATTATAGCAATTAACCTAGTATTGTTAAGTTGTCAAAAGGCAGCCTAAGCAGGTAAATATAAATACAGAAAAATAAAGCAGAAGCTGCTAGTGGGCCCCACAGCATCTCTAACAGACAAATGCAATCTGTTTTTCCAGGTTCTAGGGAATAAATCAAATAGATTTGGAGTAATAAAGCAAGCCATGGAAAGGCCTTTAGCTACATGCATAAACTAATAATTGGTACTCTGCTGGTGTTTTGTGTGCTAAACTGCATTGAGAGGACCTTTTAAGCCTCTTAAAAAGGTACATAAATGCTGGCATTAAAAATAAAAATCTGTAAATCCTCATTTCCTGTAAAATTTTAACACCTTTTAAGACTCCCCCCCCCACAAAAAGCAACAACGAGGAGAATGGTTCAAGGGGCACAAAACTGTTTTCAACACCCACTGCATTTAGCTTAGCACTAGTAACAATTAATGAATCACAACTTGCATGTTTATCCATTCCATATGCCATCCTGGGCTACTTTGGAAGGAAGGGTTGGGGTATAAATTTAATAAATAAATAGACAGGAAACAAGGAACACTCATGCCAGGAAACATTCACACCCATATTACAAAATGTTTATCTTACTTTTGACTGTTCTTTTTTTCAAACAACAACAATACAATGTGAATGGGGTGGGTGGTGGGAGAGAGAGCACATCACACCACAGGAGGTAAAGAGTAATACAAAATTATTCTTAACTGCCCAGTTAAGAGGTGGCAGAATTGCAGATCCCAAAGACAAGGCAAAAGTGTAGTGCAGCTTCCAGAAAGTCTCTTCCAGGACTCTACAAAATCCATTTTTTAGTTTTTTCCTGCCCTCTTGTTCTCTTGGTAATTTAGAGACAGCAGACCCAAGTTAGTGTTTGAAGTTCATTCCTATAGCTACGTTGGTAGAGTATGAGACTCTTAATCTCAAGGTTGTGAGTACAAACCCCACGTTGGGTAAAATATTCCTGCATTGCAGAGGGTTGGACTAGATAAAGCTCATGGTCCCTTCCGACTCTACAGGTCTATGACTGTATAATCAAGGAAATTATACAGTATTACAGTATCTGCTCAGAAGTAAGCTGCACTGACTTCAGTGGGACTTACTGACAGGTAAGTGCCTACAGCAGCAGAGGGAAATTCAAGTTACAAGAAAGGAGATTCCAACTAAGCATCAGGAGGAACGTTTTGACAATAAGAGCTGATCGATAGGGGAACAGACCCCCTTGAAAGGTGGTGGACTATTTCCTAGTTTGGATGGTCATCTGTCATGTATGCTTTAATTGAGATTCCTGCATTGCGGGGTGTTGAATTAATGACTTTTGGGGTCCCTTCCAACTCTACAATTCTATTATTCTGTGTTACACACAGCTGTTCCTAACTTTACCCCCTTTTTTAATTGTTTTTAGTAAAAGCAGCCTTGGGCACTTGGAGCTGTTTGAGGTGCTGAAACTCTAGCAGTCTTGCTGTCACACCATCCAAAGGTTTACAAGGATTAGCTGGTGGAGAAGTAATTTTGTCCCATAGAAAACAAATCAGTAATCTGGGATTTTGATGTAGTGCTGAGTGATATGTAAGCATTTAAAAAAAAAAAAAAAAAATTCTGTAAATGCTAATGAAGCTGAAGATAGAGACCAACATTAGTATACTCATTTTGCAGGGAATGGAACCACGACTGAGACAGGATGAATGATGCATTATTTTTTTCTCTATATGGGAGGTCTTATTTATTTACATGCCTTTATATTCTGCCTTTCTTTCATCATGGATCTCAAAGCAGCATGCGTTTCACCTATCCAGGCACTGACCAGACCCAGACCTGCTTAGCTTCAGCAAAGTTGTGACGTTGTGACCATCTTCTGGAACCTGGTAGTGTAGTTAGTATACTGCAACCCTGAAGTGTAGTCCAGTGTTGGTTACTTTGGGTTTTTAAACAGAAATGTGGTGGCGGCTGTGAAGCTGATTGTAGCAGCTGTGCAATTAATTAAGGCTGGAGCGGTTGAAGGGAGCCAGGTAAATAATTGAGGATTAGAGTAGTGAGTGGAAACACATCTGGATTCCAGGTTTACCCTCAGATAAACAGCATATCTGCCTACTTAAAGCACTTAAAACCCCTCCACTTAAACACCAGTCTTCTCATGAGGCAAGCTGGGGAAAAGTTATATGAAACTATGACATTTTGTTTCACACTTAGGTATTTGAGCATCGTTTAGCTGGCAAATGAATTGACTGTGAATCAGAAGGATAGACAGATACATGCACTCTGTATATAAAGCTAAAAGCATCAGTTTGTTAAATATTGACTTGTGAAATGATCCAGCTTCCTCTTGGCCAAATCTGCAAGAATAAATTCTGAAAAGCCTACCGCAGAGTGTGGGGGAGGGGGCAGAGGACAATTTCAAAGCATATCATCTTGCCTCATTTTTGAAGATTTTGAAAGTGCAACCAGTCTGCATGAAAGTCAGTGTCTCCTGCATGCAACTGTGCACTTGATTTGGCTCAGGGGGAAGTCTGAGTGGGCAAGTGACCTTTGCAACAACCTGCAAGGAATGGGATTTTTTCAAACTGGGAATCCAAACCAACCTCAGCCCCATATCTGTTCTGCAGTATTGTCAGTGGACTACAATGTAGGGTGGCCATAACTCCACCCTCTCTCTGCATAGCCACACAACTTGTTACTTTGTTCCATTTCTCTCTGAGGAGGGCAAAAAGGAAAAAAAAGAAACTGAGCAATCAGCAAGAGTAAAAGAGATGCAGAGAAAGAACTTCCCACTTCCCACTCTCCTTCTTAGCCCTCTGCACTCCTTATTTTTCTCAACTAGTATCTCTTGCCAATGTGGTAGTTGATCAGTGGTGTTTTGAAACCTCAGGGGTTTCTGTGACTCTACCACAAACAAGCCCATGGGTTTTCTTTTCCCAATGTCTTTGGATGCTGATTGTGCCTAGTCCTAATAGTGCTGTTTTGGGTTCTCCTGCCCCTTAGGGTCTGCCCCGCCCTCCCAAAAAAAGAAAACTTTGAGGTTGGGAGGTTGGACATTTTTATTTTAATACTTCAGCAACTCTTTGGATTCCCCAGAGTTGAGGGTCCTTTGGAAGGAAGGATGGGATATTAATTTAATAAATAAGTCTGTCGAGACCTCCCTCTGAATACATGTACCATTCTGGATACATAATTGGTGCACAGCTCTGAACATCACAAATCATGGTAATGATACTCTGTTGTTGGCTTTGGTGAGACTTTGTCCTAGTTTTAATTTAATGTTTAGTGCTGCATTATTACTTGAGGTCCCAATAGGATAGCATAACGGGGCATAATTTAATGAATACAAGTCATCTCCCTCCTATGAATATTACACATTAGTCTATCCATCTGGTGCTTTGATTATCTGCCACAAAGAATCTTGCTCTCTGGACATCTGGGGTGACTGGGACGAACTGATCGTTTGTATTCCATAAAAGAAGTGAGCATATACTATGGAGGGATGCAGAATTTAAATACACTGATTTATCTTTTTATGTTTCTGAAATGGCTGTCTGTTGTACATGCAAAATATGACTCAAGAAATACACTTCTAGAGGAATAATAATAATAATAACAACAACAATAATAATAATAATATGCAATAATGGTGATTCTCTGGAGGGTGGCAGACCTACAGATCTACAGGCCTCATCAACATGAGCAATAGAGTGGGTGAGAGGGAGACAAACCAGGGACATTTTGAAGAATGGGATTAAACTGGATTTATTTATTTATTTAATCCAGTACTACAGCTTTTTACTCTTTTACTACAGGTTGGATCCAGACTAAATTAAAAATACTCCCACAAATCAAAACTTCTAGAGGGTGGTATCTGTGTAAAAACAACAAAGAGTCTTATGGCACCTTAAAAGACTAAAAATGCAATTCTACTATGTCATGCTGTGTACATACAGAGAAAGAGAGAGATCCCATTTTAACTAGGCATTGTTTTAAGTCATGTCTATGGCATGTGTGCAGCACAATATGATCCTAAGCATATTAACCCAGAAGTACCGGTAGTTTGAAGTCCTTTGTGATTTACATACTAGTATGTGTGCTAAGGATGCAGCCTTAGTGCATTCCACAGCACACAAAATTTGAAGAAAAGTTGTCCCTATGCAATTAAGAGTTCATTTTAAAGAGGCCATCATTAGCTCAGTGTTTGTGTGAATTGGCCCTCAGAGGACACAACCCCATCATTCTCTCACCAGTAGGCAACATGATATAATTAAAAATAAATTTGTGTTTCACAAATGCAACTCTGTCTTAGGAGTTATGTGGCAGATTTAATTTTGCCCTCTGTACTCTTTTCCTCCAGTCCATGAAAATGTATTGCAGAGCCCAGTTGCTCAGGGAATGTGGGAGGGGAGAAGAGAGAGGTATTGCAAACAAAGGAAGCATCTGAACTCAAATATTGTGTGTCCCTGCCCTGCAAAGAAGGGTTTGCAACAAATGTCTTGGACCAGCCCTGATTTATTATGACCAAAGCTGTTATGGGTTAGAGCCCACTTTATCAGATGCATGGAGTATTATTCTCAGTTGGCCGGTATTGCATACATTTTAAAATCCAGTTAAACTTTAACTTCAGTTAAAGCTGTGGTTTTTTGCATCTTGTGACATTTATTTACAATCCACCCACCATGTGTGTGTGTGTGTGCATGCATGTGTAATGCAAACACACATACTTGCCAACTGAGGAATGCACCTCATCCACAAAATCTTATGCCATAATAAATTAGTCTTTAAAGTGCTGCAAGGCACTTTATTATTTTTAATTTAATAGATAAAAAGAAACATTTAAGACTGTTGTTCCCTGAAGGTATGATTTATAGGACACTTATTTATTTATTTATTTGTTTGTTTGGTTGAATTGAACTATATTCCAGGTATGATAATCTTCCCCAACATTTTCCGTTGTTCCTTGTGGAGTTAGGTAACAAGATACCAAATCTGGATAATATAATCACACCCAGTTTTTGTTTTAGCCTACACACTAACGGATAGTCTAAATCCCCTAATTTGATACAAGAACATGCAGCAGATCTGAAATAACTAACATTTTAATTAAATATACCATATTTAGCTGTTTTATGTCTCTCATTTATATAGGCATTCTTGCATAACTGCTTATTGTGAACCCTTAATGCAAAGTGATTTGTCTGTTTTGTATATGCAAAACAAACCTGTTACTTCTGTTCTAGCATAAATAATGAAAACTAGTTAAATCTTTATTTAGGAGCTAGGGAAAACTTGTGCTCATCTTACCCCGTGTGAAATATGAATCTTGTCCAGTTTCCCCTTTTAAACATACACTGTGTTGCCAATGCAGGAATATGTTATAAAATCAATAAATGTCTAGTTCATCCCTTTAATACATGCCATAAGCTGCTTCCAACCACTGCTCCCCAGTTCTTATGGAGTAAATTATCTCTGGTTTTCTGCTGGTGCTACTGTTTGGTCTTAAAAGCTATGTGCCTCCACTGCCCTGATCAGGTAATGGAGTAAAACCCTGAATCCAACTGGTTCTGATGGATCAGTCTGCTTACATGATGCCAGTCCTTTAAAAGGTAAAGTCTGAGCCCTGAACACTGATGTCTGGGTACCATTCAGTCAGTGGGAGCCTGGCTGTACTGAATGCCCCCCCCCCCCCCAGGAAGCATGCAATTGTTTTCTGAAATGCAGAAGAGGCTGGGGTTGATGTGATAAAGTGCTACCTATTGGAATTTGACTTTCCACGGTACTCTCTCACACAGAGAGACAATAAAAGCTTGAAAGATCCTTAAATGTAGCCTTTCTAAAGTGATGCTATAATACATAACCGGGTTAATTTGAGACTGAGAGCCAGTTGTCAAGCAGTGTAGAACAAGATTTGTAGAACTGATGCCTTAATTTGAATCCCAATTTCCTTTAAAATGAAATCGGCTTATGAGAGGTTCTGTACCATAATTTTTCTGTTGTGACTGCTTTTAAAGGTGTCCCTGTTGTCTCTCTTTTGCCCCTCTCTGGGGCATTTGTAGTAAATTGGTTATGCACATCATTGCCTGTGTACAAATGGCATGAACTCTATTAGCCTTCTTGTAAAATGATTAGAAAAAGTGGTGTGCAAAAAAACAATTATCGCTCTGGCTCGCATTAGCAATGGGGCTCTGAACAGATTGTTTATCATCTGTATGAATGTGAATAATGGTACATAGGACTGTCAGAGGCTTAGAAGTAGCCTGAATCTTACTTGAAATAGGCAATGTTGCCATGGTATCATGCTCTGATTGTTAAAGCCACAATAACAGTGATTTCTATATAACAAAGGCATTATTGTTTTTTAAAAAAATGGGGGGGGGGTGAGCAAACAAAATTTCAGCTTACCCTTTTCAGCTCGGGCCTGCTATTAATTGTGCGATTTTCCACTCTTGTCGCAATGATAACAGATAAGTGGATGAGCACTCTCATTAAAAACTAATATTCCATATTCACATTTGGAACTATGGCGTGCCGGTATGTGTTTACATGTTTGATTTTACTGTAATGGCATGCTGGGTTTTGCAAATTTAACAGCACAATCCTATGCATGTTTTCTCAGAAGAAAGACCCCAGTGTTCAATAGAACTTACTCACTGGTAAGTTGTGTTCAGGACTTTAGTACATCCTAAATATAGTTACTACATAAAGTTCCCCATTCAATACAGTTTCCTGGTTCCGGTGGAATGCTAAACTAAAGTTTGTTTAGCTCACCTCTGTTTCATTTGTACATCCATACCTGACCAGGTTTACTAACCACGGCTTGTTGGGGATCAGAAAACCCGGAATATAAAGAATGTATTTACATTGTATTGAATGTATTGAAGTTGTTTCATAAATATCGCCTTACACCTTACACTAACTGGTTTGTTGTTGCATTCAGTCTTGGGAACCTGGTTTGGGTCACCTGGCTGCAGAGATATGAGGGGAAAGCATCTTGAAAATGAAATAATGCAGTTAAAACACTTTTACTGGTGCCCTCATAGACCTTGACCACCCTCCTATCTCTGTGCGGCAACAGGCTCTTTCCCCACCCTTCCATCTGCCCTGTTGAATTATGCCTTTTCAGCCTGGCTAGGTTTTTTTTGGGGGGGGGAGGATTAAAGGGTGCATTCTACTTTCACTTATGTCTAATGATGATATATGTTAAATGCACACCTTCGCTCTCTTAGCAAACCATATCAAGAGCTCAACTGATGCAACTGCACAGCTGCTTGCTCACCAAACAGAATTAATTTTGTAATAAAGAAAGCTGTCTCTACTGAGAGATTGGATACCGATGGAGTAAGACGATTTCTGGGTTGGGCGAGTGAAGGTTCTTAGGACTGTGGGTGCTGGTGTCAGTTCTGTTTGTGTGTGTCGAGAGAGGTTAAGGGTTGTACGGATGAACAGATAATTTGAATGCCATGTGAGTTGAGAATCCTGCTTTTTCACTGCTTTTGATTGGGAGGGTGGGGGGATGTGAAGGGGTCTTAGCCTTTCCACATGAAGAGGCATTTGAGTTTGCAAGGAATATATGGGAAAAGTGCTTGTAGGAGGCTTAAATCATTGAAGCCAAGGATGGGTGCAAGTGACTGGCTGGGGAACCCAGCCAGAAGGGCGGGGTATAAATAATAAATTATTAAATTATTATTATATGACTGAGCTGTCAGAGAGGCCTTGGGGCTTTTTGCTTCATTTTTTGGGGTTTTGTTTTGTTTTGCTGAGATGCAGTTCTGCTTCCAATTCCTCCTATTGGCCGATATAAAGAAAACTGGTGACACAGTGGTGCTCTTTCTAGCTTTTGGGCAGTGCAACGGGCTTGGGGCAGCAGTCAGAGTTTCACAGAGGAGGCAGAGGTAAAGGAAATCAATATTAGTGGGGCTGGTGCAAGATATTAGCCCACCTGAGCTGAGTGGTAGCTCTGCCTCTTCTCCTGTCTGCATCACTCTGGGACTCAGAGCAAGGCATTCTGGATGGTGTGGCCCAGGAAAGCACCTGCACTGCTGTTGCCTTGATATGCTGGTTGGAAATTCTGCTTAAAATTAATTTAAAGTTCATATTTTGATTAACTTTAAGCAACTTCCATCCGCTGTAGAGGCCGTTTGGGATTTACACCAGCATATAAGCAGGCATAAAATTGCAATGTAAATAAAATTAAAAATAAGTAAAATTGTTATTTTAAAATTTTATTTTAGTTTTAAAAGTTTTTTTTACTCTTATCCCCCTGCCTTGGAGTGCTTTGTGGAGTAGCGGGGCTTCCATCGCTCCCACAGCCTTGCTGGGGCAGAAGAAGGAAGTACAGACAAAACACTTTTTTGGTCTCGGCCAATTGAACCCTGCTCCACCCAAGCCGAATCACCCAACCCCTCTGCCTGATGTAAAGCTAGTAAGAGAAAAACAACAAAAGCCACCGCCATCACCACCAAATATGACAACAGCATTAAGCAGTTGCAAAAACTATATAGTACAGTGCTACCTCAGGTTACAGACGCTTCAGGTTACAGACTCTGCTAACCCAGAAATAGTACCTCGGGTTAAGAACTTTGCCTCAGGATGAGAACAGAAATCGTGCTCTGGTGGCGTGGTGGCAGCAGGAGGCCCCATTAGCTAAAGTGGTGCTTTAGGTTAAGAACAGTTTCAGATTAAAAACGGACCTCCAGAATGAATTAAGTTCTTAACCCGAGGTACCACTGCACTGCCAAAAGCAGGTTTAAAATACTAGATAATGAAACCACATTAATATCAGTTTTACAAAGCCTGGACAAACAAAACATGATGTGCCTGGCACTGAAAAGAGATCAAAATAGGCACCAAGTGGGCCTCTCTATTCAGCAAAATAATAATGATAATGATAAATCCTACAACTATTATCAGTGAGCCAGTGGAGTTGGGGAGAGGAAACCTCGACGTTATCTCCCACTGTGCCATGAATGTACTCTGCATAACTCCATGCTGGTGCTGTATAAATAAGAATAAATAATAATTTTGGGCAATTAACAATCCGTCAGTTTCTCTCTTCCCCATTTGTAAACTGGACATATCAGTTACCTGCCTCAAAGGGTCGTTGTGAAGGTAAATTTTAAAAAAAGTTTCCATGGAACTTCGTTCATCAAATGTGCTGTGCAAGAGTGTAATAAAACAGTAATAATTACATTTCATAGTGAGGAGTAATGGGAAATGGCTTGTGAGCTGCTGGTTGCTGGTTTTTTTGCTTTGTGCAGAAAAAGACTACAGACTGCTAATATGTCAATCTACTTAATGGGGCTTGTTTTCAAATCTTATTAGGCCTGTGCAAGGGATATCGGCATTGTTATTGCTTCATTAGCCTGGTTACAGAAGTTATATCTCCCCAAGCAATTCTCAACATCCTCTCCCTAGTTCTGTCATTTTTAATCAGTTCAGAATATGCTCTGAAGACAGAGCTCCGCTATGTCCTTCCATGTGAGTTTCAGGGCAGGAGCCAACAGAGAGAATAATCCCTGCTAAGATATTGAACCTGGCTGACAAGCGAGAGAATCAAGGCCACAACATCCATCCACCGACTATTAGTCACGTATAAGCTTGTCTTCTTCATAGTTCACATCCTTATAAGGCTGCAATGCTATGCACACTTACCTGTGAGTCCGTCCCATTGCATTTGATGGTGCTCACTTCAGAGTAAGCATGTACACTGCACACATTATTTTTAATTAGTATTTGAAATATAACCCTCTAAAACTTTTTATTAACCCCTTTTTCCTCATAGTCAAAATTTACCAGTGTGATCTTTTCTCAGTGCTCCTGCCGTGAAGGTTAAAGCAAGTGTTCTTTTGATTCCCCTCCCCCTTCTTTTATTCTTTTTCTTAATAGTGGCCAGCATTCAGAAGCTTCCTGCGGCATCTGTCCTCACAGACATCAATTTCCCCATGAAAGGAAGGAAAGGAATGGTCGACTGGGCACGAAACTCAGAAGATAGGGTTGTCATTCCAAAAAACATCTTCACCCCTATGTCAACAGGTAAAAACTAAAAGAGCACTTGTCCTTATATTTTCTTAGGAGAAGACATAGGTTGGGCCTATCACTTTACAGAAGCTTTGTAATAACCTCCCATTTTAAAGTACACAGAGATCATTATTCTCTTCTGCATACAGTGGTACCTTGGTTCTCAAAGTTACCGTATTTTTCGCCCTATAGGACGCACTTTTTCCCCTCCAAAAATGAAGGGGAAATGTGTGTGCATCCTATGGGGCGAATGCAGGCTTTCGCTGAAGCCTGGAGAGCGAGAGGCGTCGGTGCGCACCGACCCCTCTTGCTCTCCAGGCTTCAGGAAGCTATCCGCAAGCCTTGTGCGGCCGGCGGGAGTTCCCGTGAGCTCGCAAGGCTTGCGGGCAGCAACCTGCAGCCCGAAGCACGGGGCGCCCTCTGGAGGGTGCCCCGTGCTTCGGGCAGGTGTCCGCAAGGCTTGCGCACCCGGCTGGAGTTCCCGCTGGGCTCGCAAGGCTTGTGGATAGCAGCCTGTTCTGGGGGCTGGGGTCAGGGGAAGCCCCGCGGCTGGGGGGGGGGGAATAAATTTTTTTTTATTCATTTCCCCCCAAAAAACCGAGGTGCACCCTATGGGCCAGTGCTCCTTATAGGGCGAAAAATACGGTAATCCATTTCAGAAGTCCATTCTCCCGAAAGTGTTTGAAAACCAAGGCACAGCTTCCAATTGGCTGCAGGAGCTTCCTGCACTCAAGCGGAAACCACGTTGGATGTTCAGCTTCTGAAAAACGTTTGCAAACCAGAACACTTACTTCTGGGTTTGCAGTGTTTGGGAGCCAATTTGTTCGGGAGCCAAGCCATTCGAGAACCAAGGTACACTGTACATACATTACATAAATGAGGGACAGCTGGAAGGACAGGAGGTGAGGAGAGGGCTCTTATGAGACCCATGGTTATCCCTTTCCCACACACAGACTTACCTTACATTGCTAGGAGTATAGTGCATGCATCTAAAAATGTGTCGTATGAATACAAATAAATAAATATTGGCATCATGCAGGTATACTTGACAGGCAACTGAGATTCACTGTGGCTTCCTATTGAGTGCACCCTTTGTGCCAAAACCAGGTTTCTTGTTGCATAATGTGTGAAACGCCTTCCATTCGGGAGTGGGTGTTAGTGTAGAGACTGGCTCCTACAGTGACTTTCCTAAGGTAATATGCATTGGTTTGATATTTCAGAATTAGAATACAATAGCCCAATTGCTGCTGTGGAAATCTGTCCTCTTCAGTGTTAAAGGGGGTGGGGGAAGTCCTCTAAAAATAACTCCAATGGATCTTTCATAATCAGGGCAGAATATATCATGAAATGCTGGTACGGTTTAGCGGCCAGTGATGAATCTCACAAAACAGCCAGCCTTCTGAGTGCTTTAAATCTTGTGAGATGTTCCAATTGTAGAGACCTTTCCCTCCCCGCACCCTAATATATCATATTACATTTTTATGACAGCATACTTGGAAATATATTTCACATTGCGATGATGATTTCTTTAAAGATAGAACTTCTTCCACAATGATAAATACCCTTTCACGTACCCATATGCTGACTATGTTGGAAAGGCAAGAAATTTAACGTACACATTGTTTTCCCTCTCTTCCCCACTTTCATTTTAGATCTAGATGAATCCACCGTATTTGTGCTTGGAGCAGTACTATACAAAAATTTAGAACTGATTTTACCCACCTTAAGGTATGTGTTGTGACTAGGAGACAGCATGATTTATATTACTTCAAAAATATGCATCTGGGATGTATTGAGTTGAAAACTGACGGCAATTGCCATGGGTTTTTATGCAGTACAAGACTTTCCCCCTCAGTAGAGTAGGGATGGACAACTTGGCCTGGGGCCTAGATCAGACTATTTTCCAGCCCTCCCATCTCACCAGCTGAACTCTGTCCTGCCTGCTTCTCCACTCCTCTCTGGGATCAGCCCTAGTTTGAGAGTTAGAGAAATTCTAAGGAAGGGGTAAGAGAAACAGGGAGATGCAGAAGACACTGGACCATCTAAAGCAGGGATGGGGAATCTTTTCTGACCTGTTGGTGGGCCAAATTTGACAGGTGGGTGGGGCTTCCCACTTGTCAATCAGCTGATACTATGCTTTGAAGTCCCGATTGGGAGGGGAGGAGGGGAAAGCTGTCCTTTGAAGGACAGATCTTCCTCCCATTCTGATCAAAAAGGAGGGGGGAAGATACCTTTTGGAAACACTACCTTGGGGGAAAGTCCCTTGAATGCTGCACAAATGGTGCACAATCGGCTGGTTGACAGATGGACATGGTTTAGGAAAAATGGTATCGTGGGCCACCTTGGATTCCCAGGAAACTCACAATTGGCTCCCTGGCTGGAGGTTCCCCACCTCTGATCTAAAGGAAGTGGAGCGAGCTGAGATGGAGACAAGGGAGCTTCTGTGGCAATGCAGGAGAAGGCAGCAGCAGCAGCAGCAGGTGAGGAGGAGGAAGGCAAGCCTTGGGTACTGAGCAAAATTACCTACTTGGCCCATAAATGGAAAAAGGAGCAATAAGTGGTTTGGACTTCCCCCCAATGCTGACAAAAAAATGCATAAACTCTGCAACTTTTAATTGCACTTTTATCTGATCTTTCTTTTTGAACTTTGTACTGCTATTGTTTAGTGTTTTGTTCATTTTTGTAAACTGCCCGTAATTCTAAAATAAAGCAGCATACACATGTTTTGAATATAGATAAGTCCTTCACCATCATGACTGCTTTCAGAAGCACAATTCTATTTAGAAATTCGATTAGAGGCTGTCCTGGATTTGAAGCTTGAAATCAATGTGATATGCTGCCTTTATTTAGCCCTCACTGAGACATAACCTCTGCCCTCCATCTCCTTTCCTGTGGAAAAAAGACTTCCCTGACTTTAATTGATAGTTTCCTTACATGCAGAACTGTGGAATTAGATATTATCAAACACTTTTCTGTCTGGACAGTTGGGAGGCCCTTCCTCACACCTCTGTGCATTTCTCTTCAACAAGACAAATTTAGAGAAATTTTGGTAATACTGAAGCATGGCATAATTTGTACCTATCACTGCATCACTGATCTCACAGGTTCCGTTTTCGCAATCAGTATAGGCTTTCTTCCTGTTTAACATAAGTTTCATGCCAGAAGTGTCTTCAGGCGTTTCACAAACTCATAAACAATAAGTGGAGGCTCATTAAACATAAACTATTCCAGAATAACTGAAACGCCGGTCTTTATTTAAAAACAGTCTTGAGACTCAGCACGACTGGGTTTCATACATTAAGTACAATGATGAAGGGGCCAGATTCATAATAATGTGAGATTTAAAGTGGGCTCAGTTAGATAACTGTACTCAGTCATGAGGTTTGACATGGCACATAAGCAGCTCCATTGATTGAAATGGAACAAAACTGATGGAATGCTTGAAAAGCTAATCGAACCATTTTATGCCCAGCGTGATATATATAAGGGGGAATATGTATGTATTGTAATCCAATCTGCTTTTGCGCTCTGCTATTTATTGCATGCTTTTGAGTCACTTTCCAAGTCACTTCCAGCACACAGAGATTTAGGTGCAGCACTTCATAATACGAATGGTTGTTTCACAACTGCCTCTGCATATGGCATTGACAATATGCCTTTTACCATTAAAAATGTCTTTACTACAGATGTTTGACTTTCTCAAGGGAGTATAGAACACTAATTTACAGTGTTGTTGAAAAGAGAGGAAACTCGTTCAGAGTCGGATAACCACGATATTTATTCCCAGTGATTCTGCAGAGAGAGAATATGAAAATATATTCCTGTGCTTAGTAGATTTTGTCTTGCGTTTCTCAGCAGTTGATTGTCTGCAATAAGTGCATGCAGTAGGAGTGCTTCATTGCATGGTAGCAGAAATGTGAACTGGAAATATAAGGGCTTTTAAAAGAGAAAAGCATAAACCAAACGCTGCAGCATGTCATTCATTCCATTAACATAACATGGCATATGCTGTCCCTCTTTGACTAAAATGAATGGAGAAGATCTTGAAGGGGAAGAAGCTCCAAAGAGCACCTGCCCCCGCAGTGAGTCTCTGGACTGAGTTGCTGTGTTTGTTATTGTTATTAATATTCATTTTTGTAATATTATTTTACCACTTTCTTCAAAATGGGTTTTTTTTTTCTTCTGTTTAGCTTTGCATCTTAAACCCCAATTTCTCCTGCATCTTTTATACATCTCAGACATAACAGAAAATTTTCCAGCTGGTGAAGGGATTTGCTAAATATTTGTCAGATGGATATTTTTGGGGGGGAGTGGGGGTAATTAATCTGTGAATGTTGCCAAAGTAGGAAACATCATCGGTCCAACTGATGATTTAAGTAGGAGCTGCACATTCCTGTCTCCTTTTAAAGGTTTAGTAAAATATAGGACAGATGAATGTTTCAGTGCTACTATACAAACTTATACAGCCATGAAGAAAGGAATTTTGGACTTTGCATGAAAATATAAGCAGGAGATGAAGGGGATAACTGTACCCTGTCATCCTGCAGGAACTGATACTTGATGTATGTACTGCTTTCAGACATGCAGTATATCATGATATGCACTGCATTGTAATAAGTTTTGTGGGAAATGCTGTGCTAATTTTTGAAATAACCAGCACAGACAACAGAGTACTTTAGTTAGGAGTAGGTGAGTGTAGCTGAGTAGGCTCCCCCTGTCTTAAATGTCCATTGTAAGGCACAGACACCAGGACAAGCCACATGTCATCTGGGGCTCAGGGCCAAAGGCATAAGCCAAAAATCCATTTTCCCCCTCATTGAGCCTTCACATGGATAACATAGTCAGAGTACTTCCGAGAGTTTCTAACGTTGCTTCTAGAATCGAACCATGAACAGTTCTGTTTGCAATTTCTCTCCCTCTTCTTACATTTACTCACTTTTACATTGATGAAACGCTGCAAAATAAATAAATAAATGAAACAAGCAACCCTGGCATCCATGTATGCGCTTCTGTGCATTAGGCAAACACTCCACAAAGGGACTGTGCAACTGTATATATGCAGCCACATAAAAAAGCTTCCCCCACCCCCCAGTGTTTCTTAATTCGCAGGTATGTGCTGGCAGTGTAAGGGGGGGGGGCAAACGGGAGAGGGCCAAAAGCTGTAAAACAGTTCTTTGCACCACATTCAGAAATAAGTAATGAAACAATGGCAAATTGCTAACATAATGGTTGGGTGGTTTAGAACACCAAAATACAGATAAGAAAAATTACAGTACCATCTGTATCAAAATAATTAGCGTTAGAGCCCCCTGAAGTGGAATTCTACTAAATGTATTCTCCTACAGACAGAAGGAAAAGGAAGCATTCTTTGCCAGTTCCCCCTCTTATCACCAACCCCATTGGATCTGAACCCTTTTGTTCATGGAAGAGCAGATCTGGATTGAACCCATTACATTACATTTTTCTTTGGTGATGGGTTTTTGGGGCTTTTTTTTAAGCTTGCATCCCACAACGGCAATACTTTTTGCTCCCACCCTTCACCACTGATATCTGAAGTGGTGATCCTGAGTAGCTTCTGCCTCAAAACACCCTTCAGAATCAACTGGAAAGAAAATGACAAAGGGCCAAAATGCGAGGCAATGCTTCTTTAAAACAGGACAGCTTATTAAGGCTGCTGTTGTCAAAATGCATTTTATGCAAGAATACCTTTAAAACAAATGAGGCTGTTTGGGTGGAAGTAGTTTGATGATTGTCACCTGGGGGACCAATCTGAGGACCGAGAAACTGATATAAACTCTCCACATGATTTTGGTGGGCATGAGGTCAAGTCCTCCTGGCCTCATAAATGAGAATCCCAGAGGAAAACAACGGGGCCTCACCAGCGTAAGTGATCTGTGAATTGAAACCCTTGGGTATCTTTCGAACGATCTCGTTGTTCATTCATATATGGAATGAAATGGGTTTTAAGTCTCTCTGGTTATAGATCAGAAAAATTGATTCTGAGGAAACTCATTGCTGTCATCCATCTTAACTTTTTCAGTTAGCAGTCAGCAAAACAGCCAGGCCAGAACTTTGCAAGAAATATGTTTTGTTTTGTGTAAAACAAGCCTACTGAGTTCACCTTGAGATAAATGAATTTACAGCCATTTAAAGACCTGCCTGAAGGTTTGTGTTGTCAATCTGTCTCTTTAATCAATGAATCATACTTAAGGAATGGCTCTTGGATCAGCACGAGGGCTTTCTTTAATTCTTCACCAGGTCTAAGAACAGGGGGAATTGTATTTACAATAAATGGCATGTAGGGATATTAATTTAAATTCTCATCTAATCATATTCTCTCTTTGCTTGATTGCATCATATTGAGGTTTTAATAAATGTTGTGTTTTTTAACTGTTCTTTTTCAGAAATTATACAGTTGTAAATTCCAAAATCATTGTGGTGACCATAAGGCCTGAGCCCAAAACATCCGATTCCTTTCTAGAGATAGAGTTAGCTCATTTGGCTAATGTAAGTATTGATGTAGTGAATGTTCATTATTATTATACAACTCATTATTTATACTCTTTTATAAAAAACAAAGAATGTATTGAAATAACTGTTTTGTTAAATTCTTAATCAACCCATTAGATTTATCTATTTTTTTCCTTTTGTTGGAGTTGCTGCTTTTATATTGCAACTTTAATTCATACTGAAATCAATGCTTTACCTTACTGCAGTCCCATAAGGTGTTGTTAACCTTTTGTCTCCCAGATGTTGGTGGGCTATAACTCCCACCATCCTTAACCATTGTCTATGCTGCCTTGGGCTGGTGAAAGGTAGGAGTCCAACAATATCTGGAGGGTCAGAGAATAGCCATATCCTTGATATAATAGAGCAGCCACCCCTATATTAAAACTAGATCCATTGCACAGATCTCACAATTTCCCGAGTTAATTGTGTGTCTCTAAAGGGGACGCGGGTGGCGCTGTGGTGTAAACCACTGAGCCTTGGGCTTGCCGATCGGAGGGTTGGTGGTTCTAATTCCTGTGACAGGGTGAGAGCCTGTTGCTCAGTCCCAGCTCCTGCAACCTAGCAGTTCGAAAGCACATCAAAGTGCAAGTCGATAAATAGGTACTGCTCCGGCGGAAAGGTAAACAGCGTTTCCGTGCCCTGCTCTGGTTTCACCAGAAGCGGCTTAGTCATGCTTGCCGCATGACCTGGAAAATCTGTCTGCGGACAAACGCCGTCTCCCTCAGCCAGTAAAGCGAGACGAGCGCCACAACCCCGAGTCATTCGTGACTGAACTTAACTGTCAGGGGTCCTTTACCTTTACCTTCTAAAGCAGCAGAGTTTAATTCAATCGCAAGTAAATAGAAACTGCCTTGTTTGAGCACTTGATTTCCCTAGGCTATGTTCTACTGCTAAACCATACTAACATTTCAATGTATATATTTGACTTTGTAAGGATTTGTGTGAATCCTTGGCTTCAACTGTATAATGTGATATATATTGATATTGGGTGGTTAGACATCATCAAAGTATCATGTGATTTTGAGGTAGGAAGATGATTACCTTTCTCATAGCTTTTTCAGCTGGTGTATGGCAGGGTTGGTATTCTCATGGCCACCCTACAGATGGTATTGGGCTACAACTCTCATGACCTCTATTGGCTGCACTAGTTTGGTTGATGGAGCCACACAGTACCTACCCTCATGCATGGAATCACTGAAATTGGCAAGACAAATTCCCAGGGTTGGTGCATGCCCCTTTCCACAACACGCATAATGTAACATGTTATGCACACACTCCACCCACAAGACTGTACTCAAGTAAACTTAGTAAGATAGATACTTTCCCCACAAACTTTTAAGTTTTGAGGGAGAATAATCCTTTGGACTGGGCCCCCATGCATGCACGCCTCCATATGGAATGCTCATGTCACATGTGATCAGGGCCGTCTTTACCCAGGGGTGTAAGGGGTGCGGGGCACCCGGGCGCTGAATTCTGGGGGGCACCAAATGAATACCTACTGTATACTGGTCTCTCTTGATTGGCAGTGAAAATCAATGGAGCGAAATTCCCTGCCCCCCTCCTCTGCCGCTCTGCTACTCCATAGCGTCAAATTTTCCCGACGAGTCAGGAAAGAAAAGCAGTTTCTTCCACTCCGTCGTTGTTTAAAAATGGTCAACAACTTTGGCTTCCACCCTCCCAAAATAAGCTCAACAATTTTAAATTTGGGGGCGGATCTTTGCACCCTGGTGGCGCATATGCTAAAGACGGCCCTGCATGTGAGAAAGACGGCCCTGCATTAGATGCAAAAGAGAAGAGGTGCACTCTCCTCATTTTCCATGGGAATTGGGTCATTGCCTGATAAGGACCTGAACTGGCCCCATGTATTATTTATTTTGTGCTTTTAAAACTTGAGGAAGCTTCCAACTTGATTTCCAGTGTAGAGCCTAAGCTTGCTGAGAGGTCCAAAAATCCCTTTTCCTATATGCAGACAGATTTCTTTTCATGTTCAGAAATTTATACATCTGAGAGCCTTGCTGAATACTTTACACTTTCTCACATTTGTATAGTGTAGTAAACAAACATCTTTGGCAGGACTTTCTTAACAGAATTCTGAACACAAAAAAGTTCTAGAAGCATTCACAAATTTCAGTTACAGATAGGCCTCCTTACTATATCAGTAACTACAGACATAGATCCAATGCAGATGAGCATGTGAAGTCAAAGCATTCAAAGCGATTTTCTTATTCACTGTACTATAGTGCCTAATGTAGTATACTCAATATATTGTGCAATACAGAATATGTTTTACCACCTATCTAGCAATGCCAGTGGGAATCTGCATCCCACATATTTCAGGCCACTAGCTGAATGACTCTCACGTCAAATAAAATCTTTATTGTTGTGTTCAATGACTAGTACCAAAGAATCAAAATAGGAAACACATAAAACACATTATCCAACTGTGTATAATAGCAAAATCTGGAATGAAATAAAATAAGGTAGATAAAAACACACACACACAAAGAGAAAATAAACTCCAAGAAGGGAAATTACAGAGTGGCTGGGATCAGATCATGGTGGGATTTATTTGCTGTAGGTAGGCCACACTGATGGATACATGGTTTGAAGAGGAGTTGAAGGACATAAAATACATCTAATCATCCTGGCAGCTCTAATAAGAAATGTTCAATAAAGGTTTTATGCAAGTCATGTAAAAGGAGCAGTGCAGGAGGACATGGGTCGCCTACTTGACCTCTCTAGAGTCTCTGGGGCAACTGCATGTGTGGGAGTGAGTGTTTGTGTATCTTCCCTACAGGACTGCTGAAGGGATGGCATTTAAGCATGCCAGCATGAAGGCTATGAATTGCTTTCAGACCAAGAGTTCAGAAAGATAGTTGGCTGGTTTGTCTGTCTGGAGCACTCCATCAATTAGAGTATCATTGCAGGTTGAGCCTAGATTGTGTTGGTGCTCAACATCTAAGATACGTTCATTGTTGGAGAACCATTCTGACCTTCTCACATCCTGGAGGCATGAGGGAACTCAAGGAAAATCTGCATAGCTAGAGTTTTTCTAGCTATACAATAGGGACTGCTTCAATACAGATTGCTTCTCAGCTCAAAAGCAGCACACCAGATTGTGGCTTTGCAGTTAAACTTACAAAGCTCCAAGTCTTCTGATACCAGAAGTCCTCACTAAGGGATAAAGACTTTGTTGTTGAAAATAAGCATTTGAGTTATTATTATGATCCATTTATCAGTTTATTTGTGGTCACTTTACATCTAAATACCATGGATGTGAAATTAAGTTGCAAACCATCTGTAGACAATCATGTGATGATTGCATTTCAGTTTTGCCACTCTGGTGTTCTCTTCCCATAGCAAATCACAAATGCATGATTGCATTTGTGCGTGATTGACAGACATGCATCTAGATGCAAGTTACTTAAAATGTTGAGATTTCATGACATACAGAAGCAGCTTTTATACCTGAAAAACATACTAGTTCTAGAAACATAATATATGTAGTACAAAGAACAGAGTCTAGGAAGCTACGGTATATGTTGAACCTAAAAAAAAGGTCCAAAAAAGCCTCAATTTATATTTTGAAAAAGTATTCAGGGAAAACCTACAGGAAGGCATCTTTATTTTTGGTTTAAATTGTATCCATATGGGCTCATTAGCCATGGCTAATTAAAAAAGTTACATGCACAACCCAACCGATATTAAGCACTTTTAGATTTAATTGAATTCAATAGAAGAGACTTAACCACATGCTAAACTGTCCCACTGAAAACAATGAGACTTAGAATGGCTTAACTCTGGTTGGGTTGTGCCTAAGGATATGTGAATCTACATTCAGTATACAGTGGTACCTTGGGTTACAAATGCTTCAGGTTACGGACTACACTAACCCGGAAGTAGTACCTTGGTTTAAGAACTTTACCTCAGGATGAAAACAGAAATCGCACAGCAGTGGCAGTGAGAGGCCCCATTAGCTAAAGTGGTACCCTCAGGTTAAGAACAGTTTCAGGTTAAGAACGGACCTCCGGAACGAATTCAGTTCTTAACCAGAGGTACCACTGTATGCATTTTTGTACGCATTCCCAAGCTGGAGAGCTGCACTGTAAAATTCAGAGAAGTGCAAATTTTGAAGGATAACTTTGTTTTGGCTCTCATACTGCTATGGAAAGTGTAAATTAGGTAGTGCAAATTTGTTTAAGTTTCTCCCCTATCTGTAGCTTTGCCATAAAACCAGTTAGTGGATTGGACTCTAAGGGTTAACTGTAAGTAAAGGGGAATGGGGCAGCATGTGGAAAAGGTTGTAGTGACTTTGGTCACCATGTTGAGATAAGAAGAAAGAATCAGAATAGTGTCACTAAACTGTATCAGTGTAGGAATCAACAGATAAACTCCATATAAGTAATTAAAAAATGGCCAATAGCATCAAGGCCATGGGAAGGTTAAACGAACGTCTTTGAAAGCCATTTTTAGAAACCTTTTTTCAGCTTGTTTATTTTATTGTTCTTTTCAGTAATCTACTGACATAGCGTTTGCCTCTTGCCAGTTCTTTAAAATGTTTATTAGCTTGATTCTGGCAGCAGAAAATGCAGGGCATTGATTGTCATTTGGCTTTGTCTACCTTTCTGTAACAGGATATTAATGACTACCATATTAACACAGGGCCAGGAAGCGCTGACAAGGCAGGAAAGCAATAGTCTTGTCAATAACATCCTGGAAGAGGTGTCGTTTTCTTTTGGCTCTGTTTGAATCCAAAATCTCCATTTTCTTCAGACAGCAGGTCGGATTCAGTCCCTTGAGTGAACTCAATAGTAAAGGGGTGAGAGACTTCATATAGGCAAAGTCAATCCATTCAGGAATCATTGCCTAATATCTGCCAGAATCTATGTAAGAAATACCATCTTTAATGGAGTTTCGAAGCACTGACATCTCTGGGACTCAATGCGTTGAACTTTATTGGGGTCTTTTCTCAAGTGATACTACAACACTCTTTGAATATTCCACATTTGTCGGTTTGCTCTCTGTGAGCTTGTTCATATGTTACCTTAGCAGCATAGTTGCTGCTTCCCCCAAAACCATTCTACACTTTCCTCAATTTATGAAGTTTGGTAATCACATGAGACAGGTTGATCAACACTACAAGCTAAGGTATGGTCGTGGAATTGTGATGCCCCATTCTTCTGTCTCTTACATGTGTGCGCACACACACACACACACACACACACACACACTTTTTCTTCATCATGAATTACCGGGGCAACATGTGATGTGAAACCAGCAATCATGCCCTTTGCATAACACTTTACTCATGAACATGAATTTACTAACATACAAACCACGCCTCTGCTGAAATGTTAATAAATGAAAATCTGTTCTTAACTAGGAAAACATCTAACACTAGCAGAATAATATCTAAAGGTAAGAATGGGGAATAGCAACAGAGCAACATCACGGACTGCGTTGAGAGTATTTTCCCCATTCCATTCCTTTATTGTTTCTTTGGTTCACTCTGCCCTGCGTTTCTGTCCTGAACCCCTGGCCTACCTGGGAGCAAGTTAGTATGTCAAGTACCCAGTCCAGCATCAATCAACATGTCCAAAGTACAAACAAAGTGCAGTCCCACAGAGATCCTTGAGCATCCAAACTGAGGTCCATCAGCATGGGCAGTTGAGCAGACCCAGCACCTCACCTCTGCTGCCCTTTTGTACTTTGCATGTTGATTGCAACATCTGGGCTTGATGAAGCATGAGACCCTCACCTGTTCCAAGCCTACTCCAGCTGAGGAATTACACCCCTCCTCCCAGAGCTAGCGAGCCCCACTTGGCCAGCTAGGGAGCTGGGTGGTAGGATCTTGCCTGCCTCAGCCTCCCAGAGCACCCCACCCACTGCTTATTACGCTTCGCTTCAGAGCCTGCAATGTTCATGGAGACACTGGACACTGACCACCATCCCCTGGTCATCCATCATCACCTTGTGAGTACTTCCTACACCAACCTCTCCTTCCCCATTCCCAGTTTGCCCTGGTATGTTCCAGTCTCAGCTACATCCTTTGCCAGGATCCTCTTCCCCCTCCCTGTTGTCCTGCCAGTTCATGACAATTACACTCCTCCTGAATTCTAGTGTAACTGAGTGGTGAATTTCTAAAACTATCCCTGGATATGGAGCACATGCAGTTTGCCATAGCTTTCAGAGCATCAGTATCTTTGGTTCCTACGCATAATGTGTGCATTGATGAAACAATGTGTCTACAAAAATAAATCTTGATGGAAACATGCCACATCAGGATTACTTTTTTTCTTCTTTTTTGCAGCATTTGATGATGCACAGTGTGGGGAAATATGCAAATGAACTGAAGGGCATTGAAGTTATGAACAGAATGTACCATGCTTTGTACACAATTCAGAAATGAAAAAAAAGATACTGTAGATAGTTTCTCATACTTCAGAGACAAAACTAGGTAACTTAAAACTCAAAGGGAGGAATTCAGGGTTCTGCTAAAACAAACATTCCCTCAGTGCATGCATTTATGCTTGCCTCGTGGAGCAACCTCCCCTTTCCCAGCATGCAGTTCTAGGTATCTCTCCAAGACCCCAGAGCCATTTGCAGGGGAAATGAGGAGAAGGCTCCATTGCACTAGCAGGAGGCCTTGCACTGGCTCCCACTAGCAGAAGTACTTAGTTGAATCCAGCCACCAATTCAGTTGAGGGAATTTTCAGAAGCCCTCCATAGATTCACAAATACCATCACTGGATTGGAATTGTCCACTCCAGTGGACTTGGCTGTGTAAATTGGGGAGGGGGACTCAAGTGAGCTATGGCTATACAGGTGTTCTTGGACTAAACTTCCACCATTCCTGACTAGTGGCCATGTTGACTGGGGCTGATGGAAGTTGGGAGTCCAACAACATCTGGAGGACTGCAGATTCCCCAACCCTAATGTAAATGTCTGAGACTGAGATCTTGTTATGTCTTTGTGTAATAGGATTTTGTTGATATTGCTGCATAAAGGAGAGGAAGATAAAAACGTTAGTTGAAAATGCCATTGCTAATTAATCAGTATCTTTGCCCCCGCCCCACTTGCTATCTTAATGATTTTCTTTTTTCTCCTTTGCCATAATTTACCTGAATTTAAGAATAGATAGTAATTTTTCTAATTAAAATGTCTTCATTCAGCACAGTTTGTCTTTGAACTTTGTACTTTACTTAATAAGGTGAAGATAATTTTGTTTCATCCATAGACATTGAATGTTCTGTATTAACAGCTCACAAAGCACTCATGTTCATGCCACCAATTAAACGGGCTAATTATTTAATTAAATTACTGAATAAGAAATAAAATCCTGACTTTCTTTATTCAATTACTCTTTTCTCATGTTACATGAATAACAGCTCAATGTTATTCAATGTATGATTTGTTAAACAATTTCTTTATTGCTTAATTTAATCACTATGATCAGATGAATGTTGGAGACTTAAGATGTTTTTCAAAAACTGCAACTTCGGTGAGAATTGTGTTTAACAGACATAATACCTGAGTGACGGGATCCCAGTATGAAAGGATACTAGTCATAACCTGTCTGCCAAACCTATGGGTTTGATCAAAAGATGACTGCCATGGACTGATCAGCCACATTACACTTCTGCACCAAGTCGTTCATCTTCCACATCTAGAAACAACTCTAGTCACTATTCTGCTATACCTATCCCTTTAGAGGCAGATAGGAGTGTGAGGAATGGAAACTCTGTAGTATGTCAGGCATAATACTAAACCACGGTTCACCAGCACCACCTTCTGGAAACAGACTTCTAGAAAGGAATGGAAGCACAATGAGGCAGTGTACCCATCACCTAATCTGGGCAGCCTATATGGAAGGATACCATCATGGGTAGAGTCAAAAGCAAGCTTGCCCTTTCCCTGTTCTTCTCCCAGCATAGGTCATCCATCACGGTGACCATATTGCCAAAGCCATTTCTGTGCTAAAATCAAGACAGAAACGGAACATAATGTGTGTGAACTACTGCAACAGCTTAGTTTGACATCCTGACTTCCTCTCAAGTCAGACAGAAGTTGCTGTGGCTGAGATAACAGTAGTTTGCCTAGTGCAGCCTGGAGAGTTCATGACAGAAGTAGGCTTTGAACCAGGAATATCCTTGTTTGCATGCTACAGTAGAGATGTCAGGCTTGAATTCAGAACCTTTTCCCAGACAGGTGATCTGCATAATCAAAACTGATCATGCCAACCATCTGTTAGGAGATAAGCAGACCCATTTCAGCACTAATTGCAGTATACATGCTACCCAGAGCAAGATGCAGTTGTGTGTTGTGGTTTTTTCAATTCATGCAATACTCTTTTGCCCATCCTGGAGGGAATTTGGATGCAGAGGCCTTTCTGGAAATGAACTATGGTATTTTCCATTTATCTTTCATTAGTCCAATCAGAAAGCTATATTTCATGCTCTCCAGGACACTTCTTATGCTCGGTTGTCAAAACCATATACAAATATAGCATCAGGAGGCTGATATTTAAAACAAAAAGCCTGGAAAAGTGAAGGGGGAAGAGGAACTATTTATTTATGTATTCATTCATTTATTCATTTAACTTGTTAGTTGCTTAATAGTAGCAGTCTCTAGATGAATTATGACAAATTTGAAACAGAGGTTTTAAACAGCCATAGACCATTGTAGGATTAAAAAAGCCTTTCAAAAGTAAAAGAAAACAAAAATGTTCTCAACTATTTAGAAAGTCACCAGCGAATAAGCTATAGCAACCAAGTCATCATGTTCCATAAACTGCCTGAGATAATAGTTTTCACCTGGTACCAAAAAATACATAAGTGTCAGTGCTAGGCAGACCTTACTGAGGAGAACACTCCACAGACAGGAGACTACCACTATCGCCCTGTCCTTTGTTGCCCCTCTCTGAAGCACAGACCTCCCCACACACATTTCCGGCTGAAACCTCAAACTAATCAGCAGCCTGCTAGGGTACATATCCTGCTTGAATTTGCCGGAGTGGAACTGTCACAAAAGACTTTATATGATCTGTTTCACTATCTATGCTGTTTGGACATAAGATGGCTGATCCAGAGGCAGGCATTTAAAGAGGAGGTTTTCAGTAATTTCCGGACACCAGGAATAAAGTTTCCAAATCAATAAAGAAACGAAGTAGCAAAATCTAAGGGAAAGCTGCTTCTTTTTTGCACTTTTTCAGCAGTTTAGGTCAGAATGACCTGGTCTGCAGCCAAATACGAAATGCTGTTTATGGAGTTGTTTACATACAGCTTCCCAAGTACTTTTTCTGCTAGTGTTTATAATGAGAGCAGCCAAACCAGGCTCATTTCATGCCAACCAGTAGATATCCCCTATTTCCATCAGTCTTTTTGTTGTTATTATTTTAAAAAGCTGAGTTTTGCAATCAATCAGTCAGTCTCTTTGCATAGAAAAAGTGCATCGTATACATAGATCAGAACGCAACATAGTTAACGAAACATAGTGGGAGATACTTTAGGATAAAACTGTCCAGACATTGTGAGGTATGAAAATGGCTCTTAGGACCTATGGTGATGTAATTTTATAGTGTCACTCAAAAATCTTGTCACATTCTCCACAACGTCCTTACTACAATTGTTCAGCAGATAAGACACCCTGGAAGAGTCAGTGTGATAAATTCCCTCCTTCAACAAGGGGGCCAAATACTTACATATTTTTGCATAAAATGGGCAATAAAATAAATGTGTGTGATGAATTTGACCTGTTTTAGTGCCACGAAGGCAGCATCTTTCAGAGAGTGGGATTTTTAAGAATCTACCTAAGTTTTGCAATCAAATATTAATGTTTTTAGTACAATGTGAGCTGTTATGGAGATAAGAGGAAGCACCAATTAGCAGTTGCAAAATATAAATGCTGCAGCATGTGCAAATTGCATCTGCAGGTCTCAGGACACGATTGGGTGTAGCTAGTTTGCCCAATATATAATTGGACAATTAATAGTTTGACAACACCAGCCTTTGACATTTGAGTTCTTCAACTAGAAAAGAACATGTGCTGCTTCTCTTCTGCATTCTGGTCTTCCACATTCCTACACTGTGATGACGGGTGGGTGATGGGATCCTTTGATTCACAAGGATTGTGAAATGATTGCCTTTGCAGAGCAAATCTTCCTTTTTAAAAATTTAGGGTTGAGCATGTTTTTTTCCATTTAAAATTCTGTACATTTGGTCATAACCATTCGTTATCTCTGTCAGCAAAGAACAAATTTTGATGGGTGATTATTATTTGTTTCAGGGCACATTGAATCCCTATTGTGCACTATGGGATGATTCAAAAATGTAAGTAACAGATGTTTATTGCTATTACTTGGGATTTAATATTCCAGATCACATCAGAATATTTATGTATCCAGTAGATAAAAAGGCATCATTATGAGGCACTAGGAACTAAATACATAACAGCACTGATAGGCTGCAGAGCTAATTTCAATGTTTTCGCTTTAGATATTCATACTAAAATATTAGAAATCATGCACATTTGTGTGCTGTCATGTGTCATGGCATAGATCTGTTAGAAATCACTATACCCATGTGGTTGTGGCAGTGCCTAGATGTGCATGGAAATCTTTACAGAAACACATGATTTCAAGATGATGCCTGAGGATTAAATGCCTGTCTCTGCTTTCGTTACTGGAGAGTTGGTTGCTGGGCAACATATTGAGTACAGTGTCGACTTTTAAACTAAGAATATCTAATACTTCCTTTGGTTGATGTAATGGATTCCAGTTACTGATTTCAAAACTGATAGCTTAAAATATATTTATTACTAGATTCTTTCCAGTTTGTCAAATAAACGATTAAGAGGTAAGGTTTCCTGTACTAGTGTAAAGAAAATGCAAATGAATACTTCAAGTGTTATAGAGATGTTCATGTGTGCTTTTTTGTGTGCATAATTTGGATTCATGGTAGCAATTAGTGGTAGCTCTCTTTCAACCATCACTAAATATCATAGGCTGATCCATCTTTTTCTCACTAAAATCAATGAATATACCAAGGCTGCAATCCTAAGCACACTTACTAATGAGTGCTTACCCATTGTAGACAGTGGGACATACTCATACTTCTGAGTACCCATGCGTAGGATGCAAGGGTACAATCCTATGTACCCTTACCTAGATGTAAGCTCCACTGAATGCAGTGGGGCTTCAAGTAAACAAGCACAAAATTGAACTGTAAGAAGTTCAGTGTTGCAGGCTACATCTTAATTAATTCTCCTGTGTACAGAGAAACATTTTTGCACATTTTTTTTCTCCTTGTAGGCATTTCTGTATGTATATTAGGAAACTATGCTGCTTTATTACCAGTTGAATGACTTTAACCTCTACTCGGCCCATTTTTTACCAGTGTGGTCTTGAATGGTTTGACAGTATGAGTTTCTGCGAGAGATAGTCCTGCAAGCCTCTTTTCAGAAGTAGCTTTTGAGAGACAACTAAGTCCTGAAAATGACTCAGGATTTGCAATTCTCTCCATCACTTGTTTGCTGCAGATTTTATATAGTGCAATAACACACACATACACACACAAACATATATATAAATGTGCAAATATATTTATTTGACTATGCAACAATACATTTGTTACTACAGAGATGGTTTTCTAATGCCTATGTTTCAGAAGTCTATTCCCAATGCCCTACTAATCAGTAACTGGGCACATGTGTAAGGGCAGACTTTGGAAGTCTTTGGTAAGATGGTACCCTGAGCGAGGCCAAAATTTGGTGCCCCCAAATGGATCCTCGCTGTTATGGATCTGAACAGTTTTGGGGGCCCTTGGCTTGGCACCCAACATTACTGATTTTCATTATGTTTCTCTACAGAACCTCCCCAGAAGAGGTTACAACTGTAGCATAGGTGCCCTGGCTCCCACAACATTTTAAATGAGGGGACATCAAGTGTGTCACAGCTATGTGTGCAAATTATGTCAGCATGCCAGAGGGTGCGATGATGTCAGCACACACACGCTGGGGGGTATGATGACATAATACATGCTAGGGGTGTGATGACATAGCATGCATGGCCCGGTGATGGCTCGCGGCCCTGGACACCCGTGGTCAGAGGGGCAAGCCAGCCCCACTGAACCCCAGTATTGCTCATATGATTTCATTAACTTCATTTGAGAGAGAGTGAGTGAGCACTGAGCTGAGCTGGAAGAGCCTGATGTTGTCAGAGGTGAAGAGGCTGTTTTATTTGCTGCCAGTACATTTCAGTACGAGCCTGCAGTTTTTGGCTAGTCTTTGTTCAACTGGATGGACACACACACACACACACACACACACACAAATGAAACTTGATGTGTCTCTTGTAATGTGTACATGTACCTATCATTTGGAGAGCAAAGAGTCTCATGATGTTCCACCTTAAAAACTAACAAGGTGCTTCAGAATTATTGGGGGCTTTTTACCACAAGCGATTCATAAACCACCTTTCTGTCAGAAAAAGCAACTTCATGCTGCTATTTTGGGTGCTACAGAAAGCCACTGATTCTGAAGAAGCATATCAGCATTTTAGTATGTACTTGGTAGTAGTTAGTACACTTGCCAGCTGTGCTCATCTACATTTAAAACATACTCGGGGATTCAGAAGGAAAAGACAATGATTAAGGGTGCCTCTAGGCTGTCAGTATTTTGCAGGAGTGATTCAGTCACATGCCAGGACTTAAGGTTCATGTATTTAAAGAAGATCAAAACACTATGTTACCCTAGTGGAACAAATCCACTTAAAAAAAATAAAAAATGGGACTTTTTGCAGGTTGGAAATCCTTTAAAAAGTGTGAAATGAATGAGCGACTAACAGGAAGACATGTAAACAGCCCGCAGGGAAGTCAGAATGCATGCAGGATAAATGCTCATAGTCATATAGCTGTCCCACAAACAAATCAGAAGGAAAGCTCAATAAAGACCAGATATGATCTAGCCTCTGTGTAAGTTTTGTGCAAGCAAACCAGGGTGAATGCTCAATAAGTAGAACAATAGCTCGCTCCTGCATATAGACCTATGCTACTGTAAAAGAAAGAGGGTCGAGAGCTGAGCTTGTATAATTTAGCTCCATTTTGCAGCCACCCCCTGCAGTGCGGTGGGCTCTTGTGCAGGCTGGCTCCATCTCTCCTCCCCTCTCCTTCTTCCTTTGCCCGTGCAGAGCATGGCTGTCTTTCAGTAACATATTTTAGGAATCCCTGAAAATGACATAAAATAACTTATGCTAGGAAAAGGTTCCAAATTTCAGGCAAGGAAATATTTCACTGGGAGTTTTAAAAATGGCTCTCCTTGAAGCTGCTTAAAGCTTTTCAATAACCGGGGGGGGGGGGGGGATCCAGCAGGAGATGCATTAGTCATCCGAGAGTAGGTGGGACCATAAAAGATTGATGCTAAGTACCATTTGTTACGCTTCTGTAATTTATCAAATGGCTTTTGCAACTGCATGCTGCTTATGCATTTTATGGAGCTGGTGCTTTTTTCTCCTGCCTCAGAGCTTAAGCTCATCACCCACAAGAGGTCAGAAAAGTGTTCTTTTTTCCCACCTTTCATTTTGCTATCACTTTTTTCTCTAAACTTCTTGTGGGGGGGGGGGAGAATGTAAGGACATAATGTTAACTGAGGTTGTTTTATGATTCATTACTATTTTCCCCCCTCAGCAGTGATTTATGATGGAGTATTTTACTCTATTTGATTATGTTATGGAATTTGTATTCTGATACTGTAGGCTTTGAATTAGAGTGAAAGCTCCTAGTGTGCTAGCATGGAAGGATACTTAGGCTATATAAATCTAAATAAAATGTGCAGCGTCGTGCCATTGAACAGATGCATAATAGTACGGCTGATTTTTTTCCCCCTCCAGGTCTCTATCACCCTCTGTTTATACTTACATTCCATTCTATAACATCAAATTTTCCACATATGGCAGGTTGAGAGTCTTGATCCACTGTTTATAAATCACACAAAGCTGGGATGTCCTCACAGCCTTCAAAAATGAATGGCATTTTGCTTTGGTTGTTTTGCAGTTTATATTTGGCAGTCCCTTTGGCGCCGATCCAGCAAGAGAGTGGACTGTTTCTAGTCAGTAGTTCTTGCTTATTCACTGCTGACTCTAGAAAACTGGGGAAAGCTTTAACTGAAACTGGTCCTCATTTCATTGCATTGCCTAAGATCACCATGAGCAGAAGAATCAATAGCCATATCCTGGGCCATGCATTCATGCGCCCAGTTTGCACACCACTTTAAACTACAGTTAAGCTTAACTATGGTTTAAAGGTGGACCATGCAACGTGCTGGTGCACGGAAAGAAAATCGCAGACTCTTCTGTTCTCCCTCACTCCTGCTGCACAATCAAGGACCCGAGCTGTTCTTTAGCTTAGCATTTTGCCTGAATCCAGGCTCATGGTTTGTCTCTCCCAAAACAAACCGTGAACTGTAACCAAGGCTTGCGTTTGGTTTATCACTCATGGTTTGTGTTGGGGAGACAAACTATGAGCCCAAGTTCAGACATAACACTTAAGTCGTGGCTCATCTCCTGGTAGCGTGGCAGCAGCAGAGTAGGAGAAAAATGAGACAGATGTGTTTTTTCTCCCTGTGCGCCAGCACCCTGCTTCTTCACCTTTAAGCCATATTTAAGCTTAACTATGGTTTAAATCATCAGCGCTAACCAACATAGTGGCCTCCAAATGTTGTTGAACTACATCTCCCATTAGCCCCACCATAGCCAATGATGGGAGTTGTAGACCAGCAACATGTGGAGGGCACCATGGTTTAAAGAGACATGCAGCTGAAGCCATTACAACACATTACAACACCATTGTGTTTTCTGCTATTCTCACACGTTGTTAATGGATCCACTCGAAAATGGGGATTATGTTTTTGAGAAGCTATTTACTGGTGAATAATGATTTATCCTTGGTACGTTTTAGGGTACATTTCAGGGCCAAAGTAGACATGAAAGCAATTGGCATGCACATTTTTATGTAAATAACCATCAGCTGGAAAACTGAACAGCCTCAAAACCATAGCGACTGGGAACTTTAACTATTTCTCCAAGGCATGGCAAAATATTCGTCTTGCTCAGATCAATTTTTCCTTAATGTTCATGAAATTTCACACAGATTTATATTCCAAAACACCAGTATTCTGGGCAGAGCAGGGAATGTTTTCATGACCAATTTTACAATAACACATGAAGCTTATTGTGATGAGAATCTGAACAGCCTAGCCCACTTAAACCTTTCTTCCTCAAATTGGTAGGCATTTCATCACCAAAACAAAAACAAAAAAACAAACCTAGCTGAAAGCATTAAGCGGATTGGCCTTGTTGCCAAGCAGATTCCGGCTTTTATTACTGGTAATCTTAGTGAATTGGATGTTTGAGTTAAGCAGTCACAGTGTTCCCCATTCTGCTTGCAAACTGCTGTAGTAACATACAAACAAACACAAAGAGAACAGTAGCAACAGCAGTTTGCTGCCTGTGAAGCAGTTGCTCCAGCTGTTCCTTTTTGTCTTCTGGGGTATTTGACTTGCATACAGGACACATGCACCCTATAGCTTGGTTCCCTTGTAGTGTGAATCATCACACTTTCTTCCTGCTTCTTTGCCCTGCTGAGATCCTGCTTTCCCATGGAAGCATATTTGATGGTAGCAAGATGAAATAACCTTACAAGTAACTCCTGTCTTTCACCATGATTTTGGTCCTTGCCTCCTTGTCGCTGCTATCTGCAGGTCCAAGTGTGTAAAATGAATGCAAACACTGTATTATAGAAGGTCTGACCTTAAGGATCTGCTTTAGCTAAAATGGCACAACATGATTTATGCTGTGGCCACCAAGTCTTTAAGTTATGAAGCTGTGATCCAGAATCTAAAGCCCCCACCCCCCTCTTCAAGAAAGGAACATCACAGATTTCAGGAGTGGGGAGGCAAAGAGATATTAACATTTGGGTGGAAGGCTCTAGGGGCAGCAAGATCCAAACACCCATTCAAGACTACATTGCTAAAACAAAACAAAACAAAAACCCATTGTGTTTGGATAATCAGTTATTCATTTATTTATTTATTTATTTAGTATACCACCCTTCATCCGAAGATCTAAGAGTGGTTCACAACTAAATAAAAACACAAAATACATAATAAAAGCAAGAACAAGAACAAAACAATAACTCCCCCTCCCACAAACATATTTAAAAGGATATAATCTGGTGTGCTAGTATGTTTTTATCCTAATAACTGTAGCAATGTTTTCAACCTAGTACATACTTTTTTGTTTCCTTTTGGCATGCCAGAGGTACAAATCCCATTCATTCATTCATGCCTCCTACACAAGGACATGCATTTGCTTACAACAGTGATCACTCAGTGTGTAGCAAGTGCAAGTTGGCCAAATATATAGTCAAATTGGTCTACAGAGAATAGCCACATGTTCTAAAACACAGTGGAGTGACTATGTGGTCCAAGGTCAAGATGAGTGCGGCAGTACTCATTTAAAATCCCAATGGACTCCTGTTGGTAGATGGAGCATGTTCATCACTTGTCAAATTTTTTCCTCTCTCCTTGTAACATTTACTCAGATGTTCCTGTTTTATTTCTCTATACCTGCCAGCAGCAGCCAGTAATGTGGGGCATTGAGGTTACACAGGTAACCCTAGATGAGGCAGGATGGAGGAGAACTTGGCATGGGGCTGCCATTTCCATTAACATGTATATTTCTGTGGTGTTGTTGAAACCCAAAGAATCAGACCCCTGAATAAACAAAGTTATTTGTATTGTTTGTCCCAAGGGCAAAGCTAGCTTTTGTCTGGAGACAAAATGGTTACCTTAGAAACAAACTTGCCATCTTTTGGTAACCTGTTTATTCTCATAATTGGAGTTCCTTCAGAGCAACAGTTTTGGAAGAGGGAACTCCTCTAAGATGATTTGTTTTTTCATGGTGTCACCGAGTTAAAAAGTTTGAGCAGTGTAAGGTTCATTTAGCATATTACAGCTTCTGAGCAAGGCATGATTGTCTCCATCAGCTTTCTTCTTCTTCTTCTTCTTTGGCAATCACTCTTAGATTGACTTCCATAAACACAGTTTTAACAGTGAGTCTGTAAGTGACTGTGGAGCCCAATTCTGGATCCACATGGCCTTCCACGTCCTTCCTCTCCATCAGCACACTGCTGACAAAACTACTCACGGTGGCTTTTGATGAGACTACAAAGCATCCAAGCCACACTGAACCCATCAGGAAAACAGGGTAAAAAAAGCACACCAAAAAACTGAAATCTCAGATATTGGCTGCTTAAAGCAGAAGTGTATTTACTGATCTGTTTCCTTACATTTGTATTCCATCTTCCTTCCATCATGGAACCCAGGGTGGCTTGCATGTGGTTCCCAGGCAGTCACTCGCCCAAACCTGCTTAGCTTTAGTGATGCAGTCGTTTCATGCACCTTCAGTTGATGCTCTGGAGTAAATAGGACCTGTTCTTGTTTTGGGACAACCTTAAAATTAGACACAGATAGAAACCTGAGCACTAAGAATTTCTTCTTAAATATTTTAGCAATTTTTTACCCATACCATTTTGTGCAAGTTGAGTATCTAGTGAATAGCAGTAAATCAGTAAGTAATTGGACAAAGGACACTTTTCTCTCTCTTTTTAATGGCCTTGCACATTTCCAAACAGGTTTATGTTTTTGTCTCAAGGGTCAGTCAGCAGGGGGATTAACCATTAACCATAATTCTAAACCCATAATTCTCTCCCCCTGGTCAAATAATGTTTATTGGTTTTCATGTAAATACAAGAGCAACATATAACTACCGTAACTTGTCCAGTGGTACATTAAGTTTTGTTTGCAGTACACAATACATGAGCAATATGTTTATTTATGCATTATCAATTCAAGTATCCTCTCCCATAATTTTGTGTTACTGCTGGACATTTTTCAACTCAGGGAATAAGAGAAAGCAACTGGTGATGGCTTGTGTTCCACAATTAAATCTGATTTCTTCTAGAAAGTCCAAGTTGTTAGGCTTTGTGGTAGAGAAAAGTTTTAAAATAAATTGACAGGTCCTTCTATTCTGAATTTCTGCCTTTTGCCCTGTAGCTTAATTTACCACTACCACTCCCATCTGTTATGTCCATTTGTTCCTTACACTGTATCGCCTCCCCACTCACAAAAAGATTCTGAACTCTTTGAAATACAAGTATTGCAATTTGAATTAATCAAAGTTACATTTTGCTCATTTGCATAATTTATTCAGAGCATGGTAAATTGGTTGCGAGGTGTGGGTGTGTTTTTTGTACAGGATGTGATTTTTCTTTTTGCATAACAGAACTGCCAGACCCTTTTGAAAAACAAAACAAAAAGGCTACATGTGGTCCTGGAATAGCTTCTCCTCCTACTGTCAGTTTTCAACTTCTTTAACCCAGCCTTTCGTGAATGGTCGTGACCACATCTCAGGAACTGCTTTATTCCATTTCAGTCATGTTTGGCCAAATTTGCAAAAACGAAAGCTCTGTGGCACTTTAAAGGCTACATCCTTTCTCACTATTTGATAGCTGAGGCAGGGATGTGGGGTGAGATTAAGGAAACAACATGACTTAGTCAGGAGCACCCTCCTTATAAATCATGAAATTTGCAAATTTCCTTCAAATTTCCTTTCTGCTTATGTGCACCAATAACTTGGTTCTCTCACTCTCATTCAGCCCTTCAGGTCCTGACTTGAAAATGCAGAAAGGGCAAACTGGCTCTCATGCTGACTAATATTTAGAGTTTTCACATTTTAATACAGCTGGAAACCTGAGTACTGTACCTCTGTTTTGTGACAAAAGAGCAACCAATATATTTTGGAGGTATAAATTTTGAAGAAGACTTGTGTTTGCAAGTCACTACAATGAAGACCAGTTTAAGAGTTACTTAGGTTATGGCTAGTCCACCCTAATCTGATGAGTCTGGCAGTGCTTTTGCAAGGTAGATCTTAGAAGTTTTATTGTTTTCAGTAGGGGATATATTTATGTTTGAGTCTCCCATTAAGATTGGTGGCTTTTAAATACCTAATCCTATGCATGTTTACTGATAATAAATTCAACAAATCTTATTCCTAAGTACATGGTTGTAGCATTGCAGCCTGTCTTAACTTTAAAAAGATAGTGCCCTGGGATTTTATGTGTATATAAAAATATAAAAAGATAATGATGATGATGATGATGATGATGATGCTTTACAACAGGTATAGGCAAACTCGGCCCTCCAGATGTTTTGGAACTACAACTCCCATCATCCCTAGCTAACAGGACCAGTGGTCAGGGATGATGGGATGATGGGAATTGTAGTCTCAAAACATCTGGAGGGCTGAGTTTGCCTATGCCTGCTTTACAATATTCTGCTTTTAAATAGTGTGTTTGTAATGCTGGGTTGTATGCCAATGTTGCAATTTTGCTTCTTTATCTGTATCACGTGTGAAGCTCACAGTAATCAAATGCATAAGAAAGAAAAAGAATGCAGATAAGTTGGTTCACTTGAAATCTTGAATGAAAATGTAAGAGACAGGATTATCAAACATGTACATAAATGATTTATGAGTAAGTGGAATGGTGCACGATTTTGCACTGCAGTGTGTTTGTTAATTTTATACTTCATTGCATGCCATCACAACATGGACAAGGTTTCAACTAACATGCATATTTTAAGAAGCACAGAGAAGTCAAGAAAGTTTCTTTTCTTTGAAATGAGCCCCGGACCAGCAAGGTGCTTATTATTTACATAAAAAAATACATCATGCTGTTTTGCAAAATTAACATATCCACATATCAGGATCTGTTGCGCCTACCTGATTGCAGAGTGGGAGTAAGTTTGGCAAAAATGAAGATGATTCATTCGCATAAAATCCTAGCACTACATTGCAAGATTGCGTAAAATGGATATGGTATGTTAGCCCTTCGTGATGATGGTACTGTTGTACACCTACTATTGAGGATAATGCTGTCATGAAAGTCTGACTTGCCCTAACATGTCCCTCTAAGATAGGCAGATTTTCCTGTCTTCCATCATGTCCAAGCAGAGAGGTCACTTCTCCCTTTCACCAAGTCTGAACACACAAACTGAGGAAAGCTTGTTGCTTAGCTTTTTTTTAAAAAAAAATAATATTTATTGATTTTCCAACCATTTAAACACAATAAAACAGAAAAACAAAAAAGGAAAAGGAAAAGAAAAGAAAAGAAAGAACATAAGATTAACAAAACAAGATGCAAACCATTTAAAACACAAAACAATTTCGATATCTTAACTTTCATTCCCTTATTTCCACGACCTCCTCACACCTCCCTTTTTGTATTCCACTTCTATTAATTGTTTCAGCAATTCCTTTCCATCTTCCTCTGTTTTCTCTTCTATAATTATCTTAACATATTCTAATCTTATATTTCCCTTTAATACTCTATTAATCTATTTATACCTAATTCCTTATAGCATTTCTACTGAAGCCATATAACTTCATTCCAACATTTTTCTAACATTCATTATTTTAACAATATTTCTATAAATAGTCTTAAACTTTTTCCAGTCTTCTTCCACCGACTCTTCTCCCTGGTCTCAGATTTCTGCCAGTCGTTTCCGCCAATTCCATATAGTCCATCAACTTCATCTGCCATTCTTCCTGGATAGATAAATCTTGTGTCTTCCAGTTCTTCACAATGAGTATTCTTGCTGCTATTGTAACATACGTGAAAAGAGTTCTGTCCTTCTTTAACACCAATTGGCCAACCATGCCCAAGGGAAAGGCCTCTGGTTTCTTCAAAAAGGTATATTTAAATACCTTTTTCCTTTCATTATGAATCATCTCCCAAGGTGTCTTAATCCTTGGGCATGTCCACCAAAGGTGAACTCTAATCCTCAAATTCGTCTGTTTTTCCTTAAGTTCAGTCATCGCAAGCGTCAACTTATATTCATCAAGTTGCTTCTGTATAGCTGGGGCTCTCTTTCTCTTTCTCTCCAGTTGTGTTTCTTTACATTCAGCAACAACAACTTTTTCCCTGGCCGCCTCCGCAGTTTGCCGTACCGAAATCGGTTCCTGTGTCAATTTCTGGGTGATTTCTATATTGGTATTATTTATACTTTCTATATTTAAGTTAATTTTAGTGATTGGAACATCCACTTTCGCATTTATCGTGTCCATTTTCCTGTGAAGCTGATCCAATGAGTCATTTATCTTAAATAACGCAGCCACTAGGGCCTCTTCTGTCAACATTTCTCTTGGTTTTACATATACTGGTACAAAGGCTGCAACAAAAAGAGCAAGGGGGCCTGGTGGTGGACCTCTCCTGGATTATTGCCAAGTCCTCCCAGACCTTAGTGTTTTGTCAGCAGTTGACTGGTCTGTTTTTCCTCTTCCATTAACCATAACACTTAAAAGATTCAAGGTCAGTCCCAGAGTCTCACGGTTTTTAACTTGCAGCTGGAAATTTCCCTAACCCAACTCTTGTAAAGCAACCGGTTTCAAAAGCTTCCACTAGGGGGAAACAGTTTCTATTTGTAGTGGTCAATAGTATCCTCTTTTAAACAATCCAAAGTTAGTTTCAAGTTAGTTTCAATTTTCAGTTACTTTTACTCCTTTTTGAAACAGCCGGAAACAGTAGAAACAATGTATTTCTCTTGTTTAACTAGCTGTCAATGAACATTCTAAAAGCTGTCAATGAACATTCCACAATACGTTAGTCCTCCTAGCAGCCCGTTTCCAGGGTCAGAGCGGCGGTGTTTTAGATCTCTTCGCTCTCTCCTGCAGGCATACTCAGTCCTCAACTTCCCCCCCCTCTTCTCCTGCCTCCAAAGGGGGGGTTTGTTCTTTACCGATGGAAATTTAATCTTTTACAAAAGACTGTCCAGGACTCCAGCTTGCAACTTCATTGCCTCAGTCTATTTACAAAAGGGGGAGGCGGACTTCCTGTTTTGAACCTCCGCGTTACGATGCCAAATTCAACATTTAGAAATCCAATTCTTCCGCTTAAACTCTACTCACGGGTAACCACTTTTAAAATCCAATTGTCCACAGGAAAAGGTCAGCGCTCTCCAGCAACGGCTATGCGGCTTCGCTCTGTGGAAGAAGCAGACGATTCGATGCACCGCGCCACTCACCCCACGTCGCTCCGGAGCCCCAAAAACCGGGGTTCCCCACTAGTGGGGGAGGCGCAAAAGGTGCCCGCCGAATCCCACGCTCACAGGCTTCTCCCGCCTGTGATTTTAACGGGTCTCCGCCTTCGCCGTGGCGGCCAGACCCAAGTTCCCACAGAGCAAATTCCTCCCGGTCAGAGGAATTCAGCCATTGCCGGAGGCGCCTCCCCCGGAAGTCCTCGAAAGCTTGTTGCTTAGCAAGGAAGTTGGACAACTTTGACAGCCCCATCTCTCAACTTCCCAAATGAGTTGGGCTAACCTAAGATGCCAAATTCTAAAAGATTTGCCCAGCCCTGTCCTCTCATACCCCACACATAGGTATGTTGAAGACCAGAGGAGAGGTGATAATGAGACCAGATGGGCTATGCCATTGCTGGCTATCCCCCATGGAAGGGCAGGACCTCAGCAGCCTGAAAGCATCAGCCTTGTGCTAGCTGAACAGTGGGAGCTGGAGAGCTGGGCAGAATATAAGCCAGCATCCACTTTTGACGCTTCTGCAACAGAAAATCAGCACCGCTTGCCCTTCTGAAAGGACAGAAACCAGCAGTTATAGAGAGCCTAAAGAGATTATCAGCAGCTTGTCGTCTGAGAGTGGGTCTGATGTAGAGGGGGAGGAGGATGAGCCTGGCACAAGTCATTCGGTACACAGAGGAAGTAAGGGGAGGAGTTTTCGCAGACTTGCATGCTGGGAGCGGAAAAGGAAGAAGAAAGATTAGAGGGAGCAACTGCGCACAAGGGGAAGGACGCTAATTGAAACGCTGGAGATGTACGTTTGAACTTTGTCAAATAAATCAAATAGTTTGGAACTGGCCGGGAGCCCGGAGTCTTATCTATGCCAGCTGGACAGCTTTAAGCCTCTGACACCTTCCACAGGACAAAGTAGGACACGTTAGTTGCCTTTAGGAATTTTCCCCAATGGCCCAAACTGGCTAGGGGAGTCCAGTTGAATTTGGACTTCTCTGAAGGTGGTGGACACTCCTTCACTTGAGATTTTCAACAGAGGTTGGATGGCCATCTGTCAGGGATGCTTTAACTGCAATTCCTGTATTGCAGGGAGTTGAGCTAGAATGACCCTTGGGTTCTATCTGCAGTTCTATTATTCTATGGGCGTGTTGATTTAAAATGTGTGCTTTGCCCTACTGTTGCAACCCCATTACTCAGGGTGTCTTACAAAATAAATAAATAAATTAAAATAAATAAATACAAAAAGAAAAAAAATAGTTATCACCTGGGAGTGGAGAGAATTCTGCTAAAGGGGCAGCATAATATTTGGTGATTCAGCAGGCCCTCTGAGGCTTTGGTTAGCTGGTAAAGGAGGATTCCCTAGGCCAACATCTCGCAGGGGGGAGAGAATGGAACCATGTTGATGCCTGTTGTACTCCTGCTTAGTGCCAAAGGGCTCAGGGGGTGGGGATGTGACAAGGATGTGAATCCCTCAAGACATCATAGGGGGTGTGGCTAGGAGAAGAAATGCTCAGAGCCTGGAGGGATCCTAAATCCTCTGGCTGCATAGGGCATTAATATGAAGGCCATCTGCACAGATCCAAGTAATTCACTGCACTAGAAGTTGTGAGTCACCACTAAGTAAATGACTTGTAACACTGCTGATTTTGTTATAAAGCATATGAAGCTTGTTCTGAGACAAAATGTCTCACAATGCCCTTAGAGCTGATGTACTAGCCACTTGGTTAACCCACAGCTATGTAATTGTCCGAAACTAGAACTAGTTTTTTTCTGTGCTTCACTTGAATATTCAAGAAATCACCATTGGGTTAGGACTGAATTTGACAGGTCCCTGTTCACTGGAGTATCCCATACTTTAGCATGAATATGTTGCAGCTATTTGGACGACTAACAGTTTCAAGATTATGTTTTAGATTTTAAAATACTGCACAAGTGGTTTCCGTCAGAATTGCATCAAGTTATTTACAAACGGTGTGCTTTGATGATTCCAAGCATCCAAATGGTTAGAGAAACATAGGTGTTGCTGTAGCAATTTTAAAATCCTTCAATAAATACACCCATAAGTGTGTGTGTGTGTGTGTGTGTGTGTGTGTGTGTGTGACTGACCATACATAAGAAAGGGACACAGTGGGGTTGTTGTTGTTGTTGTTTAGTCGTTTAGTCGTGTCCAACTCTTCGTGACCCCATGGACCAGAGCACGCCAGGCACTCGTGTCTTCCATTGCCTCCCGCAGTTTGGTCAAACTCATGTTAGTAGCTTCGAGAACAATGTCCAACCATCTCGTCCTCTGTCGTCCCCTTCTCCTTGTGCCCTCAATCTTTCCCAACATCAGGGTCTTTTCCAGGGAGTCTTCTCTTCTCATGAGGTGGCCAAAGTACTGGAGCCTCAGCTGGGGCTAGACATAGATTAATTGTCAATGTGACTGATGTCTATTCTTTTTTGTTGTTGTACTGGTAGAACAGTCTCTTAACACAGCCCTGGTGGTATCTGTTATATATAATACACACAGATATATATGGGTGGGTGGATAGCTAGCTGGATAGGTAATATGTGTATGTATGTGTGTATACGCATAATATAGTATAGCAGGGTGGGGGAATTGTGCAATCCATTTACCAAACAGAATGGTTTTATTAAATTCAGTGTGACTACCTCAGGCAGGTGGGTTTAAAACAAAACAAAATAAAACACCATTGCATTTTTTTGGGCACAGGTGGACTAGCTAATCTGGAGTCTGAGAAGCCATGGCTCATTCTAGACTTAATTTCTGAATTTTTCCACATTCCATTCCATAGCCAGACAAGAATATCACCCAAAGGTATCCAGGCTGAGAACTAGCTCTCTCGCTCTCAAATGTGTTTTTACCTGCCTATTTGTTGGAAGACTTGGACAGGTGGGCACTGTCAGAGAGGGAATCCCTTGTGCACATTCTGAGGCAACACAGTCCCACAAGAGGTTTATATCACATGCATTTCCAGAAATTTGAATTGACTGTGCTGGGATTTAAAAGAAGAATAGATGTGGTCCATGTGCAGTGCCCATGCTGTTGGGAAAGAGGAGTGTGGATCTGCCATGTGAAGTGTACTGTGTTTCACCTGGTAAGCAGGCCAAAGACAGAAGTGGTAGACCGGTGGGACTGAGAAGCACCTGGGATCAGCAATGCGAGTGCAGATATCCTCAGAACATGTGAACACCTCAGCTTTGTAAAAGCCTTAGCTCTGAGGTTGCACTCCAGAGACCAGAATAGAGAAACAAGCCAGCAGCAACAGCCTGAGTAAATGCATCCCTCAAGATCAGCTAGCTTCCATCTGCTGGAGGCAGAGTAAATGTATTCCTCAAGATCAGCTGGCTTCCATCTGCTGGAGGCATTGCTAGCTAAAGTGCTGCACTGCCTAGCCCTAGGACATCTGAGGTATCTTGAATAAAGACATGGAGTTTAGTCCCTCTTACTATCTTTTGTCTAAATCAACAACCTCTTGGACTGTGATAGCCAATGTAGTGTCCTCCAGATGTTGTTGGACTAGAGCTCTCATCTGCCCCCCACTAGCATGGTCAATGGTCTGGGATGATGGGAATTTGGAGGACACCACAATGGCTATCCCTCCCCTAGGAACTCTCTTCGTAGTTTAAGGATTGGTAACAGTTTGGGACTACGGCCTCCAATGATTAGGGGATGAATCAAGGGAGTCATTTCTCAGAAGACAGAGGCCTCACCGTATACTCTTTTGCCTATCAATGTGACAAAGTATGCATAATATTTTAAACAGGAAGACAAATGCAAAACTTTCAAAGCAATGCCTTGAGGACATGCATTCTTGTTTTGTTAGTTTCATCTGACCAAATATTGAAATAAAATGCATTCAATTTGGCTTTTTATCTTACCACAATTAAATGAATATTTCATTTTATATGAGGTTACTCTGTGGCTCAGCTTTATGATGTACTGCACTGCATCTAGTCTATGACTACACTGCCTTCCAGAAGAAATAGATACAATTTGCATTTAATTCCCACCCCTCCCTTTTAAATCATTTCACATTCTCTATGCAGGTTAGACTGATTGAATTCCTTTTGAAAGATAAATACTAGAAGCCAAGATTATGTCCTCTAGTGTTAGACAAAAGGAATATATTCATAGGAATATGAGTTTAAGCTCCCCACCCCACCCCTTTAAAAAACCATTAAAATAGCTTGCAAGAAAAATAAGAAATAAAATTCTGATTTATTATCCCCTTATAGACAGAGTATTTTCTTTAGGTTAGTAAAGACAAAGTTCATACTACTTACTACATTTGTAAGATCTTTTATTAAGCTCATGCGGGATGGTCATATTTAGTAAGACTAATACAAAAATATACTGGGATTTAAGCATATTTAAATGGAAAGTATTAGTGTCAAATGAGCATCATCAGGCTAAGAGATTTCACTATAAAGGCTCCCTCTTGAATAACCACCAGATTATGGATGAATAGGTTTTATATAAAAAAAAAAATACGGCTGAAAGTATCACATTGTTGTGATGATTTTTTAAAAGAAATGTTATTGTGTTCCCTCATAACATTAACTAGGATTTGAATATATTTTGCTCTTGGCTAATTAGGAGAAAGCAATATGTACATAGACACTTGAAGTGATGGTGCTGGAGAATATGTTCCAATCCATTCTATTATTCTTCAGTAATGGATTAAAAAAAAAATACACTGCAAATCTGAATCCCATGTGCCGCAGTTACTGCTGCAAACATGACATACACTTCTACTTATTGCAGAGCACAGTCCACAAAGCGCTGCATTTTAGCAGAAGCTTATGTTGAAGCTATATCCCATCAACGGCTTTGAAATGGTTGGCCTTATGACCCCATTGTGCTAGGAGACAAAAGTAGATGGCACTTTTGCATATCTTAAGCTGAGACTCTCAGGTCAACCTAATAGGGGACCAATCCTAAACTGTTCAAATAAGGAAGGGGGGGTGACATCAAATGGATTACTCAGTTACTATACTGAGCCTAAATGAAGCCTTTTCATGATATACAGCAATGCACAAAATGCTCACCTTTGAAGTCCCGGAATTATACTTTGATATCTCAAAAGTATCCAAAAGTCCTTCAGCGTCCCAGTTAGCAATGCAATAAATAGCATGCCTTCTGTTAGCCCAGCACTTTTAAGCAGAAATTGGCTGCTGAAGAAATTGGTCAACTACATATAGCCCTGACTTATAAAGGAAACGTTTGCCTTTACATCAAAGATAGCACGATATAGTAATTCTTTATTAAGGTTTTGAGATGCAGTCCGGATTTATTGTGGCTCCCATGGAGAATACTTGAAATTGCCTCCGTGTGGCAGCAGCTGCAAGCTGTCTGCACTGTCTCATCAGATTCAAATCCAGTCCCCACCCAGTTTGTCCATGGGCCATCACTGAAATCGCTTCTGCTTCTCACATTATGGCTGACAATGAAGGGTTATTGAAATAGTCACAGCATGAAAGCCCTTCCGCCTTGCATTAAGGAGTTTCAAGTAGGTTGATTCAGTTTGAGGACTGGCCCTCATGTACCTTCTCTCCTTGTTAGTATCCAGCTTTTCTGGTGCTGGCTTCTAGGAGACCATGGAATGCAAAGACCACGGAATCAGTGCAGCAAGCTTATACAGTGGTACCTCGGGTTAAGTACTTAATTCGTTCTGGAGGTCCTTTCTTAACCTGAAACTGTACTTAACCTGAAGCACCACTTTAGCTAATGGGGCCTCCTGCTGCCACCGCATCGCCAGAGCACGATTTCTGTTCTCATCCTGAAGCAAAGTTCTTAACCCGAGGTACTATTTCTAGGTTAGCAGAGTCTGTAACCTGAAGGGTATGTAACCCGAGGTACCACTGTACACATGAATGGCTTGCTTTGTGGAGAGGCAGACTGAGTTCTATGTTATACTCACATTGTAAGAAGAGACATATTAATTTGGCTTAACCTGTAGCACCAAACCATGATTTGGAGTTACGTTAGCTTCTGTCTTAAAATTCCCTCCTCTCATCACATGCTCCGTGTTTCTCCATTTCTCAGTAAATCAGTTTGCCATTTTGCCTAAATTGACCACAGAGGTGCCAAGTGTACTGTGTGTGGATTGGCCCCCTGGCGTACCTGTAAAAGAGGAAACAAATTTTGAATAAAAAATGAATTTTTCTGCCATATGCAAATTTCCAGGTGGGACAGAGTGTCCCAAATAACCTGGGGGCCACACACCAGTAAAAAAAAAAAAATATGCCAGACAGAATGGTATCAGGTGATGCTTTTTCCACAATTGCACTTCCATACATGAAAAGGCTTAATCCATTGAACTGATGGCAGCTCTCCCTGAACGACCAACCCTAAACCATGCAAAGAATTCATGTTTCAAGCTACTGTAGGTATTTCATCCATTGATATTAGGCTGGCCATACTACATTCTGTGCAAGATCCCCCTGACATAGTATTTCAGATGGTGGGGCGAGGAGCGTGTCAAAAGAGATTTAAGATTTACAGCAGCAAAGGTTCAGACACCCATTCTGGTACAAGTGCATGACTGAACAGTATATTCTAAAACCGTTTGTTGGGATTATGCCGATCGCATGGTCGGCGGTTCAAATCCCCACGGCGGGGTGAGCTCCCGTCGTTCGGTCCCAGCTCCTGCCCACCTAGCAGTTCGAAAGCACCCTTAAGTGCAAGTAGATAAATAGGTACCGCTTTATAGCGGGAAGGTAAACGGCGTTTCCGTGTGCTGCTCTGGTGCCGGTTCGCCGGAGCAGCTTCGTCACGCTGGCCACGTGACCCGGAAGTGTCTGCGGACAGCGCTGGCTCCCGGCCTCTAGAGTGAGATGAGCGCACAACCCTAGAGTCTGTCAAGACTGGCCCGTACGGGCAGGGGTCCCTTTACCTTAATAAGTACAGCAATGTTACCAGCACAGGTCCAAGCCCAACTCGATTGTTTGTTAAAGCACCAAGCTGGGATTCAGCTGAATCTGGTGGTCAGTCCCACACCTCTAGTAAGTACCACTATTGATTTGAAAGACATTTCATGGACAACAGCAACAGAAGGTGTTAAAACTTCCATAGTAGGAAATTGGTCTTCCTTTTTGTGTGTGTCTGGCACATTATACGCAAACATAAGGTTGTTTTTTGGAAGTGCAGACAGCTTATATCTTCTGGATTTGTACTAAATAAGCAATTCAGAAATTACTCACTTCAGGTATGCTTAACCTATACTATTCTTAAATGTGGATTGGAAGTCCTAGCATTTTGGAGCTTTATTTTAATAAAACTCTTGATGCAACAGGCTTTTGACAAACTGGGGAAACCGAGAGCATGAAGTACGAAGTGTGAGAATTCATACAACACAACATGCACCTTGTTTCTTTTATGTCAAAGCAGGCGGGGAAAACCTTGGGCCTGGGAAACCAAATGCACAACACTCTCAAGGGCCAATGAACCTCTGCCCAGACCATGCCGCTTCTCCCTAGGCCACACTTCCCACTGGCCCAGCTCCACTTCCTCCTTAGTTCTTTTGAATATTCTTGAAGTTTGATTACAACAATAAATAAAGTGCATGACAGGGTTTTTGTTACTGGGAACATAAGGAGAGCTCTCCTGGCTCAACCAGCCTATCCAGTCCAACATTCTGTTTTCCCCAGTGGCCAGCCTGTTGCCTATGGGAAGCCAACAAGCAGGGCATGAGGAAAATAGCTTTCTCGGTCTCCTGCTGTTGTTCCCCAGAGAGTGATATTCACGGGCATGCAGCCTGTTACTAGAGGCAATACACAGTCATCATGACTTGTAGCCACTAATAGCCTTAATCTCTGAATTTGTACAGGATACTAAGAAGAAGTAGAAAAGCCAAGAACTTGTGTATAAATCTCTCTCTCACACACTCACACTCACACTCACACTCACACACACACACACACACACACACAGAGAGAGAGAGAGAGAGAGAGAGAGGTGGGTGGGAGGAGGGATTCTGTTTTCTTGGAAACTAATAAAAAAGAAAGATATAAGATTTACATTCAGCAATTCCAAGCACCATTATGGGTTTCCACCACCTGTTCACTCTGCTACTTGGTAGAATAGAATATACAGTTAGTCACAATAGATCAGATAGCAAGCATTCTCAACATAAAAGGAGATAAAATTAAAGAACAGATTGCTTTCTTTTAAAAATGTACTTTTCTATGCTGTTGCATCAAGCTTGCTGTATCAGAGGGGGAAACCTGCTGCATTAAACAAACAAATATCCAATTCCTCTTTTATATTGTAGGCTGCCAGTAGTGTCTCTTTAACAATCACTCTTTCTTCCTAGTTTGTAATTGTTTATCTAAGAAGGGTTAGGTCACATGCAACCTTTCATTTCCTCTGAGCTTTACTGTGGTATCTCAATTTTCTATCTGGGTCATCTGGAGCCAATAGAAAATATAAAAAGCAAAGTGAAGCAGTGCTACAGCAAGGATTAGAACAACAAAATAGAAATATCTCCTATGTCTCAGCATTTATTTTAGCCTCTAGAACCATATTGTGCTGCTCAGAGCTAAACCCTGCCTCTTAGAATTCATTTTAGACTTTCAATAGCTATAACATCTGAGTGCAGAAAATGAAGATTATTCCTATTGTTTCAATATATAGTTTGGCAGAATGAGACCTGTTTACTTGCATCACCCTTCTGGGGTGTAGGGAATCAGAGGATTATTTTTTGCTTTCTTTGGAGAACTTCAGGAATTATTCAAAGTGAAGCAAGTCCCCTCCAAAATATGGTTGACAACTAGATTACATCCACACCTTACATTTAAGACACTCTTATACCACTTGGCTTCCCCCCAAAGATGCACAGGAACCATAGTTTGTTAAGCGCCCATGCACAGAATTATCTTTAGGATATGTAAAGAGTTATCTGAGTAATGAGTTGTCAGAGAACAGAAGACAACCCAATTGACAAGGCCAAGCAATATCAGCAGTAAGATGCAACCAGCACAGTGTAGTATGGTAAAATACTTGACACATTGTGGTTTGTAAAGAGAATTGTGCAGACAAATGTTTGTTACTCTAGTCAAAAGCAAACAATAAAAACAGTTGCATGTTGCTGTCTTTTTATTTACATTATTTAAATAGGAACAAAGAGGAACATGGTATTTTTTTCCTTGCCCCTTGCCATCGTCCCCTAACCCAAATTTGAACCAGGTCAGAAAATAAAAAGGGAGGAGAACAAAGAAGGAAGCAGAAAGTTTGTTGCGTGTTTAAGTCTCATATAGGTCCAGGAACACAAATAATGAGTTTGATCCGAAGGTTTCCCTCTGCATGAAGAACATATCTTCCACTCATGGAAGGGCTCATTGATTTGCAGCTTACCTAGGTCCCCACAGATCTATAGCTCTGTCTGTTTATACATCACACTTTAACACTGCATGAGAAAAGTTAAGATAAATCCAAATTTGTTCTTCCTCCATTGTTTGCAAAAGCTTGCAGAAGCTGTGGCATAAGGTGAAGCTCAACATCTTTCTATAGCACCTGTTTCTTACAGCACTCCATGAACTTGGGCACATGGGGTGATATCTGACATCAGACATACTTAGAGTTGACCCATGGAAATCAATGCACTTCAGTCTGTTAATTTTAATGGGCATGACTTGGTTGGATAGCACCCATGGTTTTTTGCAAGTGCTAGTAGGCAACTATTTTCCGTCTGCTCCTGGTTCTTTGCCTACACCACAAGTGTGATTCTGCTCATGTCCTGTTTGTGGAATTCCAAAGTGCAACTAGCCAGACACTGAGAGAACAGGATGCTGGACTAGATATGCATTGGTCTGATCCAGCAGAGCTTTTCTTATAGTCTTACGCTAACCCTGGACTCAGCTAGACTGGTAAAGAAAAAATGATTTATATGCATTGTATATGCGATATAACACTGTGCCAGCAGATGTCTCTGTGAAGTCCCATTTTCCCCTACCAGATTTACAACGCGTTTAACTGAAACACTTCTTTGATGTGTCTAGATCCAGCCTCTATGGAATTTAGCACATTTTTTAAAAATTCAGCTTTTTATTGTGAGATCAAGAAGGTTCAGGTCTTGGTGTGAGGGTTATGGTTAGCTCTCCAATAATATAACATTGACCACTATTCTATGTCATCTCCCTGCTCTGCATTATCAGGAAGGTAGGCAAGGTTCTGCATCTTCTGGTTACCTGAGAAACTTCACATGTCCTCAGTTTCCACTTTTGTAAAAATTTCTTTCTCCTGACAGAAAAATTAGAGCTTAAACTGTTAACATTTGCCAGATTGATGTTGTGTGCTCCCTCTTACAGAGTAGAAATGGTAGCAAATAGGAAAATAGAACACTATCAATCGGTTTGCATGACAACAGTTGTAACGAGAATGGAAAGTGGTCAGATATTAATTCAGTTTCCTTGCAATCTGAAAACTGCAGTCTTGTAGGCCTCTGCAAATTTCCTTCCTGGGATTCGACAGAGCTGTCAAATTGTGTTTAAAGTGATGTAAGACTCTGCATTCCAGACTACTAACATGCAAATAGATCCAATCTCTGGCTTGAAGGAGAGATACCTGGGAAGAACGAAGTATTTTACAGCAGCCCTTTATGTGTTCTTCTCAACAGTGTTGTTTCTCCTGGGCCTCAATACCTGTCAGAACAAGTGTGCGCCATTTATCAGTTTATATGGGCAAAGAATCAATCAGGCTAAATATTCCAACTTTACAGCTCCCTTGTCATATTTTCTTAATAATGAGTTGGCCTGAAATTTGTGAAGCAGAAAATTCAGCCTCATTTTGCCTAGGGACAAACGCAAAGGAGACCACCCTTTTCTGATTTATTAATAACAATTGCATCTCAATATTTCTAATAGCCTCTTAAATCATCTCCAAAAGCTAGAAAGCTCACCAAGTAACGATCCAGCTGTCTCTCTTAATATTCTGAAAGATATAAATTCAACTAGAATGAAGTGGCTTGTGTCACTTTTTTCTCCTTCTCAAGCCTGAAGAAACTGCCACTTTTATGTGTTTGTATATTAAAACTAATTTAACAGGGGCGATAACGGTCACAGTTTACTCTGGAACTTATTAAGCTGCAAGAATCGTGCGTGTGGATTACTGATGTCAGCAGACAGTGCTACATAACAAGAGTTAATTAACAGTTAAACAGCATTATCACAAGTCTATATTATAACAAGAGTTTACTGTATTGTGACACAGATATTAAAATCCTGATCTTCTGTGTCAATATTTGAGTAATTTCACATTTTCCCAGTTCTATGATAATTTTGAAAAGAAAAGATGTTGGCCATCCTCATTTCAGGCATCCTTTAATTCTTATATTCCTGCAGTGTGCAGGAGAGGGCATATTCAATTTAGCACTATATCACATTTTTCTCCTTGTATTAAATGTGATGCATTCTTTCCAGGAGGATATCATTTTAGATTGAATCATGTACTGTAATAAGCAAAATGTGTTGAAATCCCAAACAACTACAAGAGCAGCAAAAGGGCAATCAATATTATTTAGAACATAGTAGTTAGTGCGCATTTTTTTAAAGGATCAAGCCCCAAACCTTTATTCTGCTGTCTGCTAGATACCGGTAAGTCAGTATGTGTAAGATGTGCTGTGAATGAAGACTGTAAATTGTGGAACAAGAAGTCCTTTGACTGAAGATGTTGCTACATCTGTGAACTTGTGAAATGGTCGTGTACAACTTATGACAGGCTTCCTCAACCTCGGTCCTCCAGATGTTTTTGGCCTACAACTGCCATGATCCCTAGCTAGCAGGACCAGTGGTCAGGGATGATGGGAATTATAGTCTCAAAACATCTGGAGGGCCGAGGTGGAGGAAGCCTGACCGATGATCTTTAACCCCCACCTCGATCTATATTATAAGGATTATACTGACCTACCTTGCGGGGATTGTTGTAAGCATTAGGGAAGACAATGTTTTCAAGTATTTTCAAGTATGTGCTACAGAAATGCTAAGAATTAATATTGTGCTTTTGTACCTTCCGTTGCCACACCATTCTGTCTTCTGTCAGCAATATTTTAGCATTGTTCAATTGTTTCAAATGGACAGAGAAAAATGAGAAAAGTGAGTTAAAAATTGAAATGGCAGTCACGGGCTTAGATCCAAAGATAAATTAATTAAAGGAATTTCACAGAAGGAAGCTTTACCACCCCCTTCTCCACACTAGCGGAGGAAGGGGGGAGTGATAGGTGTGGTCCGCCCCGGGTGTCATTCCCTGAGGGAGGGTGACATCGCTGCCCCGCCCCCCTGGGATGCTCACTCTGCCCCTGCAGGTGGCTAGCCCCGCCCTTGGGTGCACAGCCTGTGTGCCACTCCGGGTGCCAGAGCAGCTAGCTCCGCCTCTGCTTCTCCACCCTGCAGGCCCCTAAATAAACTGCCTTAGTGTGTGCATAGATAGATAGATAGATATAGATGATAGATAGATAGATAGATAGATAGATAGATAGATAGATAGATAGATAGATGATAGATGATAGATAGATAGATGATAGATAGATGATAGATAGATGATAGATAGATAGATAGATGATAGATAGATAGATAGATAGATAGATAGATAGATAGATAGATGATAGATAGCTATAGAGTATATATATATATAGTATATCAGACCAATGATTCATATAGTTCATATCACATACCCCACAAGTGACCTGGAAAAACCGGAACATCTTGTTTTTTCTCATGAAAGGAAAGTGGCCATTTTGGGTATCATGATTTCACACCTGGTTTTTGCCTTTGGTGTGTTGGAGGTTATGGGATCATCTACACAGACTGGCAATGGCTCCCCAAGGTTTCAGACAATGTTCTTTTCCTGACCTGCCTGTAGATGCCAGGGATTGAACCTAGGTCTTTCAGGCATGCAAAGAGGGTGCTCTATCACTGAGCTATGGCCTGTCCCTAATAAATCTCTCTTGATAAGAATAGGCTTGCAGGATCAAGCCAATGGTCCATCTATTTCAGCGTTCTGTTCTTACAGTGGCCAACCATATGCCTGTAAGAAACAAGAAAGCAGAACCTGAGCACGAGAGCGCTCTCCCCTCTGTGTCTTCCAGAAACATTACTGCCTCCCCCCCCCCCCAACTTTGGAGGCGGAACATATAGCCTTCACGGTTAGTAGCCAGTGGCAGCTGTATCCTCCATTAATTTGTCCAAACCCTTTTTTAAAGCCACCCAGGTTGGTGGCCATGACTGCCTCCCGTGGAAGCAAGTACCATAGTTTAACAACCATAGTGCTGTGCGAAGAACTACTTTCTTTTATCCATCCTCAGTCTTCCAACCTTCAGCTTCATTGGATGCCCACTTGTGTTACAAAAGAGGTAAAAAACAATTTCTCTGTCATCTTTCTCCATGTCATTGTTAAAAAATAAAACCATTCAATAAAATGTCTACAGAGCTTTAAAAAATAATAATATGGATGCTACAAGGGGAAATATCAAGATGTCTGTTTATCCTCAAATTCTTATTATTCTTATTATGATTAAATACCATTTTACTGCACCTTAGTACTTCAGCATTGACAAGAATGGCAGGACCTCCATTCTAGCTTTATTTGCAAGAGCAAGAAAGAAAAAGAAACTGAGAATGGCCTTGATTTCAATGTGTGCTCCAAAGGGGGAAAGAAGCCTTTCAGTCCCTGATACTTATTTGTACTCTGCAGCATGCCATATTCATAATATTTCAGACTGGTTAATCTTGAGGGAAATGAACAAATGTATAGGTTGGAGGATTTTCAAGCATCTTTCAAGCATCTATTCTGGTTAAAATATAAAAATAATCTTTCTCCTGGACGCTCGTCTAGCACATATAACTAACAAATAAAACAAAGAGAAATACTGCAGAATTGGGGAAATAACGAACTTTGTGCGCTCCGCAAGACTTTGTGCACTCTGCAAGACTCTGGAAGTCTAATAACACAGAGGTTGTTTCACTCAAATAACTGATCAATGATAAGGGCAGGGAAGCTGGAGTAGCTGCTGAACTAGGTATTCTGAAAGGGGGCAGCATAAAATGTGGGTTAGAACTCGGAGCGCAAGGGCTGATGGATAAGTATGAGCAGCCACTGTGGGTGTGAGGGAAAGGCTGGAGCATTAAGAAAAGTGCATGTGGAGATAATGCCGAAAGAAGTGAGGGATTTGGGAGGTTGAGGGCTCAACTAAAAGCTTCAGATCCAGAGAAAGGTTAAGAGGATCCTAGCCTGTGACTGAAGAGATTGCAGGAGGATAGATTAAGATGTGAACAAGAGGTTTTGTTTAGTTTAACATGGCCTCTGCAGGAAGCCAGGAATTCGTTTGTGTTCAAAAATAAACCTTGTAGGAGAGGTCTAATGATGAGAATTCACAGCTTTTCTCTGACAGAAGAAAACTTGCTGTATTCAGAGGGTCTTAATTTGTAAAGTTACTAATAATATGTTCCCAGTTACTCCTCAGATTTAAATATTTTCAAATACGTAAAGAGTTTAGTAAGAATATCTGGAAGTATTTTTTTAAAATCTAGCAAAAACCAAAGTAATATTATATAACTAAAAGGGAAGAGTAGAATTTATAAATTACTTCATGAGTTAAAGGAGGAAAAGAGAAAATCCCGCCCAAAAACTGGGAGAAAGACTTGGATATCAATATACCTGAAAGGGTGTGGGAAATAGATAGAAATTAAAATACGTATACTGATATCTATGAATTTGAAAGAGAACTATTATAAAATCTTACACCAATGTAACCACCTGTAGATTGAAGCCCATGCATAAGTTCCCCCATGATAATTTTTGGAGATGGGGGGGGAACTGCATGCAGATTACCTTCATATTTTCTGGAAATGCCATAATATTCAAACATTTGAGTGTTTAGTACTGAGAGACCTCAAAGAATAACAGGTTATAAATTACCAATGGAACCTATCAATACACTCTTAAACTATTTGGAATGATACTCTGAAGCTGTGCATATTGAAATAGTTCCTTTTCTCCCTTCCGCAAATGGTCAGTATTGGGGGGTTAATAATTCCACCATCTCCGTCTAAATGTTTTGGGTTTCTTCTTTTCTTTTCTTTTCTTTTCTTTTTCCTTACCTTACCTTACCTTACCTTACCTTACCTTACCTTACCTTACCTTTTGGGGGGATTTAGAACATAGTTGTTATGTATAAACTAAGGTATTACACCCACACAAGAGAAAGTATAATGCGTGAGAATAAGTTTGTAGAGCAGTGGGCGGTTTTCATATCCTTTTGGAATAAAAGTTTGAGGAAAGCAAACATTTTATTTATTTATTTATTCGTTTTCTTTATTTCCTTTGGTTTAAAATGATAGGTGTTGTTTTCCCCCTTATCCTTTTAATCTCAGGATAAAATGAATGATTACTTAATCAATCATTTTTCTGTGTACAGATGTTTTTCTTTGCCAGGAAACTGCAAAATCTAATTACATTGTACATTGCTTGGTGGTGACGGCAACCCTAGTTATCTGCATGCTTACTAACACTAGTGAGCAGTAGGTTCCCCTTTGGGAGGAAGGGTGGGATATAAATTAATTTATTAATAAAATTATTTTTTTGTTTGTTTGTTTGAACCTCAGCATACACATCCAGCCTGTAGAGTGTAGTAAAATAACCTTTATTTCACTTTTCCCCTATTGTGAAAGTATTCATCTGAGGTATCAGATTACATAGATTCAAGGAAACGGAGAAAACGTATGGCACAAGCAATGGGTGGGATCCATTATGACCAACCAGGCCCAGATCTCTCTTGCACAACACCAAGCTAATAGAGCAGGGTGGGGGAACCTGTGGCTCTCCCGATTTTGCTGGACTACAATTCCCTTCCTTCCCAGCCACCATAGCCAATGGTCAGGGTTGGCGGGAGTTGTGGTTAAGTGACATTTGGGTAGCCACAAGTTCTTTAACCCTGTAATAGAGGCTATTGTTTTGGGGGAAGGGGCCAGAGTGCTATACCTATGTTGGACAGACATAGTTTTTTCAGCAGATGTGGGATTTCTGCTGCCACTTTGAGAACCCCCTGTGAGCATAGTCCTGATGAATCAGTCAGCATGTCTCATGACAGATTGCTTGCCTTTAACCAAGCAAGGTAATGGGTGAGACAAGTGCAAGCATTAAAAGTTTATAATATATTAAAGTGGTCCCCCCCCCACACCTCGTTCTTAGTATATTGGTTTACAATTTTTCTTTAGTTTTTTCTCTCTAGGAAATTATGCAATTCAATTCTAGGTAGGCATCTTAATTGTCCATCACAACCCTCATTTTCTGTTTCATGAGGCAAAACTGCACAACTACAAAATTGGCATCAGGGTACCTTAAAACAAAAAGTGAGTCCATTATCAAATATTGTGGAGAAGTGAACAAAAAAAACCGTGCTAATCTAATACAACTTAAGGATGCAGTTCTACTCTGAGAAGTGGCTATGTTGAAGTACTACCATGAGGTTTGATATTTTTTATTGTATCTCTCCAACTCCTATTTCACATTGGTTTAGTCATATCTAGTATAGGGGAGGGGTACTTTCTCAAAAATCCAGAAACGGATGGTTAAATTGTCCCTGGTCTACCAGGTATCTTGACTCACTTACAATGGCTGCGTTCAGATACCACAGATGCCATCTGGCATTCAGATATTATTCAGATCTCCCTTCCTGGTTTAGAGGTATCACTAAAACCAGTTTCATGGCAAACTGTACTTTGGCAAACCAGGAAATGTTAGATTAAACTAAGAGCACGAGTAGCGATGGAGTGTGTGCACACATTCCTCATTTCCAAACCTCCAACCCATTGTTTGGGGATTAGCAAATGTGATGTCTGAATACAGCCACTGTAATGAGTTACTATTTATCTTGAGATAAATATTTTACTTTTACAGCATCTACGAAACATAATTTACCAGTTTGGGAAGTTTCACACAGGACTCCTAGGGCAGGTGTTGGGAACCATTTTTCAGCCAGTGGCCATATTTTGTCTTGGGCTGCTTTCCAATGAATGCTTGCCAGTGGTGGACAGGAACAGAGGCAAAGTGGGTAGAGCAATGAATGTGATTCGTACCTTTCTACAATATAGGATGGGTACGTCCAACTATGCAGACGTCAAGAGGTTTCTACAGTCAACCTACCACATCTCTCTTGTCTTCCATTCAGCCAAGCAAGAGCCATTATCACAGCTTAGGGACACATTCCAGCCCTGTCAAAGCACAGGGCTGCCCTGTCGCCATTCTGCCCTCTTCTGGGTCCCAAAGGACTCACACAACAGACATTTGGACACACCTAAAATGGTTACTGTCTTTATGCATGGATATTTTATAACCATGCTGAACTGCAGGTGAACTGACCTGTAATACTATTGTATGGTATTTAGTTCACCAGCTTCTTTTTATTTTTTTATTTAATGTAGGCCTTCTACAAAATATTAAGACTTACACATAGCAGATTCAAAGATCTGCAGAAATGGAAAACATTTTGCATCATCAATCCTTTTTTAAAAATATTCATCTGCTTAAGACAGATGGAAATACAAAACATTTTCCCCCTTATCAGTAAAAGCTGAAATAAGCAATTTTCTTTTACAGTTATGTCAATTTTTCTGGAGACTTTATTTACATTTTCTAGTCCAGTCCTAAGTTCCATGATGACTTGGAGGTGCACACAGTGAAATCAAAAGAGAACCGAAGTACTAGCGAACAGGTCATAGCTCAGTGGTACAGAATATGCTTTGCCTGCACAAGGTCCCAGGCTGATTATCTGGCATTTCCCTTCAAAGGGATTGTGTGGGGGATGGTGAAAAAGACTGCTGCCTGAGATTTTGGAGAGCCTCTGCTAGTGAGTCAGAACAGACAGTAGCAAATTAGATGGTTCAACAGTCTGACCATAGGTAGCTTCCTATGGTCAGGCTGCTGATCCATCTAATTTGTTATTGTCTACTCAGTCTGTGTGCACTGGGCCAGACTGACCATACTCTACATGTGTGTGTACGTGAAGGGCTAGTAATCTGTGTGAATCTGTCTCTATAATGACTGCAGTAGCAAATGATCTGATTTCCTCCTCACGCCCCATCCACCTCAGAACTACTGGCTCTGAAGAAATGCGCATTGGTGGCATCAGATTCGTGGTACATTCAGATGACCAAGCCACATTTGAAATAGGAACAGGCTCTTGAAGGTGGATGCACAACACTCCACCTTTTGAAATCCTTCCAAACTCTTGGTTTTTAGTGAGACCTTTACTGGTATTCAGGGACGCGGGTGGTGCTGTGGGTTAAACCACAGAGCCTAGGACTTGCTGATCAGAAGGTCGGCGGTTTGAATCCCCGTGATGGGGTGAGCTCCCATTCCTCGGTCCCAGCTCCTGCCAACCTAGCAGTTCGAAAGCACAACAAAGTGCAAGTAGATAAATAGGTACCGCTCCGGCGGGAAGGTAAACGGCATTTCCGTGTACTGCTCTGGTTCGCCAGAAGCGGCTTAGTCATGCTGGCCACATGACCCGGAAGCTGTACGCCGGTTCCCTCGGCCAATAAAGCGAGTTGAGCGCCGCAACCCCATAGTCGGTCACAACCGGACCTAATGGTCAGGGGTACCTTTACCTTTTACTGGTATTGACTAGAACTCACTGTTTTTACAGCCGCAGATGATGCATTGTGGATTTAACCAATGGATGGAATCAATAGATCTCTTCCTAAGTTAGTGGTTTAAACTGAATCCCTACAAAGAAACGTGGCTCAACTTGGAAATAAGAGAGGGATGCTTACTTAACACTGGCAGAGATTTCACTGATACCACCTAATTAAATCTAGTGAAACGGGTTCCCATTTCAGATTCAAGGCATGCAAAATAATTACTCTGGTTGTTTCGGCTATGATGTTTTACTGCCTGTCTCAATGCATTATTGAGTCTACAATGCATTGCCGGAAGTCCAGGAAACAAAGTGTAGTCTTTAATTTTTCATTCTTGGGTTGATTACAAAAGAAAGCTCAAAATAAGGTACCTTGGAACAAGAGCTGGTATTTCTGTGGAATTTTTCTTCATCTTAAAAACAACCACCACCACCTTGTGTTTACCTTGTTGAGTTTGCCAGCATACAGGGAACTCAGTACTGTGGCTTTCTAAAATTGCAGTTGTAAAGTAAACAAAGGCAGTCACGGTTTTGCTTGATGATGAAGCCTCTGATGTGGCTTCCTTTTATGACCTCCTTAAGGGAAGAGTTAGCACACAAGGTCATATTATAAGTCTTGATTGGCATTTCAGAACCCAAAGGCAAGGAAGGCTTCAGTCTAGCAGCCACAAAAGTACAGTATCTGGCTATGAGGCTGGCTCCACTAAGAGATGTGCTGGTAATTGTGATGTGGCCTGTGGGAGAGTTTCAGGGTCAAGTCTGCTGCAGGACTGCCCAGGATGTATTGTCCTTCTTTACTTACCCTTGAACATTAGAATTGTAAACTTTGTCATGCAAAGTGGATGTGCACAGATCTTCTCGTTTCATCAATCTTCATGTAAAGCAAGGATATCTTTTTCACTGTTCATTTTCAGTACATTAGCTCATACCTGTTCTGACGTTGCAGATTGCCTCAATATTCCTGGGTAGTTCAGGGGTTGCAATGGTGTCTGAGGTCTTCTAGGATCTCATTCTGTGATCCGTAATGTTATTATAATTGGGAGCTTTTATAATGCCTTTCAGATTGACATATAATAAGATAGTAAAACACAAGCAATAGTCCACCGGGCACAATCTAGAAAACATTATTATTTAAACACTTAGTTTAATAGGACAGGAGTAAGCAACAAAAAGCTCATGGGCTGCATTCCCCACACGACTGCTAGGTGACAACTCGCAGAATCCCCCCCCCCCTTTTTTTTTTTGAGGGAAGAATGAAATGGCCAGATTAAGTCATGGTGGCTGGATATAATTTACCCCTAACCAAGGATATAATTTACCTCTAAACCAAGTGCTAACGATAGCACAGAAGCCATTTCTTTGGGGCATCTGCCTACATGGTGAGAATGCTTTAAAAAAATTGTTACACCTTTTTCATTAAGGTTGCAGGTTTTTACACATTTTCCTGGGAGCGGTTGAACTCGATGAGTGTTTACCTCTGTGTATGTGTGCCTAGCTTGCATTGAAAATAGATTTGTATCCCATCCCTTGACTTTAAATAAAATCCTCGCCGCAACCTACCAACAATTAAGATTTTAAAACAGTCAACAAAGTTAAAAATCAACAAAAACCTTAATAAAACAGCGGAAAACAGTGCAACAAAACAATGAAACAATAAGCACAGCGAAAGCTCCTAATAGCAAATAAAAGGGATCTTAAATCCCACTGAAAGCAAGAAAAAATAGGACAGACTTCACCTGGAACATAAGCGAAAGCAAGGATGGTGCCAAATGAAGATGTTTAGCTGTGTTCATCCTTTGCCTACCCATACAGGAAGTGTAAGGAGTGTGTGCCTTTCTCAGGCATATTTAAATGCCACTTCTATCTTTCAGAACCAATCAAATGAACAACGTTTGCTTTTAAAGCCAAGGGCTCGCAGGATCTACTTTTTTTTACTAGAATCCCAACACCCACCAAATGGAGCCAGGTCCCAAATAAATGATTAGCCCATAAATTTGTTTTGAGTACCAAAATTGAACCAAACTCACAATCTTTCCACATAAAAATCTGTTCTTTATGTCCATCCCATGATCTATTTCAAATCACCCAAACATCTAGCAGTACACCCCAATCTACCTTCTGCTTATCCCTGGATTAAGCCATTTTAATTCGCCCAGGCTTTTGGAATGGTTATGTCAGCGGCAATTGGCCTTACAGTTTTACAATCTCCATCTTTTATTTGCATGAAGGTTGTTGCTTTTATTGTATTGCACTTGGTATGACTAATTTTTATTTATGCTTATTGCACACTCTCCGAGAATCGGTGCAGATGGAGGGTTGTCTAGAAATATTTTAAATGCATACATAATGTTTCTAACAGAGTGTCTTTGGAGGATCTGGGTATTCTATTGAATATACTTCAAACAGATATGATATAACCACCAGTTAGTAAAAGTTTATATTAACTTTATATTGATTGTGCTCCACTAAGCCGGGAATTGAATTTTCCTATATTTGTGGTTGGGTGAAGAAATGTTCTTCTTGCCTTCAATCCCCAGAGGTTAAGAATTCAAGGGGACAGTTTAGTGTAGATAAATTCTTACCGCTTTTGTGGGTAAGGGATATTTATTTATTTATTAAAATATTAATAACATTCCCTCTGTCAAATTGCTCTCAGGGTAGGATGCAAGAATGCATTAAAAAAAATTACATAAATAAAACAAGAATGGAAGACAACAACAACGCAGAGTGGCTGATACCCCTATTATTTCACAGTGAACAATTTCATAAGCGCCAAAGAAAATAGCTAAGTCTTAACCTAACGCTGAAACTGAGCTGAAGCTGGCACTAGACAGACTTCAGAGGGGAAGGTATTCCATTCAAGAAGCTACTACAGAAAATGAAAGAGAACCCCTCAGATATCTTGTCTCCATTGCCACTGCTGCTTTTCCCTGGGAAAACCCATTCTTTACCTTTGAATCAGAGCAGATGTCAATCAGGTTTTCCATGGAATGACATTTACTGTACTCTGATTCAGTGGTAAAGAGAGGGGTTTTCCCAGGGAAAGTGGCAAGGCAAATAGAAAACCAGTAGGACCCCTGCCTTATAAAGCATGGAATAAGTGGAAAACTGATCTGACCCATTCTTTCTAGGCATGGGATAAGTGAAGGGTGGACAAGCATAGAGATGTGATCCTAAAGGTCTTTGTTCACCTATACAGAAACATCCGCAGACCTTGTCTTACCGACCTTGTCTTACCGACCTTGGAACTGTTGCCTTCTGTAGAGGTAAAAGGTGGGCATGCTAGGGGAAGGCTTGGATCAAAGTATCCATAGCTTTCCCATTCCCCCAACACACCCCTGAAACAGGAGAAAGCATATACAGGCCCTGAAACTGGAGCTGATTCCCCATTCTTTCCACACACACACATAAATGCCTAAGCCACTGGAAGAAAGCAGATCATCCATCTTTGATGCGTCCTCCCCTTATTGTTTGGATCACTCTGCCCAGCTACAAATTTAAACACACTAACCTATACATACCTAAATCCCAATGAACTCAGTGGCCCTATTCTGTGAAGGCATATTTAGAGCTGATACAAGACATCTGGGTTTTATAGACCTAAAATCAGGGCATTTTTTTCAGCCAGAACTCATTTTCCGTACCTCATCAGGTGGACGCCATTGCCATTCTAAGAGAATGAGGGAGGTGTTTGTGGTGAGTTCTGGCACTTCTTTAGAAGAATAGCACAGCCTAAAGCAGCGTTCACCAACCAGGTGCTTCTCAGATGTTTTGGACTACAGTTCCCATCACCCCAGCCAGCATGGCTGATAGGAGCTGTAGTTCAAAAGATCTGGATGGCACCAAGTTGGCAATGGTTGCTGTAAAGCATCAGTGTGCAAACACATTTGTTTATCATAGGTTGTGATCTCACCCTTCCTCCACAGAAATCGACACTATTTTAGCTTCACAAAACTTTATGAGGTAGGTTAGGCTGAAGCAAAATAACTTAGTCAAAGCCAGATTTGTATTTGGATCACCCATAGTTAAATCCATCACTCTAGCCATCACCCTAGCATGGGCACAGGAATTTCTGAAATACAATGGTACCTCGGGTTACATACGCTTCAGGTTACATACGCTTCAGGTTACAAACTCCACTAACCCAGAAATAGTACCTCGGGTTAAGAACTTTGCTTCAGGATGAGAACAGAAATCGTGTGGCGGTGGCGCGGCAGCAGCGGGAGACCACATTAGCTAAAGTGGTGCTTCAGGTTAAGAACAGTTTCAGGTTAAGAACAGACCTATGGAACGAATTAAGTACATAACCAGAGGTACCACTGTACAGATTGCATACCATTCTCTATTTACAGTGGCAAACCAGGCCAGTTGATTTTGCTATTTAAAGATTTGGTGCAAATGGAGCATTGATCATTATTATACAGTCAAAACAATCAACATCGTCCTTGCAGCTAATGTCACAGACAGCAATGTCAGCCAGCCCAAATATCCCATCTGGAAACCAAATACATTATAGACCCAGAGGCAGCAATAAATTCCCTTATTGGAGTAGAGTTGCTGGCAGTGGAATTTACAGTGGAACAACAACTTAAGTTGCATGGAGTAGGGAGTACAATATCAAAAAAGAAACAATAGATTCAGCATGATGTATCCTTCATCCTTATTAAGCATATCAAAACAACTATTAAAAGCTGGGTGCATCTCTGATGTAAACAAACTTACACATGCCCTTATAAGGCCTTGCCTCTCCACCCGGTGATTGCAGCTTGCATTGGGCTTTTTAGATAGATAGATAGATAGATAGATAGATAGATAGATAGAGATCAAACCCCGAAACAAGGTAAAACCAGCCCAGCCTTAGTCATAACACAGGCTTAGGGAAAGAAATGGCTGTGCGCTTTTGGTTGGGAAAAGTTTCAGCCAAGATGAGACTAAGCAGCATTATCAAAGGCACAGTTAACACTAGACCATCTATTACAGAAAGGTATGTATGTAAATAGTGTGAGTACATGAGTATTTTGTATAAATAGAGTGCACCTTTGTGTGTATACATTGCCTGTGCTCAGGCATAGAACGAGAGTAATTAACTTGCACAGGGGCTGTGGGATTCTGCACACTGGCTGCACCCCCCTCCCTAACACTGGCTCCTCTTCGGACCTTTGCACATTTCTCCCAAAGCCTGAAGGGGGCTTTCAGTTGCATTTGGCTACATGAGAAGTCTCCCTGTGACCAGGGACCTTTTGCAATCAAGGTTCTCGGTCATAGGGGTGCTTCTAAGCATGTCTAGCAGAATGTGGTTAGGTGAACCCTTCAGACCTTGTGATAAAAGTCCAGTGGTCAAAAGTGGAGGTGGCTGGGATGCAGATGTGGAGCGGCAGCAGCAGCATGCGCAGCCCTGCGAGCCATACACAAGTTGTTTAACCCCAGTGGATAATGCCTGAGTAGGGCTGACGTCCCTCTGTGACTGAAGCAGCATTGAGGGAGTGAAAAACAGTGGGCACCAAAGCAGTATTTTTCAAATAAAGACGCATAAACACTGTGAATTCACTTGGGTTTCCACGTGTTCATTTTTATTATAAAATGGTGCGCATCACATCAGAACGCACAGACATTTTACTTCTAGGCGACATTTGTTTAAATGTAATGACTTGCATTTAAATAAAATGGTCTTTCATGAAAGCCTGTCATTTTTAAGTGAGGGGAAAATGTATTATGCAAGAGGCATGCTGATAATGTATTGCAATCTTAGGAATGGCATTAATATACAGTAACTACTAAAAGAATTGCTTCCAAAGTCCCTGTTTTAGTTGGCAGTGAAGAAGGAGGGTGTGCATGGGAAGGGGGAGGGGAATTCAGGAATCCCAGTCCCTGACTTTAAGGCAGCATTTCTACCTTCCTAACATGTTTTAAGGCACCCATGCTATAAAAGCGTAACTCTAGAAGCAATGCTGTACTGTTTCTCAAACGACAAGCATAGCTACAGAAAATCACAACGCAGCTAGTGAACTTTTGTAAGGGAAATAAAGAATCAATGCTTCTCAGTATGGGTGACTTCCACATCTATGGATTGGGAGAGGTTCTGCTTTAGACATATTTCAGCCTCTCTCATCAGAAGCAAAATCTCATCAGTAGCAAAATATCAAAACAAAACAAAAACGTTTGCCACAGCTAGGGATGTAAAAATAGATACACTGCATATAATAGCTTATTGTCAAAACCAGTTGGTCATTGCAGAGCAATTTTTTTTAATCAATATTACTTTTCTGCCAAAAAACAGCAGTGAGTAATCCCTGCCTAATTTCTTTGAAAATAGGATTGCAGGCAGGGAGGGAAGGAGGGTGATTAACAACATAATCCAATATCTACTCAAAAGTAAACTCCACCGATTTTCACTCAATCCCAACCATGCTTACTCAAAAGTAACTCCTGTTGAAATCAGTGGGGTTTATACCTGGGGAAATGGTATTAGGATTGCTGTTTTACTTCCAGAAAAGTGAGTATAGGCTGCTAGGAAAGACCAGATTCCAAACAAACTATGAACTGGACGAATAAAGTTCCCTTTTCAGCAGGTGAGGAAAGGTTGAACTTATAAGAATATAACAAGAGCCTGCTGGACCAGGCCAATGACCAACAGCAAACCTGGTCCAGCATTCTGTACTGACAGTGGCCAACCAGATGCTTATGGGAAGCCCACAAACAGCATCCAAGAACAAGAGCACTCTGCCCTCCTGTGGTTATCAGCAACTGGTGTTAAGAAGCAGAATTCCCTAACAGTAGAGGGAATTGATCTGGAAAGAAAGATTGTATCAAAGCATGTTGTGTGGTCCATGCATTCTACTCTGAGACAAAATTCAGTGACTAGTATTCATGTTAGCTACATACAAACTTCAGTTTGTATGTGAAATAACGGGGAGGGGGGAGGCATTTTCCTCATGTCTTACTCATAGGCTTCCCATAGATATCTGGTTGAATCAGCCTTTAGTCTGATTCAAAAGGGCTCTTCCTATGTTCTTAAACTAGGGTGGCACATTTCTTGAAAAACCTCTGCCATGCAAACCACATCCTCGGAATGATGTTGCAGAAGTGCATGCCTCCTACTTCCTCAGGGCAGCAACTCAGAAGATCAGGCCACATCAATTTTGCCAATGCATATTCTCGTTTCCCTACTCATATTGAAATACTGCCTTTCAATGAGGCCAAACTTGGATTCACAAAATGTTTAGGGGTATGCATACCCCTGCATCCCCCTGAAAAAAGCACTGGTCAGTCATGTTTGAGAGACAATGGAGTACATCTCAGGGGTGAAGTCAAACTGCTGTGCTAGCAGCACCGATGTGACCTTCCAATGTGTGCAAGCCTGGGCAGTGTGTGTGGAGGTCTTGGGCTGCCTCCCTCTTGGCCTCACTCATGTAGTTTGAAGGAAAGCAGAGCAGTACGTTTTGCACCAGCTTGGCTGCAGGAAGGAGTTTCTGGAAGGAGGCGTTCAAGGCACCATCCAACCATCTTAGGGACTTCACTCCAGATTTGTCTCAAGTTTACTCCTTAGCCTTTCCTTCTCACAAGGATATCCTGCAAAGCAGTGAAGGTTTAGGATCAGAATTTTCCTTGTTCTATATGGGAATGCTGACAGGCCCCATCTGACCCTCACTTCCCTCTACAACTTGTGCAGAAACTGCCTTGTTGAACCCACTGTTGCTCTTGTCTGGAGACCAATCCACTGGAGCCTGTTTTCACATGCAGGGAAAGTCCATAATTCAGCAAGGGTTAGAGACCCATCAGCTACCTTCACCTGGTTTAGCTGGCCAGTCAAAGCCATTCCCAGCTTGTATTTGCTGTCACATGCTGACATCTTCTAGGAACCACAGGTGAGAGCTGAGTGCAGGGTGGGGACCAAAGGTGGACAAACTACCCCACAAGAGCATGACATGCCCCCATAAGAGGTACTACCGCTCCCCTAACACCCCATACACATACACATATACATACATAAATACATGATAAATGTATATACATATATACGTATATACATATACAACATGGGAGTGTTGGTGTATTGTGTGCTAATTGTTTTGGAAATTTAGCAGTTACAGGTAATCTCAAAATTTAGAGGATGGAATTATTTTAGATGCCTTCTTCTAAAAACATAATTTTTAATCAAATGTGACTTTTAAACTGATTCGAGAGAGAGAAAACAATATTGGGAAGAAAGCTGCTCCATTAAGTAGCAGCAGCAGAAGAAGAAATAAATAATTGCTCTTTGCAGCTGAGATGCTGACCTCATTTTACAAATGTGTTCAAATTAAATTTGGATACCAGTGCTCAAAATACTTTGTTGGCAAGCCCTAGGGGTCAGATTCATAGCAGTACTGCAGCTGAAAAAGAGAAAAGTCTGTAAAACATATTTTCAGCCAGTTAAGGTGCATGTAATACAGATGTACCTGATTATGTCTGGATGAAATATGTTCTAGGTTTTTGCATATTTACTTGGCTATAGCCACTGCTAATTGGTTTTGAAAAGACTTGGTTCACTGAAGAAAATCAGAATATTGTATTTTTTTAAAAGCTGCAAAATCTTACATTTGAAAATTACATTTTCAGCCAACATGCATCCTATATATATGGAATGGGATTAGATATGAGCAAATCAGACAGTTTCTAGTCCATGTCAACTTCACATGTGCTCCTTTTAAGTCTGTTTGGTCCCGATTCTGCCTGAATCTTATAATTATTATTTTTTTAAATTCCATACCAAGATTGTATTTCAATATGTGTGTCATCTAAATGTATGCATCTCTAAATGCATTTTATCCTAAAATGTTGTTTTTATATGCATTTTGGTGCTTTTTTCAGCCAAGAACTGTGTCACAAAATTTATAGAAGTGTGAAATCTGATAATCGTTCCAAACTGTATTAATTCAGAGGGTGTGAACTGAGTCAACTCTCTTAATAACTGTGGACCAAACAAAATTCTCCTCCAGCACTAGGTGACATGGATAGTGTTTACTCACAAGGAGCTGAATAGGATTGCAGGCTTAAATTTCCTACCTCAAAGTTCACATAATTGTAGGCAACAGGGTTTTTAAAAAAAAAAACACATTCATCGTGCAGTTTTGATTACTTTTTGAATGCAACTGCAAAATTAATGGATGTGTGGAATAATGCATACGTAATATATTTGGGGTTTCTATGCAGCAATTGGTTCACTATCCTTTCAGATCTTCAATTGCATATTATAATTGGCATTATTTGTGATCGTGCTCACGGAAAAATGAGATTAAAAGACTCTACAGAAATAATAAACACCGTACAAGGTTGAGAGGAGGCATTGAAAGGGATGGCTCAGAGATGATTGCCAAGACAGGAAGTTATTTAATATCTCTGTTAATGACCTCAAAAAGAACATAAACAGCATATTAATGATTTTTTACCTTAGGTAATAGCTGATGGCTGTGAAGTATGATCAATAATAGAATGTGGCCAAAAGAAATTGGAAATGCAGAGGAAAAATTAGACTCAGTTCACAATATCTAAGGCTGAACACATATAGGGAAATACACTTCCATGGCCAGAAGAGGGGCAGTGGGACTTCCTTCCCCGAGAAGCAGCTGGGCTGCTTGCAGGTGCAGCTGCATCCCCATAAGGAGCTATATCTGTGAAGTGCAGTAAAGCGAAGTATGCCTGCAGTCCTAAGTATCTGCATCCTTCGGGAAGTGGGGGAATCAGTGGAGCAGTAGTGTGTGGTTTTAGCCTAGATCAAATGATTCCGGGTGCTGTTCCATGCACAATGGCAAGCTCATAGATTTCTTTCCTCAAACCACAGCTCCAGAGAGCCAGGAGATGTTTTTGCTATCAAGAGGCAAAGTACTCCTTGTATGGCAGAGTATAGTAGAAACTGGGCCATGGGTGTTTGTCTGGTTTTGAATACTTCCAATGATACTTCCAATGGTAGTGGTGGAAGTACAGTGGTACCTCGGGTTAAGAACCTAATTCTTTCTGGAGGTCCGTTCTTAACCTGAAACTGTTCTTAACCTGAGGTACCACTTTAGCTAATGGGGCCTCCTGCTGCCACCACGCCTCTGCTGCGCAATTTCTGTTCTTATCCTGAAGCAAAGTTCTTAACCTGAGGTACTATTTCTGGGTTAGCGGAGTCTGTAACCTGAAGCGTCTGTAACCTAAAGTGTCTGTAACCCGAGGTACCACTGTAGTGGGAGTTGTTGTAGTATTTATTTATTGTTAGACACTTAATAGAAACAGAAAAGAAAGTATCTATGCAACTTCTAAAAAACACACACACACAACCCCATGTATCCACACAAAGATGAAGATTGCTTTAAAAAGGAGCCACTACTTAGCCATTGTCGATAATAAGAAACTATAGTGATGTTATGAGAGCTCAAGTATATCCAAAATAAATGTGCTTACAATAGGTTGCCTTTTGCAATTTAATCTTTTAGAATATCCAAGAGTCAAACCATTCAACCTTGCTGATAATCTTGTTTCCACAAAACATGAAATGGCACATTTGCTGCTACTATATGAGATCTGTTAAATTTGATAGCAGAAAATGGTAATTTAAAACCTGACATGTGGGATGATGTTATTTGGGGCTTGCCGGAGATTGAGGACATTGAAAAGGCACCTCTGTGCACATGTTGCCATTGCAGTGGTCTGTCATGATTACAGTGACCGCAGTGTTAACAAATGTCTTGCTCAAAGAAGACAGATTAGAATGAGGGATGCAGAACTCACATGGACCCACGAAGGAGACTCTTATCAGCGAAGGACACAGGTGCATGCATGTAATTGTCCGCAGGCAAATATTTTTTGTAGGTAAAAATAATAAATAAATAATAATGTTGGGTGTCAAAGAGAAAAGACATCACGCTCTCCAAGAGACAATACTGCCCAAGGCCACTTTCTGAGGAGCTATTCTTAGAATGATATACAAAACTTGCCTTAAAGATTTTTGAGGAAGGTATGTTTACCCTGAGAAAACCATAACAAAACAGGGGGTGGGAGTTCTTGGGGGCTTGGTTATTCCTGAGGGTATATCATATCATATCAACACAAAAAGGGGGGAGGGGGGTATTTGGTATGTGGCCTGTGCTGATACATTGCTATAATTATTATGGGGATTGAATACATAGTCACAACAACAGAGTGAACAGCTTGCTTTATAACAATTTAAATCTTGAATTTATCCAAGCATGATAATCTGAACAGTGTTGCTGTAAATCTCTTTTGACTTCCTCCAGGCCTGGTCTTGCATAGAATGTAGGGTTGGCAGCCTAAGAGGAATTGATGAAAGACCTCATGTGATGTAACTGGATGTATAACGGAGTTCTTTGCATTGTTTAGGGTTAGCATTGGGTTTTCTAAGCCTATTGGGTGAAATGCAATGTAGCGCAATGAGTCTACTTGCACTGGGGGATGGTTTTCTTTCTCCTCCCCCAAGTGCTGTTCTGAGGGTTCTCCTGACCATCCCAAGGAGATTTGAGGAGATCACAGTGGGGTGGGGAAGGAAAGGGTTATTGTGCTAGTGGAACTTGTTGCACTGGCTTCTACTAGTGCAACAACTTAGCTGAATCTCTGGCCCACTGAGTACTCTCCAGGAGGTTTTGGGAAATGTACATATCTCAAATGCATTTTGTGTATTCTCCAACCAATATCACATTCTCCACAGCTACTGTGGTGCTACCCCACCACACAGTCATCCAGCCTTCCATCATCGGTGTTGCTCAGGTTTCCTAGATCTGAATTCATCAGCACAGGCTATCAAGATTGGGCTGCTCAGATGTACTCACAGAACTTATCCAGAACTTCCACCTATGCGTTAGCACAGTCCCAACATCACCCCAGCGCTGCCCTAACCTAGCATCATACACGTAAGCTGAGGCAATAGAGGTGTTGGGAGGTAGTGATCTGCCACATTGGCTGCTACTGCCTTCATCCCTTGACTCATTGAGAGGTGAGCCCACAGGCCACATGCAGCCTATTGTTGACATGGGATCCCCTCCTTCAGATCAGCTGAGGAACAGCAGAAAGAAAGTGTTGCTTCAGTCTCCATTTATCTGTTGCTCAGTTTCCCTCTGCTATGAGTGGTGCATATAGGTGGTTGTGGAGGTGAAGGGAGGTTTTGTACAAAATCCTCTATAGATTTGCACATTCCCCAAGGCCTGTTGGAGTGTATGTGCTTAGTCAAAAGTATGTTGCCAAGACTATATTATATCAAGCCGCATTAGATATCTAAGCAAGTCCAGTAGACTCTAGGCCAAGCTGAGTCATTCTTGGATCATGCACTTAGGGGCATGCTTATCAGTCTTCATCAGTCAACCTAATGCTGGTCTCTAAAAGGGAAGCTAACATTTTCGAAGGCAGAAACTGGATAAATAAAATATATCTCACTTCAGCTGAGAGATAATGCATCACTTTCTGGATCTGTGCCTGCTTGAGTTTTCCATCCATTAACCTTTATAAAGTTTCACATCCAAACAGTGCCTGTCCATCACAACAGCCCAGTTCTAAATTTGGGTCTACATTGTCTAGTAACTGGTTCTGTAGGGAGAGGAAGAGAAAGTTCAAAGTCCGTTGTTTCTCTATTCTCCACATTTCATCTCTGTGTTTCCTTCCCACCAAGGGAAGATATGCTTCTTTCATTTGACTCCAGATAGTCTTCCTCCTTCTGTATACCATCATTTGATACTACTACTGCTCCTCTTCAGCAATAATCTTAACTGCCAGCGATAACTTGTACCGTGGTACCTCGGGTTACATATGCTTCAGGTTACATACGCTTCAAGTTACATACGCTCCAGGTTACACACTCCACTAAGCCAGAAATAGTGCTTCAGGTTAAGAACTTTGCTTCAGGATAAGAACAGAAATTGGGCTCCGACAGCGCGGCAGCAGCAGGAGGCCCCATTAGCTAAAGTGGTGCTTCAGGTTAAGAACAGTTTCGGGTTAAGTACGGACCTCTGGAACGAATTAAGTACTTAACTCGAGGTACCACTGTATCTGTCTCCAACAAGGGACTAATTATTTCAGCAGTATGGGCTTGTTTTCATGTTGGCTAGAAACTGCTACATAACAATAGGAAGTCTATGTGGCCACCTTCACTTCTGCACCTTAGCAAAAGAAAAAAGAAAAATCTATGCTCCGTGGATTTAAGTTACTAAAAACGTTTAACTTATTTTACTTCTGATTTCTCACCTTAGTTCTTTTCATCCTAAAATTATAAGGCCTTATCATGGAGTACCCAATAAAACACTCTGTTTTTATTTCGGTTCCTTCATCTGCGCTTCCATTCCGAGCAATTCCACTTACCGAAAGTGATTACACCCTGAGTTATAAATGAAGCAGCTTCAGGCAATTTTTCATTCCATTTATACAATGCCACAACCAACATAACTAAGTAAAAGTAAAGTCTTAGGGAAACATAAATAACATACATAAACACAGATTAGCTATTTATTGCTGTTATACTTGATAGGTGTTTTGTTATCTATTCGGTGATTGGAAGGAAGGGGAAGAAAGAAAGTTTACTTCTAATCCCATGTCACTGAAACCATCCCTTTCACTTAAAAAAACCGAACACCCTTATCTTTCATTTTCCAGAGAGACCCTTTCAAATCTGTGACACCACTGCAGGGGCCTGAAAATAATATGACTTAAAAAAAACATAAAGCACTGGACAGAATGTGCTGTGGGATAGAAGGACATAAATGTAATTCCTTTCTCCCAATACTGCTTTAAGATGTTTCTTTGTTCTTTTTGCTTTTGAACTGTGGCTCTGAAAAAATATATTTGAAGGACACACATGACCAACCTCACTGTGATCAAGGCACTGCCCTGAGATCTGCAGAAGTGAAACAGTTAGTCTGAAAAGTGTGTCAAGTGAATGAACTACCAGCAGATATTATTCAATGCACCCAGGCTGAGATATTAAGCTCACTCATGAGATTGAAGATAAAAATAGTTTCAAAACATTTTATGAAAGCTTTTGCTAAAGCACATCCCTCGCTTGTAAGCATTTATGCTGAGCAATCTCCCTCCCCCCTTTCTTCATCCGGCATATCATTATTTTTAACATGAATTCAGGCTAATGATTGTGTAGAACAGTTGTGCTTCTATACATACTTGCACCCAACAGTTGGAAAATACTATCAAGACAATGGAAGCATGTTGACTCAGAAATAGGCTTCATTTATTTAAGTGTAGCTAAGAATACACACACACACACACACACACACACACACACACACAAATTGCAGGCCACAAGTGTTGCAATTCATACCACCACCACCACCCCACTGATTTGAGCAATTTTCTTGGCTGCCTACAAACAGGGAATTCAAGTCTAAAATTCACCATGGGTGGTATTCAGTTACCATTTTGAACTACCATAAATTCAGTGTTGGCTTGGGTACAGAACATTGCCATAACCAAGTCAACTGCACACCTCATATGGTTAATGTTTTATCAGGATGCATCAGAACATTTCAAATTCTACAAACCTTGGGTTAGATTCAGACTTGCCAGTCTTCAAAAGGAAAGGTTTCTTCCACTCGCCCAAATGAGTGAGATCTAGCAGATTCTCCCCAATGGAGGAGAGAGATGTGATTTCTGCTGGCTTCCTTGTCCCACTGAACTCCCAGTGCTGCCTCTCACATTGTTCCAGAGAGCAGCTTTTCCATGGATGCAGGGACTGCAGGGAGGAGGACTTGGCACTCCACCCCCACCCCCACATCTCCAGCAGAAGAATCTCCTGGGTGGAATTTTGCTCATGGGAAGTCTGGCTCCAATCCATTAACATTAGGGGTGGGGAGAGAGAGTTTCAGTTACATCTTAAATGTGTGACTGTCATATGTGTTCCAAACAATAGGTCTCAGTAAACATGGCTTTGAATGGCTAACCAAAGATTTTGGTCTGCTGTGCGACACAGAAGTCTGCATCAATCCTGCTGAGAGAAATTTAGTGACCAGGAATTGCTGCTTGAGTCTTCTTTTACTGTGCAAGTTTTACAAAGCATCTTTCTCATAGGAATATTATAGCTCCAGAATCATATTTTGGTTCACCTTGTATTTAGAAACATGCTCTGCTTGAAAGACAAGCACTAATGCCAGCTATTTTCTGCCATGACTTGCAGCAGTAGAAGCAAGACTCATTCAGCATTAAAGAGCTTTTTGTGGTATGAAGTCATATAGCACTAATGATTTTCTCTCTTAGTTGTTGTGGAGGGTGGCGCTTGGGTATTGGGAGGAAAAGATTGCACCTTTTTAGCTTATCATCAGAGCATGACGACTGTGTGTGTGCCACTGATTGCTGTTAAAGTAGGTCACTGTTGTCAGGATCTTCAGCAGCTTGTTTCCAAAATTAGAAAAAACAATGGTTAAGAGTTCTGCCCAGTTATTCTACATCAGCCTGCCCCCAGCCTCATACCCTTCAGATGATGCCAGTCTTTCTCACCACCAGCCCTAGCCAGCGTGATCAGCAGTCAGAAATGTTGGGAGTTGGAGTCCAGCAAGATCTGGAGGGCACCAGATTTGAGAAGGATCTTACGCATTATTTCAGAAAGTGAACAGTTTGTGTTAAAGTGATGGAACAAATGAGGTTCTTTCTCTACCAGTAAGGCCAAATTCACAGAAACAGACTGGTTTCATTTTTTGTTTTTTCTGTGGTCCATGTAATTCCATTTGTTTACAGAACCAACAAAGTGGAACCTACTCTATGGGCTGGACCACTTCTCTGGTGTAGAATCATAAAATCGCAAAATTGTAGAGTTGGAAAGGACCACAAGGGTCATCTAGCCCAACCTCCTGCAATGCAGATATCTTTTGCTCAAAACGGGTCTCGAACCCAGGACCCTGAGATTAAGAGTCACATGTATTTATTAATTTATTTGCGACATTTCTATACTGCTCATTAACACTTCTCTGAACCATTCAGAAAGTTAATTCAGTTCACTCTTGTGTCCAAGCACTGATTATAGCATCCACCTGGAATTAATGAAAAAGGGAGATAGAGCTAGGTGCCTTCTGTGTATTGATGACACCTTGGTGTGCATCTAAGCAACAACCTGTTAAACAACCTGAGGGAATAAATAGAGTCCTGTGGAATCTCATAGTATAGCTACCAAGGCACTAAGCAATAATACTCGTAGTATTGGTATTAGTATTGGTAGTAATTTGGGGGGTGACATATCCAAGCTCTGCCTATGCAACCAGTGTCAAATATACATGGGCCTCAACTTCATGATAAATTCTCCAGGTATTTTCTGGGGAATCAACTATGCAGTTGAGGTCTTTACACATTTGATTTTATGCACAGAGGTTGAGTTTGGACATATTGTCCCCATGTATTGTGGGGGTAGGGAGGATAGTTACACCCCCTTCTGTTCTTCATGGTGAACTAGGCCACCCAAGAATATCATTGTTGTATTACTGAGAAAGAGCATTCAATAAGCTCCAGTTAGTGATAATGTGGTGGCTCCTCATCTGATACTGGTAGGTTGGGCAGATCATGTAAGACCAGTACTTTCAATCACTGAACTAGCTTCTGAGGACCATCTACAAAGTTCTAAATGGCCCTGGTCCTGCATACCTTTAGCTAAACTCTCATCTTGTAAACATTTTTAAGGCTGAAATCCTTTCAACATGTGAGTTTAATGGGACATACTTCTGAGCAGACATGTGTAGGATTATACTGTAAGAATGGCTAAGATCTCTGTTAAATGTATCCTCTGTGCACTGGAATACAAATCAACGAGTATTACGGTGATCATTGTGCTGGTCTCACAATTATGGAACTCCTTTCCAAGAGACATACTTCTACCAGAGCCCAATTATGCAGATTCCTCCCCTCCGACACTGCAACATGTTTTTGTATATGAAGATTTTATAAGATGAATGAAAGCTGTGAGATACATATCTTGAATTAGGTTTTAATTGGGATATTCATTTTGAATGCTGGTTTTTTAATGTATTCTAAATTGCTAATTATTAAAATTGTTTCTTTCTTTTTTTCAACTATATGCCATAACGAGGGGTTTTGTTGTTGTTGTTGTGTTGTTTTACAAATAGGCTGGGTGGAAATGTAATATATAAGTAAATAAATGAGGCACAGTATATGGAAATCTGACTTGAAAACGATCTGTGTAGGCAGCGTTACATTTCCCCCTCAGTGTTAATAAGTAGTTCTTAGCTTGCAAGCACAGATTGTCTCTGTGGACAACAGAAATCCAGTGTCAAATTGTACCTGTCTTTTGTGTATGGATAAATACACGCAACACCCACCTACTGCACCATTTGTTCATAACATATCTGCATCAGGCAGAGCAGCAGCTCAGGACGGAAATGGAACCTCCTTCATAGACATGTTGGAGCTTACGGTAGATGACAATATGTTCTTCCACACCATTCCGTTAAAATATCAAAGGGTTGGTGTAACATTTTGTTCTTTTCGGTGCATTCCCCCCCCCCCCAGCAGTGCATGTTTTCTCATTATTGGTGTCTAGTTTGATATGGGAACTGCTGCTAGGAAGATTTGCGGATTACTTTGCGGATTACAACCTTTGTCATTGAAGAAACTCCTGTAATTAATATGCTGATAATTTTGGGAGTTTGCTATCACCTTCAGAATTAACTTATTTGCCTTAAAAATCAACAAAAACATTGTGCCATGGGGTTTTTATGGCAAGTCCCTGCTTGATGGGATGCAGTGACCATTTTTCTATCTCTCCTTCTCTCTCACAGTGGAAGAAATAAATACTTGTTTCTGGGTTTTGAAAACTGAACATACACTGTACATGAAAGAGTAGACAGCTTACATAAGTCAGTCAATTTGGGCATATGTATGTATTTTAGTTTTCTGCTGGATTTTTATTCCTTTCAATATATATATTATTGGTGTCCTATTGTCAGTCACTTTGGGAGGGCTTAGGCCTTGAAAAGTGAGACATATTTATCTAGATCACCTCTGTCAGTATCCTGCAGGAGTTATGGAATCACATATCAGAAATTTAGGTTTGCTCAATTAGAGCGCATTAAAGTGTTCTGGCACAATGACAGTCCCTCCAAGTGTCCCTATTTTTCAGGAACAGTCCTGGAAGCTATCCTGGTTTTTTATTTGATCCTGGAATGTCCCACTTTTCCTTAGGAAGTCCCTATTTTCATCAGGGAAATGTCAGAGGGCAAAGAGATGTGACCCCCGAGCGAAGGAAATAAGTATCTATACAGTGGTACCTCGGGTTAAGAACTTAATTCGTTCTGGAGGTCCGTTCTTAACCTGAAACTGTTCTTAACCTGAAGCACCACTTTAGCTAATGGGGCCTCCCGCTGCTGCACGATTTCTGTTCTCATCCTGAAGCAAAGTTCTTAACCTGAGATACTATTTCTGGGTTAGTGGAGTCTGTAACCTGAAGCGTCTGTAACCTGAAGCGTCTGTAACCCAAGGTACCACTGTACAACCTTTAGAAGGCATCCCTGTATAGGGAAGTTTTTAATGTTTAATGTTTTATTATGTTTTTATATTTGTTGGAAGCCACCCATAGTGGTAGTTGCCGGAAGCTACTCAGTTAGATGAGTGGGTATAAATACTAAAACTTTTGATGTTGTTATGGAATAGGACATCCCTATTTTCATTGGAGAAATGTTGGAGGGTATGCAATGAATCCTCTTAAAAGAAAAGGAAATGATTTTTTTGCAGTTAGAATGGTGAAATGCACTGAAAACAGTTGATTGCCAGGAAACAGTTGATTGCCAGGAAACATATATAATCTTTGTGCAAGCAATTCATGATGAACACTCACTGCTGGATAGAAAATTGCCACTGTCCATGCATCTCATGAAGTAGGAACCTGCCATAAAGAATGCTCAATAAAGAACAGGCAGCTGCTGCTCAATTCAAAAGTTAATTAAGAGCAACAGAGTGATCTTATAGTTTCCTTGGGTGTGTTCCATTCAATAGAGCCTTAGTGCAAGTGGAAGGTACTGCTGGCCATGCAAGCAGGGCCTGCCTTCTGCACTGATACCTTGTTTGCTGCAGCTTCCACTCTGTATGCCACATTGATTGCCTTTCCCTAAGGCCCTAAGATGCTAGACAGCTTCTTAAAAAGTAGAGACATCACCTTGCCGACAAAAGTCCGTATAGTTAAAGCTAATGTTTTGTGCTCTGAGCCCCAAAACCCATCCCTCATGGAAATAAAGGCACAGTGGAGACAGAATTTAGTTTAAATGTTAATGGGCAAATTTTGGCCACAACTTTATTGAATACACAAATGTGACTGGTATTGACTTAGGCACTGGTATTAAAACAATATCTGGCTCCTGCCCCACCCTGCAGGAAGCCTGTAAGGGTAAACAACCAGCAGGGGGATCTCTGTCAGTGTATATTGACTGGTCTCACCCCTGGGGTTCCTGGGGGTCCTGGCATGGCCCTAGTCCCTCTCCGGGCTTTGGACGAGATCCAGACCCCCGGATTCCTTTAAATGAATGCCCTATTCATTGGAGGGGCAGGTGATGGCCGCACCTCCTCTCCCCACATTCCCCTAAACCAATACCTAACCGCCAAACCTTACAAAGTTGTGACAATTGCTAAGAGGTAGGCAAAAACCAAGTGGCCACAGCCAATCTGCCACATTGGGAAAAATTCCTACCTGGCCCCCATTCCAAAATAGGCGACCAACCATAGTCCAAAGCATGGCCAAACACGACCTAATTAACGGGTGGGTGGGCAGGTGTTCAGCAGCACGAAGCAAAAGGAGGTCCCTATGTCTCACTGCTAAATAGATACCCCCAACCTTTTCCACGATGCCGATTGGCTAAAGGCCAGTGGCATAACTGTGGCACCACCGGCTTAGAGCGGAGCAAACCCCGCCCAGAAGCCGGTTGGGGAAGAGTTTCAGGGGCTGAGCACAACATGGACCCTCTGTTAGGAGGATCCAACTTCCCAGTAGTGATGTATAGAAGTGAGAGCTGGAGCATAAAGAAGGCTGATTGCCGAAGAATTTGCTTTTGAATTGGAGGAGACTCTTGAGAGTCCCATGGACTGCAAGAAGATCAAACCTATTCATTCTTAAGGAAATCAGCCCTGAGTGCTCACTGGAAGGACAGATCCTGAAGCTGAGGCTCCAATACTTTGGCCACCTCATGAGAAGAGAAGACTCCCTGGAAAAGACCCTGATGCTGGGAAAGATGGAGGGCACAAGGAGAAGGGGACGACAGAGGACGAGATGGTTGAACTGTGTTCTCGAAGCTACCAGCATGAGTTTGACCAAACTGCAGGAAGCAGTGGAAGACAGGAGTGCCTGGTGTGCTGTGGTCCATGGGGTCACGAAGAGCAGGACATGCCTAAACGACTAAACAACAATAAGGCCCTCAAATCCAATGTAGCCTTTGTATGGTGTGCAGGTCAGCCTGGGGGCGGGGGAGGAGGCAGGAAAGCCCTCTCCGCAAGCATAACTCCACTTGCAGTTCTTAAGATCCAAGTGACTGGCTAAGATTTGGAGCACTTGGGCTGCTTGAGTGCCACTGAACTCAATAAGGATTTAGGCAGCTTATGTAGGGGCAGGTCTGCATCCTTGAGCAATGTTTATTTTGAACTGACTGTCATGCTGGTTTTTGGCTTATGTACTGATAGAAGTTTTCAAATTCAGGGCTTCTTTTATTATGTTTCATACAAGCTCTTAACAACACAAAATAACCATGTAGCAATTAGGGATCTGGACAATATGGTGTGATGAGTTATTTTCTGTCCTTCCTAACCTACAGCACATACCCATAACTGCAGGATGCAATTTCTTTTAAGTGCCAGAGGAGGACGTCGGTTTTTCTAAGTGGACTCTGTCTCCTGTGGCCACTTTGTTCCTTCCACTAAGGTTGATTTAGTCCATAGACACTCTCACCTCCAGGTTATTGATTTTGGCTGACATTTGATTCAACCTGTTAGCAGTTCTCAGAATCATCTAAAAGAATGGGAAGAAAGAAATAACCTCTCCATTAACTTCCACTTCAGCGTATGATGGCCACAGGTGGAGTTTACAAAAAGCTTATTGCAGCAGGGAAACACTCTGATAAGAAAACTATTCCTTGCAATAGTTCCACACATCTATAGATTTGATGTTGGAACCTAGGAATGTGTGGTGTTTGTTTTTTCTATCCTTACTTGCAGTCAAAAGCTGGGCATTTTGATGTTGACTTCTAAAAACTTATAGTTCTGGAACTTCAGGATTTTGTTTTATTCAGCCTTGGCAAAGTAGATTTAGCAACAAGTTTCTTGCAAATTGTGCAAGTTGTTTAAATGGCTTTTCATCAATAATAATAATAATAATTCAAGAGAATTTATGCAGCCACATATTTCCGTTAGGCGTAAGCCACATCTTCCAAGAAGAAACAAAATATTATATCTACACTATGGGTGCAATTCAATAAATTCCGCAACTGGCTTTTTCTTTTGGTCTTATTGAAGTAAATGAGACTTCAGACTAAGCCCCATGCCAATGCTTTCAGTGAGACTTAGGGAGCAATCCAAACCCAAGAGCCACCAGGATCATAGATGCATAGAATTATAGAGTTGGAAGGAACCCTCATAAAAGGTACATAATTACAAGTGCACAGAGTAAGATAAGACACAAAAAAGAAGAGAAAGAAATAGCACCCGTTTAGAAAACAAAACAGAACCAAACAAAAAAAAACCAAAACTCATTGCAAATATTTACCGTAAGTGACCGGAAAGAAATGGCAGAACTGTGCAGGACTGCTGTATACAAACATCCTGAAAAGATCAAGTAAATACATGCGCAATCTGATTCCAGTCACAGTTACTCATGTCCCAATTCCAGCAATATTTACCTATGAACAAGACCCTGTTCCTTCAGCGAGGCTTAATCTTAAGTAAATGTGTACAGGATTTCAGCCGGAGCCTAATTCTGGCTATCACTCTTGATTCTGGGGCTCTAACATCGTGTCAAGTGACATTGTAGATTTTGCTTTATAGTTTAGCAACACAGTAGCTCCTAAAACCTTTATAATACTTAAGTTTGATCACACGGGAATAATATGCACTAAATTCTATTTTACATCCTTTATGTCAAGGGTGGTAGTGTATTATTCCACAGGCAAAAGTGTGAAGATGCTGCACCACCTTTCCTTTAGAAAGGTTGTAAAGGTGCAAAATAAAGTCTAGCAGCAAGCTTAATGGCAAGGGAGTGTTACTGACAATGGATCACAACAGATGAAACCACCCATATTGACTGTCAAGGTAGATGAAGATAGAGGTCAGGAGAGTGAATTAGTACATGGCGTGAATAACTAGACCAGATAGAACATGTTTAAACTAAGATGCACTCCTGCATTCAGGTTGCTGTTCTTCCACTGACTGGGGATTTAAGCTGTGTGAGAATGCAGCCTAAATCAATAGTTTGAAAAATGTAAATTGAATAACTGGCAAATAGCTAGATTTTCATGTACTTTTCAAAGCCAAGAACACTTGTGTAAGTAAGATTTACAAATGCATGAAATGCTGCAGCATTCCTCATCTCACACCGAAAACCAAAAATATTTTGGGGGAAAGGCTAGGAAAATAAATGTGGCAATGATTCATTTATTTTATGACCTCAGTTGCTTCTGTTGTCCACGCTGCAACATTTCATTGCAAGTCTCACTTGTCATTCCTTGTTTCTTAACTTCTCCAGGCATTGTGGGAGAGAGATTATACTAGAGGCTTTTTTCTGGGGTAATCTCAGGCCAGCATATTTCACTTATTGCCCAAAGGTTTATTTACTTCTGATGTTAAAGTACACATGTATTGAGGTGGTACTCCTGCTGCTTTTTGAAGCAAACTGCAGCAAACTGCAGCTTATTAGCTGTATTCTGGAATCTTGTAGCATTTATACCAATATCACTTGCCTGGAGGATATTATTATACTGAGCTATCTAGGCCTTTTTAGCATGTATTGTATTGTCCTTTTCACTGTGAGACTGTGGGAAGTATACACAGGGGCTTACCAGATACCAGCACTATGCTTCTAAAGAGATACTGCAAGAAACATTATAGGCATCTTTGTGTTTTCAGACCGTTTTGCCAGCTAAAATTTGCAAGATGGGTCACTTTTGCAATGTGACTGATAAGGTCCTAGTATAAAGGAGCAACATGGTATATCACTTTCAGCACCTTTTGCAGGCATTAGTGGACAAGGAACTAGTAACATTTTTCAAATAGGGTACCTGGGAGAAAGCAAATGTTAAGAGGAATGTTGGAAAACATGATGATGGAAAGAACAAAAGAGCAGATTGCAGTATGGTTCATATGCACATGGTTACTTTTTCCACCCTTGATTCACCACTTCCCATGGTCTCAGACTGGATTACAATAAAGCTAGGCTTAGTTTTTCCCAAACACAAATTAAATACATTCTATAGGAAAGGTTAGGTGTCATGGCTGTGGTAGGATTTGAACCCAGATCGCCAATGTCCAGAATTAACACACTACCATTCTGATAGAAGATTATCCTTATAAAGCAAATATAATTTGATATCAAGGTCTATCTGTTCATCGTATATTGGTAGCATCCTGTTTGGATAGTGCTTTACATTTGCATGAGTTGATAACATGTACAGCCTCTCTTATGTCTAGCAAATCTTCCCCACTGCTGTTAACTCCCGCTGTCTTTTCACAGGTAAAGATTTTCACATAGGAGGTCTTAAGGGTGGGGATGGGATGTTTTGACCCTCTTTGAAAAATAGGTTTGAAGGGACCCTGACACTGACTGTAGCTCTTTTCACTCCAGCCACAATTAATATATGGAAATCAAGGACAAATTGATATAGTAGGTATCTATTATTATGTCCACCACCAAGGGAAGATGATGGAGAGCAGTATCCCAGAGTTCTGGAATAGACTGCAGGCTTAAGATAAAGCAAGGTTAGGACCACAGTTAGAAGTCCTACAACTGAGGGAGGAAAAGCAAGTTGTCTTAGTCTTCTTGGAGCAACCGGTAGTGTTTCATAGCAGATAGCCAAGATGAAAGCCCCACCCTGGCCAGTAAAGACAGATTGCTTTTTCTGCAGCAGTTGGCTTCTTCTAGGCCTCAGAGTTCCAAGCTTCAGAAACATATTTGGGGAAGGCTCCTCAGGTCCTTTCTGATCCTCCACTGTTAGCAAATCCACATGGGAGAGACGAGGGAGTGTATTCATCTCTTTTCTCCTCCTCCTCTGAGCTACTGTTGTGGAAGGATTCTACATCTGAGGATAACTGGTCCAGGCTCATGACACCAGGTTATATCCATCAGTGGGACCATTGATCCAACCCAGCAGTGCTGTTCTTGTGTTCTTAGGATTGAGTGTGACATCATTACCATCTTTCTTCATCTAAAATTGGAAAGGGCTTGGTACTGGAATTCCATCCCCCCAATATCTACACTAGTCTAACAATCTTTAAAATCTGCTGAAACCTACCTAATCTTTCATGTATTTTCCCTTTGTGAAAAACAATTCCTTCGTGTGCTTCCCCCTTCCCTTTGACTTGGTATTTCATCTTTTCTTCGTAACATCATTCATCCTCCATCCCCTACTTAAGTGCCATGTCTATTATGGATTTTAATTCTATAGGCAGGGAAGGTAGCAGCTTCATTAGCCAGTGTGCCACCTCTAGTTACTATTGATGCTGGATAAATATTATGTAGTATTTCCATTACTACTATTAGCCGCTCAGGAATAGTAACTGGATCCATTTTGGATACCTTTGAAAGCCTTGAAAAATGCATGCTGTTTTCCATTTCTTATTTTGCATCTCTGGCTTATTTTTTCCCCTGAGATCCTAAAGCACTTTGAAAAGTTTCCCTTGGGACCCCTACATTCATGCTGCTCTCTGTGGTTGGATATATATTCTGTGCTCTGATCTGCCACCTGTAATTATTTTCTGATTTTGCCCTTGGTCAGATGTGGTCAATGGAAAGCAAAGGGTAACCTTGTGTTTGGGTTTAAATTCCTCATGTCATGCTTAGTCTGCCAGTAATGGGTCATGAGTCCACCTCTGGAGTGGCACTTTGCCATAGGCAGTTGTGTTTTAGCAAGAAATCCTGCATGTGGCACAGGGCAGATCAATGCAAGGCGAGCAAGAGTGATAGGAAGAATTAACACCCATGTCATTATGGATGCACCAGATATAAATTTTGCCTGCTTTTTAAGACCTATTTGTCGTCTCAAAGGCATGCTCAATTATTGAGGAAGGCCATAACAGACTCTAAGTGGCAGGAATGAGAACCCATCATTCTGATAGTCCCATTAACCCCCTGCACTCCTGTGACTAAAAATTCATAATGTGAAAACTGAGCCTAGAACTTCATATGCATTGTGAAATGCTCTTCAAGAGAACCACAAATATAACTTATAAGAAGGGAATAGGGCAGAGCTTTCCAAACTTTGTGTTACGACACAATAGGGTGTCGACTACAATGTGAAGATGTGTTGCGTGAACACTCCCCATGCTCCTCACGGGGTTGGAAATGGGTTAGTTTAACCTCCAGGCTTGTAAAACTGAATTGCTATTTCATAAAATGATGCATGTCTAAAAAGTGTGTTACCACCATGGAAAGCTCTGGAATAGGGTGCTAGCTCTCAATTTCTAGTCTGGTCCATATTTTGCAAATGATAAATGATGGAAAATTTCTACAATCCAAACCTTCACATTAGTTTGGCAAGCAAATGTTGCAGATGTGGCAGAAGGAATATGATGAGATAATTTTAGAGCATCAATATGCTTTCCCCTAGAATATTAATGTAAGGCTGCATTGATAAACCAGGTTGTCTAGGGAACACATGTGCCGATTAGAAAGCAAGGCCAGAGTGTGGCACTGGCAAGAGTGGTTTCATGGGTGGCTGGGGGAATGAAGCGTCACAGGGCTTAATTTGCAAAAAAACAGAGGTGGTGGTATGGCTAAACAGCTTGGAGCTAGAAGCTTTGTCTTCCGATGCTACATATCCAAGTATTCTTTTTGCTGGTGAGGGAATAGCACTCTGCCCATGTGCAGATAACCCATGTTTATAATATCCTCCAGGGTTGTATCCTGGCATGAATCCCAGGTTCCATAGCTAAGCACAGGTGGAACTTCACTCAAGCCAAATACTCAATCTCCTAATTCTTTTGTAAAAATTGTGGGGAAGAAGAGCCCCAAAGCAAATGGAGCCCAGGTGCTGTTATATTGAAATAACCTATTTCCTCATGTCATTGTCCTTGTCTAAATTGCCCTCAAAGCTTCTATGCAGATTGGGGAAACAGTCTGAGATGCAGCAGATATGCAGCACCAATCTAATTGGGATCCTCCTCCCACATCACAGCTAGGAAACACAATAATAAATCTTTATGCTTCACATCTAGATTGGTCTTCAGGCTCAAACAATGTTACACAAATATATACATCTTGTGAATTGAGCCTTAATAACAGGCAACATCTTTCCTAAAATCTCTTGCACGGAGTCTTCTGCCTACCTAGGAGTCACTAGATGAACAAAAAGACCAGACACAATGTTGTCGTTCTTTGCATTACGAAATTATAATGTAGCTAAACTTCACTGAGGAATCCTCATTCTCTGTCTGCATGGTGAAGCTGAGTAGTATCGGTGGGGATTCTGGAAAGACATTCCCATGTGAGCACCAGAGAGAGAGAGAGAGATCTGTTTTCATATGTATCATTCAGCTTTCCATGCTATCCATTATGCTTAATGCGATTGGGGAAGGGCCGCTGGAGAAAGGGGCAAAGTAAATTTGCTACACTTGGGGCCAACTCACTAAGGCTGCAACAGCTAACCCATCACTGCTGATGCTGAACAAGCAGTTGAGGGGCACTTATTGAGAAACAAGTGGTCCAGGGAAATGTTTCTGTATGAGATTCACTTTTTAAATGCAAGGCAGATGGTGATGCTATACCATGGGGGGGGGGGTGTACTGCGGTTGGTAAACAGACTGTAAACTGCACTGAGTCCTGAGAGCTAACTTCAGACAATTCAGGACCTCAGCCTGAAATCAGAAGTTCAGGATTATACAGAAGATAGGTAAATTGATATGCATTGAAATGTACTCTGTGAGCACCAATATAGATTGTTTCTGCCGCAGCAAAGAAAGTTACTGGACCCTTTAATTTATATATAAATCCCACACAAAAAAACACTTGGGTTTGCTGTTAGTTCAAGGACTCTTCCCATAAAAAAACACTTGGGTTTGCTGTGTTAGTTCAAGGACTCTTCAAGGAATTTAACTTTCTTCCATACACCCAGAAAGTAAAAGATGATACTAAATGCTCAAGTGAATACAAGAGGTGTGAGGGGCTCTTGTTATGCTTTGCTAGTAGTTCCCTCACCAAAGCACCACTGGTTTTTTTAAATGTATTTTTATTAAAGATTTTCTTGGTTTACAAAAGTATGTGCAATCTCTCTCTCTCTTTTTTCAAGTAACATTTTTTACAGATCAGTTTCATTTGTTGAGACATTAGGAAGAAAAGGGGGAAGAGGTGGAGGGGGAAAAGGTGAGTGGGGGTGGGTGGTGGTGTTTCTATTTTACTTAATATATGTGGGGTTTTGTGTCAGCATCGCATGTGCAGGTTCTCTGCTATTCACTTGTGTTCCTTTGGTGGTGAGAGAGGTTGGGGTTTACCTATGGCAAAGCACCACTGTTTATGATGCTTTGGGACCCAGAGACCAGGTTGAAAAAGAGACCGTTTGGTTCCAGATGGGCAAGGCTATGAGGGGTGACTAAATACTGCAAAACCTTATCAAACAAACAAATACAAGTGGTGGGGGCCCTGAAACTGGATTACGGTAACAAAATCAACTAGGCCAAAGCAAAATGAAGTACACACACCCTGGAACCTACAAATGTCCCCCCGCCTTTTGCATCTTACTTCAGAAAAAACCAGCAAATTATAAATATCATTTTTATTTAGGGAAGGTTGGCTGTGATTTTATAATGGCCCAGTGTGTAAATGTGAAATGGGCTTTAACTGAGTTCCATATCAAATTTGTTCTTAATGTGCATCCTTTATTTAGAGTATTTAAGACTGCAATTAGCCTTTGTCTTCCTCTGCAAATTTACCATTTGTGTAAATAACACTAACATCTGTTTCTATACAGCCATTTTGCAGTAGGTTGATGGATGGCTTTGCCCTTGAAGCCAACAATGGGAGAAGAATTACAAAGTATAATTGAATCAGAAGCACTCTGCTGCCACACTTTCTCATTCAGTTGTAGGGAAAGGGGGCATGACATCAACTCAAGCTTCTTGTGGGTGCTGAACGTCGTCATGGGAATGCTCCAAGAAGTTGGCTTTCAAAATGTGTCTTAAGGAGCCCTCATGTTCTTCTGTGGCTTTTCAAGAGTTGATAATTGAGAAGATCATAGAATTGTGGAGCTGGAAGGTACCCCTAAGGGTCATATAGTCCAACCCTCTATAATGCAGGAATCTCATCTTTGAATAGGAGCTGCCTGATATTGATCCAGCTAGCTCAGTATTGTCAGCACAGGCTGGCAGTGTCTTCTCCAGGGTGTCAGGCAGGGAGTCTTTTCCCAGCCCTACTTTGAGATGTTGCTGGGGATTGAACCATGGAGGCAGAATGTAGCCATCATGGTTAGTAGCCACAAGCCTTATCCTTTATGAATTTGTCTAATCCTCTTCGAAAGTTATCCAAGTTGGTGGTTATCACTGCCTCCTGTGGGAGCATGTGCCATTGTTTAACTGTGTGCAGTGTGAAGAAGTACTTTCTTTTATCTTCCAATGTCCAGCTTCACTGGATGTCCAGCTTATGAAAGAGGCAAATCTTTCTCTGCCCTCTTTCTTCATGAACATGTATGCTTTTATACACGTCTATTATGCCACAGCTTACTTCCTGTTTCTCTAAACAACCAAACCCCAATTGCTGCAGCTTTTCCTTATAGGGCAGCGGCTCTGTCTACTTGATCATTTTGGTTTCCCTTTTCTGAGCATGGTTTCCCAATGGGACCTCACCACAAACATTAATGGTTTTGCATCATCACATGCAGTGTTATGTGTAAGAGTAGAAGGTGTGCCCATGTTTGGCATACTCTCTTATTGAGAATAGGAAGCCTGGTCTGTGTTTAGTGTTGTGGTGGAGAACAGGTTGAGAGCTCTGCACTCCTTATCCAGCCATGTATATGCACAATTCACAACAAGCCATATTATTCATTTATTGAATTTATTTCCCACCCTTCCTCCCAAAGGAGCCCAGGCAATATTAGGTTTGTTTTCTTATGTGCCTTATTAATGTCATGCTCACGGGTCTCTTCATGCCTCAAGGCCCTAATTTATCAAGCACTCTGCAAATATACCAGATCCTAAACTGCTTATGATAAAAAAAAATAGCTTGACAAGATTACAAATATGAACTATTAAAATTACTCCGGAGTTGAAAGAGTGCTCCATCTGGACCATATGTGAGATAAAAATCACCAAGAACCAATTTATCACCACTCAAATCATGCGGCATCCACTGAAATGACAAAAAAAGTGGAGCTTGTCAGTTCACAAGTGTGTGATTTAGAGTTTGCTATCATTAAACAGCACTAAAAAGGTCTGCTGTCAAAGAAAAATGCAAAGTTATGCATTAGAAGCACGACAACAGAAACAGCTGCCTTCTGGATTAGCTTAGGACTAGTTATGACACACACACACACACATATATATATACACACACACATACATACATACATATATATATATATATATATATACAGTACACACATGTTGTTGTTGTTGTTGTTGTCATTGTTGTTTAGTCGTTTAGTCGTGTCCGACTCTTCGTGACCCCATGGACCAGAGCACGCCAGGCACTCCTGTCTTCCACTCCCTCCCGCAGTTTGGTCAAACTCATGTTGGTAGCTTCTAGAACACTGTCCAACCATCTCGTCCTTTGTTGTCCCCTTCTCCTTCTGCCCTCAATCTTTCCCAACATCAGGGTACATATACATATATACATACACATGACATACATACATACATACATACATACAACCACAAAGGCTTGTATAAAAGTGAACTGTGTAACATGGGTAGGCTTACATTCTTCTCCAGAATCATTTCTGAATTGGCCCCTGATTGGTGGACAAAATTGTGCCATACAAGCTTTTCAGGACATTGCCTTTTTAGAGCTTGGGGTGACATAATACTTTGAGCAATAATCAAAGCTTCATAAAAACGCCTGACCATTTATTAAAACTCCTAATTTCATCATTCATCTGGGACTCTAGAGCTGAGGTGTGAGACAGCTGCCTGCACATTAAGTAGAAAGACAAAGCTGATGTTTATGCTTCGGGGAAGGAGAAAAAACATTTTTGGCTAATATATTTATAGGTGTTTTCCACAGAGTAGAAATCTCATGAGTCATTGCCATGCTGTTAAATACAATTTTCTTCAAAGGGAGTGAATAGCAGCACATCTAAGAAATAACTCTGGCATACAGAGCATTTCTTGATTTGGTGAGAGCAAGCTAACATGAGAGATAAGCAGGCAACACAGTGGCCTACCTTAGAAAAAATTAGAGATCAACATCTTAATTTTAGAGCAAAGGGATCCGCTCACCTGCCCTTCCCTCTTTACACCCTGAGTCAAACCTGGATAACAATACCCTACACACATCTCAAAGCCAGTTCCAATTTAACTTGATTTAGTAGATGTATTTCATGGAAACCACTGTGAATCCTCTGTCCCACCACAAAGATGCTCAGAGAAGCTTGGCCTCACCATGAATCAGTTAGATGATTACACTGGAAAGCATCATGTTTGAATAAATCAACTTAAATTTGTTTTTCTCATTTAGGCTATGGTCTAAATGCCTTAGCCCAATCTTGACTATCACTTCAAAGCTGCACCATAAACAGAAATTCATACCACAACAGTTGCATTGACCACCTGTTGCAATGGGGCAGAGCCATCCAGCTGCTTCATTCCTGCATGCAAAATTTACAAACCCTTCGTCCTACACTTTGTTACTGTATTTTTCCTAGCACAAAAATCTTTTGGCGCAACAGGGGAAAACTGCCTTTAAAAACCCACTTGTGTTAGCAGCAGATTTGTTGCTGGCTGCAACACTTTTTATGAGAGGGGCCTAACTCCTTAAATCTCATCTGACTTTGCAGATACCGAAGCAACAATTTTGCCAGGAAAATGTTGAACGTAGATCAGGGAGAGAGTCAAGAGCTGAATACACAAGGGTTCAAAGTGTGTAGAGGGACAAAGGTGCACACAAACCTTCCCCAGTTGCCCCATGTGTAGCAGCACTCCTCAGACTTTCATTCATAGAGAAACAAAGACCTGAAGAGGGTCCTTCTATGGGTGCAGTCAAAAAATATTTGTACGCTGGGGGGATCCTGATAATGCAGAATTATGGACTCTTAGCAGATGTTTCTAATCACATTCAGAGGAAAGTAGTTAGAAGCCTCCTTCTTACTTTTGCATTAAATACACAAAGGTTGGGGAAAGGATTCCTGGTGCCCTCACCCCTCTAAATAACACTGGTGATTTGCTTCCCTTACCTTAGGTCAAGCTAAATGCCTGAAAGAGTTTCATTTGCTCTGTCCATATCAAAAGTTCAGGGGAATATAGTTGTGACAATGGGTTTCTGTCGTTGGTATATTCTGAATATATGTGTACATGTGGACTTTACTATATATATATATATTAAAGAAGCCTAGAGCATGACCACTTTTCTTAAGACAACTTTTCCAAATAAACTTAGAAAAAGGAACACATTGACCTTGCAGATATGTTTTTGCTTTAAAAGGCAGAGATTTAATAAAAGGAGGGGGAGGTGTCTTCAAAGCTCCATTTATATGCATTTCCCACATTTAGTGTCTGAGAACTCTGGGTGCAGAGCAACACCCACAGAGGTCTGACAGAATCCTTTGCTTCCCTGCTAAGTTGCTACTGTGCTGGGTAGTATGCCGCACTGCAGTCTCTCAGAAACTTTCCCACGCCTCCATAAGATTATCAAACAGAAGGTCCAAAAGACGTGAACGAGTACCAAGGATACAATGAGTTACTGGATTCATCTAAGTGAGATGTGGTATAACCTCTGCTTTCTGTGAGATGCTTTGTTGCATCAAATTGTGCCTTGGCAAGCGAGTAGATGGTGCTGTTTGTTTCATTTTGCAATTTGAAGATTCCCCCCACCTACCTCAGAGGTAAGTGGCCGCAGAATATAAGAATCGCATTGGTAACTGAAACTTCACAATTGCATCCCTGAAGCCCCGCCTTGAAAAAGACCAATGTAGAAGCATCTCAAATTACAACATACACATAAAATCCTTTAAACTTAACTGTTTCCTACTTCTTCCCTTTCCTGATTGTGTTTTTCTTCACCCTACTTGCCATTGACTCTTCCCACTCTCTCACACTGTACCTCAGAAGCAGCTCATTAAAAAGCACCAGAGGGGGAAGATGGGTGAGGGGGTAGGCAGCTCTTCTCCTCCTAGGATATGGACCCTGGCAGATGCCCAAGTATACCAATGACTTTGGTGGGGTCGACATGCATGTCTGAAATAACAGCATAATGCCCCTGTAAAGCCAATGTAACACCAGGTCTTGTGTCAGAAGACTTAAAAGTGGAACAACTCACCCCGTGCCCTAACTTATTTGCTGGTGCAGTGATTCAGGGCTCGGCTCTCAGGTCACTTTTAATTTATTTTTATCCCTGCCTTTGGGCCCAAAGGGGCCTCAAGGCAGTTCATGTTCGCTTGCACTCATGTCCCCCTAAATCACAGTGGGACTACACTAGGCATTTGAACTGTTCCAACCTTTGGGGATTTCTGCAAGCTCATACTTTATGTTTTCTGGGCATCCAAGAACCCCGTGAGATAGATCTCAAGAGAAAATGATAAAAATGTTTCGAACGACCTAAATACACTGTCCCTGTAAAAGTTCTTTCTATATACATTTTGTTTAAAATGTCAGACCTGAAAATTTTGATTCCACGCAGCCTTGCAAGGCTGGAAGCTTCACTATGTGTCTAAAAAGAGCACTGAGAATTTTCCTTTTGCACAGTTCCTTCTTCAGTCTCTGCAGGACTCTCCAGGGCAGGACTTCAAAGCAGTGACATTTTTAGGTACAGGATGGTGAAATGCTCAGGCTGGAAACTCGTCCATTCATGCCTTTGTGGAGACATCACTCTGCAGGGACTTCTTCTGGGTATATATCTCAAATATTTTCTTATTTATTTCCTTTTTTTTTTTCCAAGAGAAAGCTTCCTTTCATTGTTACAGCATAAAACCAACATAAAACAAGTCAGTCTAATATAAGCTGTGTTGACCATTACCTTAAAAGTGTTATAAAAGCATGATAGATGATGTTGACACAGCTATTTTAGTTTCAGAAACTTTCAAGTTCACATCAGAAGCTCTGTTGCCAGATCATGTCTACTTTGCTGTCCCTAGCTCCATCTTTTTCTAATAGTTGCTAAGCTGGCAATGGGTTCTAACCAAGACAATAATGATTGACAGCTAAGGCTGATTGCCATCCTTGATTGGGCCAGAAAATGGAGGTTGCCATCCTAATTGCCCTCGGCTGTGAAAGTCTGGGACTCTCAAAAGCCAATCTCCCTCTAATGCAATCAGAACAACACCCTGCTACTCAGTCACTAGCAATACCAAGAGCTCTGCTTTCATCTGCAGGCTTACATCTAGCACCAAATACAACCATTCAGTGCCTCTCTTTTGAGAAAGTAGTCTGGCCATCTCCACCTCTTTTGTTCCCCTGGAAAACCCCTTTCATTAGATACCCTTCTATCACTGTCTTGGTACTTCCTCTTTGGGGAGAATAGTCCTGCTGGAACCCACCTTGTCTACATCTCTCCTCCCCTCTCTCTTCTTTGATGTAAATGTTTCCTTCCTTTGGCACAACCCCTTGGTCCTGATACCTTCATTCTGTAACAAAGGCAGAGCAGGGACCTGTTTATTTGCAGGAAATAGCACTTGGGGAAGGGGTGGGGATAGCAAAAATGTGGGGGAGATAACAACATGGGATTGAAAGGGTTAAAGCCTCCCTTTGCATACAGAAGGCCCCAGGTACAATTCCCAGCATTTCTAAGTAAGGTTGAGAATTTTCCCTGCCCGAAACCCTGGAGAGTTGCCACCAGTCCATGTAGAATACTGAGCTAGACTGATAAAGGGCTCTTATGTCCCCAGTACTGCAGTTGGCATCAGAACTCCCTTGTGTGAAAAGAAGATGGTGGAGAGTTATTGAGCATGTGCTTTGTAAGAAATATGCAAGGGCTTCACATAAAATGTTGCTTTGTACCTTAGAATCATCTAAACATTTGATAGGTGGTAAAGCAGGGAAGGATCAGAATGTCCATTCCAAGTTTGTAAAGAGACAGGTGCCTAGTTCTACACAAGCAAACTCACTCTTCACACCTGTAAGAGCACCCATGTATTTTGCATAGTTAAGAACCAGGTTTAAAGTTTTGGAGGGCGGAATCATATTTGTGTTTGAATTTAGCCTTCGGGCAGTATGGTGTAGATGATTTCTGAATATAAACGGGTACAGTTCTGCTTCTATGCCATTTCTTAAACCCACTACTGGAAATACAACAAATATTTAACAGTACAATAGCTTTCCCTTTTGGGGTGGGGGGGTGGGAATACAAACATTTGACAATGCAGCACTTTGTGAAAGCAAGCAATTCTACCATATCTGTCTGGAGGTATTAACAGAAAGCTGCAGAGCCGAGCTGCTACGGTGGCCTAATTTAGGATTCATGGAAATCAATAAGAATTTGACTTCTACGTGAGCAGAATGAACAACTAACGTTTCTGATAAACTCCCTCTCCCAATTAATGAAATCTTTTCCTTGCAGTGATTAAACTGTTGCTAGAATGCTATAAAACCCCAGAGTCTGTTTAGAGTTCTTCTCTGGATCGGGCCCCAAAGTTCAGTCCCAGACTAAGGACACACTAAAGAAAGTACTGTTTTTTACACAATGCATAGTTAGTCAATGGAATTTGCTACCACAAGATGTGGACATGTCCACCAACTTGAATAGTTTTAAAGAGGGATTAGACAAACACCTGGAGGCTATCCATGAGCACTAGCTAGGATGACTATTTGTTGTCTCCAAACTCTACCAATTGCTGGAGTTCATAACTGAGGAGAGGGCTCATACACTCATGTCGTCCCATATGCATCAGGTTGATCAAAGCAGTCAGCCCTGAACCTGAGCTATTTAGCACTAAGTATAATAGGGATGCGGGTGGCGCTGTGGGTTAAACCACAGAGCCTAGGGCTTGCCGATCAGAAGGTCGGCGGTTCGAATCCCCGCAACGGGGTGAGCTCCCGTTGCTCGGTCCCTGCTCCTGCCAACCTAGCAGTTCAAAAGCATGTCAAAGTGCAAGTAGATAAATAGGTACCTCTCCAGCAGGAAGGTAAACGGCGTTTCCGTGTGCTGCTCTGGTTCGCCAGAAGCGGCTTAGTCATGCTGGCCACATGACCAGTTAATTGGGTGACCTTAGGCCAGTGACTATTCTTCAGCCTAACCTACCTCAGAGGGTTGTTGTGAGGATCAAATGGGGAGGAGGAGAACCATGCACACTGTACGCTGGCTCCCTCGGCCAATAAAGCGAGATGAGCGCCGTAACCCCAGAGTCGGCCACGACTGGACCTAATGGTCAGGGGTCCCTTTACCTTTATCTTTATAATAGGGAAAGACTTTCAGAGAGCAGGAAAGAAAAGGGTTTCCCTTTTTCCTTTCCTGCTTCCTGAAATGTCCCCTGGCCCTGCAAGCCCTGAATATGGGCATTCCTGTTAGGGGCGGGATTATACTACTACCTTTTCTTGCAGGTCTCCCTTTGTTGCTGTTGTTGTTTTCATACAGCCAGCTTCAAATTAACTCTCCCCTTTCACAATCTACTTGTTATGCATCCCCCCCCCCCTTTTAGCTCAAGATGGTGGGCTTCCCCCACTTATTTGCTACATTGACATCCTGTCTTTCACCCAGATAGCTGAAGGCAGTGTGCATGGTTCTCCTCCTCCCCATTTGATCCTCACAACAACCCCCTGAGGTAGGTTAGGCTGAAGAATAGTCACTGGCCTAAGGTCACCCAATTAACTTTATGGCTCAATGGGGATTTGAACCCTGTTTTCCCACATCCTAGTCCAACACCCTATCAACTGCACCACATTGGCTCAAGTCCTATCCTTCATCTTTGTCCTCCTCCACTTAACACGTTATATTGCAGCACTGTCCTCTTCAGCAGTCATTCCTTCAGAGGGTGAGAGGGCTCCCAAGGTCATATGTGACATGAGAGTATAGGTTGGGTAGCACAAACTCTGTGAAACTTCATCAGCATCTCTGAAAGTGCTGGTCACTATCTCCATCATCCCCTGAGCTACCTCCCTGTGAGCAGACTTGCCATTATTCATCTCAGAGGATGGTTGTTCTCTTACCTTTCCTCAGAGAAAGTGGGAATGTTATCATTCTTGTTAATTCGTGTCCTTGAGGGCAGCCTCCCACCACAGGTGTTCATTGAAGCCATGCTTCTTTCTGGACAACAGGAATATGTGGGTTAGGCTCCCTGAGATGCATTCCTTATAATTTCTCCCTCTATATAACTTACAGTTTTTAGTTCTGTTTTACAGGCATACAATCCAGTTGATGTGCGCTAGTTTGTTTTTATAGACCTGTTATGGCCTATAATGGATTTTTGTTTTCTGGTGTGTGAGCATGTTTTGTGATTTTGGGTTTGCTGCCATGTTTCTTTGGTAAGAATCATCTAATTTTTGCAGTCAGTTTTGGAGAAGTGACTTGTCCTTAATCATCAGGTGGCACCACCACCTAGCTAGGTAGGAGGGCATGTCTCAGAGATGATGCCTCCCCTCTGCCTTCCTCAATAACTATTCTATATTCATCATTATTGAGTGCTCTGGAAAATTTATTCAGGATAATAAACTCCATATATTAAGTAATCCAAATATAATTCCGAAGAAAGTAACCTAATATAAATTAATTGCATTCTGCATTTTTATGGCACTCTCACAAACCACTATGTATCAGGAGAATGCAGGAGAATGTCAATTGCTTGCACAACAAGAAAGAACGCAGTTCGGTTACTTCTGCACAGAGACTGATCCCCATTGAAGTGTAGACTTTTTACATGTTCAGTTTTACTGCGCAAACCTAAGTATGGGTATTTTTATGTTTTTAATATTTTGGGGGGAGCTGCCCAGAGTGGCTGGGGCAACCCAGTCAGATGGGCAGCATATAAATAACAAAATTGTAATTGTTGTTGTTGTTGTAGTTAGAAGTTAGCTCCAGTCTTGTTGAAAAGTAAACTCCAAGTTGTGTTGGAACAAATGGCCCAAACAGATGCAATGCGGGATATCTGTAATTGAATCTTCTAATATGTTGTCTTTACTTCAGCATATCCGAAAGACTGCCAATTTGACCAGAAAGAAATGCTGGGAGTGGTGTTAGGGCTTCCACCCAAATGCTCTTTCTCTGCTCTAAACCACCCCACAATGCTGTATTGTGAAAGTAAAAGATAGAGGAAAGCAACATCAAAATGAGATGACCCTCATGCAGCTGCCTAAGACAGATGTAAGCTTTATTAATTTGCTCAACATACTTCTAATTTGATGTGCTGGGACAGAAATGTCCTTCCAAAGTATCCAGACCAGCACAATATTTATTTTGGTTCTAGGATAAGTTATAGGCATCTCACTCCTGATGAAGATTTTATCAAACTGCATTGGACAACTTAATAAAAAATCATTTATTCTTTACACCTGTTTGAGGATCACCTCCTTTTTTCTTTTATCTGCCTAGAGGCTTGGTGCTAGTATCTGCATTTCTCCACATGGGTCTAACAGGAGGTTTGGGAGTAGATGTAGATCATGGAAATGGTTTTGAAGAGAGGAATAACCCTCCTACCCCAGTACTGTTTCCCTGATCAAATTAGCAGCCCTCACAGCTGCCTCAAAGTGGGGATGGCAGCCAGGAGATCTGATCAGAGACCTTCCTGTTGAGTCTGTTTCGACCCTAAAGCCAAAACTTGATCTGACACTGATCATGCTGTTGTCATTTGGTGATTATCGTAGCATCTTAAGCAGTTATGCCTGTGCAAATGTTAAATACAGAGCCATTTAGCAGTGTAATGGATTGCTTTCTCGCAGGACTGAATACATTGTTGCACAGTCCTTTGATGGATGTTTTGAACTAAATGTAGCAGTTGATAGTCAAAAAAATTGGCAGATTTAGGGTATTCCACAGAGATGAAGGAGCTTTCAAATATAGCCATTCATATCCTTCTCAGTCTGTCACTGAGCATTTCAATCAATGGGTTGTGGGTTTGTTTCCTTGCTCCAGCTGTAGCTCTTTTTTTCGTCTTCTTTTGGTGTAGCGTGAAGGATCATAAAGGATCATAAAAGAGTTGCAAACATCCAGTCAGAATCCTTCTCAGGTGGCAGGGGAAAGGAATTCACTGATCAGCATATCTTGATCAGTTAAAGACTGCTATATGACTTACTTTCCATCATGATCTTCAAGAACAATCTTTTGAATGCATTGAGTTTACAAGTCCACTCCACTCCACAAGCACATGTAGAAAGTCAACTTCACAAATGTGGGAATTTCTTATCCTGGAGACACCCCCAAGATAGAGCCTCAATACTTTCTAGAAGCACATTCTTTAAACTTGGTGTTGATGGGCTTGATGAGGCACTCCTAGATGGAAACAGTATTTTAGTATTATATAGCTCAATTGATACTTGATTTATGGCTTTGGCTGATTCTCTTTAGTGTTGATATCCATGTCATGCACTTAAATTATTTTATAATTCTAATTAATATGTGATTAGTCTAAATCTTTCCCAAATTTACCTCTCTGGCTGGTTTTGGACTTCAACTCCCATTATCCTTAGCTAGCAGAGCCAGTGGTCAGGGATGATGGGAACTGCAGTTCAAAAACAGTTGGAGATCCAAGTTTGGGAAAACACTGGTCTAAATCTTGCACCTACCCATTTCAGCTACATTTCTACCTTGTGTTGCAGAGGAATAAACCAGGGCTTCATAATGCAAAGACCTCATACCATTGGCTTTGTTGGAGACTCTTAAGGAAATGGGGAAAGAATCATGCTTACTATTTTGTATTAATATTTACTTGTTTTACTAGTATTAGTATGTTAATACCATGTTTTTGTTGGGACTGGTTCTGAGAACTATAAGCAAGTGTCTGAGGTTTTTGTAGGAAGTTGTCTTATACCAAATCAAGTTGATGGTCCATTCAGCTCAGCATAGTCTACTCAGGGTTTCCCAAACTTGGGTCTCTAGCTGTTTTTGGACTACAATTCCCATCATCCCTGACTACTGGGGTCATGGGAGTTGTGCTCCAAAAACAGCTGGAGTCCCAAGTTTAGGAAACCCTGGACTACATTGAGGGGCAGCAGCTTTCTATGGTTCATAGCAGGGGTCTTTCCCAGGTACACCAAGTGATGCTGCAGATTGAACCATTGAACCTGAGATGTGGAAGGCAGATGCTCCACCACTGAGCTACAGCCCTTCTTCCATCCCTTGTGGCACAGGAGACTAACATCACGGACAGCCCAATTCCACCTTATGTGTGTTTTCTCAGAAGTAAGCCCCCTTTAATTCAGTGGGATTTCCACCTGAGTAAAGATTTATGACATCACTCTGCAACTTGATAGTGACCAGTGTTCAATACCAGCAGCATTTTTAACAAACAAACAAACAAACAAACAATAGAAGTGATTATGCTCAGGAGCATCATTCAGTTGTTCCTGCAGCAGAAACCAGGAATGAGAAATGAGTGCAGCATACCACAGCAGGCTGGGGAAGCAGGCCACAGATCTACTGAGCAAGCACCTTTCATAAGTTTGGTATTAAGAGAGCAGGGACCCAAGCAGGTGAGCATCTAAATACAAAACTCTGTTGAAGACGAGTTATGCTCACAACAGTAAGGCCCCCTTCTGCAGATCTTTCCCTCGCTGCACCCCAGCCTCTTCTTGATATGATGAGCTTAGAGATGTTCATTTTTGCTTTTAGCAGTGTCTTTGTTGATTGGTTTGTTTTGCTCTTGTTTTCGGTCCGAATTGCCGAGGCATCAACAAGTTTTTCTGGTGGTCCCTGCTTCAGTTTATGTTGCCTCATACAAATCCTATATCAGCTTGGCCAAGCTCTGAATTGCTCCAAAACACCCTGATTTGGCTCAGGATTCACTGAAACTGCTGTGCACTCCTACTTCATATGCCATGGAAGTATGGAGTGCCCATCCACAGTGGGGAGAAGGAAGATCCTGTCTACAGAAAGTCTATGATAAAGTATATGGAAATGAAATACATTATCCTTTCTGTCCTCAGTGTTTAGCATATGCCTATTTATTGCTTATTCTGCACCCCAACTGTCTAAGGCTACATGTAAAAGATTAGTGGCTTGCCCACGCTGCCAAAGTTTATAGTGACCCTATGTAGCATTTTTAAATATCCCTGTCATTTAAGGAAAAATTAACAGCAGCAGCAGTCTTTCACCAATCATTGGCAAACACACAATTTTTAATTTCCAGGAAGAGTTTTTGACGTTTCTATTTTAGGCCTGTGGCAATAAGTACTTTAATAAGGCAGCACATGACTAGAGGCCATGGTACACGTTGGGAGAAAATCACAAAAAAACCCTTCATCACCTATAATCTATAGATTAAAAGCAAGAGTGGGTAGACTTCAGGCTTGAAGGATCTACCCTGGACCTTATCCAACGAAGCAGTTCCATTAGCGCAAGAACTTTGATTTGTGCAACAGAACTCCCCCTTCCTTTCGTCTCTTTCCATGCCCGCTCCCCAAATCAGTGCCAAAGGGTTGGGGGGAACCCGGAACAGATCTAGGGAGTACACATGAGAGCATGCAGGGAGAAGAGAGGGACAGGAAGTTCCATTGTGCAGCCAGAAGTCCTTGCACTAGTGGAACTATTTCATTGGATATGAGCCCTTCTTTTTCTTTCATAAAACCCTGAAATCTACCAAACGGAGCCAGGGGCAAAATAGTGTTAGAGGCAACACAGAATCAAGGAAAAGAGTGCTTCTAAGCACATGCTTAGCCCCATCCAGTTCAGGACAGAACTCTCGATCTGGTCACACAGAAGCACACTTCTGGTTTTCCCACCGTTCTGCTCTTTTCATCTCAGCAACTTTTTTGTTCTTCTTATTGTTAAACAGCTGAGAGTCAGAAGCCCTGCTGATCTGCACCAAATCACTCAGTGATCTAATGGTACATCACCATCTGCCTTCTACCCACCCCTGGATTAAAACATCTGAAATGTCCCTAAATTCAAAGGTGAATTTGCAAAGGAGATAAAATATAGATTCTCAACTCAGCGTGTTCTCAGTAAGGCATGCTTTTTAAAGCATCCAAACAGTGCAATCCTCAAGACAATGGCACTGCTTTGGTTTGAGGGATTTAGTCAAAACAGCTTAACATCACAACCCTATCTATGCCTATTCAGAAGCATAGTTGTGTATTATCTATGTAGCATTGATAATTATATTATATTATTCTATGTAGACTGCCTAGATTTTTTCTGAATATAAGTGAATATAAGTTTGCAGTCTAAGGCACAAATTCCATACTGTACACTATTAGCTTAAACCCCATTGAGTGGAATTCAATGTAGGGGACATGCACATAGAGGGAATGAGATCCACTCATGCAGTGGGACTTTCCCTCCTCTCCTACCCAGAGCCATAGCTAGGTGATCTTGCGCCCTTGGCAGAACCGTCCAGATTGCTCTCCGTGGACAAAATAGCTCATATTTCTGCCTCTCCTCCAACCCCCCTATTTAAAACCATTTCTTATGAGGCAATAATCGATATATTTACAGTGGTACCTTGGGTTACATACGCTTCAGGTTACATACGCTTCAGGTTACAGACTCCACTAACCCAGAAATATTGCCTCAGGTTAAGAACTTTGCTTCAGGATGAGAACAGAAATCGTGCTCCAGCGGTGCGGCAGCAGCTGGAGGACCCATTAGCTAAAGTGGTGCTTCAGGTTAAGAACAGTTTCAGGTTAAGAACGGACCTCCAGAACGAATTAAATACTTAACCTCAGGTACCGCTGTATATTTATGGACATATTTTTCAGCCAATTTTTTTTGGGGGGGGGATCGCCTGCACCCCTGGTGGGGGTCCACCTCACAACCCCCTAGCTACGGCCTTGCTCCTCCCCCATGTGCCCCCTAAGCCTGTTCTGAGAGGGGGGTCCCCATAACCCCCATAGCAGATTTAAGGGGCACGCAGTGCATGTGGAGAAGAAGGGAGAAGTCTCATTTAATGAGTGGACAGTTCTGCGCACACAACAGCTTAGTTTAATCACACCCATTGTCTTCAGTAGGATGCCAGTAGTGTGTACAGGACTGCAGCCTTAATGTGAATTAGATATCCCGTAACTTTAGCGTCTTTGTAGATTCATAGCCTTGGGTCCTAATTTTTCATTCCATTAATGGTAGGAGCTTCCATTCACAAAAGGAGACAACTGTCTCTGCGCCTCTGTTCTGGCCAGCTTAAGCTATAGTCTCCCAGTTCAAACATTGCAGGAGACCATGGCTTAAAGAACCCGGAAATAGCTGAAGCCAAATGCATGAAGGGACAAGAGAAAGGGAAAGTCAAGGAAATATAGTAACACAACTCACTTCCAGTCCAGTAAACCATTTGTTTATTGGCCCAAGATGTCTGAATCCTGATATCTCCTGTGGAACACATATGTGCTTTTTGTGTGTGACCTTGGTGTCATAATTGCTGGGATCCACAGTTTGGCACCAGTGGGTCTCAGTATCTGTCATCGGCCTCATAATGTCTTTGAACCAGGCAAAATGTATACAGTTTATCTCTGGAATGAATAAAGATAGAAAAATGGCCAAATTATAGTTCAGATTGTGCTCTCCCCCTACAGCATCAATCACTTCCTTTCCAGTGTTCCATGTCAATACTAAATACACACCTCATGAATTTTACATAAGTCCAGGGGGAAATATCTACCTATTTAATACAGAATAGAAGGCAGCAAAGCTGGTATGAAGATCTTGTTTGGCTGTCCAGGCATTATAACTGAGCTACTGCAATGCATAGCATATGCTCATTACTTTAGTGTTACTGTGATAAATCCTATCGAGTTGAGTTTCTTTTCCTAAGGTTTATTTCCTGAGCAGCTTCAAATCTCATTGGGTTAAAATTTGGTTTCTAGCCCAGATACACATTTGTTTTGCAAAAATAATATTTAAATGGGATTAATTTTTGATTTAGAGATCAGGAAGAGAAAATCTCAGGGCTTTTTGTTTTTGTTTTATTGGCAAACGTACACATCCAGAGGGTGTTTAGTTACATTAACCAAAATGCTGAAATCCTCCTATATACTTGAGAAGGGAAAATATAATTGCTAATCTGTCTGATTTCATCTGCAGTCCGTAATCCAAACTGTACAGATTCAATGGGTATTTGAATGGCAGAATATTTACCGTATTTTTTGCTCTATAAGACTCACTTTTTCCCTCCTAAAAAGTAAGGAGAAATGTGTGTGCTTCTTATGGAGCGAATGCAGGCTGCGCAGCTATCCCGAAGCCAGAACAGCAAGAGGGATTGCTGCTTTCACTGCACAGCGATCCCTCTTGCTGTTCTGGCTTCTGAGATTCAGAATATTTTTTTTCTTGTTTTCCTCCTCCAAAAACTAAGTGCGTCTTGTGGTCTGGTGCGTCTTATAGAGCGAAAAATACGGTATATCCATATTCTCGTATTTGTTCATTTCATATATTCAGTATTTTCCCCCTTGTTTAAATGAAGCATAAGAAAGATGCTAATCAAATGAGTCACTTGGGAGTTTAAAATGCATTGATATGAACTTTTCAGAGAAAATGTTATTAGCTGCTGTGGCCTGAAGGAGGAATATGAAGATTTCCCTTACACAAATTCCCTTGCAACTGGTTGTGAGATTCAGCTCAATGACCATGATTCAACATAGAGTTAGGCCTGTTTGAGTTTATTGATTTCAGTGGGCTTCAGCACACCCTAAGCACACTCTTCACTGAACTGTGTACCGAGGATGGGGAACCTGTGGCCATCTAGGTGTTGCTGGACTACCAACTCCCATCATCCCTGACAATTGGCCATACTGACTGGGGCTGATGGGAGTTGAAGTCCCATAAAGTCTGGAGGATCAGAGGGACCTCTCCCATCCCTGCTCTACCCTATAGCAATGGTGTGCACTGGAAAAGTAAAGGATGTGAAATGACTGAGGTTTTGAATCTGTTTCCAATATTCTGACTAGCTGAATTCTAGTAAGGAGAACAAAGGTTCTCTTTCTGACTAAAGGAGTGAAGTAAGAGTACCGTCCTGAGGCAAGATCCTGGCCTGCCCTTTCCAAAGACAGATTGAAAGAAAGCACTTTTCTCAACAAGGCAGATCCTGCATCTTCCTTCCACATTTACACATAGCGTCTGGCCAAGTGGTGTTTGATATGAAAATCAAAGATGGTGTAATTGTTTCTCTAAATGTGGTGTTAAGGAGAAATATTTTGTGGTCAGTCTTCCTGTGCATAAATTTCCATAACTATCTGACAATAGTGGGAGTTTTCTGCACCATCCTGCATCACTAAAGTAAGCCCATAGCACATAAGAGTAGGCTTTATATCCTGTAAGCACACTGGTGTACAATTACTCAGTTAATTAGTAACTGGAATCAGGAGTCACCAATGTGAGTAAGGGAATAACAATCCACTCAGTAATAAACAAATCCTTTTTTTCTTATATTGGCAAGGATTCATCAGAGGAGAATAATGTGGTAATTGGTGTACATTATGTGATAAGTGCATTGCTACATGAATAGTATTTTACAGTAGTACCCTGGCACATTCTCAGTAATCATTATTTTTAATTATACAAAATAGCACTGCAGTTAATATGACATTTGCAGCATATATTTCAACAAGACTTAAGACTCATGCATGGGCATGCTATCTACAAAATGTGGCTGCAAGTGCATCATGTGCGGCCTGATCATAACTCTGTGATCAATTTTGGCACTGCCATCTTTGTGCATGATTCTTGTTGCACAAAGATGCTCAAAGGTAATGTTTTAAAGCACCAGGTCTCATCTCAATCTAAAATGTAGGTCCTGAATGGGGCTGAATTATTGTTTCAAGTGCAGACTTAGCCCAACAGGGGAGTGCATAACCAGCATGTAAACTCAAATAAATAAAAATAAAAAGTAACATTTGACAAAAGGATGGAGCTGAATGAGCACTCCAGTACTGGGGATTTGGAGAAGGGGAGTGCTCAGTCACTGAGGAATTGAAGAATTAAATATGCTCATGATCAGAATATTATTCATTTTGTCATTGTATATAAACTCTGGCTTTCAGGGCATTGCATATTTTTACTCTTCTGTTTATTAATAATTTTACTGTATTGCTTTGTTGTTGGCTTGTGATAACACAGGCTGTCAAATTGCTAATGAATAGACCAGAAATAGGAGTAGGATGAGCAACCTTGAGGAATGCAGTGTTTTCTCATGCACAATATACAGTACATCCAGTGCTAGGTGACTGCAATATCTCCAAAAGAGAAGGTTAATCTCAAAAGAAGATGCTGCGATTATGTACAATGAATGGGAAATAACTTGGCATTCATTTTGCTAAAACCTCATCATATAGATAGGCAGTCCTGAGACTCAAAGTCCTCATAAACAGGGATCATTTTCAAATATTCATATATTGAATATATTATCGGACATAAGGAAATGCATTTATATGCCATCTTCTGCCTCTAAGGTAGTTCACAACAAGAAAAATGCAATCCTGAAACAATTAAAATTGTATCAGGATGATGCTAGAGTCACAGAAGTCGCCCTAGCTGAGAATTGTATTGCACCATTCTGAAACTGGTCAACCTGGGCAAATAAATTTAGCTAAAGCATTTTTAATTTTTAACTTGACATAGAACCAGCAAGTAATATTGGCAGGTGTGCCACTTTATAACTATTACACAAACACACATACACCTTGCTTTATAACAATATAACCTTATAACAAAAGAAAGAATAATTAGGAAAACATTCCCAATAGGAAACAGGATATTGTCCTCTTTATCAATAACTTAACTGGTTCCAAGGCTAAATCCTAGGTCCAAATAAGCAAGCAGAGTTGCCCTGATAAAAGGGTGAGACACATGCTATCACATGTTGTTACATCTTTGTACAGCAAATAAATGTTCAGCAAATACAGCATCCTTTGTGATGCTCTGCAATTAGACCAATATGACATACTGCTATGGCAGGCTGTTCCCCATAAACCAACAAGGGGCATTCCTTCAGGGCAGCAGCTCTGCCTCTCTTGTAAAAGCTGATGGCTCCAGCTGGGAGCATTGAGTATTTGCTGCTGCTTTTGTAGTTTGAGGTCAGAGTTACAAGCCTGAGCCAGTGACTCAATAGAGGAACCTCAGAGAAGTTCAAAGAACAAAAGGAAGCATGATTGGATAGGTTTGGGGGTGGGGGAATAGGAAGGAGGACAAGTCTGGTGCCATTATTGTGGCCAGATATCTTGAAAGTTTCAAACATACTGTGGTGACAGCTAAATAACCATCCCTAAGAAATAAATTGTGCCTTCTTCAAATCAAACAGAATTCAAGTGTTGCAGCATTAAAATAATTTAATTTTGACACAGTTTATTTAGGATATATATGTATAGCAAACCTTTAAAGTTAACTGCTTTCTAATTCATAGCTTTCCCCAAGGAATTTAAAATTAAACTTTTGTGGTGCTACTGAGAATTCTCTATGGTAGAATGCCACTCACCACACAGAATACATTTCCCAAGATTCCATTTAAGGAATATAAACAGATTAAAGCATGAGCCCCAGAAGTACCAATATACAATTGCATTATCTTGACTCAGACAGGGGCATGCAGGGGCAGTTCCTAACTCACCGAGTGTTTGAGACCCCATGGCTATCCTCACCTGGTTTAGCCAGCCAGTCAAAGCTGTTCCCAGGGTGTTGCTGCTGTCTCATGCTGACAGGTTCTAGGAGCCACAGGTGAGAGCTGAGTGCAGGGTGGGGACCAAAGATTGACAAACTACCCCAGAAGGAGCACGACGTGTCCCCCGCCAGAGGTATGACCCCCCTCCCCTAACATCCCATATACCCCTCTAAATAAATACACAGGAATATACTCCCCATACACAAATGTATGTTGTGAACAATGAAGCTGTGGAATCAATTTAACTAGTCACATTATTATGCAGCCTTGATTTATTATCCTTATTCTGTCAATTCTCTGCTATAACTTTCTGCAAGTTTTCATGACTGCTGTTTCATTTTCCTTTTTTTGAAAAGCCAGACCTGCCAATAAGATTTTGTTACCCTTCTCCAAGTGTGGAGCTCAAAACCATATTCATGAGAGATGAACTTTTGACAATATTGAACCCTGCTCTGTGTCAGTCTTAACATCAGGCATTCCCGACTTCCGGGGTGGCGCCATCGGCAATGACGGACTCCCTCTGATCTGGAGGGACTAGCTCCATGCGAAACGGGTCTTTTCCGCTACGGCGAAGCGGGGACCCTTTCAAAAATCACAGGCGGATGAAGCCTGTGACCATGGGACTCGGCGGGCACCTTTAGCGCCCCCCCAACCCGCAAAAGAACCCATTAACGGGCTCCTGCGCGAAGAGGGGGAAGTAGCGCGGTGCTGAGAGTCAACTGCTTCTTCCGTGGAGCGAAGCCGCACAGCCGTTGCCGGAGAGCGCTGCCTTTTTCCTGGGACAATTTGGCTTCTAAAATAATCACCCGTGAGTACTTAAATTTCGAACAATTGGACTTTAAATAAGGACTTGTGAGCAGAAAGGAAAATTAGACTTAAAAGTTTACCTCAATTTGGCACTGAAACGGGAAGGTCTAAACAGGAAGTCAGCCTTCCGTTTCTTTGTAGTTAGATTAAAGCAAAGACATGGCAAACTAGAGCTCAGAAAATCGCTTGTAAAAGATTAACTTTCATCATTTAAAATTGTTGAACCCCCCTTCGGAAGCAGGAGAAGAGGGGGGATTTTTTCGGACTGTTTAAACCTGCAGAAGTGAGTGTAAAGTAAAGTAACTTTCCACCGTCCTGATCCTGGAGCGGGGTGTCAGGACTGACGTTTTTTGAAGCTCATTGACCAGAGACAAACGTTTTTGACAGATAGCTGTAAGAAGAGAAACATTGATTCCATTGTTCCCCTTCACATTTTAAAGGAACAAATATTGACAAAATATCTGAAAAAGGAAACTTTGTTGTTAGACTTGTCTTTAAAAGAAAGAACAAATAGAAGTTTTTCCCCTAGAGGGAGACTGTGAAACTGTAACCAACTCCGAGGAGCTTGCAGCTGTTACAGATTACAATCGTGGGAATAGACTTCTGACCTTGCAGGACAATGTATTCAGAAGCTCTGTTGCGTGCTTTCTGTAAAACAAATGCCCTACTGGAACAGCTACATGAGAAGACGGATTTGATGACTGATGCGATCAGAAATTTTGAACAGGCAGTGGGAAATTATATGGAGCCCACCCAGGAATTAAATCAGGAGTGTGCCCTGACAGAACAGATGAGGGAAGAGGATGTTACTGAATCTTGGGCGCCAGAGATGAAGGGAGCTGTGGCCCAGCAGGAACATGAGCTTTTGGACTTGACAAATGAACTTGGAAAAAGCCAGATTTGGAAAGATAAAGTTTGGTTTGGTTTGGAAATGGGGGGTTGGATAGACCCCCCTATGCAGAGATGTTTGGACCTTTCAAGTCTGGCAATGGGCCGTGAGATGTTTGGGGTTGTGGGGGCTCTTAATTTTGGAGGGATTTTGAAACATGTTCTTAAGTACCACATGGAGTTTAGTGTGGACTATGGAAAAGGGGCTGATTTGTCGAGAAGGGTCAAAAACATTGTTAAACTGGAGTTCCCACGAGTGAAAGGAGCAGGAGACAAAGGAAAATACAGTTATAAATTTGAAGAAGAGCTGCGGAAGGGACATGGAAGAGACTTAAGGGCCTTGGATACAAGGTTACCAGGTTAATGCGCTAGATCGATGGGATAATAAGGACTGACAAAACCCGGGACCAGGAGGAAGGGACGCTGGATGAAGATTGGATTGTTTTTATTTCTTTTTTTTACTACTAGGATTGTTTTATAAAATTGATGAATGTTAGAAAAATGTTGGAATGAAATTACTTGGCTTTAGCAAAAATGTTTAAAGAATTATGTAAGAATATTATGGTTATGAGAAGTTGGTAAAAATAAGATTTAAGTTTTAAGCTTTAAGGTTTTTTATAGTAAGATAAGATTAAAATAGATTAAGGTAATGTAATGACAGAATATTATGAAATATGGAAAGGATTTGCTGCGACAATTAACAACTAGGATACAAAAAAAGGGAGGAGGAGGAGGTCAAAGAAAGAAGGTAATGACAGCTGAGGATTTGAGAATGATGGATTTGTTTTTGAGTGTTTGTGGTGTATTTTTGTTTTTTGAATTTGTATTGTTTGATGTGGTTTGTTTTTTCTTTGTTTTTTCTTTCTCTTTTTCTGCTTTGTTCTCTTTTGTAATTCTAAAAATTTTCAATAAATATCATTTTTAAAAAAATAAAAAAAATCAGGCATTCCCATAAGGGAAATAAGGAAAGCATGTCAGTAAGATACTCAGGAGACAGTTTGCAAAAATCATGGTGTTTGGCTTGGATCCAAAGTAGAGCAAGTTTTAGTCCACTCAGTCAATTGGTTTTATTCTCTCCCCTTCTGTAAACAACATAGGGATGCTGGTATTGCCATTTGTTCATCAGTCTTGGGTGTCATCTACACTGAGTTGCAAAGCATTTCACATGGGAGTCTTTCCCACCTGTACTTGGAAATGTCAATTACTGAACGTGACTCCAGAGGCAAACTAGGTCACCCATGCATTAATATCTTCAAATGAAGTCCCTGTGGATAGCAAAAAAGAGATGGAGTAAGCCCATGAAGTATAATGGACACAACTTTTAAAACATGTACATTCAAATCATAAACCAATAAGACGGAATAAATTTTGGAGGGTATGTGTGCAGGAAGATAATTTAGGTTCTTATCCACCCAAGGTACTGACCTGGATTTCTTTGCTGCAGTTGTCCTTGGGTGGTCTGTTAATGCCTGAGCACTTTGCCTAAGGAGAGACATGAGCAGGTTTCCATGTCTCTGCAAAGGCAGCTCCTGATGCCACAGTTGCCCAAATCGGAGTTGTGGCATGGCAGTGGCCAGCCCAGTCCACAGACACCTCACTTCACCCAGGATGGGCCATAACCTCTCCACACACATGCATCATTCCACCCACTGCAGGAAGGGGTAAGTTCTGCTTGTATTCATTCCCCATGCTCACTAATACCTTCAACGCTCATTTAAGGCCTCTCTCCCTCCATTGCAATGTCCAGTTGCAATGCAATGGCTTGAGAGTACAAACAGAGATGCCCATGGGTCAATTCACAGTTCAGTATGAGCTCAATAGGTGGACTTAGCCAAACCTCTTTGAATCGGCCATGCATGTTAATACTGGCCCACTTTTTGGGAAATTACTGACACAATATTTGCTTTCCTTTCTGAATCCCATGGGTCAAAATTGCACTTCTGTGTTTGGTAGAGCAGCACATATGGTAGAGCAGTTCTTCATAGTAAATAAATATAAATGGCACATCCTTCACATTTCAGCTAACTTAGGTCCAATGTGCAGCTTGCCTTTGCAGTATGCTTGCTTGCTTGCTTGCTTGCTTGCTGCAAAGCCGTTTCCCCAAGGCTGGCTTTCATGTTTCAGTAGAAGCATGTTGAAGTTCCATAATCTGCACTACATTGTTGCCTTGATCTCATGAGTATTTCCCATGCTACAACCACACCTCCATCAAGGCCTCTGATGCTGGCATTGGAAGTAACTGCATGGCATTCTAGACAACTAGGTAGAGTGGTTCTGATGACATGAGGCATGGGAAGCAGCCCCAGGAGAGGTGATTTTTCAAAGGCAGTCTGGCTGCAAAAGTAACTTGCAGAGTAGCTCAGATGAATGCAGTGTCCAAAGGGCTGCATTGTAAATTCTGTACAGTCAATAGGGCTTCTCGGTCTCTTCTGTCCCTCTCTGCCATCAGACAAGCCAGCCTCAAACCTCAGTTGTGGAGTTTGAGTTAGCATATTGGAGAAGAAGGAGAAGAAAAAGAAAACAGAAGTCTACAACATGCAGGCAAAACTTTGTGTTTGCCCAATGGGGCTTTGGGGGTTAGGGGCAAAGAGTCTTACATTATCTAAGCCTAATGGGTGTGTGAGCCAATTTACCTGTTCTTAGAAGGCCGAGAAAATCTCACTCTGCTCTCCAGCTTGTAGTGTTTCTGCAAACCTAGGAGTTGGATACAAGTGGTGTAATTTAGAAACAAACTGAGGGTTGTGACAAGGTATGGTGGCAATCAAGCGAGCCAGTCCAGCTGCACTAATCAACTCCGGGAAATGGTAGCTTTCATGAGACCCACCTCTCAGGCAGCTGCCCTATCCTTTCCATGGCCAGTTCACCCCTGAGTGTATTAAACGTCTCTGAGAATGGATAATAACACTGCCTTTATGTGTTAAGCCACGTCAGTTTCCCTTAAGCTCCCATCTTCTTTAATATTTAATCACCCCTGATAAATGTATTTCATTTGGGCTTTAACAGCGTGTCACAACAAGACAAGATTCAGAGGGATGAATAAATTGAGTAGGTGAGGTTAATCAGTAGCAGGTAGATTCCAGTATATGAGAGTGTGTGTGTGTGTGTGTGTGTGTATGGAAATTAGACAATATGCTTGCTTATATATGTCTGTGTGAATTACAACATAAATACTAATTTTTCACACACACACAATTTAAAGGAAAATAGTCCTGGAGTTTTTAGGCGTTTGTGAGTTTGAAGGCTACAGCTGGCCTGGACAGGGTACCGAAGGAGATCCTGAATAGCGCAGTTTGGGGGACTCTCTTCACCCCCGCCCCCGTCTTTTGCTTTGTTTATGACTCGGCTCCGAAGCAATTTGTAGTGCCAACTATTGAGCTCGCGGGGTGTGGAAGGCAAGTGGCGCCTGATGGGATAGGAAGGCGCGCGCTTCGGAGCACAAATGGCCGGGGCTCCAGAGTCCGCGCTCGCAGTCATCGCCGCGAACAGACGTGGGAAAGCCAGAGCAGGAGGGCTGGTTCAAAGGGAGTTGAGAGGAGGAGGAATTTGAAGGTGAAAGCGCTCTTCCCCTCCCTCTCCTTCTCTCGCCACCTCCTCCTCCCCCTTGTTTTTAAGTGCCTTGGGGATGGAATTGACAGCACTCGCTGTTGCTGGCAGGAGACTTCCTGGCATCCGTGCACAGATAGCTTAGGCAATACATGAATCCCTGCATACGAAGCCTGGTTCTGGAAACCGGGGGGAGGGGGCGAGAGAGCTTGTGCGAAGGCATGTGAGGGGGAAGGAAACGACACCCGCCTGTTCCAATTCGCAAAACACTAAATGCGTGAAAACTGGTTTGAGTCCGAAGAAGCCGAGCAGTTCTCCTTGAGGAGAGACCCCGTAACCCCTTTGATTCACATGGAAAAACAAGGCGATTCTCTCTTCCCACCCACCACCCACCCCTACTCCCGCCTTGCTCTTTTTCTCCGCACAAGGAAAACGCGGGTTGATACCATTTTATTGTTCTACCGGGGAGGATTAGAGAAGAAGCTTTTGTACTTTTTAAATTGCTAATCAAATCAAGGGTGGCGTTTTCTTTTTTTTCCTTGAGGCTCCCCCCCCCCCTTTAAGAACAGGGTGGTAGTGGATAAAGCCCCAGCAAACGATCTCTTCGCGCTTGTGTGTCCCGTGTCCCCCCCCCCCTCCTCCGCCACACACCCACCAGCACCATGGAAAGGAAAAGGAGGGAGGGAAGCAGGGCGAGTTGGACGGAGGGATGTCTGGAGGGCGAACTGGTGTCTCTTGAACGATGCGCTGCCCTGCTGAAATCCACCCCTGTGCTGGAGCTCAGGCGAAAAAGGGAAGAGTTGGAGAAGGAATCAGCCGCTGCCGCCCGTTTCCAGGGTGAAATCCGCAAGGCTGAGCTTTAAAACCCACAAGGAGAACAAAATAGCTACACCACCTACGAAATCCTAGCCAGAAAAAAAGAAGACCCAGAATTGGCCAATCTAACCAGTGTTAATCAGACAGATATTACAGAGCCATCTGCATTTAAATTACACACACACACACGCACGCACGCACGCACGGAAGAGAGGGAGCGAGGTAATAGCTTCACAAAAACGTGGCAGAGCTGGTATGAAAGATGGGGGGTGGGGGAACCACAAGGGTCTTTTGTTTTATTTCCCCCCGCTATGAGTTTTCGCAGTGATCTGAGCAGTTGGGAAAGCGGCGGGCAGCGGGGAAGGCTTCCGCTTCTACGGCGAGCCGAGAGAGCTCTTACAGAGCCCTTTCAGCACCAAGAGCTCTGGACAGCTCACTGCGCGCCGCCGAGCTGCCTGCTTGCCTTCTGTCCCCCTCCCTCGCCGCCTCTCTCGCCCCCCTCCCCGCATTACTGTACAGCTGGAGATGCATCTAAATTAAGTCCTATTCAACAACAAGTAGATCTCTTCTGTCCGGGAACCACACTAGACTCTGCTCTCAATTAAACTGCATTTTCTCTTCAAGGAATTGACCGTCAGCCGTAATTATCCCGATTTTCTTTCTCTCTCTCTTTCTCTCTCCCTCCCTCTTTCTCTGTCTCCCTCCCTCTGTCTTCTTGCAGGAACGACTCTTTGGGAACCTGGTCCACCCAGGGATGTAAAACTGTGCTTACCGATGCATCCCATACGAAATGCTTATGTGATCGTCTCTCTACCTTCGCCATTTTGGCTCAGCAACCTAGAGAAATAGTAAGTAACAAAGGACGGGGGAAAAGAAGAAGAAAAAAGCCCTGAGTTTAATGCAATGACTGGGAGGGTTTTTGGTGTGTTTTTTTATGTGTCCAGCATTAACTCAGATGAGAAATTGTATCAGCGTTGCAGGTCTGGAAAAGACTGGCTTTTCTCTTCTCTATTAGCAGTTCTTAGTTTTTGGGAACGAATTGCTGGTTTTGCCTTATAACTAAATGCTAGTCAGTTTCAAGTGCTGAGGTACTCCTGTTTTCTTAGAGAAAACTTAGCAACTGTAATGTAATGTATTACAGTCCTGGGTTTTCTTTTTTAAAAAAAAAGAAGGGAAAAAAGAATATACAAGGTTTTTTTTATTGTTGCTGGTAGAAGCAGGAACCTAGCTACACTAGTTAAACAGATTGCAGTTCTGCATTGGGCATTACAAGGAATCTATGCTGTCTGTTGATATCTTGTAAAATAGACCCTCTAGTATGAATGCAATGATGAAGATCGAGAAATAGGAACTCAACAGTATTAATGCCTATAAAATAGGTTGGTTGGTGTTTTTTGTTTTTTGTTTTAAAGAGCAAGCACCTTGAAGCTTTAAGGGGAAAAGATTTCCATTGTGTGGCCAAGGTTCTTCTCAGCAGTAAACTAGAAGTATTTGGCAGAAATAAACTAAAAAACCTGGATAAGATATACAGTTTGCCTCACCTCAGTTACAAATTGTATCTTGATAAAATGCAATTTATACTGGAGCCTTGAGGCTTTTCAGCAGCACACTGCTCAATCAAGCAGCAGATCACTGCAAACTTCCTGGTCTAATTGTTTTGAATGTGTACATTTTGAAACAAAACAAAACCAACAAAACCAGTGTAAATGCTTGTGTGTAGGGCAAAGATGGGGTGTTGGAGGTAATTTCATAGCTCAAAAAAAATGGTTATTCTGCCTCAAGGTCATTTATACTTCAGCTCCTATAAATATTAAACATTAGAAGTGCTATTGTTTCAGAGGTCCAGATCTTACAAATGATGCATACGTTTTGTTCTCTTTTTTTCTTAAATTGGTACTCTCTTAGCTGCTAAGAGACAGAAAGAAAATGAATGCTGGCTTTAAGGCAAAGTTACTGTAGAGTTAGAAAGTTTGATCTTGTATTTTGGATAAGAAATTAGTTGGCATTACATTTGTCAGAATAAATCACACAATTTGTTTAGAACATTGCTATCCAAATACATCTGCCTTTCAAGGAGGAAAACCATTTTTACTTGTGTAGTTTTTTCCCCTCAAAGCAAAACCTAGAGAGCTTTTTAATGTCAGTTAATGTTATGGGTGGCCATCAGACTGTTGGCTTTCCCTATTCTCTCTTTTAAAAAAATTCTATGTATTTATTTTCATAGATAAAATAGACTACTGAGGATATCATCAAAGACCAGTGGGGTTACTGTCTTGGTATTCTGTAAATACCCAGGCCTCGGATACTTTAGGAGCTAGGACAGAGGCTGAAGTAGAGAGACGTGGTTACTTGTTGGCAATGCTATTTAGATGATGTGGCTAATCACTACATCAGATATCCATCTCTCCTGTTTTGGTTTTGTGCTTTAGTTACTGGAACATGGTTTTATCTGATAGATGTTTGTTATGACCCACAGATCATGGAATCATCTGGTGCTCCCTCAGTAACCCTTATAGTAGGCAGTGGCCTTTCATGCTTGGCTTTGATCACCCTAGCAGTTGTCTATGCAGCACTATGGAGGTATGTAATTGAATCATGTGGGTTTATAGAAATGTGCAATTATTCAGAACTGAAGGGTCATTGAAGAAGGGTTTCTATTAATCTAGGAAAAACAAGATCGCTACTGCAGAAGAGTTGTAACGTATTAATAAGTCTGATTAGGTTGACACGGTTTCTGTTCAAGCTTGGCCTGGTGGTGATCAAATGCCCTATTTTCTCTTCCTATTCAGCATTAATGATATCTGCTATTATTATCACCATTTCTTCTCAACACTGGGGAGCCACATTCAGAGCTCCACTACCGCCAAGGGTTTCCCCTTTCAATTCACTGGAGAAGAGTGTGTGGACCTGCCATTGTTGAGAATCCCACATATGGGATACATTAAGGACTGCATCTCCCCCATATGAACAGACCCAGGCCCTGTACTTGACATTTGAGACCCTTCTCAAGAGGTTTGGAGGGTGGCAGCACAAGAACAGGCCTTTTCTGTAGTAGCTCCCCATCTGTGGAATGCTCTCCCGAAAGAGGCTTGCCTGGTGCCATCTTTACATATCTTTAGGTACCAGGGGAAAGCATTCCTTTTTACCCAGGCCTTCAGCCATTAAATAATGCATGGCCTGTTGAAGGTGGTGAGGGAAGGATTGTTATTAAGTTTGTTTTGTTATTATGCTGTCTATTATGATGCTTTGTATTATGCTTTCATTATTATTCTCTGTAAAATATGTTTTAAACATTGTACATCACCCTGGGATCTTTTGATAAAGGGCAGTATATAAATCAAAAAAATAAATTGTAAATAAATAAGATGAAAAGAGCTCTGGGTTGAAGTGATAGCCCTTCATTGTAATCACACTTCTAATCAGTGATTTCTTTTTAAAATGAGAAGTTAGATGATATCTACTCCAGGATCCTGGCCTTATGACACAAACAAATGCTGCTTTTGTTTGCTTTATCACTCAGACTTTGGGTCTCAAAGGTTCCTCAGTAATTTCTGACCTGAGGCAACTTCACACATTTGATTTTGCCTTAACACAATGTTCCTTGAGTGTCCCCAGGTGAACATTAGCACAGTGAACGTCCCACACAAACTGAGATTTCCTATAGTGATTTCCACATGCCCAGCTCTATTTGATGAGATCCAAGACATGCTCTGTGTGAGAGATGGGGAAATCTGTGGCCTTCCAGTTGTTGGATTCCAATTCCCATCCAAATCTCAGCACAGCCAATGGCCAGAGATTGTGGGAGCTGTCATCCAACAAAATCTGGATGGTCGCACATTCCTTATCACAGCTCTTATGCGAACGCATCCTCATGGATCATCTTGAGGATTGACTGTGTGAGCTGCCCATAGATCACATTCACAAATGAAAGCCATGGAGAAATTCCAACTGAAGCTGCTGCAGTTTAGAAGTAGGGGGGATGAATCTGTCTGGGAGTTGTAAAATGAAAGTGAATTATGATTACAGCTCATCCTTTCCCAAGTGGACACTTCTTGAAATTATTATTTTTAAAATAGTTTTAAAAGAACATTGTAGTACTAACTGATGGTTTATCGGTACTATTTATTGCTACATGACACTGATGAAACAAATAAATGATTACATCCACATAAAAACCATAGGTGAATACTCTCATAGTTACACATTTATCTAAATCAGAGCCTTCCAAACTTTTCATGCTTGTGACACACTTTTTAAGAAATGTATCATTCTGTGACACTGTAGCAAACTGGAGGTTAAACTAACCCCTTTTCAGCCCCAGGAGGAGCGCTGGGAGCATTTGCGTGACACACTTACACCCTGCAGTTGACACACTAATGTGTCGCGACACGCAGTTTGGAAAGCTCTGATCTAAACGAACACAGTGAGCCTAGCAGCATCATGGTGGGGAAACTTGAGGGGTAATACATCACTGTCCTCACACCTAATTATTTGGCAGAGCTGGCCCGGTGCATTGTGGGATTACTTTTCTAGCACTTGATGGAGTCTAAAACTAGGGAAGCCTAGAGTTAGTATCAGTCTCTAAATGATAAACTTGGTGCTGTCTATAACCATGAATGTTACACCCAACTGAGGTTGTTTGTTTCCAAAATGAGTGGATATGTGACGCACCCCAGTCTTTACTAAAAGTAGTAATGCACAAGCAGCAACAACAACAAAATGGAGCAAAGCCTGAATTATTTGAATCTTTGGATAGCATGTGGGATTCTTACCTACAGTGAGTTTTCTTTAGTACAGGGAAGGACATATATCTGAGGAGTCCACTTTGTTCTAAGAGCAGGATCCCAATAGGTGGCAGGGATTTTGGCCACACAAACCAATACTTTCTTCTTCTTTTAACTTTCTAAAAATTAATTCTGAAGATAGGAACAAACATGCATACTTTCATGTATGGTACAATCATGTTTTACTTCCTAGCCATAAAGGCTTTACGGTAGGGTGACCAGATGCAAAATAGGACAAGGCTTCCCCACCTTTAATAGTTCTGCAGAAGAGGACATTGCAACAGCTTAAATTGCATGGCAAGCTACAACAGCTGAAATTTCGTCTCCTGCACATCTATTGCAGGTGTGGGAATCCTGCCCTCTTTTGCATCTGTCTGCCTTACTTCACAATTATGGGGCACATGCACTCAGGCATACCCCCAGGTGTCTTACATGAAACTGAAAGAGAGATGTAACATTAAAGAGTGGAATGGCTCTCTCTCACACGCTATTAGTTATTTATGAATGAAAGTATGCTCAGGCTCTCACAACACTTTGATTAGAAACCAGGAGGAGTAACAATGGGCAGATAAAATTGCTTTGGAGAACAGATTTGCACCATGGGCTGCCAGCAGAACATTCCCGACTTAATGCAAAGCAAACCACTAGAAACCCCAACATATTTCTAGTTGATCCACAACCCAGTTGAGTAGAAGAATTTGGATTGCTATCAGAGTCCATAGAGATGTGCTTAAATATTTTCAGCACAACTGGGTTGTACATCACACTGATAATTTAACACAGGAATATCTCAAGGCAACATTTTTTCACTGGCAAGGACAGATGAAAGTATCAGGGTTTGGGGCAACAAATTATTTGGTTTCCTATTCCTGTGAAATTATTCCTATGACTTAAAAAAAAAGACTTTACAAGTTTGCTTACTTAGCTCTATTTTTTGTTGGAAGTGAAATGGACTTGTGTTGATCATATGATGTTCAGTTCCCTAGTGCAACAATAAGATTAGATCACATGGGGTAGTATTCAACTAAGATTTACTCAGGGTAAGCCCATTGAAATTAATAAACATGACTAAGTTAGGTTCATTAATTTCAGTGGGTCTACTCTAAGTAAAACTTAAGTTGGCTAGTACTCATAATGCTTTCATAATTTACTGAAGTGGACTAATGTCCATGCACCCTTCAAAAAAGTTTTCTCAATGCAAAACTAATATTCTTCATTATGCAAGGCTGGTGTGGTGTTTGCCTGTTTGTGCTGCAGTTGGGAAAGGGGTTCAGCAAAGAACAGGGGGAGGCATCTTGTGCAGCAGAGCCAATAATTGAAAGATGGCTACTTTTTGGTAGATACTACTTGATCCTGAACCATAATATTTTGCTCTGAATGATTCTCTGTATCAAACAGCATGCTAAAGTGTATGTAATATATACAAAATTTGAACTTTCATACACTAAAAAAGTTTCCTAAATTACTGGCAAAGCAACTATTGGCAGTGGTGTGTATGTGGAACTGTCAACTTAATGCATTATTTGGCAGAAGCATAAATTATCTGTATCCTAGCTTCTATACACAAGCTATTTTGTAAGTACCAGTATAACCTAGCATCATAATTAAGGAGTGGATTAAACTTATATGCTCAAATATTCCTATCACACAATAAGCAGTGAGTGTCTTATTGAAATGAGTGGCAGCTGAGCAAAAGCACTAATTTTAGTAGGGCTTCTGTAAATCATTTCCCAGGGGGCTGCAACCAGTCATAAGCAGCTATATTGCTCTAGAACTAGGTGGTGCGAGCTGCTAATTTCAAAATGCTGTATCATAAACATCAAGGGCTATGAACTCCAATTACCAACACACATGTAGCAAATCTCTTGGAATTGTTGGAGAATTATGGAGTACTTGTTTTTTTCTTATCCAATGCTGTTATTAATAATAAAAAAATAATGATTTTAAAAGTTATCTTCAGACTTCTGACAGAAGGCATTTTATTTTTCAGAAGTGCTATTTAAAACTTTAAAAAATGTCAGATTTATTTTTTTAAATTACAATATTGGTATGCAATGTATTTAGATAGCCTTTTTTGTGTGTCTTTCTTTGGACAGATACATCAGATCTGAGAGGTCAATAATTCTAATTAATTTCTGCCTGTCTATTATCTCATCAAATATTCTTATACTGGTTGGACAAACGCAGACACATAATAAGGTATGAATAAACTACATTTATATTATAATTGCATTCTGTTTTTGTATAGCTGAATACATTTGCTCTTTTTTTGTCCAAAAAAATTAAGGTGTTTTTTTTTAATTGCAGATAAGAGCCAAATAAATTATTCAACATGTTGCCTATGTTGCCAAAGAACCCCCCTTTCAAACTTCCCTTTGATAACCTTCCCTCTCAATAATTAGCATTTTGTGTAGCAAAGTTGTGTAAATTTCAGAGCTAAAAAACCTCAAAGACATGATACATCAAAAACACAGATTCTGGCTCAAATTGGTGTTGTGATGGGATTGTATTTTTGTCATTTTTGGTAGCATACCGACATTCAATGGGAGGTATGAAAATAGTTATAGCACAATTTTATTTTTATTACTCAGAACTAAGCTCCATTGAGTTTAGTGGAACTTACTCCCAAGTAAATAGCACAAAAGATTTCAGCCTTAAGGTATTATTCTTGAAGATTTGAACAGACCTGTATGCCATGTGAGTGCTCTAAAAACCCTGATTTAGCTGGTGATAATTGTTGTGTTCTGCATATTCATTGCTTACCTTCTCTTTACAGTGTGACTTCTTTTCTGCCTATATTTGTGTATTGATATTGGGACATGACTGTCAGGCATCATTCAGCCTAGTTGAAATACATGAGGTTATTCCGTGATCCTTTCAAACTGATCCTAAACTCAGTACACAGCAGTTCCATTCAAACCAATGTCGCTTACTTTCCTGTATTGGTTTTGGGTCATATTACCTATTAGCTTCAATCCATTTACCTTTGTACTGTCTTATGGATCAAGATGATATTCAGTCATGTGGAAGTATAACTAATATGTGGATCATGGCTAGGCATTTGTGCAGGCAACATGAAAATTGCAGTATGAGTACATTGGCTTTCTCGGTTAAGGCAAATTGGTGTTTTAAGATATGCACATGTGTTTGGTGCATGGATTCTGTACTCTATGGTCTTCCTGTTCTAAATTCTATGAGGGATTCCTGGCCTCGTTAATATTTCCAGATGCTGGTAAATTGATTAGTTGGAAAGAGAGAGAGAGAGAGAGAGCGCATGGTCTGATCTCTAAAACCTGCTGCCCCAGCAAATGTATAATTAGAAGGGCATATCTAGCACTATGTCACTCCAATATTGTTAGTGTAAATGTGTTGCAAGGGTTCTTGCAGTGGATGTGTTGCAGTGGATGATCCATGACAAATGTTTAGGATTGTGGGATGAAGCTGAAGAGCTAATATCAGCATTTTGCCTTTAAGTGCATCTGGGCCAGATTGATGTTGAATATATGTATGTGTGATACTTTAAGAACAGCTGCTACTCGTTTTAGCCATTTTCTAACCAATCCATCAAAATCAATGAGTATTCTACCACTGATTTCAGTTAGATGTTCTTATTGTTCTCAAGAAGGGGAAAGCAAATAGACCTCAAAAGTTTTGACTTTACAGCTATGGGTATCATAAAACTGTGCCTCTTTAGGCTACCATGGTATTCCATTATTCCTGCACCTCATGTCATAGGGTGGGTTATTAGATTACACTTAATCATGCATTCAAGTGGTAGTGCAGTGTGGAATTAACTCAAGCAACTACCACAGCAGCAGCAGCAGCTGTGCACAAAGCATGGCAAAAAGCTGAAAACTGGGTGAGTTTCCTCCTCCCATCTTTTACTGCTCACTCAGATAGATTGTTAATGTGAGGTCTTAAATATAATTCATGAATTAGCATTCGTATCTGAAATGACACCTATAGCTCCCTATACAGAGCGACACACACACACACAGAGAGAGAGAGAGAGAGAGAGAGAGAGAGAGAGAGAATAAAAGAGATGAGCCTTCTCCTATGGTGTGTGATCCCACACTGTTGGAAACTCCCTGTCCTTCTCCCTTTGTATGTGTGTGAAGATTCCCATCATCCTTCCAGCAGGAGGAAAGTGTGTGCATAGAAAAGGGGTGTGTACATCTTGATCTATTCAGATTATTGGCATTTCCAACTAAATGTATCAGCTATCAGTGAGAAAATGCTCACTATATCACTTCTGAAAAGGTATTTTGAGATTTAATGCCCTGTCTTGTTTAAGTGCTTCTGGATTTCCTCCCCACCCCCAAAATGAAATCAAAGCAAATTTACAACCCAGCTTTGTTCTAGCTTAAAAACGATTTTGCAAAAGGTTCCCAACCCCTAGTCTATATCATCTCTCAGTCCATAGATACGAATTGCTGAGAAAGTATATTATATGGATTGAGGACAGAGTAAGGAATTCTGTGCCAAAATGTGTCTTCATTAATTATTAGCAAAATTTAATTTTAACACTTTTGTTTACTGCCTAGCTAATATATTTTGATACCAGCTCAGCCTTGCATTTTGTGCAATCTCATGTGTTTAATGCTAAATTCCCATGTGTGGACACAATTCAGCAAAGCTTTGTGCTGCTTTGATGGAGGTCAGATATTACCATACCTTTCTGATTAAAATTGGTGGATATGACAGTTCAAAATGCAGGTGTGAAACCAGGTCTGTGCTTATATTTCTCCTGCATGATTTATTTGTTCATGCACATGAAGATATTTAAGCTTGGAACTAGCATGTCTCCAAAGTTGTCTGTAAATCTATAGTGTCCAATACAGGTTGAGGGTGAATTACTATAACCAGATTCTTATTTGAGATTCCAGTTTGTGGGTTTTGTACTCTGATTCAGTATTTCACAGAACAATAATACTTATTGGGGATTTTTGAAAGGGAGATATAACCCTGCTCTTCCCACTCAAAACAGATTTAAGGCCATGTTCAAAATATTATCTTCTTATAGGACCCCCATGGCAACCTCTTGCATTTCTCTTCCCACGCATTTCAGCTGCTGAGTGCCTTTTTCACATCCACCCAGTTATGAAGCCACACCCCCATTCTTCAGACCCTTTCGTGCCACTGCTTTCATTTTCAACCACATTCCCATGCCTCCTAATCCCTCCTTTCTTGCAACCCCCTCTGCACTCTCATTTTTACCTTCAGCCTCTTTTTTCCTCCACTCTCCTCCTTACTTTTCTTAACTCTCCCTTGAACACACATCACTCTCATTTCCATGCCCTGTCCTCTCTCCCTTTGCGCACACATGCCCCATTATCAACTTCACCCCCTTTTTCTACCTCCTCTTTTTTCAACTCGCCTATGCACACAGACCACGCCACTTTTCCATGCCTCCTCCTCTCTGTGCATGCCCTCTTGGCTCGCACCAACCCTTGCTGATATATGTTTCTGGTATCTTTAAGATCAGTAGAATCTTAAGAGCAAGGCTGTCAGCTAGCTTGTTCAGTTAGAGAAGGTTAAGTTCAGTTGATGGGTGTTGTATATATGTGGGTGCTCACTTGTTAATAAAACCTCTCTAAATTGCTACACAGAATCTGGAACTTTATGCTGAAAGCAACAAATGGTAGCAGGAGTGAACTACATTCTTGGAAGTTATGGGATACTTAAGAGCTCCACATTCTATATTTCTCTCACTTGAGAGAGTTGAGTAATAGAAGAAGGAGAAGTTTAAAACAGCCATTTTATTTCCTTTTTGTGTCCGTCCGTCTCCTTCTCACTGTACTCAAATAATGGTAGAAGTTTAAGTAAAGTGGGGGTGAAAGGATACTGATTTCAAACAATGGCAGAGGTTTGAATAATGCAGGGATATAATGACACTGAGGGGTTATTTTTCAAGAAAACAGACCAGTTTAACAAGGAGATTGATAGATCACAGAAGCAAACACCAAAAAGCTAACACAACAAAGCCTCCCCAAATTCCCTTAATGATGTACTCAACCATTGTTTTACTTCCCTCCTCAGTATCACCCCCTGCTCACTCTACCCAAACTTCTGCTATTGCTTAAAATCACCAATTTTCCCCTCTCAGTTTTCTCCAGCTCTGCTTTGTTCAACCCTCTGCTGTTGCTTAAAACTGCCATTTTCCTATGTGTCTCTCTATCTTCTGTTTTCTCTTTTGCTCCCTCTCCCACCCCCACCATGCAAATTCAGGATTGTGATGTGGCACTACAAATTTCCCAGTGGGAGTTGCACAATGACAGCATTACATTTTTATGTATATAGGAAGAATGGTTTGGTGTAGATGTAAGAAAACCACATTAAAATCCCTGTTCAGTGATTAATTATTAACTGTATGTACCATATGTCCTTGGATGAAGAACTGGTGATACAAATGTGGCAAATGGCTAAATAATAACCCTACTTTTTGACAATATTCCATCAAAGGCCAAGGATTAACACTAACATTTGTTGTTTACATTTACCTTAGAAAATGTATCGCTCCAAAAAATATAAAACATGCAATTAGTGGTTTACAGAAAAGCAGTCTCTCTTGTTCTAGTGTTGACATGACCACAAGCCTTTGAAGGCAAAGAGACCAGTTAAGCAACAAACCCCTGCCAAGTATTTGAACTGGCTCTTCTAACTACAGTTAACTGGCTGCTGCTTCTGTCGCCTTGCTACTGAAGACACAGTGACAATACATAAGTCTCCTGGGTTGTTGTTGTTCTTTGGACAAGCACAAGATCTACAGCTTCTGGGTTATTGAGCGTCTGTCTGCTGCCACAGATGGTGGCAAGATAAACTGGCCTCTTGTACTGCACCCTGGCATTAGGGCAACCAGTTCTGTAGTCTCAGCAGTAGCATTGTGATTGGCTCCCTTCTTCAAAGCAACTCCTTAATGCAAATTCATGCAATACTCTCTTAATTTATGTCAGCAGCCTCACTGTCCTTGGGCACATATAACTCACATAGATAAAGGCCAGGCAGCTGTTGTTCATCTAGGGTGGCCATGTGCCCTACTTTACAGAGAACAGCCCTCTGTTTGATAAAGAAGCATCGGAAGGGAGAGCAGGGGCTTGGAGGTTGTCCATCAAGAGTTAGCAGCACCTTGATAGTAGACTAAGCAGGAACATATGTCACCTGGTCACCGTTTACCTAATTATGGTGAGATGCGTTATATTTCTATCTAAATTACAACTATCCTTTCTAAATTTGCATCGGTGCATATAAACTAGTGTGTGCACATTTTACGTACATCTGTGTCCCCTTTTTTGGGTGATCAGCCTCTATTGGTCTACAGCAGCTTTTGCCAACGTGGTATCTATCCTCCACCATCAGCCCCAGCCAGCATGGCTGTGGTGGCTGGGGCTGTTGGGAGTTAATCCAAAACATCTGGAGGCACCAGGATGGTGAAGGCTTGTCTACAGCCATTCCCATGATTGTATTACCTTTAGTGACAACCACATTAATTGCTGTGATGCATTATGTTCATAACTGCCCGCTTCATACCTTGCATTCATTTCTTGAATTATTGCATGAGCCAGACCATAGAAAATCAGCAGGGCCTCTACTAGGCAATAAGCCTTTCGTGATAGCAGATCTCCAAACCCAATAAAAGCATGTGCTCAAAATCCAAAGGCATTTGTCTTGATGGTGAACATTTAAGAGAAACAGAAACAAGCAAATACCTAATTGCCTTTTATTATTAAATAGAATAAAACATCAAACCAGGTTGTTTTAAATATATATTCTAGAGTTGAATACAATAACTAATACGCATGAGGAACATGCAGATTAGCTGTTCTTGCCAGCCAGCTGAAAGTGCCCACAGAATATGTTGTTATCTTAGGAGGTCTGCAAGAAAATAGGATGAAATCATTGCAGTGGAATAGTTTAAGATGATATTAAACACCAGTTCTTATAAATTAGGTCTTATGACTATGTCTCTGTTAGCTTTATACAATTCCCTTGTATGAATTAAGAGGAGATAGCAGTTTCAAGGACTTCAGAAGATTGTGCTTTTGCCTTGTTAAATTACCTCTTGTCTTCTTCAGTAGAAATGGGGTTAAGCTGTATCTGTGCCACAGGAAGAAGAAGCTTAAGCTTGTATAGTTGGGATCCTACAAAACCACCTTGAATTCTTCAAAGCTGAAGTACTTTCTAAAAATTTCAAATGCACATAGCTTGCAGAGAGACATTCCACCCCCACTTCCTGGTCTGTGAACTAGTATTTAAGTTGAAAGCTTCAGAAGTGTAGGTCACATAGCTTTTTAGCTCTTTTGAAAAGATGGACCGTGGGGGGGGGGGATATGTTATGGGCTATAGGGAAATTTAGATATGTGAAGATCTAGACCAGAGCGGCCCAACTTTTCATACCAAGTGTACTTTGACACAGAACCTGTGGGTTGCACGGAGGAGGGAGAGCAAGGCCAAAATTTGATGCCCCCAACCTTCGTGCTGTCTGCTGAAAGATGGGTTAGGAGGCACCAGGCTTTCCCAAAAGTGAGAAGGAGGTGGAAGGACTCCAGGACCCTGTCAAAGCCCTCATGCCTCCTTCTCAAAGCCCAGTGCCTCATTTTCCTGGCTTTGGGAAGGCAGCAAGAAGGCTGGGGAGCGTCAAATGTTTCCAGGGGCCACCAAAAAAAGACACTGAGGGCCACATGCGGACCTCGTGTTGCAGCACCCTGATCTAGCCCCTTCTTTGCTGCATTTGCTTCTCAGCATTGCAGCCACTTCCTACCCACTAGTCTCTGCCGGCCTCTCATACCGTCTTAGGTGCTTTCTTATTTCCTCTCGTCTCTTTCGCTGCTCCTTGCATTGCATTAAAAGCTGCCTCTGGAGTTCCCTTGAGTTTCATAGCTTCCAGAAAACTGTACTGCATGGTTCTTTAGATTGTGGCCTATATCACATAACTCTTTCCATATTATTACCTACTTGCTGTTGCTCTCCATGCCACCAAGAGAAATTGCTGCATTTTGTCACTCTGGACCTTGCTGCTTGCTACTATAAATTGTTTGATTATGTTCCAGCTTTAACACAATTGTAGGCTTTCCCCTACTGAGACTGTGATTGGTATCCACCTGAATAACTTGTATGTGTACACACACACACACACACACACACACACTTTCATTTTATTCATATTCTGAAACTGCCTTTTTCAGCTTCATTAGCAATGGCAATGTAAATGAAACAAAACACTTTACCTATTTTCCTTGTAAAGACAAGAAGCCTGCACCCTTTGCAAAAATGCATCAAGGCAGATGGAGGCAGCTAATTATGTCACACCTTCCCTCCTTCTTGGTGTGCATATGCTTCAGTCTACTGGTATGTCCTGCTGCCTTAGAGGAGTTTGCACAACGCATGATCCTTTAAGGCAGAATGCAAGGTAGCTTTTCACAACACAGGCAGAATACCCTATCGAATGAGAGCATCACATTTGTTATGCTCTACTTAAGGCTTTTCAGGGAGGGGAAATCTATACACCATGGTCCTAGAGGTCATCTCATTTACTACTGTGAAGCAATGCCCCAAAGTAGCTGTTTCTGGCAAGCAAAAAAAGTGGGGCAGGCTTGACTGAACAGGGAACGGACTTGCTTGCATTTAAAAGGGGCCCAAATTTGACATGACAACAATCCATTGCTGGCTCCTTTTTTACATTCCTGTATGTTGCTCCGCCAATACAAACTTCATGTTGCCTTAGCATAGGGGTATAGGAAACTGCCTTACACCTTTGGTTTGGCTATCTAAGAATCATATCCACTGCTGGCAGCAGTTCTCCAGGGTTTCAGGTAGGAGCTCTACTTGGAGATGCCAGTGACTGAACCTTGGATCCTTCACACACAAAACATGTGCCATGCCACTGAGCTACAGACATCCCTTACCTGTCTCATTATCTGAGTGTAGAGTGAAGCTTTCAACAATGTCCAATCTACCTAGAGGTCAGCTGGCAGCTACCATGGTGATTTTTCCCTGTAGGCAAGAAGCGGGTGATGGAGATAGGTGACACACCTAAATATTTGTTGCACTTCTGCAAACCTTGGGTCTGCTGATGCCCCCCTATAATGTGGCTGCTACCACTTTGGCTGTATCAGAATTAGAATATAAGATGATCTACAGCATTTAGGTGACCTAGCTGAGACACCCCTGTGGTGAGCTGCAGTGAGCCCTTGAAAGCATCACTGCAACAGGGAAAGTGTATAATTTGAGGCACTTTGCTGCAATTTACTCCTGTAGGATTCAGAGTCCTGTCTGAACTATTTCAATGACATCATGACATGCTGTTCTGAAAATGGAATTGGTTGCTGTGCATTCTCTTAGGCCTATTTTTAATTGTTTTTCTCCTCTGGAAATCACCCCACACCACAGCCATGAAGAGCAACAACACGTCCCTTTGAAAGCACCTGTTGCAATAGTTCCAGGCAATCTGTTGATGACTCAAGGAAGCTATTCCTGGTGTGACACTATTCCCCCTTCCTATGCTTTTACATTTGGTCGTATTCCAGCTCAAATGGCAAAAGCTGCAACTGAGCAAATGAACAAACCCTGATGTGTTAAAAAGAAAGAAAAAAGTTCCTGCCCTTTGTGTTTGGTAGAGGTGGCAACATGGGCCACTATCACTATTTTCAGGTTGCAAATTCAGATTGCACAGTTAAAGTTGCTTTGGAGGTAGTCTGGACCAAAAATCTGCTTCCACACAAAGCTGGACCGTTTGTGATATCGAAGGTGATATGAAAATGCACTGGAAAGTATGGCACAACACTTGCTTGGCACAATGTCATCCAGCCTTCCTGTAAACAAATCAGAATGGATGCTCAGTAAATAGCCAACATCATCTGACCTCCCTGTGAACAAATCAGAATGAATATTCAATAAAGAGATCACTGGAAGTTAACCCTGGGATTCTAAAGACTTGTTCAGGCATTGTGCCTCCCATCCATACCAACAGTAGTCATTGTTCTTGAGTGTACACTTATGTGCAGAAGTGTGTGTGTGTGTGTGTGTGTGTGTGTGTGTAGGGTCACCAGTTGGTTAGAATTTCTGTAAGTATGGCAGCTGAGGAAGAAGAGCTACAGTCTTGCAAGCTGATGTCCACCAGTAACTGTGATAGCTTGGGTTCACATATTTTTGCTGTCCTTTTATTAATTAATTTATTTTACTCAGAAGCATATATTCAGCCAGTCATCCCTCTTACACACAAGAACTACAGTGTCTGAGCTGGTGCTAAGTAGGGGTAGCTATGGCAAACAAGGATCCTTAAAAGCAAATACCTTTCTGATTTGACAGTATCTGAAATAATAATTCTAGTAATGGCCAACCATTTATTTGGCAATCCAGCTCCATGAGAGAAGAGTTTTGTTTAACAGGGAAGTGCTGGCCATTTGTCCTCCGTTCTTGGCAAACCATGACAGTTCACATATCACATAGGCGTGAGTAAAAGCACTTGCAGGGAAACAGGTTTTAAAAATTGGTTCCTTGATAATAAATCTCTGAAAGCAATTCATTCTCCTGAGTGCTAAAACATGTTAAAAATGACACAATCCTTTTTGAAGGCTAGTTCTGATTCTGAATGGCACAAAAAATGCACATTTTGCACAGCAAGGTTATTGAGTGCTGTCAATACCTTTCCAGCTTCCTCTAGTTCTGTGCCTATATATCTTTGTGAATGCATGAAGAGCTTTGGCATGTAGAACTTCGGTGTTATTTTGTGATCTTCTATCTCAGCAGTATTTTCTTATCCTCCTTGAGTCAATTAGAATTTCTACCTATGGGATAACTGCTGGAGTCGGAGGGCAATTAGATATGTGAAGATAACATTCCTTTCTATAATAAACCTTCACGCTCTTTTGTTTTCCAAGACTCAGTCTGATAAATCCTGCATCTTGCCACCATTACACAAAGTAAGTCTTAAACACTTCAGTATTTTGGCCATATTGGCAAAGATTTGCTCATAAATAGTTTTAAGTAAAAAAAAGAAGAAGTCTGGAAGGATAGGGCATAGAAATTTTGACAGCTTTGTGTGTTTTGTATCCATGCCAGGACGGCAACGGGTTCTGTTAGGTTTCACCGCTGTGCTATCTCTTGCAGCTCTTTTTATGCCTGCATTTGTACAGGAGCAGTGGCTGAAAATTATTTCTAAATACTTGTTAATGGAGTTGTCACACTGAGGAAGATATGTGAGCAGTCTAGAGCATTATTTAGGTCTTAACAGTGGCCAGTACCAGCTGCTTTGGGGGAAGTTGGCAGCAAGTAGTTCTGGGATTATCACCGCCTGTGTTTGCAGAGTTTTGTTTAATGGCTAGTTTTGATGATGTGTTTCCACCACCAGAAACCAGATGGGGGCAATTGTCAACTGCAATGTGGTTTCATCTTTGTGGGTAGTAGTAGTAGTAGTAGTAGTAAAGGAACATAGGAAGTTATATTAGGTTAGACCAATGTTTCCCAAACTTGGGTCTGCAGCTGTTTTTGGACTACAGTTCCCCTCATCCCTGACCACTGGTCCTGCTAGCTAGGGATGATGGGAGTTGTAGTCCAAAAACAGCTAGAGACCCAAGTTTGGGAAACCCTGGGTTGGCCCATTGCCTTCTCTGACTAGCAACATCTATCCCGGGTCTCAGGTCGAGTTTTCCCCATCACCTGTTGTAAAGATCATCAGATGGTGTTTGGGGGAGGGGGTTGGGGAGAGAACACCAGGCATACAAAGTTATACCGGTTTGTCATGTAAGTAGGACCGCAATTATAGACAAACACCTAGGGCTTATTTCTTCCTTTTCCGTGGTTGTGGTTGTCGGTATTATGACAAAGAAGGATACAGCAGGCAAATAATGAAGTCTCATTGTGCTGTTCTCAGTATGTGACTGTCCAAAGAAAAACTGCAAAAGGAAAAGCTGCAAAATGTTAAGAAGCATTAACTTTTCCAGTAATCATGGCCTTGTTAACAAACGTAGCAGGCAGATTGTTCAGATCCCCGTAGGGAAACTTTAATTTAATTCACTTTTTAATAAATAAATAAATAAATAAATAAATAGCCCTCAAGCTGTTTAGCCTGATAGAATTTCTGTAGTGTCGGGAAGTTCAGACTAGTGAGTTTTTAAGCTAGGGTAAAGAACACATTCAAAGATCTCTCCCCTGATTAAAACTGAAGTGTCCCTGGCATAAGAAGTCCAGCAGCTGGATGGCGACACAATTGAGTTTGACACAAAATTGTGAAACGACAGCAAGAAGTTACGGTATATAATCTGGCTTTGAAAAGAACTGCATATAATTTGAAGTGTTTTTTTCCCTACAATATGATGATTAAATCTCCAAACATACTGCATTTAATAATTTCTCAAAGCGCTGGGGTCTGAGTAATGCTCCCAAGCTTAATGTACAGTAAGGTGAAAGCACAGAATCAAAATGTTGTCTTTTAACCATCTTCACTGAGCCCTCTGAGGGATGACTAAACCCAGCAAGTCAGGAAACACACTGCTCATTGAATCTTGAGTTCTAAGAAGATGGGATTAATTTAAATCTGTTGTTCTTTGCACTGAGATTTCATGTATTTCGCATTTCAGAAGGTTCTGAAGTGTCTGCCTTTGGCTGCCTATCCTCTTATGCCATGTCAGTCAGAATTCAGTCTTAAGTGTTACCAATTTAATTGCTGCTATAAAAAGCCACATTTAGGTGCAGCTAATGAATGGAAGTAGATAAAGAATACTAGTATGTGTCACTCACTGAGCCAAGGGATCCCAGCAATGGGACATAGTTTGAGTCGAACAGTTCCATTTGTACTACATGCATCTTCACTTCAGTCATCACATAGGCAAGATTTTATACTAGAGATGGGTAAAATGTGGTTCCAGGGCCCTTAGCCGAATTTCATGCAGGTGACAAGGGGAAAGAGGAAGGTTAGGATCATCATCACCCCCCCCCCCCATTTCTCTCTTTGTCTCTCCGTCTCTGCCTCTCTCCAGTTGTCTCCAGACTTTTAATATATTGTGGGAGGAATTCAACTGCATACTAGAAATTTAGATTTGCACAATTAAATTAGGTTAAAGTGTTCTGCTATTCTATCACAATGAATCTGCTTCGGGGGGGGGATTACCTTTTGCTGTTAGGAAAGTGATGGGGAATGCACTAAAAGCTGTGAGATAAATGATTGGTTAACAGGACATCCATAGAACCATTCCACAAGTAAATCAGGATGACTGTTCGTTGTTGTATAACCACACACCCCAGAATGAATGAGCATTAAAGAGCAGGCATAGTCTATCTACTGCAAAAGCTTTGTGTAGGCAACTCAGAATGGATAAACGATAAAGAAGTCATCTGGAAGAGCCCCCCCCCCCCCCCGTTCTGAAGAGAATAAGAGAGAGAAATGGAGGGGTGGTTATCATCTTAAGAAAGAAACAAAGAGAAGCGGTGGATGAGAAGTGGCTCTACTCCCACTAATTGTGCTGCACCCAAGGAGACTTCCTTCCTGAATCCCAGCTCCCAAGCACTCTGCCAGCTGCTACCCTGCCCCGTTTTGCACAGACAAAAAAAAACTTACATTGAGGAAGGGTGGATGGCATAGCAGGTGGCAAAGGGCAGGGCTCTGATGAAGAAGGAAGAGGGCTTATGGAACTTTCTTTCTTCAGCCAAAAGTATCTGTTGGGTTTTTGTAGTTTGTTTAAAAAATAAAATGAGAATTCCTTGGATGCCTAGATCCAGGTTTCGGGCAAACACTCTTTGGTGAAAGAGAGATCTGCAGCAAAGATTTGAACTCACAAAACATGCAGCAAATTAATGTATGGGAATATAGGTTGTTAGACCTTTAAAATATCCCTTTCTAAGTTCCTTCCAAAGTTAAACACTTCCCCTTAGCATAGAAAGAGACCACATGTTTGGTAAGTTAAAAATGGTTTACTTACAAACTCTTCAAAGGTCAGGTTCATGTGCTTTACCATGCAACAGCAAGAAAAGACAGGCTATATAACTTAGGTTCAAAAACGGCAAGGATTTATAAATTATTTCTATAGAAACACAAAGACAGCTTGCTAAAGCCACGTGGTCTGAGCTTGGAGTGACTAGCTTCAACGTCCTTCCTTTGTGGGTTCACATAGTGGAAGAAAAAATAACAAAGAGTTTGGTAACACTCCCTCCCAAGGTGAGGAGGTGTGACCTAGTTAAGCCTGGCAGGACAGCTTACTCTATGATCTTAACCCCTTCATGTATTAATTAGGCTTAACTATATTGGTTATATGAGGCTGGATATCTCCCACAGAATACGCTCATGTCTTTTGTCACTGGGGACTGAATGATAGAGAGAAATGATGCTGTCAGCATCACTTCCTTGAAGGAGAGGCCCCTATCCTACTTCTGCAAGGTGGATTTTTTTCCCATGAGAGAGGGGAAAGGAGTGACCGCTGGTAGGCAAATTGTATTAACTGGGCCTTTTGTTCCTCAAGAGGTTTCAGACATTTGATAGAAATGTTTGAAGGGCCCGAATGATTTTCAAAGGGAGCAATAGGCCACTTGCCCAACCTAGTCTATGGATAATTTCTTTGCTTGATGGAGGAGGAGTGTGTGGAATGCCTTGCTATGTTGTCAAGGCAACCAGGCAATGCTCCTTATCTTGTCCTGCTGTGTTGCAAGGGTGAATTTGTTGCCCACCCTTGTAGCACAACATAACAAGACAGGCAGTACATCACTGCATTGCCAAGGCAACTGGTTGATGCTCCCCCTTTTACTGAGATATGCTGTGAGGGCAGGCAATGAAACAGTCCTCAAAGCAGAGCCTGGAAAGATAATGAGCATCAACCAGTTGCCTTGACAACATGGGATATGTTCCTTCTCCCCACCATCATGAAAATTATTTTTTGTTTGCTCTCTGCAACTAAGCTATGTTGGCAAATCTAATTGGCTATCTTGTGTCATGACATAATCTCACTCACTATGTGGTTCCTAATTGGTTGGGATAACATAGTGCGAAATAAGAAAATAGCTCTGGAAAAGCAAGAGAGGAGGGAAACAATCTAGTTGCACACAGCCACAAAAAAGGGGGGAGAGAAAATGCTTCTTTTTTTCCAGGTGACACTGTACAACCTCCTGGAAAAATCCTTTTTTGCCCTGATTTTTCTTTACAGGTGAAAATTCTGTGTAGCATTGAAAAACACATTGCAGAAGGCTGCCATTAGCTAGAAGTTCCACACCACAATGAATATAACTCAGTTATATTCCACACAGATTTTTAAAAATGCGTAATGAATTAATAACTCATTCCATAAATATCTGAATTCCATGTTTGTGTTCATTAGCCAGCAGTCATTAAGCCATTTTTCCATTGCTTATATATGAATAAAACATGCATTTTTTAAAAAGGCAAGGGAATTCTAAGGCACTAAAGATGAGAAGTTGTAAAAGCAGCTATGTGACTTCCGTAAATAAACACCCCTGTTCAGCAGGGAACAAGCTTGTCCTTTTGATATAGGGAATATTGGAATGATGATTTAGAAAAGAGTTCCTATCCCAGCCCCTTACATGGTTTTCTCTGGAGTGACATCACAGACCTGCCAAGTGTATAGGTTTTTACAAATTATAACTTGTGTGTGCCCTTTTCACATTACCTTTAGCAGCACAGCTCCCTTATGCATTGCCCAGTAAAACTGGAAATCTGTGGCCACATGGAAAGAGCCAGCACTGTGACCCCTTCCCATGCTGGTGTTACCATTGATGGTAAGAGGAGCAGCGCTGGCATAGGAAGACACCAAGGGGTGGACTCAGAGCCAGCCCAAGACATTTTGGAATTTTGGGGGAGAAGTGGAGAGTGAAGATCTATGTTGGGAATGGGGTTGGAGGGGAATAAAGATCTACATTAGGATCAATGGAGGGGAGAAGATCAACTGAACCTTATCCAACAGTTGAATTGGAGATTATAAACCATCATGGGGTGGGAGGGGGCTCACTCTGAATCATGCCCAGGAGACCCCAGAGGGCAGCCCCCTCCATTTCCTCCCTAGAGGTGGGAGGAGACTAGCAATGTCTCCTCGCAGCATGGAGGAGACAGCTGAAGAGGAGGCAGATTCAACCTCCAAGGAGCACGCCACAGCTGTTTTTGCCTGTATGGCAAGAGCAACAAGCGATGCATTCCTTGGGGGCCGGATCTGTGGCCCCTGTTGATCCTGCTGCATGAGGTGGTCACCCCACCTTGCCTCATGGGTGTGCCAGCCCTGTGTGGAATCCTCCCCTATGACCACACATTTCCAACACTGCTGAGCATGGAGGCCCTTGCCAAATCACAGGCACTTCATGCCACTAAAGTTAAGGTCAGAAGAGCAGTTTTAATCACGTGATACCATCCAGAACCCATGTAAGCTAGTGTACATGAAGTCAAGTTCAATACAGTTAATCTGAAAGACTTTGTTTTTAGTGGATGTAGTTTGGTGATTAACCACATCCCTGTCTTAATCCCACTGTATGTTGGGAGTTTAATCAAATAACATCTAATCCGCTTATATACCCTTCGGTTGATTTTAGTGACTTGAAACTGCGGATCATGTTCGGCACCATCTTGGCACACCCATCTATATGCAGCAAGTTGCATTTCTTTCGCAAATTTAAAATCTGATGGAGTTTATTTTTAGAGCCTCATTATGCATGGCAAGGCATAGAAGAGTCTGATACAGGCAACTGCAGAGTTGGCCTCATATGGTGACTGGGGCAGGGGTGGGGAGTGCCACACATTTACAATTTGATTGCACTACTTAGATGAGTGTATGGCATCCTAGGGCCAAGTTACACCTTGTGTAGAAGGAGGACTACAATTTATGCTTAATGAAATGCAGATACCTGGGTTACCAATTTGATTGGAACAGTGCAGTAAGAATATTTAACCCTTTCCTTAGGCTATTTTGCTTATCATCACTGCGTACACCCCTGCCCTTTTAACCACTACCACCTTGCTATTTGCCCCACAGGGAGCAAAATAAATAAGCTTACATTTTTTATTCTCTGGAAGGATTTTAATTGGGAATGTGGCAAGTAGAAAGGTGTTAAACATCTGATAAAGTGGGAAGGGTTCCACAGTTGCATTTAATTAAAAAGAGAAAGGTTTGGAGATCCAGTATGGATCTGCTGCATAAAGTGGAGCTTGGGCCCTCGGACTGTCTTTATAACTAGCATAAACTCTCATTATCAAGGGCTGATAAGTATAACTGCATGGAACTTAAAAGTGCAACTTGCAGAGAGAACAATTCACTAGGGACTGATACTGTTCACATTTAAGTGGACAGGTTTAAATCTTCTGAACTGCAGCCTTTTATCTGTGCAGAAAGAGCAGGGGGGCATCACTCTGTGGTTCATTGCAGCCCTTTCCTGGTGCATTAAGTCATGGCTTAGTATTTGCATATGGTCACTAAGCGACCGGCCAAGCAGAACACAGCCCTGCAGTGATTAATAGAAGCCCACTAGGATCTCAATAAAATTTCCCCATTTTGCCTCTTGGCTCAGGTTGTAAAAAGCATCGGGGAGTGGCAGACAGGCACTTTGTGGGCCACAATTCATGGCTGGTGGATTGTGCTGGCTTGGTAGGTCAGATGTTGTGCTAGCCTCTATGAAACCCATTAAATATAT